>NC_139995.1:34581455-36040009 GCF_964263955.1 Coregonus lavaretus
TGTGCGGCTGTGTGTATCTGTGTGAGGGAGTTCAAGTGTATTTATGTGTGGGGGTGTGCTTGTTTGTATTTGTTTGTGTTGGTTCTGGTTTCCAACACTTAATATACCCGCTAAGAGTTGAAAACAAAGGCTAACAGTGGTTAGTAAAAGTGTGTGTGTTTAGCATGTGTGTGTGTGTGCACGCACATGAGTGCATATACTGGTGCAAGAGTGTTTGCATATCTGTGGACGTGGGTGTTTCTATTCGTGTGTGTATGTGTTTATTTGTTTGTGTGTGTGTATTTGTGTGCATGTCTGTTGTCCTCGGCATGCCTCTCAGAGCTTCACATGACATCAATCTGAGAGCAGCGGGATAGTGATCTCATTACCAACAGCCTGCTGCTGATTAAAACCTGCCGTCTACACCTCCCTCCCTCCCTCCCTCTTTCCAGCCTGGGGCTCACACCCTTCTGTGGTTTCTCCACTGCTCGCGTCCAAATGGGGCCCATTGTTAAGTTCTCCAAAAAGTCACTCATGCGCTCCCTCTCTTTCTACTTTCTTTTGCCTTATTTCCAGTTCTCTCTCAGCTTCTGCCTTCTTCTTCTTGTTTCTCTGCTGTCTTCCTTTACCTGGAACAAACACAGCTGTAATGCCTTTCACCTTTTTTTACAATATCCAGGCCCTCCCCCTATTCTTCTCACGTTCCATCATCACCCAATCCCTCTTTTGTTCCTCTCTTTCTCTCACAGCCTGTAGCAGATGTACATAATACACTTAAGTCAATTTATTTATTGTTTCTTTGTTTCTTTGGCAACAGCTAATCTTGCTGGGGTCCACACGAAGTGCAAAATACAATACAACACAATCACACCATTAGACAGAAACCAACCTGATCAAGGAAACGGAAACTTGGTGAATAGTTGTGGATAGCGAACAGAGGGGGATGGTAAGGTGTGTGTGTGTGTGTCAGTGAATTGTGCGAAGAACAGGGGGGAGGGGGAGTAGATGTATGGGTTGAGTGTGTTTGGGTGTGTGTATGCAGTCAACAGAATTAGGTATTAAAGACAGATAATAGCTAAATCTATATTTCCCTATCCCCTTTCCGCGTGTACACACACACACGCACACACACGGACACGCGCACACACACGCACACACACACGCGTACACACACACACACACACACACACACACACACACACACACACACACACACACAGACAGATAGAAAGACAGACACTCAACCCATAAATCTACTCCCCCTGCTCTTCGCACACTTCACTGACACTGAAACACAAACACTACTAACCTTTAACCTCCCTGATGCTACTGCCCCACAGACAGTAATATGCTCACACACAAACACACACACACACACACACACACACACACACACACACACACACACACACACACACACACACACACACACAGACACACACACACACACACACACACACATACACACACACACACACACACGCACACACACATATGCTGGTCAGTTACCAGCGGTCTGCTAGAGTTAGTGTCAGTCATCATTTGATATGCTGGTATCTCAGCTAGCACATTTGCTTCCTTAGAAGTTGTGGGAACATGTGTTTTTGGTTCTGGGAACGAAGCCATCAGTTTCTTGACCGGTAAAATGGAATGTTATTTAAACGGAATAAAACATTTAACCTGTTCTGGGAAAGTCCATTTTTAGGTTGCAGGAAGGTTGTGAGAAAGTTTTACTATGGTTCCCTGAAAGTTTTCCTGGGAGCTTTCATTAACATCCTGAGAACAGAAATTATAGGTTATTTGAAGGTAATTAAATAACGTTCTGAGAACATGTTTCAATAAGACTTTTAATAACACTGTTAGCTTAGGTTAACTGTTTTGCACAGATAGGACACATGGAAATTAAGTTGCTTAGGCATTAATCATGCAAACACATTTCTTTTTTATTGTGGCACGGCATCAGTGATTGTCAAACCTATGATCTTCTGTTCTCTATCCATGAAATTAGTCCACTGTGCCACCAGGATGGAGCTAGCATGCCATGTTTTTTTAACTCATACAAAGCTGTTCATTCTAGGCCTAGATTCAATCAGATCAAGCTTTAACTGGCGTTAGCTGACACCTGCATAGCTGATGTTTTGTCGGTGTCGGAGGTGGATCTGCGTTGGAGCTGTCAAATCGGTGAGCAGCTGCTCCTGATCATTGTCATGAAGTCACACTGTCCCACTCACATTAGACGTTCTGAACGAGAAAGTGTAGGTTATATAGAAATAATTACGCTCAAATTTCATTAGTCCATTGTTGATATAGTCCCAAAATGTTTTGCATGTCAGCAAAATGCAGCATCATATGATGCAAAATGACTTTAAATATAACCATGAGGAAGCCTGTAGAAAACGTTATGCTAAAGTACTGACATTCCCACAGAAGAACGTTGTTTCTTAACGTTCTCGGAACAATTTGAGAACATTACTTTAAATAGAACCATGAGGAAACCTGTAGGAAACATTATGCTGAAGTACTGAAATTCCCACCTAAGAAACATATGGTTTTCAGAACATTATGTGCTAGCTGGGTATCCTGCACCATTCCCAGAATGTTGTGGGAAGGTTGTATGCAAAATAACCATAGGACAACCAAGCTCTCACCAAGTGCTAAAAAACATATGGTTCTCAGAACGTTATGTGCTAGCTGGGCTGTTACCAGCAGTATGTAACAGTCTGCTACAGTAAGTTTCAGTCTTCATTTCATATGCTGGTCAGTTACCAGCCATCTGTAACAGTCTGCTAGAGTTAGTTTCAGTCTTAGGCTAAGTTCATTGTTAGAACCTTCGTAGGAGCATCGTTAAATCTCTAATTTGTTTCCCAAAACCATAGTTATTAACGTTACACTTGAAAATGCTCTAACGCCTGCCTCAGACCACTCGTAGAACAGCTACAGTGCCTTGCAAAAGTATTCATACCCCTTGGATTTCTTCACATTTTATTGTGTTACAAAGTGTGATAAAAATGTATTTAATTGATATTTATGGTCAACAATCTACTCAAAATAAAAATTAAACATGTGATAACTAAAATATAGTCATTGCATAAGTATTCAGCCCCTATGTTCAGGCAAGCCTAAATTAGTTCAGGAGTCAAATTTGGCTTAACAAATCACATAATAACTTAGATGGACTCACTCTGTGCGAAATAATAGGGGTTGAGATTATTTTTTAATGATTAACCCATCCTCTGTCCCCCATACATACAACATCTGTAAGGTCCCTTGGTCAAGTATTGAATTTCATGCACAGATTCAACTACAAAGACCAGGGAGCTTCAGGGAAAACCCATTGAGACCATGGTCTCATTCCCAAGGCTACCCTGATCACATCAATACAACAACCAATACAATGTCAAACAAAACAGCAATCAATACAAAACACAAAATATATGAAAAACAGTTGAGAGACCTCACCTCTTGAGGTTCCTCGGGTCTCCACCGAATTAGGTAAATCCGCTTTTAGTTTTAATGCGCCTCACTGCTGGAACAATTTGCAGACCTCAATTAACACCCTAAACTGCCCAAGCAGCACCAGAACGTCTAATTGTAATGAGGTCTGCAAATTGTTCCAGCAGTGAGGTGCAGTAAAACTAAAAGAGGATTTATCTAATTCGGTGGAGACCTGAGGAACCTCAAGAGTTAACCAACCCTGTGAACAGGTTTGGTAACTCATGTTTTATACTTCAACAATGAAGTTAGGTAAGTCAGAAGCTTGTGTAGTAGAGCTTTGTAAACAAAAAGGGAATAGTGAAGTGATCTATGGGACTTTAATGAGGAACAGCCAAGCTTTTGATACAGGATGCAGTGATGAATATTAAAACTGTCACCTGTGATAAAACGAAAGGTTTAAGCGTAGTGGCTGAGGTGACTAGAGGACTCCCTCTAGTAGAATGAGATGAATTTTCAGAGAATATCCAAGTACATCACTGGGGCAAAGCTCCCTGCCATTCAGGACCTCTATACCAGGCGGTGTCAGAGGAAGGCCCTCAAAATTGTCAAAGACTCCAGCCACCCTAGTCATAGACTGTTCTCTCTGCTACCGCACGGCAAGCGGTACCGGAGTGCCAAGTCTAGGTCCAAAAGACTTCTCAACAGCTTCTACCCCCAAGCCATAAGACTCCTGAACAGCTAATCATGGCTACCCGGACTATTTGCACTGCCCCCCCACCCCATCCTTTTTACGCTGCTGCTACTCTGTTAAGTATTTATGCATAGCCACTTTAACTCTACCCACATGTACATATTACCTCAACTACCTCAACTAGCCGGTGCCCCCGCACATTGACTCTGCAACGGTACCCCCCTGTATATATAGCCTCCCTACTGTTATTTTATTTTACTTCTGCTCTTTTTTTCTCAACACTTTTTTTGTTGTTGTTTTATTTTTACTTTTTTTTGTTTAAAATAAATGCACTGTTGGTTAAGGGCTGTAAGTAAGCATTTCACTGTAATGTCTGCACCTGTTGTATTCGGCGCATGTGACCAATACAATTTGATTTGATTTGATTTGATTTGAAACAGGTGGCCAGCTGAAGGAAAATGGTCATTAAAAGCATCACAAATGTTGTCTAGTATGGGACCAGAGGCTGTCAGAACCTGCTAGGGCAATGAGGGGGTGGAGTTTTATTTAAAAGATTTGACCATTTTCCAGAAGTTAGCTGGATTACCACCACTCTCTGATACACAATTCAAGAAATATGTTGATTTTGCTTTTCTAACCAGAGACAGACATCTATTTCTCAAATGTCTGATGGACTGCCAATCAGACATAGAATCAGTCAGTCTTAGCCCAAGCTAACTTTATTTCCTAGATGGGTAACAATTATAAATCAGACATTGAATATCTCTTTAAGAATGGTCAAATTAATAATTATGCTGTGGATTATGTATTAAACCACCCAGACACATCAAAGATACAGTCATCCTTCTGAACTGTCCTGCAGGACAGGAATGAAACTGCTCAGGGATGCTACAATGAGGCCAGTTACAGAGTTGACAGAATGAAAAGAAGACTGAAAATATACAGAATAAAAATATACTGCAAAGAAACACGGAAAAGGAATGCACTTTTTGGCCTAAATGCAAAGCCTTATGTTTGGAGCAAATCCAACACAGCACATCACTGAGTAACAGCCACCTTATTTTCGAACATGGTGGTGGCTGCATCATGGTTTGGGTGTGCTTGACATTGGCAAATACTGGGGAGTTTTTCAGAGAAAATGAAATGGGATGGAGCTAAGCACAGGGAAACTCCTAGAGGAAAACCTGCATCAGTCTGCTTTCCACCAGACACTGGGAGAGGAATTCACCTTTCAGCAGGACAGTAACCTACAACACAAGGCCAAATCTACACCGGAGTTGCTTACCAAGAAGACTAATGTTCTTGAGTGGCCAAGTTACAGTTTTGACTTAGATCTGCTTAAAAATCTATGGCAAAAATTGCTGTTTAGCCATGACCCCATCTTGACAGAGCTTGAAGAATTATGAAAATAATAATGGGCTAATATTGCACATCCAGGTGTGTAAAGATTTTAGAGACCCAAGAAGACTCACAGCTGTAATTGCTGCCAAAGGTGTTTCTAACGTGCATTGACTCAGGGAGCTAAATACTTATGAAACAATTGTATTTTAGTTATTTAATTTCTATTAATCTTTAAAAAAGTAAAACATGTTCTTCCAAGTTGAGTATTTTGTGCAGGTTGTTGACAAAACATCCCACTTTGTAACACAATAAAATGTGAAGAAATCCAAAGGGTATGAATCATTTTGCAAGGCACTGTAAGTGCGTTAGATGATTTTTTGCCCTTCCGCGTCACTTTATACACAGATATCAAGATCTCCTCTAAACATAGAATCACATGATTTATCCGTCTCTCTGTGATAATCGATAACTTCTGAACAAAGTTGACTACAAATAGAAAGTTGCCAATGTCTTTGCAATTGAAACAAACAAGTGACGTATAAAAATATGCTTCAAATGAAAACCGAGATGACCATTAAAATATAAACAGTAGGCTATAGGCCTATTTCAATCATATTGAAATACATTTCATGTTCAATCAATTGAGTTCTATTTTGCTACTTGTAGGCTACTGTCTGCAATTTGTCTCAATATATTTCATGATATGTGGCCTAACATTTCCACAATGATGTGCCAAATCTGTGATTTAGTGCATTTTTATTGGGTAAGCATTAGAACAAGCCACCTCAATATTTGCAGCCGTAGGTGGTAATATCTCTCTAGGAGCTGATCAGTCGTCAGTATTGAGAAATAATTATAATGTTAAGGTAAGATTTGAATGGAGAAAGCTGATCTGAGAGCAGCACTTCCTTTCTTTCAATCCTATCAGTATCGACACCCGCTCCAACGACGCACTTAGCGACCATTCTCTCTGCGTGGTGTTTTGGGAAATGCATGTTACATCTTTGGCCGTTGTAGGAAAGATGCATCGTTAAAACACTGTTAATTGTAAGTTCCACCGCTATCGGGAAACCGGGCCCTGGTCAGTTACCAGCTGTCTGAACCAGTCTGCTAGAGTTAGTTTGTCTGTTCAGCCTGTTTCAGACTGGTTGTCTCATTGTAAGGCAGACAGACAGATAGGCAGGCAGGTAGGCAGAGAGACAGACAGAAAGACAGGCAGGCAGGCAGGCAGACAGACAGGCGACATACACACAGACAGACAGACAGGCAGACAGACAGACATACATACACACACACAGACAGACAGGCAGACAGGCAGGCAGGCAGGCAGGCATTTAGGCAGGCAGGCTTGGGTCCTCTGGGGCAGGGCTTGATGTAATGACTGGTTTAATTGTACCTCCATCAAACGCTTCCTTACCAGAAAACCACACTGCTGATTTGCCTAGGAAAATCCTGGAGGAGGAACAGAGCAGGCTTCTACAGAAATGGAGTTAAAAGTATGGAAACCAGCGTAGAATGAACCCATTGTCCTTTACAAATCAAAGTGTGTTACGCACAGTACGTGTGTGTGTGTTTTTGGTGTTGTCAGATGTGTGTTCATGTGTAGTCTCTAGTGTGTGTGTGTGTGTGTGTGTGTATGTGTGTGTGTGTGTGTGTGTGTGGGTGTGTTTGCATGTGTGTGTGGGATTGAGGCTGAAAGGGGATAGCAGGGTAAGGGGCTGAGGTAAGGGTGATGGGGGTTCAGGAGGTTAGGGGGTTCGGGGGTTCGGGAATAGGGGGGTGTAATTAACCCATGGTATCAGTTCCTCTGAGTCTGAAAACCTGTGAAAGGAACAAGTTAGAGGAGAACACAGTTAGTGGAGAAAACCATTTACTGTACAAACAGACTAGCCATTTACACTGCACGTTAGTGCAAAGAACACATTGCATAAGATTGTTTTTTCTTGTGAAAACCTGGATATTTCTCCTAAACTGAACGAAAAAGACAGAAAAGGGAAAAAATAAGTATCCTTCACTCTAAAAGGACAACGAATGTAATATGAAATGTTTTCCCCCCCTTGGGTTGTCTATTTCACCTTCATTCCGTTCATTCCATTTTCCTCTAAGCCATTCATTGACAGTGCTCAACCAGTGGTTCATTCCAACAGACAGATGTTTACAGTACTCCCACAATCCTTCACATCTCCAAATTCAGTAGTTTCACTGCTTGTATCAGCTTAGCTTTACAGTAATAGGGTTAAGTGATTAGTGTTTATTATTACATTTAGTTTAGTCACACTTCTTATTGGTTTACTGTGTGTTAGTTAAGAGTTTGCCCTACTGATGCTTTTTAAGAATACAGTAGAGTTATTACAAACAAAAGCTGTTATTCCTTAGCAAATAGATCTTTAGGACATTTAGGATAAATACTTTTCACTATTTAATTTGTAGATTAAAGTAGCCAGACTTATATATTTGTTATTCTTGTTAAATAATAACAAAAAAAATGTAATATTTAATATGGTATCGGTATTATTGTTGTCACTATGTAAATGACCTGTGCTATTGAGTCAGAGTGAGTGTATTTCAGTGTGATTGGGGAGATTTAGTCACAATAGTGTGTTCAGTGGTCCGTGGCTCAAGCCCCTCTTGGGCTCCCAGATCATTGGCCCCAGTCCCACAGTTCAGGCATGGTAAACATTAAGCAAACACCAAGGATTGATACGGATATCCCCAAAGGTGCACAGCCTTCTGCTGCGTGTGTGTTTGTGTATGTCTGTATGTCTGCTAGGTAATGACTGTTTCAGAGCATATGTGTGAGGCATGTGTGTGTTTGCCAGCCAGCCACCACACACACTCTGTACTCAGACAATAGGGCCTCTGCTTTGCCCACAGGCTGCTCACTCATATTGTGAATTGTCACTTTTGATGGATGGCTTCATTAGTCATACAAATGGCTGGAGCTGGTCTGGTGTGTGTATGACTTTAAATGAAAATAGAACTTAGGAACATAGAACACGACAGCATGTTGGGACTGAGAAGAAAAACGAACAAATTGGCATTCTCAAAACTTTTGACCACGACTGTACATTCACATGCATGCACGCACATGTACAAAGTTGGGTGGACAGTAATTTGTTTTTAAAGGAAAATGCATAAAGGGAGGTATGGGAACAGTCAAGGAAATGAATCATCCAAGAATAGTTAGGTAACTGACAGTCCAAAAGTGTAGGACGGAGAGTGAAGGGAGAGAGTGAGAGACAAAGAAAGAGGGAGAGAGAGGGATAAGGAAAGTGAGAGGAGGGGGGCTGAGAAGCTGAAACCTAAGCTTTCTGGACCCTATTTTCCATCCCTTCAGGCATTCTGTGGCTTGTAAAAAATGTGCTGTATATTTGAAGTGTTGGATCACGTGACAGAGGCAGGGTTTGTGAATCAAAGTGCATAATGATTTCAGTGGGGGAGAGAGCGAGCAAGCAGAGAGAGAGAGAGCAAGGAGAGAGAGAGAGTGTGTGAGTGACTGAGCAAGAGAGTGAGAGAGGGGGAGAGACCGAGAGAAGGAAAAAGCGAGAGAAAGGCGGAATGCAACAGGCCATGCTTTATCTTCACTCTGAGAGGGACTTCTGACTGACGAACTGAACTCCACTACACTTCTCCTCTGTTCATCTCTCCATTCACTCTCTTCCTTCATCTGTCCATCTGTGCACCAGACCCACTTCAGATCCGGTGAGTTTGGGTTTCTGATTGAACGTTACAGACCAAAACATCCCTCTTTTTTCCTCTTCTTTCTTTCTTTTTCTTTCTTTCTTTCTTTCTTTCTTTCTTTCTTTCTTTCTTTCTTTCTTTCTTTCTTTCTTTCTTTCTTTCTTTCTTTCTTTCTTTCTTTCTTTCTTTCTTTCTTTCTTTCTTTCTTTCTTTCTTTCTTTCTTTCTTTCTTTCTTTCTTTCTTTCTTTCTTTCTTTCTTTCTTTCTTTCTTTCTTTCTTTCTTTCTTTCTTTCTTTCTTTCTTTCTTTCTTTATTTCTTTCTTTCTGTGGATTGAAAGAGAAGGAAAGAGAAAGAGAACGTGTCAGTGCAGGACAGAGACAAGAGCGTGTGTGTGTGTGTGTATCTCTTGGGGAAGTGTGTGTGTGTGTGAACGGGGAGACGATTGAAACAGTGTTTGTGTGTGTTTTGGGAGGAATGGGACGCTACGAGCGGAGAGTTTGAGTTTCCTGAGGACAGCTTTAATTGAGAACAGAGATTTAAAGAGAGAGAGGAAGGAAAACAAGTGAGAAAGACATAAAAAAGGAAAGGAAGGAAAGAAGATCGCCTCTTTCTTGTGCTCTTGTGCTTGACCGTTGTTATGTGTGTGAGTGGATGTGCAGTATTGTATGCGTGAGTGCGTGTGATATGTTCAGGTTTCTGTTTGTTCTTTGTGTTCTTGTGTGTGTTGCCGATTGTATGACAACTTCTATCTTTTCCTTTTCAAACATGCTCAAATTCCCAATGTGCCATACTGGCATGACATGAACACTGTGTTTCCTATTCGTTGCATGACACGATATGTGAAAAAACAAATTCCTTTCATGTATGCATAAACTGTTGTCTCAGTAGTGATCAAAGTGATTCCTCATTCCATTTAAATATTCTCACATGACATTGGCCTACAATAACTTTATATTATGGGGACATATAATGTTTGTCAGTGTAATGCACCTCCATGTCTTTATAGTATGTGTACTTATATGTCAGTATAGTTCCTCCCCATGTCATTATATATGTGTACATATATGTCAGTGTAATTCCATCTCAATTACTTTATAATATGTGTCTTTATATGTCCGTATATTTCCACCCCCATGTTATGGTCACACACAGCACAGTAACACAGACCTATTAAGCGGTAACTACTGTAGGAGTAGACAAGGCCAGCCACCATACAAACTCTGTACTCAGACAATAGGGCCTCTGCTTTGCCCACTGCTTTGTTTGTGTGTGTGTGTGTGTGTATGAGCAGAGGTGTCATGCAGCCTTTATTTTAGAGGGGGCGTGAAGTTCATGAGAAAGGAGGAGGTGGTGGAAGTTTCTAGAGTCATTGAGCCTAATTCTATATAAAAATATGTATTTTTCTGCGTAAGTTATCTAAGCATACCTCTTTACCTGTTCAATTGTTATTTACATGAGGGTGTCATTCTGACTGATGTAAATCATAGATCTCAATGTACTGCACTAACATGCCTAGGATATTACATCCACATTACAACACAGTACATGGGATCATAACACACATCATCAATACAGGCACATATCATGGTATCATAATTGATACACAAATATCATAATATTATCATAAGGTGCCAGATTACATTTAAACCAAGTATTTTTCTGCATATTTAAGCATACCTCTTCAGATGTCTGTAAATAAAACATGTAAGAAACTAAAATGCTTCTCTGCAGTGTGCTCCCTCCACAAAATACAGCTGATAGATTTTTTTTATAAATAATTATGATAAAACGTGGGTTTATAAATGAGGTTTAGTAATTAATTCAGCAATCTGACAAATCAAAAATAGGAGTGGGAAAAAAAAGAGGAAAAAGGAAAAAGAAAGTGGATAAATCTGAGGGGGCACCTGCCCCTGTGCCCCTTAGGGTGTGACGCTTCTGTGTATGTGTGCACACGCTTACATGTGTGAACATGTGTGTACGCTTTTGCGTGTACTTGCTTACACACATTTGTGACCTACTCATACAGTGTGCATGTGCACAATTCTTGGCAAAAACAACATGTACCCATCAATTTTATTATAAATATACAGTATTGAGTTATAAACTGTATGAACATTGTAACCCTGTAAACTGTTAGTTGCACTGTTTACTTCATTTGTTAAAATGAAAACTTTTACTATCTTGTCTGTGGACAAAGCTGTAGTTAAGCTGTTGTCTTCCATCTTGCTTTGATATAATGCTGATCAATAACACGCAACAGCTCAGTGTGCTGACCTTGGTGTGCTGATCTATGGCATTTAGCTCTATGCTTATCCTGCCCCTTGCCAATGTAGCGGACTCCCGACAAATCTATTCCAGATTTATTTTCCTAATGTCTGATGGAATGTTAGTCAGCACATCCAGTAACTGTCTTGACATGGAGTGATGAGGAGGAGAGATGAACACAACACAACTCAATGCCCCAACAGATCAACAGATGATGCAATCTCTATTGCACTCCACACTGCCCTTTCCCACCTGGACAAGAGGAACACCTACGTGAGAATGCTATTCATTGACTACAGCTCAGCGTTCAACATCATAGTGCCCTCAAAGCTCATCCCTAAGCTAAGGATCCTGGGACTAAACACCTCCCTCTGCAACTGGATCCTGGACTTCCTGACGGGCCGCCCCCAGGTGGTAAGGGTAGGTAACAACACATCTGCTACGCTGATCCTCAACACGGGGGCCCCTCAGGGGTACGTGCTCAGTCCCCTCCTGTACTCGCTGTTCACCCATGACTGCATGGCCAGGCACGACTCCAACACCATCATTAAGTATGCCGACGACACAACAGTGGTAGGCCTGATCACAGACAACGATGAGACAGCCTATATGGAGGAGGTCAGAGACCTGGCCGTGTGGTGCCATGATAACAACCTCTCCCTCAACGTGACCAAGACAAAGGAGATGATTGTGGACTACAGGAAAAAAAGAGGACTAAGCACGCCCCCATATCTCATCGACGGGGCTGTAGTGGAACAGGTTGAGAGCTTCAAGTTCCTTGGTGTCTACATCACCAACAAACTATCATGGTCCAAACACACCAAGACAGTCGTGAAGAGGGCACGACAAAGCCTATTCCCCCTTAGGAGACTGAAAAGATTTGGCATGGGTCCTCAGATCCTCAAAATGTTCTACAGCTGCACCATCGAGAGCATCCTGACTGGTTGCATCACCGCCTGGTATGGCAACTGCTCGGCCTCCGACCGCAAGACACTACAGAGGGTAGTGCGTACGGCCCAGTACATCACTGGGGTCAAGCTTCCTGCCATCCAGGACCTCTATACCAGGCGGTGTCAGCCACCCTAGTCATAGACTGTTCTCTCTGCTACCGCACGGCAAGCGGTACCGGAGCACCAAATCTAGGTCCAAAAGGCTTCTCAACAGCTTCTACCCCCAAGCCATAAGACTCCTGAACAGCTAATCATGGCTACCCAGACTATTTGCACCCCCACCCCATCTTTTTACGCTGCTGCTGCTGCTACTCTGTTAATGATTTATGCATAGTCACTTTAACTCTACCCACATGTACATATTACCTCAACTACCTCAACTAGCCGGTGCCCCCGCACATTGACTCTGCACCGGTACCCCCCTGTATATAGCCTCCCTACTGTTATTTTATTTTACTTCTGCTCTTTTTTTCTCAACACTTTTTTGTTGTTGTTGTTTTATTTTACTTTTTTATTAAGAAATAAATGCATTGTTGGTTAAGGGCTGTAAGTAAGCATTTCACGGTAATGTCTACACCTGTTGTATTCGGCGCATGTGGCAAATAAAATTTGATTTGATTTGATTTGATATGTCCCACCAGAGTGAGGGCCAGCTCTAGTAAAAGCAGTGTGTGTATAGTGCTTGGCAGACAGCATGGTCGGAGTGTGTCTAAATATACTCCACGGAGAGTCCCTTTCTCTTATTCTCTACCACCACTCTCTGTGTCACTTACTCAGACTGGATGTCTTTCTCTGTGTGAGTGAAGTCAGTGGAGTTTTACTACAGTCATTCCTCACTGTATATGTGATGTGTCAGAGTAGTCATGTTTTTGTGTGTTAGTGATCCTGGTATTTATGAGAAGTGCCAATCATGTGTATAATATTTTATGTGTGAGTCACTGTGAATTGCACCACTGAGTGTAAGAGTGTAGTTAGCTCTCTCTGTGTGTGGTTGGTGCGTGTGTGTGTGTGTGGTTGGTGCGTGTGTGTGTGTGTGGGTGTGCGTGCGTGCGTGTGTGCGTGTGTGTGTGTGTGTGTGTGTGGCTGGAGGTATGAGTTTGAAGTTAAAGATTCAAACACTTGAAGAGATTTTCATCACCCTGTAATGTTCCCAGACCCAAGAAGTCTGGAGACTGTCAACTAATGGCCCTCAGCAACAATTCTCTCAGTCCCACCGAACTCCCAGGTCAGCCACTAGCACCCAACGGATAAGAACAGGTCTAGGATCAGCTTAGCCTCTCTAAACCTTAACCATCAGGGTGGAAAAGGATAAACTGACTCTAGATCAGTGTCTTAGGGAACTTAATTCTATACGCCAATGACTACCATCTCTATGATCTCGATTTTGTTAGCTACATTCCCTGATTCACATATGGGGATTAGTTTAGTTGGTTAGATATACTATACGGATTTAATTCTTATGTGTATTCAACTGTTCTGAGAGTCTGGAAATGGAAACCGTTGTATAGCATTTGTTTATGTATAAATGTGTAGACTTTTGTAGTTTAAACTCATTCCCCTCTCCTGTGTATGCGTGCAAGTGTGTGTCTGTGTGCGAGTGTGTGAAAGCTTGTCTGTCAGCACTGTGTTTTATAACCAAACTCACCTGACCTGACAGACTGACGTTTCTGGTCCTGTCTGGCCACACGCTTTAGATATATTCCCAGTATACACCCATTTATAAAAATGGACACGCATGTGTCTATGTAATATTTTCTCACACATTGTTTAACAAATGTAACATCTTTCACACACACAAACAACACATCTTCAGTATTTGTGTGCTGGTTATTACTGCCTAACTCCTTTAACTGCATTACAATCTTTGTGTCTTTGTACCCTTTGCTTTTCAAGAATGACAGGCCCTCAGGCCCTCAGGCGCAGAATGCTGTCTTCTCTCTCTATTTCTTGCAAAGCATCTCTCTCTCTCTCTCTCTCTCTCTCT
Source organism: Coregonus lavaretus (assembly GCF_964263955.1). Lineage (NCBI taxonomy): Eukaryota > Metazoa > Chordata > Actinopteri > Salmoniformes > Salmonidae > Coregonus > Coregonus lavaretus. Next base: position 34,595,784 of record NC_139995.1, read on the forward strand.
CTCTCTCTCTCTCTCTCTCTCTCTCTCTCTCTCCCCACCTACCTACCTGTCTGTCCATACCATCCCCTTTCAAACTGCCCCCCCCCCAAAAAAAAAAAAACACACACATCTGAACCTAAATAATACATTTATTTATTTGTTTGAGTGAACAATAGGTAACAGCAAAAGTTCAGCTTTACTTGCTCTAAAATGTAAATGTCTCTCCTTCTCTTTTCCTCTTGTGTGCCAGTATTGGCCCCAACGGTGTGAGCATGTGCCTATTTGAAAGTTTTGGTGCTGTTGTCGACCTCTGTGTTTTTTCCTATAAATATAAATGGAAATTTCAATGGAAAAGTAAATGGCTCAGTAGAACAGAATAAACATGTTAGCATAAGTATAATACAGGGAGGCACAATTTATAGTCCAATATTTACACGTCTTTTGGGGAAGGGGGGATTGGGGGGGCAAGTGTTTAAATTGTGCAGTATTTAGCAATCATAATAAGAGTCTGGTAGCAGCAGTTGTGATGTGTGTGTCGCATGAATGTATGTGTGTGTGTGTGTGTGTGTGTCTGGATGTGTATATGTCTGTGTGGGTGTGTGCGTATGTGAGTGCATGTGTACTAAGAGAGAGTCAGTGCAGGTGGTCAGTCCAGTTCAAGTGTTCAGCAGTCTGATGGCTTGTAGATAGAAAACAGTCTGTGAGCCTGTTGGTATCAGACCTCATGCTCCAATACCGTCTGCATGACGCTAAGGGAGTGAACAGCTCGTGGCTGGGGTGTGTGGGGTCCTTGATGATTCTGCAGGCCTTTCTCAGGCACCGTTTTGAGTAGATGTCCTGGATGGGTGGGAGCACAGTCCTAGTGATGTACAGGGCCATCTTCACCACCTGCCTAAGGGCCTTGCGGTCTATTTAACAGCTCATCTGTGTCTGCATTGTTTAAGAAGAACTCTCTTCAGTGCAGCTACTCATTATATTTAACTCTTTCCAAATGATAATTATACTGCAAGTTTGTCTATTCTTCTTCTTGTTAAAAAAATGCTTTGCTTCACTTTGTGGGTACACTGCTATTTACTTCAAAATGTATGTCTCAGAATTTACCGTGTTTGGCTCTTTAACACTGTGTTTAAGTCTGTTGAATGGTGGTCATTGTCATCGGGTCAGGTTGTATCATCTGGCCACCTGGTGTATCAGTGAAGCTGCCCTCTGTCTGTGTGTTACTTTAATCCCAGCCTCAGGCCTGCCTTCAGATCAACATCCACTAGGGGGGGGGGGGGGGGGGGGGGGGGGGGGGGGAAGAAGAGTGAGAGAAGAGAAAAGAGAGGTAGAGAGAGGGTGAAGAGAGGTGGTAACGCCAGCACTAGGGTAGACAGACACAAACCCACCTCAGCAGAGCTAAAAGGTGCCTACCAAATGCCTCAATTAGGCATGACCCCTGACTTCTATCCATAGCCTGGAGTGACATGGGGTGACCTCAGCCGCAACCTGGCAACCCCAGAGTCAGCCGGAGGGGGTGAACGCCACATAACGGCACCATTGTGCGTTTCATTTAAACATAATTATTATCATCCTTACCATCATTAGTGCTGCTATTGCAGTCACTACTATGATTACCATTAGGAGAGTAACAATATTGTTGGCGTATCTGTAATTACCATAATTTATGACATGGTTACTAAGGGATTGTATAGGTTGTGACAAAGATTGTAAGAGTAACAGTGGTTTTACAAAACTACAAGTCATTTTTATGTTAAGCTTCAAATCATTGTTTGCAGTGGAAAGTATAGAAGAGAGTATAGAAACACATTATAGGCGTGGTTGTATAAAACCATAGGCGGTATTATGAGGTGGTGTGAGAAGCAGTTACTGCTGCCTAAACAAAACCCCATGTTTCTTTCTTTAACATCCATCCGTTTGACAGTGAGAGATGCAGTAAGATGACTGTGGCTAGAGGAGAGAGGAGCTGTGGTGATCATTTATAAAGATTATTAGGGAAAACATTCCACAATAAAAAATGAAAAGAACTTTCACATGAGGTAAAACATTTCATTCACACAACAGTATTTGTTAGTACAAGAGTCTAGTTTTCCTCAAAGAAGTTAAGTCGTAAAAAGGGCAACCTCATTTTTTACTTACCATCTTGGTCATAAATAGTATCCAAATATCTCTGTAATAAAGGACATTTCAATGCATATTTATGCAATATTTTATAGCTAATCCAACGACATAATAGCTTTCATAAATTAAAGTTATTGTTCGCAAGCCTCGACCACAATTTTGGTGTTACGAGACCGAGAGTAGCATGAGTTTTAGAGAGCCAGCTATATTTTGAAACATCATAATTACAAATATATGCATATAATCTCTAATTGAATTGTATATTGTTTGTGGGTAATTTACCCTGTGTGTGTGTGTGTGTGCGTGCGTGCGCGTGTGCATCCGTGCGTGTGTGTGCGTTTGCGAGTTTATCTGTCTGTTTGTACGATTAGCTGTGTGTGTGAAACTTCCCAGAGTGTGTATTCTGGAGTGTGTGTTGTGAACGTACCACATCCTGGTTGGTTTGTGGTTAATACTCGCAAGAACACCATGATTTATGTTCCATATTACACTAGCCAATTACCCATTTACATTTACATTTACATTTACGTCATTTAGCAGACGCTCTTATCCAGAGCGACTTACCCCTGTTGAAGTAATGGTTTTCCAGACTTGTTTGTTTTTGTAGGGAATTTTTTCCCATTCGCACTCATAATACATGGTCATTTATATTTCTGGTGGAGTTCAGGTGTCACATACAGTACAAAGAGTGGTGGTAGTTGTAAAAGCAGGTATTTTTGTCCTGTAGTTGGGTGCTATTCATCCAGCTCCAGCTCCACCCAGACTCTGCTGCTTCAGGGTGTCTGAGTCAAGTGGACCGTTTGACCCTGTGCTAACTCAGCCACAACAGACAACACTTCTGTTCTGCAGAGAGTGAAAACACACACACACACACAAACAAACACACACACACAGTTATATACTTTTTAGTCTTTCGACTACATAACTCCACTTAACAAATAGCCCCGTTAAAAAATCCAGACGGCTTGATTTTATACATTTGTAAATTTTTTAAATTTTAGTCATTTAGCAGACGCTCTTATCCAGAGCGACTTACAGTTAGTGAATACATTTTTTTTTTTTATACTTGCCCCCCGTGGGAATCAAACCCACAACCCTGGCATTGCAAACGCCATGCTCTATCAACTGAGCTACACCCCTGCCGGCCATTCCCTCCCCTACCCTGGAAGACACTGGGCCAATTGTGCGCCGCCCATGAGTCTACCGGTCGCGGCCGGCTGCCACTAGAGATCCTGGATACGAACCAGGATCTCTAGTGGCACAGTTAGCACTGCGATGCAGTGCCTTAGACCACTGCGCCACTCAGGAGTACTTATACACTTCTCATTCATCATGCTTGGGTAGATTTGAGGGAATTGGGGTTTGGAACTTTCTCAGTTTGTGTCCTGCTGCATTTCGAATTTCTCCATCTATCGGTCTTAGTGCGTCAACTGTATGTAGTAACTGTATGTAGTAACTGTATGTAGACACTGTATGTAGTAACTGTATGACCTGGCAGTTTGGACAACCGAAATTCGAATCAGTTCTAATACCAGTTGGGAAAATGTATTAGATCGTAACCGTCTTGTTCTATAGAACATTTATGGACAAAATGTTGAATAGTTGAGCTGCATGAGTTTCTCTCTAAATTAAGGTGAGTTAACTTTGTTAATCCAACTGTACACATGGAACAGAGGTGAAAACATGAAGCCAGTAGGTGAAACGTCTGGCAGGCAGAGAGGTGATTTAATAAGTAATAAAGAGTGGACTTGTCAAAGTGAAACTAAAGTCGTCTGGCCATGGGGTCACAGAGCACAGTTTTTATGAGTTTGATTAAAGCACTCTCTGCATGCCCACCTCAGTAATGGCCTGGTGTGTGTGTGTGTGTGTGCGTGTGCGAGTGCGAGTGTGTGTTTAAGTCAGTAATTAGAGGCATATTAAACCACCCCTCCATATTACTCAGTGTGTTGCGTTGGCCACATGAAAGCTGGATACTTAAAATCACCCAGAGTAGTCTACGCTTTGCCTCAGAAACAAGCTGTTGTTTGGGTTTAACTCCGTTGGAAAACACTATTTACACTGTACAGTGGTACATGGCCCCTGAAGAACCAGAGGCGGGTGCAGTTCATAACACTTCAGGATGCTTTTATTTGTGGTTAACTTTTTTAACTGGCTTTTATTGTTTGTTTTATTTGTAAAGAAAATTAGTAGTAGGATTAGAAACATATCCAATGGTCATAGTTATATACGCAGTGGCAGGTCTAGGCTATAACAAGCCTATGCTACAGTATACCATTAAAGTGACAATATATGAATACATTTTATAGTTATAGACCAATGTCAAATAATGTTATAAAAAAGAAACATTTTCACGAGACAGCCAGTGTGAAGAGGCAAGACATTTGTGTTTGTTTGGTGTGTGTTGAGGTCCGCCCCTCAGTTAAAGGCCTTGGTGGAAAAGAGATGGAGGAATGGAAAGCCCCGCAACACACACACACACACACCATAGCTTTTAATTCCTCTCCATTTGGAAAGGGGGGTGTCAGTCACCTGTGTGCCCCTCTGGCGTGTGTGTGAGTGTGTGAGTGTGTGTGAGTGTGTGTATGTGTGTGTGTGTATGAAGAGGGGGTGGCTCAGGCAGTGGCAGGTTGAATCAGGTCGGGACTTGGGGCGATGGTGGGGGAGGAGATCACTGAGACAGCCCCCATTAACTTAACCCCCTCCACACACACACACACACACCCTGGTATCCTGACACTAGAGCAGGGTGGTGTGTGTGTGTGTATGTGTGCGTCTCTCAGAAGGGCCAGACAGCCCAGTCTGACCCGACCCAGCCCCATAAAGGCAGCATTGAGTCCTGGAGGCACAGACACGCACAGCACCGCTTTTGTTGCCCTGCCCAAGGTGTGTTCCCCCTGGAGGCAGGGAGAGAGAGGGATGAAGAGAGAGAGAGAGGAATGAAGAGAGAGAGAGAGAGGAATGAAGAGAGAGAGAGAGAGAGAGGATGCCCAGGCTGGTGTGACTCATTAGAGAAAAACTGTTCCCTGGCTTGGAGTCTCATTATTTTGTGGGTTTATTGGGGGAAATAAAACAGTTTCTTAATTTTTATGTACGTTTTTTGGTCCACCACTCCACTACCCCATCTGTCCTCCCTCCCTCTTTCTTCACCACAGTCCTCTCTTTTTTTAATGTGGGAGTAATTTATGAAACACTACTCACCTCCTACTAATGGAGGAAAGGCTCCAGATGCCTGAAACAAACTCTTTCTTTCTCTCTTTCCACTTTTTTTCCTTCCCTGCTTTTATTTCTTTCTTTCCTTCTTTTTCTCTTTCTTTCATAGTACTAGAGAGAAACTTGATTCTTATTGAGTGAATTGTGTGAATAAGCCTGTTGGAAATGAAGCGACACCAGGGCTGTCTGCGGTGTGGTTCTTCTCGACACGTCCCGTATTAACTTAATCTCTCCTCCATACTTCACCTCTTCAGGGTCAATTTGAGATATCAATGAAGCCTCAGACTGACCCTTGTTCCCACCAAACACTTCCCCATAAGGATGCTTAGGGTCAATGTGTGTGTGTGTGTGCGTGTGTGTGCGTGTGTGTGCGCGGAAGTACGTATGTGTGTCTGAAGGGATGTGGTCTTTGCACCATTTACTTTCATTTGGACATTGGACATCAGTCTAGTCCAGTTTATACCATCCCACCATACTTCTGAACTATAAGAGATTCTTGTCTCTGGAGGCCAAAAGCCTTTTTCCCTCTCAGTAAAAACATTTGGAGGACAGAGCCCACATTGGCTCTTACAGAGAATCGAAACCCCTGAAGATCCAACATTTAAAGAAAATATGTCAATAAGAAGAATTATGGCTTGAAAAACAGAGTTCATGCTTTCGTTTGCGTGTGCATGCATGTGTGTGATTGCTGAATAATGAGTTAAGGGGATGGTTATTCAGAACAGAACACAACAAGACAAAAGCAAACAAAAGAACAAAACCATAACATCCCGTAAACCGCCAGGTCAGAGCTAGGCCTAATGACAGACCTGATGGAACAAACAGAACAATGAGAACCAGATTAAAACCCTGGCAGATGAGAGATGTAGAAAGGGAGGGGGGATGTAGTGCGTGGACTGATTGGTAATGGTTGAGAGAAGGAGGTTTAGAGATGGAGGAAGAGGTGATTGGAGAAGGGGGGGCATAGAAACAGGAAGAAGAGATGGAAGGGAAAGAGAGAGAGGGTATCAATGACAGCTGTGGTAATGATAGATGGGTCAGGGTATGGATAGGGGGTGTAGAGTATCCACTGGGTAGATTTAGTGGATTGAATGTATTGGGTTGAAGGGGTAAGGCTATCTGCATTGTGTAGGGGGTTGTTAGCTGACCAGGAAAAACTCAGGGCTCTATGTATTGTATACTAGGTATGGGTATGATATGGTACATGGACTAGCGTGTCTGTCTGTGTGTGTGTGCGTATGTGCTTGTTTTTCTACCTTATCAGGATGTCCCCAATGTCCTAATAATTCACCCAAATGTCCTGACAAGGTAGAAAAACAATAACGTTTTTGAAAAGTTGGGACTTTTTTCATGTCCTGAATTTGTTCAAATGCTAATTTAAGCTTAAGGTTTAGGGTTTTGAGGTTAATGTTAGGGTTAGGGTTAAGGTTAGTGTTAGGTTAAGGTTTAGGGGTAGGGTTAGGGTTAGGGGTTAGGGAAAATAGGATTTTTAATGGTCAAACATTTTTACTCCCCAAAAAGTCCAGAAGTTTCACGAAAATAAAGCTGTGTGTCTGTGTGTGTGTCCTTCCTGTAACGTGGCTGGGTTGGCCAGCCAGCCTGGCCCCACATGTGGAACAGTTTACTGGAATGGAACTTTAAATTAACGGTGGTCTGAGGCAGCCCGCTGCAGTAGGCTGTAATTAACTAGCTCTGTGAACGAGGGAGAGAGATGGAGAGAAAGACAGACAGAGAGGGGGAGGGAAGGAGAGAAGGATTAGGAGTATGTGTTTGTGCCCATGTGTGCGTTTTCTGTGTTTGTTGTGTTATGGTCTTTTTGTGTATGAGCGTGTATGCGTGCTTGCATTGTATGCCATGCTACTGCCCCTGCAGTGCCCCCCAGTGTGTGGAACAGGTCACTGCAGAGTGAGTGTGTGTGAGTATGTGTTTTTCCACTGTACATCTTAATACATGGAGATGTTTTTCCCTGTTTTGAGATGGTACTGTAAGTTCCTCACCCTTCCCTCTCTTTCTCTCTCATCCCTCTCTCTCCCTCTCCTTCTCACCCCCCTCTCTCTCCCTCTCCTCCTCTCTCTTTCTCTCTCCCTCCCATCTCCCCTACCTCTGATTCATAAGCTGCAGCAGGCCCCAAAAAACACTGCGTTCTTTGGCTCCTGTGTGTTTACCACAGCTCCACCAGAGAGAATGTGACCCCACTCATCACATCACTCTGTGGGGGGTGGATGGAACACCAGAGAGACACTAGGGAGGGAGAGAGAAAGAGAGAGAGAGAGAGAGAGAGAGGGAGAGAGAGAGAGAGAGAGAGAGAGAGAGAGAGAGAGAGAGAGAGAGAGAGAGAGACGAGAGAGAGAGAGAGAGAGAGAGAGAGAGAGAGAGAGAGAGAGAGAGAGAAGAGAGAGAGAGAGAGAGAGAGGAGAGAGAGAGAGAGAGAGAGAGATGAGAGAGAGAGAGAGAGAGAGAGAGAGAGAGAGGGGGGAGAGAGAGATCAAAATCAACAGTTTTTCCCTGACCACTTGACCTCAACATGAAAATATCCAGATTTTACAGAATCACGTGTCTTGGGCTATCATGAAGGTTGGCCTTAGAAGAGGGGGAAAAAGCATCCATGTTGTAATGGGTTAAGTGTGCCCATGTGTTGGGCACAGTTCCCTGGGCAGAGTGGCCATAATTTCAGGCTGGCAGAGAGAACACAGAGACTCTTTATGGTGGAGTTGAGCCGATGTATGGCATTGCACTCTTTTGCACTTTAAAAAAATTACAGAAATTAGACTTCTCTCTTTGTCTCATCCTCTCAGCCCTAGTTTGGACTTATTTTCCCTCTGCCTCTTTCGCTGTCATTCTCTGCCCACCACTGTCTTCATCATATTCCTACCAATCTATCTTCTTTTCCCCTTTTTTCCTTCATTCTCCTCTTTTTTTCTTCTCCTTCAACTTTCTAACCATCTTTTTCTTCAGTTAGTTTCTCCATGAACGATGCCATCCCTCCATGTTTGTAACAGACTTCTCATTCAATCATATTTGCATTGATGCATTTTGATTGTACAGGTGTACGTTTCAAATGTTGGTAATTTATCAGACACTCTTATCCAGAGCGATTTACAGGAGCAATTAGGATTAAGTTTCTTGCTCAAGGGCACATCAAAAGATCTTTCACCTAGTCGACTTGGGGATTCGATTTAGGTTACTGGCCCTTTCAGTTACTGGCCCAACGCTCTTAACTGCTAGGCTACCTGCCACCCCTTAGGATCTTAATTTGAGCCAGTTTGCTACAGCAGGAAAATAATCCTGCAGCAACAGGAAATGTAAATTATTATGTGGATTATAATTCATTGGCATTTTTGTAGGGGTTGATACGTTTTATGTTAGGGCAAATCAAGTCTGAGATTTCAAAGTGGAAATTAAAAACTTTAGAAGTCTTTTCAAAAATTTAAAGTTTTTAGTTTCCTGTGCAGGAAAATTCTCAGCAACAAAAGAGTGATCAAATTAAGATCCTACATCTGTAGGTGTGCTGTGTAGCCTACTTAAAACTGTATGCGATTAACAGACAGGCATTGTAACTAACCTCCTATTCTCATCTCTCCTTCCAGAGAGCCTGGATCTGAGGCAGCATTGCACAGGCTTGGTGTCTCTTCTGTGGGTCCCACCTCAGCTCATCGCCCCTCCTTATCCCTTTCCTCTCCAGGCCCCCAGGACCAGCTCCAGTAAGAACTGCCTAAGAGGGACAGGAGACCAGAACTATCCTGGACCTAAATTATCCTCTCAACGCCATGGCAACCAACAGGGAACGGCAGGTGAGTCACATGACTGGCTTCTCACCTGCCGTCTACCCCTTCGCCTTCAACTCCATGAGGAGCCACTCACCCTTCGACCTGCTGGCCAATAGCAGCCTCTTTGGACGTTTTGGGGCGGACCTTCCGAAAGAAATGGCTGCATTGTGTAAGTACTGTTACTCATGTTTCATTTTCATTTCTACTTTTCATCTCTCCATCTTCAAGACATAATGTATACACACACCACATTAACGTACTCAAAAAGACACCCTTTTGTGATATGTTACTCAGTTACAACTCTTAATCTTGGGTTGGGATGGTTTTAGGAGTTTACCATAGGCTTTAAAAAGTGTAAAAAGCAAATTCCCCTCCCTTCACTTTTCTTTGTGAAATAAATATAGAAGAGGGATGCCAAAAGAAAGATACAAAAACGGACAGACAGAGAATTCTTTGTTGGGGTCCAGCATGTGGCAACGCTCTGTGATCATTACCCTACCCTAAAGAAAGAGAAGGACAAGTAGAGAGAGAGAGAAAAACAATAAAGCCAGAGAGAAAGAGAGATTAAGTATAACTATAAGTGTAGAAAAGTGGCATGGCCCTTCCAGGAAAGCAGGGTTTTTCCATGTGGTAAAGCAGGCAGGCAGCGGGGTGTGGGCTGGCGGTGGGTTGGCAGGGTACAGGGCCGGGGCCAGCCTGGCCTCTCTCTGGTCTGGAATACCAGCAGGCAGAACAAGGGCCCCTTTATAAAATGGCACTGCACACAGAGGTGAATCAAGTTAAAACATGAGAGAGAGTCTGACACACACACATCCAGCAGTCCCAATATACAGTAATTTCCTTGCCCCTGTTCTTCTCCAGCAGACATTTAGAGACAGAGCTGTGTGAGTATGAGCAGTGGAAATATGTCCCTGCCTGCTCTGTTATTAGTGCCCTGGCTCTGACTCTAACCACATGAAACACACAGGCGTCAATACTGTAGGAATGAGGCCTGGAGAGGAACTCAGATCAATGACAGATGGATGCTGAGGCACTGCTGGAGAGAACAAAGAAAAATGTAACACTACTAGAACGTTTTACTGGACAAAGTTAAGGACTAAGTTTTAGAGTAAGTTGCAATGGACTTGGAATAATGAGTCCTTTTAACTCAAATGGTTTGAGGGAACCAATTGCCTTGAACTGTTTGAGTTTGAAAGCATAAAAGGTTGAGTATTCTGTACTGACTAACATTTGAGTTAATTCAACACTCATCATTGTTGACACTACTTAAATACCAACTAGTATAACTTGAAACTATTGAGTTAAGTTGATACAATTTCATAATAGTACCCAGAGTTTTTCTTGGTCAGGTTGGAGGGTCAGGAAAAACTCCCTAACTATACAGTATAACTATTGAATAGTACTACATTAATCAAATAAAATCTAATTGTATTGGTCACATACACATATTTAGCAGATGTTATTGCGGGTGTAGCAAAATGCTTGTGTTTCTAGCTCCAATAGTGCAGTAATATCTAACAATTCACAACAATAAACACAATACACACAAAGAATGGAATTAAGAAATACATAAATTTTAGGACGAGCAATGTCGGAGTGGCATAGACTAAAATACAGTAGAATAGAATAGAATACAGTATATACATATGAGATGAGTAAAGCAAAAATATGTAAACATTATTAAAATGACTAGTGTTCCATTATTAAAGTGGCCAGTGATTCCAAGTCTATGTATATAGGGCAGCAGCCTAGTGGAAGCAGCCTAGTAACCGGGTGGAAGCCGCCTAGTGATGGCTATTTAACAGTCTGATGGCCTTGAGATAGAAGCTGTTTTTCAGTCTCTCTGTCCCAGCTTTGATGCACCTGTACTGACCTCGCCTTCTGGATGATAGGGTGGTGAACAGGCAGTGGCTCAGGTGGTTGTTGTCCTTGATGATCTTTTTGGCCTTCCTGTGACATCGGGTACTGTAGGTGTCCTGGAGGGCAGGTAGTTGCCGTACCAGGCGGTGATACAGCCCGACAGGATGCTCTCAATTGTGCATCTGTAAAAATGTGTGAGTGTTTTAGGTACCAAGATAAATGTATTCAGCCACCTGAGGTTGAAGAGGCGCTGTGGCCACGCAGTCATGGGTGAACAGGGAGTACAGGAGGGGGCTGAGCACGCACGCTTGTGGGGCCCCTGTGTTGAGGATTAGCGAAGTGGTGGTGTTGTTTCCTACCTTCACCACCTGGGGGCGGCCCGTCAGGAAGTCAAGGAACCAGTTGCACAGGGCGGGGTTCAGACCCAGGGCCCTGAGCTTAATGATGAGCTTGGAGGGTACTATAGTGTTGAATGCTGAGCTATAGTCAATGAACAGCATTCTTACATACACTACCATTCAAAAGTTTGGGGTCACTTAGAAATGTCATTGTTTTCGAAAGAAAAGCAATTTTTTGTCCATTAAAATAACATCAAATTGATCAGAAATACAGTATAGACATTGTTAATGTTGTAAATGGCTATTGTAGCTGGAAACGGCAGATTTTTTATGGAATATCCACATAGGCGTACAGAGGCCCATTATCAGCAACCATCAGTCCTGTGTTCCAATGGCACATTGTGTTTGCTAATCCAAGTTAATCATTTTAAAAGGCTAATTGATCATTAGAAAACCCTTTTGCAATTATGTTAGCACAGCTGAAAACTGTTGTGCTGATTAAAGAAGCAATAAAACTGCCATTATTGAGACTAGTTGAGTATCTGGAGCATCAGCAATTGTGGGTTCGATTACAGGATCAAAATGGCCAGAAACAAATAACTTTCTTCTGAAACTCATCAGTCTATCCTTGATCTGAGAAATTAAGGCTATACCATGCAAGAAATTGCCAAGAAACTGTAGATTTCGTACAACGCTGTGTACTACTCCCTTCACAGAACAGCACAAACTGTCTCTAACCAGAATAGAAAGAGGAGTGGGGGGCCCCGGTGCACAACTGAGCAAGAGGACAAATACATTAGAGTGTCTAGTTTGAGAAACAGACGCCTCACAGGTCCTCAACTGGCAGCTTCATTAAATAGTACCCGCAAAACACCAGTCTCAATGTCAACAGTGAAGAGGCGACTCCGGGATGCTGACTTAGGCAGAGTTGCAAAGGTTTTCTAATGATCAATTAGCCTTTTAAAATGATTAACTTGGATTAGCAAACACAATGTGCCATTGGAACACAGGACTGATGGTTGCTGATAATGGGCCGCTGTACGCCTATGTAGATATTCCATAAAAAATCTGCTGTTTCCAGCTACAATAGCCATTTACAACATTAACAATGTCTACACTGTATTTCTGATCAATTTGATGTTATTTTAATGGACAAAACAAATGCTTTTATTTCGAAGACAAGGACATTTCTAAGTGACCCCAAACTTTGGAACGGTAGTGTAGGTACTAATCTTGTCCAGATGGGATAGGGCAGTGTGCAGTGCGATGGCGATTGCATCATCTGTGGATCTATTGGGGTGGTAAGCAAATTGAAGTGGGTCTAGGTTATCAGGTAAGGTAGAGGTGATATGATCCTTAACTAGCCTCTCAAAGCACTTCATGATGACAGAAGTGAGTGCTACGGGACGATAGTCATTTAATTCAGTTACCTTTGCTTTCTTGGGTACAGGAACAATGGTGGACATCTTGAAGCAAGTGGGGACAACAGACTGGGATAGGGAGAGATTGAATATGTCCATAAACACTCCAGCCAGCTGGTCTGCGCATGCTCTGAGGATGCGGCTAGGGATGCCGTCTGTGCCAGCAGCCTTGCGAGTGTTAACACGCTTAAATGTCTTACTCACGTCAGCCACGGAGAAGGAGAGCCCACAGACCTTGGTAGCATGCCGCGTCAGTGGCACTGTGTTATCCTCAAAGCGGGCGAAGAAGGTGTTTAGCTTGTAATGCTTACAATGAGCTGGCCATTGAGCATACACTTATATCCAAAATGACTCATATCCCTTTCATACTAAGATGTTTTTCTGCCAACTTCATCATACCGCCAACTTTGTTCCGTCTTTTTCGATTATATTAGAAAAATTATTAACTATAAGCTTGGGTTACTATACAGATCTAAGAATTATTTTAATGTATCCATTATAAAGACCTTAGTAACTCAACTGCTGGGATCCTATCCTAGACTATGGTTACATAATCTATCAAAACACAACCAAGACCGTACTTTACGAATGAGATGTAATTTATAACAATCTTTGCAGATTTATTCTTGGATGCCATTATAAGACACGCCATTGCACAAAGTCTGAATCACTAAATTGGCTTTCACGTCCAAACAGAAGACAACTGCATTGGTACCTATTTATTTTTTATTGTATCAACTTACATTTCCCTGTACCCTATATACTGTATTAAGGAACACCTAACTTTACAAGACTCACGCTACTCCTTTCGACAACAGCAGCAATTACAAATTCCAAGGGTAGCAACAAGCTCTCCCAGCCTCATGTCAGAATTAGAAGTTCATCCATGTTTCTCAAATGTCAAATTTCGAAGATGTTCCAAACGTCAAGTGTTTGGTTACTTCTATGCATAGTTTCAAGGTTAAGTTTATGCATTGAATTCTTAAGGTTAGGTATTAATTCTGAATGGTTAAGGTAAGGGTTAAGGTTTGGGATAGGCTTAAAACAAAAATATCAAAAACAACTTTCTATCACTGCATTCAAACATGCAACCGTTGGAACCAGATGCATACACCCATGCGCCACCCAAGTCCACAATTCCAGCTTTTTGATGGTGTTAATGTACGTTTCTTACATTTATTTTTTATAATTTCATTGTTATTATTATTAGACAGTAGTTGCTATATTATTCTTGTTACTAAGTGTTGTTTGTTGTGTTTTTTATTTTCTTCATTTGGACACTTGAAAATTAGAACTTAAGAGATTTCATCCTGCTAAAGTTCTAATAAATAAAATAATAATTTTGGTAAAGTTTTGGCTACCACTTAGTATGAAACGTAGCCATAATGTTGAAGCGGCTTTGTCACCATTTTGATTGGGACAGCACCGTTTTGATTGGGACAGCACCGTTTTGTTTGGGACAGCGCTATCGTGCTGCTTTGAGACAAGTGTGGGGACTCGTCTTTATCCCCTGCATCTCCGTTTGGATATTGGTTAGGCTACAATTAGGCTGGGAAAACGTTAGCTAAATTGAGGTTACGAAAAAAGATCGCAGTCAGAGTGCAGTATAACTGTAGTACACTAATATAACTGTAGTTAGAGTGCAGTATAACCGCAGTATGTTGCAATTACTGCATCCAAAATACCACAGTCAACTGCAGTTACTGCACTTTTACTGCAGTTTCAAAACTGCAATCTTTTTTTGTGATTTTGTTTCACAGAAACTCCGTCTGTATAGGCTATTTGGTGAATTGGTTTCTGGCTGGGTAAATAAGTGGAGGTGGTATAGCTCATATATTAATTTGCTCATCTACCACTGATCAGAAACATTTAGCATGCAATAATGTAGCCTAAATCAAGTGTAGGCCTATTATTTTGTTCAATCGCATATAGGCAACTGCAAAAGCCAGTGGAGGTTGTGAAATATGAACGAGACTCACATACTTTTGAAAATAGGATTGCTATTATTTTCTATCGGTATCATGATGAAGGTAAAAGCCTACGCCTGCTCCCTAAAAAGAGATGAAAAGTGGATCAAAAAAGCATGTGCATCGGCTCAAAATAAAACTTTTTACATGACAGCGGTTCCACACATTCCCGGTGACACAAGATGTGTGGGAAAAATGTGTGTTATATTTTATTCTGTTATATTGAATTGTATTCTTACTATAAAATATATGTGTGTTGACTGTGATCAGGTAGGTGTGTCTTATCTGTTTAATGAACAAATGAACAAACCATTGATTTACTTTGGATGATGCTATACTATTCTTTTGAAAATAAACATTATTAGTCTTACAATGTTTCTTAGGACCTGCCTAAACAAATGAATAATGGATTTATTTTTGATGGTGTAAAATCTCAATGGATTTATTAAAATAGACGCCCACCCACATCTGTACACCACTACTACAACTGTCCCCAGCATGCCGTCATGCTCATGGGAGGTATAAAAGGTGGGCCTGTTTGTAAGGGGGTCATGTAAACATTGGCCAATTTTTTTTACAGGCTAAATATCGTAAATCCTATGTGACAGCAGTAATACAGTAGCCAACCCTCCAATTCAGTGTACTGGTGATAAAACTGCAAAACAAAAAGTCATGATTCCCACTCTGCTCTCCCTGTCCTCCATGTCCAATCTTGTCTGTTTTCCTTGCCAGGCTTTTGCATGTCAATCACTCCTTCCTCCCTCCTTCTCTCCTTCCTCCCTCCCCCTCCCCTCCCCCCTCCCACCCATCCTCCCTCCCTCCCTATACTCAGTTAATCCTCTAGGGATTTGAGGAAGAGGCAGAGCGCAGTAGAGAAGACTCCCCACTAATCCCTCTGGCTGAGCCAGGGCTGGGGAGGAATCTGACAACACATCCTGCGGAGAACACACACACAAACACAGACACTAACAGACGTGCACACACACATGCATGCAAGCACACACTGACAGATGCACACACTGACAGACGAGCACACTGACAGACACACACACACACAGACACTGAACGACAGGGGTACGCACACACACACACACACACAGACAGACAAGTTGGTGCAGTCTCCCATATCTGCTATGCTGGTATAATGTTTAGAAATACCTGTTGAGCACAGTGTCATTCAGAGAGACAGCTCTCAGAGTATAGTGTGTGTGTGTGTGTGTGTGTGTGTGTGTGTGTGTGTGTGTGTGTGTGTGTGTGTGTGTGTGTGTGTGTGTGTGTGCATTTGTGTGTGTGTGTGTGTGTGCGTGTGCGTTTATGTGTGTTCTGAGCTAACAGGTAGATTATCAACTAATCTGGCTACAGTGGCTGTTATCTGTTGATCTCTGCCATTATCTGGAGCCTTCAGACCAAATGGTAGAGAGTCCATTAGCACAATTTAATACCTGATAACATCTCAGCTCTGCCCCTCACAGAGAGAGAGAGAGAGAGAGAGAGAGAGAGAGAGAGAGAGAGAGAGAGAGAGAGAGAGAGAGAGAGAGAGAGAGAGAGAGAGAGAGAGAGAAATGGAGAGAGAGAGAAATAGAGAAAGAGGGAATAAAAGAGAGAGAGAGGGAGAGCAAAATACAGTCCAAGTGAGAGAGGGAGAGAAAGAGAGGGATGGAAAGAAGTGATGCAGAACTAAAGCATCCCCAGTCAGTCAGTCAGTCAGTCAGTTAGTCGCCATAAGAGACAATAAGCCTAGCTGTGGTCACACTCCACTGCTCCAGAGCCCTGGGCTGGTGTCATGTGTACACAGCTCTGGAGTCAAGAGGAAGTCATGGCTGCTTATTTTTGTTTAAGGTTTAAATATAATTTTTCAGTTATGTTGGTAAAATTGTATTTGAACTTATAGCCCTAGAAAAATACAAAGACTGTAGTAAGATATTTTAACGTGGTCTCAGGGCAATTTGTATTATTCTGTATGAAAATCTGTGACACTCCATTTAGTATGATATTAAGATCAAGATTAAGATAACTTTATTGGTCAATTGCACACAAGGTCTGTAACAACGGTAAATGTAATAACACCGGTAGACTAAATGTAATAACTTTTTTATTTGTAATAACTTTTCAATGTCTTATGTAATAAACCTGGTAAATTTAATAACTTGCCATTAAACGTAATAAAATGTTGAACGGTAAAAGTAATAACTTTTTCCACTAAATGTAATCAACCAGTGGTTATTACATTAACCTATGAGTAAAAACGTTTTTTCATTAATAATGTAATAACTTCAACCAATCATGTAAAAACATAACAAAATCTGTTTTTTTATTATTATTTTTATTTTATTTCACCTTTATTTAAACAGGTAAGCCAGTTGAGAACAAGTTCTCATTTACAACTGCGACCTGGCCAAGATAAAGCAGTGCGATAAAAACAACAACAACACAGAGTTACATATGGAATAAACAAAACGTACAGTCAATAACAGTGAAAACAGTGAAAACACAATAGAAAATCTATAGACAGTGTGTGCAAATGTAGTAAGTTATGGAGGTAAGGCAATAAATAGGCCATAGTGCAAAATAATTACAATTTAGCATTAACACTGGCGTGATAGATGTGCAGAAGATGATGTGCAAATAGAGATACTGGGGTGCAAATTAGCAAAAGAAATAACAATATGGGGATGAGTGTCACGTCGTTGATGAACGGGTCAGACCAAGGCGCAGCGTGATATGCATACATGTTTATTTGACTTATAAACACAACGACAAAACAAGAAACGAAACGTGAAGTCCAAGGTACACAAACAACATACCTCACACGGAACAAGATCCCAAAACCCACTAGTGCCAATAGGCTGCCTAAGTATTGTCCCGAATCAGAGACAACGAGAGACAGCTGCCTCTGATTGGGAACCACACCGGCCAACATAGAAATTCAAATACTAGAATATACAACATAGACAATCACCACATAGAAAATACACACCCTGCCTCAACAAATAAGAGTCCCCAGAGTCAGGGCGTGACAGTACCCCCCCCCCAAAGGTGCGGACTCCGACCGCACAACATATACATAACAGGGTAGGGGCCGGGTGGGCATTCCACCTCGGAAGCGGATCCGGCTCAGGGCGTGACGACCTCTCACTCTTCGCCTCCCTGTTGCGCCCCTGGTCTGGTCTAGACCTCGGCGTGTTGCTTCCCCTCTCCTTCCTCCCACTATACTCCAAGCCCTGTCTGGACCCTGGTGTGGGAGACCCCGAACCTGGAGAGGGGCTGACGTCTGGGTCTGGACTGGAGCCGCTGACCGGAGCTGGACCAGGCACCGGTGGAGCGGACTGCTCAGGCTCCGGGCTGGAGCCGCTGACCGGAGCTGGACTGGGCACCGGCGGAGTGGACTGCTCTGGCTCCAGAGTGGAGCCGCTGACCGGATCTGGACTGGACCGGGGTGGAGCGGACTGCTCTGGCTCCGGAGTGGAGCCGCTGACCGGAGCTGGATCAGGCACCGGTGGAGCGGACTGCTCTGGCTCCGGAGTAGAACCGCTGACCGGAGCTGGACTGGACCCCGGTGAAGCTGATTGCTCTGGCTCCGGAGTGGAGCAGCTGACCGGTGCCGAACCAGGCACCGGTGGAACAGGCACGGGCCATGCCGGACTGGACACACGCACCACTGGCTTGGTGCGAGGAGCAGGAACAGGCCGGACCGGGCTGGCGACGCGCACCACTGGCTTGGTGCGAGGGGCAGGAACAGGCCGGGCGGGGCTGGCGACGCGCACCACTAGCTTGGTGCGAGGGGCAGGAACAGGCCGGGCCGGCAACACGCACCACTGGCTTGGTGCGAGGGGCAGGAACAGGCCGGGCCGGGCTGGCGATGCGCACCACTGGCTTGGTGCGAGGGCCAGGAACAGGCCGGGCCGGGCTGGCGATGCGCACCACTAGCTTGGTGCGAGGGGCAGGAACAGGCCGGGCCGGGCTGGCGACGCGCACCACTGGCTTGGTGCGAGGGGCAGGAACAGGCCCGGCCGGGCTGGTGACGCGCACCACTAGCTTAGTGCGGGGAGCAGGAACGGGCCGGACCGGACTGGCGACACGCACCACTTGCTTAGTGCGGGGAGCAGGAACGGACCGGACCGGACTGGCGACACGCACCACTGCCTTAGTGCGAGGAGCGGGACTAGGTTCCTTTATTAACCCCTGCTCCTTCTGCTGCCTAACCAGCTCCTCTCGCCGTGCCTCTACACTTTCCTTCTCCCTTTTAGCCTCCTGTAGCACCTCCCTCTGACCGAATAACTCCTGCTCCCTCTGAACCAATAGCCCCCGTAACATGGTGGCCTCCTCTCCTAACCTGCAGATTCGCCCTTCCACGGCCTCCTGCTGCCTCGTCATCCACCCCGTGTGCCCCCCCCAAAATGTTCTTGGGGTTGCCTCTCGGGTCTCCGTCGTCGGCACTCCTCTTCCCGTGAGGACTCCTCCGGGAGCCCCCACGAGTTAGTGAACAGAAACTCGTCGTCGTCGTCATCCTCCGACTCCTCAGTATAATACTGTTCCCACTCCTCTTCCCATGGTCGTAGGGACCCAATCTGAAAACCAACCGGGTGCAGTGGTCGGGGCTCTTCTCTCTCGCTCCCCGACCACCCCTTTAGCCGCCCAATTTTTTTATTGGGGCTGCTTCTCGGGCCTCCTCCTCGGCCGGCTTCCGTGTTGCCGTTGCTCCTCTCCTTTGCATCTACCTTCGCCCATGGCCCTTTCCCCGCGAATATCTCTTCCCATGACCCCAATTTGCCCACCTGTGCCATGGCTATTCGCTCCTCCTGGGCACGCTGCTTGGTCCTCGTTTGGTGGGATCTTCTGTCACGATCGTTGACGGGTCAGACCAAGGCGCAGCGTGATATGCATACATGTTTATTTGACTTATAAACACAACAACAAAATAAGAAACGAAACGTGAAGTCCAAGGTACACAAACAACATACCTCACACGGAACAAGATCCCACAACCCACTAGTGCCAATAGGCTGCCAAAGTATGGTCCCCAATCAGAGACAACGAGCGACAGCTCCCTCTGATTGGGAACCACACCGGCCAACATAGAAATACAAATACTAGAATATACAACATAGACAATCACCACATAGAAAATACACACCCTGACTCAACAAATAAGAGCCCCCAGAGTCAGGGCGTGACAATGAGGTAGTTGGGTGGGCTAATTACAGATGGGCTGTGTACAGGTGCAGTGATCGGTAAGCTGCTCTGACAACTGATGCTTAAAGTTAGTGAGGGAGATAAGTGTCTCCAGCTTCAGAGATTTTTGCAGTTCGTTCCAGTCATTTGCAGAAGAGAACTGGAAGGAGTGGCGCCCAAAGGAGGTGTTGGCTTTGGGGATGACCAGTGAGATATACCTGCTGGAACGCATACTACGGGTGGGTGTTAAGATAAGGCGGGGATTTTCCTAGAAGTGATTTATAGATGACCTGGAGCCAGTGGGTTTGGCGACGAATATTACATTTTACATTTTAGTCATTTAGCAGACGCTCTTATCCAGAGCGACTTACAGTTAGTGAGTGCATACATTTTCCATACTGGCCCCCCGTGGGAATCGAACCCACAACCTTGGCGTTGCAAGCGTCATGCTCTACCAACTGAGCAACAGGAGGCCCTATGTAGTGAATATGTAGTGAGGGCCAGCCAACGAGAGTGTACAGGTCACAATGGTGGGTAGTATATGGGGCTTTGGTGACAAAACGGATGGCACTGTGATAGACTATATCCAATTTGCTGAGTAGAGTGTTGGAAGCTATTTTGTAAATGACATCGCCAAAGTCAACGATCGGTAGGATAGTCAGTTTTACGAGGGCATGTTTAGCAGCATGAGTGAAGGAGGCTTTGTTGCAAAATAGGAAGCCGATTCTAGATTTAACTTTGGATTGTAGATGCTTAATGTGAGTCTGGAAGGAGAGTTTATGGTCTAACCAGAAACCTAGGTATTTGTAGTTGTCCACATATTATAGTTGTCCACAAGTCAGACCCGCCGAGAGTAGTGATTCTAGTCGAGCGGGCGGGTGCAAGCAGTGTTCGATTGAAGAGCATGCATTTAGTTTTACTAGTGTTTAAGAGCAATTGGAGGCCACGGAAGGAGTGTTGTATGGCACTGAAGCTCGTTTGGAGGCTTGTTAACACAGTGTCCAATGAAGGGCCAGATGTATACAAAATGGTGTCGTCTGCGTAGAGGTGGATCTGAGAGTCACCAGCAGCAAGAGCGACATCATTGATATACACAGAGAATAGAGTCGACCCGAGAATTGAACCCTGTGGCACCCCCATAGAGACTGCCAGTGGTCCAGACAACAGGCCCATCGATTTGACACATTGAACTCTATCTGAGAAGTAGTTGGTGAACCAGGCGAGGCAGTCATTTGAGAAACCAAGTCTATTTAGTCTGCCAATAAGAATGCGGTGATTGACAGAGTCAAAAGCCTTGGCCAGGTCGATGAAGACGGCTGCACAGTACTGTCTAGTATCGATCGTGGTTATTATATCATTTAGGACCTTGAGCGTGGCTGAGGTGCACCCATGACCAGCTCGGAAACCAGATTGCATAGCGGAGAAGGTACGGTGGGATTCGAAATGGTCGGTGATCTGTTTGTTAACTTGGCTTTCAAATACTTTCGAAAGGCAGGGCAGGATGGAAATAGGTCTGTAACAGTTTGGATCTAGAGTGTCACCCCCTTTGAAGAGGGGGATGACCGCGTCAGCTTTCCAATCTCTGGGGATCTCAGACGATACGAAAGAGAGGTTGAACAGGCTAGTAATAGGGGTTGCGACAATTTCGGCGGCTAATTTTAGAAAGAAAGGGTCCAGATTTTCTAGCCCAGCTGATTTGTAGGGGTCCAGATGTTGCAGCTCTTTCAGGACATCAGGAGGTGACAGTATGAAAAATGTATGCACTCACTAACTGTAAGTCGCTCTGGAGAAGAGCGTCTGCTAAATGACTAAAATGTAAATGTAAAAATCAGCTAGGGGGGCATTGGCAAGCTGGGGGGGCATGGGCAAGTTGCAGCGGAGAGTGCAGAGCTGGTGGCCGGGGTAGGGGTAGCCAGGTAGAAAGCATGGCCAGCCGTAGCAAAATGCTTATTGAAATTCTCGATTATCGTAGATTTATCGGTGGTGACAGTGTTTCCTAGCCTCAGTGCAGTGGGTAGCTGGGAGGATGTGCTCTTATTCTCCATGGACTTTAGTGTCCCAAAACTTTTTGGAGTAAATGCTACAGGATGCAAATGTCTGTTTGAAAAAGCTAGCCTTAGCTTTCCTAACTGATTGTGTATATTGGTTCCTGACTTCCCTGAAAAGTTGCATATCGCGGGGGCTGTTCGATGCTAATGCAGTACGCCACAGGATGTTTTTGTGCTGGTCAAGGGCAGTCAAGTCTGGGGTGAACCAGGGGCTATATCTGTTCTTAGTTCTGAATTTTTTGAATGGGGCATGCTTATTTAAGATGGAGAGGAAAGCACTTTTGAAAAAGAACATCCAGGCATCCTCTACTGACGGAATGAGGTCAATATCCATCCAGGATACCCGGGCCAGGTCAATTAGAAAGGCATGCTTGCTGAAGTGTTTTAGGGAGCGTTTGACAGTGATGAGGGGTGGTTGTTTGACCGCGGACCCATTACGGACGCAGGCAATGAGGCAGTGATCGCTGAGATCCTGGTTGAAGACAGCGGAGGTGTATTTAGAGGGTACATTAGTCAGGATGATATCTATGAGGGTGCCCATGTTTACGGATTTAGGGTTGTACCTGGTAGGTTCCTTGATAATTTGTGTGAGCTTGAGGGCATCTAGTTTAGATTGTAGGACGGACGGGGTGTTAAGCATATCCCAGTTTAGGTCACCAAGCAGTATGAACTCTGAGGATA
This sequence comes from Coregonus lavaretus, assembly GCF_964263955.1. Taxonomy (NCBI): domain Eukaryota; kingdom Metazoa; phylum Chordata; class Actinopteri; order Salmoniformes; family Salmonidae; genus Coregonus; species Coregonus lavaretus. Next base: position 34,618,345 of record NC_139995.1, read on the forward strand.
GATGGGGGGCAAGCAATTCACATATGGTGTCCAGGGCACAACTGGGGGCTGAGGGGGGTCTGTAGCAAGCGGCAACAGTGAGAGACTTATTTCTGGAAAGGTGTATTTTTAGAAGTAGAAGCTCAAACTGTTTGGGCACAGACCTGGATAGTATGATAGAGCTCTGCAGGCTATATCTACAGTAGATTGCAACTCCGTCCCCTTTGGCAGTTCTATCTAGACCGAAAATGTTGTAATTCAATTTTTGGTGGCCTTCCTAAGCCAGGATTAAGACACTGCTAGAACATCAGGGTTGGCAGAGTGTGCTAACGCAGTGAATAACTCAAACTTGGGGAGGAGGCTTCTGATGTTAACATGCAAGAAACTGCTTTTACGGTTACAGAAGTCAACAAATGATACTGGGGGCTACAGGGCCTGGGTTAACCTCTACATCACCAGAGGAATAGAATAAGGATACGGCTAAAGGCTTTAAGAACTGGTCTTCTAGTGCGTTGGGTACATAGAATAAAAGGGGCAGATTTCCGGGCGTTGTAGAATAGATTCAGGGCATTATGTACAGACAAGGATATGGAAGGATATGAGTACAGTGGAGGTACACCTAAGCATTGGGTAACGATGAAAGAGATAGCATCACTGGAGGTACCGATTGAGCCGGTTTCCGCGTGTATGGGGGGTGGGACAAAAAAGGGGCTCTACAGTGAGGCTGGTTGAGCGGGACTGGGGGCTCTACAGTGAAATAGTACAATAAGAACTAACCCAAACAGCAATAGGCTAGGCATATTTACATGGGAGAGAGGCATAATGCAATCACAGGTGTTATTTGAGAGGGCTAAGACAACAACTGGTAATCGCGCCGAAAGTTTGGGCTGAGGCTAAACAGATAAACAGGATATGGTACCGTGTAAAGGAACAGTCCAGCAGGCATCAGCTGTGTAGCTGAGTGATCATAAGGTCCAGTGAACAGCAATAGGTAAGTCCGGGAGCAGTTCGTAGGATGCTACAGCACAGGCGAGCAGGAGGCACGGCTGTTGATTGCGCATGCTAGCGGGCCGGGGCTAGCAGATGGATCTTCGTGATCGTCGCAACGGGAAGCCTGTTGAAACCACATCAGACGATTACGTGTCGACACTAGGAGGTCCCGTCCGGTTGACAGAGAGGTAGATAGCCGGGAGATGGGCCTGGCTCGAGGCTAGCTCAAGGCTAACTGGTGCGTCGGGACAGTGGTGATTAGCCAACATCAGCTATTCGGTTGCAGCTAGCTAGTTGCGATGATCCGGTGTTAAGGTCCAGTGATTCAGTGATTCCGGCAGAAAATCCGATATGCTCTGGGTCGATAGCACGCTGTGCAGACTGGCCGATAATTGTCCAGGCTAGAGCTGGCTGGTAGGTAGTGCAGGCCACGGACAGTGGTGAAGACCGCTAACGGTGGCTAATAGCAAGTAGCTAGTTAGCTGGCTAGCTGGCTAGTTTCAGCCGTAGGTTCTTGATAAAAATAAAGAAATAATAGAATCCGTTCCACATTGGGTGAGGCGAGTTGCAGGAAAGTATATTTAGTTAAAGGATGGAAAGTGAGGGAGAAATATATACGAAAAAAATAAATAATAATAATCTGGCTATTTACACGAGGACACAACATAATACACAACTGCGCTCCTACACTATCTTGGATAATGTACCACTTCGCTCAATTAGATGCACATACCACCACCCGCTGCCAATTAGGCCTACAACACCAACAAACTCATGCACATCATACAGGAATACTTAGACATAGATACTCACAAGCACACATTGAAATGTACACACATGCACAGTCATACACACACACACACAGTATTGTATAACTAACCTTGTGGGGACACACAATTCAGTCCCGTTCAAAAACCTATTTTCCCTAATCCCTAACCGTAAACCTAAACCTAACCCTAACCTTAACCCTAACCTTAACCCTAAATCTAACCCTAACACTAATTCTAACCTTAACCTTAAACCCTCTAGAAATAGCATTTGACCTTGTGGGGACTATCATTATAAAATATATTTTTACTCCATACTCCAAACAATGTATAGCCTCAACTATAGCCTCAACCATGGTTTATAGAACCACCTTCATTACACTACACCATCCATTTCACCTCCTCACAGATACCTATCCAGGTCACAGCACCAATGTGACCGACTGTCTAACCTAGGTCTCCTGCGGGCCACAAGACTGTGTTACCCTGCTAAGGTTAACCGTAGTCATTAGCGCAGGGAGCTTATTCAAATCTTTAGGTCTCAGTCAAGTTTAATTACACCTACATCACTTTTCAGGTGCTATCCCCTACTGCATTGGTGGCCATGAGTAAGGCACGTTGCCCCTTAACTGCTACAAGGGCAAGGCTGACCCTGTCCTTCTCCAAGCATGTTCTGTGTTTAGTGTGTCATAGGTTTGGGGACAGTGACAACTAAATGTTTTCATTATAAAATGTTGCCTGAATATGTGTGTGTGTTATTTTGTCATGTTCCTGTGAGTGTGTGTGCATGCGTGTGTTTGTAATACAGGTTGAGTCTGTATGTGTGGGTATATACCAGTATGTGTGTTTTAGCAACACCTAAGGGGGTATTCATATGCAATGATAACACCTTTATGAAATCATTCATAACCCCTTCATGAATGTTCCAATATCATTAATCATAACCTTCATACCCATAGAGATAGATGGAGGACGCCTCTTTATATCTGTGCCATTATAGCATCTGTGACAGCATGGGCAGCGCCATTGAGGCTGCAACCCATAGGAATCCCCACCCAGTTGACTACTTAGACTACTTTAAAATGGCGGAAGCATGGCGGAAACACTCAATGGCACTGCCCATGCTAAAATGGCCTTTTGGCCACTAGAGGCCTCTATCATTCTCTATGTTCATACCACATTAAACATCAATATGTAATCTTCAAAACAAAAGTCCTGTTTTCATTATAGTATTATAAGTTATTTTATAGTAGAAATATCTGGTTACTGGTGTTACCTACTGGTTTAGTTCTGCGCAGCACAAGGGATCAGTCTCTGCTGAGCTTAAGCCATGGTGTTAGTTTGTGGAGCTTCAGGTTTCAGGCAAGTTAACTTAACATGTTAAAATGACACCAATTGCCCTGGTGCCATCCAGATCTGCCATCCAGATTTGAAATCGTTCAAATACTTTGAGCGTTTACTTGAGCCTGCCAGGAGTGCCAGATTGATGGGTTTTGCACCTTTGGGACTATTCCATGTCCATCAAAATAAGGGAAATAATGCATAAAGAAATTGATTTTGGTATGTTATTACATGATCGGTTGAAGTTATTATTTTATTGATAAAAGGAGTTGCTACTGAAATGATAACGTAATACCCACCGGATAAAATAATAATAAGCTTGATTAATAATAATCAAGTAAATTGTGTGTGTGTGTGTGTGTGTGTGACTGTGCTTGTGAGTGTCTATGTATGAGTATTCCTATATAATGTGCATGAGTTTGTTTGTGTTGTGATTGGGAGTGGGTGGTGGTATGTGCATCAAATTGAGGGAAGTAGTACATACAAACATTGCTTTTGGTTTGTTATTACATGATTGGTTGAAGTTATTACATCATTCATAAAAAAGTTGTTACTCACCGGTTAATATAATAACCACTGGTTAATGTAATAATTCTTACATTTAGCGGAAAAAGTTTACCATTCAACATTTTATTACGTTTACCAGCAAGTTATTTCATTTGCCGGGTTTATTACATAAAACATGCAAAGTTATTACAAATAGAAAAGTTATAACATTTACCAACCAAAATTGTATTTCCGCGTTTAACCCAACCCCTACGAAAGACACACATACATATACAGGTTTTGGAGAGGTGCAAGGTGCTGCCACACTGGGCGCCCTCTGGGAGTTGTTGTGGGGGGTTAAGTGCCTTGCTCAAGGGCACAACAACAGGCAATGATACCAGCAACACTCCGGTTTCCAGCTCACTTCCGACAGAATTTTCCCTAATGGTATCATACGTCTTAACCGGTCGTACAATAGCATACGAATTGGATGAAGTAACTTATCATACAACTTGGAGGACGTATGGTATTGCACGTCTTTATCTGAGAGAAGGTTGCTTGTTGCGCTGTAACAACAAAGGAGAATTATGGGGAGAATTTACGTTTGCGGTTAGGGGAACTAATGACAAAGGTTAGGAGAACTAAAACGACAAAGGTTAGGTGAATTTAGGTAGCAGGTTAGGTGAATTGGGTTGAGTTTAGAATAAGGGGAAAGGCTAGCTAAAATGCTACAATTGTCCCAGACGGGACTCGAACACGCAACCTTTGGATTCCTAGACGGTTGCGTATTACCTTCACCCCCTGACCAACCTCCTTACTTTTGTTTCTCTCAAGTAACGTAACAATTAGTAGGTATTATATGTCTTGGAGGTGCTCAGAAGTACGTAAAGTATATTTCGTATGGCTCTGAGGCCAGGGTGGATATTTTGGTTTGATAGTGGGGTCAAGTTAGCCCTGGCTGCCTAAACCAGTGGTTCTCCAACCTCTTCTCGGGGACCCCCAAACGTTCCATGTATTCTAAAGCTAGCACACCTGATTCAACTTGTCAACTAATCATCAAGTCATTGACCACATGAATCAGGTGAACTAGCTCAGAGCTACAACAAAATTGTGAAACTTCTGGGGGTCCCCAAGGAGAGGTTTGAGAATCACTGGCTTAAACAGCCAGATGTTGGGGGGTTGGTTTAGGGTTCAGTCAGGATATGGCATTAAGACATTTGGTATTTGTGATATGCAGCCTCAGAAAATATGCGTATTTTAGTTTAGTGTCCACTTGGAAGCTATGCATAGACTTAGTTTTGTTGAGCCAGATTTTCTTCTAAGCTGTCATTTTAATTAATTTGCAATTATCTCTTACCTTGAACTTCTAGCTTATAAATAAGTTGCCTTTCCTTTGAAAATTTGTTCAACTACAGAATGTTTGCCCATCTCGTCTCGCTTTATGACTAAGAAAACCCACTGGGCACAGACGTCAGTTTGATTTACATTTGGTTGTTGTCAAACACCAAATGTCACCATGTTAATGGATTTAGGTTAAAAGTTGGGTGAAAGAAATCTGTAATGACCTTACATTGACTTTTTGCAAATCCAATCAGTTTTCCACGTCATCGCATAGATTTTCTTGGTTGAAATGACATGGAAACAACGTTGATTCAACCAGTTTTTGCCCAGTATCTCTTTGTCTTGAATATGGATCCATAGTATGTGACTTAAACATGTGCACCAAACAGACTTGAATCCTAACCCACAACTTTATCTGGTCGGAAAATCTGATAGAATCATTTAGTTCTCAACTGAAAAGCCTGTTCATTTTTACAACCCGCATAGTCCTTTCCAAACAGTTCATATGCAGTGCACCTTTAGGCCTACTATACTTCAAATGTGTGGAGAAATTGAGCTAAATGGAGATTTGATGTATCCTCAAGAGAAGTCAATAAAATTATACAGCATTACTAAGCCTGTCAATAATATGGCATTCAAGAGTGAAAACAAATGATATCTGAAATATGTTGTTTGTGTAAAGGTTAATAAAATCGCAAATCACTGTTTCTCACACAGGATAGCATTTATTATCAACAACATGATAGTTTGACCAAATATCAGATAGGCCTAGAGCACTCTCTGCTGCCACTTGTGGATGTGGAAGGGTACAATTATACAACCAAGTCTGTACATAAATACTAACACACACACACACACACACACACAAAAACACACATTCACACACACACACACACACACACACACACACACACACACACACACACACACACACACACACACACACACAGACACAGACGGACACACACAGACACACACACACGTTCTGCTGTCATATAAGCTTGTTGTTCTTGGAGGAATTTTGCCTCTTATAGGCGGTCTGGTAGGAAGTGGTCAGAGATGGAAGACGAAGCATTTCAAATGAATGTCACATTTTGATAGAAAAAACAGGATGGCCCAAAAGTAAAGGTTACTGTAGTACTGAAGGGGCCCAGGACAAACAACACATTGTGTCTAATTATTTTTTTAATATAAAATAGGATGTGGAATTTTGGGTCTGGTCCCAGCCATCAACCAGCAGAGGCCTGTTTGTGTATGTGTGTGTGTGTGTGTGTGTGTGTGCTCAAGAGATGGATATGGAATGTGTATATAGAGAAAGATAATTGTATAATGTAAGTAAGTTAATTAAATCCTGGTTGAAAAATGTTGTGTTCGAGACAACCTAAAGCGAGACCGATTGAAGACAAAGACCGGAGCAAATTGAGTCCAAGTCAAGTCCAAGACTGGGAGGGAGTCGAGGGGTCCAAGACCAAGTCAAGACTGAGACCAGAAAAATGCGAGTTCAATTCAAGACCATGGTTGTAATTGTGTCAAATTGTCCCAAATAATAAGAGTTCAAAATGTCCAGTATTTATTTGTTCATATTTCAGATGAACATATGGATTCTTTAGACATTTAGAATAGTGGAGAAAAAAATGCATGCTGAGGGCAAATAGAGAGCCAATCTACAAATTATCACTAACCCAAACAAGTCTATAATGGATAAAAATACAAAATATGTTACAATTTCCCCCAGTCTCCCCTTACTAACAGTGAGGGTGCAACTTTCAAACAATGTCCCCCACTCTTCCCTACCAGCAAATCAAGGAAATTCTGACAAGCAAGACAAAGTTTGAGGATATTTTTCAACGAAAGTAAAGGACAGTAATGTTACGAGGAAAGTAGGAAGTCCTGGTTTCAATAGTCGAAAATATATTAATGTATCATGAAAGGAGTGTGGATATTTGGCCTGGCGAAGCGGTTTTATGGGCTGACTGAATGAGAGCTGATAATTAGGAGTTTTTCACACCGCTTGTCTCAGTTGGTCTGGCAAGAAATTACATGTCCTCATTGTCTGAGACCGAGTTTAGACTGAGTAAAAATGTATCCAAAACGAGTAAAAATAAATCTGACACGAGACAAGACCGAGACACTCAATATGTGGTCTCGAGGCCGAGTGCTAGTCTACAACACTGGAGGAGGGTAGATGATGGTGATGGAGTCTACTGATGATCTTGTAGAGGGCAAGTCTTGGAAACAGCCTGAGTCTTATAGCCAATGGACTTCTCCTCTTCCACCCTGTGTAACAGAGTTCAGAATAGGAGCCAGTCATCCTCACTACAAGCCCTCTGACTCAGTTCTGCTGTATTCCTCTATCTCCCATTCCTCTCACGCTTCAGGCGACTCCTCAAATGATCAGGAATTGGCAGCCAGGTGAAACATGGTTCAGTGGTTCCCATGATGCCATGAGGACGCCTAGGCAAAGAGCTCTGTAAACATTGTACATATTTATTTTTAAGTGTTTTTAATTACATTTTTCAATAAACTTTTTTAGTTTTTGTTAACTTAATAAGGGTTGATCTGAAATATCTGGTGGTAAACCACGGAGTTGCAGGCCTAATGACGGCAAGTCCGTTTATTTGGCTTGGCTAGTTAACTAGCTAGCTAGCTAGTTAGCTGGCTAATGGTATTTGAATGATGCATTCACATTACCGGCTTTTTGTTCCACCTGTCCAATTCCTGGAAAGATGTGGACTGCGATGTGAAGGAATGGCAGAGGCTCGCCTTGTAGGGGACTGTTCCAGACTGTCGAGGTGTGGTGGTCTTTTCTGGCACTTTTAAGCCCCGTTTCCACTGGCACTTAAAATTAGGGCTGGCTCAAATGGAATTCTCAAATTTGAGCTGGGTCAAGGGAAACCCGGGCCAACACAGTCCAGTTTCTCAACTGGTGCCAGCTCAATTAGTATTCGGGCTGGTGATGCTGTTACTATGAAACCACCAGCTGGTCACTGCTGGATGCTGACACAACATTTAGCTAGGTTGTCTGGGCTTGTTGCGGTTAGCTAGTACATGGACAAGCAGTACTGCAGTAGTCAGACATTTCACGACTTACCACCATAGCTGGATCCTTCATTCATTTTTGCAGGGTGAATTAAATTCTTCAACATCTTGCTAGCTAGCTAGCTAGCAACATTCGATGCCAGCTGCACATCACATATTGGCTACCTAGCTACATTACATAATTTCTAGGTGGGTGTTACACTTTGATTGTGGATGATCCAGCCTACTTACGGAGGAGGAGACGAGGTGCGTGATGAAGAGCTCCAGGCCTGTCTACCAGTATCTGACTGACGATTTCTCCCTGCCTGTCTGTATCATCGATGCTCCCTCCACTCAAGCTACTGCTACTGCTACTGACTGCCTTTCTGAACTGCCTGATCCCTACATTTGTTTTTGTTTTCAAAGTGACTTTGAGATTCTTGTTTGTAATGAAAAGCGCTATATAAAATACATGTATTATTATTATTATTATTATTAAACAAAAATGTGGTACTGTGTCCAGATGCATTTTTTCAAACAAAAACATTAGCCAGCTAGCTAAATAGTTAACCTGTTAGTCAATCTGCAAATCCGTCCCACTGGGAACACATTGGTTGAATCAAAGTTGTTTCAGGTAATTTCAATAAAATTAAATTGAACCAACTGTGGATTAGACTTTGAATTTACATCTGTGCCCAGTGGGGTGGCTCAAAAACACCAGATATATGCAATAAAGAGTCATTGTAATCAACAACAACAAAACATTGGTGCCACAAAAAAAAAATATGTACAGACCTCTGCCTAGGCTTACTCACGGCGCCATAGCAAGTGGCAACTATGGAACATAGGCTACTTCAACAGAACAGGATGCACAACAAGACGAAATACACAGAAATCAGAGAACGAGTCCATTCTCTCTGAAGAAAACACTAATTGTTATTTGTATTCATTTTTAAATGTAGTTGTTTAGAAGAGAAACTTGAGTAAGGCACAAAATCAAAACAAATGTACAGAGAGGCCGCACGGGGAGCGTGGGCGACTTTGCATGATGACAGATGAAGATAAAGGACCCTTTGACAAGAGATGGACACAAACCAATGAAAATCAGTGGGGTCTTGAGAGCGAGGTGGTCCAATGGAGTTCAGTGAGTGGTTGCAGTCCGAAGAGGAGGGCGGAGCATAGGCGCTCCAATTTGCACTGTTGTACGCCTGTGCTGATCTCTTCCTGATCCAAAGCTCTTCCTGGCTTTGTCCATCATCCTCAGACTGTGTTATTTCTTGCTCCAATGTCAAGATGACTATAAGCTTTCTCATTTAGAATGATCCACAGTCTGATACACAGGCTTGGACTGATGAGCAAATGCTTTAGGCCTGTTCTATTCTCACAACACAATATACACCCATTTTGAGCTAGTCACACATTGTTCTCTGTAATGTTTAAGTGTCGGGCCTCGACTTGGGTGTGTGCGCGTATGTGTGTAGCGGAGGGCTTGTGTGGTGGGGAGGGCTTGTGTGGTGTTCTGTGTCTCTGTCATCACATGCACTCAGTTTCAGCATGTCCACACACACACACACCACTGCCAGCTTGCTCTCAAAGGAACTGAAGGCTGTGCATTCCAACACAAGCAAATGCCACACAAAATGCAGACAAAAGTTCCCTAGTCCCGTAATTGCGATCATAATTGTGACTGCAGCCTTATTGATGAACACATTGTGACTTGTGCCCAGGCTGTTAGTGCTGGTGTTATGACAGACTGAGAGACCATTGTTCTGGCCTGTGTGTGTTTGTGTCAGAAATGACAGCAGGATGAATAGCTGAGAAACCAGATACTGAAATGCCCTGTGAAGAGCTGGAATGTGACTGTGTGTACTATGTGTACTATGTGTGTGTGTGTGTGTGTGTGTGTATGTGTGTGTGAGCGTGAGTGTGTGTGTGTGTGTTTGAAAAATTGTTGGAGAGAGAGAAAGAGAGAGAAAGAAACAGAAAGAAAGAAACAGAGAGAGTGGGAATGGGCCACCCTTTTCCTGTCTGCATTCCCTCTTTCGTTTCTGTTTCTTTTTCCTCAGTCCTGGGCCAGGGGGCTGTAGGGGTGGGATGGTTGAGGGGGTAGGGGGGAGGGGGGCTGTAATTGTCTCAAGGTGTGGAGAGAACAGACCAGGCTGAGATTTTGCAGCTACGCTCCCTACTGTATCACAGACAAGTGTGTGTGTGTGTGTGTGCCTGCGTGTTGAAAGACAGGTAGAAATGTTGAGACTGAGCGAGGGAAAAGTTTTGAGGGGGACACATAGGGGAATGCTTACATGAACAAAGCAAAGCTGAAAAGGCAAAAAGAGGCCATAGCATCACGAAAATAGGTTTTACTATTGTTCCATAGTGAGATAAATGAGGGACAACAGAGAAAAAGAGAGGAGGAGTAAGAGAGTAAGAATAATAGAGAGAAAAAATGCAACAGTACATAAACAGAGTGGTGAGAATATTGACATAACAGTAAACCTGTGGTTATACAGAAAGGCAAAATCTAATCAGATAATGAGAAACTAAATGTAAAAACAGAGAGATCGGACGAAAAGTGAGCCAGGGAATGAACAGAAACCAGGGAGGGAGGGAGGAGAAGGGCAGGATAAGTCTGGAGGGGGGAGTTAGTTCCCCAGTGGGGGTTTCTTCCAGAGTTCATCTCTCTTGAACGAGGGAAGGAAAGGGAGAAGGGGCGGGGCGGGGGGGTTGTTGGTGCGGCGGAGTTAACCATATAAAGAGCGTATGAAGTATCCAAAGTCACGGCACCAGAGTTAAGTTGGCTTGCGGGAGAAAGTGTGGTTTTAATGTGGCTGAAGTAGCCAATAACCCCAGGGCTGGTCAAACCAACTGAATTGATTTTAACTGAATTGAATAAATTGAATTAGAAAAGCAACACAAGCCAGATGAAGTGGAAAGAGTGAATCTGAGAGGTGAAAACACAAACCCACAGGAGTGAGAGAAACAGAGAGAGAAGGGGAGAGGGAGGAAGAGAGGGGGGAGAGAGGGAGGGGGAGAGAGGGAGGGAGGGAGAATTATAGATTGACTGGAGAACATACTGTACACACAGCTGACAACATGCTTGTGTTGATTTATGGAACATGCTCCTCTCTTAACATGTTATGAAATAACTTCTGTATCAGTAAAAATGACTTTCCCTCTCTTTAACACATCAAGGCTCTATAAGCATGTCTATTAGGGTCAGTGGTTGAAACTTTGTCAGTAGCAGTTTAGTCTACGTTGCTGCTGTGGTTTTTGATGTGTTTGGTCAAACCCTTTTTTGTGTTTGAAGTCGGTAATCAGAGAGGAAAAGTGAACGATACAGTGTGTTCTAGTATGGGCAGCAATAATGTGACCTGAGATTCATTCCAATAAAAGCAGGACATAATTAAGGAGGGTAAGGGTAGAATGAGAGAGTGAGGAGAAAACAAAGAGAGAGGTAAGGGAGAATAAGACTGTGTGTGTGTAGCCTAGCGGTTAAGAGCGTTGGGCCAATAACCGAAAGATCACTGGTTCAAATCCTAGAGCTGACTTGGTGAAAAATCTGTTCATGTGCCCTTGAGCAAGGCACTTAACCCTAATTGCTCCTGTAAGTCACTCTGGATAAGAGTGTCTGCTAAATGACAAAAGTGTGTGTGTGTGTGTGTGTGTGTGTAAAAGAGAGGGGAGAGATGGGAAGGATGGAAAAGTGTATGATTGTCATCCAGAGAACAAAGAGGAAAAGCATGATATAGAAATTAGGAAGTAGATATCAGATTGCCCCCTTAAAATGACAGTAAGCTATAGTCATCATGGGCAGTTGTTGCATAATCCACTTGCTTGGGAAAGTTGCACAATACTGTGTGATTGCACGTGTAATTAATTAAAACCCCTTTCTGGTTCAACTGTGTGTGTGGTTTCCTCCCCATGGCAATGCCCTCTGAGGTCTCTGTGGTGCCTCTGACTTAAACCCTCACCCTACATACAGTGACTATCAGAAATGATCCATCTGTCACTAAATGCAAGCAAACAGTGTGGTACAATCAGTCTCAGCATTAATTTACAATAGGATGGCACTCTTGTCTTAACATTGTGTGTTGACTCAATACATGTGCCCTCCCTTTGGGACACTATGAAGTGGCATTGGGGACACATTAATGCCTTTGTTGTTTGAACCCTTGAGATGAACGGTGGAGCCTCAAGTCTGTGTGGGAGGGAGCTGGGGGGCATTGCTTTTCAATTGAGAAAGGTGTGAAAGGAGAGGGGCTGAGAGAAAGAGAAAAAAGAGAGGGAGGCAGAGTTTGTTTTCATTTGTAAAATATGAAATATGAAGAGGAAAGACGCCGGGAAAGCCGATAGAGAAAATAGGAGCAAGAGAAAGTTTGTGACCAACCAGACTCCTAGAGCCCGCCCCCGGCTCTCTAGGTCCCTCCCTCCTTCACCCCCTCCTCCCCTCTCTTCCTCCCCCATCTCTGCTGAGAGAACAGGCCGTTGGTTCGCTCCACAGTGTCACTGGCTGTGTGTGAGAAGCCCAGAGAGCTGAGGAGAAGGGGGTGTTTAGATCAGTTACAGCAGCGAAAGAGAGGGGAGAGAGAGCCCGAGAGACTGACAACTGTGTGTGAGAGTGTGGGAAGCAGTCTGGAAAGAAAGCTGTTCCACTCCAAGACCAACACACACACACAGAGAGAGAGAGAGAGGGAGAGAGGGAGAGAGGGAGAGAGGGAGAGAGGGAGAAGGCAGTCAAGGACTTTATCAGAGTGGAACCAAGCAGGGGTTGAAACAGACAAACAGCAACTGGACAAGGCTCACCCTGACTGGGGCTCGGAGTGACAGAAGTCCCCTCCGACAACAACCACAAGCCTGGAGAGCCAGTCCTGCTCTGAGCTGCTCTTGTTTTGTTCTGGGTGGAAATTCCTCTGAGACGTCACTGCTAGCTGAGCTCAGCTGAATAACCACAGCCGAGGAAGACTGTTGTGGTTGCTGGTCAAACTATTGTGTGTGTGGAGCTAGAGAGAGGAGCATGTTTGACTGTATGGAGGCTCTGGCCCCCCGGCCACTCTTCGACGTGTCCACTCAGGGGTCTTGCATGTTGGGCAAGGCCACCCCCTTCTTCCCTGGTCTGGACCCCTTTGCCTGGGCTGGGATGGCCAGTGTTCAGTGTAAGTGACGTGTTTGCTCTGTCTCCTCACTTGACTCATCAGACTGGAAAAGCTTGACTGTGTGTGTGTTGTGTTTGTGTGTGTTTGTGCAGGGCCAGGATTTTTACTCATTAGACTGGTGGTGTTATTGTAATCATCCGGAAAGAGCGACTATCTCAGTGTGTGTGTGTGTCCTTATCAGAGTGCTGGTATTGTTATCATAGAGCTCTCTCCACAGGAAGAGCCAGATTCCATCGGATTCTCTGTGCCCATTCTCACCCTCCAGTTTGTTTGTTTATGTGCTTAGTGTGTGTGACTGTGTATTTATTCATCATCATGTTTGTTTTCTTTCTGAATGACTTCAGATGAATGATTTAGCTTTCTCTCACAATATGGGCCCTCTGACCTTGTGAGGTGTTTAGAATCTAACAACCAAAGTCAAAATGAAAATGTATCCTTAAAAGGGATCACAAGAGGCCTATTGATGAAAGCCTATGACACATTTCAGTAGAGATCTGGGTAACTGATGCAATGCGAATAACTACTTAAAAACATAATTATCATTTAACTTTAAGGTTAATTTGAGGGCAAAACTGTTAATGAAATAGTAATAGATGCATGAGTAAGTAGGACAGTACAGCTTTACCCAGTAACAACTGAGGCCTTGGTGTACAACAGGACTCTCTCTCTCTTCCTGGAGGCTTTGCTCTTTGCTAACACACATAATGCCTGTTTGAGTGAGATAGAGTGAAAGAGAATGGGTGTGAGATGTAGCCTATCTACCCTGACCACTCTATTTCATATAATACTCTGGCTCTGGACACATGGAGTTTCTGGCATGCTCATTTGAATATGAAAGATGAGGGGGCCTTGCCATTGAGCTAAAATAACGTGTTCCAACCTAGACGCACAGTAACATAGTAAATGTAAATCCAGGACACTCCAATTAGTATGATATGTTACATTTCATATGGTATGTATTAATTTGTGGATATCAATCATCCATTCCGTATAATATGTTACAAATAAAAATGGGTATGATATTTTCTGAATTTCCATTTGTACAATATGTTACACATTTTTGAGGGGGTGCTGCAGCATACTCCCATACTTCCCATGGCTATGCCTCTGACATGCGGTAATGATAAAAAGTGGTGTAATAGCCTACAGTTGTCCTGACGTTTTAATTATTGTGATTGGCTCATGTTTTACCGGTACAGCGTACCACCACTATTTATTTTGCTGGGACGCCGTACCGGACCACACCGCCTTACTTTCACCCCTGGCCTCAAGTAACCTTTTGTCTTATGTAACCATACCATACCAAATGTAACATATCATACTAATTTGAGTGCCCCGGATTTACATTTACTATGTTACGTCTAGTCTATGAGACCAGGCTGCGTGAAAAGACAGGGAAAATGATTAGAGATTATCAATTTTATCCAGTTGGCCTACAAACTTTTATGCAAGGCTTTACTCCTTAGCGCCTTTTGTTTAGGTTTAATAAAGGCAAATTCAACTTCATGGCAGTAGGCTACACTGTGTGCTGGTTAGTTTCAGTTCTTCCAGGTGAAAGACCTATATATCTTAATTAATCGTGAAGACACTGGGGTTTCATGCGCTGTCAGCCCCACAGTGTTTCCCTTAAATGAAGACGGATGAGCTGTCAAGGCGAGCAAGGCCACAGCCGGTCTCAACTCGCTAAATACAATCGCCAACTTCTGAAGGGACAGAACAACAACATACTACATACTATACAATTAGCCTATATTTCAACATCGAAACTATGGGCATTCCTTTGGCAACACGTTAGGTCCTATAGTGTCCTTATTACAGTGTAATTACATTTATGTTTGCGCAAATGTGCAGAGTGGCCATCACAACACTTTTTAGTTGAAGAGAACAAGATTTATTTTTCCACTAACAATTTGAGCTAATTAAGTTCTGAATATAAACTAATTGTCTCTTATCGTAGTCTACAACATTTGGTTGTCTTCACAAAATAGTATCTGTTGTTAGGGAGTTTGAGAGAGAAGGAGAACACAGGATATAGACTACAAAAATGTCCTTTGATAGGTGTCGAGTTTGGTGTGGATGGCCCTGGTGGTGGAAAGAGAAGAGAGAGAGAGCTAGAGCGTTGAGTGTTTTTCTTTAGACCGGTGTTCTGTTTCAATCCTCTGTTCCCAATAACTTGTGAAGAGGTGTAATTCCCCCACTATATTCACACCGGTTAGCCCTCATTGTTGCCCTTTCAGATGGATGAGCTGGCTATGACATCCTCACTTTGCCAAACATGGAAAGGTTGGACTAAAATCAAGTTTAGGGAGTAGGATAGCATAGTAAGCAGTAAGCACTCATTCAAATGCTAAAATCAGTGGGTCTTGATGTTTGAGTTGATTGCCCTCGGATGGTGAATTATAATGTGTCATTGTTTGGCATTGACAAAAATGAGGTCAATGATAGATGAGAGGCTTGTTAACAACGAACGAGGCCATCACTTTTGCACAAAAACACAACCAAAGCTCATATTCAGCTCTATTACGCTGACACACAGCATTGTGTTTTATCGAATTTGATAACGTAAATATTCTGAAGGCTGTAGGTCTTTCTCATATGACACCAGCAGAGTAGAACATTTGGCCTAAAGGAGAGCACAAAGTATCAGCACTAGTATCAACACAGCCAACCTGTGTGTGGAGGATCCATCCAGGGGGTAGATTGGAATAGAGTCTCTGTCACAGTGTGGAACTTGATCATGTTACTTCTCTAAATTCTCATAATCTGGGATAGGCATTCAGGGGGCCCTGGGATGTGTGTGTGTCTGTGTGTGTGTGTGGCTAGCTTTCCTGTTTTCTGTTGTTTATATGTGGGAGTTCAAGACCTCTCTGCCTCCCTTTGTTTCAATGTCAGAGGTTATGGAGAGAGCACAGACAGGCCAAAGACAGGACCTATGTGTGTGTGTGTGTGTGTGTGTGTGTGTGTGTGTGTGTGTGTGTGTGTGTGTGTGTGTGTGTGTGTGTGTGTGTGTGTGTGTGTGTGTGCGTGCGTGTGTCCCTCTTTGCAAACTGGTGGGCTTTCTAATAAAGAAAGAGAAAGGGATCATTTTAAACACTACTGAATATAAAGTAGGCACAGTATTGTACAATGATGAAAGCAACACCAAAGAAGTGTAACTGGTGTGAAATGGCTAGCTAGCGGTGCGCGCTAGTAGGTGATGTCACTCGCTCTGAGTCCTTGAAGTAATTGTTTCCCTTGCTCTGCAAGAGCCGTGACTTTTTTGGAGCGATAGGTAACGATGCTTCGTGGGAGGCAGTTGTCAGTGTGTTCAGAGGTTCCCTGGTTCAAGCCCAGTTTGGGGTGAGGAGAGAGACAGAAGCAACACTTACACTGAAGCAACACTTTTACATACCATTATTTTGAGTGCTTATGAGTTTGCTGCTGTGTGTGTGTCTGTCTCACTGAATCATGCATACAGCCGGGTCTTGTGTCTTGTCAGAATCCGTCAACATCATTTGTTTGCCTTTAATGAAGGCCTTTAATTATTCAATTATAATAACAAAAGGCTAAATTAAGAGATTAAACAGCCTGCGGTGATGTGGCAGTGAGAAGAGAGAGATGAAAGAGGAGTGAAGGCGGAGGCATGGGGGTTTGATCAGGGATTAAGATTTACCCCCTACAATTCCATCACTTCTTCTGTACTCAGGTGGTTTCATCCATTCAGCAGAGAATAGACCAGCATGTCTTCTCTGTGAGTGATCGCCTGACTCTCTCTGATTCTCCCCTCTCTCCCCTTGATGTCTTATACAAAACCGCCTTGATGGTCATATAGCCACATTATTTGTGACTCGTTTCAGGAAACTAGCCGTATGTCGCGTGACACTACTTCACAGGAGAGCCATTTGAACGTAAACTTGATTTTTTTTTATAGAAATGCCTTCTGGAACATGTGAACTTTCATGTGCCTTAATAACAAACTTGCATGCCATCTGTAAATACGAATACAATTGTTAAATTATGAGCCTAGTTGGTTTACCCATGGAAAAAGACAGGAACCTTCCCGCTAGCCATGATTGGCTGAGATAATAGATGGGCTGGACATGCCGAGAGATGTTCAGATTGGTCTGCCATGTAGCACGCTTCTGTCTATAACATGAGCTGGTCAGTATTTTGTATTTCTAAATCTGCTTTTTTTAAAGATATCAAAGTGTTGCTCTCCACTTTCTGGAGGACCGAGTTTTGAAATCAGTGGAAGGTCTGGTAGAATTAGAGTATGATAGCTAAGGAGATGGAGAAAATGCTGGCCTTTGATTGCAAATATGCAGAGGGAGTCGAAAAGAGAACACACAGAAGGCTGTATAAAACACCTGCCTCTGGATTACATCTACAAACTAAGGGCAACCATGGCATTCTTGACAGGGAGAAGCATCCATCCATGTATATGCGTAAAATAGTCTAGCTAGCTACATTTTCAGATATTACACGTTTCAAATTTTGTCCAAAAGTCGTTTTCATTTCAAGTTAAAGCGTACTGTTAGGTAGCTAGCTAACGTTAGCTGGCTGGCTCGCTAGCTAACGTTATGTGTATGATCTGTGTAGCAATATTATTCGTATCGCAGATCCATTTGCATTGTTAGTTATAGCCTAATGTCAGCTAGCTAACATTGAACCTGGTTGGTTAGCTACCTGCAGATTCATGCAGGGTAGTAATGTTATGAGTTGGGATCATGTTTCATTATTTAGCTAGCTAGCAACATGTCTAAACAAAGACTCCACTATGCAAGCAATCATTTCAATAGAATGTTCATGATGTCACTGCGACAACTGTCGATAAACGTAGCTGGTAAATTCGCTCTGGCTATCTACATTTTACATTTACATTTTAGTAATTTAGCAGACGCTCTTATCCAGAGCACTCTCGTCTGAATAACATAAAAACCTGTAGTATAAACCAGTCTTTAGTCTTGAAATCTTTGGTTGTTTAGTACATGGCCTCACATGTTAATCCTATTAGAGATGGGCAGGGCTAAGGTTTAAGAGGGTATGAATGATGCTGAATAGGTGTAGACAAAGAAGAGCTCTCCAGCAGGTTTACCAAAACATTCAAGGGCCATTTTCTTAAAAGTGAGGTTACAAGTTTATCAAATTTCAAAGCAGAATTACTTTCCCATTGTTCCTCAACTGTAATGCCTGATATACCATTTTCTAGCACTGTCTCTACTTTCATCCAATGTAAAAAACACAATTTCAAATTTTGCTACATAGGACCGAATCGAGTCGGTCGGTCACATGTCATGACTATGTTAGGAAGCTCAGGTGAAATAGGGTTACATTTTATAAACTATAAATGCAACATGGAACAATTTCAAAGATTTTATTGAGTTACAGTTTATACAGTGAGGGAAAAAAGTATTTGATCCCCTGCTGATTTTGTACGTTTGCCCACTGACAAAGAAATGATCAGTCTATAATTTTAATGGTAGGTTTATTTGAACAGTGAGAGACAGAATAACAACAAAAAAATCCAGAAAAACGCATGTCAAAAATGTTATAAATTGATTTGCATTTTAATGAGGGAAATAAGTATTTGACCCCCTCTCAATCAGAAAGATTTCTGGCTCCCAGGTGTCTTTTATACAGGTAACGAGCTGAGATTAGGAGCACACTCTTAAAGGGAGTG
This sequence comes from Coregonus lavaretus, assembly GCF_964263955.1. Lineage (NCBI taxonomy): Eukaryota > Metazoa > Chordata > Actinopteri > Salmoniformes > Salmonidae > Coregonus > Coregonus lavaretus. The sequence continues at coordinate 34,637,076 of NC_139995.1, forward strand.
CTCCTAATCTCAGCTTGTTACCTCTATAAAAGACACCTGTCTACAGAGGCAATCAATCAATCAGATTCCAAACTCTCCACCATGGCCAAGACCAAAGAGCTCTCCAAGGATGTCAGGGACAAGATTGTAGACCTACACAAGGCTGGAATGGGCTACAAGACCATCGCCAAGCAGCTTGGTGAGAAGGTGACAACAGTTGGTGCGATTATTCGCAAATGGAAGAAACACAAAATAACTGTCAATCTCCCTCGGCCTGGGGCTCCATGCAAGATCTCACCTCGTGGAGTTGCAATGATCATGAGAACGGTGAGGAATCAGCTCAGAACTACACGGGAGGATCTTGTCAATGATCTCAAGGCAGCTGGGACCATAGTCACCAAGAAAACAATTGGTAACACACTACGCCGTGTAGGACTGAAATCCTGCAGCGCCCGCAAGGTCCCCCTGCTCAAGAAAGTACATATACAGGGCCGTCTGAAGTTTGCCAATGAACATCTGAATGATTCAGAGGAGAACTGGGTGAAAGTGTTGTGGTCAGATGAGACCAAAATCGAGCTCTTTGGCATCAACTCAACTCGCCATGTTTGGAGGAGGAGGAATGCTGCCTATGACCCCAAGAACACCATCCCCACCGTCAAACATGGAGGTGGAAACATTATGCTTTGGGGGTGTTTTTCTGCTAAGGGGCAGGACAACTTCACCGCATCAAAGGGACGATGGACGGGGCCATGTACCGTCAAATCTTGGGTGAGAACCTCCTTCCCTCAGCCAGGGCATTGAAAATGGGTCATGGATGGGTATTCCAGCATGACAATGACCCAAAACACACGGCCAAGGCAACAAAGGAGTGGCTCAAGAAGAAGCACATTATGGTCCTGGAGTGGCCTAGCCAGTCTCCAGACCTTAATCCCATAGAAAATCTGTGGAGGGAGCTGAAGGTTCGAATTGCCAAACGTCAGGATCGAAACCTTAATGACTTGGAGAAGATCTGCAAAGAAGAGTGGGACAAAATCCCTCCTGAGATGTGTGCAAACCTGGTGGCCAACTACAAGAAACGTCTGACCTCTGTGATTGCCAACAAGGGTTTTGCCCCTTGTACTAAGTAATGTTTTGCAGAGGGGTCAAATACTTATTTCCCTCATTAAAATGCAAATCAATTTATAACATTTTTGACATGCGTTTTTCTGGATTTTATTGTTGTTATTCTGTCTCTCACTGTTCAAATAAACCTACCATTAAAATTATAGACTGATCATGTCTTTGTCAGTGGGCAAACATACAAAATCAGCAGGGGATCAAATACTTTTTTTCCCTCACTGTATAAGGAAATCAGTCAATTGAAATAAATTAATTAGGCCCTAATTTGTGGATTTCACATGACTGGGAATAGAAATACGCATCTGTTGGTCACAGATACCTTAAGAAAAATGCAGGGTCAGTATCTGGTGTGACCACCATTTGCCTCATGCAGCGCGACACATCTCCTTCGCATAGAGTTGATCAGGCTGTTGATGGTGGCCTGTGGAATGTTGTCCCACTCCTCTTCAATGGCTGTGCAAAGTTGCTGGATTTTGGCTGGAATTGGAACACGCTGTCGTACATGTTGATCCAGAGCATCCCAAACATGCTCAATGGGTGAAATGTCTGGTGAGTATGCAGGCCATGGAAGAACTGGGACATTTTCAGCTTCCAGGAATTGTGTACAGATCCTTGCGACATTGGGCTGAGGATTTCGTCACTGTATCTCTGTGCATTCAAATTGCCATCGATAAAATGGGTTTGTTGTCTGTAGCTTATGCTTGCCCATACCATAACCCATACCATAACCCCACTGCCACCATGGGGCACTCTGTTCACAACGTTGACATCAGCAAACTGCTCGCCCACACAACGGCATACACGTGGTCTGCGGTTGTGAGGCTGGTTGGACATAGTGCCAAATTCTCTAAAACGACGTTGGAGGCGGCTTATGGTAGAGAAATTAACATTTAATGCTCTGACAACAGCTCTGGTGGACATTCCTGCAGTCAGCATGCCAACTGCACGCTCCCTAAAAACTTAAGACATCTGTGGCATTGTGTTGTGTGACAAAACATTTTAGAGTGGCCTATTATTGTCCCCGACCAAGGTGCACCAGTGTAATGATCATGCTGTTTAATCAGCTTCTTGATATGCCACACCTGTCAGGTGGATGGTGTCACGATCGTTACATGATGCGGACCAAGGCGCAGCGTGATAAGCGTACATTATTTTATTAAAGTACACCAAACGAACAAAACAACAAAACGATACTAGAAGTCCTAGGTAAACACAAACCTTCCGGAACATGATCCCACAATAAACTGTGCCAAACAGGCTGCCTAAGTATGGTCCCCAATCAGAGACAACAAGCTACAGCTGCCTCTGATTGGGAACCACCCTGGCCAACATAGATATACACGAACTAGAACACAACATAGAAAACTATAACATAGAAAAATCCACACCCTGGCTCAACATATAAGAGTCCCCAGAGCCAGGGCGTGACAGTACCCCCCCCCCAAAGGCGCGGACTGCGACCGCGCCACACAAACACAAGAGGGTAGGGGCCGGGTGGGCAATCCGCCTCAGAGGCGGATCCGGCTCCGGGCGTGACCACCACTCTCTCTCCACCCCCCCGTAGCGCCCCTGGTCTGGTCCCGCTGGCTGGAGCTGGACTGGACACCGGTGGAGCGGATTGCTCTGGCTCCGGTGTGGAGCAGCTGACCGGTGCCGGACCAGGCACCGGTGGAACAGGCACGGACCGTGCCGGACTGATGACGCGCACCACTGGCTTGGTGCGGGGAGCAGGAACGGGCCGGACCGGGCTGACGACGCGCACTACTGGCTTGGTGCGGGGAGCAGGAACGGGCCGGACCGGGCTGACGACGCGCACCACTGGCTTGGTGCGGGGAGCAGGTACGGGCCGGACCGGGCTGACGACGCGCACCACTGGCTTGGTGCTGGGAGCAGGAACGGGCCGGACCGGGCTGACGACGCGCACCACTGGCTTGGTGCTGGGAGCAGGTACGGGCCGGACCGGGCTGACGACGCGCACCACTGGCTTGGTGCTGGGAGCAGGAACGGGCCGGACCGGGCTGACGACGCGCACCACTGGCTTGGTGCGGGGAGCAGGAACGGGCCGGACCGGGCTGACAACGCGCACCACTGGCTTGGTGCGGGGAGCAGGAACAGGCCGGACCGGGCTGGCGACGCGCACCACAGGCTTAGTGCGGGGAGCAGGAACGGGCCTGACCGTACTGGGAACAAACACCACTGGCCTTGTGCGGGAATCAGGAACGGGCCGGACCGGACTGGTGACACACACCACTTGCTTGGTGCGAGGAGCGGGACTGGGTTTCCTCATAAACCTCCGCTCCCTCTGCTGCCTAACCAGTTCCTCTCGCCGTAAAGCATGAAGGAGGAGGTGTGATGGTGTGGGGGTGCTTTGCTGATGACACTGTCTGTGATTTATTTAGAATTCAAGGCACACTTAACCAGCATGGCTACCACAGCATTCTGCAGCGATACGCCATCCCATCTGGTTTGGGCTTAGTGGGACTATCATTTGTTTTTCAACAGGACAATGACCCAACACACCTCTAGGCTGTGTAGGGACTATTTGACCAAGAAGGAGAATGATGGAGTGCTGCATCTGATGACCTACCTGGCCTCCCCCGACCTCAACCAAATTGAGATGGTTTGGGATGAGTCGGACCGCAGAGTGAAGGAAAAGCAACCAACAAGTGCTCAGCAGATGTGGGAACTCCTTCAAGACTGTTGGTAAAGCATTCCAGGTGAAGCTGGTTGAGAGAATGCCAAGAGTGTGCAAAGCTGTCATCAAGGCAAAGGGTGTCTATTTGAAAAATCTAAAATCTAAAATATATTTTGATTTGTTTAACATTTCTACAATGTAGGAAATAGTACAAATAAAGAAAAACCCTTGAATGAATAGGTGTTCTAACACTTTTGACCAGTAGTGTATATGTTTTAGTTTCCATAATACGTTTCCTGTATGCACAAAGGCAGCAGTTCGTAAAGTAATAGAATACTCAAACATACTAGGGCCAGTTTGATTGAATCTGTCAAAGACAAGGATAGGGAGACAGAGTGAAATACTATTTGTGAGGTAGATGGTAGCTGATTGGGTTTAGAGGGAGAATGAGAGAGAATACATCCCAAAGTGTGTGTGTGTTTGTGTATGTGTGTGTGCTTTCGTGTGTCTGTCCCAGCGCTTAGACGGCCTTCCCTCTGTGTGCCTGCACAGATTTCACAGGCCCCTGATGGAATTCGGTAATGGCATTTTATATGGGCTGTCTGTCCATGGTGCATCCACTCCTATGGGTCCTACATAGTGTCCTGGGATGTCTCTGGGCTGGCCTTCCCATAGTGCCACTGGGCCAGGGCCAGTGGAGAAGGACTCCATGTTACGCCCCATCACTCACCATGAACTTGAGTATGTCTATGTGTAGTAGTAGTAGTGTAGCCTAGTAGTAGCGTGGTAGTGTATGTTTGAGTTGCTCTCGAGTTATTAGCTGGATCATATTCTGATGTTCTATACCAGCCGACCACACAAAATGGATTGATTTTGAGTGACTGATACGTTGATTTACTGATTTAGCATTTCACTCTTAAAATGCAAACACATAGTTGCCATGGATGCAAGTGAGCTGAAATGCCTTGTGGGATTTGTAGCTCGAACCTCGCTCAGTCAGATGAGTACTTTAGTAATTGCGATGACTGAACCACTTTGACAGTAATGACAAATTGTTTGCGAATTTCAGTGTAACTCAAACAATCTTCAAAGTAATGGGATTAGCTTGGGAAAGTTATTGAGAACCAGTTAGCATGAGGCAGCAGCCAGCCAGGCAGCGCTGCGTCACCCGTTGAAGTGAATAGTCTGTTCCACCCAGTCTTGTTCCAGCTTGTCTCACACTCTTTAATTCCCCTCTTTGTTGTGTCATAAGTCTTTCCCATCCATGGCCACAACACATTGACTTCAATGGTTGAATGTTTGGAAACAATGGGAACATTTGGGAATTTGGTAGACTGTGTGTGTAGGTCTGTGTGTGTGTGTCTTAGTGTTGTCAAGGTGGGTTTAGGAAGGCATGGCTGTTTGAAGTATAGTGTTGGTCGTCTGACAGGAAAGTGTTGTGCGGATAGTAGGTCTAGTTGGTGAGTAGGGGAGATGAGGGGTGGCCAAATGTTGACTCTGTTTCATCCAAAAAAGGTGCAAAATAAAAAGATAGCTTTATGAGGTGTTGTAAAGAAGAAAGGCTGCCTTGCATGTAGGCCGGTGAATGAGAGGGGCAATCCCTCACACATCACTCTTCCTATCGGGAGATTTCACATGCTGGATAAGAGGTAGCCTATCGAAAACCGTCATCATGTAACCATGAGGCCAAGAGGATATTAACCACAGGTAATTACTATTACCCCCCCACCACCCTCCACACAGAGAAGCCCTGCCTTCCTGTCTCTGTTAGGAGAAAAACATATGGGAGTAAATATTACATTAAAAAAACTGCATCAGATTCTGCACAGTTGTATTTATAGAGTTAGCATTTACAATAGTAAAACATTAAGGTTTTCTGAGTGCGATGATTGCACAAACTCCGCTGTAGGTGAACTTGCTGCGTTATGCTCCACATTATCTGTCAGTGTGTGTGTGTGTGTGTGTGTGTGTGTGTGTGTGTGTATGTATGTGTGTGTGTGTGTGTGTGTGTGTGTGTGTTTGCTGTATAGTCCACGGCTGTGTGTCGTTCTAGTAAGGGTGTGATAATTCCTCCCAGATTGTGTGTGCGCATGCACTGGTGTGCGCTCATGTGTTTGTGTGTGACCCCCTCTTGCCTGTGCGTTTGGTGTTGCTGTTTTTATGGAGCCATCTCCTGGACAGTAGCCTGGTTTTATCACAGCCTTTCCTTTCAAAGAGGCTCCCAATGACAGGAAGGACTCCTCCTCCCAACAGGGCAGGAAGGCTGGAGGGGTGAGAGAGGTACAGAGGGGGAGGGATATGGGACAGGCCAGGCAGGGGAAGGGAGGTGAGGGAGGAGGGGGGAGGAGGGGTGTTGCAGGTATTAAACTGAAGACAGCTGATGAAAGGAAGTGCCACTGTTCCACATTTGACTGAAATCTCATCCCCCCCCCCGCATGCACATGCACGCACGCACACAGCACACACACATACACAGTCAGCATATCCTCTCCTGGGGTTCAGGCCTATCTTTTTCCTATAGATTATCTGTACAAATAGGCCTATAACCATCCATTAACCTCTACGGGATCGGTGTCCCATATACGGGACAGTTGAGCTAACGTGCGCTAATGTGATTAGCATGACTGTTGTAAGTAACAGCAAACTTTCCAGGACATAGACATGTCTTATATGGGCAGAAAGCTTACATTATTGTTAATCTAACTGCACTGTCCAATTTACAGTAGCTATTACAGTGAATAAATACCATGCTATTATTTGAGGAGAGTGCACAACAACTGTCACGCCCTGACTCAGGGGACGCTTATATGTTGAGTCAGGGTGTGCATATTCCTTGTTGTGCTTGTTCTATGTATGAGGATCTAGTATGTCTAGTTCTATGTTGGCCGGTGTGGTTCCCAATCAGAGGCAGCTGTCGCTCGTTGTCTCTGATTGGGGACCATACTTAAGCAGCCTATTGGCACTGTCTAGTTGTGGGATCTTGTTCCTTGTAAGGTATGTTGTGTGTTCTACCTTGGACTTCACGTTTAGTTTTGGTTTGTTATTTTGTCATGGGTTTATAAATCAACATGTACGTATATCACGCTGCACCTTGGTCTGACCCGTCATTCAACGAACATGACAGAAGATCCCACCAAACGAGGACCAAGCAGCGTGCCCAGGAGGAGCGAATAGCCATGTCACAGGTGGCCGATTTGTGGTCATGGGAAGATATATTTGCGGGGAAAGGACCATGGGCTAAGGTAGATGCCCAGGCAGGAGAGGAGCAACGGCAACACGGAGGAGGCCGGTCGAGGAGGAAGCCCGAGAAGCAGCCCCAATAACATTTTTGGGGGGGGGCACACAGGGGTGGTTGGCGGAGCCTAGGGTTAGAGCAGAGCCAACTCCCCGTACTCACGCGAAGAGGCGTATGACTGGGCAAGCTCCGTGTTATGCGGAGCTACGTACTGTGTCGCCAGTGCGCCGGCACAGTCCTGTACGTCCTGTGCTTGCACCACGCACGTGCTGTGCGAAGATGGGCATCCAGCCAGGACGGGGTGTGCCGGCTCAACGCTCCTGGTCTCCAGTATGCCTCCTCGGTCCCGCATATCCTGCGCCAGTTCTACGAACTGTATCGCCAGTGTGCGTGCACAGCCCAGTGCGTCCTGTGCCAGCGCCCCGCACGTGTAGTGCGAAAGTGGGCAGCCAGCCAGGACTGGTTGTGCCAGCTCTCCGCTCCAGACCTCCAGTCCGCCTTCACAGTCCGGTCCGGCCCGTTCCTACTCCTCGCACCAAGCCAGTGGTGCGCGTCGCGAGTCCGGCCCGGCCTGTTCCGGCTCCTCGCACCAAGCCAGTGGTGCGCGTCGCCAGCCCGGCCCGGCCTGTTCCTGCTCCTCGCACCAAGCCAGTGGTGCGCGTCGCCAGTCCGGCCCGGCCTGTTCCTGCTCCTCGCACCAAGCCAGTGGTGCACGTCGCCAGCCCGGACCGGCCTGTTCCTGCTCCTCGCACCAAGCCAGTGATGCGCGTCGCCAGTCCGGCCCGGCCTGTTCCTGCTCCTCGCACCAAGCCAGTGGTGCGCGTCGCCAGCCCGGCCCGGCCTGTTCCTGCTCCTCGCACCAAGCCAGTGGTGCGCGTCGCCAGCCCGGCCCGGCCTGTTCCTGCTCCTCGCACCAAGCCAGTGGTGCGCGTCGCCAGTCCGGCCCCGCCTGTTCCTGCTCCTCGCACCAAGCCAGTGGTGCGCGTCGCCAGTCCAGCCCGGCCCGTACCTGCTCCTCGCACCAAGCCAGTGGTGCGTGTCGCCAGTCCGGCCCGGCCCGTTCCTGCTCCTCGCAGCAAGCCAGTGGTGCGCGTCGCCAGTCTGGCCCGGCCCGTTCCTGCTCCTCGCACCAAGCCAGTGGTGCGCGTCACCAGTCCGGCCCTGCCTGCTCCTCGCACCAAGCCAGTGGTGCGCGTCGCCAGTCCGGCCCGTTCCTGCTCCTCGCACCAAGCCAGTGGTGCGCGTCGCCAGTCCGGCCCGGCCCGTTCCTGCTCCTCGCACCAAGCCAGTGGTGCGCGTCGCCAGTCCGGCCCGGCCCGTTCCTGCTCCTCGCACCAAGCCAGTGGTGCGCGTCGCCAGTCCAGCCCGTTCCTGCCCCTCGCACCAAGCCAGTGGTGCGTGTTCCTAGTCCGGCCCGGCCCGTGCCTGCTCCTCGCTCCACTCCGGAGCCAGAGCAGTCCGCTCCACCGTTGCCTGATCCAGCTCCGGTCAGCGGCTCCACTCCGGAGCCAAAGCAGTCCGCTCCACCGGTGCCTAGTCCGGCTCCGGTCAGTGGCTCCAGTCTAGACCATGACGTCAGCCCCTCTCCAGGTTCGGGGTCTCCCACACCAGGGTCCAGACAGGGCCTGGCGTATCGTGGGAGGAAGGAGAGGGGAAGCAACGTGCCGAGGTCTAGACCAGACCAGGGGCGCAACAGGGAGGCGGAGAATGAGAGGTCGTCACACCCCGAGCCGGATCCGCCTCCGAGGCGGAATGCCCACCCGGCCCCTACCCTGTTATGTTTATGTTGTGCGGTCGGAGTCCGCACCTTTGGGGGGGGGGGGGGTACTGTCACGCCCTGACTCAGGGGACGCTTATATGTTGAGTCAGGGTGTGTATATTCCTTGTTGTGCTTGTTCTATGTATGAGGATCTAGTATGTCTAGTTCTATGTTGGCCGGTGTGGTTCCCAATCAGAGGCAGCTGTCGCTCGTTGTCTCTGATTGGGGACCATACTTAAGCAGCCTATTGGCACTGTCTAGTTGTGGGATCTTGTTCCTTGTAAGGTATGTTGTGTGTTCTACCTTGGACTTCACGTTTCGTTTTGTTATTTTGTTGTAGGTTTATAAGTTAATAAACATGTACATATATCACGCTGTGCCTTGGTCTGACCCGTCATTCAACGAACGTGACAACAACAAAAAACTTATCACGGCAACTGGTTTGATACATTCACCTCTGAAGGTAAATAATGGACTTACATTCAGTAATCTTGCTCTGATTTGACATCCTAAGGGTCCCAGAGATAAAATGTAGTGTAGTTTTGTTTGATAAAATCAATTTTTATATTCAAATGTAGGAACTGGGTTCTACAGTTTGAACCCCTGCTGTCTCTGGCTGCACACCCACCCCGCCCGGCCATCTAGATGTGTGAAAGTTAGTGTATAAGCTAATGATCCATCATGTATGACATTCCTGGGAGTGTGTAAACTTACATTTTGTATTACCATATTTTTGTATGTTCTCTATAGTTATGTACTTGAAAATGTATCAGTTGTCCAATTCGGCACATTTGGGCAGACTTGATACAAAATAGTCCAGAGGTTAAATCATTTCATACATTCATACTGCCCACAGCATGCTTAGTTCAAAGAGTGAGTGGTAATGGTAGAGGATATGGGTTTGAAGACACACATGGGATTATTTTTCCTGTTTGTTGGTATGTACCGGATGGGATGACTGTTAATGTAGTCTCCATTTTCTCCCTCAGATCAGGCTTTAGGTGGTGTGTGTGTTGTTCTCCTGTTTCATACTGAAAGTCACACTGAAAACCGCTACACACATTTCAACATGTTCATACGTTGAAGCCAGCCCACACTCACACACATTCACAAACACACACACATTCCACAGCACACTCCAGAACATTTTGTGAGGCGAGAAGTTATGTAAAAGGTAAATTTGCTAACCAAATTAGTCTTTGGAGACCTGACAGCACCATAGATTGGAGCATGGCCAAGTTAAAACTGAGCGCTTACAGTCTTGTACTGAGATAATAATGTTGCCACAACAGAAATGTCTAGAAAATGCCATTGCATATTGATAATTAGAACTACATAACGTCATGGGACCTGACCAGGGGAAACTACTATTATGTATTTACCAGGTATAACTAGGACATGGAGTTTTTCCTGGTCAGATCACTTGGTCAGGAAAAACTACTGCCCCTAGAACTATTTTGTTGATCATCCAAAATGTGCCTCTTGTAAGGATTATTAGAGAAAAATACAAGGGAAGGCAAACGTAGACAAAATCACAAGGCCACTTTAAGAAATATAGACTTGTGTAGATACTCCATAGTAACATCCATCGGAGAGGGTCTGTCAGCCCCCTATTCTGGCTGAAGCCCAACCCTGAGACGTCTGAGCTGCTCCTCAGGCGATGTGTCACACTGTCGCCCACACAACCACGCTGAAGACAGCGAATGAATGGAGCCCTTCATCATGGCATACATTCAACACGCTGTGTGTGTGTGTGTGTGTGTGTGTGTGTGTGTGTGTCCCCACAAGAATAGTAAACAAAATGTTTTTGGACCAACTGGGGACATTTTGCCAGTACCCACAAGGAAAAAGCGTTAGGGTCAGGATTATAATTATATTAGGGTTAGAATTAGGGTTAGGGTTTAAAGGTTAGGGTTAGGGCTAGGGCTAGGGGTTAGGGCTGGGGTTAAGGTTAGGGTAAGGGTTAGGGGTTAAGGAAAATATTACTTTGAATGGGACTAAATGTGTCACCTCCCCACAAGGTTAGTGAAACAAGCAGTGGTGTAAAAAGTACTCAAAGTCATACTTGAGTAAAAGCAAAAATACCTTAATAGAAAATGACTCAAGTAAAAGTGAAAGTCACACAGTAAAATACTACTTGAGTAAAAGTCTAAAAGTATTTAGTTTTAAATATACTTAAGTATCAAAACTAAATGGAAAAGTATAAATAATTTAAACTTCCTTATATTAAGCAAACCAGATGGCACAATTTTATTGTTTTCTTTTTATTGACGGATAACCAGGGGCACACTCCAACACTCAGACATAAGTTAAAAACGAAGCATTTGTGTTTAGTGAGTCCGCCATATCAGAGGCAGTAGGGATGACCAGGGATGATCTCTTGATAAGTGTGTGAATTAGACCATTTTCCTGTCAAAATGTAACGAGTACTTTTGGGTGTTAGGGAAAATGTATGGAGTAAAAAGTACATTATTTTCTTTAGGAATGTAGTGAAGTAAAAGTAAAAGTTGCCAAAAATATCAATAGTAAAGTAAAGTACAGATACCCCAAAAAACTACTTAAGTAGTACTTTCAAGTATTTTTACTTAAGTACTTTACACCACAGGAAACAAGACTGTGTATGTGTGTGTGTGTGTGTGTGTGTGCGTGTGCTTGCGCGCGCATGCTGGATATTTCTCACCTCTAGATCCATGTGACATACAGTAACCTCCGTAAATTGGTTAGCATGTCTTGGGGGTATGATATTTGTGTGTCTGTAACTTTCTCACTCATCATTATTCACGATTCATTTAAGATTATCCATAATCATGGTAGCATCCACATTAATGTGGAAGTGTTTAGAAACATATTCTATTCTTATATACAATAAAAGTGACTCCAAAATGACACAATACATAATTTACCATTATTTTCTATTGGGCACAAAATAATCTGAAACATAACCAAAACAAACAGCAAATGCATCCAACAAATGTGTAGAGTAGTCATTGAATGCTATGAATATGAGACCAAATACTTTTAACTACTTTAATGCACATACAGTTGAAGTCGGAAGTTTACATACACCTTAGCCAAATACATTTAAACTCCGTTTTTCACAATTCCTGACATTTAATTCCCTGTCTTAGGTCAGTTAGGATCACCACTTTATTTTAAGTATGTGAAATGTCAGAATAATAGTAGAGAGAATGATTTATTTCAGCTTTTTATTTCTTTCATCACATTCCCAGTGGGTCAGAAGATTACATACACTCAATTAGTATTTGGTAGCATTGCCTTTAAATTGTTTAACTTGGGTCAAACGTTTCGGGTAGCCTTCCACAAGCTTCCCACAATAAGTTGGGTGAATATTGGCCCATTCCTCCTGACAGAGCTGGTGTAACTGAGTCAGGTTTGTAGGCCTCCTTGCTCGCACACGCTTTTTCAGTTCTGCCCACAAATGTTCTATAGGATTGAGGTCAGGGCTTTGTGATGGCCACTCCAATATCTTGACTTTGTTGTCCTTAAGCCCTTTTGCCACAACTTTGGAAGTATGCTTGGGGTCATTGTCCATTTGGAAGACCCATTTGCGACCAAGTTTTAACTTCCTGACTGATGTCTTGAGATGTTGCTTCAATATATCCACATAATTTTCCTTCCTCATGATGCCATCTATTTTGTGAAGTGTACCAGTCCCTCCTGCAGCAAAGCACCCCCACAGCATGATGCTGCCACCCCGTGTTTCATGGTTGGGATGGTGTTCTTCGGCTTGCAAGCGACCCCCTTTTTCCTCCAAACATAACGATGGTAATTTTGGCCAAACAGTTCTATTTTTGTTTCATCAGACCAGAGGACATTTCTCCAAAAAGTACGATCTTTGTCCTCATGTGCAGTTGCAAACCGTAGTCTGGCTTTTTTATGGCGGTTTTGGAGCAGTGGCTTCTTCCTTGCTGAGTGGCCTTTCAGGTTATGTCGATATAGGACTCGTTTTACTGTGGATATAGATACTTTTGTACCTGTTTCCTCCAGCATCTTCACAAGGTCCTTTGCTGTTGTTCTGGGATTGATTTGCACTTTTCGCACCAAAGTACGTTCATCTCTAGGAGACAGAACGCGTCTCCTTCCTGAGCGGTATGACAGCTGCGTGGTCCCATGGTGTTTATACTTGCGTACTATTGTTTGTACAGATGAACGTGGTACCTTCAGGCATTTGGAAATAGCTCCCAAGGATGAACCAGACTTGTGGAGGTCTACAATTTTTTTTTCAAATTATGTCAATTAGCCTATCAGAAGCTTCTAAAGCCATCACATCATTTTCTGGAATTTTCCAAGCTGTTTAAAGGCACAGTCAACTTAGTGCATGTAAACATCTGACCCACTGGAATTGTGATACAGTGAATTATAAGTGAAATAATCTGTCTGTAAACAATTGTTGGAAAAATTGCTTGTGTCATGCACAAAGTAGATGTCCTAACTGACTTGCCAAAACTATAGTTTGTTAACAAGAAATTTGTGGAGTGGTTGAAAAAACGAGTTTTAATGACTCCAACCTAAGTTGACTCCAACCCAACTTCCGACTTCAACTGTAAGTGAATTTACCCCAATACTTTTGATGTCCTAAAATGGGTGGACTATGTACAAAAAGTGCTGTAATTTGTAAACGGTTCACCCGATATGGATGAGAATACCCTCAAATTAAAGCTGATAGTCTGCACTTTAACCTTATAGTCATTGTTTGAGTTCAAATAATGTATTTTTAGTGTAGAGCCAAAATAAGAAAATTGCTTCACTGTCCCAATAATTATGGAGGGCACTGTATATGACATATGGATGAAAAGTTAGCGTAAGGTATTGACTAAAGCTTCTTCACGGGTCGGCTGTTGTAGCAACCAAACTGTACTAACTCAGGCTATAGTCTACATTGACAACAAAAAAAGTATTGTGTAACTGACAAGCCTGTATCTACAGTACATTGAGGTTAATTCAGAAATCTAATAAGTCAAGAAAACGCTTTTGACACCTTGTAGAGTCCATGCCCCAGCAAATTCAGTCAAAAACGGGGGACGACACCTTCAGAAGGGGGGACCTTCAGACGACTATTTTGAGGCCTGTGGGCATCCTAGAGCAAACCAACAACATGTACGTGTTCATGAGAGTCTCCCCTTTCCACAGAGTGGTGTCAAGTGTGTAGTCCAAACGGTTTCGGACGCTACAGACAGAAGTTGGCAGATCGGCTGTACTGACTTCAGACAAGTCCCAATTCGCTTGTGGGGGTCAAAGAGTAAACACCATCGTGTACGTGAGAATCTCATCGTTCCATAGAGGGGTCCTAATTTGTTTGGGCAAACCGTTTGGACACCAGACGATTTTGTGAGAAGACCAATTTTTGGGATGTCTTATGGTCTGACAAACACCACTCTAGTTCTGTCACCACCTTTCACCACAGATGCAGAAGTGCGACATCGGTGGATGCGGTGGATTGAGACGCACCCAATGCAGATATATCTAACTTAAACTGACAGATTTGTATGGGGATTTTTTATTATATGCTTTCTTGAGTTCTTAGATTAATTGTGACTATTTTGAGGAAGTGCAAAAAACTGGCTACAGAGTCTCAAGATGGGCAAACAGTACTATTGCCGCTTTTTTCTCATTTTTCAAGCAAAGGTATTTTAAGGGAGAATGCCAGCACACTCTTTCGGTTTGCCAAGCCAAACCGAAACATGCTGAAGGCTTAAGACAGACCTACAGTATGCTGCATGGTGGAAAGACAGAGAAAGAGGGGGATAGATAGGTGAGAGTGTGAAGCCCAACTGAAGGTAGAAAGTGGTGCATATGAGTGACGGGGGGGGGATTATGAAGACAAGGGGCCTTGTAGTGGGTTCACCTAACCCCCTCCCTCCCTCCTCTGCACACAGAAGCCATGGCGAGACAGAGGGGATTAGGGGTAAAATGATATATGCCATTTAGCAGACGCTTTTGAATGGTGATGGTTTTGCTGTACCTGCCCTCCACACCACCACCCTTCATCAGAGCCCAGGCTGACACACGGCACTCAGGACAAGGATTGTTATGCTAATTGAGTCCCAGGCTGATAAGGAAGGCCTCAGGTTTCACAGGAGCTTTTGTTTTCTAAACAGTGACGTGTCACGCTGAGGAGACATACTGGAGGAGAGCAGAGCGAGAGAATAAAGCCCTTTGAATGAGGGAGAGAGAGAGGGAGATAGGGGGAGAGCGAAAGAGAGCAAACTGCAGGTAACTAAAGCAACAAAGCGAAAAAGGTGGAAGGAGGTAGAGAGGGGTAGACAAGGAGGGAGAGAGGGAGGTGGGAGAGAGCGAGTGGGATAAAGTGAGATGGAGGGAGTGGTGCGGAGTGGATCTGGTCTAATTTATTTTCTGTTGGTAGTCTTATGGAGGTGTGCTGAGTGATGTAGTGACAAGCCATGAGGTGAGCCATGGGTGAAGAGCAAGAGAGAGAGAGACAGAGAGATGGAAAAGGAGAGAGGCATTTTTTCAGGCTTAGGCTCTCTTCCAGTCAGGTGGATCTGGGATTGTCCCTCTCTCTTTCTCTGCATTTCAGTGTACATAATATGTACATACAGTGCCTTCAGAAAGTATTCACACCCTTTGACTTCTTACACATTGTGATACAGCCTGAATCAAACATTTATTAAATTTATATTTTGTGTCACTGGCCTACACACAATAACCCATCATGTCAAAGTGGAATTATGTTTTTAGAAATGTTGACAAATTAATTAAAAATGAAAAACTGAAATGTCTTGAGTCAATAAGTATTCAACCCCTTTGTTATGGCAAGCGTAAATAAGTTCAGGAGTAAAAATGTGCTTAACACGTCACATAATAAGTTGCATGGACTCACTGTGTGCAATAAGTGTTTAACATGATTTCTGAATGACTACCTCATCTCTCTACCCCACACATACAATTATCTGTAAGGTCCCTCAGTCGAGCAGTGAATGTCAAACACAGATTCAACCACAAAGACCAGGGAGGTCGTCCTTCCTAACTCAGTCGCCGGAGAGGAAGGAAACCACTCAGGGATTTCACCATGAGGCCAATGGTGACTTTCAAATCAAATCAAATGTTATTTGTCTCATGCGCCGAATACAACAGGTGTAGACCTTACAGTGAAATGCTTACTTACAAGCCCTTAACCAACAATGCAGTTTTAAGAAAGAATCCCCCCCCCCCCCAAATAAGAAATAAAAGTAACAAATAATTAAAGAGCAGCAGTAAGATAACAATAGTAAAATAACAATAGCGAGGCTATATACAGGGGGTACCGGCACAGAGTCAATGTGCGGTTTAAACTCTGTAACTTTAAAACAGTTACAGAGTTGAATGGCTGTGATAGGAGAAAACAGAGGATGGATAAACATTGTAGTTACTCCACAATACTAACCTAGTTGACAGCGTAAGAAGGACATTTCAAAACATGCATCCTGTTTGCAATAAGGCACTAAAGTAAAACTGCAAAAACTTTGTCTCTGACGAGTACATGAAGAGGCAGGACGCAGACGCAGGAATTAACAAGGTCAAGGTTTACTTAACAATGAGAAAGATAAATAACAAAGAGAGTAAACGACACAAAGCTTAACAATCACACACAAAATCATACAGAACAGTCCAGGGCTAAATAGGGGTGGTGATGAGATGAGGTGCGCTGGAGGTGATTAGGGGGCATTGGGTTTCCATTCCGGTGTTGCCGAGGTGGTGCGCTCAGACCGGTGGCTCAGTAGACCGGCGAATCAGAGCGCTGGAGGGGAGCAACGGGAGGAGACGTGACAATGTCCTGAATACAAGGTATTATGTTTGGGGCAAATCCAACACAACACTGAGTACCACTCTTCATATTTTTAAGCATGGTGGTAACTGCATCATGTTATGGGTATGCTTGTCATTGGCAAGGACTAGGTATTTTTTGGGATTCAAATAAACGGAATAGAGATAAGCACAGGCAAAATCCTAGAGGAAAACCTGGTTCAGTCTGCTTTCCAGCAGACACTGGAAGACAAATTCACCTTTCAGCAGGACAATAACCTAAAACACAAGGCCAAATATACACTGGAGTTGCTTACCTAGATGACATTGAATGTTCCTGAGTGGACTAGTTACAGTTTTGACTTAAATCTGCTTGAAAATCTATAGCAATGGCTGTCTAGCAATGATCAACAACCAACTTGAAGAATTGTAAAAATAATAATGTGCAAATATTGTACAATCCATGTGTACAAAGCTCTTAGACACTTACCCAGAAAGAGTCACAGCTGTAATTGCTGCCAAAGGTGATTCAAATATGTATTGACTCAGGGGTGTGAATACTTATGTAAATTAGATATATGTATTTTTTTTAAACATTATGGGGTTTTGTGTGTAGATGGGTGAGATTTTTTTAAATATTTAATCAATTTTGAATTCAGGCTGTAACACAACAACATGTGTAATAAGTCAAGGGGTATGAATATTTTCTGAAGGCACTGTAATTCACATTAGCATTGACAGTCTTACTACACAGCTAAAATGTACCTTTAACTGTCACAGTAGCAACTAGTCAGTAGGCTAAGCATGCAAACTATTCAACTAGCTATGCAAGCAACTTTTCATGCATCTACCATATTACACTCTTGATTAATGCAACAAAACCATATTACACTCTTGAAAAATGCAACAATACACAAGCATGTGCAGACTTTAAATGTTTTATTTTCTCATCCATACACTCATTAATTTAGCTGCAAGACAATAACACAGCCAAAGTGGCACAATAGCTAATGTTAGCTAGCAACATTTGCTTAATCAATTGCCAGAAGATACCGACCCTACAGCCGTTACTCTTGTTTACACGGAGCTGCACTGAGGTCGGAATGCAATCATGGTTACATTAAGACACCGTGGAGTCATATGGGTCTTAAAACGTACCTCAATGCAGGGATGGGATATGCCACTGTACTCCAAATCCACACTGCTCCATCCAGAAGATTGAAATACTGATAGTTTTCTGGGAAAACTGCCCTTTTCGTCCTCATGCTAGCTATCAGTAGCCACAGCAGCCATTATGAAATGGCACATTGCATTGAACTACAAAGGAGCTGATTGGCAGACACGACCATTCCAAAATGGCTGGGGTGGCTACTGATAACTAGGGCAGTTATTTGTAAAAACAAGCATTATTTTTATCTTCAATGGAGCAGTGTGGATAAAGGTACAATTTGGAGTACAGTGGCATATCCCATCCCTGCATTGAGGTACGTTTTGTAACCATGTCTTAATGTAACTGTCACGCACTTTGAGAGACGGGTCGGACCAAGGTGCAGCGTGAAAAGCGTACATGTTTATTATATAGAATAAACATACAAAACCACGTGACGTGAAAGTCCTATGGGCTATACAACAACCAGCCTACACGGAACAAGATCCCACAAACAAGGACTGCAACCAGGCTACTTAAGTATGATCCCCAATCAGAGACAACGAGCGACAGCTGCCTCTGATTGGGAATCATACCCGGTCAAACATAGAAGTATAACAACTAGAATCTAAACATAGATATACAACAACCTAGAACTAAACATGCACGCCCTGACCAAACTAACTAGAGTTCTATAGGTCAGGGCGTGACAGTACCCCCCCCCCCCCCCCCCCCTCCCCCCCTCCCAAAGGTGCGGACTCCGGCTGCACAAACCTGACTTAACAGGGGAGGGTCCGGGTGGGCTTCCAGCCTCGGTGGCGGCTCCGGGCGTGACGTCTTCTCTTTTACTGCCTCCATGTTGCACCCCTGAACCGGTCTGGACCTCAATGCGGAGCTTCCCCTCTCAGTCCTCCCAAAATGCACCGATCCCTGTCTGGACCCTGGTGTGAGAGACCCCGAACCTGGAGAGGGGCTGACGTCTGGACCCGGAGTGGAGCCGCTGACCGGAGCTGAACCGGATCCCGGTGGAGCGGACTACTCTGGCTCCGGAGTGGAGCCGCTGACCGGAGCTGGACTAGGCACCGGTGGAGCGGACTACTCTGACTCCGGAGTGGAGTCGCTGACCCGAGCTGGACTGGGCACCGGTGGAGCAGACCGCTCTAGCTCCGGAGTGGAGCTGCTGACCGGAGCTGGACTGGGCACCGGTGGAACGGGCACGGGCCATGCCGGACTGGGAACACGCACCACTGGCTTGGTGCGAGGAGCAGGGACGGGCCATACTGGACTGGGAACACGCGCCACTGGCTTAGTGCGAGGAGCAGGGAGGGGCCGTACTGGACTGGGAACACGCACCACTGGCTTGGAGCAGGTACGGGCCGTACCGGACTGGGAACACGCACCACTAGCTTGGTGCGAGACACAGGCACAAGGTGTACCGGACTGGGAACTGTCGTTAGAGATCTCCGACTGTACCAGTCTTTTACTCTCCGCGCCCAGTCCTCCTCCAGTGAGGACTCCTCCTTGAGCCCCCCCGAGTGCAGTGGTTGGGGCTCTTCTCTCTCGATCCCCTTTAGCCCCCCCCCCCCCCCCCCCTATTTTCTTGGGGCTGCCTCTCGGGCTTCCTCCTCGGCCGGCGGTGTCACCGTTGCTCCTCTCCTACCCGGGCTTCCTCTGTCTGTTCCCAAGGACGGCAATCCAACCCAGCCTGGATCTCCTCCCATGTCCAAGATCCCTTACCATCCAGGATCTCCTCCCATGTCCAGGATATCTGCTCCTGGCCATGCTACTTGGTCCTCGTTTGGTGGGATCTTCTGTCACGCACGTTGAGAGACGGGTCGGACCAAGGTGCAGCGTGAAAAGCATACATGTTTATTATATAGAATATACATACAAAACAACGTGACATGAAAGTCCTATGGGCTATACAACAACCAGCCTACACGGAACAAGATCCCACAAACAAGGACTGCAACCAGGCTACTTAAGTATGATCCCCAATCAGAGACAACGAGCGACAGCTGCCTCTGATTGGGAATCATACCCGGCCAAACATAGAAGTATAACAACTAGAATCTAAACATAGATATACAACAACCTAGAACTAAACATGCACGCCCTGACCAAACTAACTAGAGTTCTATAGGTCAGGGCGTGACAGTAACGATGATTGCGTTCCGACCTCGCAATGTTCTGAGATTCCCTTTTAGCTACAGCATCAATTTCAGAGTAACCGGCTTTTACTGCAATCTCTGGTAAAACCTCAATAAAAAAATATAAGAAAAATGCCTAAACATTTCAGCTGTTAAAAAATATTGCTCTGCTATTACAATTTTTACTGTAGGAGTGTTGGGCTCAACGAGACAATTATGTTTACACTGCCCTGCTTGGAGGGAGCCCACTGGGCACAGACGTCAATTCAACGTCTATTCCACATTGGTTCAACGTGATTTCATTGAAATGACGTGGAAACAACGTTGATTCAACCAGTGTGTGCCCAGTGGGGGGCAACTGTCGGGTGAGCTTTCGAGACATGACATGTTTACATTACAGTAAAAGGTATTCTCATTATTATTTTTGATACTGCTCGACAATCTCTTTCAACTCTCGTCAAGATAAAAAGGGCCTCAGCCACTACTAAAGCTCTGCTACCAGACCCGAGCCTGATGGGCCCCGACATTATACATCGGGTTAGGGCCGGGTAGGGCCTGTTTTTTCATCAATAACTAGTGTATGGGTAAGGCTTGGGGGTCACTAAATTGATCATTAACATTTTGAAGCTGAGCCATTTGCTTTTGCTCTGCTGCGCAATACATATCATGGTGTCAGAAGTGCTTCAACCTCATCAAATATAAGACCAGAACATTGTCCGAGTCCACAGGAGAGATTATTTTACCAAAAATAATAATGTTACTTGAGAGTTTTGTCGGAATGACCAAAAGTAGCTAGTTTACAGCTAGCTGCTCTCTGTCCCGTCATTGAGCAGAACTGCAAGCAGAGGCGTTACAATGGATACTTACACAAGGAGAGCCATGCACATAGTGCATGCAGTGCAGGGAGCGAGTGACAGAAGAGCAGCTAATGGCTCTAGAAGCCAAAACAGCCAAATACTCAATTTAAACATGAATCAATTCTCAATTAAGGTACGGTTCTAGAAACATAAATCCCTCTACTTTCACATCACATCAAAATAATTTCACAAACGCAAAATACACACTTACTGTACACTTTTTTTACCGGTTTTAACAAAGTTGCAGCCGACAGTATTTTTCAGTGACAACACGTTTGTGGCGTCTGTCTTCCATTTACACACAGGTGTTTGGAGAAGCATATAGCTAATTAGCACAGGTAAACCACTCTGTCTTCCGTCTGTTTTCCGTAAACATGCGCTGTAACATGGAAATATGGCCATATGGGAACCCTAACCCTATAAAGGTGTGTTTAAATGTAATCTTTTTTAATTATTATTATTTCTCGCCGATATGAAAGATAAGGTCCTTATGCTTCCAAAACCGTACCGCAAGCGATGCGTGTTAATGTTCAGACCGAGCGTCGTGGCTCTTAACAAAACTCCCCACTAAAGAAGACGCCTTCATCCAATGACTCTTATGTGTAATGTCATGGATCTGAGAGTAATGATAAAGGCTATTGGTAGCTAGTACTAATGGTATTGGTAGTGGTTGTAGTAGACTGTAAAAAAAAATTGGAAACACTTATCTTCCTCTATCTTTTTTACTACAAAGCATAGAAACGCGCCATTTTCACATATGTTGATGTTGGGGTGGTGCTCGAGATGATGAATATGAAATATTCATGAAACACACCAATAATCCCACTGCCAATAGACTGCCGATAGGTACTTTTCACAGTGGGAGGCCGTTCCTTCTCTTGCTAGAACAAAAGTGATACTTGCTACGTGCCGACCCGGTAGCGACGAACCTATCGTTTCTATTTGAAGAATCGCAATGCTTGTCAGTGGACAACAACTTGACTTTGAGACAATCAGAGAGCACGAACCCTGACTTGGGGGAGCCAACAGGGAAAAAGAGGGCATTTTCTCCAAACATCCACAGATGACCCAGTCATACTTCATATGCAATGTAGGCTATGGGATGGTAGCTAGCTAAGTGCACAGACCCAATGCACACAACACTAAATACTTCCTCCAAGCTAGCTAACCACTGTAGCTAGTATTGACATTATAATTAAATCACAATGGATTAGCTTGTTTCCATGAAACAGCTGCCTGTGTTTGCTGCCGAGTTAGTGCAGTGTCCTTAGCTAGCTAGCTATGAATATGCTAAAGTTAGCTAGCTAGCTAAACATTTGTCAATGTGCTGGCACTGGTAGTATGGGATTATGGAGAGTGAATTAAATTGTTTCTTCGTCATCTTGCTAGGTAATTATAATTACTGTGGCCATCTGTCTAGTATCAACAAGGGCTTTCTACAAAATAGCAACATTAGCGCAGCTAGTTTGGAATGTAGACCATAAGCAACACACACGGACATGCATTGCCAAACAACGCTATTGCCACCTTCTGGTTTGGAGTATTTTAACAAGGCTGAGCGGCTGATGACTTCCAAGGTCTTTGCTGTGTGAACACAAAAGAGATTGACTGCCGACACTCTGTTCAGAGGTGCTAAATACTGTTGGCAGGCAAACATTTACATTACATTTACATTTACATCATTTAGCAGACGCTCTTATCCAGAGCGACTTACGTTTGACAATCCTATCGGAGTGTCTAAGCTTTTAGGCTTTTGGTAGCTAGTACTTCTGTTATTGGTAGTGGGAGTAGTAGACTGTTAGGGCTCAGACACAGAATTAGCGTTTGCTGGCTGACAGTACTTAGCACCTCTGAACGTCGTTTTACATGTAGAATTGTGTGAAAATGTTTGGCAGTCAGACGTCTACAGCGGGTGGTCTCTAAAACACGGCGCGCTGAACAATTGGCAGACAAACGCTAGATCCACATTCAGTGCGATGTGTGCGAACCTTAAGGCTATTGGTAGTTAGTACTAATGGTATTGGTAGTCAAGGTCAAAGCTAAAGGGTCAGAGTTTTATTCCACCTCTCTAGCCACTGGGAGCCCTCTGTCCTCTAACCCATATCTTTCCCCCTCTTCTTTTATTAGATTATTCCTTTATGCCCTTTTCTCCTCTTTTTGAAGTCTTGCCACTCTTGTTAAACGCAGGCCCCAGTGTGAGAGAGGGGGCTGGAGGGGGATCGAGGAGGAGGGGTGTGGGTGTGTAGAGGTCGACATTTGGGCCAGCGCAGTTCTATCCATTCAAGGTGGCAGCTAGGACGGGGGCTGTGCGTGGCTTTGGATTATTGACCCCTCCATTTTTTGTAAAATAAAAAAAATAAGGGGCAGGGTTGCGAGAGTCCAGCTGGTGGTGTGAATGGCTGTCCAAGGTGACTGGATCCCAATAAAGAGGCGGTCAGCCTGGCCGGGGGCCTCCTTCCCAGCCCAGACACAGCCTTTATAGGCTGGCTTACGAGCCTGGGCCTCTATTAAACCCTGTCCAGCCTGCGCTGAGGAATTTAGGGCCAGGAAACAAGAGAAAAACAGGGGGGTTCGGGATGGGCACGGGGGAGGTGAATTGGGGTGACTGAAGGTGAAAGTTCAAAGGCATGTTAGAGGGGATTGGTTTGGGGGCTTGGTCGGTGAATGTGGCTAAATGTATGGGTATATGAGCTTTTTTTACCATTTATAAATGTGTGTGTGTATATCTATGCAAATGTATGCTGATGTGTTTTGTGTGTGAAGTCAGGGTAAACACAGTGCATTTGAAGCTATATTTAGTAGCTAGATGGTGCATAGACCTGAAATGTTCAGTGGTGAAAAAGGTGAATAGAAATAGAGTTTTTCCAGACATGGACAAAGGTTTCCCTCATCTGGGCTCCATCAGTGTCGCGTTGTCTCTTTGTGCGAAAATGTTTGTCAGTGTGTGTGTGTGTGTGTATATTACGTTGTTTATTTTGCTGGTAGCAGTTGAATGACTTTGCCTGTGGCACAGCAAATGGTGTTATATTGTGTTCCATTTTCCCCCTGCGAGACAGAAGGGAGGGACAGAGGGAGACAGCAGAGTCTCATAAACACCTTCAGTCTGTTTGTTCAAATGTGGCTAGAGGTATACAAGCATGTCGGGTTGGGCAGGCATTCAAATAAAAAAGACACCCACACACCATTTAGCAGTCAGTTAGAGGTATGCTCCACCCCCACTACCCAGTAGTGGAGACGCCAATCAAATCTAATCTGCCAATCAGCATTTTATCAGTGTAGCCATCTGGCCATCAGCTAATTGTGTCTCTTTCCCTCTTTTGTCAATCAGTGCTGCCCCCCTGGTAGAGCTGAAGGGTTAGTGGGGGGTTGGGCTTTTTTATTTTATTTTATTTTTTTGTCATTTAGCAGACGCTCTTATCCAGAGCCATTTACAGGAGCAATTAGGATTAAGTGCCTTGCTCAAGGGCACATCAACAGATTTTTCACCTAGTCGGCTCGGGGATTAGAACCAGCGACCTTTCGGTTACTGGCACAAGGCTCTTACCCACTAAGCTACCTGCCGCCCTGGCTTGTATTGTACCTTCAAAGATATTTGTGGGCTTCAGAAAGAAAGAAATGTGTTCATGTTCATCCTCTGACATGCAGTGTACCTATTAGCTGCAATACGGAAATGTGCAGTAAGATAACGTCTGTCTTTTTTGTCCCCCTTCTTTCTTTCTTTCTTTCTTTCTTTCTTTCTTTCTTTCTTTCTTTCTTTCTTTCTTTCTTTCTTTCTTTCTTTCTTTCTTTCTTTCTTTCTTTCTTCTCTCTCTCTCTCTCTCTCTCTCTCTCTCTGCTCTTTCTCTCTCTGAGCAGCAGTGGAGACCCAGAGCACCAGCTCTGAGGAGATGGTGCCCAGTTCACCCTCTCCGCCCCCTCCTCCCCGCATCTACAAGCCCTGTTTCGTGTGCCAGGACAAGTCCTCTGGCTACCACTACGGGGTCAGCTCCTGTGAGGGTTGCAAGGTGAGACACATCAAAACAGAGAGACACAATATACCCAGTCATAAGTGCCTTCAGAAAGTATTAATAGTATTCATACCCCTCCACATTTTGATGTGTTACAGTCTGAATACAAAATTGTTTTTTTTCCCCCTCAACCATCTTCACACACTACCCCATAATGACAAAGTTAAAACATGTTTTTAGAAATGTTTGCAAATTTATTGAAAATGAAATGCAGAAATGTCTAATTTACATAAGTATTCACACCCCTTTGCTATGACACTCCAAATTGAGCTCAGGTGCATCCAATTTCCTTTGATCATCCTTGAGATGTCGCGACAACTTGATTGGAGCCCACCTGTGGCCAATTTAATTGTTTGGACATGATTTAGAAAGAAACACACCTGTCTATATAAGGTCCCACAGTTGACAGTGCATGTCAGAGAAGCAGACGAACAGGAGTGCCGTTGGCGAGATGAGGAAGAGCTAGCTGAGGTTGCAGGGGAATGGGTTCAAGAAGATGGCGGACAAGGGAAAAAGGAAGAAACTGGGACATATTATGAATAAATATGGAGTGAGGGATGGTACAAACCTTCTGGAAGACTTGGTGAAGGAGAAGATGGCGGACAAGGGAAACAGAAGAAAAGTGAAATATGTCCTGAGTGAATATGTAATGGAGGACTGCACAGAACTTCTGGAAGAACTAGAGAAGGAAATTGAACATGACAAGAGTGAGGGTGAATCAATTGTGGTGGCAGGTTTAGTGATGACAGCCGAGAATGAGTTGTGTAGAGGGAAGTGGGGTGATAAGGAAGGTTGGCGAATCTGGTCCAGTGGGAGTGAGATTGATGGAGAGAGTGGATCCTTGCAGTTTGGCTGAAGAGTGGAAGACAGTGATAAGGGAAAATGGAACAAAAAGGGCTAAAGTTGTTAATGAGTATAGGTTTTTGGTTGGAGTAAGGTTCACTAACAATTATGCTTTTTTGGGAGATCCGTTTGAAGTATCAAGGATGGTAAGGGATGCATTGGGAAAGGTGAAGTCGATCAGAGTGACCAGAAGTGGTTTTGTTTTGATTTCTTGTGTATCGAAAGAGCGGAAGGAAAAAACATTAAGGATCAACAAACTATCGACTTATGAAGTGGAGAGTTTTTATTTTTGTAGCAGAGCACCATTAAAAGGTGTCATCTCTGGCGTCACGTTGGATGTGGAGGCCTCGTGGTTTACGAGGAGCATACCAGGAGTAGTTGGAGCACGCTGGCTAAACCGTGTAGTGGATGGGGAAAAAGAAGAAAGCCTGTCGGTATTATTGATGTTTGACGAAGAGCATCTCCCTTCACATGTGAAGATGGGATATGTTAGATATGCAGTGAGAGCTTTTGTGTCGAAGCTGTTGTTTTGGCAGAATTGCAAAAGGTATGGACATGTATCAAGTGTGTGCCGAAGGAATGTTGTTGAAGAATCTGAGGGTGTACGATGTTGTAATTGTGATGCAACCACGTTCCCAATTCCCCGGAGTGCCCGGTTAGGGTAAAGGAGTACGAAGTGGCAAGGGTCAGATCTATACAGCAGGTCTCCTACACAGAGGCACGTGAAATAGTTGAAGGAGCGAG
The DNA here is from genome assembly GCF_964263955.1 of Coregonus lavaretus. NCBI lineage: Eukaryota > Metazoa > Chordata > Actinopteri > Salmoniformes > Salmonidae > Coregonus > Coregonus lavaretus. The sequence continues at coordinate 34,663,315 of NC_139995.1, forward strand.
GGGAGATGAAGATATGGCGGTGGATGCTCCGCAGACTGTGGAGATTCAGAGTGTTGTTCAACAGTTGAGGGAAACTGATATGCTGATTGTGGAGTGTATGGTGTTTATCATGGATGTGATTAAAGCATTTCACCAATCTAGGCATATGGGAGAGTGGCCAGACAGATGTCATTCTTGAGAAAAAGGTACATGACAGCACGCCTGGCGTTAGCAAAAAGGCAACTAAAAGACTCTGAAGAGCATAAGGCAAAAGATTCTGTGGTCAGATGAGACCAAAATGGAACTCTTTGTCCTGAATACAAAGTGCTATGTCTGGAGAAAACCAGGCTCATCACCCGTCTAACACCATCCCTACCGTGAAGCACGGTGGCGGCAGCATCATGCTATGGGGATGCTTTTCAGCGGCAAGGACTGGGAGACCGGTAAGGATGGAAGGAACAATGAATGGAGTCAAATACATGCAAATTCTTGATGAGAACCTGCTTCAGAGTGCAAACGACCTTAGACTGGGGTGAAGATTTACATTCCAACAAGACAATGACCCAAAGATGTGCAAAGCTGATACAGACATACCCAAGACGACTCAAAGCTGTAATCACCTCTAACGGTGCTTCTACAAAGCATTGACTCAGTGGTGTAAATAGTTGTGTAAGTGAGATATTTCTGTATTTCATTTTCAATAAATTTGCTAAAATTTCTAAAACATGTTTTCACTTTGTCATTTAGGGTTATTGTGTGTAGAGATGGGTGAGGGGAAAAATCTATGTAATCCATTTTGAATTCCGGGTGTAACACAACAAAATGTGGAATAAGTCAAGGGGTATGAATGAAAGGATGTATAACACAAGCAAATACATGACATATACAGAAAATGCATACACAAACAAACAAGCCAGAAAGTCAGACCGGGGCAAACAGACAGTCTTCCATATTTGTTTCCATGCAGTTTTATCCCTATTCCGAGAGGTTCCACGATGTAAAGACGCCTGTGCTGCCCTCTGGTGGAATCTTTATCTAAGAATAAGGGCATGGGCTGAAATAACCTCCTGTGGCTATGGAGTGAGACATATTCCATCTATGCTCCAGACATATGGCCTTGTGACCATTAAGAATGTTTTAATGCCTGATTTCTCTCTCTTTTACTCTCTCTTGGTCTGTCGGTTTCTCTCTGTCTCTCCCTCCCTCGGTCTCTCTCTCTCTCTCTCTCTCTCTCTCTCTCTCTCTCTCTCTCTCTCTCTCTCTCAGGGATTCTTCCGGCGCAGTATTCAAAAGAACATGGTGTATACCTGCCACCGAGACAAGAACTGTCAGATCAACAAGGTGACCCGTAACCGCTGTCAGTACTGCCGGCTGCAGAAGTGCTTTGAGGTCGGCATGTCCAAAGAAGGTGAGTGCCATTTTTGTCCAGTTTGCCTGCTGGGTATGTTGTGCTCAAATGTAAAGGTGTGAGGAGATCAGAGACTGTTTGAATACAGAGAGGTTGTGAGAGTGATTGGGTGGCAAATCATTTGTAAAGGGATCTCACTACAGTTTATGTCTGTAAGTGTGTGTATTGGGATAGCTATGGATTACACTGAAATCACAATATGGCCCCTCTATAAGTGGAAATTCTGAGAGGAAGGAACGAGTGGTAAGGGGTGAGTGGGAAGGGGTGAAGCATGAGGGATGTGTTTCTCTGTCATTCGTCAACGAAAGACAACAACAAACACCACCAATCCACCACTTTCCCTTACTCTCTCACTTATCCTCGCTCCCTCTTTTTCTCCACCATGCAGCGGTGCGTAACGACAGGAACAAGAAGAAGAAAGATGTGAAGGAGGAGGTGGTATTGCTGGAGAGCTACGAGCTCAGTGGAGAACTGGAGGAGCTAGTCAACAAAGTCAGCAAGGCCCACAAAGACACCTTTCCCTCACTCGTCCAGCTGGGCAAATACACGACAGTAAGTCAAACACACACACACACACATACACACACATACACACACACACACCTCAGCCCTCTCTCTCCTGTTCCAGAACTCCAGTTCAGACCACCGTGTACAGTTGGACCTGGGGCTGTGGGATAAGTTCAGTGAACTCTCCACCAAGTGCATCATCAAGATAGTGGAGTTTGCCAAGCGCCTGCCAGGCTTCACCACCCTCACAATTGCTGACCAGATCACTCTCCTCAAATCAGCCTGTCTGGACATACTGGTACCTAAACACCTCTCTCCCTCCACCTACACTCTGTCTGTACTCCTCTCTGCCTCACTGCTCTCTCCCTCCACCTTCACTCTTCTCTCCCTCACTACAACCTATCTACTCATCTCTCTCCCTCACAATGCTCTATCCATACTCCTCTTTCCCTTAACACACTATCCACATGTCACTGTCCTCAATCCTTTGTCACTCCCTACACTTTACAATCCCCCTCTTCCTCACCCTCCCTTTTCATCATCCTTGTTGTCATTATTCCCCTAACCTCTCCATCCTCTCCTCTCCTCCCCTCCTCTCAGATGCTGAGGATCTGCACTCGCTACACTCCGGAGCAGGACACAATGACCTTCTCCGACGGGCTGACCCTGAACCGGACCCAGATGCACAACGCAGGCTTCGGCCCTCTCACAGAACTGGTGTTTGCCTTCGCTGGCCAGCTGCTGCCTCTGGAGATGGACGACACAGAGACCGGCCTGCTCAGCGCCATCTGCCTGATCTGCGGAGGTACTGCTGTTAGTGTGTGTGTGTGTGTGTCTGTGTACACGCACAGGTGTGTCTCAATCAGGGCTCTAAAGTGCAACCATTTTGGTGGCATATGCTCCTAACCATTTTGCTGTGAGACCTGGAATTTTTATTTGGGAGAACCGATGCATCTAGATAATTGTTGTAAGGATTAGGCTTCGCTCTACCGTTGTTTCTGAGTGCCCTAGAGAAAAAAGCGAGCGCATATTCGTTAGCATCATGGTTGTACCATTACTACAGCGAAAACAGCTTGTTTCTTCGCATTTTACATTCATTTGTTTACACTTTGTTCAGCCCTGTTACCTCATTAGCTAGCTAGCTGGCTAGCTAACAACCTGGTAACTTTACTAATAGGCTATATCCGAACATTTGTGGGCACAGAAATAAAGTTACATGGATAGCTTCTTCAGGAGATCAGTGATCATAGCAATGAATGAATGACTAATCTCTTGCATGTTGCCACTCACAAACAATGTTCTAAAAGAGACAGTGTACAATTTCACTTTTACACAATTTAGAAACCTAATATTCTACAAACAACTTTGTAATTTCAATGACAGGTATTTGTATCAACATTTTAGCGTTTTATAATACACATTTATTTACAGGGTTACATATTAGTTTCTAGAGAACAATATCAGAAGTAGCTAGAACACAGTACATACAGGCCAAATATAGGCTATATCTCAATCGGTGCTCCTAAATGTTATGTTGTGCTCCAAACTTTTATAAGTTGGGAGCACCAGTGCTACCAATTACTAATTTGAATTTAGAGCCCTGGCTCAATATACTAAGTACAATACACTTAGCAGACTCTTGCCTCTTCTCTTTGTGTTCCTGTCTTTTCTTTCCTTCTCCCTGACCCTATGTCATTGGCTGCTAACTCTTTCATACCCATCATTGGCTCTCCCCCTTCCTGACCCTGTGTGATTGGCTCTCTCCCTCAGACCGTATGGACCTGGAGGAGCCCCAGAAGGTGGACAAGCTACAGGAGCCCCTCCTGGAGGCCCTGAAGATCTACGCCCGCCGCAGACGCCCCAACAAGCCCCACATGTTCCCCCGCATGCTGATGAAGGTCACTGACCTCAGGGGCATCAGCACCAAGGGTCAGTACAGATAAGGATGTAGTACACAGGACAGAGATATGGCACAGCCTAGATCTCTATTCATAACACAGTTATACTAACACAATACTGACACATAGATTAATATGCATGTATGGTAGAGCCTCAGACTCCTACATTCAATCAGTATTGATAGAGGCATAGCGCCCAAAATAATTAACTATTAATAACTGATTGTAAGTCACTCCAGATAAGTCTGCTAAATGGCTAAACTGTCAATGTGAATGTAAACTCATGTTTATGCGTGGATCTCTCTGGGTACTCTAGGTGCTGAGAGAGCCATCACTCTGAAGATGGAGATCCCAGGCCCCATGCCTCCTCTGATCAGGGAGATGTTGGAGAACCCTGAGGCCTTTGAGGACAGCAGCGACTCTGGGGACAGCGCCTCCGCCCCCCCTGCCATCCAGGCCATCAAGAAAGAGAGGGAGGAGGAAAAGAGCCTGGAGGAGGAAGATGAGGATGAGGAGGACGAGTGGGGGGACGAGGAAAGGGAGAGAGGGGCGGACAGCGATGGGGAGCCCTGGGGGGAGGCTGCAGCGGCAGAAGCAGGGTCCCAGAAAGGGGCGACTGGGAGATCCCAGTAAGAGAGACATAGTGATGCACTCTGACCCATTCACGTAACCTCCTGCTCCACCACCCTCAGACAGACCAACACACCCTGTCCTATCACACCAAGTCATCTCCCTACATGAGCAGCCCATCCTATAACAAGGGTCTACTCCAAGACCTAGCACTCACCTCTGCTGTTACACCTGTTAAACTACCCCCCACCCATCTCTCCAAGCACACGCACACATACATTTACACATATACACATATACACATACATACTGTATACCCATAAGAATTCCTCCTTTGCTCTAGATAGACAGTGAAGTAAAGGCTCTATGTAGTGAACCTACTCTGACACTCCAGGGTGAAACTGGCCCTCTCTACAGGAACAGGTGGAACATGTAGTTAGGGAAAAAAGAGGAGAGAGAGAAAAACTAAATCTCACATACTTGGGACAAGGGCCACGAGAGATCACTTTGCCAACCATAAGACTGACCGACCCAATGTTACTTTACAATGCTGTCTCCACACAAAGAGAAACACAGGAGATGCTAAACTGAGTGGCAGCAGCTTGGAGTGGTGGACTATATGAAATGCACTCACCCACTTTCCTTAAGGGCTACTCTGAGTGCAAGAGCAATGATGAAAACGACAACTGCAACAACCAAACTCTTAACGTGAAAACCATTCGCCACAAATGCCTTTGAGAATTGTATTTTTCTTTTCTTTTCATTGACATTTCTTTTCATAAATGTTTTTCTATTGTATGATTTTCCCCAAAAAAAACATTCATATTTGATCATATATTCATTTGTATTACTATGCATTTTTCTCTGTTATTGTTGTCTCGTTTGTGCTTCAGTCATGCTCATGTTTGACGAGCAATCTCAAACTAGCGATAGATTTTCAGTTTGTAAGTTGGCAACTCAACTCACAAACTGGCAACTCTCTTCTGATCGTTACATCAGCTGTGCTTCACTCATTGGGACAGAGCTTACTATAGATCTCTGCTCGATGAGACAAACAAAAACAACAAGGATTTGACCAATGGACTACGGCACATTGTAAGCTATAGTTGTGAGCTACACATATACTTAATAAACACACAAACACACAAACACACTCCTTTAACATCTATAAATGTGTGCAGGGTCAATTTTATGCAATTTAATGCCAATGCTTTGACTCAGGGTGACTCTAGAGATGGACCGAATCTCACCAGTGTGAATGTTCAAGAAAATCACAACAAGGAAGTGTGGGGTAGCATCGACGGTCCGCCACTCTCCCTGTTCTCTTCATCAACAAGCCATTCAACAGGGATCTGAATGTGAAAGAGAACTCTTTTAGTTCTCGTTGGAGAACCTCCTTTGTTCTCAATGAAATGCCTGGCAGTCTACCATGGGGATCAGATATCTGGGTGGGCAGAATCCAGAACATAGCTGAGTATCTGTGATTTTGAAAGTAGGTGTCTGCTCCCAGCCATAGCCGCGGGAAGTAGGGGTGCTGAGGGTGCTGCCCCACCCCCAAACATCTTCCCAAGACATGGCTCAGGTGGTGTGTTGATAATAGTACAGCATAATAAGCCATAATGAGCAGTGTTATGAGTCAGAATACATGGACTGGATCACTAACACAGGACCAGTTTAGTCTTAGGTCCATTCATTCAATAGAACAACTCATGTATAAGTCATAGTTACACATATCATTGATGTCAATGAAGTCTCACCCTCATACAGTGATGATCTCGTAGATGAATAAGCAATATTGGAATTATATGCAAAGCCATGAATCAGGAAATGAATGTGTCTGGGGTATGTAGATGTATTTGTGTGTCGGTGTGTGTGTGCACGCACGTGTGTCTCTCTTTGTGTGTTTCTCGCTACTTGTATAGCGTAATTGAGTGTTTTATGCTCGTTCTACCATAGAATAAATGAGATAGTATTTTGGAAACTGTCTACATACATAAACTGGGTTCTAGGCGTTTTAGTCCATAGTGCTGTCCAAGAACATGCACAGAGCCATATGGTTGACTTCATTACTACAGTCATATAGAAAATTCTTCAATCATAAAGTTAATCTACGCAAACCCAGGGTTTTGTAAAAAATAAATAACAGTTTTTCTTACTCATGTTATTTCACTTTTATGCTTTACACATGAAATAGAAATTTAGATACATTTGTCCTTTTAGAATGACTGCATTTAATTATCAAAAAGTCCACAAGTGAAATATTCCACCCAGTTCCTCTATAAACTTTCCTTCCTGCTCCAAGCATTACTGTACAAGATCTTACTTTAATAAAGGAGCAGGGTTTTATGCTCATGATATCTCAAACTCCAAATCTACAGTGTATTCAGATTGCATACCGTCGGCACCATGCCGTTGGTCTCTTAGCCATGTCCAACAGGCACAGCAGTGGACTTGTAAAAGCCTGTGGTTGTAAAGCATTAACATGGACCTCAGGCTGAGTAAGACTTCCAGTGTAAGGAATGGATTTGGAGTTAATCCCCAGTGTACATTGAGACCATTAGTTATTCTGAGAGAGTGATTTACACCTTCACGTCAGCAGCCACTGCACAGGCCTACCTCTTACTCAGTACTCAGCCAAGCCCTCTTGGAGTAGGGGGAGAATTTGCCTATACAGTCACACCCTGATGCATAAACCTCAACCCTCACTGCAGCGCAGTTCACATAGCCACTCTAGTGCGATATCTGATATCACTTGTTTAAAACAAAAGCCATATTTACTGTGTGTATGCTATTTATGTATGTGTGTGGCCTCAGAATGCTACAGAGGACTCTGTCACTAGCTAGATTTCCATCCAATTGGCAACAGATTTCCATGTGAATGTTCTAAAATCAGCATAAAAACGATATGCGCATTTTCCCACCAGAGATGTGTTCCCATCAAATTGACTTGTTGCAGTCTGTGTGTGATGACATAGTGCACATAAAAATAACTTGCGCAGTTAAATTCCCATGTACTGAATAAAAAATTAAAGGTAAATGGGTTTCCATCGCATTTTCAACTCTACTGATAGTTTTGTAACAGTACATCACCTGCTCTCTAGCCAACAGCTCGCAGATAAAGTGTGGGTATAGGCTACCTACATGATGAGTGCGAGATTGTTTTTATTTGTCAAATGGCAGCCAAGCATCGATCATCATGTCACCAGAATAAGACCATCAATATTTATTGGAAAGGAGCATCAAGCTCATCAGCGTGCACTTTCACCACCCTGTGAAGTTTACCATAATTTATTTCATCTAGCCTAATACACTGCATGCTCTACTGAGTCGTAGTGGGATGAACACACAATATAATCGCCTGACTCCAAGTTAACTTCGATATGATAGTTAATATATCAATATTAAACGCTTTTTCTCTCATCATTCATTTTACCAACACAAAACGATCCTACCTTGTATAGCATATTTTGTTTTGTCAACATTTGGAAAGTTTACCGATAAATGTGCTGTTTCCATCAGGCCTGTCTGACATGTACTTACTCGCATAAAAAGGTTGCAATGGAAACCTGGTTTCTGTCTCACAATATTAGTTACATTACAATATATGTGATACCATGGTCATACCCCTAAATTATATATGAAATCAGGTTCATTTGACTCCTGAGGGGTTTCTTGGAATAGCAGTAATAAATAAAGGTATGATTTAAGTATTTGTTAATTGTTTCCTTGTTATATAGTCAATGTTTTGTTTGAAGATAAGCAGATGTAGCAAAGAGCCATGGTGCTTGTGCATTTAGCAAGCACAACCAATATAGAAAGGGATGTAGATGTGTGAATCTGCATTTTCCTAGCTATATTTGAAGAAAATAGGGCATATATTTTGGACAAAAACTTTTCAAAGACAGCTGAAATACAGTAGTGATTATTTGATGGCAATGATAACTGAAAATAGATTGACCAAAGAAAAAACAATTACACCAGTGTTATCATTCAGGAATAATTTCAATTAGGCACATTATTTGAAATGTGTGTGCTATTGTCTGAGTTTGTATTTTTGTTCCATTTTACAGCTTGGAGTATTATTGATAAGCTCTATCTTTTTAATGCTTGAGGATTGTTGGGTATTTTATGAGATAACGAATTGCTTTTGAGAATGTACTATACTTGTCTTAATTTTCATTTTTTTCTTATTTGTTGGTGTTCATAGCCATAATATAACTTTAATTTTTCATTTTAATCTGTAAAAACATTATGCTTTTTAAAAACTCTCTAAATTCAGGGATTTCAAAATCTGTCTATGATTTGTATTTCTGTTTGTGTAAAAACATGAAATCCCCAGTTTGTGTTTGTATGCTCTTGTGAGATAGAATATACTGGTAGTTTGTGTTTGTATGCTCTTGTGAGATAGAATATACTGGTAGTTTGTATTTGTATGCTCTTGTGAGATAGAATATACTGGTAGTTTGTGTTTGTATGCTCTTGTGAGATAGAATATACTGGTAGTTTGTGTTTCTGTTGTTTCATGTCGGCTGTCCATTATCAAAGTTTCTCAAAACAACGCTTTGTGTAGCCTGTCTTTGTTGTCCCTTAAAACATGTTTTATTGTCATTAAGGTGGTTGTCTTTTCTTGTACGTTTGGATGTTGTTGTTTATATTTTGATATTATAAAGAAACGTATCTTTTATATGTGTGTGTTCATTTGTATTACATGTGCACTGTATCATCATGTCAGATGCATACCTGGTCAAAACACATGGACACTGGGGGGGCGATGTAGTTCTGCCATAGCAAGGTGAATCCACTGCTACTCTATTGGGAATTAATGGGGGGTTAAATCACCACCCATTTCACACTATCGAGTCAAGGTGAGCCGAGCTGTACTGCGCTGGCCTGGTTACATATCCACCACAGTTGCTGGAACCTTGCTGGAAAGGACAATGTTGAAAGAAAATATCTGAGCCAGCACAGTACTGTATAGGTCAGAAAGATACTGTAGTGTGTAAAGGTTATTATGATATGATCAAACCAAGTCATTGGGTTGAATTGGCCATGCAATTGTGGACATACTAATATTACCCATTTTTGTATTAATCAGTGCTAAATTAGATGAATTTATCAGTGGCTTGCGGTTTCGCCTGGCCCATTGACTACTTTAAAGGTAAAATATAAAATAAATGTAAGTGAAAAATTACCAAATGTGTCCTATAATGGCAATATACTGTAGACAGCAGAGACCAGAGTTGAATGTGCAACACTTATTTTTTATTACATGGGCTCGAACCGGGTGGCCTAAAGGGTTCTTCGGCTGTCCCCATAGGAGAAACCTTTTTGGTTCCAGGTAGAACCCTGTTTTGCTCGCTTGGATGCTTTCTCCAGTAAGATCGTTTCAGCAGAGGAAGAGGCGAAGCGAGAGGTCTCACACTCGCAAAAATATGTCCAGAATAAGGCCAATGTGTTTCTATGGCCATAATATGCAGACCTAAGCTTGTCGCCTGCCCTCCCGCCTTTGGGACAACGACTCCCATTGTTAGGGCGGAGACATTAGCAACTCGTCATTATATACAGATCTCTGGTTTCAGCCTTTTGCGAATTGGAAAGTAAAGTTGGTAGGTGCACAGTGCACTGTTCCATTAGCAGTGAGTGGGTAAAATCACTGGAGAAGCAAAGACAGAAAAAGAAAGTCATATTACAACCTATGTGTTGTGTTGATTGTTGTTTGCTGTATAACCTGTTAGTTAATATGCCATGCCACCGTGATATATAGGCCTAGGCCGAGACAATAAGAAGACACAGTGGCAGAATAAATTCAACCACACATTTGTTTCATCACAAAACCGGAGAGCAACCTCTGTCCGGTGGTCCACAAAGCATATTGTATGTAACAAGCAGTTACATGACCTACAGCATGGTCAAGTAAGTTAATGTTGCTGACATTTTCGGACCACTAAACAACTATTGATTTAGAACCACAGAGAGTTACCACAAGTCAAAAGAAAACAGGAGCTGCCTCCACTATTCCAGCACCATTTCAACTACAACATTTCAACATCATCAAATCACCTATGCTTAGTGTAATACAGTGACAACTAAATGATACGAAAAACCATTTAGTCCAATCAAAGTAAGCTAAATATGATGTGGCTGTCCATGTTTCTGATTTCTGTGTGTGTGTGTGTGTGTGTGTGTGTGTGTGTGTGTGTGTGTGTGTGTGTGATTGCGCGTGTGTGTGAGTGTGTGTGTTTGTTCGTGCAAGTAGAAAAAACATATTGACTCGCCCTCTCTTTTACAGTGGCTTGCGAAAGTATTCACCCCCCTTGGCATTTTTCCTAGTTTGTTGCCTTACAACCTGGAAATAAAATTGATTTTTTGAGGGTTTGTCCCATTTGATTTACACAACATGCATACCACTTTGAAGATGCAAAATATTTTTGTGTGTGAAACAAACAAGAAATAAGACATGCTCTACAACATTCGCAGAGTACGACCCTACCTTACACAGAAAGTGGCACAGGTCCTAATCCAGGCACTTGTCATCTCCCGTCTGGATTACTGCAACTCGCTGTTGGCTGGGCTCCCTGCCTGTGACATTAAACCCCTGCAACTTATCCAGAACGCTGCAGCCCGTCTGGTGTTCAACCTTCCCAAGTTCTCTCACATCACCCCGCTCCTCCGCACACTCCACTGGCTTCCAGTTGAAGCTCGCATCTACTACAAAACTATGGTGCTTGCCTACGGAGCTGTGAGGGGAACGGCACCTCCTTACCTTCAGGCTCTGATCAGACCCTACACCCAAACGAGGACACTACGTTCATCTACCTCTGGCCTGCTAGCCCCCCTACCTCTACGGAAGCACAGTTCCCGCTCAGCCCAGTCAAAGCTATTCGCTGCTCTGGCACCCCAATGGTGGAACAAGCTCCCCCACGATGCCAGGACAGCGGAGTCACTGACCACCTTCCGGAGACACTTGAAACCCTACCTCTTTAAGGAATACCTGGAATAGTAATCCTTCTACCTCCCCTTTACTACCACTGTCTTTTGTCTAAACTAACACCTGACTTATTTCACCTGCTAGCACTGACTTGTATAAAGACATTTACTTATTGTGATCGAGATGTAGTTGTCCCTGATTGCACTGACTTTGCTCACAGCTGCTTGTTTGAAGAAGTGTACTTACTGTGATCAAGATGTGGTTGTCCCACTGTCTATGCTAAGTTGAATGCACAAATTTGTAAGTCGCTCTGGATAAGAGTGTCTGCTAAATGACTTAAATGTAAATGTAATAAAAACAGAAAACTTGAGCGTGCATAACTATTCACCCCCCCAAAGTCAATACTTTGTAGAGCCACCTTTTGTAGCAATTACAGCTGCAAGGCTCTTGGGGTATGTCTCTATAAGCTTGGCACATCTAGCCACTTGGATTTTTGCCCATTCTTCAAGGCAAAACTGCTCCAGCTCCTTCAAGTTGGATGGGTTCCGCTGGTGTACAGCAATCTTTAAGTCATACCACAGATTCTCAATTGGATTGAGGTCTGGGCTTTGACTAGGCCATTCCAAGACATTTAAATGTTTCCCCTTAAACCACTCAAGTGTTGCTTTAGCAGTATGCTTAGGGTCATTGTCCTGCTGGAAGGTAAACCTCTGTCCCAGTCTCAAATCTCTGGAAGACTGAAACAAGTTTCCCTCAAGAATTTCCCTGTATTTAGCGCCATCCATCATTCCTTCAATTCTGACCAGTTTCCCAGTCCCTGCCGATGAAAAACATCCCCACAGCATAATGTTCTCAGGTTGATGAGAGGTGTTGGGTTTGCGCCAGACATAGCGTTTTCCTTGATGGCCAAAAAGCTCAATTTTAGTCTCATCTGACCAGAGTACCTTCTTCCATATGTTTGGGGAGTCTCCCCCATGCCTTTTGGTGAACACCAAACGTGTTTGTTTATTTTTTTCTTTAAGCAATGGTTTTTTTCTGGCCACTCTTCTGTAAAGCCCAGCTCTGTGGAGTGTACGGCTTAAAGTGGTCCTATTGACAGATACTCCAATCTCCGCTGTGGAGCTTTTCAGCTCCTTCAGGGTTATCTTTGGTCTCTTTGTTGCCTCTCTGATTAATGCCCTCCTTGCCTGGTCCGTGAGTTTTGGTGGGCGGCCCTCTCTTGGCAGGTTTGTTGTGGTGCCATATTCTTTCCATTTTTTAATAGTGGATTTAATGGTGCTCCGTGGGATGTTCAAAGTTTCAGATATTTGTTTATAACACAACCCTGATCTGTACTTCTCCACAACTTTGTCCCTAACCTGTTTGGAGAGCTCCTTGGTCTTCATGGTGCCGCTTGCTTGGTGGTGCCCCTTGCTTAGTGGTGTTGCAGACTCTGGGGCCTTTCAGAACAGGTGTATATATACTGAGATCATGTGACAGATCATGTGAAACTTAGATTGCACACAGGTGGACTTTATTTAACTAATTATGTGACTTCTGAAGGTAATTGGTTGCACCGGATCTTATTTAGGGGCTTCATAGCAAAGGGGGTGAATACACATGCACACACCACTTTTACGTTATTTATTTTTTAGAATTTTTTGAAAAATGTAATTTTTTTCATTCCACTTCACCAATTTGGACTATTTTGTGTATGTCCATTACATGAAATCCAAATAAAAATCCATTGAAATTACAGGTTGTAATGCAACAAAATAGAGAAAATGCCAAGGAGGATGAATACTTTTGCAAGGCACTGTATATCCAGTGGTAACGTCATAAAAAACAGCTGTCTGTCCCGAGCTCACTGGCGTGGGAAACTCTAGGTTAGTTGATACGTTGCAAGTTCTCGAGCAACAGCTTCAGGCTGGACCCAATTGATGATTTGATACAATGTTGCACTTCACTAGCGGTAGCTCAAGTCAAGGCAGGTAGAAAAGGAGGCAGACAGGCGGAATAGAGAGATGAATGTGATTGAAATTAAAGAAGTTAAAGGTTTTAATGTAATGTGCACAAGTACAGTGAAATAGCTTTCTTTTAAGCTCCAAACTCAACAACACAGTAATCAATATCAATATAGCACTAAAAATAACATAATGTACATCAAAAACACACAAGAAAATAAAAATAAGAAATAAAAAGATAACGAGAAAGTAAGAAGCTATATATAGGGTCAGTTCCAATACCATATTTATAATGTCCAGAGATACTGGAGTGATAGAGGTAGATATGTATAGGGGTAAGGTGACTAGGCATCAGGATATATGATAAACAGAGTAGCAGCAGCGTAAATGATGATTGTATGTGAGTGTGTGCGTGTGTAGAGTAAGTATAAATGTAAAGTACCAGTCAAAAGTTTGGACACACCTACTCATTCAAGGGTTTTTCTTTATTTTTACTATTTTATACATTGTATAATAATAGTGAAGACATCAAAACTATGAAATAACACATATGGAATCATGTAGTAACCAAAAAGTGTTAAACAAATCAAAATATATTTTATATTTGAGATTCTTCAAAGTAGCCACCCTTTGCCTTGATGACAGCTTTGCAATGTAGAAAATAGTAAAAATAAAGAAGAACCCTTGAATGAGTAGGTGTGTCCAAACTTTTGACTGGTACTGTATGTGCATGGTATGTGTGTTTGCTGGAGTGTCAGCGTACGCGAGTGTGTCGAGTCCTGTGAGTGTGCATAGAGACAGTGCAAAAATACAATTACTATACAAGGGTCAACTCAGATAGTCTGTGTAGCAATTCTGTTAGCTATTTAGCAGTATTATGGCTTGGGGATAGAAGGTGTTCAGGAGCCTGTTGGTGTCAGACTTGATGCACCGGTACCACTTGCCGTGCGCAAGCAGATAGAACAGCCTATGGCTTGGGTAGCTGGAGGCTTTAACGATTTTCAAGGCCTTTTCCAGGCCATGCGATCGAGGGCGGTGCTGTTGCCATACCAAGCAGTGATTCAGCCAGTCAAGATGCTCTCAATGGTGCAGCTGTAGAACATTTTGAGGATTTGAGGGTCCATGCCAAACCTTTTCAACTTCCTGAAGGGGAAGAGGCGCTGTCGCACGACTGTGTATGAACCATTTTAAGTCCTTAGTGATTTGGACACCGAAGAACTTGAAGTTCTCGACCCGGTCCCCCCCCCCCCCCTTTCCTGTAGTCCCCGATCAGCTCCTTGGTCTTACTGATGTTGAGGGAGAGGTTGTTGTCCAAGCATCACACTGCCAGGTCACTGAACTCCTCCCTGTAGGCTGTCTCATTGTCACCGGTAATCAGACCTACCACCATCGTCAGCAAACTCGATGATGGTGTTGGAGCCATGCGTGGCCACGCAGTGGGTGAACAGGGAGTTCAGAAGGGGACTAATACACCCCTGTGGGGCCCCCGTGTTGGTGGGTGAAGGTGCAGTATACACATTGGAATGGGTATAGGGTATCTGGGATGATGGAGTTGATGTGTGCCATAACCAGCCTTTCAAAGCACTTCATGATTACAGATGTGAGTGCTACAGGGCGGTATTCATTGTGGCATGATGCCTTAGAGTTCTTGGGAACAGGAATGATGGTAGTCATTTTAAGACGTGAGGCTTACAGACTGAGACAAGGAGAGGGTGAAAATGACTGTGAATTTGCCTGCCAGCTGATCTGCTCATGCTCTGAGAACACGCCCAGGAACACCGTCCTTGCAGGTGTTGACCTGATTAAAGACCTTACTCACGTCGGCCCCGGAGAGAGAGATCACCCAGTCCTCTGGGTCGGTGGGGGCCCTCATGCACGGTAGGGTGTTGTTATTGTCGAAGCATGCATAAAATGCATTGAGTTGGTCTGGAAGAGAGGCATCGTTGGGCAGATCACGGCTGGGTCTTCCTTTTTAATCCATAATGGACTGTAGCCCATCCCACATGCAGCAGGCGTCAGAGCCTGTGCAGTATGATTACAACTTATTGATATATTGTCCTTTTGCTCATTTGATGGCTCTGCGGAGGTTGTAGCGGGATTTCTTGAACTTGTTCCTGTCCTTAGCCGTAGCCTCAAGGTTGACTGTGATAGCCCTGTGTGTAGTAGCGCTGTCCTTTAGTTTAACAACAACCTCTGTGTTAATCCAGGGCTTTTGATTTGGGACACAGCAAACCTTCACTGTGGGGACAATACATCCCTAATGCAGTTCCTTATGAAGCCGGTGACGGAGGTGGTAAGCTCGTCAATGTTATTGGTGGAGTCTCTGAACATATTCCAATCAGCACTCGCAAAGCAGTCCTGTAGCATAATCTCTGATTCTGATGACCATTTCTCAACGGAGCGGAATCATGGGTACTTCCTGTTTGAGCTTCTGCTTGTAAACAGGAGTATGGAGTCATGATCTGATTTGCTGAATGAAGGACAAGGGGGGGCCTTGAATGCTTGCTTGTGGGTAAAGTAACAGTGGTGAAGGAGACATATTGCATACACCAAAATTTGGGTCGGAATTACAGAAAGAGCCCAGGGCAGATGAGTCGAAGTCGAAGTTGAATTCCCATGTACCGAATACAAAAATACACGTTAAATGGGTTTCAATCACATTTTCAACTCTACTGACTTCTCACCAGAAATGTTGCGTTATATAGCATATGTCCACTCTGGTATTGGCATGTGCACTCTAGCCAACAGTTCACAGATAGGCTACTGTGTGGGTATAGCCTACATGATGAGATTATTATGGACAAAAAAGCAAGATTATTTTTATTTGTCAAACGGCAGCCAAGACTCGATGATCATGTCACCTGAATAAAACCCTCAATATTTACTGGAAAGGAGCATCAAGCTCATCACCGTACACTTTCACCACCCTGTGAATTTCATCATAATTTATTTAATCTGTAGCCTAATAAACTGCATGCTTTCCCTACAAGTCGTAGTGGGAGGACCACACAACATGTCATTGTGTGACTTCAAGTTTACTTCGATATGATGTTAGTATATTAAATATTTAAGCATAAAAGCATTTCCACCGACATTTCTCGCATAATTCATTTTACCGACACAAAAAGATCCCACCTTGTCTAGCGTATGTTGTTTTGTTGACATTTGGAAAGTTTACCAAAAAATGTTCTGTTTCCATCAGGCCTGTCATGACATTTTTTATTCAACATATCCTTTACTCGCATGATAGATGTGCAGAAGATGATGTGCAAATAGAGATACTGGGGTGCAAATTAGCAAAATAAATAACAATATGGGGATGAGGTAGTTGGGTGGGCTAATTACAGATGGGCTGTGTACATATGTGTCTATATGGCAGAGGCTGGTGCTCCCACATTAGTTGGATTTTAACTTTTAGATTTGTATAATTTATTTAAACATGATTGACCGCGTGACAATGATTTTGAGAAACGGAACCGTTATTATTGAAATGAAACTGTTCCACGGAACTGTGCATATAGAAATAATCATAACTGTCTGGCACACAGATCAGTAGAAATGGTAGGATAAATTGTAAGCTTCCCCAAACTTGAAACTCATGAACCGCCTACGGACTTTACTACAACACCCATATAAAAAAATTGTAAACGCGCAAGCGTGTGCATACATAGGAGGTCCCTTGAAAAAATGTGCCCGCAAAAAATAACAAATCTAAATCCCGTCCAACTGATTCGTTCTGCTGCCTGCCCTGGCCAGGTGGGGCTCAGCTCCCCTGAATGAGACATTAGCTCCCCTAAATGCAACAAAAGTCAAACTTTGCGGGGTGGAGGGGGGTCTCTAAATAATGCAAATTTAACCATTCTCCTATTTTACAGTGGTAAATATGAAAATATTCCAATGAAAGGAACACCCCCACCTCTGTCATGGTTTAAACCATTTATTTCTATGTGGCAGTGCTGCCCATCCAGTAGTGCTGAATTAAGGCCCCAGCTGAGCTCCTTTACAAATAGATGTTCCTTTATAGGCCTAATTCCTAATTTGCGCCATTTGTTTGCTATGCGTCTTGATAAAAATAGCCTATCTTTTTATTCCAATGCATTAGATTGATTTGTTGATTCATGACTGTTTGCTTTTGTCAGTCAGCTGTTTAGAGCGCTCATTGCTTTGTTTTTCAGGTGTGCACGGGTACTGGTGTTCACTGTGCCGTCCGTGGCCAGAAGTAGTAGACCATTCCTGGACCGGCTGATGATGGTCGACAATATCACTAGACAACTAGCCTACCTCTAGACACCAATGCGCATCCAATCCAGCCAACAAATATACATTAATGACAGTAGGCCTATAGTTGACTCTTTCGGTTAGAAGCATTCAATTTTTTTCAATGGCATAGGCCTACATTATTTTGGATTTAAGTGTTTTCACGCCGAAACATAATGAAATGTTTACGTACACATAGTTACACTTACAGTGCATTTTCTGAGATCTCCAAGATCCATGATTTGTACAGGGTTTAAGTTCAATGTTCTAATTAAATTGTTAAATGCTTAATAATGACAAATAGCACTGTCATAAATGTCATTAATGTAAGGAAAGAAAGGTAGTGTTTTATGTCACACGATCTGTGAAGACTCCAAACATGAACTAATTAATTATGGACAGCTCATGAACTAGGGTGTAAAACATGTTTTGATTCAACTCGTGTATTATATTGAATGTAGGATACCTATTCTTCATGTGTTCAAAATTGCCTAGGCTACCGGCAGTGGTGTAGGCCTTAAGGCCTAGTGGAGGCTAAATGCATGTAAACACTTTTTTATTTTTTATGCATTGAAAGTATATGGAGCGTTACTTTTTTCACTGCGACCAGCAATCAGAGTTTATCCACCATTTTTTTTAAACACTAGATCACTTGCTACTGGTAGGCCTATTGGAAGTTCATAGTAATACACCTTGTAGCCTAGTTTAGTAAGTTGACTGTGTGTGTTAGGGTGACCATCCCGTTTTTCCCGGTACAGTTTCAGCCCTATTTCAGGTATCCCTACTTTTCAGGCTACAAAAAATGTCAATTTCTCAGCAAGACGCATCGATTAATGTAGGCCTAATCAATGGCAATTGCTGAATGTCATTAGACACACTTTTTGGTGTTTTGTAACAGATGTCTATTTCCATTCATCAAATGGCGCGATTATACATGCAGTTTGGATGCTGGAATTATTTTGGAGTGGAAGAACATGCCTACTATTTGAAGTGATTTGTTTGACAATCAGATAAAAATATTATGACTAGTTGTGCTCATATCACATTAAAAGGTAATACATTTTTACCATTTAAATTACGTCTTTATTATTATTAGGGACATGTATGTTAGAATGGAGGTTTAGAAACGACAGATGCATATGCATATTAGCCAATACATACAGTGCATTTGGAAAGTGTTCAGACCCCTTGACTTTTTCCACATTTTGCTATGTTACAGTCTTATTCTAAAATGGATTAAATTGTTTTGTTTTTTCCTCATCAATCTACACACAGTACCCCATAATGACAAAGCAAAAACAGGTTTTTAGAAATGCTTGCAAATTTATAAAAAATAAATATACAGAATTATACATTTACATAAGTACTCAGTCCCTTTACTCAGTACTTTGTTGAAGCACCTTTGGTAGCGATTACAGCCTCAAGTCTTCTTGGGTATGACGCTACAAGCTTGGCACACCTGTATTTGGGGAGTTTCTCCCATTCTTCTCTGCAAATCCTCTCAAGCTCTGTCAGGTTGGATGGGGAGCGTCGCTGCACAGCTATTTTCAGGTCTCTCCAGAGATGTTCGATCGGGTTCAAGTCCGGGCTCTGGCTCGGCCACTCAAGGACATTCAGAGACTTGTCCCAAAGCAACGCCTGCATTGTCTTGGCTGTGTGCTTGGGGTCGTTGTCCTGTTGGAAGGTGAACCTTCGCCCAAGTCTGAGGTCCTGAGCGCTCTGGAGCAGGTTTTCATCAAGGATCTCTCTGTACTTTGCTCCGTTCATGTTGCCCTAAATCCTGACTAGTCTCCCAGTCCCTACCGCTGAAAAATATCCCCACAGCATGATGCTGCCACAACCATGCTTCACCGTAGGGATGGTGCCAGGTTCTCTCCAGACGGCATTCAGGCCTAAGAGTTCAATCTTGGTTTCAACAGACCAGAGAATCTTGCTTCTCATGGTCTGAGAGTCCTTTAGGTGCCTTTTGGCAAATTCCAAGCGGGCTGTCATGTGCCTTTTACTGAGGAGTGGCTTCCGTTTGGCCACTCTACCATAAAGGCCTGATTGGTGGAGTGTTGCGGAGATGGTTGTCCTTCTGGAAGGTTCTCCCATCTCCACAGGGGAACTGGAGCTCTGTCAGAGTGACCATCGGGTTCTTGGTCACCTCCCTGACCAAGGCCCTTCTCCCCCAATTGCTCAGTTTGGCTGGGCGGCCAGCTCTAGGAAGAGTCTTGGTGGACTCCAATCAAGTTGTAGAAACATCTCAAGGATGATCAATGGAAACAGGATGCACCTGAGCTCAATTTCGAGTCTCATGGTAAAGGGTCTGAATACTTATGTAAATAAGGTATTTCTGTTTTTTAGTTTTTATAAATTTGCAAACACTTTGTCATTATGGGGTATTGTGTGTAGATTGATGAGGAAGAACATTAATTTAATCCATTTTAGAATAACATAACCTCTGAATCAGAGAGGTGCGGGGGGTGTAAAGTAACAGCATGTGGAAAAGGGGAAGGGGTCTGAATACTTTCTGAATGCACTGAATGGCATAGCCTACACATATAGCAATCCTTGCAATACAATCTTCTCTAAAAACAGTTGTACAGTGTGCTCTGCAATAAGATAACCAGAGTTGGATTTCTAAACCAGATGAGTTCTCAAATAGCAGCTGCCCAATACCATGGTGGGCATGCATTATGTTGGATGCATTGGGAAATATGGTATGGAGAGTGATAAAGAGCCTGTTGGATTATAGAAAACCCAGTTGGGAAATTAATGTTTGAGTTTCAAATACTAGATTTTTTGTGAATGGGAGTATATTTACTTGGTGTAAATTATTCACTTCCTACTAAACTTCTAAAAGTTGATGGTGCCAAAATCTTGCCAAACCATTCATTATTCTACTAACTATGACTGAGTGTGAGACATATTTTCCATAATGTATGTTTCATGCATACAGTGAGGGTGTCACGGACGTTGAAGGACTGGTCAGACCAAGCCGCAGCGTGAAATGCATCCATGTTTATTAAACCGTATAAACATACAATAACAACAAAAGTCAACGAAACGTGACGTCAGAAGGCTAACACACACAAGCCAAACTCACCGAAACACAAACAAGATCCCACAACATAGGCAGGAAAACTGGCTGCCTAAGTATGATCCCCAATCAGAGACAACGAGCGACAGCTGCCTCTGATTGGGAATCACAGGGGAGGGTCCGGGTGGGCTTCCAGCCTCGGTAGCGGCTCCGGCTCCGGGCGTGACATCTCCTCCCTTACTGACTCAGCGTTGCACCCCTGGACCGGTCTGGACCTCAACGCGGAGCTTCCCCTCTCAGTCCTCCCACGATGCACCGATCCCTGTCTGGACCCTGGTGTGGGAGACTCCGAACCCAGAGAGGGGCTGACGTCTGGACCCGGAGTGGAGCCGCTGACCGGAGCTGGACTGGCCACCGGTGGAGCGGACTGCTCTGGCTCCGGAGTGGATCTGCTGACCGGAGCTGGACTGGGCACCGGTGGAGCGGACTGCTCTGGGTCCGGAGTGGAGCCGCTGACCGGAGCTGGACTGGACCCCGGTGGAGTGGAAAACTCTGGCTCCGGAGTGGAGCTACTGACCGGAGCTGGACTAGACCCCGGTGGAGCGGAATGCTCTGGCTCCGGAGTGGAGCCGCTGACCGAAGCTGGACTGGGCACCGGTGGAGCGGACTGCTCTGGCTCCGGAGTGGATCTGCTGACCAGAGCTGGACTGGGCACCGGTGGAGCGGACTGCTCTAGCTCCGGAGTGGAGCAGCTGACCGGTGCTGGACCAGGCACCGGTGGAATGGGCACGGGCCGTGCCGGGAACACGCACCACTGGCTTGGTGCGAGGAGCAGGCACGGGCCGGGCCGGACTGGAAACACGCACCACTGGTCTGGTGCGAGGAGCAGGAACAGGCCAGGCCAGACTGGAAACACGCACCACTGGTCTGGTGCGAGGAGCAGGAATGGGCCGGACCGGATTGGGGAAACGCACCACTGGCTTGGTGCGGGGAGCAGGTACAGGGCGTACCGTGCTGGCGACACGCACCACTGGTTTGGTGCGAGGAGCAGGGACGGGCCGTACTGGACTGGGAACACGCACCACTGGCTTGGTGCGGGGAGCAGGTACGGGGCGTACCGGACTGGGAACACGCACCACTGGCTTGGTGCGAGGAGCAGGTACGGGGCATACCGGGCTGGCGACACGCACCACTGGTTTGGTGTGAGGAGCAGGCACGGGCCGTACCGGACTGGGAACATGCACCACTAGCTTGGTGCGAGACGCAGGCACGAGGTGTACCGGACTGGGAACTGACGTTAGAGATCTCTGACTGTACCAGTCTTTCACACTCCGTGCCCAGTCCTCCTCCCGTGAGGACTCCTCCCTGAGCCCCCACGAGTGCAGTGGTCGGTGCTCTTCTCTGTCGATCCCCAACCACCCTTTTAGCCCCCCCAAAAAAACGTATTGGGGCTGTCTCTCAGCCTTCCACCTCGGCCGGCGCCTTCTGTGTTGCCGTTGCTCCTCTCCTGCCTGGGCTTCCTCCTTCGCCCAGGGTCCTCCACCAGCCAATATCTCCTCCCAAGTCCAAAATGACTTCCCCACCTGAGTCCAGGGTGTCTGCTCCTGGGCACGCTGCTTGGTCCATTTTTGGTGGGATCTTCTGTCACGGACGTTGAAGGACGGGTCAGACCAAGGCGCAGCGTGAAATGCATCCATGTTTATTAAACCGTATAAACATACAACAACAACAACAAAAGTCAACAAAACGTGACGTTGGAAGGCTAACACACACAAGCCAAACTCACCGAAACACAAACAAGATCCCACAACACAGGCAGGAAAACTGGCTGCCTAAGTATGATCCCCAATCAGAGACAACGAGCGACAGCTGCCTCTGATTGGGAATCACACCCGGCCAAACATAGAAATAGAAACATAGAATCCCCACATAGAAAAACCCACACATATATTCACACCCTGACCAAACTAACTAGAGTCTATAGGTCAGGGCGTGACAGAGGGAAAAAAGTATTTGATCCCCTGCTGATTTTGTACGTTTGCCCACTGACCAAGAAATGATCAGTCTATAATTTTAATGGTAGGTTTATTTGAAAAGTGAGAGACAGAATAACAACAAAAAAATCCAGAAAAACGCATGTCAAAAATGTTAGAAATTGATTTGCATTTCAATGAGGGAAATAAGTATTTGACCCCCTCTCAATCAGAAAGATTTCTGGCTCCCAGGTGTCTTTTATACAGGTAACAAACTGAGATTAGGAGCACACTCTTAAAGGGAGTGCTCCTAATCTCATCTTGTTACCTGTATAAAAGACACCTGTCCACAGAAGCAATCAATCAATCAGATTCCAAACTCTCCACCATGGCCAAGACCAAAGAGCTCTCCAAGGATGTCAGGGACAAGATTGTAGACCTACACAAGGCTGGAAAGGGCTACAAGATCATCGCCAAGCAGCTTGGTGAGAAGGTGACAACAGTTGGTGCGATTATTCGCAAATGGAAGAAACACAAAATAACTGTCAATCTCCCTCGACCTGGGGCTCCATGCAAGATCTCACCTCGTGGAGTTGCAATGACCATGAGAACGGTGAGGAATCAGCCCAGAACTACACGGGAGGATCTTGTCAATGATCTCAAGGCAGCTGGGACCATAGTCACCAAGAAAACAATTGGTGAAGGACTGAAATCGTGAAGGACTACGCCGTGAAGGACTGAAATCCTTCTGCGCCCGCAAGGTCCCCCTGTTCAAGAAAGCACATATACATGCCCGTCTGAAGTTTGCCAATGAACATCTGAATGATTCAGAGGAGAACTGGGTGAAAGTGTTGTGGTCAGATGAGACCAAAATCGAGCTCTTTGGCATCAACTCAACTCGCCGTGTTTGGAGGAGGAGGAATGCTACCTATGACCCCAAGAACACCATCCCCACCGTCAAACATGGAGGTGGAAACATTATGCTTTGGGGGTGTTTTTCTGCAAAGGGGACAGGACAACTTCACTGCATCAAAGGGACGATGGACGGGGCCATGTACCATCAAATCTTGGGTGAGAACCTCCTTCCCTCAGCCAGGGCATTCAAAATGGGTCGTGGATGGGTATTCCAGCATGACAATGACCCAAAACACACGGCCAAGGCAACAAAGGAGTGGCTCAAGAAGAAGCTCATTAAGGTCCTGGAGTGGCCTAGCCAGTCTCCAGACCTTAATCCCATAGAAAATCTGTGGAGGGAGCTGAAGGTTCGCGTTGCCAAACGTCAGCCTCGAAACCTTAATGACTTGAAGAAGATCTGCAAAGAGGAGTGGGACAAAATCCCTCCTGAGATGTGTGCAAACCTGGTGGCCAACTATAACAAACGTCTGACCTCTGTTATTGCCAACAAGGGTTTTGCCACCAAGTACTAAGTCATGTTTTGCAGAGGGGTTAAATACGTATTTCCCTCATTAAAATGCAAATCAATTTATAAAATTTTTTACATACGTTTTTCTGGATTTTTTTGTTGTTATTCTGTCTCCCATTGTTCAAATAAACCTACCATTAAAATTATAGACTGATCATTTCTTTGTCAGTGGGCAACATACAAAATCAGCAGGGGATCTAATACTTTTTTCCCTCACTGTAAGTGTTCCCTCTGCCCCCTTGTCTTTGTGTGTGATTGTTTATTGTGGAGGTTAGTTTAGCTCGGTGGAGCTCTTTTATTTTGTATTGCCTGGATATTCACCCATGTGCCTTGTTGTTTCCAGTGCGCTGTATATTTACGCACTGGAGTGTTTGACGCATTGCTGCGTACCGCTGTGTCAACGGAATAAACCTGTTATTCTGTGATTAACCCTCCTGTGCCTGACTCCTTCAAATCACATCACCACAGAAACATGGTGGTAGGTTTTTTGATGTGCTGCTCTAGAGTTCCATAGCCCAGCAGACTCACCTAGAGGAAATGGGGATGGACACATGTTCGTTTTGATAAAAGTCTGAGAGACTTTTTCAGGGAGGATAGAGCATGAGTTGGAGTGAGTACAGTAAATCCAATCCAACCATTGGCCCTAGATAATATGCTAGCATCACAAGTAGACCGCCATAGTGAAGGAGGTTTACATAGTGCATCAAGTATACTATTATGAGTGGAGCTTACTTCTCTGTGCTCTCGAGAGATCGCAGGTTATTGTTCAGAAGGCTCTGGCGGTCTTTGGACCAGTCTGTCTCTGTAGCGCCTGGAGAGAGACGGATAGAAGTAGTGAGTGTACTTGAAAGAGAGAGCCCTCACCCCTGACCTACCACTAGCCCAGGGCCTCCTGCCTAACCCTCTAATCGCAGTCTCTCTGACAGGGAGTTACTCAAGGTGTACACCGTTGTATGGTGCATAGCTCTTCTCCACTTCTTATATGAGTGTAGTATTAGCTCTTGAAATTGTATAATGCAATGTAAAGGAAAAATATATATAATGACTTACTGGCATGAAGTGCTCCATGTTCCTGCTGATAGCAAGCCTCAATCTGGATGCAGAGAAATGTCCTGCCTTCGACTATGGTTGCATCTATCTCCACCAGGCGCCAATAAATCAGATTACAAACCTGCAGAGATTAACAAATGAAATTGGTACCTGTATTTAGCATTCATGTATCAGTTTGCCTTCATGTGTCAGTGGCGGTCGCCACTAGTTACCACAGTCACAAAATCATACATCCTGCCTATTTCTACAATTTCTCTTCATAAAATCTGATTTTAAACTTAACTCTAACATAACCACACTGATAACCTTATACCTAACCTTAATTAAGACCAAAAAGCTTAAGTTTGTTTCATGAATGTTTATGATTTGGCCAATTTTGACTTTGGGGCTGTGGTAACTAGTGAAAAGCCAACAGAGCAGATAAAAAATATGCACGCCATTTTGTGCACACCATGGTTACGACAAATAACATGGCATCAATGTGAATTTACAGCTAAGCTATTATTTATATTATGGCACCACGTATCATTTCACTAACAATTGCTACCTTGACTTATTCCATCATGACATCAACGACAACATGTTCCTTATTTGACTGTAGCTAGCTGCTAGTTTAGCCAGATTCAGCCTGTGATTGAGACCGGGCTAATTTGGCAGCCAAACTGCTTCAAATAGGGTGATTAGCCTAGGTAGTGTTAAGTTGCGTCAATTCAAATCTGGTATAGGAACAAAAAGAGGTCAATACACGTCTTCTAAAATAGACTAGTATTTTAATTAATGCAAACACTTGAATGGTAAATATGATGTTCGTATATACGGGCCCACTGAAAAACCATGCAGGGCAGACAGAGAACTGAGCTTTTGTTATAAG
Source organism: Coregonus lavaretus (assembly GCF_964263955.1). Taxonomy (NCBI): domain Eukaryota; kingdom Metazoa; phylum Chordata; class Actinopteri; order Salmoniformes; family Salmonidae; genus Coregonus; species Coregonus lavaretus. The sequence continues at coordinate 34,689,144 of NC_139995.1, forward strand.
TTCTTCTTTAAATACTCTGACAGAGATAGTTCCCGCTCCCTGCTGGGCCTGTCAGAGTAGAGGCTGGGTGTGGTTTAAACTTACCCAACCTATCGATGGCGCACAGGCTGGTCCCAGCCCCTTGGCGCTTCACTGTTGCCGGGCATTAGTTGTTATCTTTACAACTTGTCTCGAGTCAGCAACCTCAGACATAGTTTGTTCTTCTTTGTAGCAGAACACATGTCCTTGAGCGGTTTAACAAAGAGGCAGTGTGTGTGTGAATCACAAGTCTGTCTCAGCCTACCCCCTAACGGTTCCTCACATTAATCACAGCTTGTTATGTTAAACAATCTATATCAGTACAGCACAAACCTATTATGTTTAATCATTAATGTATTCTTTCTAAGCTAGGCATCACATCTAGTTATAAGAAAATAGATCCCCACAATCCCCCTTTTCACACCCGCTGGGTGTGAACCCAAAATAAGAAATTTCAGGGAAATTTAGGATTCCCCCTTTTGACACCCACTAGGCTGTCACTCATTAAAATACAATACAAACAAAAAGAATCACACTTTTATTAATAGGCAATAATGATAATAAAAAGGCCTTCAGTCCTTCCATCTACACCTAACTTGTACTAGGTTGGCTACCAGCCACCCAGGAACTTCAAACCTTCACCTAAGGAAAGACAAACATTCACAATAGTTAAAATGGATTTATAAAACATAAAAAGACAAACAGGGAATTTTGATTCCCCCTTTAGACACCCACTAGGGTGTCACTCCACCATCTCACGGGGGGCCAGTATAAAAAAAATATGTATTCACTAACTGTAAGTCGCTCTGGATAAGAGCGTCTGCTAAATGACAAAAAATGTAAAATGTAAAATCTCACCAATAGCAAACCAAGGGTCATCCTCAGTCAACCCCATCTCAGTGTCTGCATCTCCTTCTTGAGCCCCTAGGAGGGGCATCATACCAGCCGTATGCACGACATCTGTAACAGACTTTCTCAAACAAGGAATTACACAGGCAGCACAGCACATTAATATTAGAAACACAACTACTAGGGTCAGAAATCCAGTAACCACCAGTGCAGCATACTTACCAAACCACTCCCCCAACCAGGAGAACAGTCTGTTTCCCTCCATTCCAGCCATGCTCTTCATTTCAGCTGATAGTTTATCTAAACCAACTAGGGCTTTAGAGATACTCCCGTCAGGACTGGTATTGTCAGGGATAAACGTACAACAATGGCTTACCATTCTATAGACACCACCCCTTTCTGCCTGATCTAGAGCCAACCTCTTTTTACTAAGTCATAAGAGTGAGATGGCGGATAAATGTTCAAAGATCCCTTTTGTTGCATCCCTAGTCTAGCCAATAAATCGTTGTTGGTCGTAACAGATATAATTAATCCAATCCACAATTTTGTTTGTCACCCATCAAAAGAATGTGGTAGTAAACCCTTCCCCTAATTGTTTCATAGCTCGGTATCCATCCAATACCCCCCTTGGTATCCCAATCGCATCCATCTAAATAGGGCTATTCTCCTTCTTGTTAAAACTCCTCCTACCTGTTTAATCCTTGGTTCCTGGTGACTAATTCTAACTAGCTGAACCAGTAGAACCAGGGCGCACATATCTAGCCACCCTTTTGGAATTCTCTGCCTTACACTGCCTTTACTGGCACACGCCCACCACACATCGGTTACAGGGGCTGTAAGGTTCAAAATTTTCTCCTGTGCTTCTGAACTTAAGTCCGTCACATTACTACTATCTCCAATTGATAATTGGGGATGTCTTTGTTTCTCTTTACCCCCCATCTGGATGTTCAGTCCCCCTCGGTCTCATATCCCCATCCCCAAGTGTGTTTAAACACTTGAGTCTAGGAACAATCCGCCTTGTTTTGAATCTGACAGTCTGCCCTTCTCTGACTCCCATTTTGTAGGCCACTCGTCCTTGACGGTCAGTATGTCGGGTCGCTTCTCTTCTCTTTTACTTCTTAACAATGGTAAGGGCATAGCACAATTGGTGGTGGATCTTGACATATCAAGACCATTGCCGAGACTATGATGCAACTCAAGTTATCCATATTCCCAAAAACCGCCAACCCTCTCCTGTCCTCAGTCTTTCTGCTTGGTACTACCCCATACTCACACCCTGAGAACACACTACAGTGATGATAGGTCAGGGTAGGAGATCTTCGTTAACAGAGGTGATCCCCAGACCCTATTGGTCCAGTTCTTCTCTCTAACTTTGCATGTGTTCAGTGGTGCTTGCATGTGTTCTTACCTTTTTGCAGTGGGTAACGTGGACCCAGGTTGCTCTTTCTGCTATTCTAATGGCAAAGGCAGTTACCAATATAACCTGATAGGGCCCTTCCCAACAGGCCTGCTTCCAGTTTTTCTTCTTTAGGGACTGGATGCTCACCAGTCACCTGGTCGCCCGTGGGGCGGCGCACAATTGGCCCAGCGTCGTCCAGGGTAGGGGAGGGAATGGCCGGCAGGGATGTAACTCAGTTGGTAGAGCATGGCGTTTGCAACGCCAGGGTTGTGGGTTCGATTCCCACAGGGTATGAAAAAATAGAAAATAATGTATGCACTCACTAACTGTAAGTCGCTCTGGATAAGAGCGTCTGCTAAATGACTAAAATGTAAATGTAATAGAGTGGGTCACCTTCTCCTTTAGTTCACCTGTGGGGCACAAAACCTCTGACATACGGGTGTGGTTAATAAACTATCTTCACACGTGTTCAGCTCTCAATTTCTATTTCTGACTGCATTCTCTTTCTAGACTGTATATATATATTTTTTAAAGTATTTTGTCCTCTCCTTCGTATATATTTATTATTTAATCCTACCATCTACTACTATCATCCCCCTTTTGACACATGTTTTGCCCATGTGTCAATATTACCACCTACTAAACAATCACTTAGGTAATATTGGTAATTTATCATCCAATTGCCATCCCTTATTTTTTGTATTTTTTTTAGACTGTCCCTTGCTTCTTTATTGCTCCTCCCACTTCCTTTGTCTTTTATGGCGGCTAAATTCGACTTTCATTCAGTTCAGAATCAATTGTAATCCAATCAATCAATCCCTTATCTTGTAAAAACACTCATGTTTAGTTCAAACTCTGTTCTACCCCGGCTCTCCCGGGCTTGACCTGAAGACTGATGGTTGGACATGACAGGTCCATACTTAAATCTTTCAAACCTAACACAAACCCCCTAAATTTAACATAACAACCCTTTATAACCATCATACTAGGTGTGTTGTTTTTTATTTGAAAAACCCAATTTGAAAAACAACAACCACAAATAGCCAGGCCCCACTTAATTTGGTAGCTCACTTTTATGACCTAAATACTGCCTAACTTCACTACTGCTCCCCCTAGCCCTGGGCAACATTCCAATGAGATAAGCTAATCTCTTTCTCCTGGTTATACATTTTGTTAACCTTCAATTACCATCAGTAATCTAAAGATGGTAGTACACACAAAACATGATACAGATATCCCCAGTCCTAACCCATCAATAATTGTTTGTATCAATCTAATTCCTCATAACTAATCCATAAAACCACTAAAAATTCCTCGAGTACACAATGATTATTTAATTGATTACCCTAAATCTGCTACATGTGATCTCATCTCAAATGATCCATTATCAATTATTTGATCAACCCCCTAGGAAAATCTGTCTCCCCTTCTATTGTTCCTGTCCCCCCTGTAAATGTCATATTTCATTTTTTAGCCAATACAATCACGGTTACATCAAATGTTCCCTCCTTTGGCCATTTAGTTACTATCTTTCTGGTCCTTTTTCTCATTTGTTAGAGATATTACCAATATCTTCACTATTTTCTGGGAACCTTCTCTTCATGATTGCTACTGGTGATCCTGCCATCTCTACTTCTGGTGTGGTCTAATGTCTATATTAGGGTGTAAGGTAAATTATTCCTGTTGTCTTTTTCAGCTAAACGTTTCATATCCCTCAGTTAATGGTATTTTCTCCCTAATATATCTTCATACTCTTCTTCTTTCCCTAAATGAGATGTAATCCCTTGCCTTTCCTCTACTATCCTTCTATCATTACTGGATCAATGATAATAACTGTAATAACTATTAATAATAATTGTAATAACTATTTCACATTAAATTGTGCCTTTTTCTGATAATGTTATAATTGTAGCCTATTGCATTACTTTAGTTTAAAATATAAGTTTGTTTATTTAACCAATCTAGAACCCACTATAGATTGGTGCTATTCCCTCAGCATAATAGCTAAAGCTACTTGCATCCCCTGGTCCCCATAACGAAAATAAATTATCGTTCTAGAATTCACCAACTATTTGCATACACCACTGGTGTTAAGCAACCTATCGAATAAAGTAATAACAATTAGAATTTATCAAAGCACTGCCTTCCAGTCAAGTATTTAGACCTCTACTTGAAATCTTACAGCTCAATCTAACTCGCTGGACTGTCTATATTTTATTTTTATTTTTTTCCGCTAACCAGAGCCATAAATTTATAAATTATTCTCCTTTGTCCTCAACTCAATTTTCACAGCTCTATCGCCATTTCAGTTTGCTATTCAATTTCTTTAACTGTTCTCTCTGATTAGGCCCTAATTAATAAAACAAATACTTGCTATCGTTGATAACCATACATTTAATGATATTCCTATCATTTGAACTATCTCTCACCCCTCCCCTTGCTCCTTCCTACACAACGGGGGAGGCGCGGGGACCTTGTAACATATTTTCATAGACCTTTCTAGAATACTTCTACTTAAGCTATCTAATTCAACCTTTCACATTTCTCAATCCACGTAGTAATCTAGGTCTATAGCCCCAATGTGAAAGCTTTACCCACTGTCCCTACCTGGGTTCGAACTACATACATTGCCAGTCACCCAACACATTCCGCGATCCTTTCAAAGTAAATACTTCCAGTTCATAGAGCAAGTGACGTCACCAAATGAAAACCGCACTAGCTCTCACCTCATTCTAAGGTTGCTGGGGCCTCTTTCATTCCCCGCCAATAGATTAGGTAAGGCTATCAGTGGGTACTGGCCCCCTCCTACTCTCTCTCTCTCTCTCACTGCTTCTTCATGCTCTTCTCCCATGTCTATATAGTGCCCTCTGGGAGGTGAAACCGGTCTGTGCATCATTGGTTGAGAGGTTGCTCTACTTCCTTGTTTCCTCTCCTCGCTCAGGTCTCGCATAGTTTGTTCCATTTCCTTCAGCTGTTTCGTGCCTCTTCTTACTTCCTCTTCCAATATTTTCACTTTCCTTTTTCTTTCTTCTCTCTCTTTGTCCTCCCTTTCCTGATTCTTCAGTTCTGTTTGGGTCAAACCCCCATCAAGCATCAGGCTTCCCCTGTCGCCGTCACCCATCAGGCTCATATGACTTTCTTCTTCCTGTAATCTGGACATGTTCTCAACCCCGTCTCGTATAGCTCTTGCTGCTTCTAGCAGTGCCCCACAATATCCAGTGTTGGAGCCATTAGCTTTGGTGCCTCGTATGGGGGTGGAGACGTAGGCAGTTCTGGGTATAATCTTGGTGGCGGTTCCGTAGGAAACCTGAATCCTTCCTTCTTGTCCTGCTTCTCCTTATTGTTCTGTTGTTCTTCCTACATTATCTTAAGTTTTCCCAACATTGCCAGTCCTATTCTTTCCTTCAGCCTTGCTTTTTCCATTGCTTCCTTGATTTTACCCCTTCTGGGTTCTCCCTCTTTCTTCCATTCCCCCTCTGTTTTCTGGGTTTTCCGCTTCAACGTTTCCAGTATTCTCCCTGGTTTGCCTCCTACAGGCACTCCACCGGGGGATAGTATACAACCATCTTCTATCCATTCCTTATAGAGTTTCTCTCCTCGCCTGCTCCATTCATTCCCGTCCTTTCCTCCATTAGTTTCAAATGTGGATTTTAGAACCTTCGATATTCTTTCCGCTTCTCCACTGGTAGTCATGTTTTTCGTTTTAATTTGTAATATTCGTCCGTTATTTAATTATTTAATGTACGTCTATCTATTTATTTAAATCAAATTATTCCCACCTAATTAGTTAAAGTCGGTGCATATTTATATTTAAACGATAAAAAATTATTTCAGTCTAATTATTTAACCAGTATTTTGCAGAGTCAAACATCAAACGTTAAATTAAATAATAAACCAAATTGCTTCAACTTAATTATTTAAAACCAGTATTATGCTATGTCAAACATCAAACGTTAAATCAAATAATAAACCAAATTGCTTCAACGTAATTATTTAAAACCAGTATTATGCTATGTTTGTCACGGTTTCGGCCGAGGCTGCCTCTCTTCCTTGCTCGGGCAGGCTTCGGCGTTCGTCGTCTCCGGAATACTAGCTGCCACCGTTGTATGTTTCTATGTTCGTTTGGTTTTGTCTGGATTATGTACACCTGTTGTCGTTTAGCGTCATTAGTGTCCTATAAATTCTCGTTGTGTTTGTCAGGTGTTGTGTGTGATTGTTTTCGCTGTCGTGTTGGTGCACTACTATTTACAGTGCGCTATTGTAGCTTGCCTCCTTTGTGTAGGAGAGTATTTTTCGCACATGTTTAGTGCGCCCTTTTGTTTACGCCTGTGTGCGCATTTTCTCGCCTCCGGGCTGTTGGATCGTGTTTTGAGTGTGCATTACTAAAGTCTTTTGGACTTATCTTCTGCGTCCTGCGCCTGATTCCCACACCACACCCACCTACAGCACCCGCTGACAGAATCACACACCATTCAGAATGGAATCAGCAGGAGCCGCAGCAGCACAGGAGACTTTGGAGGATCGGGTCCGGGAGCAGAATGACCAGATCCTTCGGATCGGGACCGCCCTGCAGGATGTTATTAACACACTTCAACGCTGGGAGACCCGAGGGACACCCCCAACTCCACCTCCCCTGCCATCACCATCAGCCAGTCAGCCCATTCCCGCTCCGGAACCCAGGGGAATTCGACTCTCGCTCCCGAGGGCCTACGATGGGACCGCTGCCGGGTGTCAGGGCTTCCTTCTCCAGGTGGAGCTATACCTGGCCACCGTGCACCCGGCGCCCTCGGGACACGAGAGCGTGTCCGCCCTCATCTCCTGCCTTACCGGCAAGGCGTTGGAATGGGCCAACGCCGAGTGGAGGAGGATAGACGCTACCACCATCACATACGCTGAGTTCTCCCGCCGCTTCAGGGCGGTGTTTGACCATCCACCGGAGGGGAAAGCGGCGGGGGAGCGTCTGTTCTGCCTCCGGCAGGGGAGGAGGAGCGCCCAGGAGTTCGCGTTAGAATTCCGTACTCTAGCGGCGGATGCAGGGTGGAATGAGCGGGCCCTCATCGATCACTACCGCTGTAGTCTACGAGAGGATGTCCGTCGGGAGCTGGCCTGTAGGGACACCAGTCTCTCTTTCGACCAGTTAGTCGACATGTCCATCAGGCTGGACACCCTGCTGGCTACCCGCGGACGTTCCGAGGGGGGTCCGTCCATTTCACCCTCCAGCGCCTCCGAGCCGAGCCCTATGGAGCTTGGGGGCGCTGGCGCTAGAGAGAGGAGGGGTCGGAGTACGAGGGGGCCCGTCTCCTGCACCAACTGTGGCCGTGGAGGACACACCGCGGCTAGGTGCTGGGGATGGCCTCCTAGGGGAGAAGACGACAGGCCCCGCACTGGGGAGTCCTTCCAGGTGAGTAGGCGCCCCACTCACCCAGAGCTCTCTGTTGCGCACTTCTGTATACCTGTGCGTTTTCCACAGGTAGCACCTAATTCCCAGCATAAGGCGCTGGTAGATTCAGGCGCGGCTGGGAATTTTGTTGATAGGAAATTTTGTTTAGAATTAGGGATTCCCCTTCTTCCTGTTGACGTCCCATTCCCCGTTCATGCCCTAGATAGCCGTCCGTTGGGATCGGGCTTGATCAGGGAGGTCAAGGCGCCACTTAGGATGTGTGCGCAGGGGGGTCATCAGGAGATGATCCAGCTATTTCTGATCGACTCGCCTGCGTATCCGGTGGTGCTGGGCATGCCCTGGTTGAGTATCCATAACCCGTCTATTTCGTGGCAGGAGAGGGCTCTGATGGAGTGGTCTGCCCAGTGTGTGGGTCGATGTTTAGGCGTTTCCGTAGGGGCTACCTCGGTGGAGAGTCCAAACCAGGTGCCCGCATTGCACGTTCCCCCTGAGTATGAGGATTTGGCTATTGTGTTCAGTAAGTCGAGGGCGACGCAGTTGCCTCCCCATAGGCAGGGAGATTGTGCGATAGACCTCCAGGCAGGAGCTGCGCTCCCACGGAGCCATGTGTATCCTCTGTCTCAGGAGGAGAAGAGAGCTATGGAGACTTACATAGACGAATCTCTGAGACAAGGATACATACGGCCATCCACTTCCCCTGCGTCCTCGAGTTTCTTTTTTGTGAAGAAAAAGGATGGAGGGTTACGCCCGTGCATTGATTACCGTAGTCTCAATCAGATCACGGTGAAGTACAGTTATCCACTTCCTCTGATTGCGACCATGACGGAGTCATTGCACGGGGCGCGTTTTTTCACTAAATTAGATCTCAGGAGCGCGTACAACTTGGTGCGCATTAGGGAGGGCGATGAATGGAAGACAGCCTTTAGTACCACCTCGGGCCATTACGAGTATCTTCTCATGCCATACGGGTTGATGAACGCTCCTTCAGTTTTCCAATCATTCGTGGATGAGATATTCAGGGACATGCAGGGGCAGGGGGTGGTCGTGTACATAGATGACATTCTCGTGTACTCGTCTACCCGAGTCGAGCATGTGGCTCTGGTGCGCCGAGTGTTGAGGAGGCTGTTGGAGCAGGACCTGTATGTCAAGGCAGAGAAGTGTCTGTTTTTCCAGGAGTCGATCTCCTTTTTGGGTTATCAGTTGTCTGCGTCAGGGGTGAAGATGGAGGTTGACCGGGTGTCAGCCGTGCGTAATTGGCAAACGCCAACCACTGTGAAGGAGGTGCAGCAGTTTTTGGGGTTTGCGAATTACTACCGGAGGTTTATCCGGGGTTTTGGACAGGTGGCAGCTCCCATAACGTCTCTTTTGAAGGGGGGTCCGGTGCGTTTGCAGTGGTCAGCCGAGGCGGACAGGGCTTTTGGAAGGCTGAAGGACCTGTTTACCTCGGCTCCGGTGCTGGCGCATCCGGATCCCTCTTTACCATTTCAGGTAGAGGTGGACGCGTCAGAGGCCAGTATAGGAGCCGTGCTTTCGCAACGGTCCGGCACGCCACCTAAACTCCGCCCCTGTGCTTTTTATTCCAAAAAGCTCAGTCCGGCGGAGCGAAATTATGACGTAGGGGACAGGGAGCTGTTAGCCGTGGTACAGGCCCTAAAGGTGTGGAGGCACTGGCTTGAGGGGGCTCAACACCCTTTCCTCATTTTGACTGACCACCGTAACCTGGAGTACATCCGGGCAGCTAGGAGACTGAACCCTCGCCAGGCGCGGTGGAATATGTTTTTGACCCGGTTCGTATTTAAGATCACGTACATCCCTGGGTCACAGAACGGTAAGGCAGACGCACTGTCTCGGCGGTATGACACGGAGGAGAGGTCCGTGGAGCCCACTCCCATACTGCCGGAGTCTTGTCTGGTGGCACCGGTAGTGTGGGAGGTCGATGCTGAACTCGAGCGGGCGTTGCGCACCGACCCTAGTCCTCCTCAATGCCCGGAGGGTCGGACGTACGTTCCGCTCGAGGTTCGGGATCGATTGATCTATTGGGCTCACACGTCACCCTCCTCTGGACATCCTGGTATAGGCCGGACAGTGCACTGCCTTAGTGCTAAGTACTGGTGGCCCACGTTGGCGAGGGATGTGAGGGTTTATGTCTCCTCCTGCTCGGTGTGCGCCCAGTGTAAGGCGCCTAGACATCTGCCTAGGGGTAAGTTACTACCCCTGCCCGTTCCACAACGACCATGGTCTCACCTCTCGGTGGACTTCATCACTGACCTTCCTCCCTCACAGGGGAATACTACTATACTGGTCGTTGTGGACCGGTTCTCTAAGGCCTGTCGTTTGCTCCCTATGCCGGGTCTTCCTACTGCCCTACAGACCGCCGAAGCTCTATTCACCCATGTTTTCCGGCACTACGGGGTACCCGAGGATATTGTGTCTGATCGAGGTCCCCAATTCACCTCCAGAGTCTGGAGAGCCTTTATGGAGCAGTTGGGGGTCTCGGTGAGCCTCACCTCGGGTTACCATCCGGAGAGTAATGGGCAGGTGGAACGTGTGAACCAGGATGTGGGTAGGTTTCTTAGATCATACTGCCAGGACCGGACGGAGGAGTGGGCACGGTACGTTCCCTGGGCAGAAATGGCCCAGAATTCCCTACGCCATTCCTCCACTAACCTAACCCCTTTCCAATGTGTGTTAGGTTACCAGCCGGTTCTGGCACCTTGGCAGCAGAGCCAGATCGAGGCTCCTGCGGTGGATGAGTGGGTGCGGCGCTCGGAGGAGACGTGGAACGCTGCACAAGTCCACCTGCAGCGGGCCCTCCGTCGTCAAAAGGCGAGCGCCGATCTCCACCGCAGTGAGGGACCGGTGTACGCACCTGGTGATCGAGTCTGGCTCTCTACCAGAAACCTGCCCCTCCGCCTGCCCTGTGGGGCCGTTTAAAGTCCTGAGAAGATTGAACGAGGTGTGTTACAGATTACAACTACCTATTGAGTATAAAAGTATTAACCCCTCGTTCCATGTGTCTCTTCTCAGGCCGGTGGTAGCTGGCCCACTCCAGGAAAATGAGATCAAGGAGACTCCTCCGCCCCCATTGGACATCGAGGGGGCACCGGCGTACTCCGTGCGGTCCATCTTGGATTCGAGACGTCGGATGGGGGGTCTCCAATATCTGGTGGAGTGGGAGGGGTACGGCCCAGAGGAACGGTGCTGGGTGCCGAGGAGAGACATTTTGGACCTGTCTCTCCTGACAGAATTCCACCGTAGTCACCCGACGCGCCCTGCTCCGCGTCCTCCTGGTCGTCCCCGAGGCCGGAGTCGGCGCACGTCTGGAGCCGCGCGTCAAGGGGGGGGTACTGTCACGGTTTCGGCCGAGGCTGCCTCTCTTCCTTGCTCGGGCAGGCTTCGGCGTTCGTCGTCTCCGGAATACTAGCTGCCACCGTTGTATGTTTCTATGTTTGTTTGGTTTTGTCTGGATTATGTACACCTGTTGTCGTTTAGCGTCATTAGTGTCCTATAAGTTCTCGTTGTGTTTGTCAGGTGTTGTGTGTGATTGTTTTCGCTGTCGTGTTGGTGCGCTACTATTTACAGTGCGCTATTGTAGCTTGCCTCCTTTGTGTAGGAGAGTATTTTTCGCACATGTTTAGTGCGCCCTTTTGTTTACGCCTGTGTGCGCATTTTCTCGCCTCCGGGCTGTTGGATCGTGTTTTGAGTGTGCATTACTAAAGTCTTTTGGACTTATCTTCTGCGTCCTGCGCCTGATTCCCACACCACACCCACCTACAGCACCCGCTGACAATGTCAAACATCAAATGTTACAGTTCAGTTATATCAGTTCAAACGTTTCAGTTTAGTCATACTAGTTATTCATTATTTTTACCTTTATATTCCCAATTTAATATCACTCCTTCCAACCTCGCCTCCTATTCCTCCCCCTATCTACAAAATACTCCACCGAACCTAGCCGTACCCTCGTAGTTACGGACCTCGCCGGTCGCTAGTATTTTATCTAAAATTTCCCGAACCTAGCCGTACCCTCGTAGTTACGGACCTCGCCGGTGTAATTCTTCGAACCTAGCCGTACCCTTTGTAGTTACAGACCTCGCCGATAGCAATTACTAATTCAATTATTCCCTATATCCTCGAACCTAGCCGTACCCTCGTAGTTACGGACCTTGCCGAGAGATTTCAGTATTTTCCCCGAACCTAGCTGTACCCTCGTAGTTACGGACCTCGCCGGTAGAACAATACTCTATGGTACCATGGTTTAACATCACATTCACCACAGGTTTGCATGTCACAATATGGTGCTTATCTACTCATAATAATTTGTATAATAATTCATAATTTAGTTCACTTACATCAAACAGGTGATTCACAAAATTAATTTGGATAAAGCCAATGTGCAGAACTTTAGTTATATAACAATAGAGGTCTGCTTACCTGTTTTTTGTTGTCCGGACTCTTTGTGAAACACACCGTCCAACGACAGCGATGTCCAATCGGCCGGACAATACCCAGCGAAGTCCCTCTACCAGATCACGTCGTTGGTCACCAATTGTTAAGTTGCGTCAATTCAAATCTGGTATAGGAACAAAAAGAGGTCAATACACGTCTTCTAAAATAGACTAGTATTTTAATTAATGCAAACACTTGAAAGGTAAATATGAAGTTCGTATATACGGGCCCACTGAAAAACCACGCAGGGCAGACAGAGAACTGAGCTTTTGTTATAAGTTCTTCTTTAAATACTCTGACAGAGATAGTTCCCGCTCCCTGCTGGGCCTGTCAGAGTAGAGGCTGGGTGTGGTTTAAACTTACCCAACCTATCGATGGCGCACAGGCTGGTCCCAGCCCCTTGGCGCTTCACTGTTGCCGGGCATTAGTTGTTATCTTTACAACTTGTCTCGAGTCAGCAACCTCAGACATAGTTTGTTCTTCTTTGTAGCAGAACACATGTCCTTGAGCGGTTTAACAAAGAGGCAGTGTGTGTGTGAATCACAAGTCTGTCTCAGCCTACCCCCTAACGGTTCCTCACATTAATCACAGCTTGTTATGTTAAACAATCTATATCAGTACAGCACAAACCTATTATGTTTAATCATTAATGTATTCTTTCTAAGCTAGGCATCACATCTAGTTATAAGAAAATAGATCCCCACAGTAGCTAGCTAGCTAAATGACAACCCTATTAATTTCTAGAAGTATCGACTCTATTGCTTAATTCAGAAAGTAGGCTTCACCTCTGAGTTACATCTGTAGGCATTAGCTCGCTAGCTAGCTAGCTAGCAAGCGTGATCTAGCTAATGTGAGCTAGCTAGCCAACATGTATTGTTTCTGACATGCCATAATCCTGCTTACTTTACATCTGACAGATATTTAGCTACTGTAGCTAGCTACACTCTTAGAAAAAAAGGTGCTATCTAGAACCTAAAAGGGTTCTCCTGCTGTCCCCATAGGAGAACCATTTTAAGAACCCTTTTTGGTTCCAGGTAGAACCCTATTGAGTTCCATGTAGAACCCTTTCCCCATGGAACCCAAAATAGTTCTACCTGGAACCAAAAAGGGTTCTCCTATGGGGACAGCCAAATAACCCTTTTTGAACCTTTTTGTAGATAATAATGGTTTATGATAATTGCAGTTAGTTCATTATCTAGCTAGCTAACTAGCTAAGTGTAAAACGAAGCTAGCTTGCTAACCAACTAGGCAGTTATCAAAAACACTCATTCGGGAACTTACCATACTTTTCTGACCAACTAGACATTACTTTGGCCAATTTCGGCCGACTCCTTCTTGCCTACTCCCTTCTATAGGTATTCTACTAGGTTCAAAACGATATGGCTGTAGTCCGGTGCTTCATTGTCAAAATAAACCCACTCACACACTGCCATCTGGTGCAGCCAGGCAGTCAATGGTTCAGAGTTCCAAAAGTATTCACCTGAATCTACGTCAAGCCTGGACAACATTCTATTCCATATTTTTATGGTGCACGTGCAGCCCAGAAGTATATAATCAATTATATCTTCAATTTACAATGTTGGATGGCTACCCGGACTATTTGCATTGTGCAGTAACTGCAGTTGACTGTGGTATTTTGGATGCAGTAATTGCAGAATAACTGCAGTGTACTGCAGTTGAACTGCAGTTACCGGTATACTGCACTGTAACTGCAGTTACACTGCAAAATTACTGCAGTAAAAATAAACTGTTATTTTGGACACAGTATTTGCAAAATACCGCAGTTATACTGCACTCTTACTGCAGTTATACTGCACTCTGACTGCAATCATTTTTTGTAAGGGTATTTGCTAATGCAGGTAACGTAGTAGTAGCTAACTATATTCTTGCTTATTGTGTAGTGGAGGATAAAAATACCTGTATGCTATGGATGTGTAACTATGTAGCCAATCTGTGTATGGATCCTAAAATGTTTGATATAAATATTAGTTCAGAACAGTGGCTTTAATTGTTCTAGCTACAAAGCTTCCACTGATAATGACTGAGTGAAGGAAATGCGATTGTTACATGTCAAACTGCTATGGAATGAAAGTCCTGCTTCAGTACTACTCCACATTGAACCACAGCCAAAGGATGGGTACATTAAGTGTACATTGTTGTTCTGCTGTACTCATATGGTAAGTACGTATTTGTTGCATGAGAAATATAAGGAAAGCTATTACTACCGCCAGTACAGGCATTGTGAAAAAGGCTCGTCGCCAATGAATTATGTGGTATCCGCAGATTCTGATGTGCACGAGTGATGTAGTGATGTCCCTTTCAGTTTAGCTCTCCCTACCATTAGTTGCTCAGTTTTAGAGTGTCACTCCCCCACCGAAGGACACTCGAAACGAGGTGGAGGGCTAAAGGGGGTTATTGAGATTGAGCCCATGTCTTTAGGAGTTACTGTATAAATAGGCCTATGCTAAAAAAAATATATATATATTTGCTACAGAAATATGCCCTTTTTTATTTTGAGCACCTGTCCCCTGAAAGGTCTGTGCACGGCCCTGATTGAGATCAACCAGAGAGGAAGAGGCAAAGTGAGGTTTAGTCTCGTCAAAATCTGTCCACGATTAGCCTCTGCCAAATCCCCAACAACCGGATGGCACAATCTTTGCATGCATTACACGCGCGCACACACACACTTCTCCCTTCAATGATGGATGTGTTTTGTCAGCATGGTCATTTTTTTGTAATAGGGAGAGAGAAGAATGCAGTAAATTGGGATAGGACTGCTAATTAAATGATTGCTATAATTAACTTTCATTAAACAGAGATCTATAAAGGGGTGCAAGGATTAAAACAGGGTCCATACATTATCCACTGTTTTACAAGGAAGCTTTTAACGACCTCATATATTCCACTGCGCTGAGGCACGTTTCCATGGGAACGCAGGTTGGGGTGGGGGATTTAAGGAGGCTGAGCAGTATATTTTATTCCCCCTTTTTATGCATTTCTGTCTTTATTTAGATTTGATCTGCCTTTGGCTGCCTGGAGTGAGACTGCTCTGAGATAAAACTGTGCAGAGAAAGGGGTGGTGGGGGGGACTTGCCCCATCTTGCCCTTGGGTGAAAATGAATATGCCAACAGTATTGTCAGATACATCAGGGAGTAAAGGCATTTTGGAACATACATCATCAAGAGACACTCAGGAAAGCCTTGTAGATGTGTTATAGTAGATAACAGCCAGGGATCTTCATGAGCCCCAGATGGATACAAAGTTAGAGACCTTAAGATAGACAAACATAATATAAACCGAGAGTGAGAGTGAATGAAAAGGAACAGATTAAGGAATGAGGGATGGACTTGTTGTAGTTGTAGAGTGGTGGTGTGATATGCCATGCTATAGTAGAGTGGTGGTGTGATTCTCAAAGAGGTGGTAGCTCTACTGTTTGGGTTTTGGCACAGAGCGACTTAGATTCTCCAGTCCATGTTTCAGACTCAGAGCAGGCTGTAAAAGCAGCTGTATAAGACCATTGATCTTATAATTAGCTCTTTTCCTCCATCCCAGATTCAGGTGGCGGAGGGAGGGGGCCAACTTAGGGGGCTATGTAGAGGAGGTGGGTTTCAGAATGCAGATGTTTTAGTGCCAAAGCAGGTTGAGAAGAATGCAAGCAGCCATTACAGACTGGGCTGATTGGGAGAGAATAGGAGGGGGGGTGTATTGGAGAATAGTAAGAGATGAAGAGTAGAAATTGGCAAAGAGGACCAGAGGCAGAGGAGCAGACAATTAGCCACCTACCTGATCTTTTGCTCCATCCAGCCATTCTGTGATACAGAGTATGAACGGTTTGTCTTAACGGTGCCTCATAAAAATCACAGGAGACAAGCACCAATCAATAAACAGACAGCGTTTTATTACAGAAACTCCTCCACACAGTGTGAAGCACTCAGAAAGTAAACTTCACAGTCAAATGGATAAATCATTAAATAAAAGAAAACCACATAACCAATAGACAACGTGTTCATTTTATAACTCTTGTGAACACTTTTACAAATCTACACACATTTTTAAAGTCTACTCCCAAATCCGGCTAGTTAAAGCACCTAGATAAAATGCATACCTAGATAAAAATTGTATAATGTTCAAACCTCTATTTTCAAATGTAGGTCTACAGCAAGCATCTGCTAAGTTGCATGACCTAGTAAACCACTGTTCCATTTCTATGCAAACATCCGTTGACATTGTGCTCATATGAACATGGCACAATAGTCACCTTTCACGCAAAACATCTACACTTTTAAGTTCCAACATTGAATGTTAACCAAACCACTAATATAATGTAAAAAACTAAGAGAAAATGTACTTTTTTTTTGTTTGATACACACAACCAATTCAGTCCAAGACAGATTCATAATCTTATACATATTGTATCTCTACAGCACAGTTTGTCTGTATGGCTAACTGTAGCCAACCATAATGTAGGGCCTACATTGTAAACTATCAAACAACTTGTCCGCTGTCCTCATTGCTGTTACCACAAGGGGGAGCAGTCAGCAAGCTCACTATGAAAGAGGAAGATGAAGAGGAGAGAGACATAAATAGTTAGGTGAGGCTCTGTGGATGGATGCTTGCATGAAAGAGAGAGGGAAAGGGCATAGTAGTTATAATGGTTGGAGAGAGAGAAAGAGAGAGAAAATGAGTGATGATGTGGTGAATACTGAACACAGTGTGACTAGTGATAGATCATCCCCACACTGCTTCCAGGCAGAGCTGGTCTTTATTTCCCCCTACCCCCATCCCTTCCTGTGTGGCTCTACTCCCACTGGCCTACTCCAGCTGATGCATTACCTCTATAACACTCAAATTAGTTTTGGGGAGGAAAATCATTATAATTTTATAGATGCTCTTATTCCCGCTGTTCTTTAATTCAGTGGCACTGCTGCAGTGCTTTAAATATTCTAACACAAGAAAAGGAAAAGAACAGGGTAGTTTTAACAGCAGTCAGCACTGTGTATGTATAGTCAGCATAGAAATTGGTTAGGTTGGAGATGGTGGAGTGTTTGGGCAGAAGGCCAGAAGGGTCACCTTTGGATGGGGTTGGTGAGGTCTGGCAGAATCAGTGGTTTGTCTTCACCCTTACTGGTCTTGTTCTGCTCTTCCTCATCCTTAGTCCAGATTGATAGAACACACACACACACACACACACACACACACACACACACACACACACACACACACACACATAAAACAACTCCAGTGAGGAGTTCATAGATATTTATATGGTGATTTTTACTGATTTGATGTCATTTAGTATGTTTTGTTTATATTAAATCGTTTGGTCTGTGTTCGGATGTGCCATAGTCTTATACTTAGCTGTTTCCATTACGTGTTCTCTGTGTTTTGGTGGTATGTAGTTTGACGTTGGCTATGATATGGTGGCCTACCGTCTCTGTCTGGAGACACTTCACACTACGGTGAGAAGAGCGTTCCAGGGCGTCGCTCCAGTAGGGTAGTCTGGGTGTCCGGTAGGGTAGTGGAGATGCAGGCTTCTCATCCTCAGAGGAGGGCTTCTCATCCTCAGATGGGGTGTCATCGCCACGAGCTGCAAAGGAAGACATGGTGACTCTTAAGTATGATGTCATGAGCATCCAAGAATGGGACGACGTCTGTACTATACTGTATATGACTAGAATGCATACTGTGAGTGCCTGGCTTTGGGTCTGTCCATTAGTCTCTGTGGTATTAGTATCACTCACTGGTTGAGTAGTAGAGAGCCACTTCATTCCACTTATTGCCTGTAGCCACCTCCAGCCTCTGCTCCAACTGATGGACGTAGTCCAGCAGGTCCTGTGTGTATTTGAATGTGTACACAGCAACCATTACAGGGCAAGACAAGCACAGATATGGAAATTTCCACAACATGGTTAACTCAAACCAAACCCATCACTAAAAAGTATTTTTAAACCTTATTTTGATCACACATAACAGCAGTTAAATATATAGACATAAAGGAGAGACACACGATATAAACAGCAAATAGCCTGATCCTTGCCTGTCTCTCCATCTTCTGCTGCTCTCTCTCCTTCTGGTTCATTCTCATGCTGGCCTTCACTTCCTGCACCTCCCTGCGGGCATCGCTCAGCAGCACCTGCAGGGGGCACTGGTGTGTTAAGAGACGGCCGGTGGGCTAACTGTAATTTACAGCCTTGTGTGACTCACTGTGGGGAGCAGTATGTGATGGATGGGTGTTGATGTCAGGCTGATAGCATATCTATTTGTGTCTGTTTGTGTTTGTGTTTGTGTGTACTGTGAAAGTAGCCGAGGATGTTTTTTAGATTGGGGTTCGGCAAAAAGTTTCCGAAATCCGATCTGGTCTGAATGTCCGATGAGGGCACAGATTAGTGACACGAGGGTAATGGCAGTTATATTTAGAAGAGTATGTTTTTGTGTACCAATAGTTGTATATGGTCTATGTGTTTGTGTATGCTGAAATATAGCCTACCTATTGCAGTACACTTGACTATATTTACCCTGTTGCAATCCTTCTCTTTTCCAAGCTCCACTTCTAGTTTCTGTCTCTCCATCCTCTCCTCTTGAAGCCACTCCTCCTTCCGCTGCACCTCACGGCTTAACTTCTGCACCCTCTCTTTATCAAGCTACAGCAAGGAAAGAAGGATTGATAGATCAAAAATAGGACACACATACACGTGATTCATAAATACAAAAAATATTGGCTGTATGCTAACTGAAATAGGTGGTTGTCTGATCCACATAGACCAAGCTCTATTGCCTCATATACTCAGGATCTGTGAAGCAGAGATGAGTTGGAGCCTTATTACGCCATCATCCACAATGGAGTAGGAAACTTTGCTGGCTCCAGAAGTAGGACCCAGAAAGGGTCTGTTTTGAATTAATCTTAGTCCCCTGCATTAACATTGAGTCAAAAAACAGGTGCCAGTCAATCTGGACTGGGCTAATAGGATTCAGCAAATTACTCAGCTTTTGCCCTTGCATTATCCCTCTGTTCTGCTGCACCAATTCTGTATTACGGGGTTACCCCCACCTCTGCTTTGTGCTGTATATGTTTGTATTGGAGGTTGTGCTGTGAATTATAGCGCTACCCTATCCAGTAACCACTGCATTAACCTCTGCTGCCTGTTTGAAGGCCTCTCTCTCCTGGGCCCAGTGGGCGCGTCCCTCCCTCAGGGCCAGGTCAGCCTCAGACTGCTGCAGGGTGAGCTGGGCGGCCTGCAGCCTGGCTTGGTGCAGCTCAGCGTGGCTGTGGCCCTGCTGAGCCCCCATCTCACTCAACTCCTGCCTCAGACCCTCTGCCCCGCGTTCGCTGGCCTCCAGACGCTTTTGCATCGCCCTCAGCTCAGCCAGCACAGCCCCGTTCTCCACCTGGGGGATAAGGGAGAGCAGTTAGTATTTGTTTTTATATATATTGTTTTCTATAAGCTTGTGTTAAGTTAAATGGCTAATAATCTTCTTGCCAATGTTGAGGTAACTGGGTACTAGGAGGTGACAACCAAAGTTGAGGTCACTGGGTACTAGGAGCTGACACCCAATGTTGAGGTCACTGGGTACTAGGAGCTGACACCTGTCTTTAGATCTGGCCTGGCTCCAGAGATCTGCTGTCCTGGCACACTTCCACGAGTACCAACGTCAGGGCTGAGTAGGCTATGTAGGGATTTCAACTAGCTGTATTACTGCACAAGAGGGAAACTACACACTATTGTTTACCTGCAGATTCTTTCTCTCCTCTTCTTCATCCCTCAATTGAGTGGACATCTTTTTCACTCTCTCCTTCATCCTGTGGGTCAAAACAAAACAAAGTGGTTGACTCGCAAAGGGAGAGAAAATAAAAAAGACAGAGTCAAAGTCTTCTCTTTCACAAACACTTAGTTACCTTTCAAGTTCAGCTTCTGTCTCCTTCCCTCTCTGAGTTAGAGCCATGATGTCATCTTCCATCTCTCTGATTCGCTGCTGGCGCTCAGCTTTCTCGTCCAATAGAGTAGATAAGGTTTCTTGAGAGGACTGCATATCCTTCCAGTGTTGGAGGGAGAGAAGAATAGCGATGAAAGGGTTTATGGCTATATAAACAAGCTATATTTAAGCTTTTAAGCAGTTGTAGACAATCCAGATCCATTTATTTACAACATGTAGAATATGCGCGCCTTCTGGAGTATAAGGCAATATTTTACTCTAAGCTCTGTCTCTACTGTACCAGTTACTGCCTGCTGATCTATTATCCATTTACCCAGTGTACATATACTGTTATACCTTTTGTTTCCCCTCCACCTTCTCCATCCTGTCGCAGCTCCGTCTCAGGTTGTCCCTCAACTCAGAGATCTCCTCCTTCATTCCCCTCCTCTCTCGCTCCCACTCTTCCTTCAACCTTTTGCTCCTTTCTTCCTCTCTCTCCTTCTCCCTCTCTGCCTCCTCCCGGGCCTGTTTTGAATTGGCCTGTTCTCTAAGGCATTCCTCCAGCCGAGTCTGATCATAACAGAGAAAGAGAGAGTGAGGGAGAGAGAGAGAGATAGAGAAAGGGAGAAGACCAAGAGGTCCATGAAAGAATGCTTGAGAGCAGTGCAACAATTTTCTTTTTTTCTATTTTTTTAAAAAGGGACCAGGAGCTCCAATCTCCTCACATATTGGATTATTTTCAGACAGGTTGAAATGTAGGAGTGGGACACAGAATTTAGAGGTGAGAACAGGTGGAACGTGGTGGTTGAGGTGGGATTCTACCCCATGCCGACATCGGCTTTGTGCTTGAGAGATTGCAGCACTACTGCGTCACGCTCCCACACGCAACAATTCATTTTCAAGGGGAAATGATCAAAACAGGGATTGTTAAACCGTCAACTTGTATGGAGTAACCTCAAGGAACCGAACTATTAACATAGACTGCCCTCATGTGTGCATTAATTGTACCCACAAACTGTACTCATGTTGGACACATGACAATATGAGTATGACACATTTATAAAGAAGTTAAGTGAAACTGAGCTGTTGTCCATCCATCCATCCCCCACCTGCAGGAGCTGAGCTCTGGGCACCACCAGGAGCAGGTCGTCCCCATCCCCCTCTCCGCCCTCCTCATCCTCGTCCCGCTCCTCTGTCAATGTCTCCAGCTCATCCAGAGGCCTGGAAATGCAGAAGGTGAACTGGCGACTGCGGGCACACACCTCGCCTCTCTGATCCACATAGACAAACTGGTACTCCACCGCACTGGGGCGGGGCAGGTAAGAGGCTGTGGGGAGGGAGGAGATATGGAGTGGGGGCATAGATTCTCACTTCTTCTGTTCGGTTTATCATATTTTCTTCCCCAAAAACTTATCAAACGTGTGTTGAGTATAATATAACCAATTTTAAATCAAATGTATGCTACATCAAGGGGTTTGACTGCTTGACAATAAATGTTATGCTAATTTGCTGGTAAACTCTAATGAGAGGAATGCAATCCAGTTGGTTACTCTATGAATCCCAGTGACAATAAAACCAGCAGCATGGCCTGCTCTGCTCCATGACCTGCTCTGCTAGACCCAGCCTTAAAATGTACTTCTCATTCCTGTGCTAATCTAACATGATGGATGCATTCTTACCTTGGAAATGTACACAGCAGTTGGCATTAGTTCCTTCAGTGTACCCCTCAGGAGTGAGTGCCCACGCAAAGGTTGTGTACTCTTTCACTGATGACCAGCCAGCCTGAGTGAGACATTAGCAGTTCTCCATATTGTTCATATCAATAATAGGCTACCCTTGTGATTTTTTGGAAGTGTTCTATTGTTTTAAACATCAAAACAGTACAATGCGCAAACGCTTAGCGATTTAAAAAAATTGTGGACGTAATCTTTCCAATAGCCTACTAATGCTGTTAAAATACTGTTTATAGTGATCACTCTGGCTCTTTTTATACAAATGTAAAATGGGAAAATCTTGTGGTCCCTATAAGAGGAGTGAAATGTACTATTTGCAGGAAAAAAGGTAAGTTGTGAATGTTACTACACCTTGAATAGGCCTATCCAATCCTTGTTGGTCCAGTGATGATGAGAGGTAAGGCTGTAGTGGCACTCCACTCTACTTTGGGGGAAATACATCTGTCCCACATTCCGAAATTCCACCTTGGACTGCTTTTCCATGGCAATTAGGAGCTCTGTAGGGACTAAAACATGACGTGGAAATGTGAAATGTGTTCCAGTCCAGTGGAGAACAGCTGATGAAAAATGATAGCGGTACAAGTTTAGGAATGTGATGTGTTCACTGTAACAGACACTCATATGTCCCAATGTTCGTAAACAAACAACATCACGAGTATGTTTGAGATTATGGCCATAAAACAAGCTATGGATGAAGGAAAAACACAGCAATGTTGCCATTTTACTTCTACTGTAGGATCTGCTTTAAAGGGTATTTGGTTTACACTATTCCATAGTTCTGTATTCTTTAAAAGTAACATGCTTGTAGTAAGCCTAAATTACAATATTACTTGAAAGCTACTATTCAGATTGGAAATCTTTGGATGTAGGCATACCATAGGCTTTAGCCTACCTACCTACATATTGACCCTTTTATTGCACCGGTTAAAAGCCTTCATTCCAGCTTATGGTTTTAAAGCTGATCTTATATACAATAAAAAGTAGAGGTGGTAGATGTATATCAGCTGGTGTGTTTTATCTCCAATTGGAAGCCTACAGGCAGTCGCATAATATTCTGCAATGTCATGGATTGAGGTCAAGGGCTTAAAGCTATTCTTGGTAACATTCTGATGAATGGCAAAACCTCTTCGAGTGCAGTTGATGGACAGGAACAAATATTATATTTACAAGTGTTGTGAAATTAGTGTTCACTGTCCATGCCAGAATCGTTTCTGAGAATGCTTAAACAAGCAGCACTCCAGAGAGTGTGAGAGAACTGAGCCAGCAGCCAGGCAAAGATGATAGGGAAGTATGGAATATAGGCCTACAGGATGTTTGTTGTTGTCATGAAGTTGCTGTGATCACCCAAAGATTATGCAACATTGTTGTCATACCTTATTGTTTTGTCTATGCATCTTCACCTGTCACTGTAATTACTAGGCTTCATTTAAAAGTAGATTACACCTCAAACAAAAAATGATTTGTCTAAAAGATAAAGTTATAACGTATTATGACATGGCATATTATGCTATAGTAGCCTAGATTCATTGATAAATGCTCCAACTTGGGTTGAACTGTCCCCTTAAAATGAACATGACCTCATACATTTTAGAAGATTATCATTTAATTAATATTATGCTTGTGTTACCAATAGGCCTAACTAGATTGAATAAATGTTGCCATGGTAGCTTGAAAGCATTAATTAAGCATTTGTCAGCAAGTCATCATTTTGTTAGTTACATTTACATTTTAGTCATTTAGCAGACGCGTTATCATGGAACAAATTAACAACATTGATAAATTAATGCACATACACTGTTATGGATTTTTTTTAAAGCTTACCTAAAGTGGCTATGCAATTTTCTCCCAATGTCTTCAGTGCTGCCTATTTGTCAGAGAGATGTGATTGAAATAAAGTGATGCATGCTAGCCTGTCAACTAATACTTGGCTGCCTGCTACTACAACAAAAGCAAACACCCGTGGACAGCATGAAAACAGTTGGGTCGCTTGTGGTAAATGCAGTTCTTGAGAGAACATCACATCCTGAAAGAAATATATAACTATTGCTCTTGAACTACAACTCCCATGTGTGGAGCGGGGTAGTAAAAAGATAGCGCTGTCACATTGAGGTATAAAACAACTGTCACTCACTGCGGCTGTTGAGATTGATTGGTTGACTGACTGGTAAATGAAAGCGTAGTTGGAAGAAGACGTTTCTGAGTAGAGTTTTTCATATATTCTCTTTAGGCTACTGTGAGAAAAAGGACATATTTGACTTTCTGAAAAACATATTGGTCAACCTCAGGCACAGGCACAACCTCAGGCACAAAACATTTTTGGGTGCATTTTCAAGCCTGTGCATAATCCTAACAGGGTGGAAATTTGGAGTGTGAGTGACCAAAATTGAGCTAGGGACATACAGATTAACAACATGAAACATGGAAAAATAGATCAAACGGAGTGTTTTTTTTATTTAGCTTTTCACCATTGTTTTCTCACCAAATAAATTATGACACTTCCTGAATGTGGTGTCATTGTAGGAAAGGGTTGTTTTCTTAAATTGAGAATTACAACAAACTAACAGGGTTGAAAGTGATATCAGGGACACACAGAAAGTCATACGTAAAATAATAAATACAATAATCACAAAAAAACTTTATTGATGAGAGAGAATTTAACTAGGACTATAAAATAATGAAGAGAGATTGTAAATATTTGATTATTTTATGGCTTATATTTATTGTGGAAGTTGATGAATAACACCCAATGAAAAAAAGTTTTCAAAATGCATAAAATTCCCTTTCAAAATCCATATTGTGTGGCAAATCAGAATGTTTGTCAGAATATTTGTAAACAAAGCTATTCTGGTAGTTCCGGGTTGCGAGCGTTGGATTGCTAGACTTGAGAACGCATAGGAGTACAGTGCATTCGGAAAGTATTCAGACCCCTTGACTTTTCCCACATTTTGTTACGTTACAGCCTTATTCTAAAATTGAGTAAAAAAATACTTTATATTCCTCATCAATCTACACACAATACCCCATAATGACAAAGCAAAAACAGGTTTTTATAACTTTTTGATAATTTATCAAAATTAAAAAACAGATACCTTATTTACATAAGTATTCAGACCCTTTGCTATGCGACTCGAAACTGAGCTCTGGTGCATCCTGTTTCCATTGATCATCCTTGAGATGTTTCTACAACTTGATTGGAGTCCACCTGTCATAAATTCAATTGATTGGACATGATTTGGAAAGGCACACACCTGTCTATATAAGGTCCCACAGTTGACAGTGCATGTCAAAGCAAAAACCAAGCGTAAGGTCGAAGGAATTGTCCGTAGAGCTCAGAGACAGGATTGTGTCGAAGCACACATCTGGGGCAGGGACTGGAAGACTAGTCAGGATCAAGGGAAAGATTAATGGAGCAAAGTAGAGAGAGACCCTTGATGAAACCCTGCTCCAGAGTGCTCAGGACCTCAGACTGGGGCAAAGGTTTACTTTCCAACAGGACAACTACCCTAAGCACACAGCCAAGACAACGCAGGAGTGGCTACGGGACAAGTCTCTGAATGTCCTTAAGTGGCCCAGCCAGAGCCTGGACTTGAACCCGATCAAACATCTCTGGAGAGACCTGAAAATAGCTGTGCAGCGACGCTCCCCATCCAACCTGACAGAGCTTGAGAGGATCTGCAGAAAATAATGGGAGAAACTCCCCAAATGCTGCTGATTTTGTACATTTGCCCACTGACAAAGAAATGATCAGTCTATAATTTTAATGGTAGGTTTATTTGAACAGTGAGAGACAGAATAACAACAAAAAAATGCATGTAAAAAATGTTATAAATTGATTTGCATTTTAATGAGGGAAATAAGTATTTGACCCCTCAGCATAACATGACTTAGTACTTGGTGGCAAAACCCTTGTTGGCAATCACAGAGGTCAGACGTTTCTTGTAGCTGGCCACCAGGTTTGCACACATCTCAGGAGGGATTTTGTCCCACTCCTCTTTGAAGATCTTCTCCAAGTCATTAAGGTCTCGAACCTTCAGCTCCCTCCACATATTTTCTATGGGATTAAGGTCTGGAGACTGGCTAGGCCACTCCAGGACCTTAATGTGCTTTTTCTTGAGCCACTCCTTTGTTGCCTTGGCCGTGTGTTTTGGGTGATTGTCATGCTGGAAAACCCATCCACGACCCATTTTCAATGCCCTGGCTGAGGGAAGGAGGTTCTCATCCAAGATTTGATGGTACATGGCCCCGTCCATCGTCCCTTTGATGCAGTGAAGTTGTCCTGTCCCCTTAGCAGAAAAATACCCCCAAAGCATAATGTTTCCACCTCCATGTTTGACGGTGGGGATGGTGTTCTTGGGGTCATAGGTAGCATTCCTCCTCCTCCAAACACGGCGAATTGAGTTGATGCCAAAGAGCTCGATTTTGGTCTCATCTGACCACAACACTTTCACCAGTTCTCCTCTGAATCATTCAGATGTTCATTGGCAAACTTCAGACGGGCCTGTATATGTGCTTTCTTGAGCAGGGGGACCTTGCGGGCGCTGCAGGATTTCAGTCCTTCACGGCGTAGTGTGTTACCAATTGTTTTCTTGGTGACTATGGTCCCAGCTGCCTTGAGATCATTGACAAGATCCTCCCGTGTAGTTCTGGGCTGATTCCTCACCGATCTCATGATGATTGCAACTACACGAGGTGAGATCTTGCATGGAGCCCCAGGCCGAGGGAGATTGACAGTTATTTTGTGTTTATTCCATTTGCGAATAATCGCACCAACTGTTGTCACCTTCTCACCAAGCTGCTTGGTGATGGTCTTGTAGCCCATTCCAGCCTTGTGTAGGTCTACAATCTTGTCCCTGACATCCTTGGAGAGCTCTTTAGTCTTGGCCATGGTGGAGAGTTTGGAATCTGATTGATTGATTGCTTCTGTGGACAGGTGTCTTTTATACAGGTAACAAGCTGAGATTAGGAGCACTCCCTTTAAGAGTGTGCTCCTAATCTCAGCTCGTTACCTGTATAAAAGACACCTGGGAGCCAGAAATCTTTCTGATTGAGAGGGGGTCAAATACCTATTTCCCTCATTAAAATGCAAATCAATTTATAAAATTTTTGACATGCGTTTTTCTAGATTATTTTGTTGTTATTCTGTCTCTCACTGTTCAAATAAACCTACCATTAAAATTATAGACTGATAATTTTTTGTCAGTGGGCAAATGTACAAAATCAGCAGGGGATCAAATACTTTTTTCCCTCACTGTAGTTATGTAAATATGATATTTCCGTTTTTTTTTTTTTTTATAAATTTGCAAAAATTTCTAAAAACCTGTTTTGGCTTTTTCATTATCGGGTATTGTGTGTAGATTGATGAGGAAAAAAAGAATTTTATCAATTATAGAATAAGGCTGTAGCATAACAAAATGATGAAAAAGTCAAGGGGTCTGAATACTTTCCGAATGCACTGTACATAGGAAACCATATGCAGACCACCACCGGACTAGCTAGATTATCTAATATATACTCAATTTTCAAAAATGTATATGAAATCATCAACACTACTCTCTTGTTATCAATACTCTATTTTTCTAGGTTGCTAACTAGATAGCTAGTTTGCTTCGTTCATGGAGGAAATGTTAGCTAGCTAGAAAGCTACATTGCCTTGGTTGCAGCTGACCTGTATGCTAGCCAGAGCCATGTATTTGTATGTTTTTTTTCTAAATGCATATAGACAGCTAGCTCTAATTGCAATGTTGGATAGATAGATAATCTATTCAATTTATTAAAAATAGCTACAATTAGCTCACAGTATTTTAACTTTATTTTAACCAATCTTCACCCACCGCCACTGTGCATAATGCATGTATGAAAAAACAGAGGTACTATAGCTAGCTAGCTAACGTATTAGCTAACCCATCTGTAGCCCCCAACTACCTAGCTAGCTAGTTAGCTCAGTTCCAGTTATTGTCTCATTATATTTCAGCTATCTTGTTTGAACACCGAATGACCACAAACTGCCAGCCAGTGGGTGGTAGCTAGCTAGCTAGCTAGATATCCCCAGTGGTGGAAAAAGTATCAAATTGTCACACTTGAGTAAAAGTAAAGATACCTTTAATAGAAAATGACTCAAGTAAAAGTGAAAGTCACCCAGTAAAATACTACTTGAAGTAAAAGTCTAAAAGTATTTGGTTTTAAATATACTTAAGTACAAAATTAAATGTAATTGCTCAAATTTGCTTAAGTATCAAAAGTTGTAAAAAAAATCCTTATATTAAGCAAACCAGAGGGCACCATTTTCTTGTTATTTTTTATTTACCGATAGCCAGGAGCACATTCCAACACTCAGACATCATTTACAAACAAAGCATGTGTGTTTAGTGAGTCAGCCAGATGGGAGGCAGTAGGATTTCCTGGGATGTTCTCTTGATAAGTGCGTGAATTGGACCATTTTTATGTCCTGCTAAGCATTTAAAATGTAACGAGTACTTTTGGGTGTCAGGGAAAATGTATGGAGTAAAAATGACATTATTTTCATTAGGAGTGTATAGTGAAGTAAAAGTTGTCCAATATAAATAGTAAAGTACAGATACCCCCCAAGAATACTTAAGTAGTACTTTAAAGTATTTTTACTTAAGGACTTTACATCACTGAATATCCCTGCCTCAGCCATTGCATTGGCTATCTTGCCAGCATACATGGATGAACACAGATGTCAGTCATGTACAGTTGCTTGCAAAAGTATTCACACCCATTGGCATTTTTCCTATTTTGTTGCCTTACAACCTGGAATTAAAATGGAGTTTTGGGGGGATTTGTATCATTTGATTTACACTACATGCCTATCACTATTTTTTATTGTGAAACAAACAAGAAATAAGACAGAGTGTGCATAACTATTCAATACTTTGTAGAGCCACCTTTTGCAGCAATTACAGCTGCAAGTCTCTTGGGGTATGTCGCTATAAGCTTGGCACATCTAGTCACTGGGATTTTTTCCCATTCTTCAAGGCAAAACTGCTCCAGCTTCTTCAAGTTGGATGGGTTCCGCTGGTATACAGCAATCTTTAAGTCATACCACAGATTCTCAATTGGATTGAGGTCTGGGCTTTGACTAGGCCATTCCAATACATTTAAATGTTTCCCCTTAAACCACTTGAGTGTTGCTTTAGCAGTATGCTTAGGGTCATTGTCCTGCTGGAAGGTGAACCTCCGTCCCAGTCTCAAATCTCTGGAAGACAGAAACAGGTTTCCCTCAAGAATTTCCCTGTATTTAGCGCCATCCATCATTCCTTCAATTCTGACCAGTTTCCCAGTCCCTGCCGATGAAAAACATCCCCACAGCATGATGCTGCCACCACCATGCTTCACTGTGGGGATAGTGTTCTCCGGGTGATGAGAGGTGTTGGGTTTGCGCCAGACATAGTGTTTTCCTTGATGGCCAAACAGCTCAATTTTAGTCTCATCTGACCAGAGTACCTTCTTCCATATGTTTGGGGAGTCTCCCACATGCCTTTTGGCGAACACCAAACGTGTTTGCTTATTTTTTTCTTTAAGCAATGGCTTTTTTCTGGCCACTCTTCCGTAAAGCCCAACTCTGTGGAGTGTACGGCTTAAAGTGGCCCTATGGACAGATACTCCAATCTCCGCTGTGGAGCTTTGCAGCTCCTTCAGGGTTATCTTTGGTCTCTTTGTTGTCTCTCTGATTAATGCCCTCCTTGCCTGGTCAGTGAGTTTTGGTGTGCGGCCCTCTCTTGGCAGGTTTGTTGTGATGCCATAATCTTTCAATTTTTTAATAATGGATTTAATGGTGCTCCGTGGGATGTTCAAAGTTTCTGATATTTTTTTATAACCCAACCCTGATCTGTACTTCTCCACAACTTTGTCCCTGACCTGTTTGGAGAGCTCCTTGGTCTTCATTGTGCCGCTTGCTTGGTGGTGCCCCTTGCTTAGTGGTGTTGCAGACTCTGGGGCCTTTCAAAACAGGTGTATATACAGTGCCCTCCACTATTATTGGCACCCCTGTTTAAGATGTGGTTGAGGACTTCCAAAAATTCTCCTTTTTTTTTAAACAACATAGAACCAAAATGCAAAAAAATAGAAAAATCCAACCTTTTATTTAAGTACATTACTTTCGTGGTTAAAAAAAAATCACACTTTTAGAAAAATAAAAACTTGAAATCATGTGTCCCACAATTATTGGCACCCCTAACAATTCCGCAGAAAATTTTAATTGATTTTTTTTTAAATATATTTTTCTGTAGTTGCTAAAGTTGGTCAGGGTATCTAGGAACTTTTAATTAGTAATTCATGACTTCCTGTTTCCCTGGGGTATAAATATGACGTGACACAGAGGCCTAATTCTCTAACCCATTTGTCAACATGGCAAAGACAAGAGAACACACCATTCAAGTAAGGCAGATTTGTGTCGACCTTCATAAGTCAGGCAATGGCTACAAGAAAATAGCCACTCGCCTTAACTTGCCCGTATCTACAGTCAGAGGAATCATTAAGAAGTTTAAAATAACTGGAACAGTGACAAACAAGGCTGGAAGAGGTCCCAAGTTTATCTTGCCACAACGCACAGTGAGGAGGATGGTAAGAGAAGTAAAAAAAAGTCCTAAGCTCACTGTCACAGAATTGCATCAAAGAGTGGCATCTTGGGGTCACAAAGTCTCCAAAACAACCATCAGACGCTCTCTACATGCCAACAAGCTGTTTGGGAGGCATGCAAGGAAAAAGCCTTTTCTCACTAACACTCACAAACGTAAACGTCTGGAGTTTGCTAAGCGGCACTGGGACTTCAACTGGGATCGTGTGCTTTGGTCAGATGAGACTAAGATTGAGCTTTTTGGCAACAAACACTCTAAGTGGGTCTGGCGTAAAACAAAAGATGAGTATGCCGAAAAGCACCTCATGCCCACTGTGAAGTATGGTGGAGGATCTGTGATGCTGTGGGCCTGTTTCTCTTCCAAAGGCCCTGGGAACCTTGTTAGGGTGCATGGCATTATGAACGCTTTGAACTACCAGGACATTTTAAATAAAAACCTGATGGCCTCTGCCAGAAAGCTGAAGATGGGTCGTCATTGAGTCTTTCAGCAGGATAATGATCCAAAACATGTGGCAAAATCTACACAAAAATGGTTCAGCAGTCACAAACTCAAGGTCCTCCCATGGCCATCTCAGTCCCCAGACCTCAACCCAATCGAAAACCTGTGGGGCGAGCTAAAGAGGAGAGTGCATAAGACAGGACCCAGGACACTGGATGATCTAGAAAGATTGTGCAAAGAATAATGGTCAAAGATCCCTCTCTCTGTGTTCTCCAATCTTGTGAAATGTTATAGGAGGAGATTAAGTGCTGTCTTGTTGGCAAAAGGGGGTTGTACAAAGTATTAACATCAGGGGTGCCAATAATTGTGGGACACATGATTTCAAGTTTTTTTTTCCTAAATGTGTGATTTTTTTTTTTTACACCAAAGTAATGTACTTAAATAAAATGTTGGATTTTTCTCTTTTTTTGCATTTGGGTTCTATGTTGTTTAAAAAAAAATGAGAATTTTTGGAAGTCCTCGACCACATCTTAAACAGGGGTGCCAATAATTGTGGAGGGCACTGTATACTGAGATCATGTTACACTTTGATTGCACACAGGTGGACTTTATTTAACTAATTATGTATCTTCTGAAGGTAATTGGTTGCACCAGATCTTATTTAGGGGCTTCATAGCAAAGGGGGTGAATACATACAGTGGGGAGAACAAGTATTTGATACACTGCCGATTTTGCAGGTTTTCCTACTTACAAAGCATGTAGAGGTCTGTAATTTTTATCATAGGTACACTTCAACTGTGAGAGACAGAATCTAAAACAAAAATCCAGAAAATCACATTGTATGATTTTTAAGTAATTAATTTGCATTTTATTGCATGACATAAGTATTTGATCACCTACCAACCAGTAAGAATTCCGGCTCTCACAGACCTGTTCGTTTTTCTATAAGAAGCCCTCCTGTTCTCCACTCATTATCTGTATTAACTGCACCTGTTTGAACTCGTTACCTGTATAAAAGACACCCGTCCACACACTCAATCAAACAGACTCCAACCTCTCCACACTGGCCAAGACCAGAGAGCTGTGTAAGGACATCAGGGATAACATTGTAGACCTGCACAAGGCTGGGATGGGCTACAGGACAATAGGCAAGCAGCTTGGTGAGAAGTTAACAACTGTTGGTGCAATTATTAGAAAATGGAAGAAGTTCAAGATGACGGTCAATCACCCTCGGTCTGGGGCTCCATGCAAGATCTCACCTCGTGGGGCATCAATGATCATGAGGAAGGTGAGGGATCAGCCCAGAACTACACGGCAGGACCTGGTCAATGACCTGAAGAGAGCTGGTACCACAGTCTCAAAGAAAACCATTAGTAACACACTATGCCGTCATGGATTAAAATCCTGCAGCGCACGCAAGGTCCCCCTGCTCAAGCCAGCGCATGTCCAGGCCCGTCTGAAGTTTGCCAATGACCATCTGGATGATCCAAAGGAGGAATGGGAGAAGGTTATGTGGTCTGATGAGACTAAAATAGAGCTTTTTGGTCTAAACTCCACTCGTCGTGTTTGGAGGAAGAAGAAGGATGAGTACAACCCCAAGAACACCATCCCAACCGTGAAGCATGGAGGTGGAAACATCATTCTTTGTGGATGCTTTTCTGCAAAGGGGACAGGACGACTGCACCGTATTGAGGGGAGGATGGATGGGGCCATGTATCGCGAGATCTTGGCCAACAACCTCCTTCCCTCAGTAAGAGCATTGAAGATGGGTCGTGGCTGGGTCTTCCAGCATGACAACGACCCGAAACACACAGCCAGGGCAACTAAGGAGTGGCTCCGTAAGAAGCATCTCAAGGTCCTGGAGTGGCCTAGCCAGTCTCCAGACCTGAACCCAATAGAAAATCTTTGGAGGGAGCTGAAAGTCCGTATTGCCCAGCAACAGCCCCGAAACCTGAAGGATCTGGAGAAGGTCTGTATGGAGGAGTGGGCCAAAATCCCTGCTGCAATGTGTGCAAACCTGGTCAAGACCTACAGGAAACGTATGATCTCTGTAATTGCAAACAAAGGTTTCTGTACCAAATATTAAGTTATGCTTTTCTGATGTATCAAATACTTATGTCATGCAATAAAATGCAAATGAATTACTTAAAAATCATACAATGTGATTTTCTGGATTTTTGTTTTAGATTCCGTCTCTCACAGTTGAAGTGTACCTATGATAAAAATTACAGACCTCTACATGCTTTGTAAGTAGGAAAACCTGCAAAATCGGCAGTGTATCAAATACTTGTTCTCCCCACTGTATGCACTCACCACTTTTCCGTTATTTATTTTGTAGAATCTTTTGAAACAAGTAATTTTTTTCATTTCACTTCATCAATTTGGACTATTTTGTGTATGTCTATTACATGAAATCCAAATAAAAATCCATTGAAATTACAGGTTGTAATGCAACAAAATAGGAAAAATGCCAAGGGGGATGAATACTTTTGCAAGACACTGTAACATTAGCAAGCAAAGACAACAGTCGTTTTCAATGAATAAATTGGCTTGGTAGCTACATCAGCACACAAATATTTCCTTACCCGATGCCGATAATGGTTCCATAGCCTGCTATACGTGAATTGCTGAAACTGGCGCTACAAGATTATCAGAAAGTGTACTAGCTAGCTAGCTACTTGTCTGTCATAAGCCATACCCTACATGTCGACAGGTAATAATTGCAATTTTTATTTGAGAATTGTTTTCCTCATCTAGGTAACAGGTTTGGACTAGTTGCCTGCTTGCTTTTTGTAGCTAATGGTATATACAAAAAATAACAACCTCTGTTTAAAATACGATATTATTGCTTGACTGTGATGTCCTTCATCTATGAATGTGTGAACAGGCACGGGCTATCTTATTGCTCGTTGTTTATTGCGAACGAACAGTTTTGGACGTGGTATGCTAACCTCACATAGCCAGGGGTAATGGATATCGTGGCTCACTACCGCCCTCTGGTGGATTATTTTGAGATTACACCATTTAATAGCATTGCGACATTTACAATGGTTCATGTTAGTTGGAAAGTCGATTTTGCCGGCTCCTTAACCATAATGTTAACTACATTACGCTATTGCTGATTTGTAAATACAGGGCACAACCATGCAGAGAAACATGCACAGAACGCAACTTTTTCAACCCTGAACCAAATTGGCTTGCTATTGTGACATGGTGATCTCTCCTATTGTTCCTCAAGCAAAGGGGAGGCCGATGACATCACGGATTCCCATCAGACCAACTCCTTGAATTTTGCAATTGTGTCTAAAAAACACTAGTTTTCTCCAATTATTTGTTTGACCTATTAGTGTGTGCACTTTACTGTATTTATAATCGGGATATAGCTTTTCAACAGTAAAAGTAAAACAATCGCTGGAGGAGTCTTTAAAATTTGATTTTAAACCTGACCCTAACCTTAACCCTAAGCTTAACCACACTGCTAACCATGGGACTGATCACTTCCCTCTGCAACTGGATCCTGGACTTCCTGACCGGCCGCCCCCAGGTGTTGAAGGTAGGCAACAACATATCCGCCACGTTGACCCTCAACACGGGGGCCCCTCAGGGGTACGTGCTTAGTCCCCTCCTGTACTCCCTGTTCACCCACGACTGTGTGGCCGCACACGACACCAACACCATTATTATTAAGTTTGCTGATGACACGATGGTGGTTGGCCTGATCACAGACGACGATGAGAAAGCCTATAGAGAGGAGGTCAGTGACCTGGCAGTGTGGTGCCAGGACAACAACCTCTCCCTCATTGTCAGCAAGACAAAGGAGCTGATCGTGCACTAGAGGAAACAGAGGGCTGAGTACGCCCCCATCCACATCGACAGGGCTTTAGTGGAGCCGGTCGAGAGCTTCAAGTTCCTCTGTGTCCACATCACTAAGGAATTAACATGGTCCACACACACACACCAATACAGTCGTAAAGAAGGCAAGACAACTCCTCTTCCCCCTCAGGAGGCTGAAAAGATTCAACATGGGCCCTCAGATCCTCAAAAAGTTCTGCAGCTGCACCATTGAGAGCATCTTGACTGGCTTCATCACCGCTTGATATGGCAACTGCTTGGTAATCCGACCGCAAGGCGCTACAGAGGGTAGTGCGTACGGTCCAGCACATCACTGGGGCCGAGCTCCCTGCCATCCAGGACCTTTATATCAGGCTGTGCTAGAGGAAGGCCCTAAAAATTGTCAGACTCCAGACACTTCATAGACTGATCTCTCTGCTACCGCATGGCAAGCAGTACCGATGCATCAAGTCTGGAACCAACTGGACCCTGAACAGCTTCTACCCCCAAACCATGAGACTGCTAAATAGTTAGCCCGGGTAGCTACTGGTTAACCATTTAACTATCTGCATTGACCCTTTTTGCGCTAACTCTTTTCACTCATCACATACGCTGCTGCTACTGTTTATTATCTATCCTGTTGCCTAGTCACTTTATCCGTACCTATTGTCGTGACGTGACTTATATTAATATGTATGACTGTTATTTATTGAATCAACTAACTATGTTTAATTGTCACTCGATTAAATTAATGATGTAACAATTAACTCATTAGGAATTTGGGACTCCACGAAATAAGTTGTTTAACGAGTTACCATCTCCCGAATTAAACTCTTAGAAGATATATATGTTATATATCGATAACAGTCACTTATTAAATAATTACCTCTTATTAGTCTCATTCTGAACATCGCATAATCCTTGAACCTTCAAGAACCCTAACCTTATTGATGAATCAGCAATACACAAATTGGCTTAATTATTTATTTACTAACTAACTAAATAATAACACAATACAAACACACACACACATAGGTTATTGATTACGAACGCAATACAATGAAAACAGGTCCCTAGTGGACTGGACTAACAATAGCATGAATGCTTGGGTAGAAGGAGGGTCAGAGTGGAAGGGAGAGACAGAGATTCAAACTATCGTGGTTATTTTGGAAACTACGCTCCCGGAAATACAAATGCTTAAAACCCCACTAACCGCTCATTCGGATTATAAATGCAACATGTATTTACGTGTAGCTGTCCTCGATAGTTGAGTTGATGATGTAGGACTCTGGTTTGCCCACCAGAGATCCCAATGTCCTTGGAAGAGTTTCTGGCCGTAGTGGTGGTTAGAATGTATACTTCAGCGTACCCTGTAGTTCATAGAGTTGATCTGTTAGAATAGATACTTCAGATGTGGGATTGTCCTTCCCAACTCGTGTCTTTAGTGAAAGTTCTCTAGATGACTATACTGTACATGCCAGCTGCAGACTGGTTGAGAGTTTCAGAGTTTCTCCATTTCAAACGTGTGGACTAACATCTCACGTTTTCTGGTCTAACCATTCAGCTTCACGCTTCCTGGGCTGGTAGAAATTCAACCATTTGCAACATCCGGCTTATACCGTAATCTGCTTGGTCTTGTAGAAATTCAACCATTTTCAACATCCGGCTTATACCGTAGTATGCTTGGTCTGAGGTGAATTTCGTCAGGAGGGGTTTTATACTTGAGTAGAAAAGGGGGCGTTTCATCATGTTTGTGCTCATCTGGGCTGACTGAGAACAAATCAATATGGAAACAGTAATCTCATCTAGAGTGCTAAAATCACATTGTTATCTTCACAAAAGTATTATTATACTTAATCATTTGTTTTATACAACAATTAGATGCAAACCTCATAACTGGGAAGGGTACACCACCAGAGATACAGTTATGTTGTTCCACTGTCTTTAATGACATCACAACATAGTAACGAATGTGACATGATTGTTCTTTAAGTCCCACCGACCATTTCCCACCTTATTTTAAGTAGGAATATTGTTTCATTATCCCCTTTTGGATGTTGGAGTCTTGGCGGGAAGACTTCCTTTGTCTCACAGGGAAATTCCCTCTCCCAATACTGCATGGCACGGAAAATAATGTTTCTGCAAGGAATTTACAACCGGTCATAAAACTGGCCCCCAGGAAAGGGGATGCTCAAACCTTTGCCTAGCCGGCATTTTTTATCCTCAGCCCATGAGGGCAAGTCATGATACTATACAGTGCATTCGGAAAGTACTCAGACCACTTCATTTATTCCACATTTTGTTACGTTACAGCCTTATTCTAAAATGGATTAAATTATTATTTTTTCTCATCAATCTACACACATTACCCCATAATGACAAAGTGAAAACAGGTTTTTGATATTCTTGCAAATGTATTAAAAATATAAAACAGAAATACCTTATTTATATAAGTATTCAGACCTTTGATATGAGACTCGAAATTGAGCTCAGGTGCATCTTGTTTCCATTGATCATCCTTCAGATGTTTCTACAACTGGAATGGAGTCCACCTGTGGTAAATTCAATTGATTGGACATGGTTTGGAAAGGCACACATCTGTCTATAGAAGGTCCCACATTTGACAGTGCATGTCAGAGCAAAAACCAAGCCATGAGGTCGAGGGAATTGTCCGTAGAGCTCCGAGACAGGATTGTGTCGAGGCACAGGTCTGGGGAACGGTACCAAAACATTTCTGCAGCGTTGAAGGCCCCCAAGAACACAGTGGCCTCCTCCATCATTCTTAAATGGAAGAAGTTTGGAACCACCAAGACTATTCCTAGAGCTGGCCGCCCGGCCAAACTGAGCAATCGGGGGAGAAGGGCCTTGGTCAGGGAGGTGACCAAGAACCCGATGGTCACTCTGAATGAGCTCCAGAGTTCCTCTGTGGAGATGGGAGAACCTTCCAGAAGGACAACCATCTCTGCAGCACTCCACCAATCAGGCCTTTATGGTAGAGTGTCCTGACGGAAGCCACTCCTCAGTAAAAGGCACATGACAGCCCACTTGGAGTTTGCCAAAAGGTACCTAAATGACTCAGACCATGAGAAACAAGATTCTCTGGTCTGATGAAACCAAGATGGAACTCTTTGGCCTGAATGCCAAGCGTCACGTCTGGAGGAAACCTGGCACCATCTCTACGGTGAAGCATTGTGGTGGCAGCATAATGCTGTGGGGCTGTTTTTCAGCCACAGGGACTGGAGACTAGAAAGATGAACGGAGCAAAGTACAGAGAGATCCTTGATGAAAACCTGCTCCAGAGCACTCAGGACCTCAGACTGGGGAGAAGGTTCACCTTCAAACAGGACAAGGACCCTAAGCACACAGCCAAGACAATGCAAGAGTGGCTTCGGGACAAGTGTCTGAATGTCCTTGAGTGGCCCAGCCAGAGCCCGGACTTGAACCCGATCGAACATCTCTGGAGAGACCTGAAAATAGCTGTGTAGCGACGCTCCCCATCCAACCTGACAGAGCTTGAGAGGATCTGCAGAGAAGATTTGGAGAAACTCCCCAAATACAGGTGTGCCAAGCTTGTAGCATTATACCCAAGAAGAATCGAGGTTGTAATCGCTGTCAAAGGTGCTTCAAGTACTGAGTAAAGGGTCTGAATACTTATGTAAATGTAATATTTCCATTTAGTTTTACTTAAAATTTCCACAAACCTGTTTTTGCTTTGTCATTATGGGGTATTGTGTGTAGATTGATGAGGAAAAACAACAATTTTATCAATTTTAGAATAAGGCTGTAACGTAACAAAACTTGGAAAAAGTCAAGGGGTCTGAGTACTTTCCGAATCCACTGTATTCACATATCTACCTCAATTACCTCTTACCCCTGCACATCAACTCGGTACTTACCCTGTGTATATAGCCAAGATATCATTACTCATTTAGTATTTATTCTTCGTGGTATTATTTTTCTATTATTTCTACATTTTTCTCTCTGCATTGTTGGGAAGGGCCCATAAGTAAGCATTTCACTGTTAGTCTACACCTCTTGTTTACAAAGCATGTGACAAATACAATTCGATTTGATTTGACTTATGCCTAACCTTAAATGAAGACCAAAAAGCTAATTTTTGTAGCCAATTTTGACTTAGTGGCTGTGGAATCTGACTTTGTGGCTATGGAAGAGCCGTGTCCATGAGCGCGCGCTTTGACCTATCATAGGTTAGTATAGCTGACTTATCAGGTCATGTTTTGTGTGAATTCTGCCATTTGTATATACCCCAAAACAACCACAGTAATGTGAAAAAATTTGCTGTTGTAAACAGTTCCAGATGGGTATACTACTAAACCAGGATCAATGAGACTTTTAGATCAGAATATGTAGGCTAATTAGCTGGCTCACTCCTTGATCCTGCTTTGTAGTATACCCCTCAGGCCTCTGTTGACTCTAAGGCCCTAGCCAGGGTCTGAGTTTTAGTGAGGGGAGGGGAAGACATTTTAAGAAAGTTTAAGCTCATTTACTGCATTTCTATACAATTTAAAAACTATAAAATGCTATTTAGAGAACAGCAAAAACAAGCAAAAATGACCCCAGCCATTAGCACATTGGTTGCAGTAGCTTCAGCCTCTGTCGACCTATAAACACATAGTCTATTAGCTATACAATTAGCCACAAACCATTAACTCAACAACACGATTAAAAACGATAATTTCATGTCTACATAGGGATCTGTTAGCAGACACATATTTTATTAACAAAAGGTAAACAAATACATTTGCTTTACAGATTATATATATATATATATATATATATATATATATATATATTGTAGAATAATAGTGAAGACATCAAAACTATGAAATAACACATATGGAATTATGTAGTAACCAAAAAAGTGTTAAACAAATCAAAATATAGTTTATATTTGAGATTCTTCAAAGTAGCCACCCTTTGCCTTGATGACACCTTTGCACACTCTTTATATTCTCTCAACCAGCTTCACCTGGAATGCTTTTCCAAGAGTCTTGAAGGAGTTCCCACATATGCTGAGCACTTGTTGGCTGCTTTTCCTTCATTCCAACTCATCCCAAACCATCTCAATTGGGTTGAGGTCGGGTGATTGTGGAGGCCAGGTCATCTGATCCAGTAGTTCATCACTCTCCTTCTTGGTCAAATAGCCCTTACACAGCCTGGAGGTGTGTTGGGTCATTGTCCTGTTGAAAAACAAATGATAGTCCCACTAAGCGCAAACCAGATGGGATGGCATATCGCTACAGAATGCTGTGGTAGCCATGCTGGATAAGTGTGCCTTGAATTCTAAATAAATCACCTTACAGTGTCACCAGCAAAGCACACCCACACCATCACACCTCCTCCTCCATGCTTCACGGTGGGAACCACACATGTGGAGATCATCCGTTCACCTACTCTGCGTCTCACAAAGACACGGCGGTTGGAACCAAACATCTCAAATTTGGACTCATCAGACCAAAGGGTAGATTTCCACCGGTCTAATGTCCATTGCTCGTGTTTCTTGACCCAAGCAAGTCTCTTCTTATTATTGGTGTCCTTTAGTAGTGGTTTCTTTGCAGCAATTCGACAATGAAGGCCTGAGTCACGCAGTCTCCTCTGAACAGTTGATGTTGAGATGTGTCTGTTACTTGAAGTCTGTGAAGCATTTATTTGGGCTGCAATTTCTGAGGCTGGTAACTCTAATGTACTTATTGTCACACCCTGATCTGTTTCACCTGTCTTTGTGATTGTCTTCACCCCCCTCCAGGTGTCGCCCATCTTCCCCATTATCCCCAGTGTATTTATACTTGTGTAATCTGTTTGTCTGTTGCCAGTTCATTTTGTTTCGTCAAGCCTACTAGCATTTTTCCCCTTGCTCCTGTCTTTCTCAAGTTCCTATTTTCTAGTTTTTCCGGTTTTGACCATTCTGCCTGTCCTGACCCTGAGCCTGCCTGCCGTTCTGTACCTTGTCACACCACCCTGGATTATTGACCTCTGCCTGCCCTGACCCTGAGACTGCCTGCCATTCTGTACCTTTTGGACTCTGATCTGGATTACTGACCTCTGCCTGCCCTTGACCTGTCGTTTGCCTGCCCCCTGTTTTTGTAATAAACTTTTGTTCCTTCGACACTCTCTGCATCTGGGTCTTCTCCTGAAACGTGCATCTGGGTCTTCTCTTATCCTCTGCAGCAGAGGTAACTCTGGGTCTTCCTTTCCTGTGGTGGTCCTCATGAGAGCCAGTTTCACCATAGCGCTTGATGGTTCTTGTGACTGCACTTGAAGAAACTTTCAAAGTTCTTGACATTTTCCGGATTGACTGACCTTAATGTCTGAAAGTAATGATGGACTGTCGTTTCTCTTTGCTTATTTGAGCTGTTCTTGCCATAATATGGACTTGGTCTTTTACCAAATAGAGCTATCTTCTGTATACCACCCCTACCTTGTCACAACACAACTGATTGGCTCAAACGCATTAAGAAGGAAATAAATTCCACAAATTAACTTTTAACAAGGCACACCTGTTAATTGAAATGCATTCCAGGTGACTACCTCATGAAGCTGGTTGAGAGAATGCCAAGAGTGTGCAAAGTTGTCATCAAGGCAAATGGTGGCTTCTTTGAAGAACCCCAAATATAAAATATATTTTGATTTGTTTAACACTCTTTTGGTTACTACATGATTCCATATGTTTTATTTCATCGTTTTGATGTCTTCATTAATATTCTACAATGTAAAAAATAGTAAAAATAAAGAAAACCCCTGGAATGAGTAGGTGTGTCCAAACTTTTGACTGGTACTGTATATATATAATTTCCTGCAATTCTACACATTTTGCCATGACTTATTCCATGTTAATATGATATCTGAGTGAGAATTACTAACAGAATGAATGTGGTCCCCTTGGAGTTCAGGGCACCTGGGCATGTGATAAGGCCTACTACAAGGTTAGATAGCTGGCTAGACTAACTAGACTAATTTACCAATCTAAAAAGCTTTTACTGACATGGGCTAATTAAGTAACAGTCAGTGAGTGACAAATAACAAGAGGAAAACTGCTAATGCACAACCAAGTTTCGAAATTGGACCTTGTGTATTTTTATTATAATTTTTTTCAAAAATATTCGGGGGACACCTGGAGGGTTTTGGGTATTCAGAGCGGTTTCACTTCCGTGTAGAATGTATGTTTAAAAATATATATAATGCTTTGCAGCATTTTACTTGTCTAGTTGTCATGGTTTATTTTAATTTTAATTTGAAATCAAGTCTCAAGACATGTGATTTGTTTGAAGTTTTGTTGGAGAATGTGAGTTGAGTTTATTGAAGTATTTACTATAAATAATGTCATTACCGGTAAAGCTAGCAGCATGGTCAATCTGGCGTCTGCATTGGCCGCACAGCATTTACTGAGATGCAGCCTCTGCAGAAGTCAGGGCATTCATACTTCTTGCACTTTGTCTGTTGTTAAGGAAGGGAGATAGTTTGTATACAGGACATACCGCCCCACACCTACCATCAACCAATCATGTCAATGCAGAGCTATACGGCACTATAAGGAGCCCTCCACATTTTTACAAAAATTGGGAGGCGCATGGCATCAGTGTATGGAGTTTGAATTAGGCCTCAGTAAGCATAAATTGGCTTTAAGAGTCCACTGAAAGCCTTCTTCCACCTAAAAACACTAGATGGCAGTGTATCTCAACACAACCTCACTTTATCACTAAATTATCATGGCCCTAGTGGGTGCAGTGAGTCAACACCCTGAAGACTATCCTTATCATAGAACAGAATAAAGGCGTGGTCCCCAAATCCCAAATGTACCTTTGGAGAGATTGTTGGTGTTCAAGTGCAGTTACTATCCATCCCAGCATATTACACAGCATTGCAATTTTAGACATAACCATTCGATTCTCAGATTGATCTAACGTGTATACATCCTTCGAAGTAAAACACATTACTTCACAGATGTAATGTCAGGATCCTTTTTGTAAATCAATGTTTTTTGGGGTGTGGATGTCTGTCCAGGCGATGCCCTACTCTCAGAGCTGGGTAGAGTATGTAGTGGTCTATCGGTTGACCACAGACTAGTAATTTTATGCAGGCAGTGAATGAGACTGCTCTAATAAAGGGCCATGAGGTAGCTATAACCGATTGAGCATGGCGTTGGGGGGAGGGAGAGGGGGATGGTGAAGGTGTGCTGGAAGGCTTGGTTTACTGTTATGAGAGAGAGAGAGAGCATGTTGTTACACATCTGAGTAAGATACCAGTATCTCCACACGCCTTGGCGCCTCCTGGGACTGCTTATACCCGACTAATCCAGACTTCTTACATGAGTGTTCATGTGGATTATGTGTTGTGTAGTGTGCACATTACACTCTAGAAAGTTCAGTAGATTCCCCACTTCTCTTTCTATGTGTTGTCTTTTTTGAGATTGTAATAAATTGAGTTAGCTGCATTACCTCCATCTCAGCAGTGCTCCAAGATTAGATAACAGTGACGTTTGGATAGATACTTCTATTAGTTTCATGTGCACAGGGTTCTGTGTGTGTGACGTTATCGCAGTTTGCAGTGGGAACACTGGGTTGAGCCTCACATGGTTCACAGGTTAACCTTGCAACTCATGAAGCACAATGGATTTTTCATGCAATGCACTTTTAGCTCACTTAGTGGGGAATTCCGACCCGAGTTAAGCATGAGTAAATGAAACGTAATTCCCTTTTTATGCACTTCTCTCTCTGCGTATTCTGACCTTGAATTTAAGCATGAGAATAGCATGCTATTCACTCGCTATTCATTTGGGGTGGAGATCAAAGAAATTAAGGTGTGGTGAAGGTGTGTCAACAGATACGCTGTATTCTGACTTTAACTTAATTCCCTCATAATTCCAGCACCTTTATGTGCGATGAAACGATGAATATATTCAAGCAACCTGTCGGTTCCAAGTGGAACAACATCTACTTAATTTTTCCAATGGAAATAACACCATGCACTGTAATTAGAAATTGATAAGAGCTATTGATAAGAGCTAGGTAAATGAGTAAGCCGTTTGGATAAGGGGATTTTAAATATCAATTACAATTGTTTTAGATCTATTTTACCGTATGATCGCTAGAGACAAATGTGATACCAGTCATATGGCAGCAAACTGAAGCATATCAACATATGACCTTTTCCATAGTGAAGTTTATGAAATGCTGGCCTTATAACATGCAAGGATGACATTTGGAGACCCAAGCTATAGGCTTCTGTAGCCATGCGCAAATGACAGTATAGCCAACACAGTCGCACAGCAGATTTCGTGCTTTTTTGTGCGTTTTTCTGTGGCTTAATTTGTGTGAATTAATTCGACTTCATTCTTAGGAAATTCTTAGGAAGAGACACACATTTTTGTGCAACTTCATTTATAGAAAAATACATTTTTGGGGCGCAAACTTTGGAACAACCTCTTGAAAGTTATTGGAGCAATGCATTTTTGGCAATGGTGTTCTATGCTGCCTTTTTTTGTGTCCCACATTTATTTATATAAAAATAATAATATAATAATATGCCATTTAGCAGACG
Source organism: Coregonus lavaretus (assembly GCF_964263955.1). Lineage (NCBI taxonomy): Eukaryota > Metazoa > Chordata > Actinopteri > Salmoniformes > Salmonidae > Coregonus > Coregonus lavaretus. The sequence goes on from NC_139995.1 coordinate 34,733,329, forward strand.
CTTTTATCCAAAGCGACTTACAGTCATGCGTGCATACATTTTTTTTTTTTTTTTGTGTATGGGTGGTCCCGGGGATCGAACCCACTACCTTGGCGTTACAAGCGCCGTGCTCTACCAGCTGAGCTACAGAGGACCAAAAAAACATACGTGTTGGCCTCCCCAGTGGCGAAGCGGTCTAAGGCACTGCATCGCAGTGCTTGAGGCCTCACTACAGACCCAGGTTTGATCCCAGGCTTTGTCACAACCGGCCGTGACCGGGAGTCCCATAGGGCAGCGGACAATTGGCCCAGCATCATCCGGGTTAGGGGAGGGTTTAGGCCGGGGTGGGGGGCTTTACTTGGCTCATTGCGCGCTCTAGCGACTCCTTGTGGCGGGCTTGGCACCTGCAGGCTGACTTCAATTGTCAGTTGAAGGTGTTTCCTCTGACACATTGGTGCAGGTGTTAAGATGCGTGGATTGGCAGGTCATGTTTCGAAGGATGCATGACATGACCTTCGCCTATCCTGAGCCCGTTGGGGAGTTGCAGTGATGAGACAAGATTGTAATTGGGGAGAAAAAGTGTGTTAAAAAAAAGAAGTGTTAACAACCCAATATTGTTAATCAACCAGGTTGTCACAGAAATACTTATAATAGTAGTTTTAAGTTTTTTATTTTTGTTATTAATGTCAATGCTGTTTTCGATGCTTGTTTTCGCTTAATACTGGTGCTATGTCGTATTTTATGAAGTTGCCAGATTGGAATAAAAATATGTATTTGTCTTTTTTTTGTGGTATCGATGAAGGTATTTGATTGGGGAATGGGGATACATTTTTATAATGAGAAATTAATTCATCAATAAATGTGGGGAAACAGAAAACCTGCCAAAAAAATCTGTTTGGTTTAAACTCCCCTGGTGCAACTGTATGGTATTAGCAACTATAACGAGTCTGGACTATGATCAATTAATCCATATCAATTCAGTTAAACAGGTTAATGTAAAATAATGAATTATGTTGGCTTATACTTATGGCACTTCCAAGGCCGTTTCATGATGATTATTACGGTCGTGTCAATCATGTTATAAACTTAGGCTATTGTAACAAGGCATATGCCAGCATTGTAGGCCTACTGCCTGCCCAGAGGCTTATTAGGCTTTCATGGCATGTCACGGCCATTAGAGCTCACTTTGCCACTTATGAGCCCTGGTTAGAGTCAAGGTTGCAGCTTTCACTTTCTTCTGTTACGTTGGTGGCAGTGTTGGGATCACGTCCAGCTCACGTCTACTTATGTGATCTAGTGGTGGGAAGCATTCTGTTTTTCAACATTGTGTTGGGTTTAATTACATTTATATATTTAGTGAATAATGGATAAGCAACAATGAGCGTGTCGGATAGAAGTAGTCACTACAGGTGTGATCAAGCATTACATCGAAACTTAGAACAGCGCCGGAGAAGATGGCTGCCGTTTTACAGCCCTCTAACCAATTGTACTATTATGTGTGTTTTTCCGCGTTATTTGTAATTTATTTTGTACATAATGTTTCTGCCATCGTCTCTTATAACCAAAAAGAGCTTCTGGATATCAGGACAGCGATTACTCACCTCGTATTGGACGAAGATTTTTTCTTCAACGAGGCGGCCGCGAAGGATATCATACAGACACCCGACAAGGCCCAAATCCCCGTCATTCGCGTGAGGAAGAGACGGAGATATCGTGGACATAGATCGGGGTGCCTTGTAAGGATCCGACGGCGAGCGAGTAAACTGCCTCTTCCATCAGTCCTATTAGCCAACGTTCAATCATTTGAAAATAAATTGGATGACCTAAGATTACGGTTATCCTACCAACGGGACATTAAAAACTGTAATATCTTATGTTTCACCGAGTCGTGGCTGAACGACGACATGGATAACATACAGCTAGCGGGCTTTACGCTACATCGGCAGGATAGAACGGCTGACTCCGGTAAGACAAGGGGTGGCGGTCTGTGTATATTTGTAAACAACAGCTGGTGCACAAAATAAAATACTAAGGAAGTCTCGAGGTTTTGCTCGCCTGAGGTAGAGTATCTTATGATAAGCTGTAGACCACACTATTTACCAAGAGAGTTTTCATCTATATTTTTCATAGCTGTCTATTTACCACCACAAACCAATGCTGGCATTAAGATTGCACTGAATGAGTTGTACAAGGCCATAAATCAACAGGAAAATGCTCATCCAGATGCAGCGCTCCTAGTGGCCGGGGACTTTAATGCAGGGAAACTTAAATCCGTTCTACCTAATTTCTACCAGCATGTTAAATGTGCAACCAGAGGAAAAAAAACTCTAGACCACCTTTACTCCACACACAGAGACGCATACAAAGCTCTCCCTCGCCCTCCATTTGGCAAATCTGACCATAACTCTATCCTCCTGATTCCTGCTTATAAGCAAAAACTAAAGCAGGAAGCACCAGTGACTCGGTTAATAAAAAAGTGGTCAGATGACGCAGATGCTAAGCTACAGGACTGTTTTGCTAGCACAGACTGGAACATGTTCCGGGATTCTTCAGACAGCATTGAGGAGTACACCACATCAGTCACTGGCTTCATCAATAAGTGCATCGATGATGTCGTCCCCACAGTGACCGTACGTACATACAACAACCAGAAGCCATGGATTACAGGAAACATCCGCACTGAGCTAAAGGGTAGAGCTGCCGCTTTCAAGGAACGGGACTCTAACCCGGACGCTTATAAGAAATCCTGCTATGCCCTCCGACGAACCATCAAACAGGCAAAGAGTCAATACAGGACTAAGATTGAATCGTACTACACTAGCTCTGACGCTCGTCGGATGTGGCAGGGCTTGAAAACTATTACAGACTACAAAGGGAAGCACAGCCGCGAGCTGCCCAGTGACACAAGCCTACCAGATGAGCTAAACCACTTCTATGCTCGCTTCGAGGCAAGCAACACTGAAGCATGCATGAGAGCACCAGCTGTTCCGGATGACTATGTGATCACGCTCTCCGTAGCCGATGTGAGTAAGACTTTTAAGCAGGTCAACATTCACAAGGCCGCAGGGCCAGACGGATTACCAGGACGTGTACTCCGAGCATGTGCTGACCAACTGGCAAGTGTCTTCACTGACATTTTCAACATGTCCCTGACTGAGTCTGTAATACCAACATGTTTCAAGCAGACCACCATAGTCCCCGTGCCCAAGGACTCTAAGATAACCTGCCTAAATGACTACCGACCCGTAGCACTGACGTCTGTAGCCATGAAGTGCTTTGAAAGGCTGGTCATGGCTCACATCAACAGCATTATCCCAGAAACCCTAAACCCACTCCAATTTGCATACCACCCCAACAGATCCACAGATGATGCAATCTCTATTGCACTCCACACTGCCCTTTCCCACCTGGACAAGAGGAACACCTACGTGAGAATGCTATTCATTGACTACAGCTCAGCATTCAACACCATAGTGCCCTCTAAGCTCATCACTAAGCTAAGGATCCTGGGACTAAACACCTCCCTCTGCAACTGGATCCTGGACTTCCTGACGGGCCGCCCCCAGGTGGTAAGGGTAGGTAACAACACATCTGCCACACTGATCCTCAACACGGGGGCCCCTCAGGGGTGCGTGCTCAGTCCCCTCCTGTACTCTCTGTTCACCCATGACTGCATGGCCAGGCACGACTCCAACACCATCATTAAGTTTGCCGACAACACAACAGTGGTAGGCCTGATCACCGACAACGATGAGACAGCCTATAGGGAGGAGGTCAGAGACCTGGCCGTGTGGTGCCAGGACAACAACCTCTCCCTCAACGTGACCAAGACAAAGGAGATGATTGTGGACTACAGGAAAAAAAAGAGGACTGAGCACGCCCCCATTCTCATCGACAGGGCTGTAGTGGAACAGGTTGAGAGCTTCAAGTTCCTTGGTGTCCACATCACCAACAAACTATCATGGTCCAAACACACCAAGACAGTCGTGAAGAGGGCACGACAAAGCCTATTCCCCCTCAGGATACTGAAAAGATTTGGCATGGGTCCCCAGATCCTCAAAAAATTCTACAGCTGCACCATCGAGAGCATCCTGACTGGTTGCATCACCGCCTGGTATGGCAACTGCTTGGCCTCCGACCGCAAGGCACTACAGAGGGTAGTGCGTACGGCCCAGTACATCACTGGGGCCAAGCTTCCTGCCATCCAGGACCTCTATACCAGGCGGTGTCAGAGGAAGGCCCTCAAAATTGTCAAAGACTCCAGTCACCCTAGTCATAGACTGTTCTCTCTGCTACCGCACGGCAAGCGGTACCGGAGTGCCAAGTCTAGGTCCAAAAGACTTCTCAACAGCTTCTACCCCCAAGCCATAAGACTGAACAGCTAATCATGGCTACCCAGACTATTTGCACTGCCCCCCCACCCCATCCTTTTTACGCTGCTGCTACTCTGTTAATTATTTATACATAGTCACTTTAACTCTACCCACATGTACATATTACCTCAACTACCTCAACTAGCCGGTGCCCCCGCACATTGACTCTGCAACGGTACCCCCCCTGTATATATAGCCTCCCTACTGTTATTTTATTTTACTTCTGCTCTTTTTTTTCTCAACACTTTTTTTGTTGTTGTTTTATTTTTACTTTTTTTGTTAAAAATAAATGCACTGTTGGTTAAGGGCTGTAAGTAAGCATTTCACTGTAATGTCTGCACCTGTTGTATTCGGCGCATGTGACCAATACAATTTGATTTGATTTGATTTGATTTGATCAAAGTTGCCTGAAATCTGAATGGAAAGTGCTACGCCCTGACCAGTTATTCAGAAGAAAATCCTCTGTGACTGTCTAATTTACATAAGTTAATTACCAGTGTGGACAAACACATTCTACACATTTACAAACTAACTGTTTAAAGTGTTATTACAACCATGGTGTTATTTTGTTACTTGAAGCTTATATATCAAATAACCTGACAATGATCCACATCATATGGGTAGACAAATAATGCAAGTGTGTTACGCAGCAAAAAACAACTATCCTTTTTTTAGGATACAAGCAGTAATATGAATCACTGTTGATCCATCCTGTTCTGATCTAATGAGATGGATGTAGGAATTTCTACGGCCTAGAATCGAGGCCTTTCCCAGTCATGAAGAACGAATCTAGGCCCCTCTTGGTACTCATGACTGAACTCAAGTTAGGGGTTATATGTCAGACTCTCCTATACCACTTTGCCCAACATGTTATACCCCAGAGGTTGTAAATAAAACTTTTGTTAGGGTGATATACAGTACCAATGAAATGTTTCGACACACCTACTAATTCAAGGGTTTTTCTTTATTTTTTACAATTGTCTACATTGTAGAATAATAATGAAGACATCAAAACGATGAAATAACACATATGGAATCATGTAGTAACCAAAATAATATAGTTTATATTTGAGATTCTTCAAAGTAGCCTTCCTTTGCCTTGATGACAGCTTTGCACACTCTTGGCATTCTCTCAATCAGCTTCGTGAGGTAGTCACCTGGAAGAATTTTCGAACAGTCTTGAAGGAGTTCCCACATATGCTGAGCACTTGTTGGATGCTTTTCCTTCACTCTGCGGTCCAACTCATCCTAAACCATCTCAATTGGGTTGAGGTCGGGTGATTGTGGAGGCCAGGTCATCTGATGCAGCACTCCATCACTCTCCTTCTTGGTAAAATAGCCATTACACAGCCTGGAGGTGTGTTTTGCGTCATTGTCCTGTTGAAAAACAAATGATAGTCCCACTAAGCACAAAACCAGATGGGATGGCATATTGCTGCAGAGTGCTGTGGTTGCCATGCTGGTTAAGTGTGCCTTGAATTCTAAATAAATCACAGACAGTGTCACCAGCAAAGCACCCCCACACCATCACACCTCCTCCTCCATGCTTCACGGGAACCACACATGCGGAGATAATCCGTCTCACAAAGACACGGAGGTTGGAACCATAAATCTCAAATTTGGACTCATCAGACCACAGGACAGATTTCTACCGGTCTAATGTCCATTGCTCGTGTTTCTTGGACCAAGCAAGTCTCTTCGTCTTATTGGTGTCCTTTATTAGTGGTATCTTTGCAGCAATTCGACCATGAAGGCCTGATTCACGCAGTCTTCTCTGAACAGTTGATATTAAGATGTGTCTGTTACTTTAACGCTGTGAAGCATTTATTTGGGCTGTAATCTGAGGTGCAGTTAATTGCCCATTTCTGAGGCTGGTAACTCTAATGAGCTTATCCTCTGCAGCAGAGGTAACTCTGGGTCTTCCTTTCCTGTGGCGGTCCTCATGAGAGCCAGTTTCATCATAGCGCTTGATGGTTTTTGCGACTGCGCTTGAAGAAACTTTCAAAGTTCTTGAAATTTTCCAGATTGACTGACCTTCATGTGTCAGGGCGTGTGTAGGTGTGGTGTAGGAAATCAGATGCAGGACGCAGACGGTAGGTTCCAAAAGCTGTATTCCGACCCAAACACAGGCAACAGGGCAACAAAGCCCAACAGCTAAACTACGCCAAAGGCGTGTAGGCAAAATGCGCACAAAACAGGTGCGACAAAATATGTAGTGCACGAAACAAGTGCAAACGAGCTCCAGCGCAGTGGAGAGAAATATGCTCAACCGAGCAAACACAACACTGACGAAAACAATCACACACAACACAAGACAAACACAACGAGAAACTTATAGGATACTAATCACGTAAAACAGAAACAGGTGTGACACAAACAGACAAAAGCAAACGAACATGAAAACATAAATCGGTGGCAGCTAGAATTCCGGAGACGACGAACGCCGAAGCCTGCCCGAACAAGGGAGAGAGGCAGCCTCGGCCGAAACCGTGACAGTACCCCCCCCTTGACGCGCGCCGACTCCGGCCTTGGGGACGACCCGGAGGCCGCGGCGCAGGGCGCGTCGGATACCCCCGATGGAATTCCGTCAGGAGCGACGGGTCCAAGATGTCTCTCCTCGGCACCCAGCACCGCTCCTCCGGACCGTACCCCTCCCACTCCACTAGATACTGAAGACCCCCTCTCCGACGTCTAGAATCCAAGATGGATCTCACGGTGTACGCCGGTGCCCCCTCGATGTCCAACGGGGGCGGGGGGGTCTCCAAGATCTCATGTTCTTGGAGCGGGCCTGCTACCACCGGCCTGAGAAGGGACACATGGAACGAGGGGTTAATACATTTATACTCCACTGGCAACTGTAATCTATAACAAACCTCGTTCAACCTTCTCAGGACTTTAAATGGCCCTACAAACCGCCGACCCAGTTTCCGACAGGGCAGGCGGAGGGGCAGGTTTCTGGCAGAGAGCCAGACTCGATCTCCAGGTGCGTACACAGGCCCCTCACTGCGGTGTAGGTCGGCGCTCGTCTTCTGTCGACGTATGGCACGCTGCAGATGGACGTGTGCAGCGTTCCACGTCTCCTCCGAGCGCCGCACCCACTCATCCACAGCGGGGGCCTCGATCTGGCTCTCATGCCATGGTGCCAGAACCGGCTGGTACCCTAAAACACACTGAAAAGGGGTTAGTTGGGTGGAGGAGTGGCGAAGAGAGTTCTGTGCCATCTCAGCCCAGGGCACATATCTCGCCCACTCCTCCGGCCGGTCCCGGCAGTATGTTCTGAGAAACCTGCCCACATCCTGGTTTACGCGTTCCACCTGCCCATTACTCTCCGGGTGGTAACCCGAGGTGAGACTCACCGAGACCCCCAACCGCTCCATAAAAGCTCTCCAGACTCTGGAGGTGAATTGGGGACCCCGGTCAGCCACAATGTCCTCGGGCACCCCGTAGTGCCGGAACACATGAGTGAATAGTGCTTCGGCGGTTTGTAGGGCAGTAGGAAGACCCGGCATGGGGAGCAAACGACAGGCCTTAGAGAACCGATCCACAACGACCAGGAGTGTAGTATTCCCTTGAGAGAGGGGAAGGTCAGTTATAAAATCCACCGAGAGGTGGGACCATGGTCGTTGTGGAACGGGCAGGGGTAGTAACTTACCCCTAGGCAGATGTCTAGGCGCCTTACACTGGGCGCACACCGAGCAGGAGGAAACATAAACCCTCACATCCCTGGCCAACGTAGGCCACCAATATTTGGCACTAAGACAGTGCACTGTCCGGCCGATACCCGGATGTCCAGAGGAGGGTGACGTGTGAGCCCAATAGATCAATCGATCCCGACACTCGAGCGGAACATACTTCCGACCCTCCGGGCATTGTGGTGGACTAGGGTCGGTGCGTAATGCCCGCTCGAGCTCAGAATCGAGCTCCCACACCACCGGTGCCACTAGACACGACTCCGGCAGTATGGGAGTGGGCTCCACGGACCTCTCCTCCCCGTCATACCGCCGAGACAGTGCATCTGCCTTACCGTTTTGTGACCCAGGGATGTAGGTGATCTTAAAAGAGAAACGGGTCAAAAACATACTCCATCTAGCCTGTCGAGGGTTCAGCCTCCTCGCTGCCCGGATGTACTCCAGGTTACGGTGGTCCGTCAAAATGAGGAAAGGGTGTTGAGCCCCCTCAAGCCAGTGCCTCCACACCTTAAGGGCTTGGACCACAGCTAACAGCTCCCTGTCCCCTACGTCATAATTTCGCTCCGCCGGGCTGAGCTTCTTGGAATAGAAGGCAACGGGGCGGAGTTTAGGTGGCGCGCCTGACCGTTGGGACAGCACGGCGCCAATACCGGCTTCAGACGCGTCCACCTCTACCTGAAATGGTAAGGAGGGATCCGGATGCGCCAGCACCGGAGCCGAGGTGAACAGGTCCTTCAGCTTCTTAAAAGCCCTGTCCGCCTCGACTGACCACTGCAGACGCACCGGGCCCCCCTTTAAGAGAGACGTGATGGGAGCTGCCACCTGCCCAAAACCCCGGATAAACCTCCGGTAGTAATTCGCAAACCCCAAAAACTGCTGCACCTCTTTCACAGTGGTTGGTGTTTGCCAATTACTCACGGCTGACACTCGGTCTACCTCCATCTCTACCCCTGACGCAGACAACTGATACCCCAAGAAGGAAATCGACTCCTGGAAAAACAGACACTTCTCTGCCTTCACATACAGGTCGTGCTCCACCAGCCTCCGCAACACTCTGCGCACCAGGGCCACATGCTCGACACGGGTAGGTGAGTACACGAGGATGTCATCTATGTACACCACCACTCCCTGTCCCTGCATGTCCCTGAAGATCTCATCCACGAATGATTGGAACACTGACGGAGCATTCATCAACCCGTATGGCATGACGAGATACTCGTAATGGCCCGAGGTGGTACTAAAGGCTGTTTTCCATTCATCATCCTTCCTGATGCGCACCAAGTTGTACGCGCTCCTGAGATCTAATTTCGTGAAGAAACGCGCCCCATGCAACGACTCAGTCATGGTCGCAATCAGCGGGAGTGGATAACTATACTTCACCGTAATCTGATTGAGACCACGGTAGTCGATGCACGGACGCAACCCCCCATCCTTCTTCTTCACGAAAAAGAAACTCGAGGACGCGGGGGAAGTGGACGGCCGTATGTATCCTTGTCTCAGTGATTCGTCTATGTAAACCTCCATAGCTTTCTTCTCCTCCTGAGACAGAGGATACACATGACTCCGTGGGAGCGCAGCTCCTGCCTGAAGGTCTATCGCACAATCCCCCTGCCTATGGGGTGGCAACCGCGTCGCCCTCGCCTTACTAAACGCGATAGCCAGATCCCCATACTCAGGTGGAATGTGCAATGCGGGCACCTGGTTTGGACTTTCCACCGAGGTAGCCCCTAAGGAAACGCCCAAACATCTACCCACACACTGAGCAGACCACTCCTTCAGAGCCCTCTCCTGCCACGAAATAACGGGGTTATGGGTACTTAACCAGGGCATGCCCAGCACCACCGGATACGCAGGAGAGTCAATCAGAAACAGTTGTATTATCTCCTGATGACTCCCCTGCGCACACATCCTAAGTGGCGCCGTGACCTCCCTGATTAAGCCCGTACCCAACGGACGACTATCTAGGGCGTGAACGGGAAAAGGAACTTCCACAGGGAGAAGGGGAAACCCTAACTCCAAACAAAACTTCTTATCAATGAAATTCCCAGCCGCGCCTGAATCTACCAGCGCCTTACACTGGGAATGAGGTGCCACCTGCGGAAAACACACAGGCATACAAAAATGGGCAACAGTGAGCTCTGGGTGAGTGGGGCGCCTACTCACCTGGAGGGAATCCCCAGTGCGGGACCTGTCGTCATCTCCCCGAGGAGGCCATCCCCAGCACCTAGCCGCGGTGTGTCCTCCCCGACCACAGTTGGTGCAGTGGATGGACCCCCCACTCTGCCGACTCCTCCTACCTCTAGCGCCAGCGCCCCCGAGCTCCATAGGACACGGCTCGGGTGCGCTGGAGGATGGAATGGACGGACCCCCCTCAGGACGTCCGCGGGTAGCCAATAGGTTATCCAACCTAATTGACATGTCGACCAGCTGGTCGAAAGTGAGACTGGCGTCCCGACAGGCCAGCTCCCGACGGACGTCCTCTCTGAGGCTACATCGGTAGAGATCGATGAGGGCCCGATCATTCCACCCTGCATCTGCCGCTAGAGTACGGAATTCGAGTGCGAATTCCTGGGCACTCCTCCTCCCCTGCCTAAGGAAGACCAGACGCTCCCCCGCCGCTTTCCCCTCCGGGGGATGGTCGAACACCGCCCTAAAGCGGCGGGAGAACTCGGTGTAGGTGATGGTCGTGGCGTCGATCTTCCTCCACTCTGCGTTGGCCCACTCCAACGCTTTACCGGCCAGGCAGGAGATTAGGGCGGACACGCTCTCATGCCCTGAAGGTGCCGGATGGACTGTGGCCAGGTACAGCTCGACCTGGAGCAAGAACCCCTGACACCCAGCCGCTGTCCCGTCGTAAGCCCTCGGGAGAGATAGACGGACTCCTCGATGTTCCGGTGCTGGAACGGGCGGGCTGACCGATGGTGCTGGCTGGGCGGGCGGTGGTGGAGGCGAACCCCAGCCTCGGAGTGTGGAAATAACCTCCTGCAGGGCGTTCCCCATCTGCAGGAGTTGCTCCTGCTGATCCCGAACCTGGGCTTCCAGTCTTGTCTGGGCTGCTTCTGCTCCTGCTGATTCCATGGGTGGTGTGTGATTCTGTCAGGGCGTGTGTAGGTGTGGTGTAGGAAATCAGATGCAGGACGCAGACGGTAGGTTCCAAAAGCTGTATTCCGACCCAAACACAGGCAACAGGGCAACAAAGCCCAACAGCTAAACTACGCCAAAGGCGTGTAGGCAAAATGCGCACAAAACAGGTGCGACAAAATATGTAGTGCACGAAACAAGTGCAAACGAGCTCCAGCGCAGTGGAGAGAAATATGCTCAACCGAGCAAACACAACACTGACGAAAACAATCACACACAACACAAGACAAACACAACGAGAAACTTATAGGATACTAATCACGTAAAACAGAAACAGGTGTGACACAAACAGACAAAAGCAAACGAACATGAAAACATAAATCGGTGGCAGCTAGAATTCCGGAGACGACGAACGCCGAAGCCTGCCCGAACAAGGGAGAGAGGCAGCCTCGGCCGAAACCGTGACATCATGTCTTAAAGTAAGGATGGACTGTTGTTTCTCTTTGCTTATTTGAGCTGTTCTTGCCATAATATGGATTTGGTCTTTTACCAAATAGGGCTATGTTCTGTATACCCCCCCTACCTTGTCACAACATGACTGATTGGCTCAAATGCATTAAGAAGGAAAGAAATTCCACAAATTAACTTTTAACAAGGGACACCTGTTAATTGAAATGCATTCCAGGTGACTACCTCATGAAGCTGGTTGAGAAAATGCCAAGAGTGTGCAAAGCTGTCATCAAGGCAAAGGGTGGCTACTTTGAAGATTCTCAAATATAAAATATATTTTGATTTGTTTAACACCTTTTTGGTTACTACATGATTCCATATGTGTTATTTCATAGTTTTGATGTCTTCACTATAATTCTGCAATGTAGAAAATAGTAAAAATAAAGAAAACCCCTGGAATGAGTAGGTGTGTCCAACCTTTTGACTGGTACTGTAACTTGTATCATTATTATAGGGTTGTGAAACCAATAGCCGAATGGATTCAGACTGAGCATTTCTCACTGGAAATTGCTGCTTACATTGAACATAGCTTAGTGTTAGGGTATTTCATTAATTTCAGACTCTCCTATGCCATTATTTCTAACATCTTATACCACATAGGTTGTAAAACATTTTTTTTAAGGTAACATAACTTGTATCATTATTCTAGGGCTGTGAAACCCATAGCCGAATGGCTTCAGACTGAGAAATTCTCATCATTTAATTACGGAGATCAATTTCCATTTTATAACAGGTAGTGTCCATGTATTTACAGTAGTGTGTTGATTAATGATTGCTTTCTTCAGTGGAATACAGAATATGTATAAAAATGCCAAAAGTACCAAAAGCTAAATCAAGCAGAGATTTACGACTATTTAACCATGTTAATTATTACTGAAACATGAAAACTACAAATATTTAACCAGTTGAAGATAATGAATATGTGTCACGTCTCCTCCCATTGCTCCCCTCCGGCGCTCTGATTCGCCGGTCTACTGAGCCACCGGTCTGAGTGCACCACCTCGGCAACACAGGAATGGAAACCCAACGCACCCTAATCACCTCCAGCGCACCTGCACCTCATCATCTAATCTCCACCACTATATAGCCCTGGACTGTTCAGTCATTGTTGTGTGTAATTGTTAGCGTCGTGTCGTTTACACGCTCCTTGTTATTCTCTTTCTCAGTGTTAAGCAAACCTTTACCTTGTTGATTCCTGCGTCTGTGTCCTGCATCTTCGTATCCTCAGTACTCGTCACAACATGACAACTAGATACAAATATTTTATTCAAAATAATTCATACAAAAGTCAAGAGTTGGCCATAACATGAGTACAAACAAAGTGAGTGTGTATATGTGTGTAAGTGTTTGTGTGCGTGTGGGTGTATTATTATTTCCCATCATAAAAATGTATCCCCATTCCCCAATGAAATACCTCATATTTAAAAAAACATATTTTCTTTAACTTATTTTCCTCCCCAATTTCGTGATATCCAATTGGTACAGTCTTGTCCCATCGCTGCAACTCACGTACGGACTCAGGAGAGGCGAAGGTCGAGAGCCATGCGTCCTCCAAAACACGACCCTGCCAAGCCGCACTGCTTCTAGAAACACTGCTCGCTTAACCCGGAAGCCAGCTGCACCAATGTGTCGGAGGAAACCCCGTACAACTGGCGACCGAAGTCAGCTTGCAGGTGCCCGGCCCGCCACAAAGAGTCGCTAGAGCACGATGGGACAATGAAATCCCGGCCGGCCAAACCCTCCCCTTACCTGGACGCCGCTGGGCCAATTGTGCGCCGTCTCATGGGTCTCCCGGTCACGGCCAGCTGTGACACAGCCTAGGATCAACCCCAGGCTGTAGTGATGCTTCAAGCACTGCGATGCAGTACCTTAGACCGCTGCGCCACCCGGGAGGGCCCCCCCCCCAAAAAAAACAACAACAATTAAAATATATATACACTACCGTTCAAAAGTTTGGGGTCACTTAGAAATGTCCTTGTTTTCGAAAAAAAAAAGCACTTATTTTGTCCATAAAAATAACATCAAATTGATCAGAAATACAGTGTAGACATTGTTAATGTTGTAAATGGCTATTGTAGCTGGAAACGGCTTATTTTTAATGGAATATCTACATAGGCATACAAAGGCCCATTATCAGCAACCATCAGTCCTGTGTTCCAATGGCACGTTGTGTTTGCTAATCCAAGTTTATCATTTTAAAAGGCTAATTGATCATTAGAAAACCCTTTTGCAATTATGTTAGCACAGCTGAAAACTGTTGTGCTGATTAAAGAAGCAATAAAACTGGCCTTCTTGATACTCGTTGAGTATCTGGAGCATCAGCAATTGTGGGTTCGATTACAGGCTCAAAATGGCCAGAAACAAATAACTTTCTTCTGAAACTCGTCAGTCTATTCTTGTTCTGAGAAATGAAGGCTATTCCATGCGAGAAATTGCCAAGAAACTGAAGATCTCGTACAACGCTGTGTACTACTCCCTTCACAGAACAGCGCAAACTGGCTCTAACCAGAATAGAAAGAGGAGTGGGAGGCCCCGGTGCACAACTGAGCAAGAGGACAAATACATTAGAGTGTCTAGTTTGAGAAACAGACGCCTCACAGGTCCTCAACTGGCAGCTTCATTAAATAGTACCCGCAAATCACCAGGATGCTGACCTAGGCAGAGTTGCAAAGAAAAAGTCCAGAGTCTGTGTTCTTTTGCCCATCTTAATCTTTTCTTTTTGTTGACCAGTCTGGATAAGGTTTTTCTCTGCCTAGAAGGTCTGCATCCCGGAGTTGCCTCTTCACTGTTGACTTAACCTTTAAACACTTTGATGATTGTAACAACTTCGAAATTTGAAGTTTGAGAAAGATGGATGAACGTCTAATTCTGACGTGAGACTATGAGAGCTAGTTGCACACACACACACATTTGGTAGAGGTGTTGCTGGAGCTCCACCCAATCAGCATAGTCCAAGCCCCTATGAGCAGAACCCCCACCAGCCACCCCCATATCACCACAGTTCACTACTACTGCCATAAGGTACACAGGCAGGTGGAAAGCTACCACCAAACCCTCCAGTTGTCATCCTCAACAAGGAATGTTCTGGGGGGGGAAACGTGCACAACCAGTACCTCATAACCTGAGTGGAAACCATTGGCATGTGTAATTAATTGCAGTGTTAATCTTAGGCTCAAATCACTGTGTAGGTTGTAAGCTGTGTGTGAGTTGATTGATTGGGGAAGAATGATACAGTAAAGCATTCCAAGAATGAGCACTGATGACAATTGTATTTGAGTTGAATTTCAAGTTATTGGTTGAGTTGCTATAGGTATCTGGATTGATATATCCATTGATAATTAGAATGTCAGAGTGTTGGTAGATGTCATGATTAGAATCCATAGGGTCAAGGTTATTAAGAAAGTATCAAATTAAGGTGGGGTAGGGAGAGCGGACGACCAGGGTATATTATAGAGGGAAGGTGGTGGGGATATAGGAGAGAGGATGAGGGGGAAATTTGATTGGGTTGTACATAAAAGAAGGAATAAATCAACCCGGATGTCAAGGAGAGATGGAGAGGAAAGGAGAGAGGAGTGAGAACAAGATGGGGTGGAGGCAAAATGGTGATTGACAGCAAGCTGCTAGCCCAGGCGGGGGTGGGGACAGGAGCAGTAGAACCATATGGAGTGTATTAATGCTAAGGAGGAAATAAGTGTCTGTGTGAGAGAGGGGAGGAGAGCAAGGGCAAGGGACTGAATGACGACAGAGAAAAGGGAGTAGGAGGCAAGGAAAAAAACAAAGGAAAGAGAAAGCTATTGAGAGATTTAAATGCGGTAGAGGGATGGAGGGAGAGGTATAGGCAGCATCGGAAAGATAGAGGGAAGGAGAGAGTGGAGGGAGGGTGTGGAATGGAGAGCGAGAGATGAGGGTAGTTAGTATGCAGGGCTGAGCTGCCCCATCTGCTTAGCCCAGCAGTCCTTATCGTATAACTGTCGCTGGGCCGCGGGCCGCATAAAGAATGTCCTGGATTTGATGTAATTCCACAAAATTAATGATAGCTTTACGCTCGATAGGCCGAGAGGGAATGATTAGTGTTTGATCGTCCATCTGATCAACTTCCGATCCTGGTATGAGCAGTGGAGGGCGGGCAGGAGGGAGGTGGAGAACCCCCCTCTTTTTGGGCTGGGCAGTCACAAGGGCACCCTACGCCCCCTCGCACATACACCTTCCTCAAATCCATTCCATATTTCTCGCAAAAACACCCAGGAGAGGACTGAGACATGCTGATGTCCCTCTTCAACAGGCTCGGTGTGGCTCTGTCTGCGGTATACTTTTTCCATGCCATTTACGATTAGATATGGAACAGAATACTGTTCAGGTTCTAAATTAAATTTGATGAAGGTTGTCATTGTAGGTTTTGAGATAGTAAGTCAGTTGGGCACACATACATACACAGTGAGCGCAAGGCAACAGGAGCAAACAACTACCACAAAGATGCTATGTTTTATTTCCAAAACCATCACCATGCGGATAGCTGTTTTAAGTGTCTGTGCTTTTAGTATGCACAGTGTGAATTGATCCCAACTTTGGCGGTAGAAGATGTTTATCCCCTGAAGGGACTCAAATTCCTCTCTGGCCCTTAAAAAGCAGCAGCAGCAGCATCAAGCCCCAACCCCCACCCCCTTCCACCCAGACAGCAGAGTTTACAAGCAGGCAGGCAGGCAGGCAGGCAGGGGCATTCCTCTTTACAGCTGAACCCCAGGCTCTCAGTGATCCGTCTACATTAAAATCGAACCCCTGTCTAATCCGTGTAAAGACAGCAGACATAAATGGTGCCTGGGCTCAGGGCTGCCCCCTGGTCCTGATGGGTGCGATGGTACTCTATTAGACAGTAACACGCTACAAAGTTGCCAAAAGATAGCCAAGTAATTGAGACACTGCAGTTATTGATGGGCTCAGAGAAACACACTAGTGTCAAAGCTCTTCTGACAGAAAATTAATTGTTGCTCGTCTTCACTTGCGAAGTGCAAGATTAAGAGAACAGCTGAGAGGATGGTACAAGGATACTACGGTCGATCCTTTGCTCCCCGTACAACGGGCTTACCTGTTGTTCCTGGCCGAGATGACCAAAGGCAACGCCAGCGATGAAAAAGAGGAAGGAAAGGGGGACTCCTAGGCTGAAAAGACGGGCTACACGGCCCTGGTCTTCCTAGTATACTGATTGCTAATGTCCAATCGCTGGAAAATAAACTTTGTGAACTCAGAGCAAGGCTTCAATCGCAGAGGGACATCAGGGAATGCTGTGTCTTTGGTTTTATAGAGACATGGCTTAATTCACTTGACTCTGCTATTCAACCAGGTGGCTTTTCCATTTTCAGTATGGGTCGTACGGCGGCTTCTTCTGGTAAGAGTATGGGGGAGGTGTATGCTTCTTTATCAACAATTCCTGGTGTACCGAAGTTGAAAACATCTCGAGCTCCTGTTCACCTGACCTGGAGTTTTTGATGCTAAAATACCGACCCCATTATAAGCCGAGGGAATTAACGTGTGTTATTATCACAGCTGTGTACATACCGCCACAAGCAAACATCAAGGCGGCACGCAGCAAACTGTGCAAGAACATTAGCCAGCAAGAATCTTCTCACCCGGAAGCAGTCTTTATTGTCGTGGGAGATTTTAACCAAGCAAATTTCTAACAAATTATTCCAAAGTATCACCAACATGTATCCTGCCCCACGAGAGGAAACAATGTGCTGGACCATGTGTACACAAACATCCGTGACGCGTACAAAGCCATCCCCCGCCCCCACTTCGGGCCAATAAGATCACATCTCTCTGTTCCTACTCCCCGCCTACAAGCAGCAACTCAAGAGGGAGCCACCAACACAGAGAATGGTGAGGCACTGAACTCAATACTGCAGGACTGTTTTGAGAATACTGATTGGAGTATGTTCAAAGATTCATCCATCCAGAACTCATCCATCAATCTTGAGGAATATACATTGTCAGTCACAGGCTTCATTAGGAAATGTGTTGATGTTGTACCCACAATAACAATCCGGACATACCCCAACGAAAAACCCTGAATGAAAGGAGAAATCCGTACCATGCTAAAAGCCCATACTGCAGCATTCAACGTAAGCAGAACAAACAACGACGACTTGGTGGCGCGCGACACATACAAAGCAATCAGGTACGAGCTTCGCAATCCATTAGGGACGCAAAAAGGCAATACAAACTCAAACTTGAATCGATGTTCGAAAACTCAGACTCGCTAAGCATGTGGCAAAGACTAAGCCTCCCTCCCAGATGAGCTTAACACATTCTATGCTCGCTTTGAGACAGACAATACCGAACCATCCAGGAAGGCTCTCGCTGCTCTGGACGACCAGGTGTTTTCGCTCTCCAAGGATGATGTGAGGAAAAGTCTCAAAAGAGTGAATATTCACAAAGCCACTCGCCCAGATGGCATCCCTGGCAGCATCCTCAGAGTGTGCGCTGACCAGCTGGCGGGCGTCTTCTCAGACATCTTCAACCTGTCCCTGTCCCAGGCTGTAGACCCACTTGTTTCAAGGAGACCACCATCGTCCCAGTGACTATCTCCCCACCACACTCACCCCTGTCATCATGAAGTGCTTGAGAGGCTGGTCATGGCCCACATCAAGGCCAGCATGCCAGACACACTGGACCCACTCCAATTTACCTACCACTCCAACAGATCCACGGAAGATGCTATTTCCATTGCTATTCACATGGCCCAAACACATCTGGACAAGAGGAACACCTATGTGAGAATGCTGTTCACACCAAGCTCACAGCCCTGGGTCTGGACACCACCCTCTGCAACAGGATCCTGAACTTCCTCACGGGCCGACCAGAGGCTGTGAGGATTGGCAACAACACCTCCTCGACACTCACTTTTAACACAGGGCCCCCCCCCCCAGGGGTGTGTCCTCTCTGTTCACCCACGACTGTGGCTTTGCACGACACCAACTCCATCATCAAGTTTGCTGAAGACACCACGGTTGTAGACCTGATAACCAACAATGATGAGTCAGCCTATAATGAGGATTTCAGTGAACTGTCTGGCAACTCTCATCAGTAAAACAAAGGAGTTGATTGTTGACTTCAGGAAGCAGAGGAGGGAACATGCCCCGATCCACATCAACAGGACTGCAGTAGAGAGAGTCAGCAGTTTTAAGTTCCCAGAAGTTAAGTCTTCCGAGGAAATGTATAAAAAATGAAGGCTCTAGTGAAATGATCTCTTAAAAAACCTATTAGAAACATCTAACATTGGCTGCCGATTGGTTTGGATGTCATACGTGAAGATCAAAGTAGACTGGAGAGGAGCTTAGGAAAAGGCTGAAAGGAAACCACAGAGAGAGACATTTGACTTGGATGCGATATGTCTGCTGCATTATGGGTACAGGAAATGATTTATGAAGGGGGAGTGGGTAACACAGAATAGCTTTTTGAGTGCTCATTTTCCCCAGATAGTGATTCTTTCTCTGATTGAAAATCCAGGGCCCCTCTCTACGTATTCCTCTCTCTCGCTCTTTCCTCCCAGCCTCTCTGAATAACCACAGTTCATATTTGTGCATGAAATGGACGAAACATGCACACACATACACACAGGAATTCATATCCCCTATCATCCAAGGTGTCATGGCACTTGGCTTTGTGTGTTCTTGTTACATGTTGGTGTGAATTCCGCAACAAGATCTCACGGTCTGACCTGGTCTGATTTCAGTATTCGACTTTTGTCCAGGGGGGGATAAATGTAGAATTTTGATGGTTAAGTTTAGGAATTACGCCCATCCACATCACGCTAGCAAGCCGCGAGCCTACTTGATGGTAATAACGCTCACCGTTGCCCCTAGTGGCCAGTACTGAAGGCATCGCCCAACGTCCTGGGGACCTGGACAAACGTCGAATACTGCATTGGATCTGGTGTGACCTAGCTGGAATTCCAGAGTCAGGAAGGTTCATTAGAGAGAGAACAGAGGTTATAAGACCACAGGCTTTATCTATCTGTCAATAGTAAAGTCATCCTCTTCTCTATTCTGGAAGACATTATCACCCAGGTTTACTGCAGGGGAAGATTGTAGGGTTTAAAATTTAACACAGACCACACATTCTTCTCTGTTTCCCCTTTTAAGGATTATCCCTCATAAAATCTCTGTCCTCATACCAAGCATTGGTAAGAAAGAAAAAAAGGACTCTTGAGGTGGACAAATTAGAAGAGTGAAGGGAGAGAGTATGTTATATGAGGACAAGCCCCTCTGTGTTTTTTTGTTCTGTGCAGGTTAATGTGGCTCAGTTTGTATCTGTGTGTATCATAGCACAACACACACACACACATACACACACACACACACACACACACACACACACACACACACACACACACACACACACACACACACACACACACACACACACACATACACACACACACACACACACACACACACACACACACACACACACACACACACACAGCTATACTCCCCCCATCCTTCCTTTAGCCCTTATCTGAGAAATAAGCATTTTTACAGAGTATGAGCCATAAAGAGCAGAGTGAGGCGGAGCCGCAGATAGGCTGTAAATCTGGCTGTAAAAATGCTGGGCTGTCAGAGGAGCCGTCAGCCATCAATCGCAGGCGCTCCGCAGCCTGATCAAGGGGAAATAGGTGATAAAAAAACAGCATTTTAGGGAAATTATGTCCAGCCTTCCATTTGCAAAGTGCTGCAGTCGCATGGCACCAGAATCTTAATGACGGACTGGTGCAGGGAGAGAGAGTGTGATAAGTGGGAGAGAGAGGACTGGAGTGTGAGGGAGGGAGGCAAAGGGAGAGAGATATACAGCAAGAGTGTATGTGAGAGAACGCATATTGTGTGTATTTGCACAAGAGGAAGAGGAAGTACATGTGTATGAGCAAGTTAGAGAGACAGAAAAGGGCTGGGATAGAAAAGAGCAGAGAAATAAATGAGAGAAAATGCAGCTGGGAGAGTCTGGGGTAGGGTTGAGCTAGCATAAATCACACTGTATAGTCTCATATTTTTCCTCTTTGGCTCTGTAAGCTCCTCGGCTCATCTATTCCCCTATTACAAATATTTTTTCATTTCTCTTCTCCTTTTGTTAAACATTATTTAGTTGGTGTCAATGTAAGTCAAGCCTATAGATTATAGCAGTGATATGATTGTGGATGTATGAAAAATGCAGGTATGGAGGATGATCAGGTAGCATATTGAGAAAAAAAAATTACTACTAGCACCTGGCACTCTGGACTTAACGTACGAAATAGCTTTTTTATGAATGACCCTGTTAATGTCTTTTGATTCTGTAATTATTCTTAAATAGAGGGCAACACAAAACACTCTTTGTCATGGACCACTGAGAACCATAGCGAGGGGGAAAGAGGGAGGGAGAGG
The DNA here is from genome assembly GCF_964263955.1 of Coregonus lavaretus. Classification (NCBI taxonomy): domain Eukaryota; kingdom Metazoa; phylum Chordata; class Actinopteri; order Salmoniformes; family Salmonidae; genus Coregonus; species Coregonus lavaretus. Next base: position 34,754,374 of record NC_139995.1, read on the forward strand.
GCGCGTAGAAGGTGTAGTCTGTCCATAAAATAATAAGAGTACAGGGCCACGTCTCTCCGACTGAGCATTGAGGTGATGAATGCAGCCATTGTCTGACCTGTGACTCCCATCTTAATTGGGCGTTGTTCCTTAATTAATTTAAATCGCCTCTCTGCCGCTGGCCTAGCACCAGAGATGGTCTTCTGAGTGATGTAATGCTCCTTTCAGAGCTGTTTACAGTTTTTCTCAGTCGCTTTGGTGCATTTCTTAGATCAAAAGTGCAATTCTTGATACTACTTGTACAAATTCCAAATCATCTAGTCACTTGTGCACATCATTAAAGCAATTTCTTATTCCTTTGAACAAATTGCAATTGCTTTTGTACATATTGCAATTGATAATGTACAAGTGTCAGCTTTTTTCCACATTTTCAATTGCTCATGTCATGTTGATCAAAATATAGTAGATGGGTCTCTGTTGAATAGTCTTACCCCTCAAAACATCTAGGCATTAGTTCCTTGCATAAGCCATTACATGCAAAATTGTTGAACTATTTGTCATAAACTGTCAAGCATAGTTTTACACATTTCTATTAGACCTTTTGTACAAAAACGTAAATTGCTGAATCGTGCAGGTGAAATTAACCCTCACTCATGAAGGAATGTAAAGTGTTAGTTCAACCAACAATCAACCAGTTGTCTAAATTGCTCAAAGGTGCATCTCATGAAGAATCAATTGGCAAGCATATATAGACAGACCACAACACAGAGTTGCAATTTTCCAATAATGGATGGACCAGGAAACGAACAGGGTCAACAGCCAAGAGGAGGAAGAAGAGGAGCAAGGATGCGTGGTGGAAGGCAAAACAGAGGAAGAGGCAGAAGAGGACATAGGCGCATATCTGATGACATAAGGGCCACTATTGTAGACCATGTTGTCAATCATGGCCTTACAATGGCTGAGGCGGGTCGAAGGGTGCAGCCGAATATTGGGAGATCAACCGTGTCCTCAATAGTACAAACGTTTCGAAGAGAGAACAGGTATGTCCACCAATGTACAGTGCACTGTTACTGTATATAAGCAGTATACTGTACACTTCCTACAATGCTTCATATTACAGTAGTCCACTTGTATTTCACAGCATACAGAAATATACTCTATACAGATACATACTGCACCTTACATGCACCCACCTGTATGTTTTACAGTAAAATGTGTGTTCGCATAGTTTTTGTCTATGTGAAAGTGTGCGATGCATCACTGCATTTTTCCACACATAGGACTGCAAGATTACCTCAAACCGGTGGCAGAGGACGCCTTTTCACACCTCAACAGGAGGAGGCTATTTGCACCATGGTCCGAGCAAACAATGCCATGAGACTCCGGGAAATACAAAGGACCATTATAGAAGACAACGATGTCTTTGAAAACATCCATACGGTTAGCATCTCAACCATCGACAGGGTGCTGCATAGAAACCAGATGAGTATGAAACAGCTGTACCGTGTACCATTCCAAAGGAATGAGGACAGAGTTAAGGAGCTACGGTACCAGTATGTACAGGTAAAACATATATCTATGTAACTACTTTACAGCAACATTTTATAGTGTTACATAGTACAGTAAGCATAAACTGCACACATTTCCATTGCTGTGGAAGGAACATGCAATATATGTACATTTTATGTCACTCTTCCTTACCAAAACAAATTCAACTGTGTGTTCTGGGATATAGCGTATAATGGAGTTGGAATCAAGTGAACCCTCTCACAACTTTGTATACGTGGATGAGGCTGGCTTCAACCTGACCAAATGCAGAAGGCGGGGTCGGAATATCATCGGTCACAGAGCTACTGTGGATTTGCCAGGCCAACGGGGAGGAAATATCACCATGTGTGCTGCTATTTCGGAGCATGGTGTCCTAACCCATATCCCCCTTTTAGGGCCATACAACACCCAGCATCTACTCAACTTTTTAGAGACTCTCTACAGGGCTCTCATCCCTGATGATGAGAGGGGTCTGTTTAGAGAGGATTTGCCAAAGTATGTGGTCATTTGTGATAATGTGAGTTTCCATCGATCAAACATCATAAGGCAATGGTTTGTGACCCACCCGAGGATGCTCATAGAATTCCTCCCACCTTATTCACCATTCCTTAACCCAATTGAGGAGTTCTTTTCAGCATGGAGGTGGAAGGTGAACGATCGTCAGCCACACACACAGATGACCCTGCTGGCTGCAATGGATGCAGCATGTGAGGACACCACAGTAGACGCCTGCAGAGGATGGATAAGGCATTCCAAAAGATTCTTTCCACGTTGCATTGGAAGGGAAAATATCCGGTGTGATGTGGATGAGAATATGTGGGCTGACAGACAGGAACGTCTGGATGTGTAGAGACAGCACTAGAACAGTGCTGTGGGCAAAGTTGTGCCTTAGGGGTGGTTTCCTGTGTTTCTTTCTAATTTAGTTTTTTTTCCTTTGTGCCCCTTGGGTTGTCCAGTCTCTTTCAATCAATAACCCACATACAGTAATATGTAAATAGTACTGTTGAAATTGATATATGCCATAGAAGTGCAGCCTTGTGCATTTTCAATACAGTAACTGTCATCCAAACTGTAGCCTAAGTTTACATCAGGTAATACTGTCAAAGTACACAGTTCCATTGACAACATGCCTAAACATTTTGACAACCTTGTTCGTGAACAATGACTCAATGACTTATCATTCTGATGACACTGACATGATCATTGGCATGAATATTTACTTTTGAGAGATGTACTAAGGATTTTTAGTGACTGACTAGCTTTAGAAACATATCTATTGTATATTGCAGTTTGTACAAATTGTTCTGAGAAATGCACTTATTATTTTGCACATGTTAGGGATGATGTGAAAAATGCACCAAAGCGACTGAGAAAAACTGTAATACCTGGAATGTGATTCAGACAGGGAGATGGTGTGGCGATGGGCGGAGTGGCAATGATAGATAGATAGATAGATAGATAGATAGATAGATAGATAGATAGATAGATAGATAGATAGATAGATATTTGTTAGATGGGAAAAGGGGTGCCTATAATGTATGGTGAGGGCCAATATAGCACTGTGTTTTCCAAGAGTATGATATATTTATATATAACTTCATGACACAACACCTTAAATGTAAACATACAAAAGTGATCATAGGCTGAAATGAAATAGAGTATATACCCAGGAGTGTTGTTACTTTCTCCCCAATGGTGTAGCCTACATAAGCAAATGTACACAAAATGTACAGTACCAGTCAAAAGTTTGGACACACCTACTCATTCAAGGGTTTTTCTTTATTTTTACTATTTTCTACATTGTAGAATAATAGTGAAGACATCCAAACTATGAAATAACACATATGGAATCATGTACTAACCAAAAAAGTGTTAAACAAATCAAAATATATTTAAGATTTTAGATTCTTCAAAGTAGCCACCTTTGCCTTGATGACAGCTTTGCACACTCTTGGCATTCTCTCAACCAGCTTCATGAGGAATGCTTTTCCAACAATCTTGAAGCAGTTCCCACAAATACTGAGCACTTGTAGGCTGCTTTTCCTTCACTCTGCAGTCCAACTCATCCCAAACCATCTCAATTGTGTTGAGGTCAGGTGATTGTGGAGGCCAGGTCATCTGATGCAGCACTCCATCACTCTCCTTCTTGGTCAAATAGCCCTTACACAGCCTGGAGATGTCTTTTGGGTCATTGTCCTGTTGAAAAACAAATGGTAGTCCCACTAAGCGCAAACCAGATGGGATGGCGTATCGCTGCAGAATGCTGTGATAGCCATGCTGGTTAAGTGTGCCTTGAATTCAAAATAAATCACAGACAGTGTCACCAGCAAAGCACCCCCACACCATCACACCTCCTCCTCCATGCTTCACGGTGGGAACCACACATGCAGAGATCATCCGTTCACCTACTCTGCATCTCACAAAGACACGGCGGTGACATTGCTCATGTTTCTTGGCCCAAGCAAGTCTCTTCTTATTATTGGTGTCCTTTAGTAGTGGTTTCTTTGCAGCAATTTGACCATGAAGGCCTGATTCACGTAGTCTCCTCTGAACAGTTGATGTTGAGATGTGTCTGTTACTTGAACTCTGTGAAGCATTTATTTGGGCTGCAATCTGAGGCTGGTAACTCTAATTAACTTGTCCTCTGCAGCAGAGGTACCTCTGGGTCTTCCTTTCCTGTGGTGGTCCTCATGAGAGCCAGTTTCATCATAGTGCTTGATGGTTTTTGCGACTGCACTTGAAGAAACTTTCAAAGTTCTTGAAATGTTCCGGACTGACTGGTTGAGAGTGTGCAAAGCTGTCATCAAGGAAAAGGGTGGCTACTTTGAAGAATCTCAAAATTAAAATATATTTTGATTTGTTACTACATGATAAAACACTTTTTTTGTTACTACATGATTCCATATGTGTTATTTCATAGTTTTGATGTCTTCACTATTATTCTACAATGTAGAAAATAGTAAAAATAAAGAAAAACCCTGAAATGAGTAGGTGTGTCCAAACTTTTGACTGGTACTGTACATGTAAGCTTATAGTCCAATGCAGGAGACGCGTCTAAGCTACTGTGTCCACTATCATCTCAGCCAGACATCCTGACAGGAGAGTCTCCTCGACAACCACATCAGGTCATTTGCGTCCCAGGCAGTACTTGGTTCCGGGTGCTTTGCTGCCACCTACAGCCTGACCAGGGAGCTGACGCCAGCCCCTGAGTCCTGCAACCTCTGTCTGCCTGTTTTTTACTGCATCCCAAATGGCACCCTATTCCTTACATAGTGCACTACTTTTGACCACAACCCAATGAGTCCTCAAAAGTAGTGCACTTTATGGGGAATATGGTGCCATTTGGGATGTAGGCTGTTTGTGATCCCAGCAATGTGGGTCTGCAGCAGGCAGCACTGACTCTGCTGGGTTTTAGTTCAGGAGGGGACCTGCTGCTGAGTGTTAGCATGGGCACACTGCCAGCCTGGCATTTCCTGTGCGCAAGAGGAACTGACAGACATACTGCTGTGTAGACGTGCAGAGAGACTCACACCAGGAGTTGGTGCACTTTGTCAACACGGGTCCACATTCCTCTAACGGTAATAGGAAGCTCCTCCTAGCTTTAGGGTGGTGAGGTTAATGGTGCCCTGTCTCTAGTGTACCTCCTGTGGTGGGATAATGTAACATTACAGTTGCTGTTGTAAAGAGTGAAGGGGCTGATGTCTTGATATACGGTTGTGTGAGAAACGTGCCTGTTTATATTGAATATCAGTTGATAATGTTAGATAATTAGGAGGAATAGATATGGATACACACATTGCACAGACAGTGATATCGCTGGAGTTTATGTTTATGAAGTGTAGTCTTGAAAGCCCACAGGCACACAGATGGACAGCTACATCATTAAATGGGCACTCTGTGAGACTAGTGGTTGCTCAGGCATTTTACATGGGCAGCTGAGGAGCATAATGGGGGCCTGTTGTTCTGCTGACTAAAGGCAGAGAGGAAGAGGAAGAGAGAGGCCCAACTTGGCGGAAGATCTGTCTCCCTCCAGCAGGTTGAGGTCAATGAGAGCATGTCGAATTTGGTCAACAAAAAAATCTATGGCTTATTTGAGTCATTTAGCAGACGCTCTTATCCAGAGCGACTTACAGTTACTGAGTGCATACATTTTTCATACTGGCCCCCCGGGGGAATCGAACCCACAACCCTGCCGTCGCAAGCGCCATGCTCTACCAACTGAGCTACAGGAGGGTGAGGTTTATTTGATCGAATAGAAGTTTTGTAATGCTTAAGTTGTTAAGAGCGTACTGATATAAGTAGGACACTTGACATCCCGGCAACTTTGGGAAGAAAACACTTTCCCTATCTTTTGGAGTTGTCTCGAGATGGCTATGCATATTCATGATATGAGGCTAGTAGCATAGCATCTCTCTCCATTGATTACAGGCGGTTGACGACAACAACCCTCATCGAAAATTCTAAAAATGATTACAATAATGAGATGTTCTACCAATCCAAAGAAAGAGACAGGCCGCATTGCCGCTTTGTGTACGACTCCCATTGTTTTGGCAGAGAGACATGTATTTTGTCAGTATTCCATAATCTTTGCTAAGGGCCCTACGCAAACATAGCGACGGAGCGTCGTATACTGTCCGTTCCAAAATTTTGCCACACAAAAGTACATAGAACTATGTCTAAAACAACGCTCCGTCACTCTGTTTGCATTAAGTGTGTAGCGGCCATAAATTAGAGGTGTGTGTGTTGTCATTCGAAAGGATGGAAAGGAAAGGAAAATATTGATGGCAAATATCACAAGGCAACATGTAGCTTAAAGTTTTTATTTTAATTAGGCTGCTACTGAGTTCAAGACCCATGTTTGTGTTTACAAGAATAGTTCTCCCTCTGAGTCTCACTCACTTTCCCTTTCTCACAAAAACACAACTGCGTTCTTTCGTGACTTGCATCAAATAGAGCAAACTACCATCATTTGGAATCTAATTCAATCTTTTCATCTACCATTCAATCTTTGATTTTCACAAATGTAATCAAAGACTCATTAAACTGTGGCATATTTTTTCCATGTCAGATGCCAATTGCACGCTCTCAAATGCACAAAATGTTTTTCCACTTACTGCCAGCACGGAGCGGTGAGGGAGGGGAGAGCACGTTTTGTGAATGAACAGCAGAAAGAAGTGGGGGAGGGGAAGCTGAGTTTGAGGAAAAGTGAGGAAGAACAAAGCTGTAGTACCTGTCTTTACTGCCTGAGGGCAGCAGTGCTGCTCACCACAATATGGAGAGGCTGGATAGACTAGACAAGGCACTGGAATGCTACTGAGGCATTGAGATCTAGTCAGATCAGGGCTGAAGTTAACTCTCTCATTACCTTTTTTCTCATTTTCTCTGTGAATAATGGTGGCTTAATAGCAAGATACAAAAATCTTAAAAGCTTTGCTGCTGCCAATTGCTCTCAGAAACTTCATTACACTGACACATTCATCATGTCATATCATAGTGGAGAGTTGTCGAGTGGGAGATAAATATATTTCTGTCCACTAAATCCTTCCATTCTCCCCAGGAAGTAATTGGCTGTGTCAGAAATAGCATCCTATTTCCTATATAGGGCACTTATTTTGGCCAGGGCTCTGGTCAAAAGTAGTTCACTATATAGAGCAGGGTTCTTCAATTCCGGTCCTGGAGGGCCGAAACACCTCTGTTTTTCATCCTCTCCTTCTAATCAGGGGCTAATTCAGACCTGGGACACCAGGTGAGTGCAATTAACTACCAGGTAGAAATAAAAAACAGAAGTGTTTCGGCCCTCCAGGACCGGAATTGAAGAACCCTGATATAGAGAATAGGGTGCCATTTCAGACGCAGCCAGTTCTGCTGACAGCACACCCTAAACAAACCATTCCTCTTCTAAGAAAATATAGCAACTCCAACTATAGGGTTGGAGTCAATTCCCTTTTAATTCCAGTTAATTCAGGCAGTGCACTATGGACATTTTTCCAGGGCCATTACTTGAATTTTCATTTATTTCCTTAATTCAGTGGAGTTTAACCCTGACACATAGGAAATAATGGAGAGTCATAACATCAGAGTTACTATTATTTTAATCGGAAATAGTTGAATTAACTCTGCAAAGAGTGAAATTAACACCCCATGGTGTAAAATAACCCCAGAGTTGGTGTTAATTACCAGAGTTGAGCGTGATTGTTTCACTCAAAACCATGGCCATCATTATCATACTTCCCAGCATGCTCTATTGCGGTTCGATTTTTAGAATGTTGTTTCAATATCTGTGTTTTTGCATGTATATTGATTGATTGATTAGTCTTATGCAACACAAAAATAAATAGCATACATTTTTCTAAACTAATCCAATCTGGATTATTGCAGCTGTTACCAAAATGGTTGTTCCTGTTTAGATGCTTTGGGTAGTCTAATTTATTAATCTTTCTAACCCTGGCAGTCATTCTGAATGCAGGTTGTGGGTGAATAAACATTACAATTGTTGGATTTCCCCACTCTGGCTGGATTCCAAAAGGAATTAAACATCACTTTGCAAGCCAGAATAATATGACTTGCAGGCCTGATGTGGCCTGCAAACCAGGAGTTTAGGCTGCTGTATTACGGTAACAATAGCATTTTTCTGTGTTTTACCCTGATTAGAGTCAATTTATGTAGTATTATGAGTCAGAGTACATTTCTAATGACACTGGTAGGAGTAAACATGACTTTAAACAATTAACTCTAGAATACTGAACAACACTGCAGAGAGTTAAAAAAGTAAAATATCAACACTAAATTGAGCATATACAACTCGGATAAAATGAATCTGTTGCCAGAGTACGCTTTACTCCTTTTAGACTGTTATCTGTGGCATTTTCGTCAATTAGAATATTAGAGTAACATTTACTCTAGTTATTTTTACTGTGCACGAATGGTAAAGGGACCATTGAGAACATTTATATGAAATTAATACAAGTATATTTTTGCTCATTCATCTCAATCTATTCCAGCCTGGTCTCTTAGACTAGAAGTAGTATAGTAAATGTAAATCCGGGACACTCAAATTCGTATAATATGTTAAGTTTGGTATGGTTACATAAGACAGAAGTTGGGGTGGATGGGTAGGCGTAAAACGCGAACATCTAGCAACCCAAAGGTTGTGAGTTCTAATCTCATTACGAACAACTTTACATTTTAGCTAATTATCAACTTTTCAACTACTTACTACTTTTTAGCTACTTTGCAACTACTTAGAATGTTACCTAACCCTAAACATGAACCCTTTTAGCTAACCCTTCCCCTAACCCTAATCTTAACCCTTTAACCTAACTCCTAAACTTACCCCTAACCTTAACCCTAACCCCTAGCCTAGCTAACGTTATCCACCTAGCTAGAATTTGTAACATATACTACATTTAGCAAATTCGTAAGATATTGTATGTTTTGCAAATTGGTAACATATAATACGAATTGTAATTTGTAACATATCATATGAAATGGGTGATGGACATCACAAATTAATACATACTATACGAAACGTAACATATCATACTAAATGGAGTGTCTCGGATTTACATTCAGAATAATACGAAATGCTCTGAGACCAGGTTGTCTACTCATATCCATTCATTTCTGTGCTACATGTCTGGTCCTTGAGTTATGTTGCCAATGACAATTAGATTTTACCGGTCAGGTGGCTATATTATTGGCTTTACTCTGTCTTGCTGTTCTACCATTAGTGTATACTGTACTAACTTTCATTGACCAGAATGTTTGGTTTGGACATTTCTCTCTCCCCCTGTCTCTCCCTCCCTCACTCTTTCTCTGTCTCTCTGGCCATAGTGCTTTACCTCAGTCTTTGACTGAGTCATAAAAAAGCCATTTTTTAAACCACTGTGTAAAACCAACACCTGCATGTCGACACAGTGCGCTACTCTGAAATGTCACTGGCAGCTTTATTATCCAAAGGTGCTATAGGGCCCACACACTTGCACAGAATGTTTTTCCATATCAAACCCAGTGACTAACCACCGGCAAAAAGTATGTACAGTGCATTCGGAAAGTATTCCACATTTTGTTATGTTACAGCCTTATTCTAAAATGGATTAAATTGTTTCCCCCCCCCCTCATCAATCTACACACAATACCCCATAATGACAAAGCAAAAACTGTTTTTTATTTTTATTTTGGCAAATTTATTAAATATAAAAATCAGAAATATCACATTTACATAAGTATTCAGACCCTTTACAGCCTCGACTCTTCTTGGGTATGACGCTACAAGATTGGCATACCTGTATTTGGGGAGTTTCTCCCATTCTTCTATGCAGATCCTCTCAAGCTCTGTCAGGTTGGATGGGGAGCGCCGCTGCACAGCTATTTTCAGGTCTCTCCAGAGATGTTTGATCGGGTTCAAGTCCGGGCTCTTGCTGGGACACTCAAGGACATTTAGAGACTTGTCCCGAAGCCACTCCTGCATTGTCTTGGCTGTGTGCTTAGGGTTGTTGTTCTGTTGGAAGGTGAACCTTCGCCCCAGTCTGAGGTCCTGAGCGCTCTGGAGCAGGTTTTCATCAAGGATCTCTCTCTCATCTTTCCCTCGATCCTGACTAGTCTCCCAGTCCCTGCCGCTGAAAAACCTCCCCACAGCATGATTCTGCCACCACCATGCTTCACCGTAGGGATGGTGCCAGGTTTCCTCCAGACGTGATGCTTGGCATTCAGGCCAAAGAGTTCAATCTTGGTTTCATCAGACCAGAGAATCTTGTTTGTCATGGTCTGAGAGTCCTTTAGGTGCCTTTTGGAAAACTCCAAGCAGGCTGTCATGTGCCTTTTACTGAGGAGTGGCTTTTGTCTGGCCACTCTACCATAAAGGCCTGATTGGTGGAGTGCTGCAGAGATGGTTGTCCTTCTGGAAGGTTTTCCCATCTCCACAGAGGAACTCTGGAGCTCTTTCAGAGTGACCAACAGGTTCTTGGTCATCTCCCTGACCAAGGCCCTTCGCCCCCGATTGCTCAGTTTGACCGGGCGGCCAGCTATAGGAAGAGTCTTGGTGGTTCCAAACTTCTATTTAAGAATGATGGAGGCCGGGCCTCCCGAGTGGCTCAGTGATCTAAGACACTGCATCACAGTGCTTGAAGCGTCACTACATCCCTGGGTTCGATCCCAGGCTGTGTCACAGCCGGCCGTGACCGGGAGACCCATGAGGCGGCGCACAATTGGCCCAGCGTCGTCCGGTTTAGGGCAGGGTTTGGCCAGCCAGGATTTCCTTGTCCCATCGTACTTTAGCGACTCCTTGTGGCAGGCTGGGCGCCTGCAAGCTGACTTCGGTCGTCAGTTGGACGGTGTTTCCTCCAACACATTTGTGCGGCTGGCTTCCGGGTTAAGCGAGCAGTGTGTCAAGAAGCAGTGCGGCTTGGCAGGGTCGTGTTGTGGAGGACACATGGCTCTCGACCTTCGCCTCTCCCGAGTCCGTAGGGGAGTTGCAGCGATGAGACAAGACTGTAACTGGCAATTGGATATCACGAAATTGGGGAGAAAAAAGGGGTAAAAGTACCAAAAAAATATAAAATACAAAGAATGATGGAGGCCACTGTGTTCTTGGGGACCTTCAATGCTGTAGAAATGTTTTGGTACCCTTCCCGAGATCTGTGCCTCGACACATTCCTGTCTCAGAGCTCTACAGACAATTCCTTCAACCTCATGGCTTGCTCTGACATGCACTGTCAACTGTGGGACCTTATATAGACAGATGTGTGCCTTTCCAAATCATGTCCAATCAATTGAATTTACTCCAATCAAGTTGTAGAAACATCTCAAGGATGATCAATGGAAACAGGAGGCACCTGAGCTCAATTTCTAGTCTCATAACAAAGGGTCTGAATACTTATGGAAATAACCTATTGCTGTTTTTTATTTTTAATAAATTTGCAAAAATTCTATAAACCTGTTTTCGCTTCATCATTATGGAGTATTGTGTGTAGATTGATGAGGATTTTTATTTATTTAATCAATTTTAGATTAAGGCTGTAATGTAACAAAATGTGGAAAAAGTCAAGGGGTCTGAATACTTTCCAAATGCACTGCGTCTCTCTCCCCAGTGCAATAACTGAAGGTCACACTATTAATTTTCACAACTTTGCAAATAGTAATGCTGGTTGCATAGGAACAGGGTTATTTTCTAAATGCATTTCTCTCTAGATTTATGTTGTAGTTCTTATCTTAAAGTCCCTTTGTCCCTTTGTTGTGATGGTTGCAGAAGGAGCTTTAATGGCTTTTGGGAGTCTTGTGAAATGTCAGGTTTTAGTCCGTCTGTAGCCCCAGGGCTGGGAGAGCGATTTCTGTCAAAACTATTTGAGTCCCTCCGAGCACCAGTGATTTATTACCCACAGGGACCTCTGCAAAGAGCCTTCACTCCTCCCTTCCTTTCTACCCCGCCCCCTCTCTCCACTCTCTCTTTCCTTCCTCTTTCTCCCTCTTTTTCCCCTCCACCCCCCTTCCTTGTTGCAGAGATTCAGCAGTAAACTTGAAGATTGTCGACTTTGATGTGACATGAAGAGGGGAGTCAAAACAAACAAAAAATCCCTCAAACACATTCATAGCCATCTTGGCTCTGCACGGCCATTTCCTTATGGGTCTGAACCAACTCTGTCCTCACAACCTTGCTTGACTCCTTCCTTTTTAACATGCCTTTCTTCGCTGTCGCTTTTTCACCGTCCAGCTGGACTTGTCAATCTGCGTGACAGCTGGCCATCATCCAGCTATAGAATGGAAGATGCCCAAGGGCACTGGGCAAAGACTATTTTGAAATGTTTTCTTTCAGATTCTAAATGGTATATTTAAGTAATAAGGCCCAAGGGGGTGTGGTATATGGCCAATTTACCACGGCTAAGGGCTGTTCTTAAGCATGACGCAACGCACAGTGCCTAGACACAGCCCTTAGCTGTGGTATATTGTCCATATACCACAAACCCCCGAGGTTTGTTATTGATATTATAAACAGATTACCAATATAATTAGGAACAGTGAACAAGTCGTTTTGCGTTATCGTATCTGAAGATTATGCCTTTGTTAAATGTTTTTCATGACGAAATGGAATGTTGGTTGTTCAGGCCAAAGGGGGGATGTTTTATGATGTTATTTGAAATGTGCCGCTTGGAGGGTGACGCCCGAGGGGAGACTGGTGATTGGCCAGAAGAGGGAGTAGCCCCTCCCTTTGCATTGTTTATAAATAGGAGTTAAACGATGAGACGACAGAACGGCCATAACAATCTGGGAGGCGTTCTCCAGGCAACGCGTGTCTGTGAATTTATGCTGTAACCTCGTGGTATGAATAAAAACTTCTGACACGATGCAGCATAACGGACTTTTTGTTCATCAGCAATATTACCACCATTCATCATATACGACATAATGGCGCCCAACGTGGGGCATGGGTTTGCGTCTCCTCTTTGTTTCAGTCAACCGCCGGCCTAACTCTCTCTGAAGCATGGCCGAAAAAGGGTGAGTGTGTTCTTACCGCTTCGGAGTTTGGTAGATTGGATATGACTTGTGTACATTGAGGGGATGTTCCATATGACCTGGCCTCAGGTGGTGTTTGTTGCTGGTCGACTGAAGTCTGCTAAATTTATTTCATCGGAAACGACAGTTAATTGGAATTTAGAGCATTAAACGGTAGGATTTAAGTATTGAACGTGTATAATTCATTGGTAACGGGTGACAATGGGTTAGTAGGGAATAAAGGTTGGAATACGTATGCATTTTTAGGGCACCGTGAATACGGAAAAGACCTCGAAACGAGGCGACTTGTAATAATAATTATTATTATTATTAAGTGGGCTACAAATCCTGGGCTTAGTTAGACTGAATCAGGTTGATTTCTTAAGCGGGAATTATGAAGTGAATTGGTGTATTTATGTTATACTCCGCCTCTGGTCGACGGGAAATTGGTTTGGGGATAACCGCTTGATATGAGATTCATCTTTCAAGGCAGCATAAAGTTAGACGGGGAGAATTGGACGATTATTTATTTGGCCACGGTGCAGGATATTGATTTGTGTAGTAGGCTGCTGTTGGCTAGAGGCTGAAGCTAAGGCTGGATTGTTTCAGGCCACGTGGTGCCTCGTTGCTAAGGCTTGATTGTATGGTTCGGGTCACGTGGTACATCGTGGCGAAATGCTAAATGCTAATTTTTGAGGCTAAAGTGTGAATCATGCTACATCATGGTGGCTGGATGCTAGTGCTAATTGTGTTTTGTGTCACGATGTACTGTAGGCTAAGCTAACTGCTAAGGTTGAATGCTAATTGTGTTGCGGGCTATATGCTAACGGATATCCTTAGAGATTCCGTTGCGACGGGTGAAAGTCTCTTAAACTTGTTTATGTGTTTGTAAGTCAGGTTATATGTTTTGTGAGCGCTGGTAAATGTTGTTTGATTATAAGGGGGAAATGGGAATTACAGCTGGACTGTTATTATGTTTGGGGAGAGAGAAGAGAGAATCTTTCTTCCACGGTGAAAAGTATTTTTGAATGGTTATGCGCATGCGTTTAATTTTGCGACACTACAGTACCAAACGTGGGAGTTGGAGTTTATGGCACGAGATTAGGGAACGTTTTGTTTTACGGCACCATGAGGGGATGCTGAGACTCAAGTATGAGGTTAAAATGATATTTGCGCATGCGTGATTTTACGGGGTTAAAAACTACAACATGTGGTTATGTGCTAAGCCTACAAAGCACGGCATTATGGGTAAGGGTCATAGGTCCCATGTGACGCGGCAAGGGATAATAGTCACAGAATAAGAGAGATTTTGGGGAAAAATCTCTTAGGTGTTAAACGGTTGTTGTTCGAACGGGAAACTATTTGGCGAGATGTGGTAAAGTTATAAATCAAATATATGGTGACGGAGTATAATTAATTAAAATAAGACTATTAAAATTAAATGAAAGGGTTTGGAGCGATCTATTTAGTAAATGATATTTGCGCATGCGTGGGATTCTGCAAAACAACACATTGGTTAAACTGCAGACAGAGGAACACAGACGACGGAACAAATAGGCACAGGGAGAGTTTAACACGAGTATTCTAGTTTAAAGATTGGTTAAAGATGAAACTTGTTTTGTAGCCTATTGAATTTATAAATTAGATATATGGTAGCGGATTATAATACATTTAATTAAATAATTAAATAACGGATTAAAATAAAATAAAAAGGTTTTTGAGCGATCTATAATTAGTCCTGAGTTAAAGTCTTACAGTGAATCATGTAGAACAAACGAATATTGAATGGTTGGGAATACTCAGTGACTGCATTAACGACTAAAATGTTATGTTGTGTCTTTGTTCTTCTGTCATATGAGAGGAACGCTAAGTGGGAGGAGCGAGGAGATACAGGAAGTGATCACGTCACGTGGCAGAGGATCAAGTCAAAAAAAGGTTTTGGTACTGATTATGGTTACAAAATCTTTCCCTAACAGGATATGTGATGTTATGACGATTTTACAAGGGGCTTGGCAAATTCTATTTCAATAAAAGTTATATTTTGGAAGCTATGGGCATCACTGGGCTGGATTGCAGTTCGATTGGAAATCAGGTACTGACATTATTCTTTAAATTTATGATAATTAGGGGTTATAGAGCAAGGGGTTAAGGGCTTTGTTTAGGGGTATTTTAGTCTGAAGATGACTAACTTGCATTTACTTGCATTTGATGGGTTGTGGTAATATACTCAACACTAATTGATAAATTGGTGATATAGGAATAAAAAATTGGTTTTAAATTATTCATAATTTTTAATTGAGTTTTTAATGGGTTTTTATTTTTAATTAAAGGGTTTTTGAATAAGGCATTTAATTGAATGTTTTTAATATTCATATTTTATTTTATTTAAAAATTTTTGGGAGGAGGAAAAAAAAAAAAAAAAAATTTATTTTTTTTTTATTTTTTTTGAAGGTTGTTAGGGTTATATTAATAATTTAAGGGGGGAAGCCTATATAACTTATACAGTCTAGAATAAGATAGTTCACAATAAAGGAATATAAAAGGGTGTTACAATGGGGAAAAAGATATCAGGACTATGAGAGTCATTTCACGGGTGGAAATAGGGGTAATCCTTTAATTAAAGTGTTGCTAGGTTATCCGGCAAGTGAAACAAAAGTTGCCCTTCATTCTCAAACAAAAATTGATAAAATATGTCAGCGATAAGATAGGTTTAAAAAGTAGAGCTTAGGGATGTTTATTCTCAGCTTACAATGATCATCTAGCAGGGTGATTATGGCATCAGAGATGAAGATGAATACGAGCAGAAACAACGATGAAGATGAATTCAGAAGACTGAAGAAAATGGGATGTCTGGGAACTTAAGGAGATGAGGAGGATGAAGATGAGTGATTGAGAGAGGTCATGGGTGGATATGACTCTGTGATCAGAAGGAAGTGGCAAGAGAGGAAAGAAGGATACTGGAGACTTGATCTCGGATGAAAGTTGAACGAAGAAGAAGACAAGATATTCGAGTTCTGATGAAGAAAAGTAAGAAGATGATGGAAGATGATATTTCAAGAACAGAACTTAGAAGATAACCTTTTGAAGAATACTGATATGTCAACGACGAGAAGGAACAGGATCAAGAAAATCTGCTGAGAAAATAATCCCAAGAGTTGGAGAAGGAGAAAATAAGTGTTGGTTATGAAGAATCAGAGGGAATCAAATCAACAATCACTGTTACAGCTTTAACTGAACAATATCAAAGGCAATTGTACCAACCAAGGGGGGACCAGATGTTCCATATAGACTGTCAGTTTCTGGACAGACACAGAATTGGAGAAGAAGAAACAGAGGAAGATCAACGAGCAAGTGAAGATCACCGGTGCTTCCGGTGAACACTAAATATTCTAGAGTGCCGAGAATATCCGGAAGGGGTGCATTGCTGAGAGCATCGATTAGAGAAGAAGAGGAAATAGCTAACAGTTGAAACAACTGACCATTAGAAGTGATAGTGAATAGGGGAAAAACTTATCGGGGTTCAGTCTAAAAAGGTTAAACATATCACTCTGTAAAATAAACTAATTAGGTTAGGATAGGGATTGGAAGTAGTAAAATAGTTTAATTACTCTTAGGGAATCAATTGAGCTCTGCTATAAAAGTCAAAGAGGAAGTAAAAGAGACATACTAATATTAGAAGATGCTGTTATGGCAGTGTTGGGAAGAGATGCATGGTGTAAATTTAAGTGGTCAATCAGAGGCATACTGACTGTCTGGTAGAATATTTTAAGAAGTAGGGTTTTTTGGGAATCATTTGCTTAAAAGATAATATCATAGGAAGGATGATAATGTATTAGATTACATGTTAGACAATCTGTCTGGGAAAAAACTTAATAGGGGTGACTGTTATTTTGGGTTACATTCTTACACTAAGAGATTTGAGGTTAGGCTAAAAGGTGTTTAGTCGGTTTTGCCAAGTCTGTGTGTAATGAGTCAGAAGCAGGTGGGGAACTTTCCCAATCACATATTCTAAAAATTTGGTGGTAAGAGATTTTGTCCATAAGTCAGGGGGAAAGGTTTTAAATGTTATGAGAGAAAAGATTAGATTAAAATAAGTTAGGGGTAGGATAGGTTGAAAGAACTCTGAGACAGTAAGCTAAGTTTCAAAGTTAGTAGTAAGACAGAGAGAGAACAGTGAGGAAGGACATTTTAAAGTTTAGTGGGAAGATATGGTAGGAGTTTAAATCGGTTAGGAGCAGATGCATTGAGAAAGTATGTGTTGCTGAATGATTTGAGGGTGATTGAGTATCTATATTTACAGTTTCCAGTAGGGAGATCAAGGTCATTATAGGTGTATTTTGTTATAATCAGGAGGTTTAAAGTTTAGAGGTAGAACTGAAAGGGGGAAAAAGTGACACTAGTGGGGATGGATGGAAGTACAAGGAAGGAGTTCAAAGTCTTGGGGGGAAAACTAGGAGTAAATAAGGACATTAACACTTCAGTCTATTAGAACAACAGGGAGAAGCAATTTAACTCTTTCAACATTGATAGGTATTAAAGTCATAAACATATTGCATTTGATTATAAGGGAACCAATACAGCACCAATTTTAGGGGGAAAAATACTTATTAGGGTTTAAGATGGGGACGTTTCTCTCATATGGAGAGATAATTATGGAGAATAAGTATTGTTATCAGGACCAGGAGTAGAAGGAGGTATAGTTTGGAATAGGGTTAGGAGTGACTGTTCACTTATGTTGCGTAATATTATAGAGAAAGGTTAGGGAGAATATATGTGTACTTATTTAGGGCAAGCATTAGAATTTGTTTCGGTTAGGAATTATTGGTTAAAGGGCAATGTAATTCATAAAGTAACGCTTATAATGGAAGATTTGAAGTCTGTAGAAGTTTTCACAGTCATTGAGGGAGTTCAGGAGGAGTAGAACTGAATGGACAGTAGTCACTCCAACAGTAGATAATACACAGAGGATAATGGGAAATTTTGCACTAGAAGTAATTAGGGTTGATACAGCAGCTAAATCAACTACTTTAAGGGTAACTTTGGAAGGGATTAATGATACTATGGCAATAGCAAATATAGGAGTATGATACTGACAACAATTGTTCTGAAATTAAAGAGGTAGCAAGAGGGACTCAGGAGGTTATGGTACGAATGGGGTTAAAATAGAGCAGATAGAAACAATATAGATTAATCTGAAATGGAGAATAGAGATTCATCATGGAAGCTGCAGTATGGGGTCTTTTGATTTTGATGACAGAGGGGGGGGGCATCTGATCAGTGCTGCTCGTTCCTCTGTTGTGAAAATTAGAGATAGATTAACTCATTCTGTAGGGTCAGTGAGGAATCTTGAGGGTTGATATCTGTTGGGGATGCCAGCCCAAGACGTGTTAGACGGTCGCGCGGCCTCTGACGGGTGTGGGTAAATGTTATGCTTTGTCATGACTGTGGTATCGGCAACAGTCATTGACCGATAAAATAATGTTGTTGTCAAAACAGTAGGGTTTAAGTGTTCTTGGGTGAAAAGATTACCCTATGAGCATTGGTTAGAGAGAGAGTAAAATCAGGTAATTGCAAACTCTGAAGTATTCAGGTGAAATATTGAGGGATAAAAGTGGTGTTTATTCTAATAAAACATATGAGGAAAGATTAGATTGGGATGTTAGATGATAACTTTGGATAAGCATGACCTTAAGGGTAGTAATGACAAATAATAGGTTACTTTTTATATATCAGGTAGTAAGAAGAGCAGGACTTTGATGGTTAAAAGATTAGCTTTTGACTGACAATGTGACTATGGGAATTTTAGAGGATGAGGGGAAATTATGATAGAGTATATTCTTACCCTATGGGGATAGGATGTTGTTACAGGTCAACGTTGAGGCTTCCATATGAGGTTTTACCATTATAAGAGGGATAGCATTGGATACAGCTAAATCTAGGGTTAAAAGGGTGACATTACATTTACATTTTGGTCATTTAGCAGACACATGGCGACATGTCATAGTCTTCAAGCCTATCATTGAAGAATAAGTTTAAGGGAGAAGGGGGGACTTCATTCATGGTATGGTGTAACATTTGGGAAGATAATAAGCTTTGATAACACTGTGTGATGTTTGTACTGACTTTTGAGAAAGTTATGAGATTGAGATAGGTTGGAGAAGTGGTGCCTGGAGACAACACTCAGATGCCGGTGTTGACTGTTCCGGATCTGGACGAAGACGGACGAGGGGGTCTAGATGGACTACTGAATGGATAAATATCATTTTGGATTATTTTATGATTTTTCAAATTGGTTTTTCAATATTAGTATGATTTTTAGTGTGATTTATGAATCAAAGGGGGGAATGGATAATATGATTCATGCATCATTTATGTATCATTTTTTAAAATTCTTAGGTGAAATGGAGGTTTAATTTGAAAGTGGTTGTTTTGCAAAGGATACTGTTTGGTCGTTTATTTTCTTGTCATTCCAGAAGCATGTGGGAGAAGCATGTGGAGATTGGAATACTCAAACAAAGACAATATGACTGGAGGAGATGAAACAAGGAGGGTGTGGCTGATTCCATCATCAACAAGTCCATTGGAAGAGGACACTACAGGAAGAGGAAGTGTAGTGGACTACATTCCAGTGTCTGCAATGAAATATAGACATATTTGATGTGTAATACATAATTGTGTCATATTCTTAGGTATTGATTTTAGTAGAATGATGTTTGATGTTATTGAATACAGATGAGGATCGTAGATGCTTTTGTTTATTTCGATGGGGTTAGGGACAGAGGGTTACGCAGGGAGAGATTCTCTTTCAGGTCCTATGGGTTGACCAGCCTGAGAGTGGATATTTATGGATAGGATTTTGTTTACATGGGTATTTAATTACATCATAGTTTCAAATGCATTTACATGAGTTATGAGGTTATCTGGAGTACCGACGGTGGTTGCCTGGGGCAGAGGGACGGTGAGAGAATTTTACTGTCTTGATTGATATGGATGGATGGCTGCTGGACAGTTTTTCGCTCTCACACTCCATAGAGATTTCTTCATAATTCATAGTAATGTGTTCATACTTCAGAAACAGTTGTTCATAATTCATAGTAATGTGTTCATACTTCATAAATAGTTGTTCATATGTCATAGCAATGTATTTACACTCCATAAACAGGTATTTCATAGAAAGGTATTTACACTCTAGAGGAGAATGTTTTTGGGTTTAAGGTTAAGAATATTCAATGAGATAAATGGTTAATAGTCATAATCTTATTCTGTTTGTTTTCGAGACGTTTATTTCGTCTCGAAAGGGGGGAATATCGTATCTGAAGATTATGCCTTTGTTAAATGTTTTTCATGACGAAATGGAATGTTGGTTGTTCAGGCCAAAGGGGGGATGTTTTATGATGTTATTTGAAATGTGCCGCTTGGAGGGTGACGCCCGAGGGGAGACTGGTGATTGGCCAGAAGAGGGAGTAGCCCCTCCCTTTGCATTGTTTATAAATAGGAGTTAAACGATGAGACGACAGAACGGCCATAACAATCTGGGAGGCGTTCTCCAGGCAACGCGTGTCTGTGAATTTATGCTGTAACCTCGTGGTATGAATAAAAACTTCTGACACGATGCAGCATAACGGACTTTTTGTTCATCAGCAATATTACCACCATTCATCATATACGACAGCGTCATACCCGTGGTATATTTAAGCAATAATGCCCGAGGAGGTGTGGTATATGGCGATATACCACGGCTAAGAGCTGTTCTTAGGCACGACGCAACGCGCAGTTCCTAGACACAGCCCTTAGCCATGGTATATTGGCAATATACCACAAACCCAGAGGTGCCTTATTGCTATTATAAACTGGTTACCAATGTAATTAGAGCAGTAAAAATAAATGTTTTGTCGAACACGTGGTATACGGTCTGATATACCATGGCTGTCAGCCAATCAGCATCCAGGGCTCAAACGACCCAGTTTATAATACTACATGTGAAATAATGTAAGTGTTGTTTCAAACCATTTCAACTGTAGTGTTACAGGCTTTGGGGTTTTGCTCGATTTTGTTTTTGATTTTGAGGTTGGTTCTGTTTGGGTGTGGCTTGCCCTGATTGGAATCACCTCATTGGTCAGGATGTGTTGGACCTGTTGCCTCGTTAGTCAGTCGTTAGTTCCACCTGTGCTGGCACAGGTGATATTTAACCAGTTAAATGTAACTAAATGTAATCGAAAACGTCATCTACGTAATCTCCAAAAGTAATTATTTATAATGAGAGGGCCATAAACAATAACTAGTAATGCTGCATACTCAAGGAAAGGTTAACATCTCACCTTTCTGGTAAAAATAGTTCTACATTGCTGAGGTGTAGTCACTTTTGAGGACACAAGCTCAAGTACACAGTACAAATATGATACAAATACTGTATGAAATATTGTATGTGATATATTTTCTATTCAACAAAACTGTATGAAAAAGGCTTGAAATGACGTATATGTTTTCTAATTATAGAATAATCAAAATATAAAACGACTAACTATAAGATTTAATCTTCCTTATAACTGTAAAATACATATTTGTATGTTTAGTGTCAGAGAAAATGTGCATATTTTCTAAAGGTCTCTCCTGATCAAAATGTCTGCCTCTATCCCTGTGAACGTCTCACAGAGCTCTAACTTGGTTGTCTGTCTAGGACAAACAGAACTTATTTTTTTTTGTCTATGAATTATTTTAGAGTAATGGCTATAAATCGATCTCTGGATGTGTTACTGTGATGAAACCCCGCTCTCTTGCTGCGCTACGATGTAACGATTGCAGGCATGTGCTTTGTCAGTGGCTGTGATGTAGGGTTCAACCAGGAGTTGATGGACAGTCAGAAGAGCTAATTAAATGGTAGGAGGGACAGCCCAGCTTCAAATTTCACATCCTACATCACACAGGCTCAGAAAAAATACTACTCTGTCCGTGGGAAACAGGGCTATTGCTCAATGCAAGCAATTTCGATCTACTGTGTCCACATATCAATTTATAAGCCAAAATGTCACTCGGAACCGGTACCAGAACCCGAACTGACACTCAAACGGCGACAGTCCAGTGGACAAGTTCGGCAGTGTGTTATGAGCATATTCCGCCCAGACGAGGAACTTGCTCCAGTTGATGGCCTGAGTGGAGACGAAACAGCAGAGGAACTTCTCCAGCTCCTGGTTGGCCCGCTCAGTTTGCCCATTCGACTGTGGCTGGAACCCCAAGGAGAGACTCACCGACGCCCCCAACAGGGAGCAGAAGGATTTCCAATACCGTGTGACGAACTGGGGTCCACGATCCGAGACAATGTCCTGGCGAAGTCTGTGTAGTTGAATGATATGGGTAATCATGAGATCAGCTGTCTCCTTCGCCGAGGGAAACTTGGGTAAGGTGATGAAATGGGCTGCCTTGGAGAACCGATCGACGACCACCAGGATAGTGGTAAGCCCTTGGGATGGAGGTAACCCTGTGATAAAGTCTACGGACAGGTGGGACCAGGGCCGGCTGGGGATGGGCAGAGGTTGGAGCAACCCAGCCGGTCGCTGTCGTGAGGACTTGCTTTGGGCACAGGTGGAGCAAGCCGCAACAAAGGATCTCACATCCTCAATCATGTTGGTCCACCAGAATGTCCGCCTCAAGAACGCCAGTGTCCGATTAACCCCAGGATGCCCAGTTAATTTAGAGGAGTGTTCCCATTGTAGTACTCGAGAACGGGCTGATCGCGGAACATAAAGTCTGTTAGTGGGACCCCCCCAGAGTCAGGTTCTCGGGTCTGGGCTTGTTGTACCGTGGTCTCAATACTCCATACCACGGGAGCCACAATGCGGGAGCTGGAGATGATGGGCTCGGAGTCCCTCTCCTCGTTAGAGACATCGTGTTGACGGGACAGGGTGTCTGCTTTCTGATTCTTGGATCCCGGGCGATAGGCTAGAGTGAAGTTGAACCTGTTAAAAAACAGCGCCCACCTAGCCTGGTGAGCGTTCAACCTCTTGGCTTATTGAATGGAGAACAAGTTCTTATGGTCCGTCCAGATTCCGAAAGGATGAGGTGCCCCCTCCAACCAGTGTCTCCACCCCTCAATGGCCAACTTGACTGCCAAGCTCCCAGTTGCCTACATCGTAGATGCGTTCCGCTGGCGAGAACCGCTTGGAAAGAAAAGCACATGGGTGCAGTTTCTTGTCCCCCTCGTTCCGCTGTGAAAGGACCACCCCTGCTCTAGTGTCCGAGGTGTCCACCTCTACCACAAAGGGATGAGTTGTATCAGGATGAACGAGGATGGGTCCGGAGGTGAAACTTCCCTTGAGCTATAGGAATGCCCTGTCAGCCTCGGGGGTCCAGCCAAAACGGGTCTGGGACTTGCGGGTTAAGGCCGCGAGAGGCGCTGATAGCGCACCAAAGTTGCGTATAAAATGTCTGTAAACATTGGCAAACCCGAGGAACCGCTGGACTTGTTTGAGTGAGACGGGACAGGGCCAGTCGGTGACCGCCTTAACCTTAATGGGGTCCATTTGTATGCCGGCAGTAGAGATAATGTGGCCCAAGAAAGAGACTTGGGATACATGGAACTCACACTTCTCTATCTTGATGTACAGTTGACTCTGCAGGAGGCGTCTCAGGACTTGGCGGACGTGCAGGATTTGTTCCAGAAGGGTCTTGGAGAAGATCAGGATGTCGTCGAGGTAAACAAAGACGAAACCGATTCAACATATCCCTGAGAGTGTCATTGACCAATGCTTGGAAGACTGCCAGTGAGTTCGATAATCCGAATGGCATGACTAAATACTCATAGTGGCCACTAGGGGTGTTAAAGGCCGTTTTCCATTAATCTCCCCTTGTCCTGGCGAGCCCTGGCGTTTAAATTGTTTTACTTTTTTAAAATGTTACCTTTATTTAACTAGGCAAGTCAGTTAAGAACAAATTATTATTTACAATGACGGCCTACACCGGCCAAACCCGGACGACGCTGGGCCAATTGTGTTTCCCATCAGCTCTGGGCATGTAGCACAGAGATGGCTGAGACTTCCGCAGTAGAGGCAGCAGCCTTCGCGCATGCGCCTGTCTAGTTCCTGTGGGCTCAGACGTGTGCATCCCAGCTGCATGGGCTCCCCAATGCTGGGCTCATGGGGCTTGGGGTGCTCAGGAAACCGGGATACTGGGGTGGTGTCAAAAAGGCGCTGTCACACACGTTCTCGGAGGCGGTTGTCAACCCTGATTTCCAGCGTTATCAGGGACTCGAGGTCCTCTCCCAGTTCCCGAGAGGCCAGTTCATCCTTGACGGAGTTAGACAGACCCTGGTGGAAAGCGGTGACCAGTGCCTCCATATTCCACCCACTCTCGGCTGCGAGGGTGCGGAACTCAATGGCGAAGTCAGCCACTGGTTTGGCCCCTTGGCGGATGTTGAACAGTCAGTTGGCCGCTTCTCGTCCGCCGACTGGGGGGATCGAAGATTCGTCGCAGCTCGGCAGTGAAGGCTAATATGGAGCTGAAGGATGGTGGCTGCTGTTCCCACACCACCGTTTCCCACGCCAGGGCCTTGCCCGAGAGCAGAGAGATGGTGTAGGTGATCATGGCCCGATCAATGTGGAACGAGAAGGACTGTAGCTCGAACACCAGAGAGCACTGAGTGAGGAACCCCTTGCATACCTCAGGTGGCCGTCATACCGCTCGGGGGCTGGGATCTTGGGTTCCCAGTGCAGGTTCCCTGGAGGAAATACGGCGACACCTGTAGCACTGGGCGATGAGACTTGGGCATTGGCTCATCCTGGGTTGGGGTTGGACTGTGGTTGGAGGAAGTCTGTAGTGCCCGGAGGATCTCTGATATTTGGGAGAGTTGTTCTTGCTGCCGCCCTAGCATTGCTCCTTGGTGAGTTACAACATTCTTGATCTGGGTGATCTCTGCTGGGTCCATGTTGGAGGCAGAAGCTTGCTGTGACGTGGGGAGGTTGGACCCAGGAGCAGAGAAGAGACCAGACGAGGAATCAGTGGTTAAGGAAAATCATAATACTTTACTGAGAAAAGGTAACCGAAGGATCATAGTAACACGGGAAAAACAACAAACACTAAGTCTCTAAAACTCACTCAGGAGAACAAAACACATGGCAAACAAATGAAGCTTCTGCAAAGGACAAGAGAAAACACACCTCTTTTAACAAGGAAATCATAATGAGTAATAGGACACACCTGAGTGTCATTAATGTCTCTAGGATGGTCTCTGCCGCCTTCTGGTGACAGGTGGAACCATGACAGGGGTAGGTTTTTATTTTGGTTTGCCTTTTCTGGGGCAGATTTATTGGGCACTTATGGTGGGTGTCTATTAGGGCTCAGATTGTTGTTGCTAGTCAGCTTTCAGTGGACACCCCATGAGTGCCTTTGAGAACTCCTCCTTAAACCCCACCTGTTTTGTTCTGGTTGTCCGTGGCTTATTTGTTAGTTCCCTATTGTTAGTTCCCATATTTTTGTTTTTCTTAAGCGCTACTATTTTTGTTTTTCTGAAGCGCTACTGTGCCCATATATTTTAGTTTTCAAAATACACTTTTGCGGCAGAGGTTCTGTCACTGACAACCACTGAAGGATTATAAGATTGGTGAAATAATTTTGAAGTTGCATAAACACACAGGCTAAATAAAATAAAAACAAAGAGGGGCATCCCGAGTGGCGCAGCGGTCTTAGGTGTCACTACAGATCCGGGTTCGATCCCAGGCTGTATCACAACCGGCCGTGATCGGGAGTCTCATAGGGCGGCGCACAATTGGCCCAGCGTCATCCGGGTTAGGGGAGGGTTTGGCCAGGGGGGGCTTTACTTGGCTCATCGCGCTCTAGCAAGTCCTTGTGGCAGCCGGGCGCCTGCAGGCTGACCTCGGTCGTCAGTTGAACGGTGTTTCCTCCGACACATTGGTGTGGCTGGCTTCCGGGTTAAGCGGGCGGGTGTTAAGGAGCGCGGATTAGTGGGTCATGTTTCAGAGGACGCATGACTCGACCTTCGCCTCCCGAGCCCGTTGGGTATTTGCAGCAATGAGACAAGATCAAAATTGGGAGAAAAAAAACAACAACAAAAAACAAAGCCATGGACTTTAAGTTGGATGTACAGTTGAAGTCGGAAGTTTACATACACTTAAGTTGGAGTCATTAAAATTCGTTTTTCAGCCACTCCACAAATGTCTTGTTAACAAACTATAGTTTTGGCAAGTCGGTTAGGACATCTACTTTGTGCATGACACAAGTACTTTTTCCAACAATTGTTTACAGACAGATTATTTCACTTATAATTCACTGTATCACAATTCCAGTGGGTCAGAAGTTTACATACACTAAGTTGACTGTGCCTTTAAACAGCTTGTAAAATTCCATAAAATGATGTCATGGCTTTAGAAGCTTCTGATAGGCTAATTGACATCATTTGAGTCAATTGAAGGTGTACCTGTGGATGTATTTCAAGGCCTACCTTCAAACTCAGTGCCTCTTTGCTTGACATCATGGGAAAATCAAAAGAAATCAGCCAAGACCTCAGAAAAAAAATTTGTAGACCTCCACAAGTCTGGTTCATCCTTGGGAGCAATTTCCAAACGCCTGAAGGTACCACGTTCACCTGTACAAACAATACTACGCAAGTATAAACACCATGGGACCACACAGCCATCATACCGCTCAGGAAGGAGACGCTTTCTGTCTCCTAGAGATGAACGTACTTTGGTGCCAAAAGTGCAAATCAATCCCAGAACAACAGCAAAGGACCTTGTGAAGATGCTGGAGGAAACAGGTACAAAAGTATCTATATCCACAGTAAAACGAGTCCTATATCGATATAACCTGAAAGGCTGCTCAACAAGGAAGAAGCCACTGCTCCAAAACCGCCATAAAAAAGCAAGACTACGGTTTGCAACTGCACATGGGGACAAAGATCATACTTTTTGGAGAAATGTCCTCTGGTCTGATGAAACAAAAATAGAGCTGTTTGGCCATAATGACCATCGTTATGTTTGGAAGAAAAGGGGGACGCTTGCAAGCCGAAGAACACCATCCCAACCGTGAAGCACGTGGTGGCAGCATCATGCTGTGGGGGTGCTTTGCTGCAGGAGGGACTGGTGCACTTCACAAAATATATGGCATCATGAGGAAGGAAAATTATGTGGATATATTGAAGCAACATCTCAAGACATCAGTCAGGAAGTTAAAGATTGGTCGCAAATGGGTCTTCCAAATGGACAATGACCCCAAGCATACTTCCAAAGTTGTGGCAAAATGGCTTAAGGACAACAAAGTTAAGGTATTGGAGTGGCCATCACAAAGCCCTGACCTCAATCCTATAGAAAATGTGTGGGCAGAACTGAAAAAGTGTGTGCGAGCAAGGAGGCCTACAAACCTGACTCAGTTACACCAGATCTGTCAGGAGGAATGGGACAATATTCACCCAACTTATTGTGGGAAGCTTGTGGAAGGCTACCCGAAACGTTTGACCCAAGTTAATCAATTTAAAGGCAATGCTGCCAAATACTAATTGAGGGTATGTAAACTTCTGACCCACTGGGAATGTGATGAAATAAATAAAAGCTGAAATAAATCATTTTCTCTATTATTCTGACATTTCACATTCTTAAAATAAAGTGATGATCCTAACTGACCTAAAATATGGAATTTTTACTAGGATTAAATGTCAGAAATTGTGAAAAACTGAGTTTAAATGTATTTGGCTAAGGTGTATGTAAACTTCCGACTTCAACTGTATTTGTGGGAAATCCTACATGGGAGATGCAAGATAAATGTACTAAGGCAAATCTGAT
Organism: Coregonus lavaretus; assembly: GCF_964263955.1. Classification (NCBI taxonomy): domain Eukaryota; kingdom Metazoa; phylum Chordata; class Actinopteri; order Salmoniformes; family Salmonidae; genus Coregonus; species Coregonus lavaretus. The sequence continues at coordinate 34,782,174 of NC_139995.1, forward strand.
CATTGTTGCAAAGCATTTTGACATCAGTGTAACCTCTGCCCAGTCAAAGCAGTAGTCAAAGAGTTGCTCAATGCTGCTTTGGTGGAAGAAATCCTCCCAGCGAGAGCGACTGACGAAAAGGTGGCTCCCTTAGATGTGCAACTGAGGGAGTTAGAACTAAAGGAAAAGTTGGAGCAACAGAAATTAGTTAGAGCACAGGAAAAGACAACAGGAGCGTGCAGCCAATCAGCAAGAGCGTGAACATGCCATAAGATTATGAGAGATAGATCTGAAAGCACTCTGAATGCAGTCAGGCCATCCTGCACCCTAAACAGAGTTTGATCTTGGTCGGAACAGTCGGCTTGTACCACCTTTCAACGAAAAGGAGGTGGACGTATATTTAACTCTGTTTGAGCAGATTTGGATTTAAAGACACTCATACTACTCGAGCAATTAAAAAATTGCCTTCACAAAAGGGTTGCTCCCTACATTTATGAGCACAAGGATCTCACTCAAGGAAGCTGCAGTCCTTGCAGATACGTTTGTGTTGACACATAAAACTACCTTCACAAACACAGCACCTAGTTGTTATCCCTACACAAAAAGCAATTCAGAGAAGTCACAGCCTACTGTGAGGTTTCAGTCTTTTCCCCCAGTGCCCAAAGACAAGGATCAGCAGAACTGTTTTTTCGTATCCTCCAGTTTGTTGTCATTATTGCTATGAGAAAGGACACTGTCTCTCAGTGTCCTAAGTTGAAACAGAAAAATGAGAGAGAAAAATCAGTTTCTTCTTGTGGGACCACTCAAGCCTGTTAAGTCTCTGGTTGGGACTGGTTTATCTCCTAAACAATATTTTGGATCAGATGTGTATGAACCCTTTGTTTCAGACGGGTTCGTGTCTCTGCAGAGTGGTGATGCTGTTAAGCAGCAGGTGAAGATACTGCGAGGCACCGGGACAGCCCAGTCCTTTATTTTGTTGTGCCTTTGTCTGACACTTTAGCAACTGGTTACAGTGTGTTAGTTTAAGATGGTTTGCATGGAAGTTCATTTGTAAAATGTGGAACTCGAGTCTGATCTTGTTTCTGGTTCCGTTGTCGTAGGAGTGAGGCCTAGCGTACCGGTGAAGGGGGTCTCATTCATTTTGGGCAACGATTTGGCTGGCGGGAAGGTTGTGCCAAATCCTGTTGTTTGTAAGGAACCCAAAGTGGAGGAACCTGATGGGTTATCGGAAAAGTACCCTAGAGTGTTCCCAGCATGTACCGTTACAAGTCTAGTGTTGAGGAGGATGTCAGCGATCCCACCATGTTCGATCTGTCTGACACATTTATGTGGTCCTGATTTCGATAAACCTCCTGAGTTGACCTCTCCTTTGAAAACCCCAAAGGTCAGCGAGTTTGTAGGACCTCTACAAGAAGATGGTCCCTACAGTTGACACTTCGATGTCTAGGAAGCAGCTGAACGCTGAGCAGAGTAAAGATGCTCCTCTCCCCTCTTTTTGCTGAGATACGCTGAGAATTATACCAGGGTCTCATTTTCAAAGGTGCCCTGAGCACAACAATACAGCAGCACAAAATGATCACTCTGACAAATATTTTATTTTTAATCTGATGAGGAAATGGCAGTCTCTCACCACTTCTGGCAAGACGATTGGCCCAGTGTACATCAAATTGTCGTTCCACTTCGACAAAAAAAGATGGCCTGCCATGCTCCCGATGGTAGCATGGCAGGCCATCTTGGGGTCAAAAAGACGTATGACCATATCTTGCGTAACTTCTTCTGGCCTGGTCTGAAACAAGATGTTTTGGCTTACTGTAAATCATGTTACGTTTGCCAGTGGACAGGTAAACCGAACCAAGCTGTACCTTTGTAGCCTATTCCTGCTTTTGACGAACCTTTCAGCAGGGTTCTGGTGGCCTGTGTTGGTCCTTTGCCCAAAGCAAAGAGTGGTAATCAAATTCTCGAATTTATCAGACTTTGAAGTCTATGTTGAGAGCTTACTGCCCTCTTGTGCAAACTAAAATGACATTTTTGTGTGATCGCAAGGCTTGAAGCCGCACTGTCGATGTGGGTGACCAAGTCCTGGATTTGTTGCCCGTTCAGGGGACACCGTTGCAAGCTCGCTTTTCAGGACCTTACACCATAGAGAAAAAGGTTAGTAATCTGGATTACCTCATCACCACACCGGAGAGAAGGAAGAAAACCAGGCTGTGTCATGTCAACATGTTGAAACCGTACTTCTCCCGCTGCGATCGGGCAGAGAAGCTGGTGAGAACAGGTAGTTATCCTCTACCTATGGCCACTGGCAGGACCCGGATTGTTGTTGCTAGTCAACTTTCAGTGGACACCCCCATGAGTGTCTTTGAAAACCCCCCCTAAAACCCCACCCTGTTTCGTTTTGGTTGTCTGTGGCTTATGTTAGTTACGTATTTCTGTTGAGCGATGATATTTTTGGTTTTCTTATTGGGGAATGTAATATACTGAACAAAAATATAAACGCAACATGTGTTGGTCCCATGTTTCATGAGCTGAAATAAAAGATCAGACATTTTCCATAAGCACAAAAAGCGTATTTCTCTAAAATGTTGTGCACAGATTTGTTTACTTCCCTGTTAGTGAGCATTTCTCCTTTGCCAAGATAATCCATCCACCTGACAGTTGTGGCATATCAAGAAGCTGATTAAACAGCATGATCATTACACAGGTGCTGGGGACAATAAAAGACCACTCTAAAATGTGCAGTTTTGTCACACAACACAATGCCACAGATCTCAAGTTTTGAGGGAGCGTGCAATTGGCATGCTGACTGCAGAAATGTAATGTTCATTTCTCTACCATAAGCCACCTCCAACTTAGTTTTAGAGAATTTGGCAGTACATCCAACCGGCCTCACAACCGCAGACCACGTGTAACCAAGCCAGCCCAGGACCTCCACATCTGGCTTCTTCACCTGTGGGATGGTGAGACCAGCCACCTGGACAGCTGATGAAACTGTGGGTTTGCACAACTAAAGAATTTCTGCACAAACTGTCAGAAACCGTCTCATGGAAGCTCATCTGTGTGCTCATCGTCCTCACCAGGGGTCTTGACCTGACTGCAGTTTGGCGTCGTAACCGACTTCAGTGAGCAAATGCTCACCTTCGATGGTCACTGGCATGCTGGAGAAGTGTGCTCTTCACGGATGAATCCCGAGTTCAACTGTACCGGGCAGATGGCAGACAGCGTGTATGGCGTTGTGTGGTCGAGCGGTTTGCTGATGTCAACGTTCTGAACAGAGTGCCCCATGGTGGCGGCGGGGTTATGGTATGGGAAGGCATAAGCTACAGACAACGAACACAATTGCATTTTATCGATGGCAATTTGAATGCACAGAGATACCGTGACGAGATCCTGAGGCTCATTGTCGTGCCATTCATCCCCCGCCATCACCTCATGTTTCAGCATGATAATGCACAGCCCCATGTCGCAAGGACCTGGAAGCTGAAAATGTCCCAGTTTTTTCATGGCCTGCATAGTCACCAGACATTGAGCATGTTTGGGATGCTCTGGATTGACGTGTATGACAGCGTGTTCCAGTTCCTGCCAATATCCAGCAACTTCGCACAGCCATTGAAGAGGAGTGGGACAACATTCCACAGGCCACCATCAACAGCCTGATCAACTCAATGCAATGGAGATATGTCATACTGCATGAGGCAAATGGTGGTCACCAGATACTAACTGGTGTTCTGATCCATTCCCCAACTTTTTTTTAAAGGTACCTGTGACCAACAGATGAATATCTGTATTCTCAGGCTGGGGCGGCAGGTAGCTTAGTGGTTAAGAGTGTTGTGCCAGTAACTGAAAGGTCGCTGGTTCTAATCCCTGAGCCGACTAGGTGAAAAATCTGTTGATGTGCCCTTGAGCAAGGCACTTAACCCTAGTTGCTCTGGATAAGAGCGTCTGTAAAATGTGAAATCCATAGATTAGGGCCTAATAAACATATTTCCTTATAGTCCCGTGTAGCTCAGTTGGTAGAGCATGGTGCTTCCAATGCCAGGGTTGTTGGTTTGTTTCCCACGGGGGACCAGTATGAAAAAATGTATGCACTCACTAACTGTAAGTCGCTCTGGATAAGAGCATCTGGTAAATGTAATGAACTGTAACTCAGTAATTGTTGCATTTATATTTTTGTTTAGTGTAGTTACCTAGGTCAACCGAAGTCTCTGGTTCATTTCGATGTGTACATTTTCTGGTACATTTACCCTAACCATAACTCTTGAATATTGGAGCCAAACAAGCTTTTGGGACTGGCCACCCCTGGCATGATGTGATGGGTGAGGTTGCTGTGGGTTTAAAGGTTAGAGGGGGGATTTAGTTGGCGTCCAATCACCCCATGGTCTCATTTGGTGACTGCCACCCAAGACTCCACCACATCCTGTCTCTCAACGTGGCCCATTAGCAGAAAAAATACGTATTCAACTCCTCAGGCTATTCGAGCAAATCCGGCATCCGCCAAATACACATTTCCATCTAGTCCCCTTTTAATGTTATTTCAATTGGCTGATCAATTAGATTACTTTAAATAGACATTTCTGTGGCTCAGTGTTTAAATTGCACGGTCAGATGTGTGTGTTTGCCTGGCTGTGGTAAGGATGACTTCAGTGGTTATGACATTTGCCATCCCTGGTGCAGCAAGCTGAGCCCCTCCCCTGGGCAGTGTAGGGCATAAAACCCAATTAGCTGCTCATGTGAAGGAATAAAGAAATAAAACAAAGTGGATTACACGCTGCAGAAAGGGCACGCTGGTGAATGATCAAAGGCAGAAAACAAATGGAGAACTCTGCACGGTGTAAAAGATGTGAGGATGAATGAACAAAAGACTGAAACACAGTGGGCTCGGTGCTGTGGAGGGACAGCGACGAATGAGAGAAAGGGGTTCTTTTTACAAGTCCAGGCGGATAAAAACGCAACGTAATGACGCAGGTGACCCACCCATATCGTCTTAGTTAATGATGAGTGTTTTTCTCAAGTTTTCCCAGCAGCCTTTTGGAAAAAGCTGTTCTAACACATTGTAAACTATAGTCATGAAATAAATCAGATGTTTGTGAATTCATTTCACTCAATAAAAAAGTATCAGGTTTATTCTATTTAACTTCAGGTAAGTTGTATGGATCATAATTTGCATAGGATCAGTCTATAGTCTGCAATGAACATGTTAATGTGAGTTTATGACAGGAGCCTCTGAGTCTGAACCAATTATATATATATATATATACACTGAGTGTACAAAACATTAGGAACTACTTCATAATATTGAGTTGCACCCCCTTTTCCCCTCATTACAGCCTCCATTCGTCGGGGCATGGACTCTACAAGGTGTCAAGCGTTCCACAGGGATGCTGGCCCATGTTGACTCCAATGCTTCCCACAGTTGTGTCAAGTTGGCTGGATGTCCTTTGGGCGGTGGACCATTCTTGATACACACGGGAAACTGTTGAGCGAGAAAAACCTAGTAGTGTTCAAGTTCTTGACACACTCAAACCGGTGCGCCTGGCACCTACTACCATACCCCATTCAAAGACACTTCAATTTGTTGTCTTGCCCATTCACCCTCTGAATGGCACACATACACAATCCATGTCTCAATTGTCTTAAGGCTTAAAAATAATTATTTAACCTGTCTCTTTCCCTTCATCTACACTGATTCTAGTGGATTTAACAAGTGACATCAATAAGGGATCATAGGTTTCACCTGGATTCACCTGGTCAGTCTATGTCATGGAAAGAGCAGGTGTTCCTAATGTTTTGTACACTCAGTGTACACTAGATGACTTATAGTGGGCGCTGAGTTGAAAAAATATTTTGGAAGCTATAGAAATGCATTTATTCATGTCTACATTTGTTTTTGCCACCTTTATTCTATTAGACAGCTTAATGCATAATTTTAAATTATATTATGTGAGCTAAACATAAAAAATGAAAATAGATATAAAAACATTTTCCTTAAAGTATAATTTATAATACTTATAAGTATAATATTTAAATACATGTAATTTTGTCCTTGAAACATTTAATTGAAATACTGTAGAATGCCATTAATTCCTATAGAGGACTGCTCTTACTGGGGAGTACAAATATACAGTATATTACCGACCACTGGCTTCAAAGCCTCTCTCAATGGTCAATACATAGCATCAACAATCCAGGGTTTATATACATCATTGGTCTGAACGTGGTTTGATACCATGAAGTGTATGGCAAAGAGTCCTTGTAGTAATGCTGGGATGTATAGTAAATCAAATGTGATTGCTCTGTAGCACGCCAGTCCGACTGGATGCCAGTGTGGTATAAAACAATGTTTTTAACAGAGGTAACATCATTTTTACATTTTAGTCATTTAACAGACGCTCTTATCCAGAGCGACTTACAGTAGTGAGTGCATACAATTTCTTACTTTTTTCGTACATATAGGTAACATACACCAAACTCATTTTCATACAGGGTTTATATTCTGGTTTTAGGAGTTAACAGAATGTCAAAGCAAAGCAGACTGCCAGCTAGACTTACTCAGAATTCAAAATAACAATTAGACTATTTTGGGCCTCTGCATACCAGTTAAAGCCACACTCATCAAAGTGGGCCAAAAACAAAATTGTAAACAATAGAGCAAATGCATCCCAAGACATTCACACATGTAAATAGCATTAGATTTTCATGACATCTCTAGTGGTCCTCTGTAGCTCAGCTGGTAGAGCACGGCGCTTGTAACGCCAAGGTAGTAGGTTCGAACCCCGGGACCACCCATACACGAAAAAATGTATGCACGCATGACTGTAAGTCGCTTTGGATGAAAGCGTCTGCTAAATGGCTTATTATTAAGTGTAATTGGTTCTTTAGCTTTTTGGTTATGATAAGATAAGAATATTGTACTAATTGAAGTAGTTTCTTTTGAAGTCATATTCTTCCAAATCTAGGGGTATATTTCATTAGTTTAAATTACTGAAGCTTTAAAGAATAAGAAGTAGACACAATTACCAACACAACAATCATAAATGTATTAATTGTAATAACTTCATCAACCACAATACTTTGGCACTTTTGTGATAATTTTTCACAAGTAAACATAGAAAAGGGTATGTCAACAAAGGTTTTATGTAGGGGTGAGTGATATATTCTATATTTGCAACTTGGTCTCAGAGCATTTTGCATTATTCTGTATGTAAATCCGAGACACTCCTTTTAGTATGATATGTTACGTTTCGTATGGTATGTATTAATTTGTGGATGTCTATCACCCATTTTGTATAATATGTTAAAAATTACAATTCATATTATATGTTACGAGTTTGCTAAACAAACAATATGTTACGAATTTCTAAAACGTATGATATGTTTTGAATTCTAGCTAGGTGGCTAATATTAGCTAGCTGGCTAACATTAGCTAGGCTAGGGGTTAGGGTTAAGTTTAGGAGTTAGGTTAAGGTTAGCGTTAGGGGAAGGGTTAGCTAACATGCTAAGTAGTTGTAAAGTAGCAAAAAAGTAGTATGTAGTTAAAAACTTGCTAAAATGCTAACGTTGTCCATGATGAGATTTGAACTCGCAACCTTTGGGCTGCTATAGACATTCACGTTATACGCCCACCCATCCCCCTGACCAACCACCCTACTTTCCTTTTTGACCTAAGTAACCATCTGTATTATGTAACCATACCAAATGTAACATATCATACTAATTTGAGTGTCTCAGATTTACTTTACTATGTTACGTCTAGTCTATGAGACCTATTTATTATTATGTGGATGAGCAAAAACAGTGTCTGCGACTGCCGGATTTCAGCATCCTACAACATTTAGCCTGCGTGCCAGTGGGTTTGTGCTTTAATGCCACTTCCCTTAAAAAGGTCATCACCACAGGTAATCGATTTGATAACATGCCCAACAGCGCAAGTGTGTTAATCTTTATTGCTTTGTATACAGCAATAAGAACAGTGAATATAAATATATTTTGAAGAGGGAAGGGAAGGGGTAATACCAGCAGGGATTTTACTTTGGGGGGCTTGGCAAAGGTGTTAAATATTTCCCTGGCTTTGACATGGATGGCGTTCGGCAAGGTTGGTCCCCATACGCAACTTTAAATTACTTGGCTGGAAAAAACAAGTCTGTTGCTATGGGCCTCCAACCCCACCCAAGTTCAATTACCATGGAGTCTATCTTTCTTCTGCAGCTTTTAATACAAACCATGCTCCAGTGTAACGTTATTCTTACTTCAAAGATCCCGCGCACGCACGCACACACACACACACACGCACGCACACATGCGTGCACACACACGCACAACCGTACTTGCAGACATTTACATTTACATTCACATACATTTACATTTACAATAGGTCTACAGTCATAGTGAGTAATTGTAGTTTCGAATGACTCTAGAATATTCTGGACAGAGAGACATTATGTTTCTTTGTTTTCTTTCTTTTTTTTTAAACCTGATTTTCAGTTCTGTAGATGCAGCTTATTTGTGCTAGATCTCTTCTTGAGTTTAGGTTTTGTGTCATATTTTGCCACAGGATTTGACAGTTTGCTTTATGGTTCTGCCATCTCTGCACATTTTGATCAATCAGCTTAAAGCTTGCTTTTATTACACATATATTGTGGATAGTCCAATGTGAACATAAATTTCAGGTATGGAGAAGTTATTAATGTGGATACATGTTAGCCCTAGATGGCAGTGATGAAAAGTACTTAAGTAAAATTACTTTAAAGTACTACTTAGTTTTGGGGGGTATCTGTACTTTACTATTTATATTTTTGACATCTTTTACTTTTAATTCCTAAAGAAAATAATGTACTTTTTACTCCATACATTTACATTTTCCCTGACACCCAAAAGTACTCGTTACATTTTGAACGCTTACCAGGACAGGAAAATGGTCTAATTCACACACTTATCAAGAGAACATCCCTGGTCTACATCTACTGCCTCTGATCTAGCAGACTCACTAAACTCACGCTTCTTTTGTAAATGATGTCTGAGTGTTGGAGTGTGCACCTGGCTATCCTTAAAAAAAAAAAAAAAAAAAAATTGGTGCCTTCTGGTTTGCTTAATATAAGGAAGTTGAAATTATTTATACTTTTACTTTTGATACTTAAGTATATTTTAGCAATTACATTTACTTTTGATTCTTAAGTATGTTTAAAAACAAATACTTTTAGACTTTTACTCAAGTAGTATTTTACTGGGTGACTTTCACTTTTACTTGAGTAATTTTCTATTAAGGTATCTTTACTTTGACTCAAGTATGACAATTGGGTACTTTTTCCACCACTGCTAGATTGTATGGACCTTAATCCAAAACGAATGATTTCAGAGTTGACAGATACACGCATGTCCAGATCCTAACGCCAACCACTTATGTATGGCATGATGGCTATGGGACAGACTCTACTTCAGTCCTGGTAGGTACGGGACTCCAGGTGATCTTTCACATATTTAATGTAACCACTAGACCTACTCATTGACACAATTTGGACCTGATTGGCTACTACTACCACAAACAAAACCCACAGGTTAACTCTCCCTTAAACCCATATGGCAGCACAACCCTCTGCTCTCAGGGCAGGGAGAAGAATGAATGAAGTCTATGCAGGCAGCTAAGATGTCACATCCTCTGAGTCTGCATCCCAATAATGGTTTTATGCCCAGTAGTTGTATACTCTGCCTATTTACTCAGTTACTTTCTCTATTTACCAAAGACAGACAAGCCAAAGATGTAATCCTTACTCTGTTACAGTTCACACAGCTATCGTTCAAGGATGTATTTTTTTCACTGAAACAAATGTATGTGCATCATCGGTTCAGTGAGACCTTTCCAAACATGCGACTTTGACCTATCGAAAGCCCCACGAGGCAGTTTTACTTCCACGGTGTATGAGTAGAGGTGTAGCCTACTGTTAGGCCTACGTGTCTTACATTTCAATAGGAGAAGCGTTAGACATCATGCGGCCATTTTATGCACACTTTAGAGAAGTATAGGATCGTGTATTTCTGCAGTGATGTTCACTCAGTGAAGCTCAGCAACGTGTGGTTATGTAGTTAAATATTTTAGGCGCGAAGTAAAAGTCATCCAGTGGCTTATCAAAACAGACTGCCATGTATGCCTACTCCACGCATGTCAATCATTTAACTGTCAAGTTATGATGAGACGAACTCCAGTTTAGTATTTATTTAGAGTATCTAGTTGGATTACTTTGATTGCATTGTTAGGAGATATTAGCTTAATTTATGTAGCCTAAATTCTGCTGCGGGTTTAACAAACATTTGAACAGAAACTTGTAATAAACTATACTGTGTTTTGTCTCCCATAAAGGCTGATTATGATGGCATACAGATGCAGCTTCAGTATAGGCCTACCTTTTGACTCCGTTATTCTTTACTTTTAGGGCCTAGGCTACTTCTATTTTAAGAGTTGTATGGGTAACCCAGCTAAACACAAACATAACAATTTGGACATAAATAACGAACCAATACAAGCGTTGTAGGCAATTGTTGGTATTAAGGACTGTATATATTTTTTTATTGTTGTTTTTACACTTTGTGCAGGCCTGAGTGGCCTGTTTTGGTTCCTTTGGCTGCATAAAGTAATCTTATTCCTTTACGAGTTTGAATTAAAGCGCCTGTCGAGACAAATAAAACGTACACAATTCGTCTATTTACTAGATAAATAGCAGCTTTTGACTTCTTTAAATATCGTTTTAGTTTCACACCAATATATTTTACATCTGTTAATTTAGGTTGTTTCACACATGCTATTTTAGGACAACAAGAGTGAGTGGTCATGAACAACTTGTTAGGCTTTCATTATTGTCAGTGAATTATTTTTCACAAGAAATCTTGATGCATGTTCGGAAAAAAAACGACTATAGTTGCACTCAATGACTGATTATGTAAAAGCTTTATTGATATCAAGCTTAATACGACAAATCAATTAATCAGGTTGGCTATATTAACCTTAATTCATATTCAATGTTTTTGAAGTAGGCCTATTCAACATTCGTTGTGCATAATGTCGGAAAGGCTAATGTGTTGTAGAAAACCAGTTAAAATCGTAATATTTTTGCACGATATAGGACTATAGTCATAATTCTGATACAATAAAATGCCGAATTTGTATCCCTTAACTGTAAGGATTTAGCTAATCTCGTTAGTCGGTAAGAAAATAAATATTTATAGGCCTTATATCAAAACTACGTTTGACACATGGCATTTGCCGATAGCATTGTCTCAAATCAAACAACGTGTTTTTGTTACATGCACAGAAAACAACATGTGTAAACCATACAGCGAAATGCTTACTTACAATATCTTCCTTACTATGCAGTCTCGTTCTCCGAAGGTGCACAGAATTAAATAATCCTTAATTCAATTCTGTAATGTTTGATTTTAAATCGTCTTTTAAAATAAACATAGGCTATCGTTGATAAATTAATCTTATTTCACCCTGTTATTTGCTCAATTTAAAAGGGTGAGTTTGATATTTCTAACTATATGTGTTGATGAGATGTGGCATTGATGTTTCAAATATTGTCAGCAAAAAGTATACTGACAACTATTTTCCTCTCCCAACACATTTTAAATAATTACATTTTCATATTATTAGTATTGATAGTGTTCCTATCAATTCTATATTGAATGATAGGATTTGCAGTGTTTTTTGTCGGCTAAATAAAACGAACGGTTCTTTTCATGTGCTGGTTGTTGTGCCTCGAGAGTCACAATCTTGAACTTGAACTTTGATCTTCCAGAGAGGACCAATTCATCCTACCAGACGTCGGCTACAACGTCAGCTGCAGATATGCTTCAGCACTGGATACAACACGAGAGACTGACGTATTTTGGGGAGAAATGGGCCCATCAATTAGTTTGTTTAGATGTTTTTTTAAATTTCAACCATCGTTATTATGAGAAGGTTATACTATATACAAAGAATATACTATTTGCTGATGGGTATGATAACATCATGATGTCCAATAATAGTTGGAACACTGTCCTGATTCTTAATTTATTACAAGACCCTATTTTAAAAAGTCTGTAAAATTAGACAAACTCTGGATGGAGGAATTAAGAAATTGAGAGAGAGATGGGTAATGGCTTGATAGATAGAGATAGATCTTGCTACAAGTAGGCGACTACAGTAATTAAATTATTTACCACTGCATGCACCATACTGTGCTAGTACCACAGTATACTGTAAGTTAATATTCTAGATATAGTATAAGTAAATACACTACCGGTCAAAAGTTTTAGAACACCTACTCATTCAAGGGTTTTTCTTTATTTTTACTATTTTCTACATTGTAGAATAATAGTGAAGACATCAAAACTATGAAATAACACATATGGAAAAAGTGTTAAACAAATCAAAATATATTTTATTTGAGATTCTTCAAATAGCCACCCTTTGCCTTGATGACAGCTTTGCACACTCTTGGCATTCTCTCAACCAGCTTCACCTGGAATGCTTTTCCAACAGTCTTGAAGGAGTTCCCACATCTGCTGAGCACTTGTAGGCTGCTTTTCCTTCACTCTGCGGTCTGACTCATCCCAAACCATCTCAATTTGGTTGAGGTTGGGGGATTTTGGAGGCCAGGTCATCTGATGCAGCACTCCATCATTCTCCTTATTGGTAAATTAGCCCTTACACAGACTGGAGGATGTGTTGGGTCATTGTCCTATTGAAAAACAAATGATAGTCCCACTAAGCCCAAACCAGATGGGATGGCATATCACTGCAGAATGCTGTGGTATCCATGCTGGTTAAGTGTGCCTTGAATTCTAAAGAGACTTTGTCACCAGCAAAGCACCCCCACACCATAACACCTCCTCCTCCATGCTTTACGGTGGGAAATACACATGCGGAGATCATCAGTTCACCCACACCACATCTCACAAAGACACAGCGTGTAGCTCAGTTGGTAGAGCATGGCGTTTGCAACACCAGGGTTGTTGGTTCGTTTCCCACAGGGGGGCAGTATGAAAACGTATGCACTCACTAACTGTAAGTCGCTCTGGATAAGAGCGTCTGCTAAATGACAAAAAAATTTAAAAAATGGTTGGAACCAAACATCTCCAATTTGGACTCCAGACCAAAGGACACATTTCCACTGGTCTAATGTCCATTGCTCGTGTTTCTTGGCCCAAGCAAGTCTCTTCTTATTATTGGTGTCCTTTAGTAGTGGTTTCTTTGCAGCAATTCGACCATGAAGGCCTGATTCACACAGTCTCCTCTGAACAGTTGATGTTGAGATGTGTCTGTTACTTGAACTCTGTGAAGCATTTATTTGGGCTGCAATTTCTGAGGCTGGTAACTCTAATGAACTTATCCTCTGCAGCAGAGGTATCTCTGGGTCTTCCATTCCTGTGGCGGTCCTCATGAGAGCCAGTTTCATCATAGCGCTTGATGGTTTTTGCAACTGCACTTGAAGAAACTTTAAAAGTTCTCAAAATGTTCCGTATTGATTGACCTTCATGTCTTAAAGTAATGATGGACTGTCATTTCTTTTTGCTTATTTGAGCTGTTCTTGCCATAATATGGACTTGGTCTTTTACCAAATAGGGCTATCTTCTGTATACACCCCTCCCCCCCAACTTGTCACAACAGAGTTGCAGTTAGTTTTGGAATGGGTGGCAAGGAATAAGTTAGTCCTGAATATTTCCACAACTAAAAGCATTGTATTTGGGTCAAATCACTCACTAAACCCTAAACCTCAACTACATCTCGTAATGAATAATGTGGAAATTGAGCAAGTTGAGGTGACTTAACTGCTTGGAGTAACCCTGGATTGTAGACTGTCATGGTCAAAGCATATTGATACAACAGTAGCTAAGATGGGGAGAAGTATGTCCATTGGTAAGCACTGCTCTTCCTTCTTAACAACACTATCAACAAGGTAGGGCCTACAGGCCCTAGTTTTGTCGCACCTAGACTACTGTTCAGTAGTGTGGTCAGGTGCCACAAAGAGGGACTTGGGAAAATTGCAGTGGGCTCAGAACAGGGCAGCATGGCTGGCCCTTAAAAGTACACGGAGAGCTAACATTAATGACATGCATGTCAGTCTCTCCTGGCTCAGAGTGGAAGAGAGATTGACTTCACCACTGCTTGTTTTTGTAAGAGGTGTTACAAGCTGAATGTACATTTTACATTTACGTCATTTAGCAGACGCTCTTATCCAGAGCGACTTACAGTTAGTGAGTGCCTACATTATTATTTTTCATACTGGCCACCCGTGGGAATCGAACCCACAACCCTGGCGTTGCAAATGCCATGCTCTATCAACTGAGCTATATCCCTGCCGGCCATTCCCTCCCCTACCCTGGACGACGCTGGGCCAATTATTCGCCGCCCCATGGGTCTCCCGGTCGCGGCCGGCTACGACAGAGCCTGGATTCGAACCAAGATCTCTAGTGGCACAGCTAGCACTGCAATGCAGTGCCTTAGACCACTGCGCCACTCGGGAGGTTGTACCGAGCTGTCTGTTTGGAATACTGGCACACAGCTCGGACACCCATGCATACCCCACAAGACATGCCACCAGAGGTCTCTTATAATAATAATAATATGCCATTTAGCAGACGCTTTTATCCAAAGCGACTTACAGTCATGTGTGCATACATTTTTACGCATGGGTGGTCCCGGGGATCGAACCCACTACCCTGGCGTTACAAGCACCATGCTCTACCAATTGAGCTACAGAGGACCATCACAGTCCCCAAGTCCATAACAGACTATGGGAGGCGCACAGTACTACATAGAGCCATGACTACATGGACCTCTATTCCACATCAGGTAACTGATGCCAGCAGTAGAATCAGATAAAAAAAAACAGGTAAAAATACTCCTTATGGAACAACGGGGACTGTGAAGAGACACACACAAGGGTATAGACTTATGCATACGCACACATTGTGATATTGTTGTATGGTGGTATTAAACATTTTGTATTGTAGATAGGTAGTGGTGTAATAATGTCATATGATGTACTGTTTTATATTTTGTTTTATATGTAATGTAAGTGCTTTAATATGTTTGGACCCCAGGAAGAGTAATGGGGATCCCTAATAAATACAAAAATACAAATACAACATAACCGATTGTCTCAAATGCATTAAGAAGGAAAGAAATTCCACAAATTAACTTTTAACAAGGCACAGCTGTTAATTGAAATCCATTCCAGGTGACTACCTCATGAAGCTAGTTGAGAGAATGCCAAGAGTGTGCAAAAAGCTGCCATCAAGGCAAAGGGTGGCTATTTGAAGAATCTCAAACATAAAATATATTTTGATTTGTTTAACACTTTTTTGGTTACTACATGATTCCATTTGTGTCATTTCATAGTTTTGATGTCTTCACTATTATTCTACAATGTAGAAAATAGTAAAAATAAAGAAAAACCCTGGAATGAGTAGGTGTGATGGACCTCTTTACTCTGGGTCATGCTTGGTTGCATCCCAAGAAGTGGTGGTAAATTGAAATGTGCTTCCATTTCTTTTAACCTACTACTACTATTAGTACTATAAAGCTGTATATAGCTTCTAGGCTATACATTTGCAACTCTGTGTTTGCTACTGTGTTTTCCCCTCCCTAATGGGGCAGCAGGGTAATTGCTCTGTAAAGACAGGGTATCTATTTCCAGTGCTAGCCCTTAAATGTATTGGGAATTGACTGACCAGCTGATGCTCGTGCATAGCTATCACTCATTATACCCTAAAATGGGATGATGTTTGCGTCCCAAATGGCACCCTATTCCTTATATAGTGCACTACATTTGATGAGAGTCTTATGGGCCCTGGTCAAACGTTGTGCACTATGATGGGAATATGGTGCCATTTGGGATGAATCCATTCCTACTCTCCATCCCATATGGACAAATGCCTCCTCCCCAAGATGAAACCTCTCTTTGCCTCTTTCCCCTAAGATGGCCTCTCTCCTATTTTTCTTAAGATGGACCCCATGCTCCTCCTCCAAAGACGGACCTCTTCCAGTTACGCTGGGCCATAATGCTGTGTTACACCTGACTCGTTACACCTCCTCTTCTTATCCTGTACATCTCTTGGTTATGCATGAGATTAAATAGTTGTTTTAAGTTGTTGCATAACTTTTAACCTAGCAGTTGTAGAATAAGGTTGCTAAGAATAGATCACTTGATTTCTAGGTGCACTTGCTGCTTGTTTAAGATTATATTGTACTTTTATATACTATGTTAGTTGGCTATAAGGGGCACGTTTTTGAATTGCTCTATGTGTACTGTTACCATTACCATTATCCTCAGATATAACTCACAAATAACCCCATTCCGTACCATATTCCCCTCTTGTGAAAGTAGTGGAATAGTTTTAAGTTAAACTAGCTTTATTTACTTAAACTGTTTTGACAGTATGACTACTCTTGTTAGAGAGATCAACTGACACACTTGGATTAACTGTGCTGCTCCTTTTTCTTACAGTCAAACTATATCCTTGACATTTACTTCAAATTCGCTTCCCTTAGCGGCTCCTAAAAAATAACCCTAAGCCTACTTTTAAAACTTTAACAAGCTTCCATTGCAGGCTATGGGTGTTACTCTGGGCAAAGGCTCAGCCACTTAAACAAATGTGTCCTCGCATTTTATTAAATCTGTTACTTTTCCACAGGCTTAAATCTGTGGCTCTCTTACCATACCATGCCCCTTAGGAAATGTTTTATATCACCTTAATGTTGACATCGCTTGTAATGATATAACCCTAATGGCTGTTGTTTTGTTTTATCTGCTTTATAAGTTATAGGCTACATGAAGGTACTTCAACCATTCTAAAGGCTTCCAGGAGCTGATATCACATATTTTACCTGTATCCACAAGTGTATTTGATATTTTATTGTTAATATAAGGTTTGGGTAGGAAGGCTGGTGTAGTCATGTTTATTACACTATTGGGTATATAGTGTCTTCAGAAAGTATTCACACCCCTTGACTTTTTCCATATTATGTTGGGTACAACCTGAATTTAAAATGGATTACATTGATCTTTTGTGTCACTGGCCTACACACAATACCCCATAATGTCAAAGTGGAATTGTGTTTTTAGAATATTTTACAAATTAATTAAAAATGAAAAGCTGAAATGTCTTGAGTCAATAAGTATTCAAACCCTTTGTTATGGCAAGCCTAAATAAGTTCAGGAGTAAAACTGTGCATAAAAAGTCACATAATAAGTTGCATGGACTCACTCTAATAGTGTTCAACATGATTTTTCAATGACTATCTCATCTCTGTACCCTATACATACAATTATCTGTAAGGTCCCTCAGTCGAGCAGTGAATTTCAAACACAGATTAAAGCACAAAGACCAGGGAGTTTTTCCAATGCCTCACAAAGAAAGGCGCCTATTGGTAGATGGGTACACATTTAAAAAAGCAGACATTGAATATCCATTTGAGCATCGGTAAGTTATTAATTACACTTTGGATGGTGTATTAATACACCCTGTCACTACAGAGATACAGGCACCCTTCCTAACTCAGTTGCCGGAGAGGCAGGGAACCGCTCAAGGATTTCACCATGATTTGCAGCGATGGGACAAGACTGTAACTACCAATTGGGGAGAAAAAGGGCGAAATAACGAAATAACACAGGCAAAATAATAGAGGAAAACCTGGTTCAGTCTGCTTTCCACCAGACACTGGAAGACAAATTCACCTTTCAGCAGGACAATAACCTAAAATACAAGGCCAAATATACACTGGAGTTGCTTACCAAGACGACATTGAGTGGCCTAGTTAAAGTTTTGACTTAAATTGGCTTGAAAATCTATGGCAAGACTTGAAAATGGCTGTCTAGCAATGATCAACAACAAACTTGACAGAGCTTGAAGAATTGTTTAAAGAATGTACAAATATTGTACAATCCAGGTGAGCAAAGCTCTTAGCAACTTACCCAGAAAGACTGCCAAAGGTGATTCTAACATGTAATGACTCAGGGGTGTGAATACTTATGTAAATGAGATATTTCTGCATTTCATTCTAAATAAATTAGCTACAATTTCTAAAAATATGTTTTCACTTTGTCATTATGGGGTATTGTCTGTAGATGGGTGAGAAAAAAATATATTTAATCAATTTTGAATCCAGGCTGTAACACAACAAGATGTTAAATAAGTCAAGGGGTATGAATACTTTATGAAGGCACTGTAAATGTTATGAAACATAAACGTATTCCAAATGCATTTGAACGTTCAAGTTAAAGGTGTATTCACAGGTGACTAATCCTGCTTCAAAATCACTGGTTATGGTAACTGCCAATTTAATTAACACAATACCCCATAATGACAAAACGAAAACAGGTTGAGAAATGTTAGTAAATGTATTCAAAATTAAAAAAACTGATACCTTACATAAGTATTCAGACCCTTCGCTATGAGACTCGAAATTGAGCTCAGGTGCATCCTGTTTCCATTGATCATCCTTGAGATGTTTGTACAACTTGATTGGAGTCCACCTGTGGTAAATTCAATTGATTGGACATGATTTGGAAAGATAAGGTCCCACAGTTGACAGTGCATGTCAGAGCAAAAACCAAGCCATGAGGTCGAAGGAATTGTCTGTAGCGCTCCGAGACAGGATTGTGTCGAGGCACAGATCTGGGGAAGGGTGCCCAAAATATTCTGCAGCAATGAAGGTCCCTAAGAACACAGTGGTCTCCATCATTCCTAAATGGAAGAAGTTTGGAACCACCAAGACTCTTCATAGAGCTGGCCGCCCGGCCAAACTGAGCAATCAGGGGAGAAGGGCCTTGGTCAGGAAGGTAACCAAGAACCCAATGGTCACTCTGACAGAGCTCCAGAGTTCGTCTGTGGAGAGGGGAGAACCTTCCAGAAGGACAACCATCTCTGCAGCACTCCACCAATCAGGCCTTTATGGTAGAGTGTCCTGACGGAAGCCACTCCTCAGTAAAAGGCACATGACAGCCCACTTGGAGTTTGCCAAAAGGTACCTAAAGGACTCTCAGACCATGAGAAACAAGATTCTTTGGTCTGATGAAACCAAGATTGAACTCCTTGGCCTGAATGCCAAGCATCATGTCTGGAGGAAACCTGGCACAATCCCTACGGTGAAGCATGGTGGTGGCAGCATCATGCTGTGGGATGTTTTTCAGTGGCAGGGAGACTAGTCAGGATCGAGGGAAAGATGAACGGAGCAAAGTACAGAGAGATCCTTGATGAAAACCTGCTCTAGAGCACTCAGGACTTCAGACTGGGGCAAAGGTTCACCTTCCAACAAGACAACGACCCTAAGCACACGGCCAAGACAACGCAGGAGTGGCTTCGGGACAAGTTTCTGAATGTCCTTGAGTGGCCCAGCCAGAGCCCGGACTTGAACCTGATCGAACATCTCTGGAGAGACCTGAAAATAGCTTTGCAACGCTCTCCATCCAACCTGACAGAGCTTGAGAGGATCTGCAGAGAAGAATGGGAGAAACTCCCCAAATACAGGAGTGCCAAGCTTGTAGCGTCATACCCAGGAAGACTTGAGGCTGTAGTCGCTGCCAAAGATGCTTCAACAAAGTACTGAGTAACGGGTCTGAATACTTATGCAAATGTAATATTTCAGTTTTCAATTTTTTATATAAATTAGCACACACACAAAATAAATGTTTTTGCTATGTCATTATGGGGAATTGTGTGTAGATTGATGAGGGGAACAATTTTTTTAATCCATTTTAGAATAATGCTGTAACATAACAAAATGTATAAAAAGTCAAGGGGTTTGAATACTTTCCGAATGCACTGTAAATGCCTCATAAGCTGAGCATACCTGTATTACTGTATCATAACCCAGATGTTATTACTCAATTGTTTAAAAACAACAAACAACCCCCCAATAGCATCAAACTGAAACATAGATGTCATGGACTGTCAATTCTTGCATCTAGAGCACTGTCTTTGAGAGGGGTTACATTTCCCCATGCCTCTGTATACAAATCAAAACAACCGGCAAGGATACCGTTTTGCTCAAAGTCGAATCCCAGATTGTAGCTTTAATCTATGCATTTTACATGTAGACCTATACTACATATTTAGAGGGTACATGTGGCCCTACCTTTTTCAAACCTAAACTAATAATATTAAGAGGTACAGTTGAAGTCTGAAGTTTTTCAACCACTCCACAAATATCTTGTTAACAAACTATAGTTTTGGCAAGTCGGTTAGGACATCTACTTTGTGCATGACACAAGTAATTTTTCAAACAATTATTTACAGACGGATTATTTCACTTATAATTCACTGTATCACAATTCCAGTGGGTCAGAAGTTTACATACACTAAGTTGACTGTGCCTTTAAACAGCTTGGAAAATTCCAGAAAATGATGTCATGGCTTTAGAAGCTTCTGATAGGCTAATTGACATAATTTGAGTCAATTGGAGGTGTACCTGTGGATGTATTTCAAGGCTTACCTTCAAACTCAGTGCCTCTTTGCTTGACATCATGGGAAAATCAAAAGAAATCAGCCAAGACCTCAGAAAAAGAATTGTAGACCTCCACAAGTCTGGTTCATCCTTGGGAGCAATTTCCAAACGCCTGAAGGTACCACGTTCATCTGTACAAACAATAGTACGCAAGTATAAACACCATGGGACCACGCAGCCGTCATTCTGCTCAGGAACTACACGCATTCTGTCTCCTAGAGATGAACGTACTTTGGTGCGAAAAGTGCAAATCAATCCCAGAACAACATCAAAGGACCCTGTGAAGATGCTGGAGGAAACAGGTACAAAATTATCTATATCCACAGTAAAATGAGTCCTATATCGACATAACCTGAAAGGCCGCTCAGCAAGGAAGAAGCCACTGCTCCAAAACCGCCATTAAAAAGCAAGACTACGGTTTGCAACTGCACATGGGGACAAAGACCGTACTTTTTTTTCCTATAGAAAATTTGTGGGCAGAACTGAAAAAGCATGTGTGAACAAGGAGGCCTACAAACATGACTCAGTTACACCAGCTCTGTCAGGAGGAATGGGCCAAAATTCACCCAACTTATTGTGGGAAGCTTGTGGAAGGCTACCCGAAACGTTTGACCCAAGTTAAACAATTTAAAGGCAATGCTACCAAATACTAAATGAGTGTATGTAAACTTCTGACCCACTGGGAATATGATGACATTTCACATTCTTAAAATAAAGTGGTGACCCCTAACTGACCTAAGACAGGGAATTTTTACTAGGATTAAATGTCAGGAATTGTGAAAAACTGAGTTTAAATGTATTTGGCTAAGGTGTACAGTGGGGGGGGGGAGTATTTAGTCAGCCACAAATTGTTCAAGTTCTCCCACTTAAAAAGATGAGAGAGGCCTGTAATTTTCATCATAGGTACACGTCAACTATGACAGACAAAATGAGGAAAAAAAATCCAGAAAATCACATTGTAGGATTTTTAATGAATTTATTTGCAAATTATGGTGGAAAATAAGTATTTGGTCAATAACAAAAGTTTCTCAATACTTTGTTATATACCCTTTGTTGGCAATGACACAGGTCAAACGTTTTCTGTAAGTCTTCACAAGGTTTTCACACACTGTTGCTGGTATTTTGGCCCATTCCTCCATGCAGATCTCCTCTAGAGCAGTGATGTTTTGGGGCTGTCGCTGGGCAACACAGACTATCAACTCCCTCCAAAGATTTTCTATGGGGTTGAGATCTGGAGACTGGCTAGGCCACTCCAGGACCTTGAAATGCTTCTTACGAAGCCACTCCTTCGTTGCCCGGGCGGTGTGTTTGGGATCATTGTCATGCTGAAAGACCCAGCCACGTTTCATCTTCAATGCCCTTGCTGATGGAAGGAGGTTTTCACTCAAAATATCACGATACATGGCCCCATTCATTATTTCCTTTACACGGATCAGTCGTCCTGGTCCCTTTGCAGAAAAACAGCCCCAAAGCATGATGTTTCCACCCCCATGCTTCACAGTAGGTATGGTGTTCTTTGGATGCAACTCAGCATTCTTTGTCCTCCAAACACGACGAGTTGAGTTTTTACCAAAAAGTTATGTTTTGGTTTCATCTGACCATATGACATTCTCCCAATCCTCTTCTGGATCATCCAAATGCACTCTAGCAAACTTCAGACGGGCCTGGACATGTACTGGCTTAAGCAGGGGGACACGTCTTGCACTGCAGGATTTGAGTCCCTGGCGGCGCAGTGTGTTACTGATGGTAGGCTTTGTTACTTTGGTCCCAGCTCTCTGCAGGTCATACACTAGGTCCCCCCGTGTGGTTCTGGGATTTTTGCTCACCGTTCTTGTGATCATTTTGACCCCACGGGGTGAGATCTTGCGTGGAGCCCCAGATCGAGGGATATTATCAGTGGTCTTGTATGTCTTCCATTTCCTAATAATTGCTCCCACAGTTGATTTCTTCAAACCAAGCTGCTTACCTATTGCAGATTCTGTATTCCCAGCCTGGTGCAGGTCTACAATTTTGTTTCTGGTGTCCTTTGACAGCTCTTTGGTCTTGGCCATAGTGGAGTTTGGAGTGTGACTGTTTGAGGTTGTGGACAGGTGTCTTTTATACTGATAACAAGTTCAAACAGGTGCCATTAATATAGGTAACGAGTGGAGGACAGAGGAGCCTCTTAAAGAAGAAGTTACAGGTCTGTGAGAGCCAGAAATCTTGCTTGTTTGTAGGTGACCAAATACTTATTTTCCACCATAATTTGCAAATAAATTCATTAAAAATCCTACAATGTGATTTTCTGGATTTTTTTTCTTCTCAATTTGTCTGTCATAGTTGACGTGTACCTATGATGAAAATTACAGGCCTCTCTCATCTTTTTAAGTGGGAGAACTTGCACAATTGGTGGCTGACTAAATACTTTTTTTCCCCACTGTATGTAAACTTCCGACTTCAACTGTATTTAACATTTACATTTTACATTTACGTCATTTAGCAGACGCTCTTATCCAGAGCGACTTACAAATTGGTGCATTCACCTTATAGCCAGTGGGATAACCACTTTCAATGTTTATTTTTATTTTTTTAAGGCATCTGTAAAGGTAGTCTGTAAAGGTAAACACATTTAGTGATTTTGTTTGATTGTAGGCCTAGTTGACAGACATGAGGGATAATAGAAGTGACAGTATTTTCCAAACATATTGACGGAGACGTGCCTTTCTGACGTGCCTTTCTGACGTGCCTTTCTGACGTGCCTTTGACGTGCCTTTGACGTGCCTTCTGACGTGCCTTCTGACGTGCCTTTCTGAAAAGAGGACTGAGCACGCCCCCATTCTCATCGACGGGGCTGTAGTGGAACAGGTTGAGAGCTTCAAGTTCCTTGGTGTCCACATCACCAACGAACTATCATGGTCCAAACACACCAAGACAGTCGTGAAGAGGGCACGACAAAGCCTATTCCCCCTCAGGAGACTAAAAAGATTTGGCATGGGTCCTCAGATCCTCAAAGAATTCTACAGCTGCACCATCGAGAGCATCCTGACTGGTTGCATCACCGCCTGGTATGGCAACTGCTTGGCCTCTGACCGCAAGGCACTACAGAGGGTAGTGCGTACGGCCCAGTACATCACTGGGGCAAAGCTCCCTGCCATCCAGGACCTCTATACCAGGCGGTGTCAGAGGAAGGCCCTCAAAATTGTCAAAGACTCCAGCCACCCTAGTCATAGACTGTTCTCTCTGCTACCGCACGGCAAGCGGTACCGGAGTGCCAAGTCTAGGTCCAAAAGACTTCTCAACAGCTTCTACCCCCAAGCCATAAGACTCCTGAACAGCTAATCATGGCTACCCGGACTATTTGCACTGCCCCCCCACCCCATCCTTTTTACGCTGCTGCTACTCTGTTAAGTAAGTATTTATGCATAGTCACTTTAACTCTACCCACATGTACATATTACCTCAACTACCTCAACTAGCCGGTGCCCCCGCACATTGACTCTGCAACGGTACCCCCCTGTATATATAGCCTCCCTACTGTCACTTTATTTTACTGTATATATAGCCTCCCTACTGTCACTTTATTTTACTTCTGCTCTTTTTTTCTCAACACTTTTTTTGTTGTTGTTTTATTCTTACTTTTTTTGTTTAAAATAAATGCACTGTTGGTTAAGGGCTGTAAGTAAGCATTTCACTGTAATGTCTGCACCTGTTGTATTCGGCGCATGTGACCAATAAAATTTGATTTGATTTGATTTGATTTGACGGGTGAATAGTCTCATCAAAGCCAGTTATGTAGCCTATACCACCAGATCTGGTGCTGTATTATGCATTTGCCTCTGAACCCCAAAAAACAAAGTGAAGCTGTGATTACTTTCGTCAACAAAGAGATGTCCTAATGTCCGTCCAACAAGTGAAAAGTTAACAATTAGAGACTTAAAAAACATCAAAATATAAACAACAGTATTTGACTATATATTATGAGACCGCAGTTGCATACTATTTCCTCAACCGAAACAGTGCTAGCAGAGAAATGTCTCCATGAGAGAAGACTGGCCCAATCCATGTCAAATGTAGTATAGGCCTAGTGCACATGGTGGCCTAATTAGAAAGGGATGGCCTTTTTTGTGTAGCCGTCTGGACTGAGGGAGGCAGGTGGACGTCTCTTTTAACTTGAACTTGGACTTCTGAGGTACATGTGACAGGTCTATTGCCATCGAGCTATTTGCATCATGGTACCAAGATGCTACACAAAGAAACCCCCTATACATTGAGATTGCAGTGTTTTAACATATTATAATAACGGATGATGTTGATTAGAAAAGACGGTCCCAATCCATATCAGATGGAGTATAGTGCACATGGTGACCTGACCATAATAACGGATGATGTTGATTAGGCTAATTTGTGACAATGGTACATTTTGTCTGAATAGCCTAATACAGTAAGTCCAGTTTGACCCTAACCCACTACCTAACGGCCAATTTTAGATTCGCGCGTGTAACTCAAATTCAAGCAAATGAAGTTCTGAGTACACCGATACCTCTCAAGATAGGTTGCGACCCATGTGTGATAGTTTGATCTAGTTTTACCCCCTTGTACAATTCAGGATTGTAAATGTCATTGAAATTGTAAGAGGAATCTTAATTTTCCCTTTAATGGGTTTACAGTTATGATTTGGTAAAAGTGGAAATAAGGTAACCTATAGTACCCTAAATTAGCAATAAAGGATCATAACCCCGGCCTTTGGTTATGTAAGGTTGGGTATACAACAATTTAGATTCTCATATGCTCCCAGAATATGTAGTAGTCGCTTGGATGAATATAGTATATCTTTATACAAATACTTTGTGATTTTTTTTCTGATACAGCCTTTGTATTAACTTTTTTTCATGTAGGCCTATCTGACATGAATGAGTTTCTGTATTTTTCATCTCTTATAATGTGAGATTAGACCTATGTCTGATAGTCTGGAAGCCTGTTATTTTTCTTAATGTGGAGTGTTGCCTGTTTTACCATTAAGGGCATGGTATTTTCCTTCTACAACTGTCACTTTCTGTCGTTGATGCAATTATATACCGGCGTTATCATTGTCTCTCTATTTAGGTTGACTGATATAGCTGCAGCTACCCATGCTGACATGGTCTCAGACTGCTACTTCGACTAACTAATGTTGTGCATAATGATACATGTTCCAGATTTGGAATTGGAGCCCATGCTGTATAATATGACAGGCAATGTTAATGCAACTATATTGGAGCATGAATGACTAGTTTTGAATGTTATGAAGCACATCATCTCATTTAACTATTGCTTATTTTACATTCTGGAAAATATATATTATGACATTTTTATAAATTCGATTGGGAAATCCATATGCTGACGACAAACCCTGGTGTAGAAGTGTGGTGTAGAAGGGGCATTATCTTAATTGTCATGTTTTTGGGGGGATGCTTGTGAAATAAAAAAAATCGACATTTCAGGTATGTGGACCTGGCGCACGTTCAGAAGTGAGTGAAAGCATGTAGGCTAAATCAAAACCATGTTTTTTTACATTAAGATTTAAAATACCTTTGCCATGATCAAGATAAATCATGAATCAAATTAATCATTTTTTCCCCTACAAAAACATGTATGGATGTGTGTTTTCTATCCAGGTTCTACAGAGGTGGATGTTCAATAGGCTACTGTCACCACCAGTGCAATGACCAAGCTTAGTGTTAAACTAAATCTCCACCTACTGTTATTACACTAACTGGGAGAAGGTGGTAAAGATCTATGGAAAACTACTCTCTCCGACTTGACATGTGTTTCTGATACAAAAGACATCCATTGCCTTTCGGGGGAGAAAGTGTCTGCCCACCTCTGTGAGAGACTCCAGCCAGCACTGGAAGCGAATAGCATACCCACCCATGATAGGCTTACCTGGTTTGAACATATTGCCGGAAATAAGACTGACTAGCCACTCATTCTTAATGGGTTTGTTCTTCAGTTACCCGAACTTTACTTTAAATTCATCCTCTAATTTAGATGGCAGCAACATTGTATTGTTGAGGGTTCTGAGGTTGCCCTGCACAGTGCTATCATTTGAACACTACAGAGTCGAGTAAAGTGTGATCCACTGCTGAGGATCAATGAATAATCTTCCAGAGGATGGAATCTTTACTAGGCCTTTGTTGTTTGCATGATGCCACGTGGCTGTGGGACAGTCCATACTTTTCACCAGGCCTATCTATACATGTAAATAATATACTTGGACAAGTGTAGGCTAGCTTGCAACTATATGAAATTATGTGATTAGTAGCCTATGCGTCTTCTAACTTTAGTCGGCATGAAAGCTCTATATCGGCCTAAGACTGAAACCACCGAATATAATCAAACTAATATTGAAGCCAATCTGTAGGATTTCCTCATTGGTAATTTCAGATAATGGTGTGTCTTTTTTTTAGAGTATGCCTTTTAAATTAGGCTATAACTGTGATGTATTTGACTCATTTTGGTTTCTTTTGACATTTGTAAACTTTGTAAACAATTTATGGATGATTCAAATAATTTAGCTCTCACGGAATGCCGTTCCCTGCATAGCAAAATGTCTCAGAAAAAATCTAGTATCGTTCCAATCATAAAAAGTGCTATTTATGAATGCACCTCGGAATATTGCTCCAAGGTTCACGTTTTTTTTCGTGGGCCCATTTTTGATGGTATGCACATCTTACAGTGTAGCTTTAATGATTACAGAATCTACATTTATGATATTGTAGCCTATAGGCCTATACCACGCTTGGGAGATAAATATATTTTTCAACTTTAGTTAGTCACCAACATTTCAAACAAATTGAAACAATCCAGTCAGGCTATTAAATAGAAAAACTATCCAGACAGGCTATTAAATAAAACATTATTAATAAAGTAAAAAGAACAAAAATGACAAGTGTATACTCTGTAGCTCCATAGCATTAACAATTAACGTTAATAGCAAAAGGACCTCTGCAACTTCCCAAATTCTTATAATAAAAGGGTTTAATAAAACTTGTATTGTTTTGTTTGTTTATGTTTTATTGGGAGAGAATGCATATTTTATTATTTATTATGGACTGTACAATGCAATTCAGCGCCTAGCCAATGTTTTTACCATGGAAATTAACTAAACCTTTTAGGCTACTATATATGCCTTTCAAGTCCTGAATTTTGAATCACAAAATGGTGGCTTAGACTTTTAACATCCATGGATAAAGAAAAACACGTTTAAGTGTATCTTCCGAAATACAACGTGTACCTATAGTCTTAAAGATGGCAGACTTTTATTTTACACTGTATCTTACAATTTGTACATTTTACTTATAAAATATAGACACATTTCCGCTATATCTAGGCCTACTGCTTGTAATTTAAAATAAATCCCCATGTGTTCATCGTATAGAATTAGTAAACCGGTTGATATGTGGTCACAAAAACTGCTTAAGAGGCATGTTTTGTTTTGCTCTCTACCCAGATGTTGTTTCTCTGATAGCTACATGTTTGGTTTGATGTAGATTATGGCAAGACCAGACTGTTCCGTCCAGATTGTGTCTTCTGAAACTGGCAACTCGGAAGCGTCATTGAGGGCTCTCCTAATTGCTGCGAGTTTGCACGTAAACTCCACAATGCTGGTGTGAAGTTCATTCTTGCCTGTCTAGACTTATTACGACTGTGTTTGTCCGGGTTCCCTACCTTGACCTTGGACTTCCTTGTGTCTGCCATTTTGGAATGAATGGTCAATATTTGTGAGTTGCTCCGCTGGCGGATATGAGTTCCTATTTCCTGGGACAAACTGAAGAGTTAGTCCAACGATTTTATTCCCTTTATCGCTTCAATTCCAATAGCCTAGGCCAGGGTTCTCCAACCCTGTTCCTGGAGAGCTACTGTCCCGTAGGTTTTCGCTCCAACCCTAAGCTAGCACACTTGATTCAAATAATTAGCTGGTTGATACGCTGAATCAGGTTAGTTACAACTGGGGTTGGAGCGAAAACCTGCATGAGGGTAGCTCTCCAGGAACAGGGTCGGAGAACCCTGGTAGGCTGTGGTTTGTTTCATGTTGCTTTTGACACAGCGCCCATCCCTGGTGCATTTAGCTATACAGGACTGCCTCTTGACAATCATGGTGAACCTCCTTGTGTTGTACTAAAATTGACTGAGATTTTAGATGGGCCTAAATAATCAAAAATGTTGTGTTTATAGTGCGACTGAAACTTCACGAAACACGTTCTGGCGCAGTGCATACACGCCCACAAAACACAATTCTTAGAATTGAGCAATATCCTACATTTTTGCAAATATAGGCCTACCTTTTAACTATGTTTAGCACATCGTCTATGCACTTATGACTAAACCTGAAATATAAGGTATTATGGTTGGTCAATAACTTTTGTCCAATTAAATAATTTGGGGACAGGTGTAAGCATGGGCGCAAGACCAATGCCTTGCGTCCCTAATACAGATTCTTGACTCAGATGACAAAAACGGCCATTAGGGAAAATAAATACCCATCTTTATTGTTCATCAACCTATACTGGAGAAAATAATACATTCTGTTAGATTAAAGAATATGCATGGCCCACTGTTATGACAAAACAAAACAAATATTAGGAGGGATGGATAGTCTATAGCCTATGTTTTTCATATTTTCAGAGTTTTGCCAAAACTGCACCGCAATTTCTGTTTATTACCCCCAAATTATAAAGACCAAGCAGTTGCATGTCTCAACAAACCACTATTTCCGAGTATCCAACTGCGCATAAGGATACGAGCAAAACAAAGTGGTTTCTCTGTGCCGTGGAGAGAGGTTTATTTTATATTTAATGTCTTTATTATTTCCATTGTTAGTTTCTTCTGTCAATTGTATTTGCCTATTCGTTTGAGAGTGGTAGGCCTATTGGAAGAAAGCAAATGTTGCTATTAGCCTACATATAAGCTACAATAATGGGCTACATTAACGTAAATAGGCCTGCCAATCATTATTAGACTCAAACAAACATGTCTTAGAATTTGAACATTGAAAAATGTCAGTCAAGTTAAATAAATTAAGCTGTCATTACGCATTGAGAATTATCAGAGCGTTTCAGATAGGCCTATCTACCATTGACAGAGCCTACCACAAGAAAAATATAATTCCTACCAAAACTCCTATAGGTTACAACCCCATTTTGAAGGGTGGTGTGTTATGCTGCACTCTACATTTTCTGGTAAGAGTATACATTTTGAGTAAATAGACTGTTGTTGTTTGATGTCATATGCTACCTATAAATGTCCCACAGCCAACAAACTAAGGTTTTCTTTACAGACATTGTACATTTTTAAACTCAAACGTAGCCTATCCTTTCGTTGGTGGTTGCTAAATGTTGTATTTCAAAACGTTAGACTATAATTCATGTACCTTAGCCTATTTTATTACATCAAAATATTGTTAGACCAAAATACGCTCAACAAGCCTAATCTTTACCTTATCAAGAACCGAAAATCCTCACACGTATCTAAGTAGTATCACTGGCCTGGCGAATTGTTCAACATCGCCAACGTTATGTGGTTTTGATTAAATACGTTTCCGTTTTGTAAAATATGAAGATTATGGCCTCCTCCACCTTCAAACTGTTGAGCATGTTTTATGTCCCCTTTAAGGATACTTGCCTCCGATAACCCAAGCCAATGAGAGTATCTGCTGGACTTTGCAATCAACAAACATACACCAGGCGGTTTAAAGGGATGATCCACTCGCCCCCACAGCACACGCTCGTGTCGGTCTCGTTATTGTATCACGTGTCGGCGGATCCTAGGGTCTCAATAATGAACTGGACACTTGAGCATTGCGCGGTGCGCATGCGCATGCGTAAAAAATGTGCTTGGAGATGAGGTGTAGGTCTTGGAGTAGTCGACTTTTAAAAAGCATCCGCAACCAGTGATATGACGACTTCGCTGGTTCTGCATCCATGCTGGGCGGACACGTTGATGTACGTATATGAAAAAAGCCCGAATGAAAATAATCAGAATAAAAACCAATCCATGGAGGGACTAAGCGGAAATTGTCCTGCTACTCACTGCAGGGAACTGATCTCGCACTCGGCGTTGGGACGACACTCCGGCAGCCTAAGCCACCAGGGTTCTGTGTACTCGGACATACCCTCCCAGGATACAGGGCGACATTGCCCCGCTACTCAGACTTCCTCCAGCGCCACCCTGGGTTATGGCTACCCGTTCGGAAGCCCTTATTACGGTTGTCGGTTGTCACACTCGCACAACGTTAACTTGCAGCAGAAGCCGTGCTCTTACCACCCTGCCGAGAAGTATACAGAACCCAGCGCGGCGCTGCCCACGGAAGAGCTGTCAAGCAGGGCAAAGGAGTTCGCCTTTTACCCGAGTTTTGCCAGCTCGTACCAGACTGTCCCGGGTTACTTGGACGTGTCTGTGGTTCCCGGTATCAGTGCGCACCCGGAACCGAGACATGAGACTTTGATTCCCATGGATGGCTATCAGCACTGGGCTCTATCTAATGGCTGGGACGGACAGGTGTACTGTTCTAAAGAGCAAACACAGTCAACACATCTCTGGAAATCTCCATTCCCAGGTATGAAAACATTTTCACTTTTATTGAAATGGACGGTTCATGTAATGTTTTATAATACCAAGTGGTTTTTACGTTTCACACTTGTTAGTGTTACCGGCACTACACTAAGACGAACAGGACCAAAAGTGTGTATGTGTGTGTGCAGTGTTTCCCCTATATTCATTTAGCAGTGGTGGCCTACCGCTGACAAATTGTTGACACCGCTGCAAAAAATGTCATAAAAATAAATAAATATATATCTCTAAGAAAGGATCGAAATATCCTGACATACATTTGCTTGTATTTATTTATTCATTTATTTATTTATTAAAAACCCGTTTCCTTTGTATAGCCTTGTCATATAAAACAGCTTATGACTATAACGCACTTGAAGTGCATGATACCACAGGGTAGTGGGTTTGTTTATGTTCATCTTTGCGTTCAATTCCGGAGAAGAGACCATTTTTCAATAGCCGGATATGGGACTAGAAACAATGCAAAAACAATACCTTTGATTTTATAGTAGCCTACAATGAGGTTTATGGATTGGAGCAGGGCACCGTTGCCCTCCCGGATAAAATAACAGATATTTGCTCAGTGCAGTAAATCTAGTCACAACAGGGAGTGGTGCCTTGAAGCTCGCCATTTTCACGCCTTGTGTTTATTCTCAATTTGCAATTGCGAGCATATTTATTTTCAGTTTTTCAAATTCACTGTCAAATCAATGGTAATCAAGGGTGACTCAATTTAGGATCGTTGAAGTGTGTGTGTGTGTGTGTGTGTGAGAGAGAGAGAGATCCAAATAAATTATCCAAAGGCTATGGATGCGTTGAGTCAATTCAGGAATAGAAAAATGCATTTTCAGTTTTGTTTACATTTTATAAGTAGCCTTAGAAACCTTTCATGTATAAATTGTGTAGTTCAACCGAATTGATCCGTTAGTTATGTGGTGACACTGCGTTATATAAACAGCAGAGAGACAATGAGGCCGATTGCCCCTATTGAATAGCACATTCAATTTCGGAATACCACCTTGTTGACGAATAGCTCATGGATTCCTAGATTGATTGGCTTATCATTCACAATCTAGTAAACCGTTGACACACATGACATTTGGAGCTTGTATGACTACTTGCCGTAGGCCAATACAGTCAATAGCCTATTGTAATATAGTGTAGTATTGGGGCTATATGCCCATAACACAGAATATACCTACTGTGTTTGAACAGTAAAACATTTTGAAATAGACTGTACAGTTTTATTTTTTATTGTCCTTGGTTCGACTGTCCTATTAACCATTCCTAATGTTGTTCATGACCTCATTAAAATAGTCCTTTATCTAATCTCTGCTGTAGATGCGCTCTTAAATAAAACACGCTGAAATAAAACTCAGTAGAAATAATAAATAGGCTATGATAGGACTGTTAACAAACCAACCTACGGAGCTTGTGTGCACATGCACAACGCATCCGCATGATCAAATTAATGGGATGTGATGTCTTCTTATATAGCTCTATTACATCAATTGAAGCTGCATTCAAGTTTAAAATCATGGACTATTAATATAGATAGGATTAGCTGCCCAGCCTATTCCCAACCTATTACAAGTTACATTATAAACTGGGTGGTTCGAGCCCTGAATGCTGATTGGCTGACCGCCATGGTACTGTATATCAGACCGTATACCACGGGTATGAGAAAACATTGATTTGTACAGCTGTAATTACGTTGGTAACCAGTTTATAATAGCAATAAGGCACCTCGGGTGTTTGTGGTATATTGCCAACATACCAAAGCTAAGGGCTGTATGCAGGCACTCCGCATTCTGTCGTGCTTAAGAACAGCCCTTAGCCTTGGTATATTCGCCATAAACCACACCCCCACACCCCGAGGGGCCTTCTTGCTTAATCATAGCTCCAATTCTTATTATTAAGGCTTAATATTCGCAGTGTTTTCCTGTCAGTATGCCAATTTCATTTTTATGCATAGGTTACATATCTATGTTTGGACTAAATGGTCATCATGGTATGCATAGCCAGCAAGTCAGTATTCAATGTACATCCATGTCTGAGGACTTCGGGAGATGTGCTTGGCAAGGCCTAAGTCATTTCGACATTTTAGATGATTCACTATATATACAAAAGTATGTGGACACCCCTTCAAATTTCTGGATTCGGCTATTTCAGCCACACCCGTTGCTGACAGGTGTATAAAATCGACCACACAGCCATGCAATATCCAGAGACAACAATTGGCAGTAGAATGGCCTTACTGAAGAGCTCAGTGACTTTCAACCTGGCACCGTCATAGGATGCCATCTTTCCAACAATTCAATTTGTCAAATTTCTGCACTGCTAGAGCTACCCCGGTCAACTGTAAGTTCTGTTATTGTGAAGCGGAAACATCTAGGAGCAACAATGGCTCAGCTGCGAAGTGGTAGGTCACACAAGCTCACAGAACAGGACCGCTGAGTGCTGAAGCGCGTAAAAATCGTCTGTCCTCAGTTGCAACACTCACGACCGACTTCCAAACTGCCCCTGGAAGCAACGTCAGGACAAGAACTGTTCATCGGGAGCGTCATGAAATTGGTTTCCATGGCCGAGCAGCCACACACAAGCCTAAGATCACCATGAGCAATGCCAAGCATCGGCTGGAATGGTGTAAAGCTCGCCGCCATTGGACTCTGGAGCAGTGGAAACGCGTTCTCTGCAGTGATGAACCGCGCTTCACCATCTGGAAGTCCGACGGACAAATCTAGGTTTGGCGGATGCCAGGAGAACGCTACCTGCCCCAATGCATAGTGCCATCTGTAAAGTTTGGTGGAGGAGGAATAATGGCCTGTGGCTGTTTATCATGGTCCGGGCTAGGCCCCTTAGTTCCAGTGAAGGGAAGTCTTAACGCTACAGCATACAATGACATTCTAGACGATTCTGTGCTTCCAACTTTGTGGCAAGAGTTTGGGGAAGGCCCTTTCCTGTTTTAGCATGACAATGCCCCCATGCACAAAGCGAGATCCATACAGAAATGGTTTGTCAAGATTGGTGTGGAAGAACTTGACTGGCCTGCACAGAGCCCTGACCTCAACCCTATCGAACACCTTTGAGATGAATCGGAATGCCAACTGCGAGCCAGGTCCACACACCTTTGGTCATGAAGTGTATATTTTGACATAACTATACCATAATGACTGACATCTAACCGTAGCCTACCTCAAACATTTAGACCCATCTTAATAAAGTAGCCTATAGCCCAGCCCTGCTCAATCTACGTGGGACCATGAACTTCACAAAATGCAATGATTTAAATGCAATGCATCAGAATCCAGTGCTGGGTGCTTTCACAGTATTCTGCCTGTAATAAAATCAAATAAAAAAACGATATTTCCTATTGTTTCTCCTCATTTTCAAATGTTGTAGGCTAACAGTTGTTGTTTTCTTTGCCTTCCTTTCAGTGTGTTATGCCCTTCTTTTCTCAGATGTCGTCCCTATGCAACCAGAGGTCAGCAGCTACAGACGAGGCCGCAAAAAGCGGGTTCCTTACACCAAGATCCAGCTGAAGGAGCTAGAGAAAGAGTATGCAGCCAGCAAGTTCATCACCAAAGACAAGAGACGTCGAATATCTGCCACTTCTAATCTCTCCGAACGCCAGGTCACCATCTGGTTCCAGAACCGGCGGGTGAAGGAGAAGAAATTTGTCTGTAAATCTAAATCAAGCTCTCATATGCATGCCACTTGATTCAGTCCAATCTCACTGGCATGACAACTCAAATACTTTTTTTTATCACAGAAACGCTCAATATTTATATTGACAGAATTCTCACCTATGATGCATTGCAAAACACAAACTTAATCTCACCTCCCTATTTGGAAATAAACTGGGGGGAAATACAGAAGATTTAATGAAAACTGGTTGGAGCGAACGATCACATCCTTTCAGGAGCATCAAAAGCAATACCAGCATTGTTAGTATAGCCTCAGACCTATAAATTACGGACGTTTGTGGCTGATAAAGTAAACTGAGGTCTTTGGAGATTTCATACAGTGATCTTGTTCAGACATTTTCAGGTATTGGACGCATCAAGAATGATCTCACTTTTCAATGATATTGTATATGGCCGTTTTAGTTTGATCCCAAGGTAATGAGCAAGGTTGCTATTGTCTATTGTACAGTGCCATGCATATTTAAGGTTGTCTCCTGTGACAGGGGTTGTAAATTGCTACAGACTATTTTATGGTTCTCATATTTTGATCATTTTTGTCAGTGAAGGATATGTCTCTGTAATGCAACTGGAATGATTGTAATCAGTATAAGAATATTAAAAAGTATTGCATATTAATGCAGAATCTTTTACCATTTTGTTTGTATAGTGAGTTAAGTCTTATTGCATTTGGGCTGTGCATTCCCATTGTAAGCCGTTTTATTCCTTTTATTTGGTGCAGTATTTGAACTGTGGTGTGGCGCTTGATCGAAATTTACTCAATGGAAACATGTTTCATAAATAAATAAATATAACGATCAAACAAGATCAAATTGATCTGTTTTCTATTTTATCGGCATGACCCTTAATCTGTACCTGTCTCCCACTTATCTGGTTTTATAGCTTAATGTCTACTCTTTTATCTAGCTTTGTCTGAGGTCTTCACCAACTGGGCACACACTGGTTGAATCGACGTGGAAACAACGTTGAACCAACGTGGAATTTACGTTGAATTGACGTCCGTGCTCAGTGGGCAATGTCACTGTATATGATGTTGTAGATTAATAGATTGTAGATTGTGCATTGACAATTAGTTGGTACATGAGAGCTAAGACTGAATGCCCAAATATTCTGCAAATCAGAAAAGCATTTGAACATTTTTTGAGTAACCAAATTATGGACCCCAATCCAAAAATGGAAATAATAACCTATTTTGATACTATAGTTAGGCTATTATGATGCATGTTGGGAAATGTTCTTATTCGGTAAATAAACAGCAGTCTAACCTCACATGTTCAAGTGGAATCGTTTGATAAAGTGCCGTAAATTGGCCACAACCTAATATGATAACATTACCTATTTGAACTTGCATGCAACCAGCTTCACTGTCGTTAAGCATGGCTACTCCTGGACTAAATTGTTAAGAACCCCTAAACTGAAAAATGTTCCATGACTATTGGTTAGATTCTAGATTCCCAATCCAGACTTTGTCCTCATCATATCATTTTAATTCTGCTTTCAAGACCGAAAAGTCGATCTACTTCAGGACCAGCTGATACAAATGAACTTCCTTACTATCTCAATTCCATATTGGAAGATTGTCATGCCAAAGAAATCACTTTCAAAACTGTGTTTAGTCGGTCTATAGGTTAAGTGAAAATATCTCAGTGAAACCTAAATTAACTGCATTACATATTC
The DNA here is from genome assembly GCF_964263955.1 of Coregonus lavaretus. Taxonomy (NCBI): domain Eukaryota; kingdom Metazoa; phylum Chordata; class Actinopteri; order Salmoniformes; family Salmonidae; genus Coregonus; species Coregonus lavaretus. Next base: position 34,818,579 of record NC_139995.1, read on the forward strand.
TGAATATGATTCTGTCAGAATGGAATGATAGGCTAGGTATTGTGTCGAAATAAGAATTGTCTGTGTAGATTATTAACAAAGATTTTAGTCAGTTTAAGAGTAGGCGAAAAAATCTTATGTCGTGTAGCTGTTTCAGTTTTTAGTCTCCGCAGCAATCTGATTCATTCAGTAATTAATTCATGAATGTGTGTTCCAATATATGGCATTAACTAATTTGAGATTATCATATGACGCTTATAGCCTATATTTGTAAAATTATGATACATTATCTAAAGCCTATATATGCCTATATAGCCTACACTTTTAAAAAATCTAAATTCGACAATGGAAATGTCACAATGTTTTGAAACAATTGGTGAATAAATTGATAATATTTTTTAAGAAAATTGGCCTTTTACGCACAACTAAACACGTGCGTAAAAGGCCAATTTTCTTAAAAAATATTATCAATTTATTCACCAATTGTTTATAAGTTAAGTGAAAATATCTCAGTGAAAACTAAATGAACTGCATTACATATTCTGAATATGATTCTGTCAGAATGGAATGATAGGCTAAGTATTGTGTCGAAAGAAGAATTGTCTGTGTAGATTATTAACAAAGATTTTAGTCAGTTTAAGAGTAGGCGAAAAAATCTTATGTCGTGTAGCTGTTTCAGTTTTTAGTCTCCGCAGCAATCTGATTCATTCAGTAATTAATTCATGAATGTGTGTTCCAATATATGGCATTAACTATTTTGAGATTATCATATGACGCTTATAGCCTACATTTGTAAAATTATAATACATTATCTAAAGCCTATATATGCCTATATAGCCTACACTTTTTAAAAATCTAAATTTGACAATGGAAATGTCACAATGTTTTGAAACAATTGGTGAATAAATTGATAATATTTTTTAAGAAAATTGGTCTTTTACGCACGTGTTTAGTTGTGCGTAAAATAGTCACCCTCGTGTAGCATATATCTCTTGAATACGGTGCATTTTACACTAAGACACGTAAGGCTATTCATTTCTTCATCAACATTCAAAAATACTTTATTTTACAGGTTCATAATGATCCATATTTCAACTCTATTATCCTGCATCTGTGTCTCTAATGCACTTTTTTTGTGGAAAACGTTTAGTGGACATGCTAGCCCACCACTTCAAAATGAAGGTGTAAACGGATATGAAGCTACTAGTTGCGTGTGAAGACTGCGTGAAGCATCTCCTATCTGAATTGACAGATCCTAATGGTTTAATTTTCAAATCTCAACTAAATACTTGGTAAAATTGCTTGTGGATGAGGTGTGATTAGAGCACATAAGCTTGAGGGATCAATCATTGGGCTATACGTATCTTTAAATATGCTATCTAAGATATCTTGAGTTGTTCTTAGTAGCAAAATTCATTAGCTGACTTGGTAGGCTTGGTAGCCCATAATAGTAGCCCAATCTGCGCCATAGTCGTGTTGATTATTAATATAGCCCGTACTCTCTAAAACGCAACAATCCGTCCTAATTTTAATCTTAGGCCTTGGCTGCTGGTATGAAGAGATCCGACCAAACGCAGGTACAATTTATGAAATTGGACAAACCTTTCTATAGGCGTTTTGACATAACTGTTGCTGGATATTTTGTTAAATTAACTTTTAGCAGAAGTTTTTGGGCTTGTATAATGTAACTTCAGAGCTCCTCGTCTTTTGTGTCTGTACGTCACTTCTTGGCTACCCTTGACCATGACTATGCAGTCAATTTGACCTTGACATAACAACAGCTCGTGCATAGCAAACTAGGGAAGGTTGTTCTTCCTTTCTCTGGTGGGATGGGTGGTGGGCACCGGCCTCGCGATTTGTTTGCAAGGCAATATAATATTTGTTGTAGTCTAGACAGGTTATCGCTAGCATTCCATAAAAGAGGATACTGTCAATGCTTATTTGATATCACCCCCAAATTCCGTCCATTTTAATCAGTTTCTGTCTTTCATTTATATTTCTTATTCTTATTATTTTTCCTTATTCTCTGCCTGACAGTCTTACAGAATAATCTCGCCCCGGTCTCCAGACCTTAAATTATACAGCACACTTACACAGTCATCATAGGGAGTGTGTCGTATTTTGAGCGTGTGTAACAGGTAGACAGACCATTGACGTCTTGCAAGTCCATCAGGTTTGACACCGACAAGTTTGAGCTGTAGCGTTCTTTTAAAGTCGAGATTTAAGGTGTGCTCCTTGCGATGAGCTGTGCATCTGCCTTAAAGGAAAACAGACGTGGCCCATAACATCATTTTTGAAGGTATGTAGCTGTTTTTATACCTTGAGTTCACATCAATGTGCAGAACTGTATGGCTATATCAAGAGTGTATACCTGCTCCGTTTAAGATTTAGGACTTGAATAATAGGAAAGAGAATATTTAACCCTAGCGCCATGACATTTGTCCTCTTAAGATGTAACTTTATTTATTGTTGTGTGCATGCACCCCTATGGTCGTATTTTTGGGTAGTGCAGTAGCCAAGGTTATGAATTATCACTCATTTTGCTTCCACAAGTTCATGAAGTAGCCTATATGGCACTGGTAGAAGACAACCTTAAAGGTTATGTAATAGGAGTAGCCTTTTTTTTTTGTGAAGACAGGCAGCTTCGAAACTAATTGGTTTGTTATTTTGTTTCATATTAAATAGCAAGCGAAAACTCTTTCTTTGGAAGATATTGAGAGAATTATACAATCATAGGCATATGGAGGCGTTTAGAGCACACTTTTGATAGACTGTTAGATTGGAATAGCACGGCCTAATTCTTGCTTGGTTTCGATGACTGCTCTTATAGACCAAATATCTGAAAATCTACATATACATTTCTAGAATGAAAATAAGTCACACACACAACCATTTCAAACTATTCCTGAACAAATGGCAAACATTTTAAGGAAATAGTGAGCCTTTTACGCACGTGTTTAGTTGTGCGTAAAATAGTGTAGCATTCACTTATCCAATGTAATATAATACAAAATGGATTATATTTTCAGTTGAGGTTTTTAATGTTTAGGCCCATGCATTACGTTTCTGAGCTGTGTGTAATCCGTATTACTTAGATCATCTCTAATTTCAATTTCACATTTAGGTATATCGAAAAATTGTAAATGGCTTTTGACAAATATCCGTTTTTTATGTCCGGGTAAACCACGTAGTTGAGCTGCTTGTTTACATTTCAAGTCACAGGGCCTCTACACCGTAATACTGTATTTTTTTTGTCTCACTTATAGCCTGCCTACATTTGAACGGTGTTCCTTAATTAAAAGTCCACAATGTAGCTAGTTTTTGGATAATATCTTCACATTTTAGGCTATATTTCTTTGTTCAATATCTTTTCATACTTTGTCATCGGTTTCATGTTTTAAAATTTACATAATTTACATGATATAATTTAGCCTACATTAAAACAGGGATTTTGTCCACTCGTGTGAGTCAATATCTTAAATTAGAACCGTGGGGACCGATCTAGGGAAAGAGCTCGAGAGAGAAGGCGTCTGTCATGGTCAGTCGGCCGGAGTATGAGTGAGTGAATATGTGCTGTCCTAAGTGGGCATGCTGAGAAGGAGGATGACAGCCTCTGGTGGTGGATAGATGGACATTTCAGGAAGTAGTGGATGGATTAACCCTTTGCAGTATATAGGTGCGCAGAATTTGAAGAAGAACAACATTGTCACGTTTTAGTTTTTTTAATCAAATGATTTTTCTTAATGATCTGAGATTTTATCACATATTGCCTTACTCTAATCCAAACAACCACCTCAACCACCCACCCAGAAATTGTTTCTTTTTATCAATTGTAGTTGAAGTAGTAGTCTAATTAATATTTTTTTGAATTGACATTTTTATAGCATGTGTCAGTGGTAATGTTACATGATTTAAAGCTAGTTTGTCAGTCAGAAGAACTGCCTTTATCCTGAACAGCTGAACTGTGTTTGAGTTGACATTACATCAGAAATAGCTGCAGCCGTTCCTTGCAGATGACGCATTCACACGCAGGGGTAGGACATATTGTAAGATATTATGGCAGATTATAGTTTATTTTAAGCAAAAATATTTAGTGATGAAATATGATTAACAGTTTTTATTGTAATAATTAATTCTGGATTAATAACTTGGCAGGTAATCGGCAGTCCTTATGACATACGCACACACACACACACACATACACAAACACACTCAATCACACACACACACACACACACACACACACACACACACACACACACACACACCCTACCCACACACACACAGACAGATTTATGAGATTTGCATCACAGTGCAAAACCGCATGTGGGTCCATATTATGCGGTTGTGCCTTACAAAACAAATCACACGGACTGTTGTAATATAGGCCATATAGCCTACAAATAGAAAACAGAATTCCAAAAGTCTTTGAAGATTGCCCAGGTGATGTCAGGTAGCGTAGTGGTTAAGAGCGTTGTGCCAGTAACCGAAAGGTCGCTGGTTCTAATCCCCGAGCCGACTAGGTGAAAAATCTGTCGATGTGCCCTTGAGCAAGGCACTTAAACCCTAATTGCTCTGGGTAAATATAAAATGTCTTTAGGCTATGTATTCGTTGTATATATTCGGGGTTTAGGGTAAACAAAATGTAGCCTACCAAGTAATGTAGCCCTATCGATTGGAGTAAGGATGCAATTGACTCAGTATGAATATTGTCAAAATCAATGCCCATGAAGTATATTTTGTGCCCATGTAGTAGCCGTTATTGTGTGTTAATGTTGATCTTGCGTCAAAATACAAGTTTCATATTCTGAATTGCAGATGTCTTGTAAAGTAAACATTATAAGCCTACTTCAATTGAGTCTTGTTTATTTTATCCAACTGCTTAAGCCCTGTTCTTTTTGTTTATTTTAGCTGTCTTTATACGATAATACATGATACATTACCATTTTGTTTAGATCAAGCCATTAATGGTGGGGTAAATTTGTAGTTAGGTTATGCATTTGAATTTGACACGGTCTGTTTTTATTGAGTTGTAGACTAATCAAACGTGGATTACATTTAAAATAGCCTTGTAATCTGTGTTAAACTCAGGTTAAGATTGTTGATAAAGTTGTTGAAATAAAAAAGAAACAATCAAGTGCAAACAAGTGCTCTGATGAAGTTGCAGTCCTTAGTTTCTTTTACATTCCACAGTGTCCAATTGTGTTTCTTAGATTGCCAATTTAATATTGCTATTGGTGTTGCCTGTACGAAACCTATAGGCTATAGACTGAATAATCATATAATTTCATTCTCACGAAAAATCACGAAAAATATCAAAAACATTAATATATTGATGGGAAAATATAACTTCGCAAATCAACAATTAGATAACTAAAGTGCGATATTTTTTATATGCTACCATCTAAGAATGAGCTATAGCAGCCTAATGTAAACACGTTTGACAGATATTTGGCTTCAGGATGATTTTTTAGGGGACTTAAAAGAATCTCATGAGTTTCACAACGGTGCTGTAACTTTGACAACATGTTGTAACGAACTCAAAGGAAGGAAACGCTCTTTGTTGACGCTATTGTCCCTGTCTGGACATGGCGAGAGATTCCAAGACAGTTGTGTCAATGAGCCAGCAGACATCAATGCACTAGACAGTGACCTTGAACTGCCGAAGCGCCAATTGGTAGGCCTATAGCGTTCTTCAGTAAAAAAGCGGAAAGAAAGAACTTGAGTCAGAGAAACGCGGAAGTTTCACCACCTTTTTACAACTGTATGTTAAAATGTGATTCCTGAGTCTTGTGTTGAGTAGAAATTACGCGTTTTTTTTCTTCTAAATACTGCGTTTCTGGTATATACGTGATCATGTTGTTTTTTCTACTTCCTTTCGAGGCGTCAGGTTTTGTAGTTATTATCATTTTTCAATGGCTGTCATTATACGACATGGGTAGGCCCTATCTTCACTTTCACCAAGGTAACTTCCGTGTTTGCCAAACTGACTGTTCTTTAACGTCATAACTTGTGATTAGCACTATGTGCGCTGAGAAATAGATAGGCTACATTAGCACAAACATCAACTATGTATTGGCCTGTGTGTTAGTGATCCTAGATATCATGAACTGTTATTATGAGAAACCCCTTGCTACTTTGGTTAATGCCATCCTAGTACCCTAATCTTTGCAATGACTGAAGCGGTGGATTACTGGAGGTCGATGACTGATGGTGTCTTTTTCTGATAATAATTATAATATGCCTACAACATTTTGGGAACTTTTGCAGCATATAGGCCTACTCTGCGTAACTGATTGCGTAACTAATCGAACGCTATTGATCATTGAAAATCCACGGCAAATGACCCATACACAAAAGTAGTTCTGAACGATCCACAAACTATATTAGTTATTTGAAGCAGAACAAAATAGGTTATAAGTACTAGACCACAAACAGGCCTTGGAAATCCATGTCATGTCTTTCATTAGTTTGTATTTGCAGTCATTTGTTTATGGAAAGGGTCCTTTTGGGTAGTCTATTACGCACGACATTCTTTTTAAATACTCTGGGTTTTCCGTGCTATTTTTTGTAAATAATGTATCTGATGATAGTTCAAAACAGTGAGGTCTAAAAATGCTCTCACCTCTAAAACGAATTGAGTATCCATTTTATGTTAATGTCACATAATAATACGCAAATGCTCAACATACATTTTATTAACACTATATGCAGATACACATTATGTAGACCTACTGTAGACCTATATGTTGGACTATTTCTATCTTTACCCCTAAACAAACATACTAGCCTGGGGATCAGATATTGTTTCTGTTTTCTTCAATTGTCTTATCTCATTGGTAAAAAGGGGACACATGGATTGACAGCTGGAACAGGCTATGCGTGCTCTTTGGATGTCTATCGCATATGCAGTTTAAGACCCGTGGCACTTTTTTAACTCACATGTCCCAAATATTAAAGATTGCACGTGTTCTAGCTATATTTTAACTCCTTCTGACCTCAGTAGCCTTCCTTCCATAACTCTAATGCAAAGATGGTATTATCCCATTTAAATGTACCATACATAACAACAATCTTTATTTTGGGACTAATGTGATATTTTCTTTCTCACAGATGTAGTGTGAAATACACATGCAAATGCACTGCCAACTTCCAAAGGTGACGTTAGTTATAAATGTGACATTATATATTAGGCCTCTCTCCATCCTTCTTGGCGAATATGAATCCTTACAGACACGATCATTTATTTTTTTGTCGCATAGCAGAAGCTGCTGCAGAATCCAAGGCTTCTATGGGGAGTGATATGTATGGGCAGGTTTATTACACATTGATAAAATAGCGACTCCTCTCTCTCAGATGCGGAGTATGCACACATAGGCCTGTATTGCACTGTAACAAAAATGGTAATCCATTAGCAATTATATAATAAGCAATGTTTTGTTAACAGTTTACGTAATTGCTATCGTTTGGCAAGTAGGCAAATTATTAGAAAGCGGTGAAGTTTGTCAGGAATTTCGAGAATAGCAACATTAGGCATACACGAGGAATGTTAAAATGAGAAGTGGGTAGTGGGTAGTGGGTAGGCCTAAATCTAAGCCAAAAATGACGTCTTAGTTCAATTCCATTTCCTACATCTTGTTGTATTTAGAGGCAATGGAACACTTTCCTTATTGCACCAGCCAGTCACCTCATGGAAAAGCGCACGGCTCAATGCACGCCTATTTTGCCATTTCTTTCCATGAAATGTTATCATTGCTCTGTGAACCTTGTTTCTCAGTATCATACAGATGTTTAGTTACTTTACTCAACTTGTTTGTGACAGGGGTGCTCAGTTGCAAATCAATTAATAAAAACGCACTGTGATTAATTTCGACTTATGAAGCGCTTTTAAGCCCCCTCGACCACCTTGTTAAACCCACATTTAAAAAATAGTTTATAACAAGCTACCCATGTATGGCCACGAACGTTTAATAGGATATATGTTGAAGTTGTTCCTCGGAGAAGCACGAGTATCATTTGCTCTTAAAATAACCTTATTGCAGATCGTCTTTTTTACAGAGCCAAAGGTTTCAACTTACTGACCCCGTTACTGTAAATACGAGAGGAGTGAGGCTGTGAGCATCAGTCGTTCCCTAAAACAGACCCGTAAAGTGGAACATCACAGCTTTATATGACACTCAATTCATCTGTAATTTGCTCTAAATATAGAGTGGGGCATGCACACCCAACAATGGTAGATATTTGGTGGGGGCAAAACAATATAACACTTACAGGCCTTCGTGCAGCTGCCTTGTAACTGTTAAAGGACATATTAAAAAGAAAAAGCAGGCTCTGGGAAAACTTTACTAAGATCAATATGGCCTGTAGCCTAATATTAATGGATTGGGGCATCACTTGGAAATGAAAGAGTAAAGTATTTTGAAGCAATAAGGAGAAATCAAATAAGCAATAAAGAGAAAACAAACCCAGATTTTCTTTTGCATAAAATTTATTTTTAAAAGCATATGAAACCCATAATACAGAAGTTAATGTTTTGTTTGGTCAGACATGGACATAGTGGGTGGCACCTTCTGTAACGCAAATTGGTGAGGACATGTGACCCTAGTCCGACCAATCAGGCGCGCCGCACGGTTTAACTATGTTAAATGTCAGTTCGCTATAAACTAGAAGCTCTTGGTCGGGCCCGCCGAAATGGGCGAGCATAATATTCTTAATCCCGGGTCCGGGTTTGTGGGACCTTTGGTAAACATCCACACTGGAGACACATTTTACCTCCCCAATTTCAGAGCGTCCGGGGGACAACTGGCGGGTCTACCCTCTCTCTCCTACCCAAGAAGGGACAATGTATGCTCGCTCCCTTGGACCCCTTCCGAGCAGTGCAATGGATATCCTCAATCCTACTTTAGCAGTCCCATGCCCATTAATCCCTCTTTCAACCGTGCATGTGAAATCACAAGGCAAGATGAAAGCAAATGTTTTTACAGCAATGGTGTCGGCAACAGGGAACCCTGCGCTGAAAGCACAATCCTCAAACGTGAAGAGAGGGCAAGAGGAGACTCCTCTTCCTCCATAACGACGGAGCATGGACTGCACAACGGGATGGGCAACAACGGTACATTTTCCAAGTACGACTATGGCGCGGAGCAGTTGACCCAAGATCCGCCATCCTGTCAATCCCTAGAATCTGACTCCAGTTCATCACTGCTCAATGAAGGGAGCAAAGCTTCTGCAGGCATCGCTCAGGCGTTGACATCCCCTGGCAATCATGCACCAAGCACAGCAGCGGGTGGAGGTGAGTTATTGAATGTTAACAATGGAATGTTATACGCTTGTTTCTGTCATTGAAATCTTATTTCTTGATTTGTTGATAGTCCTATTTCTTGTCTTTATAAATTATTAGGATACTGAATTGACACGAGGCTTGCATGTTGGGGTGAGCGCCGCTAGGGGAAGCATTCAAGGAAGGGTTCATATTTTCGTTTACACTCAGCCTTTTACACACCAGTAAACCCTTACAGCACCATAAAAACTCGATATTGTTTGTGGTAAAAATGAGAATGTCTTGATTATACCAGCAAAACAACAATATTTTTTACAATTTCAACCTATATGATTTCAGGATAAAGTCCGCAAAAACATAGACTCATGTTTATTGAGAGTTTGTTGCAAATAAAATCATACATCGAAAAAATACATGTTGTTATTCACAAGAACTCTAGCTTGCATGCCTTTGGCAATTTGATATGCTTGCATGCTTGAGAGTGAGACTACCGTTACTGACGACCTTAACTGCCACTGTAAACATTGTGTGACACAGACTAATGTGAATTACAGCGTGTCTATCCACAATCAAATTACAAGAAATATGCCATACGTCCCACTGTCTCCCCACACATTCATTGCTGAAATTCAAAATTGTAAATACCTTTTACATAATAAACAGTAGTAGTAGAATATAGCTAATTTGTTTGAGTGTCCATTTTCTACTCTGAATGTTAACTCATTGTTGTAAATTAGTCTGCTTTAAGACTGGGCCAGGAACTGCTCACACTGATGACAAAAGCTTTCAAAATACGTTTGTGCTTTGAAAAACTGATAACCAGCTCTATAGAATCCATTGATGCAGTGCAGGACTTTTACCTTAGCTTGGCGATATATGCCAAGCTATAGGCTATAGAGCCTATACGTTCATCCATGCACACCCATCCACTTCTTCTCCCCTCTCCAGGCGCCCCGTGGTACCCAATGCACACCCGAACCCGAAAGAAACGTAAACCCTACTCCAAACTCCAGCTGGCGGAGCTGGAAGGCGATTTCATGGTCAATGAGTTCATTACCAGACAGCGGCGAAGGGAGCTCTCTGACCGCCTAAACCTCAGCGACCAACAGGTTAAGATATGGTTCCAGAACCGGCGGATGAAGAAGAAGAGATTGATGCTTAGGGAGCAGGCCTTGTCCTTCTTCTAAAAGGGAGAGAGCGGGGAGAGAGAGAAGAGAGAGGAATATAGGCAGGCAGTATTTTAAATGAAACGTACTGTATTTTGGTGTAATCAAATTCGATCGCATAGCATGCACAGTATGAAGTCTGACGTCCTTAAGAAGGAGGACGCATCTGGGTTATCACTACAGATTTCGAGAAACAAATCAAGAGACCAAATATATATTTATCTGACCTTGAATCGAATAAAACGTTTCTAAAGTAGTGACAGTGCAAGGGCGTATAGTATTCCCTAGCCTATATTATGTGTTCTTTGATAGGCCTATAGAAAAATCTAATTAGTCAACGCCCTGGAATGAAAGGCACAGTGCAGTCTAAAGCATCAGAAAGTGTCAATTTACATCACTTTTTTGATAAATTTCTTTGGCTATGTAGTTTCCCATAATGCAATAACCACACACTTGTGGCTCACTCGCTACGGCGTAACGTCCTAGAACAACCATGGTCACAATCATTTCTATAAAGAAATTGAACGAATCAAAGTATATCTGGGGTTTAAAAATTGATTTAAGACGTGAACAATTCCATTAATAAGTAGCCTATAGTTGTGGAGACTATGAAGCTAACAGAAAGCTATGGATTTGAGCAAATTCCATGCTGTTCGATTCAAGTCAATAGTAAGTCTAAATTAATAACTAAATTCAATTCACGAATGCATAGCAGCCTGTATTTATAAACCGTTTTAGTCCATCACCTGTGTTGAGTGGAATTAGGCTTGAACTGACCCCGATTCTGTTTAATAAGTTTGAGTTTATAGGGCTACTATAGCCTATAAGCCTATGTAGGCGACGGTGCATTATGGCTATGGCGCATAATAGTTTACATCCAATCTACATTTCACCAGTAGTCTATTTAATAAGTAATGACATTATATTTTTCCATAATCGACCCAAGAACCTATAACAATCATTAAATCTCAGAATCCTAAAACAATTACAATGGTCGTGTAAGGCTGAATTTGGGCTATGGTCTAAATAAGCATAGGCCTATTATTTGATAGCCTATTGTCTTGATCGTATAGTGGACAATAAGACAGTTTTGGGGCCTGCAATTAAAAGCCTTAGTTATGTATTTTCAATCAGTCACGGGCTCTAGGGGACGTGCATGGCCACGGTCAAGGACAACAACTGCCCCTACACCCTACTGCTGTTTTTTATAATTGCGTTTCGATATTGTTTGTAGATTACAACACTTTGATTTGCCAAAATCGATTATCTGGTATCACATTTCTCATCCCACTTAAACACACACACAAACACAAACACACACACACATTTGCTGAGTTGCAGTCTTTAAAGGCTGGGGGGACTGCGATAAGCTATTTGAGGGTATTTTGGGAGGGGTGGGCAAGTGTCCATGCTGCTATTTCTGTGCGGAATGATCCGCTGATTCTCTCGACGCTTGAGTGCAAAGTAATAGCCGATGTACCCTCATGACTATTTATCGACTGCGATCTGTTTACTGCAATAATAATTGGCGGCTTATGTAGACTAATATCTTTTTCCGTAAACACTCGGACACATCCCTACTAGATCCCTCTTTTAAACTTGTATTTCCCGTATAAATAACTGAGCAGTTGTCATGGAGTAGGTGAAAATGGTCTGGTTTAAGGCCGCCTCTTACTTAGCCCAAACAAGGGCATGAATGAGAGCAGTGAACCTGGGTCCTAACTGCAAGCAGCTCTTCTTTCGATTGGATTGATATTTAATACCAAAAAGACTAATACATGTTTTGAGAAGTACATGTAATGTAGGTTTATATAGGATATCCATTGTAAAATGTGAATAAGGTCGAGGGGCGGCAGGTAGCTTAGTGGTTAAGAGCGTTGTGCCAGTCACCGAAAGGTCGCTGGTTCTAATCTCTGAGCCGACAAGGTGAAAAATCTGTCGATGTGCCCTTGAGCAAGGCACTTAACCCTAATTGCTCCTGTAAGTCGCTCTGGATAAGAGCGTCTGCTAAATGACTAAAATGTAAATGTCGAGAAAGGATTGCAAAAAATGATTCATTGCCACGCAATTTGGACCTATCCGTTCAAATACTGAAGTTCACTTACCATCTATGCATTGATGATTATTGCTTGTTGTCTGCTACATATTGTCATTATCATATTGAAAGCTATAAGTAGGCTATATTTGAATATTATAAAAAGTAGTAAATATAGTCAGTAGCTGTATTATTGTCGAAGTGACAGTGTTTGTAAAGAATTTGGAATAAGTTCTCCCTTACAGGAATTTCTTTCATGAAAATATCGTATAAATGTCCTGAATGGTTTGTGCTTCTCTCTCTCTCTCTCTCTCTCTCTCTCTCTCTCTCTCTCTCTCTCTCTCTCTCTCTCTCTCTCTCTCTCTCTCTCTCTCTCTCTCTCTCCTCAGTATTATTCAATATGTTACCCGTTTGTTGTCTCCATGTAACCAACTCATTTGCGAGTAGGCATACGCTATATTGTAAAAATATGAATGTTTACGATAACTGCATTTTAGAATGACCAATGTGATAGATTTTCGTTTTGTCTGTGTTGTTATGTAACATCTATATCCAGTGTATGGAATACATTGGCGATTGTCAGCCCTGCCCTATACCAATATGAATTACATGAATGTTTCAATGTATGTGTAAGGTTTATTATGTCTATTAAAATATGTTAACTTTTATATTATTATCATATTGTTGGAGTAATTATCCTGATTTTTCTGAGTTACAGTTTATATGAGGAAATCAGTCAATTGAAATAAATTCATTAGGCCCTAATCTATGGATTTCACATGAATGGGAATACAGATATGCATCTGTTGGTCACAGATACCTTTAAAAATGGGCCTCACAATGGGTCTCAGGACTCGTCACAGTATTTCTGTGCATTCAAATTGCCAACGATAAAATGCAATTTTGTTCGTTGTCGGTAGCTTATGCCTGCCCATACCGTAACCCCACCGCCACCATCGGGCACTCTGTTCACAACGTTGACATCAGCAAACCGCTCGCCAACAGGACGCCATACACGTGGTCTGCGGTTGTGAGGCCGGTTGGACATACTGCCAAATTCTCTAAAATGACATTGGAGGCGGCTTATGGTAGAGAAATGAATGTTCAATTCTCTGGCAACAGCTCTGGTGGACATTCCTGCAGTCAGCATGCCAATTGAAAGCTCCCTCAAAACTTGAGACATCTGTGGCATTGTGTTGTGTGACAAAACTGCACATTTTAGAGTGGCCTTTTATTGTACCCAGCACAAAGTCCACCTGTGTAAAGATCATGCTGTTTAATCAGCTTCTTGATATGCCACACCTGTCAGGTGGATGGATTATCTTGACAGAGGATAAAATGCTCACTAACAGGGATGTAAAGAAATTTGTGCACAAAATTTGAGATAAATAATATTTTTTGTGCTTATGGATGTCTGGGATCTTTTATTTCAGCTCATTAAACATAGGACCAGCACTTTACATGTTGCATATATATTTTTGTTCAGTGTAATTGGAGTTATGATTAACATCAATATTGCTACAAGTGGAGGGGTTATAGACGTTTTTGTGTTCATGTAGGCTAAACATAAAGCACATGTAGAGTACAAGCGATTCTGTGCATCTTAACAACCAACAAAATAATGCAAACGCATTCACCTTACCCGAGGCGCACTAACAGAAGTAGCCTGACGCCTTTTTGATTCTCAGCCTCTCATTTCAAGCAATCATTTTATAAGGTATAGTGGTACGAGAACTGATAGCAATAAATCCAGTTATATTTCCTTTTTTAAACAAGCTGGCCGTAGCAAGCTATGCTTTTACAAGGCTGTGAAGAGGATGCAATAAAATAATATATTTGCAATGAAACACTTTTCCCGCCGCTTGCACATCCACATAACAGTATGGTTCAGCAATATAGGCCGATGATCAGAAATTGCAACATGACGATATTTTTTTGGGGACGCATCAATCTTTGTTTTGCTTTGCTTTTTATTTTGTAATTTATCTTCAATCATACACTTTCCTAAACACATTTTGTTTTCATGAGAGGAACTTTAAGTTGTGAAGATATTGGGTTCTCAGCGCAGTGCTTATAGGTTCTGGCTGTGTTACGGTTCCAGAGGCCAAAAACATCAATAGCAACTACCACTTTGTGTTCAGAATAAAACGCTTATTCCAGCATATTCATGCTTTTACACAACTGGATTTCTCGCACTGAATTTGAGTTAACTTAAAGCTTTATTTATAGAAATGCATTCAGATTCCCACATTCACACATAGGCCTGCCTACCTCTGATCACAGATAGGCTACCTCTATTCATCTTGACATTGGGTTTAGCGAAAACATATTCTAGTGTTCATTTCAACCACTTTTGACTTTAGTAAATACAGTTCATCTTAGATCAACTCATCGAGTACGCTAAAGGACATCCATAGGCTCTCTAGCATACATTCAGTTTGCAAATAATTTAAGCATTATCCAAAAGTCTTGTCTTGACCATATCTGCGTTATTAAAACTAATGTATTTAAAAGCCTTTTTTAGATTTAGCTAATTATTTAGATTTTTGCCTATCGTCATTTGTCCTTAAATCTAACCTAGATATTTTATGTCTGCAAAAAATAAACGAGAAGTGAATTAGGCAGCACTTAAAGGTAAAATGCAGTCCTTTGGGCCATGCATGTTTAGCGGGGGGGGGGGGGGGGGGGGGGGCGACGACGACGACGAGAGTCACAAATGGCAGGAATTACTCTTTATGCAGAGCTATGTGGCTGCACTGATTATACTCCTGTTCTTGCTGTCAAACAAGTCGTGTGGAATTTAGATTTGGTCTCAGGGTTACATGTTCTGAAGTAGACTAGTCACAATGTCTTATTTTAATTATTAATGCAGAAATGCTATATCTTCCCATATGCACTGAGACGCTGAATGCGTTTTTTCACGTAAACCTTTCGGTCAAATTTGTTTGTATAGACTAAACCTCCCTTTCCATCTGGTACGTCCAAGTGGAGCTGCTGAATGTATCATGTATATTGAAAATACAGATGCAAGTGTATGACATATATCATATTGGATAACCAACAGATAGTTTTGACTTTGAGACGGTCTGCAGGCTCTTTTATGGCGGCTTGTCTGTGAGGCTCAAAGGTCAGAGCTGTCTACGGCGTTGACGCAGACCTTGAATGTGGGACCAAGGCCTCCCTCTGCGGAGAGAGACCGGCTGGGAGAAAGGGAATAATTATGTTTGTGAGTCTCTGCGCTCCATTGCGTTATGTTACATCCAAAAGGACCTATATCGCAAATTAGGCTGAAGAACCATGTGTTTTCTACGTGAATTGTAGGTGCAGTCCTAAAACGAATACTTAATTCGTTTTAGAGTTGAGCCTACTGTTTTGAACTGTAATTATATATATTTACAAAAGATAGGACAGAAAAGGCCAAGAGTATGAGAAAACGTCGTGCAAAATCATCTACCCAAAATGACACACACAGAGAGAGAGAGAGAGAGAGAAAGGGAGAGAGAGAGAGAGAGAGAGAGAGAGAGAGAGAGATAGAGAGAGAGAGAGAGAGAGAGAGAGAGAGAGAGAGAGAGAGAGAGAGAGAGCGAGAGTATATGTATATTTCAAGTAGATGTTTTATATTTTCCATGTAAATGTCATAATTTAGTGATTAGGTGAAGCGTAGGCCTAACATAAATATTAAATTGACCTCGGTCTAGGGATAGACAAAGAGAAAAGATATAGGCTAGTTACAAGAAGTGAATATCACTGTTTTACTCGTGAGGTTTGTGTGTAAAACCAAAATACGTTTTGTCGTTTTCTGTTATGCTTTTTGAACTGTGTAAGCGAAAACAATTATGGGTTTGCCGAAAAGTGTTATTCTGTTCATTCAGCATCTTGATCGAAAAACTACGGGACATAACATTTGCGCGCTTCAGTATTAGCCTTTAGTCAGATCACTAGTCTTTAGACGAGTTATCATAGGCCCACACGTCTGACATTTCAGGATGAAAAAGCAATGGCATACCTTAATATGAAAAACGTGTGTTTATTTTTGTTGTTGTTACGTTTCCCAACCGATAACGACTATTTAATAGGCTACTCCCCTCAGTTTTCTTCTTTCGAGTTGATCTATTTACAACTTCATTAAATTATACAATAGCCTATGCCGAGAAGCATATGCAAATATTGTTCGACGGATTGTGTGTAGTCGTTATCCATGCTTCACTTTATAAAAATGCCTTAATAAAATCTAAAATGACATGATATACCTACATTAGAAACAGTAGGCTATAAGCAAGAGTATTACAATGTTAATACCAATAATGTTTGTTATATTCAATACACAAAAATGTTAGTTTCTCATGAAACACAATAGTTTAATCAAACTAATTAGAGAAAAATCGCCTACTCTTGGATTTTTTAAGAAACACGAGGACTGATTGTAGGTCCATGTGCCTTTATATTGCTTACAATAATGTAAATTTATATCGACTAACCTGTGGGTCTAGATTAATCACTGGAAAATGCTTCTGTATACATTGTATTTTTACTTCCAAAGCCAATTGCCAAGTTCAGACACTATTGTTTGTGTGTGTGTGCGCGCGCGTAAGCGGGAAATAAAGAGAGAGAGAAGAAAGAGAGGCCTACACGGTTTAGCTTGGCGGATTCACTGTGTATTTTATTGTCATAGTACTATTTAACGAGTGTCAAACCATATTTGTAGCCTACATAGCTAAAGTCTTCAGATTTAAATCGGTGTCAAGGTCATATTTGGAGCATGTGCTGCTTGTTTACAGACACGGTATCACAACTCTCTTTCGAGCAACCAATGGATCTTCAAATATGGCTTTGTGAACAATATATCAGTGATATCTGAACAACGAATCTAACATAATATTGAATTACACTTCCTATCCAAACCTCAGACGCAGGTGTTGTTATGCCACCTTCTTCAGTGACAACAAATTAATTGAGGTACGCATTTTTTGCGGTTTTGTTTCATAACCCATATGGGCGATGCCATTTTGTAATGAAGATGAAAAAGTGTTTAAATACAATTAAAACAAACAAACAAACCTAAAACTATTTTAGTTGTATCCGTTTGTATAGACTATCAAATCGTAGTTGGGCAATATGCTCATCTCGGCAGATGTTGGTGTCTGTTATTAAGACTCTTCCAATGGAAGGAATTTAAATGTTGACATTTTCCGAGATGGCCTATGCCTTCTTCTTCTTCATTTTTTTTTACATTTGTATTTTCACAGATATAATGTAAACAACAACTGAATTAGAATAGGCATGTGAATTTATACACCCCAAAATAATATGGGAGCATGGTAAAACAAAAAGGTGGCCTATGCCAAATTATGCTTAGACCTACATTCTTTACAAATTGGTTTTAATTTAATTTGCATGCTTTTTTGTCGTCCTAGTTATAGTCTTCATTCACATTTAGCTTAGATTCTGTCCCAAAAAATCGAAATGCATCATCCAATATAAGGCATATAAGCCTATAAACCACTTCGATTCATTTCAATAAGACTAACCGTGCATTGGTCCGGCACCGCTTCAACTATATAAGCTACTTTTAAGGTGATTATGTTGCGACATACGGCTGTGTTGATGTTTGATATGTTTAGATTCAAAGAAGGTTTCACGCACACCTTTTGTCTATTATTGTTTTGCGAAATTGCACGCTTATATGATAGGCCTAGGTTTTACGCACACCTTTTGTATTTTCTTCAATTCAAAGTAGGTCTGGTATAAAATAGCCTATGGCTATGTTGGTATGTTTGATATGTTTAGATTTAGGTAGGTTTTATGCACGCCCTTTGTCTATTCTTTTTGCGATATTGCTGTTTAGACATACTATATCATGTGCGTCTCCTCATAGAATTTCGACCTTTACACACGCTAAGAATATTGACTTTTACACACGCTAATCAGATAGGTCTAGGTTTTACGCACACATTTAGTCTATTCTTAGATTCAAAGTAGGCCTGTTATTAAATTGCCTAGTTAATCTCCATAATGTCTTGATAACTAAAACGCATCACCTGAGTGTTTTTTAGAGCAATAGCCTAACTATCACTATACTGTATTTGGAATATTGTTGGGCTGTTCAGTGTGCATGTGGGGCTCATGTGCTAGGCCATGCGACATAATCCTTCGTCATATTTGCCATACAAATGGCTCTGCAGTGTTTTGATGTTCAAAGTTTCCACACATCTGCCCCTGCGGACGGTGCTGCACATCGTCCCAGTGTTTCCTGCCGTCTATGTGGGCGGGAACACCCATATAAATTGAAGGTCAAGTTAGTAAGCTCCTTATATGGGGCTCCACTGTCCATTGTAAATGTTTTGGGAAATGGGCAAGAAAGACGGGTTAAAAAAAGAGGGGGGGAAAAACGGTTCTTTTAAGTCGTAGCTATATGGTGGTTGTATTTTATTTTAAAATTCTCGTTGAGTATAAAGAAAGACTTACAACTTAAGTGGATGGAGAGGGACAGGAGAGGAAAGGTTCCAGGGCACGTTTTTGAGAGAGTAAATTGTTTCTCAACAAGAATAGAAGATGTAATATATCCAAAGTGATCGGAATGCCAACTTCAAAAGCGGCAGTCTCCGCTAGATCTGAAGGCAGCAGTGTCTAGAGTTGGAAAGGAAATTAAACATCATAAAGAGAGAGGCTCAATTAGGGGCCCAATGCTTAAGCGCTACCGAATCCTGTAGGAAACAAAGACGGATATTCGGTAAGAAAATACAGATTCTATTTCCTCTCTCATAAATCTACTTTACCTTTCAGTTACTTAAGAAAAAGGTTTTACCGCGTTTTTTGTCTGGTCTAAGATAGTCAAATGCCAAATGTCTCAAGTCAGCGAAAGTTCATCGTGTATTTTGGACATGTCGTGATTTTTAATCTAGGCTATTACTAAGCAATTGTATACAATTTATTAACACTATAGAATCAGGAAGAGCCTACCTTTTGAGATGCACTAGCCTAGTAGTACGCATAATCTGAGCAAAGCTATTTTCTCTTTTTTTATGAATAAATTCACACATTTCTGGTCACTTAGGCTCATGTTTATTTTCACAATAGTAGCAGATAATTTTATACGTTTTGTCAACACCTTATAAACCCTATCCAAGTCAATAATACATTATAATGTACGCCTACTTGTGGTCATCCTGAGTCGTGCATTGGTACGCACTGATATTGCCATTCTATCAGTTGATTTTAGAGTATGTCCGTGCAAAATGGAGACATTGGCTGGTCCTGTGATATCGACCACATGGCTTGTCATCCAAACACCATACAAATATATGAAGGATAATTCTCAATTCATGAGGTTTATGACGCCTCTCGTCAAATAGCCAATGGGACCAACAAATAGACACGATTTGGGTTCAATTCCATTTAAAATCAGGCAGTTCAGTAAATTAATAAAAATTATATTCGCCTATTTGATGGAAACCATCATTCAAAATATAATAGTATGGTAGGCTAATGTATAGCCTATTTCTTTCTCCGAATCGATGTATGGTCCACATATCCATTCAGTATGTTGGCCATGCGGGAATAATCAAATATAGGCCTACACAATCCTGATCTGGCAGGCACCGTGTTCAAACCAACTGGGTCATCATAACCCTAATATTGGACAATTTCCAGTTGAATCTCAACTAATTCACGGAATTGACTGATGATGCCTTGGTGCAACCATCACTTGCATGCCCATATTGCGTTTGAGAGCTCCACGGGACATGGCACATTTAGTCTAAACGATAAAAAAATGTGGGCCTCATTGGCTTATTATTGTCAGTCGTAGTGCCAATATAGTGGTGGTATATAGTACTTGTATAGCTATTTAGGCTATAGGTTGTTGTTTTGAAGGGGTATGCTTTCCACTGGATGTCAATTTAATATTCAATTTGATCAATATTTGTTTGTTGTTGGCTTAATGTGACATTACCATGTGACACTACTGCATGTAGTTGTATTTTAGTTTGTTAGTTAGTTTTTAATAATCTAATTCGTTTTCAACGTTGATGAGATCTAATCACGTTGACGAGTTTTTGCTGAAGTTTTACTGTTTTTGACCAGTTGATTCATTGTCATTAGGCCTACTGCACAAACGTTGCGTTCATTCCCGCACATGGATGTACAAACGAAATCGAAACACGAATGAATGTTATTTGGGCTATATTAGGATTGAAAATGTTGCCAATATTCGTCTTATTCATGCTCCAACGTATATTATTTGAATAATCTATCAGTTATATTATTAATCTCCACAATGTATATATTGCAAATTAAAAACATATTTAAAAAATAGGCTCTATGATTGGCTTTAATCGTCAACTTTTGATAGGCCTATCATTGGACCCACTTTATTCAAGTATTTGTAATGTTTTGTTGTGTTTTTTAAGAAATAAGCTGTGCCTACTCAAAATGTATTCATCAATTTGTATGTAGCCTATTTCAGACAGAGGAAACACAATTAACCACAGCTTTGGTAATAGTAGGCTATATTAACTTGTTGTTGGTTTTGGGATCGTAACAAAATCAGTATTTGCCCATTTTCATATTTAAAAACAAGTGTATAAACCGCAGGCTAGGGGAGACAGGCAACCGACCTTAAGTTTCATTATAAGGTTTTCCGTATTTGTGGATACTAGTTTTTCCTGCCAGCATCTAGACACATTGCTGTGCAAAGGGTTTTCTCTTTATTTTTGCTAATTTCCTATTTATCATAAGAGATGATAGTCCAGTAGGCTTGTCTACCCCAGTCGTGCAGATTCAAACCACAAATGACAGACAATTCTCACAAATGCATCTGTAAATTGCAGCCTATTCGTTTTTCTTCTTCTTCGTATAATGCAAAAGTGCACTCAGTGAAATAACACTAAATTCTACACTATACGCCTACAAATTACTCTGCCACAAGGTGGAGAGAATTTGTCTTTAGCACGCGCAAATCCGCCAAAATCAAACCACATTACTTAATTTGTATATTAGGCCCTATTGGAAGTGGCAGACGGCAACCATGAATAAACAATGAATGGGGGAAAAAATCCTTATTATATGTTATCGCGGTTTTGGTGTTTGTTGCGCACACAAGCATAAAACAAATATAGCTCGTTCGAGGAGCGATATTCTTACAAAGCTGACTCTCCCTGGGTTAGACCATACCTCAGCTAACCCTCCAAAATATTTTTTCATAGCACATTTGGGTTTGTTATATCCATGAGTGGGCTACCCTCGCCATAAATTATCCCACCAATAACGAGACAGCAAAATCCACACATTTGAAGTTGGGTACTTTATCTTAAAGTATTTTATTCATTGTTTATCATTGTTTTAGGCTATGTATTGTAGCCTATATTTAAAGCCTATCATCTATATGGCTAATTTCCATAATCAATAGGCTATCACATGATAAATCCTATCTTCTTCTTTAATGGTTTGCCAAACAAAACTTGCACAACCAAAGACTGTTGTGTGCTTCGGCCTACTGCACAATGAACTCATGGTATCTTCACCTAAGGGCCTATGTGTTAAAACCTGCTTCCCATTCTCAGTCGCTGCGGCTCGTTTCTTTTGCCAGGACCTCGGTGTAACCGTGGCCATTATTTGTTGATGCTTGAAACTCTTCACAGCTCATACAACCGAATTTAATAGGTTGGCTTACATCCAATTAAAATTATCTGGGCCATGAGGGGACAATAATATTATTTCACACGGTTGCCACATTGAGCGCTTGTTTCAGCTCGAATTTATGTGGGTATAGACATTTGACGGAGCTAACTTGACCACCTGTCTTGAGAGAAAATATAGCCTATCCTCTTCTCCCTTTGGTCTCTATTTTCATGATTTCTATTTGGATTAAAAATACTGCAGGTCTGTAGTCTTGTTGGTTTACAATAAAGGGTGGTGAGGCCTTGCCTGGATTTCGCGGACAGACACGTCGTAAAGTCTTCTCCCCAACAAAAAAGCTCTCGTTCAAGTCTCAAGACGCGGGAGACCATTGACGTTTTTAGGACTATTAGGCTACCCGCATCGAGATTATATTTGCTACACACAATATTCAACTGTTGAAGAGAGATACACAGTCTTAGAACAAATATCTTAATTCAGGTCGAAGGAATACCTCGATGTGTTTTATATCAGGGTCCAATTGCGAGCAGGCTTGAGCTAACCTAGCCCTCCAAGTGTACGCAGACGCTGTCGTGAAATTCTGTCAGCCTTCATGAAAGCAATAAAGCCACTCACATTCAGATGCTATAACCTACATGCTAATCTGTATTGAGAAATAATCTGTAGAAAGAATTTGTATTGTGTCTAAAAGAAACAGTACAGCCAGTATGTTCAAATGAACACCCTATAGTACACTTGGCATCCCTGCAGCATGGAAGAGAGCACTTAATGGTCATACACCGCCGACGGTCCCAGGAAGAGAATACAATTTTTATGGCAGGCTATTTGTTTATTAGTTCTACTGCTCTCCGGGTGCAGTTTATGCGTACCGACATTCAATCTAATCTTTTGCTGAACGTGACAAGAGATATACAGATATATTTCACAGCAAACACTATTGCTAACATTACACTCAATTATACTGTGCACACATCTCACCTCTCTTTTCTTGAAATTCAACAGATTTGGAATGCCATGCATGTAGCCTATGAAATATTTAACACAGTAAGTAAACACAATGACGTATAGTCTTCTTGTAAATGTCTGCTTCGGATATGCTACATGTTGTGATAGTGGTCGAAATGTAAGGAATTGAAATGGCACAAATGTACGTAAACTTCGCTCTTTTCAACAAAAGCCTACTAGCCAAAGAGGTGAAGAAAAGTCTGTTTACTGCAGCTATTCCGCCTTTTATGGTGGTTGCTTTCAGGATTTTGGTGGTCAAATTCAAGTGCTGTGTCTGGACAGCTGTCGGATTTCTTTGTACTTGATTGCAGGCTTCTTGCGCCTCGACCTCAAGTCCTGAACATGTTCCTGCATGAATCCCAAACGATGCACTATTTATTTGTCCCACAGCATAACTGAAATATCTTAAATAAATAGCAGCCAGAATGCAGCGTTAGCACTTTCTGTAAGAAGTCTGGCATTATATATTGAACACTGCACTTTTCCTCTCTTCTAGTTCAATGTAACTATTTGGTCCTTGTTAGTGATGGAAAACTTCTGTTTTCGAATAGGCGTAATGGATCGTCATCACGGGTTCTGGTTGATGCAAAAATGCATGGGAGAAAACTAATGCGCTAGAGAGCTTGCATTCCTTTTATGTATAGGCATATTCCCTTTCTAGCCTATTCCCAATGTGCAAAGTGCAAATGTAGGGACATACGAACACGTGTAGGGAAATGTTATGGTAAAGCCATATTTATAGTTGGATTTATCTAGAATATAAATCAAATAATACATTCAGATGAATGAAATGTTACAGACCGAGCCTTTATCCCATAAATAGATGGCCAATATACAAATATAATGATATTAAGTGGTTTGTATAATTTGTCAAACATATATAAATCTCGACGAGTAGGCATAAGCAAAATGTCAGCTATAAAGGTTATTTTGCAAACCCTCAGTGAATTTCGACTATATCAGTGTGCAGTGTTTGAGATGAACCCTTTCCCCAATTTCTTTTCCTAGCAATGAAAGACCTCTATCCTATCTAAAAATCTAGATACGTAAAACCGGGATAATGTCTAAACATAATCATGCAGGGGCAAGCATGGGGGCGCGCACGCGCGCACACATACACACACACACAGGTTATAAACTCGAGAACTATGTTTTTGCTCTCTGACTTCCTAGTTTCCATCACGTCGCCAAACACTGGCCTAACAAAAAAATATATTATTTTAATTTCGATGCAAATGTCCATTCATGTTTCTATCTTTCTATAGTCTTGGTTCTGGGGGTAAAGCAATAAACCGCGTTAAAATTGGGTTCTTAACGAGATCTTTAAACCAGCTATTACAACAGGTTTACTTGCAATTCATAACACATAAACTAAACCATCGGACTAGATGATAATGAACATTTGATCTATCTTTTATTTGCCCGAAATATCAGGTTATATGGAGAGAAAAAAAATCATTCACAAAAGAAGACTGTAATAAATTGTAAGTGTTATCATCATTTATTTGTAATAATTCAAGAGTTTATAGAATATGTTCAATATTCACATCAAGGGTTTTTAGATAGGATAGAGGATTAATAGAGGTCTTTCATTGTTAGGAAAAGAAATTGGGGAAAGGGGTAATCTCAAACACTGCACACTCATATAATCAAAATTCACTGAGGGTTTGCAAAATAACCTTTATAGCTGACATTTGCATGGCCTCATAATAATAATAATAATAATAATAATAATAACCATAATAATAGTAATAATAATAGCATTAATAATCATTATTATTATTATTATTAAAAACCCTTACCTGTTAGTTATTTGCTATGCATTGCATTGCGCATGTGCTATACGGTATTCATATTTTGATTATATCGTTTAGAGACTAAAGAAAAAAGGGAAAGATACCTGATATTGATTTTTATAATACTCATGTGGTGTTGGAAAACCAGTCGTTTGAACCTTCTATATCTTACCTAAGTGAACCACTCCTACGCATGTAAGTGTTCCAAATTGATATATGACAATATCTACTTTCAATCACGTGTCTTGGGACGACTTAGACGGATAGCACGTCACCTCGCCTTCCCAAATTTTCTCCTTCTGCAGTTCGAATCCAAAACATCTATCTATAGTGCAAGAGAACGGGGAGAAAGATGTTTAACTCGGTTAATCTGGGCAACTTCTGCTCACAGACGCGAAAAGACAGGACTTCCGAGTTCGGAGACAGAGCGAGCTGTGCGTCCAACCTTTACCTCCCCAGCTGCACCTATTACGTCCCTGAATTTTCTGCCGTCTCTTCGTTCCTGCCACAGGCCCCGTCTAGGCAAATCACCTACCCTTACTCCACGAACCTCTCCCAAGTGCAACCGGTTCGGGACGTTTCTTACGGTTTGGACCCCTCAACTAAGTGGCACCATAGAGGGAACTATGCGTCCTGCTACTCAGGGGAGGAACTGGTACATAGAGACTGCCTTCCGCCATCGTCCACCATGACAGAAATGCTGATGAAAAACGAAAGTGTCTACAGTCATCACCATCATCAACACAACCACCCAAGCTCCAACCACCTATCCACGGGCTTTTATTCGGGTGTGGGGAAAAACCACGTTCTTCCGCAGGGCTTTGACCGTTTTTTCGAAAGCACACACAACGCGACGGATAACAGCTCGACAGAGAACTGTGCTCAGAACGGCGACTCCAGTAAACTGGATTCGGCGTCGCAGCCGCCTGCCGCCCTCCTCCACAGTGCCACAGACCCCGAGAAAGACCCCGAGAATGAAGAGGAAAACATTAATTCTGGTTCTTGTGCTTCTTCATCGGGCAAAAAAGACGACAGCGCCAACAAAACAAGCCACTCGAGTAGGTACCGAAGCTGTAAAAAGGTTAAGGGACTATCCCGGTATTTTTGTCGGTCAGATTTTATGTGGAGTTTTATAAGCATTCAAAGGATTTTATTATAACTCACAAAGCTCTTTCTTTCCAACAAGAATAATGTTTACGATGAGAAAGCGCTTTGAAAAAAACGATATGTTACACACAGGCAGCAGCTCTCCCAGTCTGTGAAATTTTAAGAGCGCGCTATTGTGACAAACGCTAACTTTGATCATGAACTTGCGCTGGGCTTTTTAAGCGATGTTTCACCAGGCTGTCGAGGGTAAAAAGCAATTGAGCAGAACACTGCTTTTGGGCGTCCTGTGATTTTTTCCCTTCTCAGCAGCCTCCTGTAAAATGTAGAAATGCTATTGTGTTGCTACTCTGGACAGGTTGCTTTACGCATTAACAGCAGCTAGCCTATATGTTTGATCGAGATTTAATGTAAAACATAATAGCCTGATAATAGTTGTGATAATCATAATGTTTTGTTTCTTTGGGACCTATGCTCTTTTCAAAATGTGCATCTGTATTGGCAACCGTGCAAGTAAGCTTTCCTAGTATTTCATTTTGTAGACTAATCAATTATTTAAATATTTCAAGCGTTGAGATTTTAGTCTAGGCTATTCTGTAAATCACCAACAAACTCGTTCTGCTTTGTTATAGTCCATGTAGATATGATAAACCAATGAGCATCGGTCAGTTGGTTAAAATAGGCTAGATATAATTCTCTCATATTCATTTGAAGACTAATAAACAGTGGCTCCCAGTCCGTAGGCCCAAGCGCCCCCATAGTGTCATGGAAGAATTTGTCTCTAGCCTATAATAATATCCCACCTATTTGTTTGGCAGTAATGTTATCTAGGTATCCAGTGTTAATTCGCTATAGATGATCGCATTATGATATGAAATGAAGGTAAATATTTTCCATGATAGCCATATATTCCCATTTATTATGACAGTGTGTTGAGTGGGGAAAGTAAGGGAGGTAGTGAGGTGATAAAAAGTGCAATGTCTTATGTCGTTTCGTGAATAGCGTTACAAAACTCGTCAGAGATTTTATAGAGAAGGCTGATTATAGTTGTATGTTACAAGGGGATGGCACTGATGGGCATGTATTTAAGGATACAGAGAAAGAAAATGAATGTGCAGACTTGAGGGTAGGCTACGTGTTTAGGACACTTACATTTTATCAAACTTAACACACCTACGTTCTGAATCCCCACACGTTTTATCGTGCATCTTAATGCTTGTTTTATTTGAAAAGAGTGTTGAATACACTTGACCTTACATTCTTCTGATTATTTGTTTTATATTGCTCTAAGGTACACCACGCACGAGGAAGAAGAGGTGTCCTTACACGAAGTTCCAGATTCGAGAACTGGAAAGAGAGTTCTTCTTTAATGTTTATATCAACAAGGAGAAACGGCTGCAGCTCTCCAGAATGCTAAACCTCACTGACCGTCAGGTCAAAATCTGGTTCCAGAACCGCCGAATGAAAGAAAAGAAATTAAGCCGAGATCGGCTGCAGTATTTTGCTGGCAACCCCTTATTGTGAACTAAACTCTAAACTGGTAGCTTTGGTGAGAAGTAATCATCAATATTATCATCTCTAAAACTGACTTGCCTTTGGAGGACATGGTCAGAGTCGACTAGCCAAAAACAAGTGTTAGGTAATTCATGGGAACGCTGGGACTGGAAAGAAAGATAATCAGTTATTAATATCTTTATGTTTCCTTGTTTTGTTGAACCAATAACAAGAACCAGCATAAAACAAGACCTCCGAGAAAGGTATCTCTGACAATAGCAGAGCAGTGAAGGTTAACTATTCCTTCAGCATTTTTTCCAATGAAAGATTTATATTCACGCGTTTGTCACATTTGGCCAAACATTTCAAACATTGTAATCGCAAGTAGGACATCAGTATTTTTATTTTGTTTGATTATAACCTATTTCGATTCACTTGTGAAATTCTGTCTTTCCAGTGACATTTCTCTCTTTTACCTCTGTATTTCATCATTAACCTTTCTTTGTGAAAATGATTTTGCTACAAACTGAACCGACATGAGGACAGCCTCACAGACCATTCTTCATAGATATGCAGATATATAAACATTTTTGCAGCAACCAAGAACTTGGACACGAATCATCGGTCCCAAATTATTAATCTCCCTTGAGACTGTATATATATATATATTTCATTTGTTTATAAAATGTTATCACTTAACCTAATTACTATCTTTGCAAGATTTCAGAAAATAACTTACGAGCTCTAGGGCTACAAGCTCTTTGACTCTAGTGAGCTTTTTGTTAATTGCTTTCCGTTTACATGTTATGCAGTATGAAGATATTACGTTGCATAGGCCTATATGCATCAAGTGAAAGAATGTAACATAAAAATAAACGAATAGTGATTCTTAAATCAAGCCATTCTTTGGGAGTTTTATGTTATTATTTTTACTGGGTCTAGGTCTGTATTTCAAAGATCAACCACCAAGAACATAATTTATAGTCTGTGTATTCATGCAGAATGCTTGGTCTTTTGCAGAATCAGTAGGGCTATAGTCCTCAATGCTTGTAGAAGAGCATTGCAAGTTACGTTCTACTTGACTTCTTAAGTAGGCCCTTACTAGCACAGTATACTGGGCTATTTAAACTGGTCACAACGGCCAATAAAAAGTTGTGAAATCCTATACATGTCCCCGACAAGTCGTTGAGATTTCATGTTAAGATTAATGGAAAATAAGTATAGGCTCTATCTCAGAACTCAACTAGGTAGGCTAATTGATACAAATCAAAAATCATTGTCTACCCACAAATCAATAGGCTAAAGCTAGGTAAGATGTCAGATTAAAATATTAGGAGTGCTTGTAAGATAGTTAAACTATAGACTTGAGCCGCAATTTGTCATGAATATGAGGGTGCTACATTTGTCGTAATTGCCCAGCGCTCTTATTTTCAAGAAAAAGTCTGCAAAGAATTAGGGGTGCTATAATGTTGAATTGGTTTTCATCCATGTATGACCTACAGGCTATGTAAAGGAAAACACATTTGCGTGTGCGTGCATGTGTGCCCGTGTTAAAGATGTTGTTGAGTGAATGTGTCAATGAGCTGGCCTGGTCTAGACACTGTCATAAAGACAGGGGCACTAAATAGCTACTTTTCTCTTAATTGCACCGTCTGCCCAGTGGAGAGATTCCTTCCGTCGTAAATAGGGAGCTCGAGTAGGCTATAGGTGGCCGTTTACGAAATACATACAAAAATCCTATTTGAAACATATCCGATTTAGATAACATCCCGAGTGCACAATCTTCACGTTATCCACTAGGCCTATATCTTTATCCATTTGTGCTTGGGACAACAAAACGACAACAACTTGGATATCCGCTTTCTGGAGAGAAAAAAACCCTCAAGTTTATCGACCATGTGGTATAGGTCTATACATCACCACTGATGTCCTGCGGCTGTGACATGTTTTTTACTCTGTGGCTGCCGACGCATTTACGCATAGGCTATATCTAATGTGATTCATACAGATGCGCACCAATTTACAGATATTGAGGCTTTGGAACGTTTAGGTGTATTTTAATGTATTGCGAGAAAGAAAGAGATATTGTCTTTGAACTTTCGTGAAGTCAAGGCCATCACCTTTAACCCTACGCAATAAAGTTGGATCCGAGACTGGCTTTGCTCCCGGAAATACGGGTACAAACTGGTGAGCCAGCCAATGAGGTTTGCAAACGAAAGAGGGTCGGGGGAAAGGGGGATGGGGTTTGGAGGGGGATGTTTAGAGAACCCCGCATTGACCTCTTGAAAACTGACGCATATAGGCTAATGTAGTTATTTTTAATCCTGTTATTAATGTGGTAGAATTTTGAAAAACGATTTGCCATGTTTTGTTTGCTATTGTTTAATATCAGTTTCATTTTATGTATTTGTGAACCCAAAATAAGCAAAACAGTTAGTCTGTATTGGATACACTATATATGCGTGATCATATTATTATAATGAATTTGCTGTAGGCTAATTGAAATTGAAAAGAAGCCAATTTGACATCTGGAGTGCAGCAATTTGACATCCTCAAGCAATTGAATAGTGTAACATATATTTTGTTAAAACCAGATTGGAACTTTGAGGTCTAAGTGTATAAAACTGTCCAACACCCAAAATAACCTAAAGGTTTTGCATTTTTCATATTTTCTTATGGCCTCCTGTGGGCTACTTCAAAAGTCTCATACATGCAGGATGAAATAATAGTTCTATATAGGCCTACATACACTGAGTGTACAAAACATTAGGAATACCTGCTCTTTCCATGACATAGACTGACCAGGTGAATCCAGGTGAAAGCTATGATCCCTTATTGATGTCACTTGTTAAATCCACTAGAATCAGTGTAGATGAAGGGAAGGAGACAGGTTAAATAATGATTTTTAAGCCTTGAGACAATTGAGACATGGATTGTGTATGTGTGCCATTCAGAGGGTGAATGGGCAAGACAACAAATTTAAGTGCCTTTGAATGGGGTATGGTAGTAGGTGCCAGGCGCACCGGTTTGAGTGTGTCAAGAACTGGAACATTACTGGGTTTTTCACGCTCAACAGTTTCCCGTGTGTATCAAGAATGGTCCACCACCCAAAGGAAATCCAGCCGCGACCGGGAGACCCATGGTGCGGCGCATAATTGGCCCTGCGTCGTCCAGGGTAGGGGAAGGAATGGCCGGCAGGGATGTAGCTCAGTTGGTAGAGCATGGCGTTTGCAACGCCAGGGTTGTGGGTTCAATTCTCCCGGGAGGCCAGTATGAAAAATAAAATAATGTATGCACTCACTAACTGTAAGTCGCTCTGGATAAGAGCGTCTGCTAAATGACTCAAATGTAAACTTGACACAACTGTGGGAAGCATTGGAGTCAACATGGGCCAGCATCTCTGTGGCACGCTTTCGACACCTTGTAGAGGGTGTGCCACTCAATATTAGGAAGGTGTTCCTAATGTTTTGTACACTCAGTGTATTTCTAATACGCCTTTTCCTTTTTCTTTTCAACTAGTTCCAAATACAAAATGGATTGGCTGATGACCGAAAATGTATCATTTTGGCTTATAGCTCAAGTAACATGTAACCCCCCTAAACTAATTTCACATAATATGCCTACCAAGTGATAAAATACATATGGCTGAGGGAAGAGGAGTGGGTTTTGGATCAATGTTGGAGATCAAGACTCTCACACTACTGCTCTCACACCCCGCTGAGGGACCTTGGGCCTGGACTGCAGTTTTTTCACAACTCCGGGCCCCTCTCACGGCATCAGATTGCCTGCTCTTCTTGGCTCCCGCCTCTGCCTCATTTTCTCTTGTGTGCATGTGCCTATGAGACCAGTGGTCTCTGGAGTAAGACGCGGATATCACGTTCTGTCTGGTGGTGTCCAACGTCACTCAAAGGTGTGTCAGATCTCTGTTTACAATATTGACCTAATCAATACATCCTCTCAAAATTGACCTCTTGAAATTGTGATCAGGCAGGAGTCGTGGCTGTGGTACAATCAAATAAATCCAGACCCCCCACAAATCCAGGGCCCCACCAAAATCCTGCGCTTTATTTGATGTTATGTCAATTTTGTTATGACCACGAGGCGACGCTTCCGCACCAGATAGACAATTGTTGAACAAGGCCCTAATGGTACTATAGCCCTCTATGGAGAAGAGGACCGCAGGGAGGAGAAAGATGAATAGCTACTTCGAATATAGCCTACATTGCTTGTAAGCTATGTGTTTGAATCGTTGAACAGGCACAACTGCGATACGAGCTTGCTCTTTTGAAGGCTTTCTTTGTTAGTATGGGTCTTTAAAATATATATTTAGCCTGTAAGCTAGCTAGACTTATGGTATGCAGGCATGAAATCGGACGAGAGGATGGAGTGATGAACATCTTTAAGAAATCAAGGTCAGGTTTCCAAAAAGTAATTGTTTGTGCTTAAAGTTCTTTATGGTGTATGGTGTGCATAATGGTGGGTGGGTGGGTGTGTGACAGAGAGATAGACTGTGTGTATGCCTATGTGTGTGAGTGCGCATTATTTCAGAGAACGACATTTTGCTTAACCCAGCAAGGCGATGACAAGCCTATAAATAACCAGCCCTGTGCAGTTTGGTAAATAGTTTAAGATTTTTTACGATATTCAAATGTAATATAATGCTGACTTATCTTTTGGGCCTATATCACACCTGGCATATTTATAATTTGATTTAACGCAGAGAACCTGCGTCGAGCGTTTAATGTACCATTTGTGTGTACCGGTATAGTAGAGCGGGCTTCAAGTGCAAAAATAGTGTTATGGAGACATGAGGATTAGCTGTGTGAGTAATAATGTTACACCATCAAGGCTTTAGGTTTTGGGAATAATTTTGACTCTTCTCAAGTCATGTTATGCTTCGAGAAAAGTAACGTGAAGCATGAAATAGCAATAAGTAGCCTAAAACACATATATAATAAGCCCATATAGTAGGCTAATCATATTAAGCTAAAAGTAATTACGAATATAGGAATGTGAATGTGAAGAATAAGAACATGGATAGAAAGAACAATTGTCAGTTTAATGTTGGCAACGGGCATTTAACCACTTAAAACATTTCCATTGATGCAACTTTGTATCATTAAGATTGCAATTTTCAGAAAATGTGCACGCTATATTTCAATTCAGACTGATATTTTATGTCCTCGTGTTTATATTCTAACTCGTAAAATCTCTATGCAGGCCCAGACCCCGGGCCCGTTCAGCCTACGCGCGCAGGTAGGCTATCTGTGTGCATGGGTGTCCATATGTTAAGGTCGTTCACCCTGGTGGATTGGTACAATATTTTAGGAATGTCACAGGATTTGAGCATGTGTGTTTGTGTAATTAGATTCTGTATTTTAAGGATTTGGGGTGTAGTAAGTCGGCAGCAAGGTGACCTAAAATCAAATCAATAAACGAACGCCTACATCTGGCTCATACCTTCTTATTTAAGCAATGTTTTGTTAGATGTGTTGAATTCCATAGCAATTCCAATAAAATCTAAAGATTTAGAAAGATTTTTAGGCTACCTTATTAATCGAAAACCCTTTATAGAAAATCCTGAAAAAAATGTGCCTACTGAACACATCTGAATGATCCGACTGACTGATTGATCCGCGGTTTTTCTACGGATCTTATATATGAAATATACACTTATATTATATTATAGGCCTATTAATATGATATACAGATTATGAAACCATGGTAATCCAAGGCGTTTTATAAAAAAATTAAGATAGTTGCACATTCTGTCCTCCAAATAACGTAATGGGTATAAAACACTAACTTTTCAGCACACAAGGCTTTTTGGAATTATAACGCTGATTTTGCTGAAAGCTGACGTGCCTACAAGAGCCAACAACCAATCACAGTGTCTTGGTTCAGTTCTGTCTAAACACACCCTTATACAAATATTCGTTTTGTTCCCAATTATATAGGCCTACTGAAAATATCTTGTTGATATTCACAGATATGTGGAAGACGGGTAGACCAGGTGCTACGGACAACACTCAGTCACATAATTCCTCTTGCTCCTCACCATCAGCCACACTCTGTGCTCCTCACCATCAGCCACACTCTGTAAAAACGTCATTGCTATCAAGTAGGCCTATGCTCCAGAAATGGGCTGCATGCAATTTTTTGTGTTCTTTAGAAGCAACCTCTGAATGCAAGCCAGTTCCTGGCATATATTGAACTCACATAGCCTCTAAGCCTACTCACCACACTGAATGAAGCGCGATCTCTTAACAATCCTTTTTTAAGCTTGTAAATAAAGCCTCTGTGCTCTATAGGCAGGCAAGCTATAGGCCTAGCTGTTTTGTTTATTTCATACAAACATAAGGAGGTGATATTATCAATTGTAACATGGACATCCACATCCCTCTTTTGCATTGCTTTGAAATCAACCTCACTCTCAAAGGGCTGAATTCTTATTTCAGAAACGGCCATCTACATGATGTAGCTCAATTGGTAGAGCATGGCGCTTGTAACGCCAGGGTAGTGGGTTCGATACCAGGTACCACCCCTACGTAAAATTGTATGCACACATGACTGTAAGTCGCTTTGGATAAAAGCGTCTGCTAAATGGCATATAATATTACATAAATCATGTAAGCTATTGATATAAATGGGAGATTTAAGATGCGCGCACATATAGCCTAGCCCTATAGGATTCGACCAGCATAGCCTACACTCACTTTCTCTCCCTCCTGATCCGTGTTTTAATCGTTAGGCTACATCATAACATGATGTTAAAGGAAGTATGCCCTTTGTAAAAGGATATGTCTTTAAAAATAAAAGTAGTAACGGCGACAGAGAAAGCAGGTAAAGCTGATCTCTTGCTGTGAAAAGGCCGGGTCATTGTCAGTAACCTCTCTGTCGGCGCCATTGAAGACAAAACTAGGCTACAGCTCCACAGTAACCAACTAACAAAACAGAGTCGCAGCAAAACAAAACAGTTTTTCATAATTCTTAGATGGTAGGCTATAGTTTACTCATTTGTGGATTACATTTAATTTTAATTGAAAGGCTCTCTGGCAGATTAGGACAGCGACACATTAACTGAGAAACTATATCAAATATAGGCTACATTTACATTTTATTCATTTAGCAGAAGTTCTTATCCAGAGCGACTTACAATTAGTTTTTTTTTTTTTCTTCATACTGGCCCCCTGTGGGAATCGAACCCACAACCCTGGCGTTGCAAACGCCATGCTCTACCAACTGAGCTACATCCCTGCCGGCCATTCACTCCCCTACCCTGGACGACGCTGGGCCAATTGTGCGCCGCCCCATGGGTCTCCCGGTCGCGGCCGGCTACGACAGAGCCTGGATGCATATCTATGCATATCTGTTTATCCAGTAAAGGAGAATGTAATGTTATGTTGTATTTGCTAAATCACCATGGGTTATGTAGGCTAGGTCAACAGGAAAATAACTTAATTAAGTAAAATATGAAGGATTTGGATGCACCTCTAGAATAGTTCACCATATATAATGCATGCCACTAGCAGACTATATTTTGTTTGTGTAAGTGATCTCTGCGGGAATTGAACCCACAACCATAGCGTTTCTAGCAGTGTGCTCTATAGGCTGCTTACTGAGTCACACAACACAACTAACACTTATATGATTTAATCCAATGATTAAGAATCAGCGAAGAAACTCAGCACTCAATTATCACTATATTAATTTGTTTGGATTTATTCCCAAGTATTTTCTGTAGGTTTTCTCATGCTATGGGCAAACAGAGGATTCTCTATGAAATTGCCTCTCATACAATTATAGCCAATATCTAGGACTAGAAGCCTCAAGCAAATGATGGCAGTAAGGTTTAGAAGAATTGGAAATAGACTAACCATGATAAAATGGGTTTATTTAAGCAATAAGGCCCGATGGGGTGTGGTATATGGCCAATATACCATGGTGAATGGCTGTTCTTAAGCACGATGCAACGTGGAGTGCCTGGACACAGCCCTTAGCTGTGCTATATTGGCCATATATCACATACCCCAAGGTGCCTTCTTGCTATTATAAACTGATTACCAACTTAATTAGAGCTGTACCTGTGGTATATGGTCTGATATACCACGTCTGTCAGCTAATTAGCATTCAGGGCTCGAACCACCCAGTTTATAATGAACATGTATTATGAAAATTACGTTGGTAACCAGTTTATAATAGCAATAAGGCACCTTGGGTGTTTGTGGTATATTGCCAATATACCATGGCTAATGGCTGTATCCAGGCACTGTGCTTAAGAATAGCCCTTAGCAGTGGTATATTGGCCATATATCACACCCCCGCGGGCCTTATTGCTTAATTATACCATGGCATTGTTGAATAATCGTTTCTGATTGGCTTGAAGGGCATTCTAGAGTGTGCATTATTTCCCTATAATGCACGGTTTATCAGCATGGTAGAATTTAATGGTTATAGTTCATTCTTACATGTTCTATTGAGATGCTTTTGAAAGCAAAAGTCGAATTGAAAACATTACTGGCATTCAATTTTCATAATAGCAAGCTAGGGCTGATGATTTGGTTAGCTAAACTAGCATGTCTGTTTGTTTAGTAAACTTTCTAGCTACTTCAGTGGATGTTGACCACATTTCTACCAGCAAACAGTGCTTGACTTGGGCAGGCGCTCACTGGAGCTGAGTACCGGCACCTCAAAGTTTCTACTGCTTGAGCTCCTGTTTCTTATATAGAATCTTAGCTCAAAAGTATTGTGGAGCTCCCACCCCTAAATATCAACAGTACCGGCACCCAAAATGAGTACCTGAACCTATTTCAGTCCAAGTCAAGCACTGCTTGCAAATGAACACATTTCTAGAGGCAAATGTGTTAACTTATAGCCATGGTATGAATAATCAACTCGGGGCTCTATGTGTTCTCTGGAAAATAGTGCAACTCCGTGGAACGTGAGTTCAACTCCGCTAGTGCATCGTGGAACACATCTTCCACGTTGTTCCTTATTTTAAATAATAAATAATAATATGTCATTTAGCAGACGCTTTTATCCAAAGCGACTTACAGTCATGCGTGCATACATTTTTTTTTTTTTGTGTATGGGTGGTCCCGGGGATCGAACCCACTACCTTGGCGTTACAAGCGCCGTGCTCTACCAGCTGAGCTCCAGAGAACACATAGAGCCCCGAGTTGATTAACCCTTACATAATTAAATAATATAATTGTGCAAATGTTTGCACCACTATTGTAGCCACTATTGTAGCCTATAGCCTAAATGTGGTTCAACTATATTGATCTATGATTAATGCAAGAAAATGGGCAGTAAAATTAGATTTTTTAAACATAAACAATTCAATGGCTTAAATAATTTTAATGAAAAAAAGGCAAACAAACGGGGTAGTAGCCTTTTGCTTACTTTTTAATTGCTTTTTAAAAAATGTAAAGGTTTGCACAAAAAAAGGACAGGCTTTTGATAACAGGTTAATGCATAGTAATGCAAATGTAAGA
This sequence comes from Coregonus lavaretus, assembly GCF_964263955.1. Taxonomy (NCBI): domain Eukaryota; kingdom Metazoa; phylum Chordata; class Actinopteri; order Salmoniformes; family Salmonidae; genus Coregonus; species Coregonus lavaretus. The sequence continues at coordinate 34,855,571 of NC_139995.1, forward strand.
AATTGTGCCTCTAAAACAAATTCTCTAAAACACATAAAATGTTTTTTCTAATTCCTTTTGGCTTTCGATAATAGTGTTTATAAACCTTACATCCCTACTACACTTTCTCTTTGTCCTCATTCCACTCTTTTTTTATCACTCTGCCACAGCCTATAAACAAAGCTACTGCGTTCATCAATTGTATTGTTCTTTCTCTTTTATAATACCCTACCATTACATGCCATTTATAAAACTCTATAAAAGGGACTTTATGTACTGCCATGTCCAGTTTTAATGAACTATAAGAAATATAAACAAGCAATAACTTTTCGTTATTACCTTTAGAAAGCAGAGTTATAATAAGATCAAATCATAAAACTATTTGGCGGTTGATATTTCAAGAATCATTGTCAAAACGTTTGTTTTTGCTCTTGTTGCCTCTAAATGAAATAAATAGCATAAAATAACAATAATATTTTTTTTGGAGTGCAGACCCTCTACACAAGAATCAAAGACAACGCTTATCATGATGCAATATAGGCCTACATGTTGTGCAATTTACATAACATATCTTCTTTAGGTTTATCCTCTTCTTTTTTGCCAGCTCCATTGCTCACTTTTGTTTTCTAGAACACATAATGCAATAGAACACTATTTGAATTAGTCTCTAGTTCTGTATGTTCAAGAACTTGTATCTATACCCTATCTGTATCTGTCCTGCTAGATGGCGCCCTTACTCTGTCATAGAGCTGGAAACTCGACAACTTGACACCAGTGTTGTCATGGCAGTCTGGTGCATCAGGGGCCACTTTCAAACACCTATTGGTTTGAAAGTCACGTGGCATACCTCGTACATCCATAATTATGTTGCTGAAGTTTTTTGATGCTCCACGCCCCCAACTCGAATATGTCAGCTTCCTACCCGACTATAATCCTCTAGGAGGGCTCTGAAGAGTGGTATCAAAATAATAAAGAGAACAATGGAACGTCAAAATAAAATCCCAGCTTCTAAATTTCATGTGGAACAGTTTGGTAGAAGAATCCTCTGTGTGCAGAGATAAGGGTTATTTGCAGTTCCGGAATGTAAGCTCAAAGAGGTGCGACCGAGTATGACTGTTCGACCGTGAGAAATTATGGAATCGTGTCTTCGCCTCTTTCCAAAGGACTACCTTCGCCATCTCCGACAAACACGGCTCTCAGCGCCTACCATTACCAACATTACCTGTCGCAGCTAAATCTTTTTGGGCCTGAAGCTAAAAATTCATCCCAGGTAACACAGCATGTTATCCGACCACTGCTTTCATGTTCTTTCCCATCAGAAAGTGTGAAGGAGGACTCAATGTGCTTCCTATATAGCGGGGATCCAAACTGACGCACGGAGACTGTTGTTGGACCTTGTTCCTACACGAGGATGGCTGAGAGACGCCATCACAGTTAAATGCACGAACATTCTCGTACGGAATCCTCTACAGCCAGTCAACCTTACATGAGAAAGGAGAATGCGCATGGCTTCGGCCCAGATAGTATCTTCTCTGTTGTCGAAACTGGGACAGAGAATCCAGAACCATTTAAGTACACCTGCGAAACCAATCAGGAGCCGTATCTGGCAGACAGTAAACTCGAGGAGAATCACAGCCCAACGAAACAACTGTCTGAGAAAGAGAATGTCCTTAAAACGGACGGAAGCACAGACAACTCAGACAGTGAGGTTAAAGGTAACGCACACATGGATTATAACACATAAACAAGCATTATCCGACCACGAACACACACACCCACATACACACACAAACATGGCTCATGGCTTATAACACAAACAAACATATCATCACACTTACTTCGACCAGGTTGGACAAGCCAATACTTCATCTGAGATGGAAATACATTTAGGCTACTAATGCTAATTCAAAAGATCATGCAATGGTGACAAGCCTCGGCATAGGCCTATGTAATTGTATCTGTTACCAGTGGTAGGCCTATAGTTTCAAAGTACAATTTTAACCTCTTGCAAACTTGACTCGATTGGTGGGCTGTTTTTTGTTAAGCAGACCTTTCCCCTAAATTGAGTAGCCTAAGCCATACACTTCCCTCCCTACTCTATCTATATAATTATAGGATCTGCGTTCCTTATCTCTTTCCTAAAAAAATCAAAATAACATTCACACAATACCGGTTAACGCACAGGCCTGCCTGTAGGCTACTTTTCGTTGTTTATTTCACTGGACTACAAGGGTGATCTGGAAGGCGAGACTGCGTATGCTCTTGACATTGCCCATTTAAGCAACTTTTTGTTCCCAAAGCTGCCAGGCCATTACCAATTTGCTGCGAAGGACATAATCCGTTTACCATTGAACTGCAACTTTGGAAAAACGTTTGTGATAGTCTAGGTTTTTGATTTTGAGAAATGAAACTGCACACTGCACAGTCTCAAATACTTTGCAGTTGAGATGGAGCTCATTCATTCATATTTTGAGAATGTTTAAGGAATGAGATTTGTTATGTCTAATTGGTGGTCATGACAATAATAATAATAAGATAGGATAGACCTACTATAGTCGCTATATCTCGCTTGGATTTGTTATAATATAGTAATAGGCTACTAGTAAAGGGGGGGGGGGGGGGGGGGGGGGGGGCTATCCAAATGAATGCGCTCTAATTATATAGTTACAGCAATGAAGAAAATAAAGCATGATTCAGGCTGGTTTATATCTCATTGGATTTAAACAGAAGATGCTGCTTTCCCAGACACAGATTCCTACACTAAAAAGCATGTTCAATGGAGACTCACTGTTTAATCTGTGCTCGGGAAACCGTCCCGAGAAGACATAGCCTACAGACAAACTGTGCAGACCAACAAAAAAAAAAACTTTAGGCTTTTGCTTACGAAAGTTTCCTGGAAGGTGATTGTATGATTGCTTTTGTTTTGAAGCTTGTTGGCTTTGGAAACTACATTTTTTAGCTAAATTGTCGGTAAATAATTTTTCAAAGTATAAAACAACAAATATAAAGCACATATAACCTCAAGTTATGACGTTTCATTTTGTAAGTTCAGGAAATAATAATCGTGTCACGTTATAAACATAATTGTAGGACCAACTGGTGAACTTTAGGCTGATGGTGATTCGTTTATTATTGTTACTATTAGGCCTATTATTATTATTATGTATTATTCTTAGGCCTTGTATTGAGCATATGTGGCCACAGCATGTGCATCCGAAATTCACGCCATTGCTTACACAATGAAATTCCATTTTTATTTATTAACTTGTTTAAATCAGGCAGATATGGGGCTTCTATTTCCATGTAATTAAAAACAACGTATGATTTAGGGCGAAATATTAAAAGTTGCTTCAGTCCCTCATTTCTCTCTTCCTTAAATCTGACAGATTCGTTAGAATAGTGCCTACTAATAACTTGCTATTCAAATATTACACTTTTATCCCACATTCTAAAAGAGTAATTCATTAGTCATTCACTAAAAAATTATAAAAACACTGCGCCGTTTATTTCCGGATTGTTTTCCCCATGTGAACAGTGTGATTAGTTTAATTATTCGTGCCCGCTGCGCCATGTAGGCCTAATCAAGACAGAAGTCTTTAACATTTAGATTTTAACCTCCTCCGGACTCCTTTATGGATAGACTCAACTATACACCCCGGACATCGTCCGTGGTATCCATCCCTCTGTATTGTGGCATTAACTAATATCTACATTTAATTTATCTCTAATGCTATTTATGAGGGGATTGAAAGAACATAATGTAATTCTTATCGCCAAAAATACCCAAGTTACCCCTATTAATTAACAATTTATTTTCATTAGCCTATTTGCCGGATGAGATCAACTCACATTTTTCGTAGGCCCTGTGTTTCTATATAGTTAATTGTTTCAATTGGCCTTGATTGAGCGTAGGCTACTCCAGATACGCAAATAATGCAGCATTAGTTAGGCTATATTCTCAAAGAAGCGGTAATTTATCATCTCACTAAAGGCTATGATTAGGCTATACCTCCGTGCATTAAGGCATCAAAGACAACGACATGTTATGACATTTTATATAACCTTGAAAGAAAACAATTGGAGTTGAAATGATATATTTTTATATATATCGATTAGCAGCTCCATTGAGCTATAGGCCTACGGTGAAGTTGTAAATACAATTGCCAATATATATAAAATGACATGCCATTCTTGGTAACCTGATTTAGTTAGTGTATTATCAGTGGTTTCGCGAGGCCGCAAGGTCTGAGCATTTTGCCATGAGGCTGAGAGAAATGTTGCTTTTTTAAAGCTAATTTCCTGCAATTCTCCACATATTGCCATAGGGCAGAGAGAAACATTTACAGTTTTATAGCTAATCTCATGCTATTTTACACATTTGGCAATGAGACTGGGAGAATGTAGCATTTTTAAAGCTAATTTCCTGCAATGTGGGGGGGGGGGGTCGGGGGGGGTGCTACCTCCAGGGGGCACCCAACCTTAATAGCTGCAGAGGTGTGTGGTATATGCCAGTGATTATTATGTTCTATCACAAATTAGGCTACGTTTAGGCTATAAACTGATAATCATGTTAATTCAACTAATTCCTTTTTTACAGGGGACACCAGATTGGAGAATGCCATTGGAAACTGGATCATAGCTAAAAGTGGACGGAAAAATCGTTGTCCTTACACCAAACATCAGACACTGAAACTGGAAAAAGAGTTCGTGTTCAACATGTATCTGACGCGAGAGCGCCGCCTGGAGATAAGCAAGAGTATTGACTTATCTAATAGGTCAAAATATGGTTCCAAAACCGACGCATGAAACTCATGGAATTCCACAGGGAGAGTCGAGTGAGAGCGCTAACCTCTGTTTATGCTTACACCTCATTTGAAGGGAAATTTAACAAAAACTACACTTAGTCTACACATAAACTAGCAGACTAAACTCCACTTCCTTGTTAAAGAAGTTTGCTACACATAGGCATACAATAATAATAATAATAATAATATGCCATTTAGCAGACGCTTTTATCCAAAGCGACTTACAGTCGTGCGTGCATACATTTTTTTTGTGTATGGCCTAGGCCTGCACACACGCTACGCTCATGCAGGAGAAAGCATCTAGAGCAGGTTATAAATTGTAGGCCTTTCAAACACGCTTAATCTTTTTTAGAATCCATGCATGGTTTTGTCAAATTTTACAGCTATGAACCTCTTCAGATGCAAAAAAAAATTTGAACGCTGGATTTTAATTGTTTAGAAAAATGTCTCAAAGTGGCATTAGTGCATTTGAATTGTTTTACATACACTTTTAATGAAATGTGTTGTCTTTACTTGGTCTCTTCCTTTCTTTCATTTATGTTGTTGTTGTCTTGTGTTTTGTTGTTTTTTGTTCATGTGAACTTGATGTGCTGTGCATTACAGCATCATAAAGTCAATGCACTTTCAAACGATTATCGCAAGCATTATGTGTCTGAACGTTTTGTAAAGATATAAAATAAGCCTATACAAAATAGATAAAATGGGTATGGAGCATCATTTTCCCTTGCTGTCCTTCTCCTTCGTGTCCTTTGTGGCTTGCTTTGAGAAAGAGAGGGGAGAGGGAAAGGGAAAGGGCGCAATAGTGGGAGTTTTAATGTAAGTGGAAAGACCGACCATATAGCTGTGATTTAAATAGCCAGGTGACCACAAGAAGTCAAGGTCATAAAATAGTAACGTCATGATGGTTGGAGTACAGCGCTAGAGGTGGTTTTTATGATCTGCAAGTATAATGTGCACCGCAGCAGTAAAGATGAGTTTAAAGGTGAGGAGGAGGAGGTCTATACCCACATAGCCGGGCTACAATGGAGCTGGTTTGCACGGGCGCACGCCACTTCATTCACCAGATGAGGGGAAATGCGACCTTCTCCAACGGATGATGGAGCAAAAAGAGACCGGGTGATTACTTTAAGGGAATGGATATGATGGAACAGTGTCAGCAACTAGACACGACTGCAGGAGCATGGCAACGGATCCCCGCATGCAGCCTGCGTTGAAGGTAGGACTAGCCGCTGGCATTTCCTTTCTTTGCTTTGGACTAGATCACGTCTGGCTCTGTTCATTTGGCACATTTGCAACTGGCAGCACATTAATTTCCATAACACCGAGGGTATCTCGTGTTGTTGTGTTGCTGCATTTTAACCTTGTGCAGACATTCAAGATCCGACCAGTGATGGTTGTGGAGGTTTTCTATGTTGATGAGCTGCTCGAGATTTGCAAGTGGATTTTGGATTATGATGTGTGCTGTGATAGTTTTGTTGAATTTACCTCTGCCTTGGATGGACAACGATGTTTTGTCATAGAATGAACAGACAACTGTGAACCTGCATGTGTTCATGGAGTATGCTATCCACTTAACAAAAAATAGAATATTACAAATAATCTTACAAAATATGATCGCTCCTTGCTGGATATGCGCTCAAGTCATGGACATCATAGTATTAGGCCAATCTTGCTATTTTCAAATATGACTGATATGCAAAACGACATCAAGCATATCAAAGTACTGGTCTACATATGCAGCATTTTTGTTATTCGTTTTTTCTTCTGTAGATTATTTCCCCATCGGTCCATAGAAAAACATTTGACTGTGCAATACGTTTGATATTGTTTCTAATTCTCAATGGATTGACCTTTCACGTTCAGCTGATGCGTGGTTTAGGTAGTTTCATGTTGTTGGGATTGACTTCCTGGCTCGGCAACAAGAAACTGCCTTGATTACGTCAGTTTAACTTCATCAAGGGCGTCCATTTCCGTCAGATTACACACTCGGTTGAGGAGTCGCCGCAAATGGCATTGTAAATGAACCGAGACATCAATATCCACGACGAGACCTTTTTTCTTAGCTCTTTGGCTTTATGTGGTGGACACTAAAAGGTCTATTGGCTGCAGTGGGAGAATTTGGGTTGTAAACATCATGGGGTAAAAAAATCCTTTTGAGCTTTGTGTTGTTGCGCAGACTTTTGAGGTCTAGCCTTGTAGATGGGATTATTGACCGGAGGTGTTTTAGGGATGGCACTCAGCATTCCAAGAGCGTCTCCAGGTGCCATGGGACATCTGCCAAGTAGTAAAAATCCCATTCTCATCTCTGGACTCATTATGCTTTTGTTGTAACAGACATATTTTATTATATCACTTGTATGATCATTGAATAATAATCAAATAACATAAAAATGACCCTTTGAGATTCTAAGGGTTTGTTTTAGGCCTACATTATTACCTGAATTCGTCATTATGGTGGTTATTAGCTGAATTCGTCACTTGCTTTCTCCTTTGCACTTAATCTCGGCGCAAATATAGCCTGCACAAAATGTTTGATATTAAACATGGTGTTGCAACATAAACCATTTTGAAACATTAAATTAAGTCGTCATCACAAACAGTATTTTGTTTATCGAATGGTCAAGGAACATAAATGTGCAGCACGCTGAAATGTGCAGCACGCCATGGTTCCACTGGAACCGATTTAGTAGCCTAGATCTGGGCCTTTTTGTTTTCTTAAATTTGGCGTTATGAATTTACCTCAACGTTTTTGCTACATATAGCTACTGATCTCCGTTTGATATGACAGTAAATTGAGGAGAAGCTAGAAAAGAGGCAGAATTCAAATTATTTCGTAAAATGAGAAATGTATAATTTATGCAAAAGGAGTGTAGATAGCCTGTAGATAGGCCAGTTGTAATTATAAGTAGCCTAGCCTATGTTACATTTTAACAAATATATGTGTGTTTGTTTATTATCGCCTATTATAGGCCTATTGTATTAGGACTTATTTAGGATATTACTAGTGTAATGGGTCAAAAAACTATTACATCCGGTTTGAGGCAGGTAACACTAGCCTATCTTCAATATTCTCCATCTGCATGATATGAGCTACTCGCTCTTTTGTCTTAATCACCACTAACATCACATAGACAAAATGTAATTAAAATCATCCATGAACGACATACATAGATATTGACACAAAAATGTTAGCTACAAGAGCAAATGTTAGCCCCATGAGTGCACATGCATTGATTTATTGTATTTTCCCTGATATTTTTATTTAGTATTTTCTGTATCAAGTATTTTGTGTATGTCATGGCTCACTTGTAAAAGAGGCATGTGTCAATTTGACTCCATGTATAAAATAAGTATATATATATATATTACATTTTGTCTATATAATGTTATATATATATATATATATATATATATATATAACTTTTACGCACGGACCACAACCACACATAGCCCTACGCAGACGCTGTCATTGACAGCGTGATCTGTCTTGGTGTCTATCTACAGGTATGCAATGCCAATGCTAGGACTCAATTTGACTCATTGGAATATTATTAGGCCTTTACTTAATCCTGTATGGTGACCATCTCCGGTGTCAAATCTATTTTAGCAAATATATAGGCTACACATTGGAACCCTCGTAAGAGAAGGTATAGGCCTAGGCAATGCTTTAACGCCGAATTGCTGTCATAATATTAATGTCTTTACGACCAGAGCTTTAATCAAACGTTTCCAGTCAGTAAGGCCTTTAAGTGGTGTCTTTAAATGTGTTTACGAGTTCACAATGTTACTCCAGTCCACTCCACGAAATTAACGTCTGTAATAAACAGCATTCTTCCAATCCCGCGGCAGAGGTATAAATGTATGTTATGCACGCTCTATCGCTAGCAACATTAAACTGGTATTTAATTACAGAATGCATTCCGTTGACCTAAAAAAACAACAGGATTTATACTGAATAGCCTATCTTTCAGGGTTCATACCGAATATTAGGATTAGTCACCTGAGCCTTGATATCCAAGAAATAACGTAATATTTTCATTTATTTGTTTGACTTTATAAGAATTTATGAAAGCTTAAACCGATGTGGCTGTGTTGAATTAGGATAGGCATATACAATTGAATTAATGGAGAAATAGTTTTTTCTTATTTTTACGTCCTTTCTCACACACACACACACACATGTACATTGCCTTCAATATTAATTTTACCTGCTTGCACACACTGAGCTGTCAGTCTTTTAGCTCATTTCTATTCTTGTTCTTAATGTTATTATTAATGACATATATATATATATATATATATATATATATATATATATATATATATTATTGGAAATAACAACAGTATTGATGATGTTATAAACATTAACAGCATTCTTTCAATCCTCTTACACCGATAAAGGTTTTGTGGGCTGAAACTTCAATAAAAAACTAAACTAAACAAAAAACATCAACTTTTAATGAACTAATTAATGATAGTCCCGCCTATTTTAGCAAATAGGCTACCTTTCTAATACCTACCAATGACTAATTGTGCATGTTTTTTTTATGTTTTCAATAACGTGGTTAGTGTATTCAAATGGCTAATGTTGTTTTTTTTATACATTATGGCCATTATTCAGTGATCAGTCAGTGTAACCTATAATTTACAGTTTAGCTTAAATAAAAGTAGGTCTATATCCCTCACATTAGTCTACTGCTAGCAGTGATGATGTCACCTTAAACTAGGCCTACTAGGCAAATTATGAGCTTAGATTGCCTGATTTGCATTGATCAACATTCGTATCTATGTGCACATTCATATGGTTCTTGTTGTAGGCTAATTCTTCTTAGCACGTTGTTGAGTGTTTTAACACTCCCAAGTTACTGAATAATATAGCCAATATAGCTGTAGCGGTGAATAGAAGTCAAGGCCCCATGTTTACATGCCTTGCACTAGACTGTGGAGTAGTGATGTCACCGAAGTGGCTGTGTGTCATTTCCATTTTCTTAGCAACCGCATGGTGCTCAAATGCACTTGAAGTGGGTGATTAATTAAAGTAAAGCCTCTTATGTATTTTAAGTATATTGTTGTTATGTGAGGCATAAAAACGTTGTAAAAAAATAAAAAATAAAATAATAATATCTTAATGGAATCAATCAGTTGCAGCTGGTCTACATTGTGTGTGCGTGTGTGTGTGTGTGTGTGTGTGTGTGTGTGTGTGTGTGTGTGTGTGTGTGTGTGTGTGTGTGTGTGTGTGTGTGTGTGTGTGTGCGTGTGCGTGTGCGTGTGCGTGAGTGCGTGAGTGCGTGAGTACGTGTGTCTGTGCGTGTGTCTGTGCGTGTCTGTGTTTGTTGGTTCGATTGGATCTTCCCAATATTATGTCAGGGTTGTTTATGTCAATTTCTTTTCAGATCCAAATATTTTATTTATTAAATGAACTGAAATGTAAAATATCCATCCATGAAACGTATATTTTAGAGGATCTATGATCTCTTATAATGTGAGTTGATTTAAATGGAGTCAACACCTATTCTGGCTAATTTCAAGAAATTACAATGGACACAAATGCTCAATTTTGATTGTTTATTTGTTCAGTTTAAAGGTAAAAAAAAAAAAAAAAAAAAAGAAGGCTGACATGGATAATGTTACAAAAAACATTTGAAGGCTTACATTGATGTAGATCCGTCCATAACTAGAATATGGATGATATTATATGAGTGCAGTACTAGTCCTTCACGTCACAACTCAATAAACCCCTAACTAGAACACGGTACCCAAATCTCTCCAAATATGCCCCAGAGCTGAAAGTGTAAATGTGGGATAGGCCTACACACAAACATCTGTAATTATATATCCTAAGTCGCATTCTCAAATATTCCACACATGTTGATTGGCCAACTTAGAGAACATAAAATGATAAAGGATGAATCATTTTTTGGTAAGCTACTGTATACTTACCACTGAGATTGGTAATCACGCTGATTCCTAAGAAAGATTGTTCGATTTGTCTGTACTTCAATTAGAGATGGAAATTATGAATTTCTACGGAAGTGCTTTGCTATAGTTGGCACTAAAATAACCATTTTAAAAAACGATATAGATAAGGATTGCCACTACAATAGCAACAACTCTTCAAAGAGAATGGAAAGATAAGCATGCAAAAAACATATAATATAGCCTTGTATAGTTTGGCCTTGAAGCTGTAATGTGTAACGTCAATGGGTAACCAAATTAGTAGACACAAAAACATACAGGTCGCAGTCTTGGAGATATTGTTCATTATTTTGTTGCATTTTGCTGATGCAGAGGAACGTATGGATAATTTGCATTATATATTTGCTTACCACCTATTTATAATTTGACAAGTATATGTTTATAGAATATCTGAAATATCCCTACCACCAAGATCATGAGACAATGAATATCATGATAATATAGCCAAAGCTTAGGCCTATAGGAAATGCAAATAGCCTATTATTATTTTACGCATAACATATAGAGTTTGCGCACACGAATAGTAGCCCAAACCAAAACCAATGCTCATATTAAATGTTTGGCTTTGAAATACATTCTAACAGTTAACCCAGATATTTTGATGTTGTAATAGGACATTCTGAAAACGTATAGTCCTATACGCCTAAAATAATCAAAGGCAGCAATTCAATTATCGATAATAACATAAAATTGAATATAGGCCTATCAAAAGTTGCATTTTGATTGACTAGTGACGGTTGCATTGAGAATACTATTGAGGTGATCTTATTCATAAATATATATGTAAGTAGTAATTTTTCGTCTGTGTTAGAGGTTGGGTGTGTAGGGCTACTAGATGTCCGCTGGCAGTATCATTGTTTCTCAGACGCCAGCAATAAATAGCAAGAAAACCAATTATCTAGGCTATACAACAGACACACCCTATCGCTTCTCGTTATAAACATTTCCATACTTATCAATTTTTGCAGATAAAGTCATGGGCACCCCAGTCTGTGATCTATATATTCGAGCCCATGTACAATTTGGATAAGAATCTATATCAAATTCTAATGTGTAGGCAGGCCTACATTTGATTGTGATTGATAGGTTCACCAATTGAACATAGTCTATAGCCTAGACCTACTTTCTCCAACATGTTGTGTTTTATATACCAGTTAACATAGCTTTTTGATGATCAGCATGGCACAAGGCTATATCATTTCCAGCAAATGATATTTTAACCTGGATCTTAGGCTGATCATTTAACAAAGGAGACTGATTCAGTTTTGGATTAGAGAAGACGCCAACGAACAGTCTATTTGTTTTCTCAACAACAGTCACAGAGTCATGTAGCTAGTCTGTAGTTGTTAAGCTTATTGAATCGATTAATTAAGATGGCCTAATCCAGTCAGCCATCTTTTCCATAAGGTTTCAAAAGACAGCATCTTAAAATGCAGGTGTTATTGCATTTGTAGTATAGTGCATTTATGAGTAGAAGGTGATTTGAGCCTTGGCACCCTATTCTCCGTGGAAAGAGAAAAACGCAGGTTGAGGTGTTGTGGCAAAGGGCCAAGCCCAGACTGAATGACAGAGGCTGCATCGAGACAGGCAGCTCAATTCTGATATTTTCTCACCATTTGGTATTTTGATCAATCAGATCAGCTCTGAAAAAGATCTGACGTTAAAAGATCTGATGTGATTGGTCAAAAGACCAATTAGTGGAAAAAATATGAGAATTGGGCTGCCTGTCTAAATGCAGCCCAACTGAATGACAATGACTGGTTATCCAACGCCCAGACACAGCACTGCACTGCGGAGTGCCCTAGTACTCCATGCATGCCTCTTCATCTTTGGAGAAGTTATATATCCAATTTCCTAAGCCAATATAGGCTATAATTTCCCCAATGGATCATTATGAATAGTAGCCAATGTTACTAACTTTCCAGATTTAGGCTACCCATACCAAAAGTTTATTAAAGAGATAATGTGGCTATTGTAGGTTTGTTGTTTTGGTAAGGTTATTCAATTGACTCTTATTGCGCTTGTTTTTTCATATGAGACGATTTTAGGAGTTTCCCTGATGACCACAACTCAAAGTTTGAGGTTGGGAGGTGGATAGAGCATGCACACAGACTTGTGGGGGGTTGTTCTTCTAAGCTAACATGTGGAATTGTTTTAAGGTGGTCATACCATGGATCATTTAGCTATTTTATTTAGAATTTTAGGACACCTGCAGGTATCCCCCCAAAATACAAAAACATTATTTGATAAAATATGGAATTTGGGCTTTACTACTATAATATAATAATAATAAAAAATATGCAATTTAGCAGACGCTTTTATCCAAAGCGACGTACAGTCATGTGCGCATACATTTTACGATCCCTGGCGTTACAAGCGCCATGCTCTACCAATTGAGCTACAGAGGACCACTATAGCATACGTAAAAATGTATGCACACATGACTGTAAGTCGCTTTGGATAAAAGCGTCTGCTAAATGGCATATTATTATTATTATTATTATTATTATTATTATTATTATTATTATTATTATTATTATTATTATAGCCCATAGAAACGCATTGAATAACACATTCATAAATGGAAAAACAGAATATCATAAGGAATAAGGTTTTGAAGTGTCTGTCCTATATTTAGGAGATATAAGAAAGCTCAGGAAATATTTTAGTTTTTTGGACACATATTTAACCCTTGTTGGCACAAAACTACGTCCATACATCCATTCATTTTTTAAACCGGTACATGGTTACCTTCAGATGAGTCCCGTGACAGTTGTGGGGGTCGTGGAGCAAAACAGAGAACGCCATCGTGTTCGTGTTCATAGTGAGGTCACATTAGTTTGTAACCCAAATGTTTCAGACGCTACAGACAGAAGTTGGCATGTCGTTAGTACCGACTTCAGACAAACACCCTCGTGTTCCTGAGAGTCTCATCATATTAGTTTGTATGCTGGTTCAGACGCTACAGACCGATTTTCAGGATGTCTCCTGGTCTGACAAACAGCGCTGTAGCTCTGACACTTTCCACTGCAGATGCTGAAGGCCGACATAGGCGGAACCAAAAAAACAGATACTGTATCTCTAGCTTAAACTATTATGTTAATTGTTTGAGGCACGGGTGCATCAATAGACTCTTAAGGATTTGTGCACACCAGATAGACTGCAATATTACCACTTAAACCCAAACTAAACTGGGTTTACTCCACATGGCAGTTTGTCATATTATTACTAGGGACTGACTAGCCTACATCAGGGATCTCCAACAGGTTGATCATTAGCTAGCAGTAGCTCGCAGCCCACCTGTGAGTTGCTCATCAAACAATTCTGAAAGTATATGCAATTTTTATGTGTTCCACCGCAAACTGTCATAAACAAATATCGCAAGTATCAGACACTGCAAGCTCCCAGCTACAGTGGGGAAAAAAAGTATTTAGTCAGCCACCAATTGTGCAAGTTCTCCCACTTAAAAAGATGAGAGAGGCCTGTAATTTTCATCATAGGTACACGTCAACTATGACAGACAAAATGAGATTTTTTTTTCCAGACAATCACATTGTAGGATTTTTAATGAATTTATTTGCAAATTATGGTGGAAAATAAGTATTTGGTCAATAACAAAAGTTTCTCAATACTTTGTTATATACCCTTTGTTGGCAATGACACAGGTCAAACGTTTTCTGTAAGTCTTCACAAGGTTTTCACACACTGTTGCTGGTATTTTGGCCCATTCCTCCATGCAGATCTCCTCTAGAGCAGTGTTTTGGGGCTGTCGCTGGACAACACGGACTTTCAACTCCCTCCAAAGATTTCTATGGGGTTGAGATCTGGAGACTGGCTAGGCCACTCCAGGACCTTGAAATGCTTCTTACGAAGCCACTCCTTCGTTGCCCGGGCGGTGTGTTTGGGATCATTGTCATGCTGAAAGACCCAGCCACGTTTCATCTTCAATGCCCTTGCTGATGGGAGGAGGTTTTCACTCAAAATCTTACAATACATGGCCCCATTCATTCTTTCCTTTACACGGATCAGTCGTCCTGGTGCCTTTTCAGAAAAACAGCCCCAAAGGATGATGTTTCCACCCCCATGCTTCACAGTAGGTATGGTGTTCTTTGGATGCAACTCAGCATTCTTTGTCCTCCAAACACGACGAGTTGAGTTTTTACCAAAAAGTTATATTTTGGTTTCATCTGACCATATGACATTCTCCCAATCCTCTTCTGGATCATCCAAATGCACTCTAGCAAACTTCAGACGGGCCTGGACATGTACTGGCTTAAGCAGGGGGACACATCTGGCACTGCAGGATTTGAGTCCCTGGCGGCTTAGTGTGTTACTGATGGTAGGCTTTGTTACTTTGGTCCCAGCTCTCTGCAGGTCATTCACTAGGTCCCCCCGTGTGGTTCTGGGATTTTTGCTCACCGTTCTTGTGATCATTTTGACCCCACGGGGTGAGATCTTGCATGGAGCCCCAGATCGAGGGAGATTATCAGTGGTCTTGTATGTCTTCCATTTCCTAATAATTGCTCCCACAGTTGATTTATTCAAACCAAACTGCTTACCTATTGCAGATTCAGTCTTCCCAGCCTGTTGCAGGTCTACAATTTTGTTTCTGGTGTCCTTTGACAGCTCTTTGGTCTTGGCCATAGTGGAGTTTGGAGTGTGACTGTTTGAGGTTGTGGACAGGTGTCTTTTATACTGATAACAAGTTCAAACAGGTGCCAATAATACAGGTAACGAGTGGAGGACAGAGGAGCCTCTTAAATAAGAAGTTACAGGTCTGTGAGAGCCAGAAATCTTGCTTGTTTGTAGGTGACCAAATACTTATTTTCCACCATAATTTGCAAATAAATTCATTAAAAATCCTACAATGTGATTTGTCTGTCATAGTTGACGTACCTATGATGAAAATTACAGGCCTCGCTCATCTTTTTAAGTGGGAGAACTTGCACAATTGGTGGCTGACTAAATAATTTTCCCCCCCACTGTACTACCTAATCAACACAACATTACATTATCCCTGGTTAGCCACTATTGGCTTAAAAAGCCAAACCTGACACACAATATCTGGCAATTAATTTCCAGCAATATTGCCCCTGTCTGTCTGTGTGGTGCACACGTTTGTCTAGTTTGTCTATCACTCCATGTGTAGCGAGTTGATGTGATAACTGTCTTATGGGTTGACAGAAATACTTTCCCCAAAACCTTCTCAATTAATAGTTAACCTATTAGGATTGGACCCTTTTTTCCATTTTCACCTAAAATGACATACCCAAATCTAACTGCCTGTAGTTCAGGACCTGAAACAAGGATATGTATATTATTGATACCATTTGAAAGGAAACACTTTGAAGTTTGTGGAAATGTGAAATTAATGTAGGAGAATATAAGACATTAGATCTGGTAAAAGATAATACAAACAAAAAAACAAGCGTTTTATTTTTATTATTTTGTTCCATCATCTCTGAAATGCAAGCGAAAGGCCACAATATAATATTGCAGTTTAGGCGCAATTTAGATTTTGGCCACTAGATGGCCGCAGTGTGTGTGCAAAGTTTCAGATTGATCCAGTGAAGCATTGCAATACTGGACAATTTTGTATAAAGTTTGCCCAAATGTGCCGAATTGGTGAATTGATACATTTTGAAGT
Source organism: Coregonus lavaretus (assembly GCF_964263955.1). Classification (NCBI taxonomy): domain Eukaryota; kingdom Metazoa; phylum Chordata; class Actinopteri; order Salmoniformes; family Salmonidae; genus Coregonus; species Coregonus lavaretus. The sequence continues at coordinate 34,871,978 of NC_139995.1, forward strand.
ACATAACTATAGAGAACATACAAAAATGATATAGTAATACAAAATGTAAGTTTACACACTCCCAGGAATGTCATACATGATGGATCATTAGCTTATACACTAACCTTCACACATCTAGATGGCCGGGCGGGGTGGGTGTGGAGCCAGAGACAGCAGGCGTTCAAACTGTAGAACCCAGTTCCTACATTTGAATATAAAAATTGATTTTATCAAACAAAACTATGCTATATTTTATCTCTGGGACCCTTAGGATGACAAATCAGGGGAAGATTACTGAATGTAAGTACATTGTTTACCTTCAGAGGTGAATGTATCAAACCAGTTGCCGTGATACATTTTTTGTTGTTGTGCACTCTCCTCAAACAATAGCATGGTATTTTTTCACTGTAATAGCTACTGTAAATTGGACAGTGCAGTTAGATTAACAAGAATTTAAGCTTTCTGCCCATATGGAAAGTTTGCTGTTACTTACAACAGTCATGCAAATTACATTAGCACACGTTAGCTCGACCGTCCCGTATATGGGACACCGATCCCGTAGAGGTTAAATGTTAACTGCAAAGTTGGTTTACCTGGCAGAACTATATCATGAGTAAGTATATAATTTGTATCTATTATTTGTTATTTGCAAACTTTGCTATGAAATTAGCAGCAGCAGCATGCTAGACTGGAACATTAGTATGTTCCAGTATGAAGAAAAAAAATGTATGCACTCACTACCTGTAAGTCGCTCTGGATAAGAGCGTCTGCTAAATTCTAAAATCTAAAATCATTAGACTGCACATTCCTGACTCACTAGACGCACAATTAAAGGGGAATTAAAATGTGTTTGTTTTCTTCCAGACCTAAAAAAAACGGTCTGCTGATGTGATTTAAGCATTGACATGGACTCAGAACATCCAATCTCGTTGTTTTCTATGAACAATTGTAATTTTGAGAGTGAAAAACTAAAATAATCTAAAACCAGGAAAACTAAAACTGAGAAAACATAATTTGGGAAAATATCAAATATCAAACACAACGCCCTAGCAAAAGCAAAACCTACTTGAAGGTAACAGCGCTCACTGTTGCCCCTAGCGGGCGGTTTTTACGTAATCTCCCGACGTCCTCAGACATGGATGGACGTCTAGTACTGACTTGTATCATGGGTGACCTGCCTGGTTATAGAGAGCTTTATCCTTTAAAAAATATATATTCATCCACAACTATCCAACCAACATTTAATTGTAGGATATGTCTATAGGCCTACTTCTACTCTTGACTGTTGCTCAGACCAGTGATGACAACTCCATTCTAAAACTTAGGTTTAGCATGTTCTTTTTTTCCTGCATAACATTTTTGTTGAATGTTGTTGTTTTTATATAACTCATGCTATAGTTGTAATTTGCATCTTGTTCTTCGTGTAATATGTTCGTTTTATGTTTATGTGATATGAATAACTCTGTTGAGTTTTTATTAACCACACGTACAGTGGGGGAAAAAAGTATTTAGTCAGCCACCAATTGTGCAAGTTCTCCCACTTAAAAAGATGAGAGAGGCCTGTAATTTTCATCATAGGTACACGTCAACTATGACAGACAAATTGAGAATTTTTTTTCCAGAAAATCACATTGTAGGATTTTTAATGAATTTATTTGCAAATTATGGTGGAAAATAAGTATTTGGTCACCTACAAACAAGCAAGATTTCTGGCTCTCACAGACCTGTAACTTCTTCTTTAAGAGGCTCCTCTGTCCTCCACTCGTTACCTGTATTAATGGCACCTGTTTGAACTTGTTATCAGTATAAAAGACACCTGTCCACAACCTCAAACAGTCACACTCCAAACTCCACTATGGCCAAGACCAAAGAGCTGTCAAAGGACACCAGAAACAAAATTGTAGACCTGCACCAGGCTGGGAAGACTGAATCTGCAACAGGTAAGCAGCTTGGTTTGAAGAAATCAACCGTGGGAGCAATTATTAGGAAATGGAAGACATACAAGACCACTGATAATCTCCACCGATCTGGGGCTCCACGCAAGATCTCACCCCGTGGGGTCAAAATGATCACAAGAACGGTGAGCAAAAATCCAGAACCACACGGGGGGACCTAGTGAATGACCTGCAGAGAGCTGGGACCAAAGTAACAAAGCCTACCATCAGTAACACACTACGCCGCCAGGGACTCAAATCCTGCAGTGCCAGACGTGTCCTCCTGCTTAAGCCAGTACACGTCCAGGCCCGTCTGAAGTTTGCTAGAGTGCATTTGGATGATCCAGAAGAGGATTGGGAGAATGTCATATGGTCAGATGAAACCAAAATATAACTTTTTGGTAAAAACTCAACTCGTCGTGTTTGGAGGACAAAGAATGCTGAGTTGCATCCAAAGAACACCATACCTACTGTGAAGCATGGGGGTGGAAACATCATGCTTTGGGGCTGTTTTTCTGCAAAGGGACCAGGACGACTGATCCGTGTAAAGGAAAGAATGAATGGGGCCATGTATCGTGAGATTTTGAGTGAAAACCTCCTTCCATCAGCAAGGGCATTGAAGATGAAACGTGGCTGGGTCTTTCAGCATGACAATGATCCCAAACACACCGCCCGGGCAACGAAGGAGTGGCTTCGTAAGAAGCATTTCAAGGTCCTGGAGTGGCCTAGCCAGTCTCCAGATCTCAACCCCATAGAAATCTTTGGAGGGAGTTGAAAGTCCGTGTTGCCCCGCGACAGCCCCAAAACATCACTGCTCTAGAGGAGATCTGCATGGAGGAATGGGCCAAAATACCAGCAACAGTGTGTGAAAACCTTGTGAAGACTTATAGAAAACGTTTGTCCTGTGTCATTGCCAACAAAGGGTATATAACTAAGTATTGCGAAACTTTTGTTATTGACCAAATACTTATTTTCCACCATAATTTGCAAATTAATTAATTAAAAATCCTACAATGTGATTTTCTGGATTTTTTTTCTCATTTTGTCTGTAATAGTTGACGTGTACATATGATAAAAATTACAGGCCTCTCTCATCTTTTTAAGTGGAAGAACTTGCACAATTGTTGGCTGACTAAATACTTTTTTTTCCCCACTGTACATGAACAAGCAAATGGTTCTCCTAAAAATATATTGAGGGACATAAAACATGAGCGGCCTCTACGAATTTAGCTGCAAGTGTTCAGAATCTCTACACAGTCACAAAGTTCTAGACTCCATTAACTGAGAATGCACCGTGTGTTATGTGTTTCTACAATATAAAAGCCTCATGTGAATCACACATTTGGGGTATATTATTATATTCTTGGATCTTTCATCTCTTGTTGAGATTGTGCATGTTACAACAATGTTATATCCATCGAAGTCAATACAATGCATTAAGATTGGAAAAAACTCTAAAGGAAAAAGGCATTCTTAATATCCAAAACTGTTTTACCTCAAGAATATCCCTCAAGTTTCAAAGTGATTTTTCAAATTGTGGTCGACAAAGACAAATTACATCGATAAATAGTGCCTCGTGCACTGTGATCAAAGTACATCATGCTCCAATAAGAGGGGATACGCAGTTCTCCATGTCTTTAGGACAACAAGGAAAAACGAAAACATTATAGGGGGTGAATCCTTCTTAATGATTGCTCATATAATATCATTCCTGTACATAAATAGCATTCAAATGTCTGATACACACACCTTTGTCCTAGGAGTGCTTGCACATTAATCGACTGTAAGGTTTTGGGGTAAACATAATCACGTGTTCATCGGTGGCCAATGAGAGTCAAAGAAACCCGGGAGAAATAATTACCTGGCTTGATTGTTCTAGGGGTAAGATAAAAGTACACATACACTCCATATAATAATCTGATGCATGTAAAAGAGACGAGAGCATCGCTATGTCGACCACGGGTCCCATACGCAATTATTGCGTGGATTCTTTGATAAACCATGAGAGCGAGGATTTTCTTGCGTCGCGGTTCTCAGCCACAGAGCTTCTCCCCACCCGCTCGTGTCAGACGACACTAGTACCGGAGTGCTCTGAAATACCCTCCTGCAGTTTTGCGCCGAAACCTCCTGTCTTTACCTCCTCCTGGGGCCCAGTTCACTCCCAATCCTCAGTAGTCTACCACCCATACACCCACCAACCTCACGTTGGAACGGACTCGAGGTATGTTCGCTCATGGCTGGAGCCCATATCTGGAACAGTATCCTTTCCAGCCTATCCGGCTAACTGCAGACACTACGGACTCAAACCCGATGATTTTCCTCAGCCCAGTGCCGGACACTGCATCACCTCCAACAGTCGCGGATACCCGGACTATCTCTACAACACCTGCGTGGACATCCGAGACAAGGCACAGCAGATCGCCCCTTCTCCAGAGTCGGAGATTTTGGCTTCCGGAAAGCACAAAGACGACAAGACAGAATTCGACCCAAGTAAGTGGAAGCCATGCCAGTCTACAAACGGGTATTGGAGTCGTTTGTGTGTGCGTGAGGTGGGGGTGTTCGTCTTCCATGGGGGTTTTGCTCGTGGTTGTTGTCCCACTATAAAACGAAATGATCGTTTATTTTCCCTTCCGTTTGAACGAGAGGGGAACTGGAGGGGCTGTTAGACAGTGTTAGACAGGACAAACGCCAATCCCCTTAAGGTTGTAAAATATGAATTAGCTATAAAACAGCTATGCAATGGGGAAACTGGAAACAAGCTTTTCATTGGCGAGATCAGAATCTCTAGTAAACTCCACTCCACTGTCTTCTTACATGGCCTAAACGTGTGCCTAAAAGCATTTTTTGTGTGCCTAAAAGCATATTTTATTTTACTTATAGATACATTTGATGTTGTATCATTGATACACAAGAGGTGTGGCCTTATATAGGCCTTGTGTTATAGTGGATTATTATTATTTTATTATTTGTTATTATAGCCTTCGATTGAAATGCACATCCAGAAGCCTAAAATCAACCAACAAGCTAATAGGATGATCCATGTTTACAGAAAAGCTTGCAGAAACCACGAAGAGCCACTATGGTTTTTATCTGCAGTATTATAATGGCTCATTTCATTTCATGTAAACCTATACTGGTTTATTGCACCGTGTTATTTAGTCAATAATGGCTGATTTTTCACGTGATTATTGAACGTTCTGGTACAACCGAAGCCGAGCAAGTCACAAAACATAACTTTGCTTAAATGCAGCCTATTAAGCGAGGACCAAAACCATTGATATTGAAGTTTCTTCATATCAGTACTTATAAAAACATAACAACACCGAGCAAACTCCCTACAATAAACACAGAACAGAATATTTTTGGCCACAACAAGAATGGGTGAAATGCATCTAGCTGCCTCGGTTGCAGACCTGCGGAGACTTGAAGTTAAAGGCTTTTAAAATATTTTATGGGGCAATAAAGCGAACGGGCGCACTCACAATTTTACAACTCGGTCCTTTTCTAGTACTGTTGACGCTCTAAAAAGATGGATCAGGTCTATAAGAGAGATGCTTATTTATAATTATTAAGGAACACATTGATGACACAGTTGACAATGCACATGGATTATATTGAACCATAGGCTTATTTTTATTTTTTTAATTAATAAGAGAGTAGGCCTGCTCTCCGTTTGGTCTGTTGTGTGTTGAAGTGTTTATGATAATGATTTTAAAGTAGCCTTAATGGGTTATACACTGGAAAAGGTCAGCAAAAGTGCTCAATTGATTTACTTTTTTTCTGATTTATCATTTTACAGGCAACCCGGTGGCGAATTGGATACACGCTCGTTCAACGAGGAAGAAACGGTGTCCCTATACAAAATATCAGACTCTCGAACTCGAAAAAGAGTTTTTGTTCAATATGTACCTTACCAGGGACGGTCGATATGAGGTCGCTCGGGTTCTTAATTTGACCGAGAGACAGGTCAAAATCTGGTTCCAGAATCGGCGGATGAAGATGAAGAAAATGAATAAAGAGAAGACAGAAAGCAATGAGCAGTAACGTGCTGTATGGACAAATTGACTTGTACACATTCAGAAAAATGTCACTCATGGTCTCTCCTCTCCAGTGGTCTCTCCTCTTGAGAGCTACTGTTTTCCTTTTTGATCTGATATAATTGAGCTCTAGGCCTATTCTTGACAAAGTAGCACAGTGCAGATTGGGCCCACGTTTCGCTGTGACAGTATGCAACTTGTTTGGGCTATTTATCCTTTATTACTGGTTCATAGTCAAGACACGAATAGGACATTAGTAAAGAAAGGTATACGGTCAAGTTGGATAACTGTGCTTGAATGGTGTTTCATCTGTTCATGTGTATAACAAAACCTGTGTATTTTTGTAGATGTTGCATCTTTGGCCTATTCAAGTGTAAATTAATGTTTTGTACACGAAGTACATGGAACGTGTGTCTTGTGTTTTCGTCTAGGCCTATGTGGATATAGATTTTGTTGTACGGTTTTTATATTATTTTCTCTCTACGCTACAACTTTATGTTATACTGTAATCTCCTTTCCTGTCTTTGTTGGGTCATTCATATTAAAACGTTAAAATCTGGCCTTAATCAGAAATATTAACACTTGCAACAATGACATTCTGAGATGGCTTGACAAGACAGTAGGGTACAAAATATATAATTCGCAGTTAGTTGTTGGGATATAAGTGATTCAACAATTCCAATAGGCTACACACTAGATTTAGATACGGACCACTCCTTATTGAAAGCAGCTGTGTCTTTTAACTCATTATTCTTCCATTTCTATTTCCTTTTATAATGCACGTTTCCTGACCACTTCCAGACGCTGTGTTTTCTGAAATGTAAATGGCTCTGGAGGAAAATTAAGGTGACATTTGAGACCTTGTGTAAACGCATTGCATCACGTTGTTTGCTTTATACGTGTTATCCAATCATAATCATTTCAGATTATTGCAACCATTTCAAGGAAAAGCTTTAGCGTGGTATTCTGGCTCTGAAACGTTTTCAGTCCATAATCTGTCTAGGCCTGGCCATATTTCTAATTGGTGGTCATTTAAGAAAACATGCCACACAGTATAACTTGATTATTGAGATTCAGGTATAATAGAGGAGTGCATTGAGAGTGCATTTCGTGCAACCATGTGGCATAGACCTATCTCAATATAGGCCTATCCCTGCGTACTTTCAAACAATGTAGGCTAGTTACCATGTGAGGTGTTTTATAGTTTTTACTTAGCCTTCTTGTAGCCTATAGACTCCACTATTTTATCATACAAATGTAGTCTATATGAGCGTTAACACTGGGCACACACTCGTTGAATCAAAGTTATTTCCAGGTCATTTCAATTACATTACGTTGAACCAACGTGGAATAGACTTTGAATTGAAGTCTTTGCCCAGTGGGTTGTTTCCATAGCATAAATCGCGAATATAGGGCCTAGGCTACACATTGATGACGTTACGAATTCATTTGCAATAGACTAATGCACATTTCGGTCACTGATTTGAGGCTTTTGTGAGCCGAGCAGTGCGCTATATTATTTTGGTCTGCTGAGTTGGTGCTCAATGTTGTATTTTAGATGGGTCATGCTGGCCATGTGTCGTGGTTATGTGAGACATATTAACCCACAACAAACGGCGATACATGTGTTCCCCTGTGTCAGTGCTATTTTTGGACACCCTCTGCACACTACACTAATTTGCTGCATAGTCTTCTGCATCTTTTAGCCTATCAGTTAATTTGAGGTGTGTGAAGTATCTTTTCAGGCGTTTATTTTTCTTTCTTGGTCGCTGGACTAAATTGGCTTTCCCCTTAAGTGTCACAAACAATACTGACAGGATGCAGAGATTTTAGAGCCCAATATAGTTTAACATTTCCGTTGCGGAGCACAGAGAAATGTGGGGTTTTACGACCCTGATTCGGGCAGCACTGTTCATCTCGAATGCAATCTAAGAAAGCAAACCTAGCAGAACTGGCTAGACGTCTAGGCTTAATTACTTTATTGTTCTTATTTGAAAGTATGGTGTGCTGCAAACGTGACTCTATCCCCCTTTATTTTTCCACTCTGGATTATGTGGCAGAGGGGGAAAGAGGAACACATGAAAGGCCCCAAATTGAACTTCCTTTATTCCAAATCTATACTGAACATAAATGTAAACGCAACATGGAACAATTTCAAAGATTTTGCTGAGTTACAGTTCATGTAAGGAAATCAGTCAATTTAAATAAATAAATTAGTTCCTAATCTATGGATTTCACATGATCATGGGTGGGCCTGGGAGGGCATAGGTCCACCCACTTGGGAGCCAGGCCCAGCCAATCAGAATGAATTTTTCCCCACAAAAGGGCTTTATTACAGACATAAATTCTCCTCAGAATGGTAGAGAAATTAACATTCAATTATCTGTCAACAGCTCTGGTGGACATTCCTGCAGTCAGCATGCTAATTGTGCGCTCCCTAAAAACTTGTGGTATCTATGGCATTGTGTTGTGTGACAAAACTGCACATTTTAGAGTGGCCTTTTATTGTTCCCAGCACAAGGTGCACCTGTGTAATGATCATGCTATTTAATCAGCTTCTTGATATGCCACACCTGTCAGGTGGATTATCTTGACAAAGGATAAAATGCTCACTAACAGGGATGTAAACAGATTTGTGCACAAAATTGGAGAGAAATAAACTTTGTGTGTGTATGGAAAATGTCTGGGATCTTTTATTTCAGCTCATGAAACATGAGACCAGCACTTGTAGCGTTTATATTCAGTGTAGCACAGCGCAACAATATTCTCTTGGAACACTGGCACTGTCCCTTGTCAAATGGTAATGTCCCCTGTAGCTCAGTTGGTAGAGCATCGTGCTTGCAATGCCAGGGTTGTGGGTTTGTTTCCCACGGGGGGCCAGTATGAAAATGTATGCACTCACTAACTGTAAGTCGCTCTGGATAAGAGCATCTGCTAAATGGCTAAAAATGTAAATGTTATTTCCCTTATTCTGAAATAGCCTCGATTCAGTCCAACCCATGTGTCTTTATGACTTTGTCTTAGGCTATATATGACTTCCGTATACATGTCCGTCATACCATCATTTCAAGTTTTTTACTATTGGGGCCATATGGCAAAAATTATGAGGACCCCTACGATTTATAGAAATGTGGTTAGAGTTGTAACATATAGGTATCCTCATTGCTCATTATTAAATTGTTATTATTTCTACTTTCACTATTAGGCTATATATAGTATTTTTATACTATATCCCTTACAGGGATTGGCATTTTAGCAAGCTAGCAGCACTAGCAGTAGGCCCAGTACTGGCAGAAACATTCTATTCATATGATTGAAATCTATATCTGATCCAATCTTCCACTATCACGATATACCATACAAATGTGTAGGCCTAGCCTATATCTTACGAAATAATAGCCTCTCATGGTTATGTGAAAGTACTGTAGGTCTAGAACTAGTCCAATTAGTGCAGTACAAAACACAACAAGGCCACTGGATGTCGCTGTTGACTAAGTATTTAACATTTTCGAGCCCATGCAGCCTTTTTACCTTTTGTATGGGAACCTTCCGGGGACTGGAGGGAGAAAGTGTTCTTAACGGCTGTTCTAGGGTTACTAGTCACAAATGTAGAGATGAACAACTAATGCCTAGAGATGAACAACCAACAAGGTCCGTTTTCTTCAAGACCTATTATTGATAGTCTACGTATAACTTTTACGGAGAATAATTATCTTTCTTCTCTAGCCTACACTATAGGCAGTAGTATATCTGTAATATGCCAATATTGTATAATTTTTTTAAAGCTTGATATTCCAATTTATTTAGCCTATGTCTCTCTACACTCATTTATCTGTCAGTGGGTCTCTATCTCTGTCTTGGTGTTGTGTTGTTATGAAGAACAATTATTTTAGTTATAACTGATAAATTCTCTTTTATCGTTAGGTTAATCTATAGCCTATGTTTAGTGTTAAGTAGCATAAGATAGGCTACATCTACTATGGGCTCAAACGAACATAAGAACATGTAGGCCTAACTTAATGTCAATATGTATAGTCTTTGTAATTGTTAAACATATTTTCGTATTTGTATTATGTTTGCTCCAATTAAAGACCAAAAATTCAACCAAACACGTTTATTTCACTTTTATTTTCATTAATAATCATGTAAATCATGTACAATAATACATCAATGGCATCAACAACTTTTAAGCATTATAAAATAATTTTGGTTATATAAAAATCATATCAAAACAAATATCTAGGCTGTGTTATTATCAAATACAATGTTGCTACATGTAAACCATTTCGATTTAAATATTTAATTGAAATAGGCTAGGCTACAACACATTTCACTGCCACTGGGTGTGCGCGTACATGTGTGCGTGAATGGAAATCATTGACGTAATGCATCAACCTTGCGTTCACGGAGTCAGAGGTCGAGGTTTTTGTCACTTTCTTAAGGGAAATAAACGGTAGGCCTATTAACTAGAGAGGAACGTCTAGAGAGGAACATCTAGAGCACTACTCTTTCAAATAGACAATGTATATAACACTAAACAAAAGGATAGTTGACACATAGTCTAGGCTACATAAAATATTCAAAATGTTATTGTATTGTTAAGCAAAATGCATAGTCCCTTCTCGCTTGCCTGTTTCACGGTTTAGACGTCCGAGCACTCCGTGAGAATAGGAGGGTGTTGAAGGTTGGTGGGGAGAGAGGAGGGGGTCGATGTCGTGAACAGGGGGGGCGCAAAAACGCTTGTGACTGTGTGTCTGAGGGGCTAGCCGCTTTAGCTATATAGCACACATCAACCATGCACGACATAAGAAGCTGATTTGAAGCTGCAAAAGGAAAAATTCAATAAAAAACAAAGAACTTCCTTTGGTAGCAGGGCAGTGTTTTAACAGTGGAGAGGTGGATAAGGAAACAGGCTTTATTATTTTATTCCTTAAACCTGTCTATATGATTTCGTGGTTTCGTTCGTTGTATGTGTGGGGTTTGGAACAGAAGTAAGGCAATAATTGGAATTGTCGTAAAAAAGTTATTCAGCTGTAACATTGTCAACAGAAAAACATGAGCTCCTATTTCGTGAACCCTCTCTTTTCCAAATACAAAGGCGGTGAAACGTTGGAACCAACTTACTATGACTGCAGGTTCCCTCAAAGCGTCACCCCGAGTCACGCGCTGGTGTACCGTGCGGGAGCGGCGGCGACGGGATTTCAGCACCCGCCCCATCACGTCCAAGACCTCTTTCACCATGGGACGGCGGGGATCTCCACACCAGGCTACCAGCAGAATCCATGCGCCTTGGCTTGCCATGGAGATGGCACTACATTTTATGGATACGAAGCCCTTCCGAGACAAACGCTTTATGGTACCCAACAAGAGGCAAGCGTGGCCCTATACCCAGACTGTAAATCGTCAAATGGCACTAACCTCGGAGAAGGACAAGGCCACCTAAATCAAAACCAGTCTCCTAGTCTCATGTTTCCATGGATGAGACCGCACGGTTAGTAGGCTACGTTTTAATATGTCCATTAGTGCAATTATATAGGCTCTAACATTATAAGCGTAGGCTACAGTTAGGTTTCTTGTGTGGTTATTTTGTTGTACTTTTCATGCCATGTAGCCTACATTCGGTAAAGTATGATAACGTTTTCGGATCATCACTTATCACTCAGTAGAACTTCATCGCTTAACCGTGGCACAATGACACACTCTCATCAGATCTGAGCTACTTTGATTACAGGCATATAAATACCAGTAGATCTGCGTCAGTGCTGTGCCATTCATGGCGGCTCAATTGATCGCTAGAAGATGAGACAATAAGCAGAAATTAATAACAACAGTAAACACGAATTAAGTGAAAGTTCAGCATAAGCACTTGGCATGGCGTTTATCTTCCCATACATTTACATTTTACATTTTAGTCATTTAGCAGATAAAAATAAATGGTCATTTAGCAGACGCTCTTATCCAGAGCGACTTACAGGAGCAATTAGGGTTAAGTGCCTTGCTCAAGGGCACATCGACAGGTTTTTCACCTAGTCGGCTCGGGGATTAGAACCAGCGACCATTCGGTTACTGGCACAACGCTCTTAACCACTAAGCTACCTGATGCTCTTATCCAGAGCGACTTACAGTTAGTGAGTGCATACATTTTTTTTTCTTCATACATCCAGACAGCTATCCAAGAGTAGAGGGTATGTATAGTATTGGATTTTCCAGTAGAGTGGAATGGCTCAATGTGGATGTCACCAACCTCTGATATAGCATACACAGCCAGGGCTCAAATAAGAATAGCTCTGCGAACTACCTCCGACACACACACACACACACACACACACACACACACAACAATCAATATCAAACAATCAGTCTTCTATTTCAAATATAATAATGAACCAGACACAGTTTTGCAACAATTCCTGCTTAATTGTAAGTGCTATTTCCATTCTATAGCCCCAGGAAGACGGAGTGGCCGACAGACCTACAGTCGATACCAAACACTGGAGTTGGAGAAGGAATTTCTATTCAACCCTTACCTCACCCGTAAGCGTCGGATCGAGGTGTCTCATGCTTTAGGGCTGACGGAGCGGCAGGTGAAGATTTGGTTCCAAAACCGACGGATGAAGTGGAAAAAGGAGAACAACAAGGACAAATTTCCGTGCCAAAGAGTAGAGACGGAGAAAGAGGGTGATGGTGATGGTGAGGGAGAGGGCGAGGGAGAGGGCGAAGATGAAGGCAATGATGATGGTGAAGGAGAAGAGGGAGACAAAGGGGAAACGGGAGAGGAAGAGGAGACGAAATAGTGATTTTTATTGCTCTTTCTTTTTATGGTTATATGGCTTAAAAGTTGAAAGATGGTCCCGGGAGAAGGAGATCACATTTTATCACCACCGTGTTATTGCGTCAACAAGATGAGAGAAAAATATCTGTTCTGGATTCCAGCAAAAAGCTCTCTCTATGAGGATAATAACTACTAATAATGTTTAGCTTATACAGTCTCCAAACGCTGCAAAGGCTCTCATAACATAAAGACCTAAAGCACTTGCAAATCATATTGTTAATATGCGCATATGTCCATATCACAGAATGCACAAGAGGATAGGATGGCTGAAAATGTTTAAATGTTTAATCAATGTTGTCATTCGAGGAAAAGGGTTCACTATTAATACAAATTCTTTGTACTTTTTTTTTTCCTCAAGTTTTTTTTATGTGGATTTTGTGTGTATTGGGATGATGGGAGTTTTATTTTATTTTATGCATAACTGCCAATTCCAAAGGTGGGGAAAGGGGTGGCAGTTGGCCAAGTGGTTAAGATCCTTCCGCCAGTAACCGAAGGTCTCTGGTACGAATCCCCGCGCTGATTAGGTGCAAAATCTGTCAATGTGCCCTTGAGCAAGGCACTTAACCCTACTTGCTCCTGTAAGAGGTTCTGCTGAATTTGCGATATGGACTCCTGGTTAGAAGGGCACTTTCATAAGGGATGTTTCATGTTGTTGTATCTCAAATATAGGCCTGGTAATGTAGCCTATATTTTGTGAGCGCTGTCTGAGCTTTTGATCGCAGATGATCCCCGGGCCTATTCAATCCGATTAAAAAACAAAACAAATCGGAAATTCGCCATATGTAGAATATTTCTTGATTCTTGACCTAATTCTGAAAAATGTAAGATTCTAGAAGGCAGCAATAACTTATTTTTGTGTGATTATTAGCCTATATTGGTTTTAATAGACCGGGAACTCTTTACTACCTAAGTAGATCTACATGCACTTGGAGGTGATGTTAAAATCTACCAAGAAAACGGTTTTGTCATTAGCAATGTTGATCTATACATTCTCACTGAAGGGACAAGGCAGTGCAATGATAGGCCTATAACACATTATATTGCATTTGATTGCGCGATACTTATGGTTTTACTTGTGGCGGTATAGTAGGCCTATATTGATCTTCGAAATAAGTGTCTCTGCGCCATTCTACCTAGCCAGCTAAAGGACGGTGTCACTAAAATTAGTGTCCCAACAACTTAAACTGCCTTAAGTAATGCACATTTATTTAACCGATATGTTATAATTGAACAAAGAACTGTACTTCAGCTTTTAAATAGCATTAGCCTACATTATTGTGCTGATGCAATAGACTCGTTTTTAATGCACTGAATATGACCTCTATGTATGTCTTCGTATATCTTGTTGTATGAATCAGCTTGATTTCTTATGTTTTAAGTTCAAGGAGGGGATGTTGGTTGCGAGTGCACACATCCTTGATTGGCATGGACATGTTAAAATAAATGGCAAAAAATCTGAATTTCTCTTCCTCATTCTTGATACCATTTCGCAATTTCTCTGTATTGCAATAGACCAAAACACACACACACACACAGAGAAATGAGACAATCCAAACATCTAATTATGTCTGTTTTGTGATTTTATGATGTTTACTTAATAACATCAATGAATTCTAAGAACATTTAATCACAATATCTTACACCCAAACAAAATTACATTATAGAAAATATTTTTTTCATGACTTGTTTTTATTCAGACCAATGGATGAAGGAATGGATACGCCTGTAATGCTAGTGGTTCAGATAACATTTTCGTTTTGAGACACAAAAGCCAGCAACTTAGTTTCTTTTTGATATAGGGAAATACCATTTATATAAGGAGTTATTTTACCAATAAGCAGAGTCGTTTTATGATGTAGAAGCGTCCCCTTACCTAAACTCTTGCGCAGGCCTACACTTCGAGTGCACCTAAATGCGTAAATATGCGATAACCATTTGAGTACTTCATACTACCAAGCTACCTTATAGGTGCCCAAAATACAGTATAAACGATTGTACATGTTAGTGTGTACAATCGATGTAGTTAAATTATTGTTTGAGACCCGCTTATACCAGAAGTTAGTGACATCCATGGAGAGCTGTCTGGATATATGGGAAGATAAACGGCATGCCATGCGTGTGTTTTGTTGATACATTTTCAACATAGCCTATTATGGACGTCAAAGGTCTGTATAGTCTACCTCTTCAACACATATTGTATATGCACCACTATACATTATAGAGGTATAGAATCACTAAATAGCTTTGTTATATTTCAGATAACCTCAATTATCTCAATTATAAGAGCAACAGTCGAGTAGAATATTAGGCTATTTGGCCTACAAGACTTCTGGTTAGGATAAATTGTATTGTTGCCAAGTCAGTTGCTATACATTATATTAGTACTGTTTGACGTACTTTTTCAAGTTGTTGTTTGCCCAGTAACAAAAATGCAATCCCAAATGTATTGTCTTGATGGAAAGAGAACCAGGTGTGTAGGTTTCTATGTGCATCTTTAATCTCTTGTAGTCAAATACGTTATTATGAAACGAGTAGAGTGTGCTACAGTGCCTTCAGAAAGTATTCACACCCTTGAATTTTTCCACATTTTGTTATGTTACAGCCTAAATTTAAAATTGATTAAATATATTAATTTTTTTACTGGCCTACACACAATACCCCATAATGTCAAAGTGGAATTATGTTTTTCGAAATTTTTACAAAAGAATGAAAAACAAAAAGCTGAAATGTCTTGAGTCAATAAGTATTCATGGGACGCCTAAATAAATTCAGGAGTTTAAAAAACTCTTAACAAGTCACATAATAAGTTGCATGGACTCACTCGGTTTGCCATAATAGTGTTTAACATTCTTTTTGAATGACTACCTCATCTCTAAACCCCACACATACAATTACCTGTAAGGTCCGGTCCCTCAGTTGAGTAGTGAATTTCAAACACCAGGGAGGTTTTCCAATGATTCGCAAAGAAGGGCATTTATTGGTAGATGGGTAAAAATAAAATAAATACAGACAATGTCCCTTTGAGCATGGTGAAGTTATTACACTTGGTGTATTAATACACCCAGTAACTACAAAGATGCAGATGTCCTTCCGAACTCAGTTGCCAGAGGAAGGAAACCGCTCAGGGATTTCACATAGTTACAGAGTTTAAGGGCTGTGACAGGAGAAAACTGAGGATGGATCAACAACATTGTAGTTACTCCACAATACTAACCTAACTGACAGAGTGAAAAGAAGGAAGACTGTACAGAATAAAAATATTCAAAAACATCCCTCCTATTTGCAACAAGGCACTAAAGTAATACTGCAAAAAAATATGGCAAAGCAATTTATTTTTTGTCCTGAAAAGAAAATATTATGTTTGGGGCAAATCCAATACAACACATTACTGAGTATCACTCTCCATATTTTCAAGCATAGTGGTGGCTGCATCATGTTATGGGTATGCTTGTAATTATTAAGGACTGGGGAGTTTTTCAGGATAAAAAATAAACAGAATGGAGCTAAGCACAAGCAAAATTGTAGAGAAAAACCTGGTTCAGTCTGCTTTCCACCAGACACTGGGAAATTAATTCACCTTTCAGCAGGACAATAAACTAAAACACAAGGCCAAATCTACACTGGAGTTGATGACCAAGAAGACAGCGAATATTCCTGACTCACAGTTTTGACTTAATTCTACTGGAAAATATATGGCAATGCCTGAAAATGGTTGTCTAGCAATGATCAACAACCAATTTGACAGCGATTGAAGTATGTTGAAAAGAGTAATGAGCAAATGTTGCACAATCCAGGTGTGGAAAGCTGGTAGACACTTACCCAGAAAGACTTCTACAAAGTATTGACTCAGGGGTGTGAATAGTTATATAAATGAGATATTTCTGTATTTCATTCTCAGTACATTTTTGCCAAAAACATGTTTTCACTTTGTCATTATGGGGTATTGTGTGTAGATGGGTGAGAAAAAAATCGATTTAATCAATTTTGAATTCAGGCTATAATACAACAAAATGTGGAATAAGTCAAGAGGTATTAATACTTTCTGAAGGCACTGTACAAGATGTTTGCGATGTGTTAATCTAGGTTATTTAAATTCAATCAAATCATACTCAGAGTAGGCGATGTAAGAAATCATATGCACATAGGCCTACTTCATTTGAGAAATATAGGCCTACTGCAGTCTGCAGGCTACAGGAAAGAAGAAACATTCATATTTAAATGTTAAGTCCTTTGAGGTCTATCGGTCTTGTCTAACATTTTCCCGAAACCTTTAAGGGATTTTGTTATTTTATGGAGCCTAACCCTTAAAATAAGGTGACAAAATATATTCGTAACCAGCGCAGTGTGGCAATTGGAATATGGTGCAAATCCTATGTATATTTTACACCACATAGGCCTAGCCTCAATATATTTTTTAAACCATCTCTTGGATTAAAATAAAAAAGGACACATATAGCCTGCATTAGGTCTACGTAACAAGACTACAAACAACTCAAGAAGAGCATGTACAATGAGAAGTCTGTGTTAAAGATATCGTACTTATGTTTTATCCTTAATTATCCTTAACATTTACAATTACAGAATAAAACTCACCTTGTCAATCAATGCCGCCACAGTCAGATGTTCAGATGGCTTCTAACCTACACTGGGCCCCTTACTTATAGTAAAACTCTCTTGATTTGAGGGTCTCAGGCTAGATTTAGCCAATTCTATATGCTGTTTACTGCCGAAATTCCGGAAGTTTTCTGTAGAGTGACAATTGTCTGTGAGCATTGTCTACCAGTCTCCCTTTGTACTTTATATTACCATGAGGGGAGACCACTTCCGTAATAAGGTCGTAACCACCTGTAAACTTTATGGACGGCAAATAAACTCGCCAGTGTCTCTGTGTTCTGACCCACTATAGCCCTCAAGCTCAACTTTGGACCCCGAAGCCTGTTCCACTGCATTTTTTTTTTATTGTTCTCCTCTAATCACGGAACGATTTAGACATGGGACACCAGGTGGGTGAAATTAATTATCAGGTAGAATAGAAAACCAGCATGCTCCGGACCTCGTAGGGTAAGAGTTGAATACCCCTGCACTAGTATACTGGTGCTTTCAGTGTAGGCCTCCACAAACAATACGATTGTCTGGTTTTCTCTTCTTTGACCAGCTGTTTAAAGAGGAAACCCTAATACACAGCCATATGGACAATTAATTATCATATTTGTTATTTAAAAACTTTAATTATTAGATAGCCTAACTTCGATTAATTTTACCGACTTACTTAAAGTGGACTGTGTATAGGCTACATATTCAA
This sequence comes from Coregonus lavaretus, assembly GCF_964263955.1. Taxonomy (NCBI): domain Eukaryota; kingdom Metazoa; phylum Chordata; class Actinopteri; order Salmoniformes; family Salmonidae; genus Coregonus; species Coregonus lavaretus. The sequence continues at coordinate 34,890,062 of NC_139995.1, forward strand.
TTGCTAGAAATGTTAGAATTGAACAATAAATCGAGGCTCAACTCTCTAGGTATAGGCTATTCATTATTATGTTAAGTGTAAACAATGATGTTCTCCAATAATGTTTTTCCAGTAACAAAAATGCAATCCTCAATGATATTTTAGTGGAACGAGGAATATGCGTCATGTGAAGGCGGCATGCAACTTTATTCCGTTGTGAAGGCGGCATGCATCTTTATTCCGTTGTGAAGGCGGCATGCATCTTTATTCCGTTGTGAAGGCGGCATGCATCTTTATTCCGTTGTAGGCAAGTGATCTCCCTCATTATAATGATAATAACAAGTTTCTCTTGCTTGCAGTCAAATGACCTAGTGGCCTCGTGGGTGGAATGTTATTATCATTTCATAATTAATAAACCGAAAATCCGGTGTTTCTATGTCAAACAGTTTTTATATTTTCTGTCTTCTGTAATGTATATAAAGTGTAATATTGGGATGCATACAAAAAATGTATACATTTCAACTCTATATCTGACATGGTACAGGTGTCTTGTTTTTTCTAAGTCCATAACCATATGTGTGAGGTGTACACTTTTGTTTCACTCTGTGTGACCCTGATTTAGCCCACTGCAGTAAAAGGTTAACAATATGCAGAGTGAAACTGTTAATTTGTACAGAGAAGTTTATTTTTCAATCCATGGTGCAAAATGTTTCTCCCTCATTTAAAGGCACAGTGCAGTCAAAAACATGATTTTCCTGTGTTTTATCAATATTTCCAGATTGGAATAATACTGTAAAATGGTGGAAATGATCATAATGGATTTTTTGTGTGAAAGCTCAGACACAACGGTAGGATTGTTAAACATTTGCCTGCCAACAGTATTTAGCACCTCTGAACAGAGTGTCAGCAGTCAATCTATTTTGTTTTCACACAGCAAAGACCTTGGAAGTTGTCAGCCACTCTGCCTTGTTAAAATAGTCCAAACCAGAAGGTGGCAGTAGCGTTGTTTGGCAATGCATATCTGTGCGTATTGCTTATGGTCTAGATTCCAAGCTATCTGCTTTACTGTTGCTATTTTGTAGAAAGCCTTTGTTGATACTAGCCAGATGGCCACAACTAGATAACTACCTAGCAAGAAGAAGAATAAACAATTTAATTCACTCTCCATAATCCCATACTGCCAGTGCCAGCCCATAGACAAATGTTTAGCTAGCTAGCTAACGTTAGCATATTCGCTAGCTAGCTAATGACACTGCACTAACTTGGCAGCTAACACAGGCAGCTGTTTCATTGAAACTAGCTAATCCATTGTGATTTAATTATGATGTCAATACTAGCTATAGTGGTATGCTAGCTTGGAGGAAGTATTTAGTGTTGTGTGCATTGTGTCTGTGCACTTAGCTAGCTACCATCCCATCGCCTACATTGCATATGAAGTGTGACTGGCTCATCCATGGATGTACGGAGAAAATGCCCTCTTTTGTCCTTTTTTGGGGGTTGTGCTCTCCGATTGGCTCAAAGTGAAGTTGGTGGCCACTGACGAGCATTGCGTTGGTTCGTCGCTAACGTGTCGTCACGCAGCAGGTACTGCTTTTGTTCTAGCAAGAGAAGGAACTGCCTCCAACTGTGATAAGTACCTATCGGCAGTCGATTGGCAATGAGATTCTCTGTGTGTTTCATGTTCTAGAGCTGTTTGAAATTTCAACCTGTTTTGATGGGATGGAGTTTTGGTCTTCCATTGTGACATCACAATGCTGTAAATTACTTAATAGACCAATAAGAAAGATAGTTCCAAACCTCTCGGCCAGTAACAGCAAATTTAACATTTTCAGAAATCAGAAATGATTTGATATTGAGATAAAAACAGCTGCATTTGACCTTTAAGAACATATCATAGCCTATTACAATGTGCCCACATAGCCAACAACATGTAGATAATTAAGGCAGGAATGAATACCAGGGCGGTCACAAACTATGCTGTCATCAGAATGATTTTAAAATGCTATATAGACCAGCTGACAATGTACCCAATAGGATTATAATCAAATCAATTTGGCTATTTCGATTGGCAGAGTTAGACAATCGAATCCTGTTGTCAAATCAATTGATAACATGAATGTGTCTCTGTCTTAGAAATATATGTTTTCATGTAAACATAGGTCTACAATATTTTTTATAGATACATTTTATAGCTGATCTCCATCATGTATAGAATGAGCTGCTGCTGCTGACCTGGGATGAGGGTACAGCATGCGCGCGCACATGTTTGGTGCTGTTATGTTTACGCGCATGAGTGCGCATGTGGAGGGGTGGTTGGTGCATCTGCTGGATACATCCGCCATGTAAATGCTGTGTTACGCCCTGGATAAAATGTAGGCTATGTGACTGATGTTTTCAGATGCAGAAGCAAAGAAAAACAGAACTGTATTTAACGATGGAAATGTAAGTTGGCATATAGGACTTTCATCGACACATACTGAATGAGATGTGAGTTTCTGGAGTTGCTGAGTTTATTCCATAGATAGTGAAGTGTCTTTATGCAGAAGGAAAGATATAGAGAATGGGTCGGCCAGGCAGGAAGGAGGCGCAACGCATTCCTGGTTGTTTGGTGGGAAATTTACAGCTAAGTAAAAAAAACTTTACGACTGAATCGGAACTTGGATTGGCTGTAACTTGACATGTGACGCTCCCTCCGTGAACATGAACTTCATACTGTTGTCTCCTCCTGATTACTATCTTTCTCAATCCGTACACGACCTGCCCGTTTAAGCAACAGCATTTTCCGCGTTCTATACAGAAATGTGTTTCTTTTGCAGCACACGTACATGTTTGCTATTCCATTTGACTGCTACCTCTTCTCCCCTCCCTCTCTCGCTTTATGGCTCTCGGTCCATATCCAGTGCTCCCTCTCTCTCTCTCTCTTCACCTTGCTCGCTCATCGCCGTTAAGTCAGAAGTGGAGCCTGAGTAGATTACTCGGTTCCAGCTTGTGGATTGTGATACTTCAGAACCTGAATACCTATCATTTCGTTCTACAGCGTTAAACAGAATACCAGCGACATATTGGATATTAACAAGTTGGGTACCTCGGACTCCTTGGTTTCCCTCCAGCGCTGGTAGCTGTTGGACCAGTGAATGTACGTCACTGTAGGGGCAAGGAGAACGTGGGTAAGTTTGGCTTTCTGCGTTCCTTATTGGTTTAAAATTAATCTAATGGTCTGTGGCCTTTGGATGTATTTAAAATGTAACATCTATTTTGCTTAACGGGGAACAAATGCACAAGTTTACCAAATCATGCATCTAATGTATCTTAATGTATATAATTGTATTGACACTGTGAGGTCTATGGTCTATGGACATAATGTTTTTGACCTGATATAGGTATAACTATTGTAACGTCAGTCTGCCTGTTTGTGTAAACATCAAATGCACAAAATAAAGGTATAGTGTATATATTCTTGTTTAGTAATAAGCTACACACTCTGCCATTGTAATAAAATAATTGATCGTCTAAAGCAGGGGTGTCAAACTCATTCCATGGAGGGCCTAGTGTCTGCAGGTTTTTGGTTTTTCCTTTCAATTAAGCCCTAGACAACCAGGTGTGGGGAGTTCCTTACTAATTAGTGACCTTAATTCATCAATCAAGGACAAGGGAGGAGTGAAAACCCGCAGCCACTCGGCCCTCCGTGGAATGAGTTTGACACATGTGGTCTAAAGGCTTCATCTTGTTATATAATATTGGTTAGTGCAGGTAAATTGACTTTTTTGTGCCTGAGCCTGTGTCTGTAAATTTTAGTGATAGGCCAAGCTATATATTCTGCAATTAATCTACAAGTGGGATTGGGGAACTATTCCTGATATTAGTAGTAGCTCGCTGTAACCCACGTGAGCAATCATTTAGATTCTGATAGAAATAGGCAAGAGGGCCTGTGTGCATCACCAAGACTAGCTTGTGGCAACGCTTCTTTTACCAGACCATAGAAAGGAACTGGTACCTGTGGGGTATAGAGCCTGCTGGTTGGTGCATTGATGCCTGGCATATGGTTTACTGTAATGGTTCCTATCAAATTTGAGCTACTTGTTTTATTTAACTCTTGAATTATACGTGCATTAAATCTCCAGTGTGATACATTATGATACCCTGGTGGGATTCAGGAATTGGGTTTTCTCAGTTAGTCTGCAGTCAAGCATTCAATGTAAAAAAAAAAAAAAAGTGAACATCTATTTCATTACTAACCATACCTTACTACCAGGCCTAGCTTATTGTTTTGGCTTTAATGTTTAGGACTGATGTCTCTGTGTGACAATACATTGAGATGGGCCAAGCTGTAGCCTTTCTTATAAACCTTACAATGATATTATATAGGTAGGTAAAGCTGCTCCACATGCGTAAATCAAAAACCCATTGTTCAGTTGGTTATGTATCTTATCCATATTGCAACATGAGCAGGCAAAACAAAGTTAGTGTTGATGGTTGGTTGTGCTGGTGTCATTAGCAGACGCTAATTATCATAACATTGTGCAAGTATTCGTTTTGTTTATTGAACTGGTACACTAATGTATAATTCGTACAATCTACATAGCAGGCTATACACTAATGTGTATTGTGTATAATGTGCATATATACATACATTTACATTTTAGTCATTTAGCAGACGCTCTTATCCAGAGCGACTTACAGTTAGCGAGTGCATACATTTCATACTGGCCCCCCGTGGGAAACGAACCCACAACCCTGGCGTTGCAAGCGCCATGCTCTACCAACTGAGCATACAAACTTAATCATCATTGATCACCAACGCAAAACACTTTATTTAGTTTCACGTTGGATAGCCTCAGTCAATAACGCATCACAGCAATACAAAATCAAACGTGTGTTTGTCATGCACAGCAAATAGCGTAATTATTGGCAATACCCTGCCAATTCAGACTCAAACTTTTATTACCTCTTTTCCCTCACCTCATATGTATAACAGTCTACACTGCCATCTAGTGTTAGATCGCAGCACCTCACAATCCTGTCAATGCCAATATTACTGTGTGATCGATACTGCGAGTACATGCATACATACAGTAGGTCTATGTCAGTAGGGTGTGTTCAATCACCTTGGTTTTATCTAATTAGATGTTAGACACAATATATTACAAAATAACAACATTATGTTGTTTGGATAGCCCACAGTAAGCTGCACGCGGTGTTGTTCTCAATGCTCTCTATATATATTGTGTGTCATAGTAGGGCCTATTGTAAAGATTCACTGTTAGGAACCTATTTGACACGTGGCAAAAACCGTGAGACTACACTGCAGCAACCAACAACCCAATGGCTTTACCGTACTAAAGTGCCATTCCTCGCCAAAATTGAGGCTTGCAGACTTATTTCTATTGAAGATGTATTATTATTATTATTATTATAGCTTCTGTTGTTGCTTCTTTCCCAGTTCTCTACAGTGAGAGCCAGGTGTCGCTTGGCTTTGTTTGGGATTTACATTTTATGGATGCATAGTCAACAAGTGAGAACTCTTTGTAGGCTTGTAAGTGAAAATCTATCATCACAAGACGCTTGGCATGCATGCCTGGCCTATAGTGAATTGAATCATAGACAACACATGTGTAGACCTATAGCCTACATGTGAATAGCCTACTAGACTATAACATTTCATAAACATTCTAGCTACTCAAGCTCAATATGAAAAATGAAAATCAAATAGTCCCGTGTAGCTCAGTTGGTAGAGCATGGCGTTTGCAACGCCAGGGTTGTGGGTTCGATTCCCACGGGGGGCCAGTATGAAAAAAATGTATACACTCACTAACTGTATGTCGCTCTGGATAAGAGCGTCTGCTAAATATAACATTAAGACTAAATATTTATTCGAGTCAGCAAATTCCATGCCACGATAAAATTATGGGTGTCTAGACAGAAGTTGTGCATAATATTTGGTTGACACCCAAAACGCTGCACAAAAAAATACACGGGCCTACTAGAAAATCCATTGATTTTCTCTAGGCGCACCCTGTCTATACTGTGGTTGTTTTCATATCAGTTTAATGTTCATTTATTGTGCTGTAAAAGCAGGGAGGGGGTTGCAGGAGGAAGTGAACTGGTAATACGCTTGTCTTGTCACCTTCACTGGCACCTAATCAGGACATTTGTAAAAACTGCTGAGAGTTTTAGAGAAGGGCAACTCCGCGCCTCATAGGGTGAAGTCACTTTTTAAAGCTTTATATTTATTTACAGGTGTAGGCCTTCGATATGTTGCTTTATTTGGTGATACAAATCTTTGAAACTACAAAAAACAGTGGTTCAAAGTATTTAGAGATTATTGAGCATATCGCAAGTGTAGGACTGAATCTCTTTGGTAGGCGATTGGCCCTAAAATTCTGAAGGCTTATGTTGCACATTCTGCTATTGTGCTTTATTAAACTGTTACAAATATTCAGAATAAGTATGTTCTAAAGTAATAATAATAATAATAATAATAATAATAATACTAATAATATGAAAGTGCATTGAAACAAAAGCCTTATTGTTATTATATGAGAGAAACTGTTGTAGCCAAGTTATGTGATCATTTTGGACAGCTGCTTTTGTTAATTAATTTTAAATAGCCTACGTTTAGGGTTGTTTTGCCCATGTAAGATAATATTGTAATTTAGTGATGGTTTTATATAATATTTCTTCGTTAGACCAGTAATATTGAATACAACCTATAACCCTGATACCATAACTGTTCTTATTAGTGTAGTACAGTTATTTACTAACCTATTCTCTTGGTGCTACTGGCGCATAAGACAGAGTTAGAGTTGCAATCATTTGTTTTATAAAGCATAATTTTGCTACTCTTGTATGCTTCTAAGGCTGTGTTAGACTTGCTGTGTCTGCAAATTATAACCTATCATAGAACACAATTTTAACATTATCATAACGACAATTGGAGGCTTATTTTAGTCCGATTAGTTTTTTGTCTGGTTCCAATGGTAGCCTATAGGCAAATACCTCCAGACCTCAAGACCTCCAAAGATTATAAGTGACCAGTTGTTTTTGCGTGCAAATGCCAGACTATCGTCCACAAAGGGTGCAATAAAACACTTCCCCATACACTTCCACTTCCATAGTACAATAAAACCACTCTCTACCTCTCCCCCAACCCAATTCACGTTTCCTTCACAGATAGCGCATCAACAACATATGTTTTACGCGAGGAATAGAGCAGCACTATTCAAGAGATATGGGTTACTCAACGTGTATAGCCTAATATTGTGTGAATGGGGGGGGGGTAATTAATACTTGTATTAATTATCTAAAGAGTTGCATGACACACAAGGATTACAGAGATAAAAATGTTCCTTATAAATCCTCTATTCAATTTCCAGAAAGGCTCACCGATAACATCCCACTGCATTCCAACTGCTGCGTTTGTCATATGGCCCACATTAAAGCAATACCCTTTTAAAAGCGTTCGGATTTAGAGATCAAAGGCTGTTTGGGGAACACCACGTTTGTATCCGACTTCTGCCAGACCAGTGAGCTCATTAGTTCGATTACACTGAGTGCGGAACTTTTATTTGGAAGGCAGAGTAGGATTGATTAGGCTATGTGGATATCAATCGAAATCATCAAACCTGTCATAAAAGTCCGTTTTATCTTTCCCATGTTATTCCAAAAAGAAAATATAGCCTAATAGTTTACCAATGGCTTGTCATACAAATAACGTTAGATAGGCCTACGTTGTTTGTGTGGAAGTCTAATATTCTAAGTTTGATATCGAGGCCAAACACAAAACGCCACAGACACATTTGAAACACATATGAAATATGTTTAGGGGATATTTGAATATCAAGATGTTGGCTATATTCTTCTTTCATTCTATATGTTGTATTGCATTGTCCTATAATAGACCTATACCGACAATGATTCATATTTTCCGTCTCCACACTGGCTTAGCTATTTAATTAACTAATTATCAACCTATTACAGTAACAACCCTCAAATGCTGCACTGCAATACTGTAGCTTAGCCCAGCAATAAACGTTGCTCTCTTGCTGTTGCATTTTATGCTGTAAGGTTTAGGCCTATAGCCTTATTTGTAGTAACACACGTTTTTTAAAGGCACCGCTTGACTATCCAGTAAATGTCGTTAATTAAAGTGTATTCTCTTTCCATGCTCTAACACTAAAGCCTTCCATTCACTAGTGCATTTAATTTATTTGTATGGGCAAGGATTTCCCACACGCGGATACACCCAGTGCAAGCAGGAGAGGAGTATAGGCTAGAGTCCGTCATTTGTCTGGTTTTATGACTACTGTGGCTTACACAGGCGTTAAGACATTCTTTCGCTGTAAAACTGCCATAAACCCCCCTCTATTTGCCCAAAGAATTCTCACTGAACAAAGGGGAAACGCGGCTAAAAGCCTCTTGTCCCAATATAAGACTTTCCTTACCTCTTCGAATACGTTTCTCGAATTTCATGCACCAGCTCTAATCTAATTATTGTAAAACGTTGCCTATAGCGGGCAACCTCACATGCTATCAAATGTAGCCTAGACCTGTTAGCTTTTTGATGGGGAATCGCTAAAAGACATGCCCGTCTATCCACAACAATACATTCATAACTTATTTTTATGGTTAGCATTAGCAATAAGAGGAGGCCTATCTTGCCATAAGCAACAGTGAACCCTTTGCATTTTCGTGTCATTCCAACGCTAATGACAAATGAGGTGTGTGTGTGTGTGTGTGTGTGTGTGTGTGTGTGTGTGTGTGTGTGTGTGTGTGTGTGTGTGTGTGTGTGTGTGTGTGTGTGTGTGTGTGTGTGTGTGTGTGTGTGTGTATGTGTGTGTCGCACACTCGTGTTCAGTTTTCCTGCCAGCCTGTAGCCTTCAAAACAAGCCTGTGTTAGGACTTGTTTTATGTCAAACTGAATGAACTCAATACTTACTATTTGGATTGTATATCTAAAGATTGGATAATTGTGTTATGGGCCTTCATATTATCCATCACCATTCAGTCCATTCATATTAGGCTAAAGCATACAGCAACTTAGGCCTATATCTATTTGTTGCTATTATAAATAATATCATTAAAAGTCACCCAAACACGTTTTCTTGACTCTGTAACAACCCTAACACTATTTTTTCAAAATAAATCATGTTTTTTAATCACTTTATAAGATATGTATCTCACACCGAAGAAAAATATATTCATCGATTTAAGAGGGCAATATTGTCAAGCTTTTCGAACTTAATAATTCGATCACACTGTATTGCGGTTACAAACCCTAATCTTTTTTTCTCAACTGCGAGGGGTATAGAAACATAACTCTCGGTCTTCTTTAAGGTCCAATCTTTAAAAAATTACAAGAGACTGGACTCAAGTCAAATAATTTAAATAGAGCGTGCTTGTCTAGCGTTGGCATCTATCTCAATAATTAAATTCCACATTTAGGCTAATTCATTATTGTTTATGTTTATTGCTATAGGCCTATCTGATTTAGTTCATCCACACACTGCATATTTTTTATACCTTTGTGAGCAGGAGTGTTATTATTTTTGCTATGGTATAGTACTGTACAACAAAGAATATGCGTTGCAGGAGGAGATTGGCAAGAGGTGACTAGTGTGTGTGTGTGTGTGCGTGTGCGTGCGTGCGTGCGCGTAAATGCTCACTATGTATATAGTCCTTATGCTTGTATGTGCACGCGCCTATGTGCATGTGTTAGCTTGAGATGGCGCGTGTGTGGCGTGTGTGTGCGAGCGCATATGCGAGAGTAGTTTCGACGGAGAATGTTAAAAAATGAAGTTACTTTTTTTTCTCCCTCAGTCCCTCTACTCCCTGCTTTTTATTGGAGGAAATTTGGTCAGCTGACGTTGTCATCTTGTCCATCCTAGAGTGAGGCTTTAGCAACAACATTCGGCTGTGCCTTGTGTCTTTATTGGCGTCCAGAAATAAATTATAAAGAAATCATACAGCGTGCCTGTATTAAAAGAGACTGACAGAGAAAAAAAGAGAGTGACTTAGTGAGTGTGAGAGAGAATAAAGAGAGAGCTGAGATTGAAAGGGAGGGAGGGAAAGAGAAAGAGAGGGAGCAAGGGAGAGAGGGAAGGTATGAATTCTTATTTCGCAAACCCGTCGCTCTCATGCCATTTAGCTGGTGGTCAAGAGGTTTTACCAAACGTGGCCCTAAACTCAACTACCTATGACCCAGTTCGACACTTCCCCTCCTACGGAACCGCCGTGCCTCAAAACCGGATATATTCCTCGCCTTTCTATTCGCCCCAAGACAACGTTGTATTCGGCTTGACCAGGGGACCGTACGAGTATGGATCCAATGTGTTTTACCAAGACAAAGACGTGCTGCCCAGCTGTAGGCAGAGCAGTTTGGGACAAGGTGCACAAAGCTCGCTCGCCCAGGATTACCCGTCTGATCAGGGCAGGAACGGCTCACAGGAACAGAAGGAGAGCATTCAGATCTACCCGTGGATGCAGCGGATGAACTCTCATAGTGGTGAGTAGGCCTATTACAAACTCCTAGAGATGAATTCAACGAGCTGGTCCGTTTTACGACTGGGGAAGCTACTTTTTATCACCCCATAAACCATTACTACAGCAGCACCCTGTCGCCGGCAATAAAGGCCTTTTTATCGTCATCCCTATTTCCCTCAAAACAAAATAGTTTATATATTTTAAGCTAATACTTTTGTGACCCATATTAAAGAGTTCACGGTATTTTAAGACGAATAGCCTACCATCTCTTCAAATATCACTCAGTGGACTGGGTTCCCCTGATAGCGAAAGTGTGTGTGTGTGTTGCGTCAGTATGCACCACCATTGTTGTTGATTATTTCGATTATTGCGAAACATAGGCTAGCATGGAAGAACTGACAAGATTAGGCTATATCCTAGACATCGATTCTTTCTGTGGGTTTTTTGTGATTATGTGTGTGCGTGTGTTTGGGTAGTGACATTGCATATCCTACGTAAAAAAATATTGATTTTGCCTGATTATGCTAATTCAAAACTGTGTTTTCCACTCAGGAGTTGGATACGGTTCTGACAGACGAAGAGGCCGCCAAATTTACTCCCGGTACCAAACTCTAGAACTCGAAAAGGAATTCCATTTCAACCGCTACTTGACAAGACGCAGACGTATCGAAATCGCCAATGCACTCTGTCTCTCCGAACGTCAGATAAAAATCTGGTTCCAGAATCGCCGGATGAAATGGAAAAAGGAAAGCAATCTAACTTCCACTCTCACTGAAAGTGGTTTGGCAGGGGCGAGTCAAGACACGGGAAAAGAGGACACAGAAGAGGCGACAGAAGAGAAGAAAGAATGAGTGACTTCATAACTTAGCCTACTATACGCATCAATCCGCCGTGATGTGAGAATAACTTAACTACCTATCAAGTACCTATCAACATTTTTTTTGCCACAATAAATACACTAGTGTATTCAAAGATATGGCTGCGTTAAATGCAATGTGGATGCAACATTTCTTCAGACATCAATGTTTGCCTTTTTCATTTTATTCTGTATTGAACTTTTCACGGTGACCACAGAATTTGTTTCCTTACTTGACATTCCCTCATATAGCCTACCCAAACTGTGTGTAACGCGAATACGTTCATTATTGTATTTTCATAAATGTTGTTTGACAACAATTAAAAACACATGGTTCTCAGATGTCTGTACACCTATGACGAATATGTTGGCAATATGTTTTTCCAAAAGTAATTGTTACAACAATATGTGAATGAAACTACAAGCGTTACATCCGCTTGAGTAACTTATTAATGTTTTTTGGTTTTGCTGTTCTGTTGTACGAAAAAACTATGCTGAATAATAACGACCCACACTACCTAAATTGTTGATATGTTTGTATATATTTACGTATATCTGTATTACATGCCTTAGCCCTGTGAGAGCATTCGTGTGCATCCCGCAACTTTTTTGTCGTAAGTAGGCCTACTTTATTTATGTTTAGATATGTAGCAGTAGCCTACATTGAGGATGTGGTCAAATCATAACTGACCGATGTAATAATAATAATAAGCCATTTAGCAGACGCTTTTATCCAAAGCGACTTACAGTCATGTGCGCATACATTTTTACGTATGGGTGGTCCCGGGGATCGAACCCACTACCCTGGCGTTATAAGCGCCATGCTCTACCATTTGAGCTACAGAGGACCACAATTGATGTGGCTTAAATTGTGGCTTAAATTGTAGTGTTAGATGAAAATCTCAAATTAAACAATAACAGTGATGTATGAAATTTACTTCGTCATATTTAATAAAACTGTGTAGGCCGTCATTGTAAATAAGAATTTGTTCTTAACTGACTTGCCTAGTTAAATAAAGGTAAAATAAATAAATAAAAATAATAAAACTCTTAATAAAAAAGTTGTCCATGTCTTTGCGCCCACCATACCAAGTTAGTCTCGTTCTCAAACAGCAGCATTATAGCTCTCTATGCAGGTTAAATGTGTACACATGTCATTGTTCAAGTTTTTTATTCGTCATATAATAGACCCAAAGCCAGCTACCCTTTAATTGTTCTTTCACGTTATTTTTTTTAATTCAAAGCTTAACCACTTAAAATAAATAAATGTTCGATATTTGTCTGTGGCTCTCTGTGGTAGGCCTATAGGCCTTCAATGATATGTTAAAGCATTATCAATTGACCCTAATTCTTTCAAAGCCATGCAGTGAAATCTTTGAATAGGCTAGTCATTTCAAATAGCTACAGAAATATTGGAAAATGTGTTTAGGGAGAGAAGAGGAAACGCAAATCACACACAATTCGATAGAAATTCACTGTCTGAAAGACCTGTCTAATTTCTAAGTCTGAATAGACTTCCATTTCAGTTTACACTGTATGGTTTAAGGTTTTGATACATGTTATTAGGTAGGCCTATTTGTAACGTAATACCAAACATAATACTAAAAGGCATTCTTCTCAGTCACACACAAGCCAATTAAAACCATTGCCAGGCGATGTTGCAGTTGTTTACGGAGGACATTCTGATTGCCTTTATCTTTTCAGATAAACTAGTGATGCAACTTTAATAAAGAGAACTTACTCTTATGAGAATTATTATCAACGTTGGCATTATCATTCTAAGAGTCGTTGTAGGCTATACAATTACTCAATCTTATGCACGCCTATTTCGATTTCTGCCATACCTGCCATATCGAGAAACGTGTTCCTAGTGGTCAGTAAAGCCATTTAGAAAACAATTCCAGATACAATTCAATATAAAACATATAGCCAGAGTGAAAAAATGCCAACTTACAGTATAGTGACCCAAAAAAGGAAGTGCTATTACGGTGACTGCATAACAGAAGGCCAAAGTGATATGCCATAGCAATTGATTGTTTAGCCGTCTATTATTATTATTATTATTATTATTATTATTATTATTATTATTATTATTATTATTATTAGCAGTTTACTGTGAAAAACAATGAAAGAAAGGCTACAGACAATTGCGAGTAAAGCTGTGGTCAGACATTATGTAGCCACCATTGTTGCTGCCTATTCTATTATAAAGGAGGTTGAAAATGGACCTTTTATTGTTTGGCGACCGACTGCCTGCTCTATGCTAGACTTTTAAGGCTGATTTTAAACCTATAGAGCAATTTACCATTGTTCGTTATGGTGGTAATCAATTAGCTTGTCTGCAAGATTAGGCCATCAATGCAGTTCTATCCTACGAAAGAACAATATTCTATGTGCGCGCATGCCTCGATGCGCATAACTGTGTTGTTATTGCCAGGTAGATCAAGACCTAGCTTGGCACAGAGGAGGAGGAGAGGGCGCCCTATGCCCTTGTGTGTTTAATGCTCTTATCCGTCCCTGGCAGCAGGTGACGCTCTCGGCCTTCCGTCCAGCCCTGCACCGCCAGTACCCCACTAGGGGTACCCACTAGGGTACTGGCGCCTGATATCCGATGCCCGGATATCAGGCGTTTCTCCTATTTCCATTAATAACCTCCAAGTGTGATCTAGCCAAATGTATGACTGGCCGATACGAGCACGTGATTCTTTTTAGACGTCCCATATTTGGGCAATGGATTAAAAAAAATATCCCCCACCTATAAATCGTGGTCATTTTTAGGATAAAACCCCATGAACTTCAAAAGAGCTACAAATCAAACGCTAACGCAATAACAATACCACACCATTATAACTGCTATCTGTACATATTTTACAATTATCGTGTTACATCAAAACTTTAATGCAATAATTTAGTCCGTATAAATGCTTCCATTTCGTTTCCTTAGCGTTTTCTCTTGAAATGAGCTCTTACGTAGCCAACTCGTTGTTTAAGCAAACTCACGATGAGTCAGCCTTCGCTTTGCACAACCATGGCTACGGATCTAAACCCGAACTCAACGTGTCCGGCTACAGTGGTTATGGAGGGCATGATCACCGCGGGTCATTTGCGTCCCCACCGTCCTCGAGCTCCATTGGCATGGGAGAGATGAACGCTGTGCTGCGTGGCAATCCTGGTGACCTTACACCACGGCCAGAGTCTTCTACAGAAGACGCTACCCAGAGACGCATCATGAACGAGCAGACAAGCGGCCAGGGATCTCTAAATCTCGGACTGTATCGTCGAAAACCCGTGATGGACTCAGATTTGTGCGAAATGCCCATCCGCAAGACACAAACAGGAGAGATCAAAGTCGGAACTTTGCAACCCGTGCAGCCAGTAAGACAAGCAAACCATTCGACTCAGCCACAAACCAGCGAACAGCAACCACAAATATATCCCTGGATGACTAAACTACACATGGGTCACGGTAAAGTTTGATGTTTCTTTTCGCTTGATTTTGTACAGAAGGGAGAGTGTCCCTCTCACCCTCTCTCCTCCATGTGTTCTATCTTTTTTACCCTCTCTCCTCCATTCTCAGTTTTTCTTCCTTGAGTTTTATAGGCCGTATTCGTAAATAATAAAACTCGCAGTCATAAATTGTATGACAAAGGCATCAATTGCTCGTAAAACTGTCCTGTTAAAACGAAAAGGCGATCTGCGTCCAGATTTATGACAGGGTAATTGGATAAAGGAGACACAAGTCTCTGCAAAACCTCAACAAACAATGTGTGCGTTCTATATTTAGAACCAAAACAACATAGTATGATAAGCATGATCCTTATTTTTAGGATATTTGAAATGAAGGGTGAGATTGTGGATTTCACTGTACACGCTTTAACTGAACGTTTCTAATGTAAGAAAATGTGTATTTAGGCTACTGGCCTTGGCAACTTATTGTGTGTTATACAACAGGGCATGTAGGCTACTTTAGAGGGACAAAGGATATTTCTGTAACTGTAACAATCCTTGCCCTTGTTTTAGTTGTTGTTAAAATAATAAATAATAATTATAATAACAATACTATTATTAGTCATAGGCCTAATAGTAATAAAATCACAGTGGTTTCATTGAGTAAACCCAAATGGCCACATTTTGGGTTTTTTGTTAACTAATATAGCTCCATATTGATGATCATTTATCCAGCCATCCAGATATCCTTACATTCATTAGGCCATACAGTAACTTTAAAACTTTAATGTAATCTTTTGACATGGGGATATAGTCACAGAAGAGTGACTTACAGGCTGTGTTTTGCTATTCATTCTTATCCATTGGCAGACTACAAGTCATTGCATGTCCATTGACAAGTTAAGATATATTTTAAGTGATAATGTTTATTCTGTTTTTATATGAAAAGTCCAGTGCGATCACACATTTTCTCTCAATTACACCACAGAGGCTGACGGCAAAAGGTCAAGGACGAGTTACACACGCTACCAAACTCTGGAGTTGGAGAAAGAGTTCCATTTCAACCGGTATCTGACGCGTCGTAGGCGCATCGAGATCGCCCATACGCTATGTCTGAATGAGAGGCAAATCAAAATCTGGTTCCAGAACCGCCGAATGAAGTGGAAGAAGGACTCAAAGCTTAAAATTAAAGAGTCCATCTAAAACAGGGGGCCATTTTCAAACGTTATCAACGTTTCTGTTTGAGATGACATTCAAAGACTCATCACCACCCATGTTTCCAAACAGTGACTTTTCAGTGTGATAATAATGAACATTCTTCAATTATGGATCTGATTATGTAATATATCTGTCATTTTGTTTGAATATTGTACTGTTTTATTTTATATCTTGTAATATGAACTTGTGCAGCAAAGTCTTATAGAACTTGTGAGAATGTAAACGCTTGAAATAGATTAAGTATAGAAAATGCTACTTTAATAATTTTAACGTTTCATCCCTTCCCTTCTTTTTCCTTAAATTATTTTAAAGTTGAAAGTTATTGATATTATCGTATTACTACTGTACTATCACCATTGTTTTCTTCGTGTGAGTTTCCTATTAATTTATTTAAAAAACAACCATGAAAGGTAAATTCCTTGTAGGTTAGCCTACTCTTCAAACTCCTTGTGTATTTCTGTTTCTTTTTTTAACAGGCCCGTTTAAACAACCAGGGATATTAAGATGTAACAGACACATTTTAGTAAATTGCGGGGGCTATATCATTCTCAGTGATGATATTGTATTTGAAATATTCCACATAAAATTGTTGATTTTGGCAACAGTGTCGTGAGAACAGTGAGATACTCGTACAATCTAAATAGTTTCGATAAAACATTAAACCTTATTATACATTTCGTAGTTAACATCTATATTGTGAATGGTTTCCTCATATGAAGGGTCTATTGTATTACATAACTTGCCAGTAGGCAGGAGAAACATATTTGGGGGATTTTGGGTTGATTGTTGACTAAGATCGGACTCAATGTGCCAAGTATGATAATGGGATTCGTTTTTTTAACCTCAGCATTACATTTGTGACAAATCATTATTAACAATTTAGAATATTGTGTAAAACACGAAAAATGCATGTAATAGCGGATTTCTGCTGAGAATTGGGCAATACATATCCTAAATTTCCTGCAAATGTCCCATTATTTGGGAACATAGAAAAATAAAAAGACAACCTGTAGCCTATAACTTATGTAATGTGTAAATGATGTTCAATTCAATAATTATTCATTATCAATATATACATTTGCCCAATGTTTTAAAATGAAGAACACAGAACAGGTAGCCTCTCCAACTAAGGTGAGATTTTGAGTTCACATATATGTTGTCATGAGGCAGGAAGGAGGCTCCTGTCCACAATGAGTAGCTAACAATTAAACAATTTCCTTCTCACCCTCGTTTCCAGCGGCTGCCACAAAACAGTGTCATAACAACCTTTTCTCATATTCTGCATGGTTATAATTGCTCACAAATAAAACTTTGAAGGCCTTGTAGGTAAAATGATTTCACATATTACAGTTCACATTTTCTTGACAAAGTCCTGTTTCACTTTGTGGAAATAATAATCTATTAAGTGGTAGAATGGAGGATGATCCTCTGGAACGAAATGCACTTATTATTTAATGGCCTATTCATTCATCTAGAACAGTTAGCATCATGGTATAGCCTAGATTTAAAATTGCTCACATTGATTAGATAGCTGAAGTTTTGTCTTTGAAGTGGACTGAACTCTTCAGAAGAAAGGCTTTCGTGAATGTTTGTGTTTTAAAGAATTAAATAAAGATGGCTGAATTTGGAGAAAACGTGCTTCATACCACTATGTATTTTTATGATGGTATAGGTCTACTGGAATGTTGTGCAGCCAATTCAGTAGTTGTTTGATTACTCCAAGAAGAAGTGGCTGTTTTTTTACTCTTTGGCCTTTAGCAGTTCTCAACGTGGTCTCAGGTTTTGATGCCGGTTCTCTGTCAGCCTCCACTTCCTCAGTAATTATTTACAGTACAGTACAGACGGATGCCTGTAAAACTTTATGGCCCTGACGCATCATAAAACTTTACAGCTCTCCCTAACACCTCTCAAACAACGACAATTGTTTAACCAAACAGATGCACTTTCAGGAAGACTCTTGAGTCTGAATACATAAGAAAACGCTATTTCCATTGAATGTGGCCAATCTGTTCATTTAGCTAAAATAATAAATTAATCACCCAAGATTGATGAAATGAATACTTTTAATCAAAAGCCCAAGCTGCAGTTGAATTTTTTAAATACTTTTAAAATACATTCTACTCCTAGGCTATTTCCAGAAACATTCAACACAATATCTAGACCTAACAAACTTATGTGATAATGTTAAAGTTTTCTTTAGTCGTTTTGAATGATCCATCAGAGGCAACGTTGTACCAGAAACGATCATTTATCCTTAATAATCAGTTCACATGACTTCCGGTACTCAAAACAGGTCCAAACAGTTCTTCCTCATGTCACATTTAAGGAGCCACTTTTGATGGAAACGTCCACTAAATATAACTTGTAAAGTTGAAAATTATGCATCGATCATTTTCAAAACATCTGTTCAAAGATAATTCTAGTTTGGTTAAATTTTTTGGGTCATGTCGTTCTGGAATAGTACCTATACACGTCTTGCCTCCATGATGTCCTTGGATGTGTCCTACACCGGCAGCAGTATGACACCAAGTAAACCCCCTTAAGAAGAACCCCTGGAGCCGTCATCACACAGTATCAACCTTACTGTCTCAACCTTATCAACACAGGCAGGTAACAGTGCTGGACAACCCCACCCCACCCCTCTTCATGCGCTTTCACTTTTGAAGTAGTCTTTCCATTATACTAGAGGTTCAACTCTTGTCTAGCTACGCAGTCCTCTGCTACTTCTTGGTACAGTATTTCCCAAACACTATTTATACGTAAAAAACCCTGCTTCCAGGTGAGAGCGAGAGAATGAAAAAAACATTACTCACCCCTATGATATTGTGGTTATAGTTCCCCAGGACGTCCTGCGTCTGACATCCCTCTCGGATATGTCAGTTGCAGGCTTAACGTGTGGAGAAGGGTTGCTTTGGTATCGGATACTTTTTTGTTTCCGTCTGTCTGTCTTTTTTCTTACTTTTAAACTTTTGGAGGTTGTGTATGCTGAAGGCCCTAGGGCGCTGACCCTGAGTGGCTCGCGGAGAACACGTGATGTCATTAAAGTACATTTTATGGTTTGGGAGAGCTGACAAACCAGCCCTCAATATATTTACATCATATATAATCTTAACTGTCGTGAATCGCAGCTGTTGGATCCTCTTCTCTGAGTGGACGGAGAGGTATGAGGCGTTTAGTGAGGATTATCTAGCCCTCAATGCTCTGCGCTCGCATCGTTCGACTCCGGCAAATGGTTCCCAGAAGGTGCAGTAAGTTAATAATCTTGTTTCTCTAGCTTTTTAATGAAATAGACACATGCCCCTTGTAACACCCACCTAACATTAAATGAATGCTGTAATGTAATGTTAGCCTAAGAAATGCCTTGGTGATCTGGCGCTAATGGTTCTCAATTAGGCTCTTTATATGTTGGCATTTTCTCTAAACTCAGATTACTTTTAAAAGTAGACTAGTTGCGTGTGATATGGATGTGATGCTATGGGGGTTAACAGTTCAGTATAGGCTATGTGCGTTTCCTTCAGTTAGTGTAGCGTGTAGCATATCGGAAGCCTCCTGTGTTCTCCTGACGTGTGTGTATATGTGTGTGGTTGTCATTACATAAGTAGACTTCAACACTGCAACATAGTTTTTTGTTGTTGTTGATCCGGCAGTTAATCAGCTTTGATTCAGCAATCAGCATTTATAGTGCATTTAGGTAACTTGAACATAGAACAAAATGGGCTGTTTTAATGAACGAATAAAAGTTCCTTTAAAATTACACATGAAAGCAGGGCAATTGTAGGCTATCAATTGTAGGTTAATTGTAGGGGGAATGCAAGGACTCCAAAATGTGGGCTAGTTATAATTTATTTGCACATTCTGGTATAAGACAATAGCTCATACAATGTTGACTGTAGACTGCTCTGCAATTATATTAGGCCTATATCATTTTACTGAATAATCCAACCCCAAATGTGTTTAAAATGTGTATGATAATATTTCAAATGTGAATGTGAATTTTGTAGCTGACAATTTATGGAAATGTTTAATACTTTAATTAAATTAAATTAAGTACTGACTGCAGTAGCAGAGGAGGCCTACGGCCATCCCCATCCACAACGCCCTAGCAAGCCGCGAGCCTACTTGATAGTAATAGCTCTCACCATTGCCCCTAGTGGCCGGTATTAAAGGCATCTCCTCCTGAACGAACGTCGAATACAGCATTGGATCTCGTGTGACCTGGCTGAGCAGGCAACTCAGAGATAGCAATTATTCCCTCACAAATTGTTTTAGCGAGGATAACAGCAGGTTGGACCATTAAACCCTGTGATGCCTGACAGTATCGCGTGAGCCCCATTCATTCATTAGAGACTCCCGTACTGAACACAGGAACAGATTGTGGAACTCTAATTTTCCGCCCCTCTGAATTTAACTTAAAAAGTCCCAGCTGGGTTGGCTTCGTGGTTTCCTTGTGTTTTACGTTAGATGGCGGCTTGCTTTTAGTTCAATAGACCGTTTTTACAAATGGTGATTTGTTTCATTATTTGTTTGATGTTTGTTGTGAATAGTACCATGAGTAGCCTAGCTTAGGCTTCACAAGTAGCCTAAGAAATGTAGATACATGTTCGTAAGAGCACATTTCTGAATTAATTGAATATCAACAAAAATGTCGATATTGCTGGAATTAAATTGTTACATGACAGATACAGTCAGAGCCAGAGCCCTACAGAGGTGTATGGCTCAGGATATAACCTAGTTTTATTGGGTCACGATTGGGTCACGTGACGTCATGTCCGATTGACAGCTCTAACCGGACTGCTGCAACTCATGGCCTCATTAACATAACATTGGACTGGCACCTGTGATATTCATTGTTAGAATGGGTCTAAAAAAAGGCCACCGCTACAGGCTACCGCTATACATTTGGAATAATCTTGACTCTAAAAGGCGATGTTAAGTGTTTTATGACATTTCGTTGAGGTGTAACCTATATGGACATATTGGGCATGTTAGCTATAGTGTTGTAAAATTTAAACAAAAAAACTGCTGGCTTGATGTTTACTTGACCTCTCTCAAATGTACCTGATTAATTAGGGTTATCAATTGACTGGAAGGTGATAACCTGGTAACATATGCCTAAAACATATGCTGATTGAATAGTAGGATATGTAATGATAATAATAATACAACATCAGGCCTGAGACAATGTATCTGTGCTGCATGAGGTCAATAGTAGATGGATCACGTTTGATGAGATCTTGTAGGCCTAACTATTCCATTGGTATTTGTGGGAGCTACAGTAAATTGATATCTGATCTTGATAGCAACCATTTAACTGGAAGGAAATAGGCCTAAGAGTAGAAAGAATGCCTGCCCTGTATGCTGGCCTTTATTGAGTAATAATTATCACGCTACTTGGAGAGAAAGATCCTGGAATTTCAGGCAAGCGGAACTCTGATGATTAAAAAAAGGCAGAGAGTATCTGTTTAGTTTGAAAATCTGATGATTCAAAATGTGCAACACATATAGCTAGGCTATTCTTTAGTTATCATTCCATTAGGGAACCAAATTACATTTTACGACAAAATCCTGATATCCACATTTTCAGAATCTTAATGCGGAAACAATTAAGAGGCAGTATATCAATGTGGTATGTACTTCTAATGCCTGGCTACAGAACCCACTTCTGAAACTATTACATTGCTGATCCCACACCAAACTTTTGATTACTGTGATTATGATATAGCCTAACTTTTATGCTACCTCTAACAATACTGCAATACTACTGTATGTCCATATCAATTCCACCAGTTACTCAAATCAGTGTTGTACCACCTCAATGACTTCTACTCTGAAACATCTGTATTAATAACATTATGTTTTTACTGCATTTGTACCACAACAACCCCTTAAACTACCCCTTAAAATGAATGATGTGCATCAAATTACAGCTCCCATCAGGGTCACATTTCTCCTGATCTGTCCCTTAATAAATAAATAAATCCTACGATGCTGTATATTTATTTCGCCCACCTCTGAATTATTATCGCACCTACTCAATTATCCAAGTCTTAACAACATCTGAAACAGCCTACACTCTCAGAAAAAACGGTTATTTGGGGTTCTATAGAACTTTTAGGGGTT
This sequence comes from Coregonus lavaretus, assembly GCF_964263955.1. NCBI lineage: Eukaryota > Metazoa > Chordata > Actinopteri > Salmoniformes > Salmonidae > Coregonus > Coregonus lavaretus. The sequence goes on from NC_139995.1 coordinate 34,912,161, forward strand.
TCATATCTGAAGCAAGCGATAGAACCCTTTTTGCTTCTATATGGAACCTTCTTTTTTTTAAGAGTATAGGCCTCTGTTATTAAAGCAGTACTATCAATGATCAAGTACTATCTCACTCAGCTATTGCACCCCAATACAATCACTGTCCCCTTCAACTTTTACTTGTACTTTTACTTTGTCAACTTTTATTTTTACAACACTTGTTAACTGAACTTCGTATTAGTTTATATAGTAGCCTCACTTTTTTATTTAACATTGGATTGGATTGTGTTAGCTTTACATTCTGTGGGTTTCAATACTGCATGTTCTAATAATTATTAAAACCGTATTCCCACTATTATAATGAGCGTATTGCTTTAACAAACAATCACAATATAAGCTAATCATCTCTGAAGATTAGTCATCAATATCGATCTCGAGTACACGTCAGTCCTTGCTAGGCCAGACACACTAATGACCTTGGGGTTAACTCTCATGCAAGCACAGGGTATAATTGATTTGAGTGCAAGAGGGCACAGCTGAGGTCACCTTAATGTAGGCAACATGATACATCTCAAGTGGTGTGTATGTGAAGGAACTTTTAAACCAATCAAAATGCAATGTATAGACACAGGCTATTTTGTGTTTTTCCTAACATCTAGCTTCAGCAACAAAAATGTTGATTGTATATTTATCTTATCACATTTGATTGCCAAACTCGGGTCATGCATTGTAGAGATAACTTTTGGTGAGAACTATTGCAGGGAGCTGGAACATCCTGACTAGAAGGATATGAAAGTACCTTAATCTTCCAACTTGATCAAACTGCATCGAGGAGAGAAAATACATATATTGTGATATATAACTGAAAATATAGCCTATTCGAATATTTTCCAAACCCTTGCCCTGGGATTTATAATCCATAATACACCAATTATCTGCGAATGTCACCTTACTGTTTTTTTCAGTGAGGGCTATGGCAACAGGTGAAGGACTTCTCAGTCAGCTTGTCTGTTTGATTGGATAAATTGGCATGTCGTTGATCTATTACTGCATTCAATTGAAAGTGAGTTTCAAGTGGGTATCAACACCAAGTCACAACGTTTCAGAGAAATGGCTAAATGTATAGTCCCTGCACCGCATAAAACCCATAAACAGAGTAGTGCTGATATTTTCCAAAAGCATGCGTTGAGTTGAAGTAGCCTCCATATGGCAACAGAGCCCATATAGATTAAAGGAACGTCATTTTGCCATAATAAAAATCTAACACGACGTAAGATTAATTTCCTCAAGGGGTTAATTTTTCCATCTCTTCTGATACTCAGTTATTGAACGAGGTAACATATCTAAATGGCATTTGTGTGGAGATTAATTTCATAGGTGATTCTTCATAAAAAAAACTCCTTGGCAGTGAACTATTGGAACGAGTCAATTGCAAGAGGTGAAACACCAGTCAAGCCGTCTAACTAATATTCAAATGTACCTTCAGCGTGAGAGGGTGAGAGAGAAAGAGGACTGTGGGGGATGGGAAATTAAACGATAGTATTTTCCCCCCATAAGCCTATAGGAAGTAACTTCATAGCTGGTCACGGGCCTCTCTTAGCCTATTCGTATCAAGCAGACTAAGGTTCTCAAATATGAAACAAACACATATAGACGACGGTATATTACTTCCTTTTGAAAATTGTGATTACTGTTATTCTTTATATTAGTATCGTCATTGCTCTTGAGGTTTATATTTATTCATTGTAGCTTATATTCAAGCTATTTTTTCTGGGGAGTTCACTTTTGATGTCTTGCATAGGCATAGGCATAGTTTAATGAGTATGTTCAGTGCGCCACACTCGGGTTACCCAACGGTCAGTATGGTAATGAAGAACACAATATACCTCAGGGATAATAGAAAGTTATTTTTCATTTCTTCTGTCACGTGGCCGCATTGTGTCCTCCGTTTTTCCAAACTGAATATTTATGATTAGGAAGGGGTACCCGCAAGGTTATATTCAGGGACATTTTGAATAACATTTGATTACAAATGTGACTTTTGCGCATGCATATTCAGTTGTTTGTTGTGTCTTTTGGCTACTTCTTGAAGTTCCTTTGTGTAGCCTATACGTTCCAGGGGTATGCCAAACATAGGACATTCAGCTAAAGGCATACATGTTGTGCAATGAAAGATTTGAGTCTTGCCTCTGCTTGGTAATTTACGGGTCTAATAGACACTAACCGCGTCTCACAGTGTGTTGCGGAAATTTCTCAAATGTTTGGGTTTTCTGTGTGCTTCTTGTTTAGATGACACTATTCACTTCCAAAACTACGATGACAGAAATGTTAAATTCTATATAATTATTACCACTTTACCATTATGTGCACCCATTAATAGCCATTAATATATTTCAAGATATAGGCCACTATGTGTTGTGTTGTGGGTATTGACGCTTCATAACCTATACGCTAGGCTGTGAGAAAGTTTCTACGAGCCGAATACGTGATATATCCAAAATATGTCTGCATGACATTGGCCTACTTATTATTCTGAGTGGGATTTATTAACAGTTATTTCCAGTTTTCACAATCACAGCTTGCAGCATTGGAATGCAGCTCAAGCCGCCTAAATGCACCCTGTAGAACCGAATTCGTGTTTACAATTGACAACCGCAAATTCGCCTCTACGGGCGGGAATATATGGGCGATTTCAATACCTCTGTGTCAGGTAGAATGTAGCAGCCCACCAAGAACATCTGATAATGCTTCAATGGATGAAAGCAAAAGTCTAACCTTTGGAAGATGGAGAAGGAGAGGGAAAGTGGAGCCGCAAAGAGAGAGACTGTGAGAGACGGTGCGAGATAGAGAGCGGGAGAGAGAAGAATGATCTAGGAAACCGTAAAGCACGCGTGCGAGCGGGGATCGTTTGAAACGATTGATTTACTGCATTTACAGCCCAATAAAACTCAAACAACAAGGGGGGAGGGGGGTTCTAATAAATAAGCCATTCTAACTTTTATGTGTCGTTTTCATTTTTATCCAATAAAAACTGACACGGCAATGATGCCTGTTATTTAGGAAGTAGACAGTTAACCTGGAGGTTCAGCTCTCAGTCTCTCTGATATAGATCGTGAGGGGGACTCCGTCTGTAATTCGCCAGGCCATTATCACTCATAGGGTAATTATACAACCATAACTGCTAGTCCATTGCAACTACAGCTGCAATCTACTCCTATTATTACCACCAATACCACGACCTAATGCTATATTCTAGTCTTAGGTTTACACAAGATGAAAAATTGCAATGACAATATTGTTGTTGTTACAACAAGCCTACAATAGGCTAGTAATGGCCTAATAGCCTATTACGCATATTAGTATCATTATTGGCCTATTCATATCGTGAAAATTAGCATTATCATATTAGTGGCATAGTACTGGTAGTAGCATCATCCTCATTGGTTCAGAATGGTTGAATTGACCCTGTAAGTAATAATCTCCAAACGATTGGCTTGTCAATTATCAATACGGCCCAATTAATTAGACGTGTGTTATCGTAAGAATGTTGTCCTGTTTTCCCCAAATCCTCCTTTTCTCCAGATATCTGTTATTTTATATCAGTGTTAGCCGTTGACTGTGAGTATGAATGCGTTATGCTGTCATGGTTTAAGAATGGAGTGGTTTATCTGTGCTTAACCGCATAGTCCACATCAATTTACGCCATTGTTACTTTGATCTGTTTGTTTTGGTGTACATTTTTCCGAGTCATGTCACGACACCTTTGCTCAGCCTCAGTCCCTGCCTGATATGTATGTCTATCTGCCTGCCTGTTTCCTCACATAGCCTCCCATGGATCTTCGCCTCTTTCTGCCCTATTTCATACTGATTTTGGTCGAAGAGCCGAGGCCTTGCCTCGAGAAAATACTCTTACACCCACACAAAGGGTACAACAATATTCGGATAAATATTTGGTTCCTTATCCGGGAACTACCTCGCCAGCTGCCATTGGACTGCTGTGTCACGTGGTTAAAGTAACTTTACAGGGTCGCTTGCTAGTAGGAGGGCTTTATGGACCAGAAAAACGACAAAGGTAGAAAAATTATTTTTCACTCCAGAAATTAATGATCATGAGCTCGTATTTGATGGACTCTAGCTACATCGATCCGAAATTTCCTCCTTGTGAGGAATATTCACAAAATAGCTACATCCCAGAACACAGCCCTGAATACTACAGCCGCACGAGAGACACCAGCTACCAGCATCACCACCAGGAGTTGTATCCTCCGCGAGTGACCTACCAGGAGCGCCCGTATAACTGTGTAAGCATCCCTGAGCCCGAGCCCCAGACCGGCCATGGGCTCACACACTCGGGGAATCTACTTGCGGGGAAGGCACAGACAGCTCCACTTGAACCCTTGCCACTGTTACCCACATCCCCTACCACCCCACCGACTGCGCCGCCTGCCTGCATCCAAGCCGCCCCGGAGAAACCCACCAGCTCTGCCTCGGCTAAGCAGCCTGTAGTGTACCCATGGATGAAGAAAATCCACATCAGTATCGGTAGGCAATCTGTGTTGTTATTCTCTTTACTCGCTCTCCCTTCCTTTCGCGCTCTCTCTTCCCCTCTTTCACCCTTATTTTACCTATATCGCCTGGCCTATAACCGGCTCTTGCTAAGTATGTTGAGAGAGCAGCCCCTTTGAAATGGCACATATGAAGTGGATTTACGAGTCAGCATTGTCAATTACATCCGCCATAAATTTTATAGCGGAGGCACTAGTCTGGACAGTTGTATTGCCATGTAGGCTTTTTCTGTTATGTATGTGTCAGAGGGAGGAGAGAGTGAGAGAGGAAAAGAGGGCTAAGGATTTTAAAAAATATATAATGTAGAATAAATAATTCAGCTGAACCCTCGCAGTGGAGAAAGTGCTACCCATTATAGAGACCACGAGTCGAGTCCCTGACTGTGAAATATTTTATTGGGGATTAGATAATAGTGATTCCATTCTCCATTAACATTGCTATTTCTTTTCATATTTCAATTCACGCCAATCTTGCTTTCTATTTCCTCTTCTTTTCCTTTCCCTTTCTCCTCTCTTCTATTTACCTCTACAAACCTCTCAGCGAATCCCAATTACAATGGAGCAGACGCAAAGCGGTCCAGGACAGCTTACACTCGCCAGCAGGTCTTAGAATTGGAGAAGGAGTTCCACTATAACCGCTACCTAACTCGGCGAAGACGCATCGAGATTGCCCACACCTTGGTTCTCTCCGAGCGCCAGATCAAAATTTGGTTTCAGAACCGAAGGATGAAGTGGAAAAAAGACCATAGGCTACCCAACACGAAAGTGAGATCTTCCTCCTCATCCAACATTAGTGCGACCTCCGGGTCCACCACAGCGTCAACAACAGCCAGCACTCTCCCGCGTGCTGTGGGCTCCAACACCGTGCCAGCTTCCCAGGAACTCTCTCGAGTGTCCGTAGTCGAACGAGACCAGGATATTACAAGGCTATAGACACAAAATAATATCTGACAAAGAGGATGAAAAAACAACGGATTATTTATACAAATATATATATATAATTGTTCCTATAGTGTTCTTGTGCGTAAACGGGTTTTTCCTCTCAGTCCACAGCAATTCAACTATGCATGTTATATAGCATGGATTACTGCAGATACTGTACCAACGGATTATTACGGTTATCAGGGTTTATTTATTTATGATATAATTTATTTTTAATTTTTTAGTAAGTTGTTCTGACGAAAAATAGTAGACATTATCAAAGTATTTGCCTGTGGCAGAATACGTAGCTGTCAATAGACTTATACATACACAATCGTTTTATTTATTCTCTGAAAAATAATGTTAGGGTAATTTATTTATTTAGGCTATTCATCTCAGAGGTGACAGTAACAATAGCCAGTATACGTACCATTAAACATATTTTATTTTGCAATACATGTGAATCAGTGAAATGTTGTGAATTATTTTTCAGCACAACCTCTTATCAAGCAAAGTCAATAAGGGTAGTGTGTTTTGTGATTACATTTTTGTGATTTAGATTTATTTGAATTGATCGTTGTAAAATGCAACAAAATAAGTTGAGTGTATTTGTGATAATCGTAGTGGTCAATAAAACCGTGTCGAGTAGTTTAGAATACGTTTGAGTCATCTTTATTTACGTATTAAGCACAAAAACGTTATATTCTATATACATGTGACCTACACCATGTTTTGAAAGTTAATTCATGTAAGAGATGGGGAACCCTTGAGCGTCCCCATTGCAAACGAAGAAGTGCTCGAACCTTAAAGTTGTAGGCCTATATGTCATCGGAATAACTGATTGATAACTTCCCTTAGAGCAGTTCCATTCTTCTATGAGTGAGAAGGGCGGAGTGTTTTCCGAGTCATCTCACATGAATAGCCCTTTCAGAGTTCACCAAAAGGTTTAAAATGTTTTTCCCAAATTCAAATAAACATTATGCATTATAACTTAAACTAATGTCATAAAATGTGTTTGCAATCAAAGTTTGATAAGTACGAGCACAGGTGACGTGTTTCAAGCAGGCTATCAACAATGTTATGGACCTGCGTGCGAATCTCCATAAGCCTATATGGACTATAAAACATAACTAGACCTATGAAAGCCAAAATAAATTGGCTATAACTGAAAACATATTTGGATATTCTATTATGTTATTCCAAGAAACATTTGTAATTGTAGAAAACAATTACAAATATTGTAATTGTAGAAAACACTGAATTCGTCAACTTATTCCATAAAAACTATTTATGCACAATCAGTCCTACCCAAAATCAAACCAGCTAGTATGTCTCTTCAATCTAAAGTGATTTTAAAATGTATAGGTTAGACTGCTATTAGCAGCGTTATAAAACTCACTGCAGCTTCGTAGCCTACAGATTCGCTTTCAATCCACAATTTGCAAGAGTTGTATTCCAAGCCATTTTCACATGCAAATAACACTTGATATCTTCTATAGGCTATCTGTAGTGCTCAAGGGGATGACATTCCAAGCAAAAATACTTTTCAAAACTGTTTACAAAGTGTTATATGACAACAAAATCATAAACGCAGGAGTAATATGTCCTTAGTGTTTTGCTGTAATATGTGTATACGTTAATAAGCAGCTAGATCTGCAGATTGTGGTGTTAATTGCCTGAGGCCCAAATACTGCTAGTGAGCATCACAGTATAGACTGAAGGTGTAAGCCTTGATATTCTAAGTCTTAAAGGAAAATACCACTCAACATCTTTTGGTATTTGTTTCATTAGACCACAGTTGATACATTCCAAAATGTTTTGCATGTCAGTAATCAAGTTTTCAAGATATAGAACTTTCAAAATACAGAAAGGGATACAGTATGATGCGTTTTGCAGTTTTTGAGTGGAATATTCCTCTTATATATATGTCCACATTTTAGAATGGACCACTCAACTCTTTCATATAGAACAAAGCAACATGGGCCTTTCTGGGTTTCACTTGGCCATGACTTTCGGGGAGGGTGGAACCACACACTGTTCCGGCTGCCATTATACTCCCGGACACCGGTGAGAAATGAGGGTGTATGCATACCAAAATCGCTGCCTCCACGTGATCTCTTTTGTATAGCCTACCACTCTGTCGCCCTATAGCGCGGCTGAAAAGGGCAATCATATATTTAAAAAACCAGGCGGACGATATAAAAGACTGGGGTTCACGCGGGGGACACGTTTTCTGTGCGATTAGCTTAATTTCAGTCCGGGATGCTCGACCTTTTCAAGGGCCTGACATGTCCGGTCAAGCTCCCACGACTTGTAACGTGTGTGTATGTCTTCATGGGGTTGCCTTGATTGTGGATGTTTGTTCTACGTTAATTGACCTGTGGAGAGTGTGTGTGATGTGGCTTGTTAATTGTCCTGATACTGTAGCCTATCTGTGACCTCTAACTACAAATATGTAGCCTAATATCTCATTATGCCATAATACCGTAAATGCGTGAGTAATGTCTGAAATTAATAGCCTATAACAATGCTTATCTTACGATTATTAACATGTAATACACCTGAGGCCATGCAACACTAAATACTTCGTAAAGGCCTGTATAAAAACATTCAAGGTTTATAATATAATAATATAATATATGCCATTTAGCAGACGCTTTTATCCAAAGCGACTTACAGGCATGCGTGCATACATTTTTGTGTGTGTGTATGGGTGGTCCCGGGGATCGAACCCACTACCCTGGCGTTACAAGCGCCGTGCTCTACCAGCTGAGCTACAGAGGACAGCATTTATGGGAAGAAATGTGTCCTGTGTGGCAGAGCATGGCGCTTACAACGTCAGCATCATTGGTTCGATTCCCAATGTGCCATCCATATGGATAAAAGTGTCTGCTAAATGACTACAGTGTATTTTTAGGCCTGAGTGTACAAAACATTAGGAACACCTTCCTAATATTAACTTGCACCCCCTTTTGCCCTCAGAACAGCCTCAGTTCGTTGGGGCATGGACTCTACAAGGTGTCGAAAGCGTTCCACAGGGATTCTGGCCCATGTTGACTCCAATTCTTCCCACAGTTGTGTCAAGTTGGCTGGATGTCCATGGGCGGTGGACCATTATTGATACACACGGGAAACTGTTGAGCGTGAAAAACCCAGCAGCGCTGCAGTTCTTGACACACTCAACCCGGTGCGCCTGGCACCTACTACCATAACCCGTTCAAAGGCACTTGAATCTTTGGTCTTGCCCATTCACCCTCTGAATGGCACACATACACAATCCATGTGTCAATTGTCTCAAGGCTTAAAAATTATTCTTTAACCTGTCCCCTCCCCTTCATCTACACTGATTGAAGTGGATTTAACAAGTGACATCAATAAGGGATCATAGCTTTCACCTGGAGTCACCTGGTCAGTCTATGTCATGGAAAGAGTAGGTGTTCCTAATGTTTGTACACAGTGCATATTTAACATCAAATAATTTGTGAGAAAAGTTGGTTAAATGATACAACCTAGTAGCCTAGCTTTAAATTGTGTTTTTAGAAATCAATATTTATCTCAATGTCTTCCTCTCAGAATAGCCGATAGCCTACCAAATATATATCCGAGAATTTTAGCCTACCAAATATATCCACTATTTTCATGTGGAAAACGTATCGCATATATTTGCTCCATTGATGGTGCATTTCCCACTCTCTGTTTGTATATGCCCATCTTATAAAGTGGCTTTAAAAACATGAAGACGTGTTCAGCATTGAGGTTATCTGGTCCCGAGGCGATGATCAATGGGCCTATAGGCAGCACACGTGTTCATCCATCTAGTAGCCTAAACTTGTACAGTATCACCTCCTACATACTTCCCAAGTGTCTTTGACCCGACAGAGAGAGATGTCTGTGTCTGTCAGGCTTGAATTGATAGGCTACATCATCGGGCTTCTGCACTTACTGTGTTTACGTGGACATTTCTGAGCGATCAATGTCAGTGATGAATACACGTCCATTCCATTTTCATATTGGCAAAAATAATCGATATCTATGACCAACATCATTGCATTTGCTAATGAAAAGTTGGAGTAAGAAAAGTGTTCAGGGACAATTGATAGGTTGTAAAATGAATTTCGATGTAACCAGCAACTCCAACAACGAAAACACACAATTGTCGTGATAAGAGCCTAGAACATGCCTATTTTCTCAAACGCAACTATTTGATGTAACAAATAGTTCACCATAAGGATGTCTGCATTAGCCTATACTTTTCAATTTCAGTGAATCCTTAAGAGTTTCAGAATGTCTTGAAACGGAATAGGCCTGGTATCCATAGACTGCACCAAATGGTTTACAAAAAGTATGCACATTCTCTTTTTCTTTCTTTTGATTATCTCTCTCTTAAAATGACAATTTTGGTTTAAAAAGTCATAAATTCGTTTAATTGACTTCCCTCATCATAAGCGTTATTAAATGATAGCCCAATACCTCTTACATTGGATCTTTTGATTTAGGCCTATTGATTATGCCTACTAAATGGACTGAAATATCAAGGGTTTCATTAATGAGCGTATTTACCCATTTGAACAGCTGTGGTGAAATAACTAAGCATGTGTAGGGTACTCTTTTTTTGGTTTTTGCATCGTTGGTAAATATTTAAACACCCAATGACATGTTTACTTGTGAGTTCGTGTCTGGCAACGAAAGGGGTCATGACCCTACTTGAGACAGGAAAGGACACTTTAGAGGAGCGGGAAGAGGTGCAGCAGAGACCCATTCAGCGCTGTGGTATGGGTTATGGACCACTGGCTGTATTGGCACCAAACTAGGCTATTATGCAGGTGCAATGGGCATGGCACATGGACAGACATTTGCTCTCTGGTCAACGAATCCTTCATTCAGATATGATGCAAGGAGTGATGAAGGACTGGATCGAACTTTGTATTTTTGTAAAAGGATTTAGCCTCTGCCTATAAACAATATGTTTTTTTACTTTTAAGTTTAAATTGATTTAGTAGTAGGTAGTATTTAGACTTTTCGTGTAATTTGGTAGCCTACAGCCGTGAGTAGCCCTTAGCCGTGAGTAGGCTAAGGGCTCGAAATAACATCCTTATTTCTTAAGCCTATATTTCTCAAAATGGGTCTATATGACGTGATATTGTCATTTCATAAACAATATATCCGTCTTCAATTCAGACAGCCTCATGTTGGCAAGCACCCTTGATAGTTTTTTGTCTATAGGCCTAAGGCCGTTTTAATAGGCTGAGAAAAGTGCTTTCAAACTTGCAATTATGCTATAGGCCAATTGGTTTAACCATAAAATTACTCAAAACATTCTGCTTTGTGTAATTCAGTGGGCTTACATACAGCTTTCTGTGTCGCTGCATGCCTGGAGGAGTCCCCAGCCTCTGGGCTGTTTTGGAACTGTGCAGTGTCTTTCCAGCATTCCTCCTTCTCACTCTGATTTATAGCACGTTTTAAAGTTTTGCCCTTATGTGTCAAAAAAATGCGGAACTCTTCCACAAGACATTTAATGGTTTTGGAATAGCCCAGGCTATTTGAGAGGACACATAGGCTACAGCTGCGGGGATGGCTTCCTAACTTACGCAGCCTTTTGTGATAATTGAATCAAATGACAAAGTTATTAGAAAAATATTTTCTATATATAGCTTACCATTTGGATTTCGATTTTACATTGGTAGCCTAGCTGATTCCATCTCTATTGGGAGATCGCCGATGGTTTCAGTGTGCAGGAGCCCAGAGTTGAAGCAGAGGTCGTCTGGCTATTGAACAAAAAGCGCGGCACTCTCAATGGTGATGTGTTATAAATCTAGCTGCGCCCTTATTCAAACTCCGAAGCACAGCAGATGTTCCCTTCTCCCCGGATGCGTGCGTGTGTGTGTGTGTATTTGTATTTGTGTGTGTATGTGTGTGTGTGCGTGCGTGTGTGTGGTCGTTTAGGACCTCTCCCTGTAGCCTATCACACGTGATGTGATGAAAAATTATACTTTAGCCTACATGAAACGAAACTATTTGCATATTGTCATGTATTATCCGATGTACTTCATAACATTGTAAAGAATCAGTTTTGCGAAAGGTGGCTAGTATTTTCATATATGTCTACAAGCACACGCCTGTCCCCTCACAAATCACATACACACCCTTAAGGGAGTTTTGCAAGTAAAGTAATCTGGTGGTTGTGTCAACACGTTCTCTCAGAAAATATGTGGTCTAAGAGAATGACAGATTTATATTACTTGCTCCTTTCAAGTTTACAACATTGTGTAAATTATTCGCCAATAGGCCGTTTTAAGTCATGTGATGGATGGCAAATAGGATACTATTGCAAAATAGACTACCTACTATCTTTCCATGTCAGTTGTCCTTAAGATTATATGCCTGTAGTCTAATTAGACACTATGGTGGAATTTTATTTAGATTCATTTGTTAATTGTTTTATTTTGAGGACTTAAGGAAATGCAGTTGCACAGTACCTGCTGGTCGTTGGTATTCCCTCAATGGATCCTCTCTGTCCACATGTGACTAACTTACACTTTACACTACAACATTGCTTGTGGGTAGGTTTATGGGTGTACTATTATATTTTTAAAAAATGAGTGTTTACGTGAGGGTGGAGGTTATGTTTTTTCCTGAACATTAATTCCAATTTAATACAGTTTATTAGGAGGATCCAAAATTCTGCTTGATAAATAAAGTCCTATTTGACTCTAACTTCAGGCCCATTGGTGGAGAATAATGCCCAGTCCCATCTAGTCCAATGGACAAAACATTTTACTACTTGAGGAGGAGGAGACTATCAAATAGGAAATCTCTATGCAAATGAGCAATACAGTGAGGTCAGTCAGGTTATTCTTCCTATCCAGTCACAGATGCAGTGTGAAACATGTCAAAGGAATAATGGCACTCAGAAGATACTTCCACTGCAGATGTATGGGTGTCAACAGTAATCAACAGTAGGCCTATGCTCTGATACATAAAGCTTTCCCCACACAAACAGTCATGACTGCTTCATCACCAGTGATTATTCTGTCATGTCAAGAGATTGAATGTAGATGGTGTGTGCTCAGGGCTCCAGCAGTTATTATGACCTCATCCTGAGATGGGACAGTAGGGCTAACAGGTTATGCTAATGTCTATCAACTAAGTTTATCTTGTTAACACACACACACAATAATAGCTTATATTTGGCTATAGTCTTATAGTCCTCTAATTGACTTGCAACAAATGGTAATTATATTCCTTCATATCACACATAAATATAACAATTTAGGTCATATTTAGGTCATACACTGGTATAGGACAATGTAGGACCTTTCAGCTATCACAATAAACTCTAAACCTATAGCCAGGAAATGAGATAATAGTCATGTAATAACTGTTAATGAGGCCATTTATAATGCTTATCTAGGTTAAGTGTGGATAATACCTCGTCAAATTCAAACAGTCCCACACTTCCACCTGTTTAAAACTTATAAGTCCTGATGTGTTGTTGTGAATATAATGGTGGATGAATGATGAAGTAGAAAAATGATGAAGATTTCAAATTGCCTAAACGCCCAATTTAAATTAGAGAACTAATTAGCCGACATACATTTTTTAATTATAATTTAGAACCTGTGTTGTCTTGAAACAAGGATTTGCCATCCTGCGAAATTGTCTAGCACGTTATTATTGGTCCAACACAACAATTGGTCTCTTCAACAGTCGGCCAACTCAATCTTTTTTTCTTTTACTCGGCGTTGTTTACAGCAATAGAAAGCGATGGAGTCATAAATCTTACCCTGACTGCACCGAGACAGCGCCATTTGTATGCATGGTTCTAACCACAGCCCGTACCTTGCCTATTCACGTCTCCCCAGCTCGCCTCTTGACTTCTCTCACCCTCAGCTCAGTCTGTCCCCTGTATAGACTATCACACCATTTGACCCCAAGGAGAGTGCCTGTGTTTGCCTGGGGCTTAATCAAAACGTATTTTTGATTGTTTGTACAGTTCACAAATCACTATCTGCCTGATAAGTTCACTAAACAAATAACTAATAAACTAATTGTAACATGTGAGCCTTTTGTCTTACTGACTACATACCTATAGTTACCAGCAGCACACAACCAGTTTGACTTATTTGATTCAAATCTTCTTCAATATTTAATTGCAGTTTTTTTTTTTAAATTATTTTTTATTGATATTTCTTCTCGATATCCCCTAGACCAGCTCAAAGGCAGGGACTAGACATTATAATGGTTTGACATGGTGAGGCAACCGCAGGCGCGAGCGATGCGAGAGGAGAGTAAAAAATGATTTATTGTCGACATCGCGGTTCACACAGAGTTCACGAGGAGCTGCTGCCTGCTTGTGCGGAGAGCAGAGGACAGGAAAGGCTTTAGCTAGTCTAGCTCTCTGAAGAAAGAGAATAACAAAATAGAAAAGGGAAAAATGTGCACAAATTCTTACAATGAAAATGTTCGTTTAATGGTGTCATACTCTGTAAGTAATAATTATATGAATATTAATAATACATTAATCGTTTTTTGTCAGTGTGGTCAAGCAGAATTGAGAGGGATATGGCAGAGTAGTTTTGCTTCAGAATAAAGAGATTGCGAATTATATAATTGTGCAATACTTGCATGATTTCTTTAATAAATCCAAGTGTTCACATTAACGATAGGCTATATTTAGCAACTTTTGCAAAATTTCCAAAGGCTTTGAGAAATCACAATTTTCCATAGAATTATAATAATTTGAAATGTGACTTCTGATAACCTCAATGTTAGGCAAAATTCCAAGACATTTTTCCAATATTGACTTTGTTTAGGCCTGTCTTTTCTGGTGTTCATGGCACATCAGTTATTTACATTTTAGTCATTTAGCAGACGCTCTTATCCAGTTAGTGAATACATTTTTATGTTATTTTACTGGCCCCCCCGTGGGAATCGAACTGCTCTATCAACTGAGCTACATCCCTGCCGGCCATTCCCTCCCCTACCCTGGACGACGTTGGGCCAATTGTGCGCCGCCCATGAGTCTCCCGGTCGCGGCCGGCTGCGACAGAGCCTGGATTCGAACCAGGATCTAGTGGCACAGTTAGCACTGCGATGCAGTGCCTTAGACCACTGCGCCACTCAGGAGTCGAGTTATGAGGATCATTTAACACGGGAAATTGCTGTCAAACTTGCCTCTCTTTTGTCTAGGCAGAAAATACTTGTGGGAAATGTATGCACGGACAGGGCAATAGCAAGTGCAATATCGTTTCAATTTAAGATTAGGAAGTGTTTGAGTGGTGTGATTAGCCTATGTAAAGACTTTTCATAATGCATTTGAATATTGCTTCTGCATACTACTTCTCCATATAACTATTTAGCCTATACCTATAATTTAATTTGGTGCAATGTAGGCCTATTGTCAGGGCTGTTGTTATTGTTTGATGACCTTGCTGATATTGCTTTCCTCTTTTTTTTTTTTACCTGCCCAGCTTGTACTCACCTACCTGTTCTATCTTGGCAACTTAACAAAACTTTAGACATTCAAATAAGGCCTACTGATTACAACAATAATACAAATCCCAGCAGAATATTTAAATAGAAAATGGGTTACAAGAAATTATATTAAAATAATAATATTATCACTAAATAGCTATTAAATGACTCTTCAATTGGCTCGACAAGTTAACATAAAGAAAAGCCACTACTTGGTCTTATTTCCCCCAATCCTTTATGTTTTATTTGTAGCAAATAGCCTAGTCTTATTTTATATATTAATGACTGTCATTGCCTCTTTTATGGCTCTGTATGAGTACCTCTATGGGTAAAGGAATATATCCTTCTGTTTATAATATGTTTTGTTACATTTACATTATTGTAATGGGGCAGACGTTTGACTATGTTTGACTGATGTCTCAGGCTGTTACTAAACTAGATATTGTAGAGGGATATCTGTAACCACACCATTCCACCATTCCCATCCAAATGTAAGACAGGGAACTATATTGTGTTTTATTTCTCTGGCAAATGTGAAATAAATGCAAATTAAGTTTTTGAAGGTCTATGGTTGTACAAAGACAGCAAACATCTCTCAGTAGAATTGACTAATTTAATTTGTTGCACTTTATATCTACAGAACATCCTTCAAACCACTTTAGGGGCTAAGAGAGTATCATATTCTCTTCAGTGTGGAGGCTACAGGCATTCTCTTCAGTGTGGAGGCTACAGGCGTTCTCTTCAGTGTGGAGGCTACAGGCGTTCTCTTCAGTGTGGAGGCTATAGGCGTTCTCTTCAGTGTGGAGGCTATAGGCGTTCTCTTCAGTGTGGAGGCTATAGGCGTTCTCTTCAGTGTGGAGGCTATAGGCGTTCTCTTCAGTGTGGAGGCTATAGGCGTTCTCTTCAGTGTGGAGGCTACAGGCATTCTCTTCAGTGTGGAGGCTACAGGCATTCTCTTCAGTGTGGAGGCTACAGGCGTTCTCTTCAGTGTGGAGGCTATAGGCGTTCTCTTCAGTGTGGAGGCTATAGGCGTTCTCTTCAGTGTGGAGAATACAGGCGTTCTCTTCAGTGTGGAGGCTACAGGCGTTCTCTTCAGTGTGGAGGCTACAGGCGTTCTCTTCAGTGTGGAGGCTATAGGCGTTCTCTTCAGTGTGGAGGCTATAGGCGTTCTCTTCAGTGTGGAGGCTATAGGCGTTCTCTTCAGTGTGGAGGCTACAGGCATTCTCTTCAGTGTGGAGGCTATAGGCGTTCTCTTCAGTGTGGAGAATACAGGCGTTCTCTTCAGTGTGGAGGCTATAGGCATTTCCATTTACCTAACATTGTGACTCAGGGGGTGGAAGGCAAGCTATATGTGGCATAAAGTCTCCCAAATATGCATTCAATAGTTGTATGAAAGTGGGAAAGCAGGGTAGCTTGTCCTCTAACTGTTGTGTTGGTTCAAGGCCCTGGATGGAAAAAAGTATATCTAAAAAATCTAACTAGAATGATTTGAAAAATGTGAAAATGTCTGAAAATACAAATGTTATTTTCTTCTGTAATGCAATTTTTACAGGAATTGTGTGTGAAGCATTGCATTACATCATGTCACCAAAATTGACTGATAGTCCATAATTTGTGGTTTCGTATATGTAACCTCTAACCTATGTGTTTTTCTCTCCTGCCTTCTATCTCCCTAGGAATGTCACCTGAGAGGCAAAGTGAGGTGGATCCTGTTCAATGACATAGACAGCAGATGAGCCTAGCGCACCCGTTCCTCTTGGACGGCCACAGGGATGGATGCTGTGAGGAACCTGGCTCTTGGGCTCCACCTTGATATGATTCTCTAAGGGAGAATCTGACTGCAGCAACACTTCACTCAGTGCTCTGACAAGGACCTAAGTGTAGAAGCTATGGCCTGCATCCACCTCACTCCTGCAGCAAATGGTGCATCCTCTGACCTCCTATAGTAAACAGAGCTGCAGCATTGGGAAACAAGAGGAGCAAACAAGGCTGAACTCTAGGGTGTAAGGGGGAATCTTCCTTGGATCAGCAGTGATTATGAATGAAGTGATGTTGTTCGTAAGCACATTAGGTTATGATTAGTGAGGGTCGTTGAGAGCAGAGTGCTACTCTCAGGTACTTGGACAAGGGCTAATTGTGTCAGTATACTGATTTTGCCATCAGCCTCTTTTGGACTACACCTCTGAGGACTGTTGTCGATCGGCATGCTAGGGAACTCTCCAGCTCCATGGACCCTTACCTATTCCAGTCAGGTTAATGTGATATGTGATGCTACAGCTGGGACATTGGTAGAAGCCTCTCACTATGACAAGTACCTCTGATAAGATCGTTCTGAGGACACACACACACACAAAATATTTTGCAAATCTACCAATATTATATCTGGAGGCCCATTGTGATTCCGCAAGTGAGTTGTTTTCTCATTGCTAAATTAGATGAATGCGTTAATTGTATTTTGCTACAGTGTATTAAGATATTAAAATGGAATACTGAAACAATGTATATGTTAAACATATGTATATGTGTTTTATACACCTGTGATAATGACACACCACCGACAAGCCATAAACTATGAAAAAGACAGATATAAATTAAATTTGTTGCACAGATTGTGAAATTGTTGATTAAATGCTTTAATACGAGTGTTGATGGTATCTCTCTAGTTTGTGCCTTTTGAACTGAGCAATGGAAATGTGATGCATGTTAAAATTAGAAATGCTAATAATAAGATTACATACTGTGAAAGAGAGGGATTCATTACCAGTGGCAAATAGACAATCTGTGTGCCTTGTTGAATGGAAAACACACTAAAAACACACTAAACACCTGAACACACACACATCATTTCCTAGTCCATAAATTCAATGTGAGTCATTCCTAAATTAGGAGAAAGAAGTGAGCCATGCCTTGGTGCATTGTCAGCGGACTGCTGTGAGGTCAACACCATTGCCTTGCAAATCAAATCAAATCAAATCAAATGTTATTTGTCACATGCTTTGTGAACAACAGGTGTAGACACAGTGAATTTCTTACTAACAGGCCCTTCCCAACAATGCAGAGATGAAGAAAATAGAGAAATAATAGAAAAGTAAAACACGTAATAATACAAGTAATAATAAATACACTATGAGTAACGATAACTTGGCTATACTGTATGGACATATAACTAGGAATAAGTGACAGATAATAAACAGTAGCAGCAGCGTATGCGATTTGTCTAAAAAGTTAGTGTACAAAGGGTCAATACAGATAGTCCAGGTAGCTATTTGGTTAACTATTTAACTAACTATTTAGCAGTCTTATGGCTTGAGGGTAGAAGCTGTTCAGGGTCCTGTTGGTTCCAGACTTGGTGCATCGGTACAGTTTGCCATGCGGTAGCAAAGAGAACAATCTATGACAATTGAGTCTTTGACAATTTTTAGGACCTTTCTCTCACACCGCCTGGTATAGAGGTCTTGGATGGCAGAGAGCTTGGCCCCAGTAATGTACTGGGCCGTACGCACTACCCTCTGTAGCTCTTTGCAGTGATGCAGCAAGGCAAGATGCTCTCAATGGTGCAGCTGTAGAACTTTTTGAGGATCTGAGGGCACATGCCACATTTTTTCAGCCTCCTGAGGGGGAAGAGGCATTGTCGAGCCCTCTTCACTACTGTGTTGGTGTGTGTGGACCATGATAGATCCTTAGTGATGTGGACACTGAGGAACTTGAGCTCTCGACCCGCTCCACTACAGCCCATCGATGTGAATGGGGGCGTGCTCAGCCCTTCGTTTCCTGTAGTCCACGATTAGCTTCTTTGTCTTGCTGACGTTGAGGGATAGGTTGTTGTCCTGGCACCACACTGCCAGGTCTCTGACCTCCTCCCTACAGAACACAATGTTAGCTCCTGCTTCAGTGCATAGTAACATTATCCCCGCATTGCAATCAAATCCTGCTTTGTCCTTCTGTTTTCTTTCTAGCTTAGCCTGATACGCTTTGAGGTTAAAAGGTTTTTGCCAAATAATGACTACAGATTATAATAATAACTTTTCTGAGAAGATGTAAATAATTATTATGAAATAATTACAGTGAATAACATAGGATGAGATTTGGGGATGTTTAAAGTGTTTATTTTTCTCTCATCCATATTACTTTCTCTCATTCTCCCTCTCATTTTACCTCTCTCTCTTTCTTTTTCCCTCCCTCCCTCCCGCCCTATCTGTCTCTCTGTCTGCTTCTCTGATGGTGTCTGCAGTGGCTGGCTGTGTGCTGTGTACGCGGATGCTGTTATTGTACATACGCCACTGCATTATCATCTGTCACCCACGCAGTCAGAGCAGTGGGCTTAATGGTGGAGTTGGCCCGCCAATGGCCCCTGTTTGTGACAGTAGCAAATGCCAACGCTGCGCTCTGCCATTCTAATTCTGTTATTACTGTCATATGACTATTAATCACAGCCACAGGAGAACAAGAGGAGGGGGGAGAAATACACCAGCACAATTAATGCAACTCAATCTACAAGAACCCAACACATGGAGACCCTCTCTTTATGTAGATTTAACATATGGAACTTGAGAACTTCAATTGAGTTCTTAGCGAATAGAGAATTCTAGAAATTCTGTTGAAATTCATCATTATTATTCATTGGTTTTTCATAACCCTATAGTAAAAAGAAATGCAAACTAGCCTCCTATTTTGAATGAGAATTATGTTTGTTTTTCCCTTCATCTTTAGTGCAACATTTAGCGTTCCCCTGGAGGCCCTGCACTGCAGTACTGGAGTTACAAGATGAAGTAAACAGCAGAACCAAATGACTCCAGAAGCCTCATCCAGACACCAGGGACACAGCTTACCCTATGTTCTGTGTTACCTGAAGGGGTCATGCTGGCAGCCCAAGTCATTGCTGAATAACGACATTTTGGTCTAATCACACTCAGATTGAAATTATGTAAATATCGGAACAGATGCAGATGAGAGAACATTTCGGCGACACATGGCTCCAAATCCCACGGCTATTAATCAAAAGGGAAACTCCAAGCACTTGCAGCAATGCTGGAGGAAAGCCCCAATGGCCCACACCAAACAAGTGTTTTCTCTGTTTGCCTGTTTATGATTGTGTTTATTTGCTATTGCCTCTGGTGGTCCAACCAAGCCTGCTGTTCAGACTTTCTGCTTCCCTTTTTCTTTTCTTCCCTGCATCAAGTAATGCTGTGGTTAAGAAATGTAGAGTGTGAATACGCTTAGTGATTGAATAATACTGTGTGTGTGTGTGTGTGTGTGTGTGTGACTGAAGGCATATTATCATTATCTCTATTATAAGCCTACCAGATTTACATTTACATCATTTAGCAGACACTCTTATCCAGTGATGTGTCAAGAGCCTTCAAAAGATGTGAAAATCTCTCAGTGCTTGAACAACAGCTGTTTACATGGAATACATTGACATTAAATCAAGTAGTGTCTTGCAAAAGAATCCCCTTGAAATTCAAACTCCTTGTGTGCACTTGACATATATATACAGTATTTGTACTTATTTTTTACTCATACTGAAAACCGACAGCTACATCAAAGTCATAAAAACAACATTTCCTTAAGAGCAACAGATATTCCCTGGCTTGGTGAGACACGACTCGTCTCCATCCGCTTGAGCGTGTTCACTGGGGAATGTTAAACATCCCCTTTCCTTTGTCACCTTTATGGCTCTTATTTATTTGTCTGCTTTACTATAATGGTGTTGGGGACAGAGGCATCAGTAAGGTAGATGGGTCGTAACTCGTAACTCATCTAGGGGGCATCAATCTGGGTAAGTTGACTTCATGAATTGCTTAGAACTGTTACTGTCATATTAAAGCAGCACATTATCAAAATCAATGAGGATTTAATGGCACTCCTGTTAAACAGGTGATTGGTGCCAGTTAAAGCAAAGAGGTATGAGGAGGCCACGGGTAAACACAATCAACAGCTCCAAAAACACAACTTAAGGGTCACTTGATTGTCATTATTAATAAAACAGTCACCTAAATCAATAAAAAGATGCCATACACTCTTAGAAAAAGGTTCTGGATAGATCCAAAAAGGTTATATTGTTTGCTTCATACAGTGCCTTGCAAAAGTATTCATCCCCCTTGGCGTTTTTCCTATTTTGTTGCATTACAACCTGTAATTTAAATTGATTTTTATTTGGATTTCATGTAATGGACATACACAAAATAGTCCAAATTGGTGAAGTGAAATGAAAAAAAGTACTTATTTCAAAAAAATCAAAAACATAAATAACGGAAAGATGGTGCGTGCATATGTATTCACCCCCTTTGCTATAAAGCCCCTAAATAAGATCTGGTGCAACCAATTACCTTCAGAAGTCACATAATTAGTGAAATAAAGTCCACCTGTAGCTGTCCCTCTGGAGCTACAAAGCTCCACAGCGGAGATAGGAGTATCTGTCCATAGGACCACTTTAAGCCGTACACTCTACAGAGGTGGGCTTTACGGAAGAGTGGCCAGAAAAAAGCCATTGCTTAAAGAAAAAAATAAGCAAACACGTTTGGTGTTCGCCAAAAGGCATGTGGGAGACTCCCCAAACATATGGAAGAAGGTACTCTGGTCAGATGAGACTAAAATTGAGCTTTTTGGCCATCAAGGAAAACACTATGTCTGGCGCAAACCCAACATCTCTCATCACCCCGAGAACACCATCCCCACAGTGAAGCATGGTGGTGGCAGCATCATGCTGTGGGGATGTTTTTCATCAGCAGGGACTGGGAAACTGGTCAGAATTGAAGGAATGATGGATGGCGCTAAATACAGGGAAATTCTTGAGGGAAACCTGTTTCAGTCTTCCAGAGATTTGAGACTGGGACGGAGGTTCACCTTCCAGCAGGACAATGACCCTAAGCATACTGCTAAAGCAACACTTGAGTGGTTTAAGGGGAAACATTTTTATGTCTTGTAATGGCCTAGTCAAAGCCCAGACCTCAGTCCAATTGAGAATCTGTGGTATGACTTAAAGATTGCTGTCCACCAGCAGAACCCATCCAACTTGAAGGAGCTGGAGCAGTTTTGCCTTGAAGAATGGGCAAAAATCCCAGTGGCTAGATGTGCCAAGCTTATAGAGACATACTGTACCCCAAGAGCTCCCGAGTGGCGCAGCGGTCTAAGGCACTGCATCTCAGTGCTTGAGGCGTCACTACAGACCCCCTGGTACGATTCCAGGCTGTATCACAACCGGCCGTGATTGGGAGTCCCATAGGGCAGCGCACAATTGGCCCAGCATTGTCCGGGTTTGGCCAGTGTAGGCCGTCATTGTAAATAAGAATTTGTTCTTAACTGACTTGCCTTGTAAAATAAAAAAATTAAAAGAGACTTGCAGCTGTAATTGCTGCAAAAGGTGGCTCTACAAAGTATTGACTTGGGGGGGGGGGGTGAATAGTTATGCACGCTCAAGTATTCTGTTTTTTTGTCTTATTTCTTGTTTGTTTCACAAAAAAATATATTTTGCATCTTCAAAGTGGTAGGCATGTTGTGTAAATCAGATGATTCAAATCCCAAAAAAATATATTTTAATTCCAGGTTGTAAGGCAACAAAATAGGACAAATGCCAAGGGGGGTGAATACTTTCGCAAGCCACTGTTTATGGCACCCCTAAAGGTTCTACATAGAACCCTTTTGTATGGTTCTTTGATCAGAACCCCAGGGATTATTCTTCACTTAACCAAAATTGGTTCCATATAGAACCCTTGAGTTCCATGTAGAACCTTTAGGGGTGCCATATATGAAGCAGGCATAGAACCGTTTTTGGTTATATCCAGAACCTTATTTTCTGAGAGTGTATGTTTGGTAATAGAGAATCATTGGAATACCTTCTACATAAATCTTTTTTCTTTCTCTGATTCAAGTAGCTAAATGTATTCTTGAAATCAATGCCTCGATAAAACATCCCTTTGATTTTAACTAGTGTTATGAAATCCCTGTCAGTGTGTTTAGCTCATGACATGGCTCACTCTCACTCAGCACCGTACTATGATTCCAGGCAGGTGTTGTCCACGGCACTGTCCATTTAGATGGAGTAAAAGATCTGTCTCTCCCTCTTGCTGTCTCTCCCGCTCTCTCAGCACCACTCCATACTCTCACACAAGTTGGCATGTTTGAATGAAGCAAGCTCGTACCAATCATCCTCTCCCCACAGCCCAGGCAGCAGCCCAGGCAGCACCAGCTCAACTTCAGCGGTGCTCACTGATCTCTCCTCGCTCCTCTCCTGGTGGTGACAGTCATCTACCAGCACCAATTCATCCCTCCGGCAATTCCAGGGTTGAGAGATTAACAAATAACGACGCCTCGCGCTCCTCTGGGGTCAAACGAGAGGCCACCAGGCGCTGCATAATTTCCTAGGGCATTGTCAGGGGAGGTGAGGAGGTAACGCGCTATGGGGAGATGCATCCTCGTCAGGTGTGGCTCACTACATAACAGCCCTGAACTCCCCATGTGATCGTTCCGTTCTTAAATACCAAGGTGATTGGTATGTAGTTCATAATGAGGTGAGCAGATATGATGCAGATGAAGGCCCGGGAAGTGGTAGCTAACACAGGAAAACACATGAACCTATGACCTGGTGTTTTCTGAGGGCCTGAATTCAGGGATTCACTTTACATACAACGTAATGTGTCAAACATGATTTTATATTTAAACACTGTAATTCAGAAAGCACTCAATTCCACCCTCCCCTAATGTGTGAGAGGAGAGGAGAGAACAACCACTACAGGAAAATCAAGGACATTTGCTTCTTCTCTGGGATAAAGTTTCAAGTTGTTATGTGTAGAAGGTACAAGAACACAGTCAAGAGGAAGGATAACAAATTGTTAAGAAACTGCTCAAGACCTTTAAAGACAATGGGTTAACACGCTTTAAACTGAACTCTAAAATATTAGAGAGAGAGAGAGAGAGAGAGAGAGAGAGAGAGAGAGAGAGAGAGAGAGAGAGAGAGAGAGAGAGAGAGAGAGAGAGAGAGAGAGAGAGAGAGAGAGAGAGAGAGAGAGAGAGAGAGAGAGAGAGAGAAAATGTTGAGGTCAGAGAGGCGTGTCCACTGCTTCCAAATGACAATGCTGCTACTTGCATCATCTCACCAAGCAGTTAGGGTGTTTGGTTCTGTTGTCTGGCTGTGCTTGTCTCCACAGTGTTTGAAGGGGTTTCAGCATGCATTGATTCATTACATGACAGTATTATCACTTGACCTATGGGTCACTTCACCTGAGTGCCAAGGTTGAACAGGCTCACCAAGACCCGTAGTTCACCACTGCACCAAGGCTCACCACTGCACTTAGCAGTTTTATCAGGACACCAGACTTTTGTGCTCTTATAGGATTAGACAGACAAGTGAAAAGGCTATCATAGAAGATAAACCAAAAAACGGGAACACCAATTTACCCAGTCAATTCAAGGGCATGAGTAGGCTATGGACTGTTGGATGAGGTGCATGGAATCATCGAGACGTCATGCACATTTATGATCCAATTTTAAGCAAAGTTAATGACTAGTAATTAATTATTTCATGAATTACAACGAGCTGAAGATGAGTTCAGACAAAAAAAAGTATTATTCTCCAACCTAGGGAGTTGTGTGTGTCTTGGCGAGATGCAGGTCGGTTTTAGAGTGAGGCAGTGCTAAGTTAATTAAACAGAAAAGGGAAGGACAAGGAAGGAAGGATTTTTTTTGGTCCCCTACTCCAGATGCAGGCTATTACAAATACATGCTGTTTCCTGTGTGTCTCAGTGAGGCAGCTCCACTATCGACTGTGAGTAAATTAAAATTCAGACGGTAAAAAAAAAAAGCTACCCGGAGATTTATTAATCGAGCTCCGGGTGGGAGAAACAGGAGCGGGAGGCAGGTGAACCCTGGACGACCCCAGGAGCTGTCACACAGACATATCTGCTTATTATGCAAATGTAAGGAGTGAGCTATTGATCGCAGCCTGTAGGATACCATTAGCCCGCCCAGCTGGGACCAGGGATGTATATCTCAGTGTTGTACCCATGCACACTACATATTGCTGATCATTTGCAAAACGGCCTCCAGACACTCAATGCAAACAGACCATATCCCATAATGGTGACACTGAGAGGAGGGGTGATGATGATGAAGATGATGAAGATGATCATGGTGATGAGGATATTGATAATGATTGTAATTCTACAATAACAATCACAAGCAGTAAACACATTTCAATCATGTTTATTGATTATTAATTTCAGTTTCTGCAATGGTAATCAGGAATAGGGATCAAATAGGCCTCCTGTACATACATAAACAATAAAGTAGGCTACATACTGTATCTTAATTGGGTTCTCTACAGATCTTTATTGTATTCTCTCTGGCAGTCAAACACACAGGATTTGACTACAAGCAGAACACAAATGCTAACACACTCAAATAAATAAGTTTACACAGGAGACAACACAGCAGGACTACTGGATGAAGAGGAGCACAGGCACTGGAATTCATTTACACTTGCCTGATTATTTTTCACCATCCAGGCCGCTCCACAACTGAACCACACCTTCCGGAGTTGCTCTTGCACTTGATCCCTAGGGAAAACACACACACACACACACACACACATCCAAGGGTTACAGCAATTAAGCTATCAATCATAGGAATCACTGTGTGATCGGAAACGGTCCCTGGTCTGTTTATTATGAAGACTTATCTCTATTTGCACACTGTCTCTATCCGTCTTTATCTAACTACCATTCTCCATATCACCCAATCACATCAATCAATAAGGCAATGAGAGTATACTGTGGTATTGCCTTGATGAAAAACTGACAGCAGCAAAAGAAAACAAAAGGAAGAATAGTGACAAAAGGTACATATAAGATACATTGTTTCTTCATACATTGTTGGTTGAATTCAAAGCTTTCCGACTGGGCAAAAACTTGTTGAATCTATTGTTTCCATGTCATTTCAATCCCAAAAATGTAATGTGATGATGTTGAATCAATGTGGAAAATGTATTGGATTTGCAAAAAAAGCATTAACATAATGGAATTTCGTAAATTTTTCACCCAACTTTTAACCTAAATCCAATGTCATGGTGACATTTTTTGTTGATTTCACTTTGAATTCACGTTAGTTGACAACTGAACCAAATGTTAAAAAAATTATATTAAAAAAATAACTTACGTCTGCCATCTTGTGCAGATAGATGTAGGAAGTAAAGTCAATATGACTACCAGTGCCAAGGTGCCTTCTGGGCCCGTATTCATAATGTGTTTAAGAGTTGAAGTGCTGATCTAGGATCAGGTCCCCCGGTCCCTTCACTATAATCTATAGTATAAAGCAAAACTGATCCAAGATCAGCATTCCTACTCTGAGATGCTTTATGAATACGGGCCCTGGGCCATGATGCTCCAGTAGCTGTCTTGACCTGTGAACCCAGTGATCAGGGAAAATCTAACGTTCCCAAGTTCAATTCAGAGATCAATGACCACTGATGCTAGTGAATAGAGTGACACATTAGAAACATTCAAGTGTCAATGGCATATACCGAATGCCCCTGTCTTCAGCCAACTACAACGCCTGATACCTGCTCTATGTGAGTGAAGACAGACATGGCATCTAAACACCATTAGTAAAGGTAAGTGGCTTACATAAAGAAGCACTGTTCATTTGTGAATTATTATGATTATTACTAGACTGTGCTGGATATTTACAAATTAATGCCTGTTATAAATGCATCCATTCTGTTGGAGCCTGACATATTATGAGAAAAATATAAAACATTCAGAAAAAAATAAGTTCCTCAAAACCTAAGAAGACAAATAATGATTAACCATATATTTTAAGATGATTTTTAAAGGTTAAGAGATAGTAGTAGCATGCTTCATCTCTATTTTGTTGTTTTCATTCGTCTCTAAAAGACATGGCAAAGGCACAACAGCCACAATTAACCACATTAATCTGTCCACTTATTACCAAATTAATCCAATTTAAAGATTTAGGCTACAGAAATGTATGTTCATGATGATTTTTCAAGGTTTCTATTCAGAATGTATGGGAGTCAGGAATTCCTATTATCAAAACGTGTTGAAAACGTTGAATCTCTTTTACTAAATAGTTTGTCAAAATACCTACTTTAATTTAATTGTGTTGCTAGGTCTCCTTCGATTTCAGAATGGATCTAGTGTTTTCAGTAAAAACAGAAATGTCGAATGTATGCTGTTTTTTCCTCCGATAAAAATGTATTTTATTTTTGTGATTACAGTTTTGAAAAGGTAGGCCTCGATTAGAAATCTTAATTAATAAATTTTTTTAGTAAGCATGACATAATAAATATGTGCCGAGTCTTGTACTGCAATTTACCGTTATGGCACAAGGGACATTCGAATGTTCTCAAAACTAACTTTGAAAATATAAATGGTATAAATCCTGGATATATTTAACATGTTTTATGAACGTGTGCCTCGCTCCAAAATATAAACACCACCACAATATAAGTTTCATCTACCACATTCTTACCATTAGAGCCCACCAGCATCATGCAGCTTGCGCAATTATAATGAGTCCATAATGAAGTCACTGGTCCACTACTGATTATAAATGGTTTAAGATCACTTCAGTTAGTTGGCAAACTGTTTTTTACGAGTAGATATATTTCCTTTCAATATGAGATATTCTAACAGAGCAAATACAAAGTTGAATCCTGTTGATTTCCAGATCATGAATAACTTCCACAAAAGTTTTGACTAACTTCTTCGATCCTCCACTCGAAGCGAGGGGTAGGGTGCCATTGCATGTACAAACCGAAGGACCTATCTAAGCAGTCTACGTCATCACGGGTCCGTGGATCGAATTACTTATGAAATTTAGGCTGAGGTTGTGATTGAAGTCAGGCGCTTGACAGGCCAGCCTGTTTCAGGTAAGCCCATGGAGGCGACGAGAAACCAACAGCTCTGGTTGTTTTTTATGTTTAAAAGTCTATTTTAAACGAGGAGCTCTAAAACATGCATTGACCTCAATGGGTAGCCTAATGTGTGAAAATTCAAGTTACACACGTGCGTGTTCTAAATTAGGGTTCGGCCCTTAACAGGTGTAGTACTCAAGAATCCCTAACATCGTGGTGTCGTATAGGCTAACTAATAGGGTCAACTGTGCTCCATTGATATCAAATTAGCAGCTGTAATAAAGACACTTGGTCAGAGCAATCACGATAGAAATCACATTTTGGAGCCATGTTGTCCAACAACAGGCTAAACCCAGTTCTAAGAGAGTTGAAGGGTCATTGTAAGGTCTTAAAGAAACAAGTGGCAGAGGTATATATAAAGAGAGAGGACAAAGGTACTTGCTTTCAAGTAGTGACAAGTTTGTCTAAACAGTGATAAAATGTCAAGGTTTGGTGTTGTAAAAAGATGGTCTTCAAAAGCCTATAAATTACCTTACATTTTAGAAATTAACTTATAGAAATTTGGCAAAGCTACAGTAGAGAGAGAGAGTGATTTAATTTGATTTGTGAGGCCACAAAGGACAGAAGAAAGGGATGGAGGAAGAGATAAAGAGTGAGGTTGAGGTAGCAAAGAAAGGGGAGATGAAAGAAAGAGTTGGAGAGACAATTGAGAGAAAAAAAAGAGAGAGCACAAGTGATAAAAGGAGAGAAAAAAGGAGAAGATAAAGAAGAGAGAGATGGACCCAGAGAGAGAGATGGCTCTGTGTGCACAGGCCAATCCTGTCATTTATCAGGGCCCTGGAAGATCTACCATCAGAGAGGCTCTGAGTGATAGTGCTCACTCGCCTCCTCCTCCACTCTCCATCATACCAAACCTCAGTGGGCTATGACTGCACCCCATGCCCCAGCCCCAGCCCCACGAGCTGGGTCCATTTTTTAAAAGCGTCTCAGAATGCTGATCTAGGGTCAGTTTTACCTTTTAGATCATAATAAATAAGAGGGGGGACCTGATCCTAGATCAGCACTCCTACTCTGAGATGCTTTGTCAGGCTGATTGAGAGCATAGTTACAGGTCAGTAACATGAACACTTCAAAAACGTTGGTAGTCAGCAAAGAATTATTAGAATACAGATTTCATTATGTAGGCTAAATAAGGATGTACACCTTCAAAGCACTCCAAAGCAAATGTAACATTAGGTAAAGGGTGTCCAAAGGGTTATGCCACATTTGGCCAAGCACCTAAAAAATTTGGCTTGGCACCTAAAACCCTCACAAACTTTTACAGATGCACAATTGAGAGCATCCTGTCGGGCTGTATCACCGCCTGGTACGGCAGCTGCACCACCCACAACCGCAGGGCTCTCCAGAGGGTGGTGCAGTCTGCCGAACGCATTACCGGGGGCAAACTACCCGCCCTCCAGGACACCTACAGCACCCAATGTCACAGGATGGCCAAAAAGATAATCAAGGACATCATCCACACGAGCCACTGCCTGTTCACCCCGCTATCATCCAGAAGGCGAGATCAGTACAGGTGCATCAAAGCTGGGACAGAGAGAATGAAAAACAGCTTCTATCTCAAGGCCATCAGACTGTTAAATAGCCATCACTAGCACATTAGAGGCTGATGCTGCCTAAAGAAATCACTGGCCACTTTAAGAAATGCAACACTAGTCACTTTAATAATGTTTACATTATCTTGCATTACTCATCTCATATGTATATACTGTATTCTATAATATTCTACTGTATCTTAGTCCATGCCACTCTGTCATTGCTTGTCCATATATGTATATATTCTTAAATTCCATTCCTTACTTAGATTTGTGTGTATTGGGTATATGTTGTGAAATTGTTAGATATTACATGTTAGATATTACTGCACTGTTGGAGCTAGAAGCACAAGCATTTCGCTACACCCGCAATAACATCTGCTAAACAGATGTATCTGACAAATACTATTTTATTTTATTTTATTTGAATCTGTAAGGACGTTTTATATCACCCATCATCACTTTTCTTATACATTTTCTGTGAAGAATCTATGTAGGTCTCATGATCGGTTATGATGGTTCCATTAAGCCCAAAAAGTTAAACATTCATTTAAAGTGGTACTTTAATTTGTTTTTTGAATGGCCAGTTTGATAATAACGTTTTTTAGATGTTAGTCATTATATAGGCTCTGAGACTGTAAGGGGTTGATATGCTAATTTTACCAAATCATATCTCTCAAGTTGCCCTAGCCTAATATTTTATTTATTATCTCAACAACCAATTCATGATCACACATATTATGTTTGCAGAGGTACCGCTACTGCTGTGTCCTACAGGCCTAATATCTCACAGAATCGCCTGTAGGCCTACTCAAGTAGGCGTATTTATTACCAGAACGTCGAGGTCAATAATCAGGCAATAATCATCGTATGCCATTCTGCATGCATTTCGACTGCATTTAACTTGGACAGTGTCGAACACATTTTCCATGGGATTTAATTGAAATGTTTTACAATGTAGCCTATTATCCTGTCCAAGTATTGTGCCAATATTTTATCCGGGCTATTTAACACAAAAAACATGAGTCATTGTGTTAGGCTACATGATAACTAATATCCCTTGCATAAATAACCGCGAAACCGCACATGCCACTCTTTCCTGCATTCTTTACCCACATGAGCTGCTCTTAGACCTTTTTCAATATGTTACCACCACGACGTCTGAAGTAGAGAACACACACAATCTATCTTACATTGGGAATATGAAGGAAATGCCTATATCTCTGTTCAGTTTGAAATTAATATTTCCATTGTATCAAAATGTATTATAAAGGATGGTATAACAACACACCAAAAAGGATAACACATAGCCTGTAGCCAATTCTATAACGGCCTACAAAGAAGTAGGCTACATTTAATTGACACAGCAAGTTTTCT
Organism: Coregonus lavaretus; assembly: GCF_964263955.1. Taxonomy (NCBI): domain Eukaryota; kingdom Metazoa; phylum Chordata; class Actinopteri; order Salmoniformes; family Salmonidae; genus Coregonus; species Coregonus lavaretus. Next base: position 34,942,943 of record NC_139995.1, read on the forward strand.
GGTCTTGAAATTAATTGCCCATAATTTCTCGGTAGGTTTCATCACTTTTATCAGCAGTCGTTCTGCTACAGATTTCAGTGAGCACAGTTAAAGGGAAAAGCAATTAGCCGAATTCAATTCAAAACTAATTACTTTCGAAGTTTAAGTACAGCCAACAAACATGTTTTAAAGTTGGGCTAGATCTATATTAACTTGTGCAACCGTGCAATATTTTTCCGTCTCTTAAATGAAGTTAAAAACGGTAAATGACTTCTGGCAAGTTAATGACGGCCATAAAAATGTGGATTATGGGGGAAAACTACAATTGACTGGTCACTATTGATTTCTGCATTATGCTGACATGTTTTGGGGGAAACAAGGGAGAAACGTGAGAACGTAAAGTGAGGGGGGAGATCACATCCGGTACGTTCAGAATCTGAAAGTGGCTCACATTTGTCAGATACTGCTTGAAAAATAAACAATTAAAAGGCAAAACAACGATATCAGAACGCTGATGTATAGCCTACATGTTTACATTTTTTTTACATGTTAAGAAAATACAAATGTAAGGAAATAGGTTTCTGCTGCATCAAAATGAATTACATTGAATTCAGGCGAAAGTGGGGAAAATGTAATTAACAGTTTTACAGACCATTTCAAATATTTATTTGAGTGTTTTCACTAGTTACAAATTCACCTCAATTAAAAACATCAAATTGCATGTTTACTGGTGTTTACAGCTCTTCACTTACTCCTCTACTACATGGCTTTCCTTGGGTGATTGGAACTTGCTCCCTATTTCAACTTCGACCTTTTAACCTCTGGGGAAAAAGCTGACCTGGTCACCGGTTGGAGAGGCAACACTCAGTTGCGTAAAAATTCTTTAAAATGTTCTCAATCGATTACAAACAAACCACTCCAACTCCACTTCTCTGTCACAGGCTATACTGCTAATTGAAATCGGTCTGGGGTGGTGTTGAATAAGTTCTGATAATTGTAGAATGGGAACTTGCACATTTAAAAATGATGTGTGCCCTTTTTTCTACTGACTTTGAAATTCAGGGTGTTCATTTATTTTTGGATAAGATTGCAAACATGATAAATCATAAATATTGTTAATATTATTATTATTATTATTATTATTATTATTATTATTATTATTAACATATTCAGAAAATAAATGTTTGTTTACTAATTAAACTAAATTATTGTCATGACAATTGTATGTTGTTGTAATGTGTAATAAATATGAGCAGGTATATTATTAATATTAATATTAATATTATTAGCCTTAGTTCACCCCGTGATCCTTGGCATTAAGTGTAGGGACACATATCAATAGACTTTTAATGAATTGACTCGAACTTTCGTTTGTTAATGGACAAATCACTTTGTATAAGGGCTGGTCCGCTTTCTACAGAAGCATGGGCTTGGGTCCGAAACAATCCATGTTAGCGAAATAGAAGAGTAATGAGCACCCTGTTACATTAAGATCATTGATCTTATGTGTATATGTATGTGTGTATGTATGTATGTATATATATATTTGCGAGAAAAATATAATATGGGGGATTGGAAGTGATGCAGACAATTACATTGATGGAAGTTACAATCTATCTGAAATATGAAAGCTGATCTATCCCCTAAAGAAAAAAGAAAAAAATAGAAAAAAGATAATTGATCATATAGGCCTATACTTTTTATTTATCGTTTAGGGAGGGCACTTCATAAAATACACTTGGAGAGATACGTCATTTTAATATGACCTTCATAACATAAGGCTGCCGAAATAAAGGTAACAGAGCTCCCTCACAGTTTATCCTCAATGTTGTGTAACATAGTAGATACAACAGGCCTGTATGCCTGATTCATGTAGATGACAAATGAAAATGAATGATTCTTTCCATCTGAACAGCCTTTGCAGAAACAAATGGCCCATATTTACTGGGGTATTCAAACTTTTCTTGTTCTTAGGCTACCCTATTGTAGCCTATACAGCTTCTTTCTCTGTGTTTGGCAGCTACACCCCTAAACCTGAAGTATTTTAGACTAATCAGTGAAGGATGTGCACAGCCTGGTCTCAGAGCAAAACCTATTACATTTGACTAAAATCCGTGCCACTCAATTTAGTATGATATTTTACTTTATGTTAGGTTGCATTACATTGGCCTACGTAAATCGGGGACACTTAAATTAGTATGATATGTTAAAGGATGTTATAGGCAAAAACGAATGCTGGGTGGATGGTATGAGAAAAATGCCTAGCAACCCAAAGGTTGCATGTTAGAATGTCATCATGGACAACATTAGTATTTTAGCTAATTAGCAACTTCACAACTACTTACTACTTTTTAGCTACTTTGCAACTACTTACTTTGCAACTACTTATCCTAACCTTAACCCTTTAACCAAACTCATAACCCTATTCTTAACCCTAACCCTAACCCCTAACCTAACGTAGCATATCATACTCCCTAATGTAAAGTAACATATCATACTAAATGGAGTGGCACTGATTTTAGTAAAATATAATAGACTATGTTTAGCTGTGAGACCACAGCCAGCATGCAGAGATGCTTCGATCTAGAGCGAGCTGATGTTGCAAGTCTGTGAGAGAGTGAAATATTGTTTTCAGTCTGGATAAATGCAAACATGCAGCTTCTCTCTGCCTGCCAGAAGTTAACATCTCTGCAGTATAAAATAGCAGCATTCAAAGGCAGAATTGCCTAATCCGTATTTAAGTGTTTTGCCTTGTTATAGCCACAAATTCAATAGGAAATAAGAATAGAACCAAATGTCACCTCAAGAACAATGTGGCAAGTATTTGCTCATGCATGACTGCATGACTGCATACCTGTTTATGTTCTGGTATTGATACTACTCTGTAGTAGACCTTTGTTAAACATAATACTGGATGAACTACACTGGGAATTCCTAATGTGATACAGGCTATCCAGCCAATGCTTTCTATTGATGGAGATTACATCCGAGATTGGGGCACAATTGCGCGTGTTCAATATCTGTTCATTGCGGAATTATTCTGTTGATGATGTGTTTTTCCATCAGCCTACTAAAGAAGTTCCATACTTCAAGGTGCACTTCTCTGTTCCGCCACGGTATGCCTGGACGCCTTTTCCAGCACCAGCGGCCAACTCCGCGTCCACACCCACGACGCCGCGTGCACTGTTACGCAGGCTTTCAGGCTGCGTAATCCTGAACGAGCACGTCGAGAGCAACAAGCAGTTCGCAAACAACTTTTGACAGTACAGTATTTGAACATGTTTGAAGATTGTATGCATAGTAAAGGATCGCCTTTGGGTTATTGACTATGACAGCAACCCGAAATCTGATGGAAATAAAAGTATACAGCTTTTAGTGAATCTTTCTTGAATTTCGGCGAAAGATTAGGCTACAATGTGTGTAGATAGAGCCTGTCGGCTTATCTATGGAGATTGATAGTCAGGCTATTGTTATAGTTGAGGTTAAGCATATGTTGCGTATTCGTATATTCTCATGTTTCATTGTCATTCTATACTCAAGTTTCACTATCAACAGGTCAAAAAAATTCGACTCCGGTGGGACTCGAACCCACAACCTTTGAATTACATCGATCTTTAACCTAGAAGTCCAATGCGCTATCCATTGCGCCACGGAGCCGCTGAGGATGTGGGAAGCAGTTGCGAATACGACCCTCGGCCTTGAAACATGCCCCTCTTTCTGTCAAGGTTAGGGCGGTTATATGCTGCACACGATTTCTATTAAAATCCAAAGTCTCAAACAAATCCATCAAACGCTTTAATTTTGGGGGGTTTCAAAATAGATGACCCAAGCTGTAGCCTACAATAACTCACGTTTTTTGGCCATATATTATTAGGCTACATAGGCCCATTATAAACTCAACACAACCATTACACCACTCCAGCACTCAGTCTCAGTACCGTCTCTTAGATATTTCTCAGCACCATCTCTTACATATTAGGAACTTGTTGGTATTTCGTTACAATATTGTAGTGGCAGTTTGAGACAACGGACATTTCTGGAAGCGAAAACCAATCATATCGCTGTTCCCTACCAAGAACTTACCAAGAATTGCCCTGGCCAACCAATCAGACACGGTACCGCTACCAAGACGTTACCATGAATTCATGATTCTGTTGACCTTAACAAGGACCCCAGGACCAGTGGAAGCAAAACTGCCTTTTAACATCAAAGATCCACCACCATCTTTTACAGTAGGTATGAGGTTATTTTCTTCATCCTTCCTTTGACGCCAAACCCACCACTCATGTTTTACTATCAACAGGTCAAAAACTAAACTCCGGTGGGACTCGAAACCACAACCTTTGAATGAATTCAACCCTTCACCTAGAAGTCTCATGCGCTAGCCATTGCAAAGATATCGCTCATCGGTCAAGGTTGCCCAACCAGGAATTAATAGGGCATGTTTTTAAAAACCAAAAATGAACATACTGGTCGATTAGGACCCTGACTTGAATCCCGAGTTGGCTGCTGTATTTAGCCTAGAATTGTGTTTTTTTAATGCTTTCTTTTCCTTACCTTGAAAATCTGAGAGTAGAAAAGCATCGGGCTTCTGCCGACATACATCATCATCCATAATTTTTAAATATGAAAACCTGTCTCTTTTTGTCAAACCGCTCACTCTCGTCAGGATTCGAACTTGTAGAAGGGTACATTTGTTAGGCCTAAATCTTGTGTATCCCAATTAAGAGAAAGGGCTTAATCTAAATTATAAATGTAATGTCATGATCACATCGAAAACGTAATGTTAGCTAAGTTGTTTTGATTGTAAATCAAGGAAGTAATTGAAGACAACAGAATTGGAGGAAGATGTGAGAATGACAAATATACTCATTTTTAAAAAATCTGTGCACATAGCACACAAGCAGGGAAATTAAATAGTTTATACAATGGCGCATTCCAAGACTGACATTAATTGATCAGAATGTAATTACAGCATTCAGCTGAGGGCTTTTGTGCTCAGAGTGAATTAAGAGGAAGGGGAGAATACTGTTGACTAATACATCAATGAAAAATGATGCTGTATAAGCTTGAAAAATAGTAACACAGTTAAATAAACACCACAGAGGGACAAACAATTGAACACAAATAATTAAAATTCTATATAATTAACTGGAAATGGAGCGCGACTGATCGTTGGCTCCAATCAGAATGCCCAGCCCGTAAGGAACAGAGGACAAGGAGCTGACTGAGGAACAGCCGAGCATAGATGTGGAGAATGGACAGAGGCCCAGCCGGGCACAGGTGTGGAGGTCATAAACTCTCAGTTCCATTCCATTACACATACAGTGGGGAGAACAAGTATTTGATACACTGCCGATTTTGCAGGTTTTCCTACTTACAAAGCATGTAGAGGTCTGTAATTTTTATCATAGGTACACTTCAACTGTGAGAGACGGAATCTAAAACAAAAATCCAGAAAATCACATTGTATGATTGTTAAGTAATTAATTTGCATTTTAATGCATGACATAAGTATTTGATCACCTACCAACCAGTAAGAATTCCGGCTCTCACAGACCTGTTAGTTTTTCTTTAAGAAGCCCTCCTGTTCTCCACTCATTACCTGTATTAACTGCACCTGTTTGAACTCGTTACCTGTATAAAAGACACCTGTCCACACACTCAATCAAACAGACTCCAACCTCTCCACAATGGCCAAGACCAGAGAGCTGTGTAAGGACATCAGGGATAAAATTGTAGACCTGCACAAGGCTGGGATGGGCTACAGGACAATAGGCAAGCAGCTTGGTGAGAAGGCAACAACTGTTGGCGCAATTATTAGAAAATGGAAGAAGTTCAAGATGACGGTCAATCACCCTCGGTCTGGGGCTCCATGCAAGATCTCACCTCGTGGGGCATCAATGATCATGAGGAAGGTGAGGGATCAGCCCAGAACTACACGGCAGGACCTGGTCAATGACCTGAAGAGAGCTGGGACCACAGTCTCAAAGAAAACCATTAGTAACACACTACGCCGTCATGGATTAAAATCCTGCAGCGCACGCAAGGTCCCCCTGCTCAAGCCAGCGTATGTCCAGGCCCGTCTGAAGTTTGCCAATGACCATCTGGATGATCCAGAGGAGGAATGGGAGAAGGTCATGTGGTCTGATGAGACAAAAATAGAGCTTTTTGGTCTAAACTCCACTCGCCGTGTTTGGAGGAAGAAGAAGGATGAGTACAACCCCAAGAACACCATCCCAACCGTGAAGCATGGAGGTGGAAACATCATTCTTTGGGGATGCTTTTCTGCAAAGGGGACAGGACGACTGCACCGTATTGAGGGGAGGATGGATGGGGCCAAGTATCGCGAGATCTTGGCCAACAACCTCCATCCCTCAATAAGAGCATTGAAGATGGGTCATGGCTGGGTCTTCCAGCATGACAACGACCCAAAACACACAGCCAGGGCAACTAAGGAGTGGCTCCGTAAGAAGCATCTCAAGGTCCTGGAGTGGCCTAGCCAGTCTCCAGACCTCAACCCAATAGAACATCTTTGGAGGGAGCTGAAAGTCTAATAATACAATGTGATTTTCTGGATTTTTGTTTTAGATTCCGTCTCTCACAGTTGAAGTGTACCTATGACAAAAATGACAGACCTCTACATGCTTTGTAAGTAGGAAAACCTGCAAAATCGGCAGTGTATCAAATACTTGTTCTCCCCACTGTAAGAGTCATTGGACGAATGCGTCTTCTGTATGGGGGAGTTTTGTTAAGAGCCCCGACGCTCGGTCTGAACATTAACACGCATCGCTTGCGGTACGGTTTTGGAAGCATAAGGACCTTATCTTTCAAATACAAAACAAAAAACAAAAGGTTAAATTGATACACACCTTTATAGGGTTAGTGTTACCACAGGGCCATATCTCCATGTTACAGTGTGTGTTTACCTGTGCTAATTAGCTATATGTGTGGTCCTCTGTAGCTCAGCTGGTAGAGCACGGCGCTTGTAACGCCAAGGTAGTGGGTTCGATCCCCAGGACCACCCATACACAAAAAATGTATGCACGCATGACTGTAAGTCGCTTTGGATAAAAGCGTCTGCTAAATGGCATATTATTATTATGTGTCTCCTAACACCTGTGTGTAAACGGAAGACGGACGCCACAAAAGTGTTGTCACTGAAAAATACTGTCGGCTGCAACAGTAAGTGTGTATTTTGCATTTGTGAAATTATTTTGATGTGATGTGAAAGTAGAGGGTTTTATGTTTCTAGAACCGTACCGCAATTGAGACGTTTAGATGGAGTATTTTGGGCTTCCAGAGCCAATTCACCTTTAAACAGAACATGTAAGGTCCTTGGACTATATGGAGTAACGTTAGGCTCCTTTAGTCTATTGTTGGGCTACCTCTCAACAGTGCAGTGAAATATCAAAATAAAAGTAACAACAATAACACAATAAGGCATGTGGTAAACAAATATGAAAAGGTATAAAAGTAGGAGTAAAACTAGCAGTAACGGTATGTACTATGAAATGTGCTATGTCAACAAGTAGATAAAGTGAGCAGTACAAATAAATAGTAATAAATTAATAAATAATGGCAGCAGTGATGGTAGTGAATGAGTGAGTGTGCAAGAGCCGCTGCTTTTGTGGAGCGATAGTTAACAATGCTTTGTGGGTGACAAGTTGTCGAAGTGTTCAGAGGGTCCCTGATTCGAGCCCAGGTTGAGACAAGGAGAGGGACGTAAGCAATACTGTTACAGAGAGTCAGTGGAAATAGTCTCTTAAGGTGCAGGGGAACAGCAGGTTGTGCAGGTGGACAGCTAGGCTTTTCAACAGTCTTATGGCCTGGTGGTGGATGCTCCGTTACCGTTTGCCAGACGGAAGCGGAGAGAACAGGCCGTGGCTGAAGTCCTTGGTGATCTTCCGGGGGATGGTGCAGCTGCCTTTACAGGCGGTGATGTAGCAAGACAGGATGCTCTCAATGGTGCATACAGTGGGGGAAAAAAGTATTTAGTTAGCCACCAATTGTGCAAGTTCTCCCACTTAAAAAGATGAGAGAGGCCTGTAATTTTCATCATAGGTACACGTCAACTATGACAGACAAAATGAGGAAAAAAAATCCAGAAAATCACATTGTAGGATTTTTAATTAATTTATTTGCAAATTATGGTGGAAAATAAGTATTTGGTCAATAACAAAAGTTTCTCAATACTTTGTTATATACCCTTTGTTGGCAATGACACAGGTCAAACGTTTTCTGTAAGTCTTCACAAGGTTTTCACACACTGTTGCTGGTATTTTGGCCCATTCCTCCATGCAGATCTCCTCTAGAGCAGTGATGTTTTGGGGCTGTCGCTGGGAAACACAGACTTTCAACTCCCTCCAAAGATTTTCTATGGGGTTAAGATCTGGAGACTGGCTAGGCCACTCCAGGACCTTGAAATGCTTCTTACGAAGCCACTCCTTCGTTGCCCGGGCGGTGTGTTTGGGATCATTGTCATGCTGAAAGACCCAGCCACGTTTCATCTTCAATGCCCTTGCTGATGGAAGGAGGTTTTCACTCAAAATCTCACGATACATGGCCCCATTCATTCTTTCCTTTACACGGATCAGTCGTCCTGGTCCCTTTGCAGAAAAACAGCCCCAAAACATGATGTTTCCACCCCCATGCTTCACAGTAGGTATGGTGTTCTTTGGATGCAACTCAGCATTCTTTGTCCTCCAAACACGACGAGTTGAGTTTTTACCAAAAAGTTATATTTTGGTTTCATCTGACCATATGACATTCTCCCAATCCTCTTCTGGATCATCCAAATGCACTCTAGCAAACTTCAGACGGGCCTGGACATGTACTGGCTTAAGCAAGGGGACACGTCTGGCACTGCAGGATTTAAGTCCCTGGCGGCGTAGTGTGTTACTGATGGTAGGCTTTGTTACTTTGGTCCCAGCTCTCTGCAGGTCATTCACTAGGTTCCCCCGTGTGGTTCTGGGATTTTTGCTCACCGTTCTTGTGATAATTTTGACCCCACGGGGTGAGATCTTGCGTGGAGCCCCAGATCGAGGGAGATTATCAGTGGTCTTGTATGTCTTCCATTTCCTAATAATTGCTCCCACAGTTGATTTCTTCAAACCAAGCTGCTTACCTATTGCAGATTCAGTCTTTCCAGCCTGGTGCAGGTCTACAATTTTGTTTCTGGTGTCCTTTGACAGCTCTTTGGTCTTGGCCATAGTGGAGTTTGGAGTGTGACTGTTTGAGGTTGTGGACAGGTGTGTTTTATACTGATAACAAGCTCAAACAGGTGCCATTAATACAGGTAACGAGTGGAGGACAGAGGAGCCTCTTAAAGAAGAAGTTACAGGTCTGTGAGAGCCAGAAATCTTGCTTGTTTGTAGGTGACCAAATACTTATTTTCCACCATAATTTGCTAATAAATTCATAAAAAATCCTACAATGTGATTTTCTGGATTTTTTTCCCTAATTTTGTCTGTCATAGTTGACGTGTACCTATGATGAAAATTACAGGCCTCTCTCATCTTTTTAAGTGGGAGAACTTGCACAATTGGTGGTTGACTAAATACTTTTTTTCCCCACTGTATGTAGAAGCTGGTGTCTTTCAGGACAAGGCTCCCATCTGGCAACTTTTTGAAGATGGGCCGCTCCATGTCTGTTATGGAAATTAGGGGAAAAGATTGTAATGGTGAGGATAAGATGTAAAATGTAATCATAGTGAGCAGATTGGATGTATAGATGGAACATTAAATGACTAGTGCCTAACCTTTACCTAACATCTCAACACAGTAGGGGATAAAAGTGCATGTTTATTCAATATCACACAGTCAAATGTGTTAAGTATTAGTATCTAACGTTAGCTAACTGGGTGTGACAAAACTTAGGCCTACTATAAAATCACACACTTTATGATTTTAGCTTAGTATGGAAGTATTGGGGCTGACAGATTATTTTGATGATAATGTGACAAACTATTTTGACAACCTGTCAAAACACACTGTTACTGTAAGTACTGTAGCTAGTTAGCTAAATTGTTAGCCAACTGTACTAACGTGATGTAGCCTAATGCACTGATATTACTTGCTAGTGCTAGATATTCGAATCGAAAACAGCAGACAACAAAACTTCTGATTTCAGAAAAAGATAACGTAAGCCCCAAAAGTTTTAAAACTTTACTGTTGAATGAAATGTTCATGGTAGAGATGGAGAGGAGAGACGCTCCTCTTCTAGTGCCGGACAATTCTATAGCTCTGCTCTCATTGGTCAATTCTTGGTTACTTCCTGGTTGCACTGGGGTCTCGGATGGGTTGGCGAGTGCAATTCTTGGTTACGTCTTGGTTGCAGACGGCGATATGATTGGTTGTCGCAACTAGAAATGTCCTCGAGTCACCGTTGTCAGGGGGGAGCCACTGAGGGTGTAGGGAAAAGTTTGGAATAGAACCCTCGGCCTCAAAACATGCCCATCTTTTGTCCACATGTTATTCTGTCAGGTTTAGGGCGGTTTTGAAATATGCTGCACATGATTTGAATTAAAATCCCAAGTCTCTCAAAAAACATCAAACACTTTTATTATTTTTGGTTTCAAAATAGACTATTGCAAAGAGACTATCGGCATGGAGGTGGCATTTAATTGTAGATTTGGAGACTTGGTGACCAAAGATTTTCGTTAATTCTCCAACTTTGGCACTTCAATTTTCCTTTGCTTCCTGAACCATCTTCCTGGTGGGGACAAGATACACTTGCTTCCAAAACCAGGCAAGTTTACCACTGTTCCAGTTGTTTTAAGCTTCAAAATTGTTGCCCTAATAATGGTAAGTGGTACATTTGTAGAATTTCTTTGTACCCATTGCCTGATTTATGAAGGTAACAACCATTTGTCTCTTTTCGTTTACTAAATAAGTTGAGCTATTTCGCTCAGTGTATCCCAAATAAGTTGATGCTGATTAGAAACTATATTAAATGCGTAATTGTAGGGAAATATCCAAATGAATGCATGATTGGCCTCCAACAGATTGAACAGCTCCTAACACTGTTGTTCTCCACCAAATTAGGATTCTTCTTTTCTTTACCATTTAAAGTCTCCCCAAATATCCTTTGTGCTGCCCTTGGCGAGATTGCCATAGTAACAGGTTCCCAACCATATGGAGGAAGAGAAGGGGGCAGGCAGTTGGAGGTGGGGGGAACAGCACAGGTCAAGGATGCTTTGTGCCTTTGTGTTTCACCTTTCCCACTTTCAGCTCACAATGGGAGTGCCCAGTTCATGAACTTTGAATCCTCAACCTCACCGGCTTGCGCATCCAACCAATCACAAGGGAATGTGATATGTATGTCCCTTTCTGCAATGCAAACGTGGCATTACAATTTGAATGGCAGCACAGAAATACATGCATTTGGAGTATCATCCCTCCTCCTCAGTTGCCAACACGTGAAGAAGAGATGCACCTTCGGCCATTTGCGATCATGTGACCCAAAGTCAACGGGAGGTCATTCTCGCTGACTATTTGACTTCTGCCTGAGCTACTGTGGAAAAGAACATGACAAACGACTCCATTTATCCAATCAGCTTTCACACACACACACACACACAGTCTCTCTCTCACACACACACGCCACTCCTCTTGCTTGTTCTTCTCATTGCATCGTGTGTGCATCACATGACCTGAGAGGGAGCGTCACCGTGGAGATGATGGATGGGGCTTTTAGTACCTATTTAGAATGAAGCTGTCCACACCGCTCTCTAATTACCCACTCCCTGAAGGAGGCTGCTGCCCCACTTAATTGCTTTTTGTTTGTTGACCTAGTTGAGCCCTTAGACGGATTGGTAAGAGAGAGAAAGACAAGGAGAGAAAGAGGGAAAGAAAGGTGCGATTTGAGATCGACCTATAGCCCCTACCGTCCATTACACTTCTTTATTGTCCCAGTCTGATCTGAAAGATTTTGATTGGTATTGGTAGGATGGTAAGCACAGAACTCTGAGAGGCGGACCAGTGGCTTGACGTTTTCTGGTTCAAATCTTGGGTCGGATGATAAAGGTGGGAACTGAACTGGAAACCGGAGAGCTGCTGGTTTCAGATTATAGCTACCATCCACTGCTGTTGTGCCCTTGAGAAACGCATTAACCATCCACCCTCCAGGGGAACTCCACTGCAGCTGATGTGTGTTGTCTAAGGAGAATAGGAGCAGAGCAAGAGACACATTTCTGTAGTAATGGATGGACTAACAAAGTACTATTCTATTCCATTTACCGCCATATTGCTTACACCTATCCAGAAAGTATATTTTTCTTTAAGGTATATAAGTAGGATGTAGTGGTGGACCGTAGATTGATTCAACATAACAGTATTTGCCAGAGTCATGAATATGCCTTTAAAGTTGATCATATTCCTTAAAAGGTACCTTTTTAACAGCATCCTCAACATCTGGCAACACATATATGAAGGTTGTCATATTTGGCTGAGGCAGGTCTCACGTTCAGATCTGAATGTGTTTTAAAAAAATGCACTCACAATGGAATCACAGCATTTCTAATTAAGTAAGGGATTGGTTCGCACTCTCCCACCTACGTGCCACTGCCATTTCTCATCTATCAACCCAATCACAAGTATCACCTGAGCAGGACAGCAATTTATAGGTGCTCTATCAGTTAGACAGCTCATCGTTCAGAACAAATGAATAATTTTAAGCTGAAATAAAAGAGAAACAGACTACATCAGGAATACCATCTGTAAACTCAGAGAACAGAATCTGTCATCGTCGCTTAACACAGCCAGTACAACAACCTCTGAAATACCACAAAGAGTACTGGCCGCACCACAATGCACACCGCTCTCAACCCATAGAGACTGGAGACAAGGCAGCAGGATATCTGTCTGCTGTATACGGTCCTAAGGATTGTTCGCACATAACTCACAGAGCTTCTCCCGCCCCATAAATAAGTCTGCCTTCTTTTGATAATGTCAGCTTAATGTTTAGTCAATAAACTCTTCTCTGCTGGTGTGCTTTTACAAAGGCTGCTTTTTCCCAATATATAGTATATCCTCAAGTATACACTCTTAGAAAAAATAGGTGCTATCTAGAACCTAAATGGGTTCTTTGGCTGTCCCCACCCTCTAAATAACCCTTTTTGGTTCCCGGTAGGACCCTTTTGGTTCCAGGAAGAACTATTTTGGGTTCCATGTAGAACCTTTTCCACAGAGGGTTCTACTTGGAACCCATAAGGGTTGTACCTGGAACCAAAAAGGGTTCTCCTATGGGGACAGCCACCCTTTTGGAACCCTTTTTTCTAAGAGTACTGTAATCATACACCTTGATAATGTGGCACATTTTACCTTTATTTAACCAGGTAAGCCAGTTGAGAACAAGTTCTCATTTACAACTGTGACCTTGCCAAGATAAAGCAAAGCAGTGCGATAAAAACAACACAGAGTTACATATGGGGTAAACAAAACATAAAGTCAAAAATACAAACAGAAAATCTATATACAGTGTGTACGAATGTAGTAAGTTATGGAGGTAAGGCAATAAATAGGCCATAGTGCAAAATAGTTACAATTTCGTATTAACACTGGAATGATAGATGTGCAAAAGATGATGTGCAAATAGAGATACTGGGGTGCAAATTAGCAAAATAAATAACAATATGGGGATGACTTTGCATACAATGGCCATGTCCCCGGGACCACCCATACGTAAAAATGTATGTGCACATGACTGTAAGTCGCTTTGGATAAAAGCGTCTGCTAAATGGCATATTATTATTATTATTATATGTTTAAACTTGCTGCCTTACACACGACACACGCACACAAGCAGGCACGCATGCACATACACACACTGTCGTCTCATTTATTCTAGACATTCTATTCCTCTCAGTAATGCTTGGACCCTACAGCACCCAATGTCACAGGAAGGCCAAAAAGATCATCAAGGACAACAACCACCCAAGCCACTGCCTGTTCACCCCGCTATCATCCAGAAGGCAAGGTCAGTACAGGTGCAATAAAGCTGTGACTGAGAGACTGAAAAACAGCTTCTATCTCAAGGCCATCAGACTGTTAAATAGCCTTCACTAGCACCATAGAAGCTGCTTCCTATATACATAGATTATAAATCACTGGCCACTTTAATAAATGGAACACTAGTCACTTTAATAATGTTTACAAATCTTACATTCCTCATCTCATATGTATATACTGTATTCTATACTATTCTACTGTATCTTAGTCTATGCTGCTGTGACATTGCTCGTCCATATATTTATTTATATATTCTTAATTCCATTGTTTTACTTAGATTTGTGTGTATTGGGTATATGTCGTGAAATTGTTACATATTACTTGTTAGATATTGCTGCACTGTCGGAGCTAGAAACACAAGCATTTCGCTACACCCGCAATAACATCTGCTAAACACGTGTATGTGACAAATAAAATTTGATTTGAGAATGGTTGAGAACTGAAGCATCCCTTTCTCTATAAGCCTCTGGGTCAGACTCCACTGAACCTTCACCAGCTCATAATGATGACACAACCTATGCATCAGCAGATCTACTAGCATTAGCCAATAGTCTCTGGGCCTCTATGTGGACAGTTGAGGAAAGTTTAGGTCTGGTGGTGAGGGAACTAGTTTTTCAGGCCAACCCAACCTTAACATCAACATAATCCACATTTACTGAAGGAGACAAACTGAGTTAGACTGGAAAACAAATAACTTGTAGCTGATAAAATGTGGGGGGTGGTTTAAATTTGTAGAGGGAGGTAGGCTGTGACCAAGCCAGAGAATTACCATAGTAAGTGAGTGAGAAGCAGTGTGGTGCCGCTATATAACCCAGCAGCACGCTCTCTTCCTGCTACTAACGACTCCAGAGGTGTAATGAAGACAAACCCAGGCAGAAATTAGCAGCGACAGTAACTAAAACATTGATAAATAAGCCACTAATAAAAAGGAGGAGTGGGGCAATGTAGGGGGTAGAGAGAGGAGAAGGGACGTGATTAGTACAGTGCACGGTGCAGAAACGTGACGATTTATCTGTCTCGTCTCGTATTTTCTCAAGACACACTGAAAACAGCAATGGCCAATGGTAAATGGATTTGCCTAGAAAAATCTATCCCCCATATGACCGTGTGCATGTATGTCTGTGTCTTAACCGCACGTTGAACCCTCACTGTTCTTTTCCCCCTGCTGATCCGACTAATATCCTTCGCCTGTATGACTTATCTGTGTGTACCGCGTGTGCACCGTCCTACGCTCTGAGAGCACGCCATGATTGATGGGCTTTGCAGCCACACAAAAAAGAAGAGCCCAAGACAAATGGGGGTCACACAAGACTTATTAAAACAACAATTCTTATGATAAGCAAAACACTTAGGAAAATTAAACTTATACATTCTAATTTTCATTAAATTATTTTTTAATGAGAACATTCATCTTGCGAGAATCTATCCAATTAATTTCACAGTAACCTTTTCTTATAAGCAGGCCGTTTTTTTAATCATCCATTTATATTTTCCAAAAACATGAGGCTGGATAAAACTGTACATTTAAAAATCTGAATATTCCAATAGAAACCCCAGTCATCTCAACAGTGAAGGCCTAACGGAGTGATGTGAATGGGGAGGAAACAGCCCCAGCAGAGGGGGCAGAACTGAAGGTTTCATGAGGGGGGTATCAGTAATGTGTACCCCCGCCTACACTCCCCCCCTCCTCCAGTGTGTGTGGAGGTTATCAGTTAGGTGTGCCCCTATCGTGGCCTCGCTCTCTCCGTATGACGGGCAGCCCTGGAGGATAATAAAGAGTGATGATGCTGATGTTGTGCCATCCACCTCCCTCAACATCCCCCCCACCTCCCCTATCCTCTCTTGCAGAACCCTTCGCCCCTTCATTTATCACCTCTCCCCCTCCTCCCTGCCCCCCCCCACTCTAATTCTGGTTTAATAACCGCCGCCTCCATTCATCACAGTATCGATGGCTCTGACAGGCCGGTGGCGGCTAACGCTAGCTCCCCTCTCCTTTCCTCACGTGTGGCCGTGGGGTCACCGGGAGGTCAGGCTGTCAATAAGTACGTCCTGCGCCATTGTTCCTCGGAGTAAGATGCTGAAATGCACACACGAACACCCACACATCGTCAGTCAAGTGGACTGTCTTGTTTGAAAAGCAACAAGCAAGACACAAATACCAAGTCAAACACACGTTGAAAGGATCAGTCTCAAAATGTAAAATTATGCACCTGAGGAACATCAGAATCAATAAAGGCATCAAACTGGACTATCTTGAGGGGTTATTGTCTTACCCCGTTTACTATATGCTGAATACACTGTACATAATATGTTTGTCTTACCTATGAGCAACATTTGTGTCAAAATGGGTGGATGGAACACCGCGACATAAAAACAAACCCCTCTATTGTCAGCCTCCATCATGCCAGGCAGTTTGTTCACCGCTGCACAGCTTGGGTTTGTGGCAGAGAGACAGGACAGCAGCTGAACTTCACCCAGACCCATAACCAGGGCCCATTACAGTACACAGGGGGGTGCTTGCAGAGGAGTGTGCGTGTGTTGTACCGCAGGACTCTAATTCACAGAGCGCATCCTATTGGCAAAGCTCATTGAGCTAATTAATAATGCAGCACAGAACAGAGAGGGATGGGAGTCATTAGGGAGCTGCGGCTGTGCTCTCAGCCCTGTGGTGGAGCGCCACTGTGTGTGTTTGTGTGTATGAGAGAGATAAAGAACGCAAGGGAGCTTCTGTGCGTGTTTGCAATTGTATTATAGAGAAGTGTGTGAGAGAGGGGGGGGGATGTGTGACCTTTGCTGCAGACGTGCATGACTACATGTGTCACGGCAAAGACCAGAATTCAGATAGAGGGTGTGCATTTGAATACGTGTGACTTTGCATGTGGGTGTGTGAGTGTGCAGGTGCTCTGAAGTCAGAGAGAGTTTGTGTGTGAGAGAGAGCGAATGGCCATTGTACAGACACCACGGCCCCTCTCCTCTCTCTCACACACGCACCTGCACCCTGCAACGGAGAGGCCCGCTGCTGGTGACTATGATTTATTCATTATCTAGGATCAAGACAAACAACATCAAACCAATGTACTACAGCAGCCCTCTCTACCTGTTAGCTCCTGGTGACTGGGAGCCATTGTGAACAGAGTTAAAAGAGGAACAGAGAGAATTCATGGAAGTACTTTACACTAAGTGCAATGAACACTGTAATTACTCGAGTTACAACATTGTATTAACATGTTACACTGCACTTCTGTGTAATGTTCCACTAAACCATAGTGTATAATACAAATAACTGGCTGATTTAGTATAATAATGAGAATGAAGTATAACATGTAAAAATGTATGCACTCTAACTGTAAGTTGCTCTGGATAAGAGCGTCTGCTAAATGACTAAAATGTAAAATGTATAAAGTCCATTCATTGCCTTACGAAATGCAACATAGTGGAAATGAGTTCATGTACAAAAACATACTAATAATGCCAGAGCAAAGTCATGGCAATAAAGAAAACAAAGACAAGACATAAATATATATATATATTTTTAAACACTAACATCAGGAACACATTAAAGTACATTACAACGCCACAGCATAAGATTAATACCATGCATATTTAAAACGATCATTCTTATTAAGGGACCACCTGATTTAGGCTCACACATGGAGTGGCACACAGAAAGCTTGATCACCTGACCTGTGGCATTTTGTCTGAGGTGTACAGAATGGTGTGTTATTGTTTTTACTATCAAGGACCACTTTGGAAACAAGTGTTTTAATTAATGCTTTCAAGTGATATCATCTGGGTCCACATTGTACATTTTGCTGTATATATCTGTTACCCAAAATAAAGTAAATTCAATCATTGGAGAGAAACCTGCAAGGATAACACTTTAGTTAACCTCCTGCAGAGCTGAGTAGTATAACAACATGGTGCAAGACCATGAGTGCCTTGTATGTCATCAATGGCTTCTTCTAATTATGCATGACCTATTGGGGCGTCATCCCAGTACAAACATTTTAGAGAGTGCTTTATACATAGCTATGCACTAATGTGGATATAGGACCTTGAAGGTCAGAATTTTGCCAACAAGTGAAGTCCTGCCAAGATGTAACAGGCAAGGACAGGGCATCCCCATACATAAAGCATCAGCCAAGGACAATGGTTGGCTTGAACGTTTACTAAATTGACCAAAGGAGAAACAATGCTATTGCAATGTTGTTACAATGGGCCAAAAAAGAAAGAAACAAGCCTACATTCACTCCACATTTGCAAACCACTGCCGAGACCAAGTCGGAAACAAGAAGGACTACCATAATGACCACAAGCAGGACCCTGGTTCAAATTGAGAGTAGGATGTCATTAGCTTTACATCATGAAGGCAACATGCCTCTGAATAACTGAGCGTCATTATTGGTAACAAGCTCTGCAGGTCGAGACTGGGTCAGTGAATAGAAAACGAATTAAGAAGGTGTGACTGACAAACTATGTTTACCTGGAATATGTAGTGAGGTATTTCTTAGCCAGATCTGACACACCGTAGGAAGGACAGAAAAAAAAAAAAAACTACTGCAACATGACATGTAATTTGTAAACAAGAAAAATAACACAGTCTAACATTTAACAGTGATGGTGAAATTAACTCTAACTAAAACCTATTCTAGACTAACTGGTCAGTTACATCATCAGAGCCTGATAGCAACAGTGCAGTTAAAAGCCCTAAGGCAAGCTCCTCCTAAACCTGTATACAGTATCTACTGTAATCCTGAAAATCTTTCATCTTATAATTGTAAACGATATACCAATTTGATACCATTTTAAAAACGTAAAATATCTTCATTACAGTCTCTGGATTTAACTACTTCCAGGTAATATGCTACAGAATGTCCTCACAAAGATCAGATGTCAGAGATGAGTAGCTGTCTACATGCTGTGAGGCAGTACACACCACAGTAAAGTACATACAGACATAATGTATCTTCTCTGTAATGGATATAACAGCATCTGGGGAGAGTAATTGTGATGCATTATGTCTCTGCATGGCCTATACACATGAGAGCTCTGGGGGGGGGGGGGGGGGGGGCTGCTGCTCTACAGGGAATGCTGTGTGAGAGGGCCTGGGTGATGTGTTATTCCCCATAAAGATGAAGGTTAGGATTTGGGAAGGGTAAGCTGACCCTAGATCTGTGCCAGCGGGCAACTTATACCCCCAGGCCAGCATACAGCAAATACAGTATTTGTTCATGGAGGCTGATTTGCTAGAGGTCACATGGTCAGCAGCGATAGGACACCCAGTTCCTCCAGCTTGGCCTTGGCTACCGCCTCCCAGCCCTTATTGGCCAACGGGTTCCTGGGGGATGGGTGCATGATGCCCTCCACCCGTACCTCCATGCCCGCTGCAGAGAGGGCTCGCCGTGCTCGCTGCTCTGCCACTCTGCCAACCCCAATCACCATGGTGACGCCCAGGGCAGCCACAGCCTGGCACAGTGCCATGTCACAGAGAGCCAGGAGAGCCTCACGTTCCCCAATGACCAGCTCGGGGGGTGTCAGGTTCTTGCCGGTGGTACCCATGAACATAAGTGGGCACAGGTTGTGTACAAAGAAATGGCGGAAGAACACAGCTGGCTCACCACACAGCTTGCGGAAGAAGCCCCAGAAACGGGCGCCGCTCACTTCACTCTGAATGCAGTCTAGGCCTTTGATTAGTCGCTTTGGGTGCTCCGAAGGGGGATGTCCCACCTCCCCAGTGATTTTCAGCCAATCACGGACATAGTTCACCTCACCAAAGGGGACCTGAGAGCAGAGGAGGACTGATGATTAGGTGGATAATAATACTACTCTATTTTACCCTGACTTTGATCAGATTCAAACTGAGTGGACAATATTGTTGACTTATTCTTCATGTGTACCCCTTATTCCAGACATTTCCATTCTGCAATGGTGAAGATGAGAAAGTGGTAATTACCAGTATTCACACATGATAAAAGTTTATATTATTCTCTATCAACCAAAAGTTCTAGGAGGCTACCATTTACCTTTTGCCAGCAACGACCTGGGAAAGAGGTGCCTTGAATGGAAGTAGGCTAACAATGTAGCTAACAAGTGGGAGTTGTTGCTCTCTCTCTCTTTGGCCTGCCTGCACATCCTTACCCCGGTCTGAGCCATGCCGAAGGGTCCCGGGTTCATCCCCAGAAAGAGAATACTCTGTCCGCCACGACAGTACGTCTCAACGAAGCAGCGGTGCGGTTCCCAGGCATACTCCAGCGGGTTGTAGATGTAGTGCACAGGCTCATTGAACGACAGCCGGCGAAGGTGAACGTTCAGCTCCAACTCCACGTGCAGAAAACGGGAGGCTACCGTGGAACCGTCCAACATCGACCCCGGACCCAGAGTGAGTGAACAAACGTTGTTCTCATCCGGTTCGTGTTTCTCCGCATCTCCCTCTCCAACCCTGCGGACAAATAAATAAAGCAATGCCGGTACTTAGATTATCAATAGGAATGCTAACTCGGTTAGCCCTCAACGTTAGCGGCTATTAAATTGCAGTGCCACATCAAATGTACGAGTTATTTTAAAGTAGGCATAATATATTGCACAGGTCCCCTTATAACAGAACGGCTGCATTAATGTCCTTAAAAAAGCACCTTTGTCGCTGTAGTTGCACTGTACCTTTGGAGTTCATGTGTGTTCATCCTGAGCGGAGGTTTTCCGGGAACAAAGACAAGCAATTGCATTCTGGGAATAGTAGTTCCACGCAGATAGGCGACCAACCGTTCTTATTATACAGTAGCTCAGTGCTACCAACGAAGGTGATGGTTTCTGTTTTATGTAAACAGCTCCACCTATCGTCGACTGCACTAGCACCAAATGGCATGTTTCTACGGGAACACAGAAGTATGCCTATTTTATTCTGGGTCAAAGCTCAATGGCTTTCCGTCTCTGTGATAGTGTCTTCTGATCTGCACCGCGAGGGATATGACAAAAGGAAACACATATACGCACAATCCATGCACGTGCACAGGGTTGGGGAGTAACTGATTAACCTACATGTCATCTCTTACATGTAATCTGATTACTAAAAACGGTACTACCTGTAATCAGTTACTTTACCAGCAAAAATATTGTAATCAGATTACAGATACTTTAGAAAAACTAGATGATTACTTCTTGGATTACTTTTAAATTCATCAAATATGTTTTGGGAAAAAATACATTATGACACCTTTCTGTTTTCTCAATGACATTCAATTCAGCATTGAAAAAAGGTGCAAGTTTAAGTTTCTTCCACCTGATCGAGCCTGACCACAAGTCAGAGACAACTATGATGACACACCAAATGCATTTGATGGATCCTTTTTGTCTTTTTCTAATGCATCTTAAGGGAAAAGTAATCCAAAAGTAACTGAAAGTATTACGTAACTGAGTTTGGGTAATCCTAAAGTTACGTTACTGATTACAATTTTGGACAGGTAACTAGTAACTGTAACAGATTACATTTAGAAAGTAACCTACCAAACCCTGCACGCACACACACACTTAAATGGGTAACATTACATACACAAAAGCTTAAAGGAGTGGCTATAGTGAATAAGGTAGTCTGTTTACTTAGAGCCATTCTCTCTCTCTCTCTCTCTCTCTCTCTCTCTCTCTCTCTCTCTCTCTCTCTCTCTCTCTCTCTCTCTCTCTCTCTCTCTCTCTCTCTCTCTCTCTCTCTCTCTCTCTCTCTCTCTCTCTCTCTCCCTCTCTCTCTCTCTCTCTCTCTCTCTGTCCTTTGCATGACCTCGAACATGGAGAAAGTAGAATTAGCAAAGCTTTGACCCTCATATCAGATGAACGCTACCACCGATCTTCATTTTCGATGTTACTAATGGGTAATTGGTTATCACTGACGTGTGTCAGTGTTATCTCCTGTCCTCTGAGACTTCAGGTCAAAGGTTTAACACGCTGCTACAGTTTATTTTTAATTAGCGACATTTATGTAATTACTGTTTGCATTAAAAGCTTCCTTCAAAGGTTCGTAGCACGGCTATATTGCACAAGCCGACCTTCCACTTTATTCAATATTTGTCTACAATATCCCCTAACCATTTCAATGGCCTTCTTGACTGTCCGTGGCAATCCTAGGTGAAATTTGATAAATGTTTCTACAGCACTTTATTGATGAAAGATAAAGAGAGAGAGAGAGATACACCTGGAGGAAGAGTAGGAAATGGGGGAAATTTACAAATAGAAAGAGAGGGAGGGAGAGAATGCAGTAAAGGATTGAGTGGGAGAGATGACAGGGGTGTTACATTTGAGACCGGGACTCCAGCTCCTCTGTGCAGCCAGTCTAGTGCTGTTGCCATGGCAGCAGCAGCCCTGTATCTGCAGTGCAGGCAGAGAGCCTACAGTCCCCAACAACACACACACACTCACACACCCCTCCCACGCCTGAACTGTAGCTGAACCTGAGTGAGGTCATAGGTCGGACGGCTGGGAGCATATGGGTGACAGTGAGCGATGAGTAGGGGATAGAGAAAAAGAGGGTGCAAGTGAGGGAAAGAGAAAGAGGAGGATGTGCCACACAGATGGGGCGAAAGGGGACTGAACAGAATCTAATTATCATACAGGGGGAAAAAGATAGTATTGACAGCGGAAGGGTTTCTGCTTGTTTTGCCATGAAAAAAGAGGCTTCTTTGTTTTTTATTATTCTTCGGGGTGGGGGATGCTTATTCTTTATTTTTTGATGGATATGTGGGTTTAACAAAGGATATCAAGTACAGACACTTCATACATTTCACCATGGATCATTTCACCCGTGTGTGGAGTGTGCATGTATCTCTATGAGTGTGTGTTTGGCGTCTTCTTGTTGAAGATGAGTGAGGATTGAGGGAGTGTGTGTGGAACTTGTTCCTGTTTGCGAAATGAGTTTGCCTGCATGTCTGTGTGCATTCTGCGTGCATTTGTCTTTGTGCAATGTCTCACAATGGTGCTAGACACGACACGTGTTTGAGCTGTGTGTTGTTCACTCTACCTGTCCTGCCTGCCTCTGTACACACTGTGTACGTGTGTGCGCGCGTGTGTGTGTATTGTAAGTGTGTTTGCATATCTATTCATGTATGAGCGGTACACTGATAGATGAGTTCACTTGACAGATGGTATTTACACATCCCCCTGTAATTTCCCCCATCATGCTCAGGGTGTGTGTGTGTCTGTGTGTGCGCGCCTGGTGGGTGTGTGTGGGTGCATGCATGTTTGTGTGCCTGGTGCCACAAACCTGGTTAATGTTATATTCTCAATTGCCATGAAGTACCAGCATATTCAGTTTTTGTAAACACAAACCGTGACATGTCTTGGTTTCTGGTATTTGGTGGTCAAGGTTACAGGTAGTTAGTTGTCTGACATTGACGTGTCAAATGAAAAACTAATTCGAAAGAGCTTACCTCTCATCTGACCTGCGTGCCTTGGATAGGCCTGTACACACAATAAAGAAAACACACAATATTAACACACAAATAAGGTTTTGTACAATCACACTATCTTAGGGTGGGATTCAATCCAATCGCAGGTTATAGGCATTGGGGATTTTAAAGGCAATTTCCGATTGAGCCAACATATGCAGTGTTAACCATGAATGGGATCTCCGCAAATGCGGGAACATTGCCTTTAAAAGCCGTAATGCCTATAACCCGCGATCAGATTGAATCCCGGCCTTAGTATCTTAGTAAGGTATAATCATCCTCTCTAAGATATGAATGGAGTAATGCCATACAGTCTCTGTCAGGGTTTCTAGCTGGATCTTATCCAGGAGTGACTTGGATACAGTAGGGTCAAAAGAGTTCCCCGTTGACCCCTCATCTTACTAAGGGGTCAAACAGTTGAGGTCATGGCTGCAAGTCTGTTTGTGCAGTGTCCTAATATTTAGACATACACAGTGTTACCATGGATTTGTAAATTAGAATACACTATTTTTTGACAATAACTAAATGCTCATCATAAAAATAACAATCAAATTATCATTGTTATCACTGTTGACAATATTGGCATTAAGAATAATATTCATACTATTAACAATAATATCATTGTTTCATTATCATTAGTAGCAATAGTAGGAGTGGTATTTAGTCAGTTCTTGATCACTAATAGCTGCTGTAAAAACAAACATTATGGACATTTTTAGGAAGCAGAGAGAAGAGGATTGTATACTGGAGCCTCCATAGAAAATGAATCACAGAGTGCCCTCTAGTGGCCTGCTGATATCTCATTATTACCTACAAGGGCTAATTGTTAAGTGGTATGATGTTATTGCAACACATGCAAGTGTCATAGAAAATGTCATGTTCTCACATAATATTCTCTCTGGCTCTCTGTCTCTTCCTCTCTCTCTCTTTCACATTAACTTGATGCCCTTCAGTCCTCCCTATCATTCCCTCCTGTGTCGTCGTCGCCCCCCCCCCCGATCCTCGGTCACAGCCTCTAAACATATTAGGGAGGTACAGGCAGACATCCACAGGAGCCTCTCCATCCATCAGAACACAGCCAATGGCTTTAGCAGGGCTCCCTGGGCCCGGCTGGGATTGGTGTACACCGAAATGTACAATGACCCAAAGCAACCACACATACACATTCGTAGAATGGATACACACACACACACACACATATATATATATATATATATATATATACACACACATACAGGTATGCCTCATTCCAAGTCATCTAACAAGTGCAAAGTGGTGCTCAACCACACATGCATGCTCAACCACACGCATGTTCAACCACACGCACACACACTCCCCCCAACTGTGAGCTCTATATGCTCTATGGCTAGAGATTGGATCAGGGCAGTGAGAGGGTCATCATCCGTTCTGCCTCCCGGTGACCATGCCATGACCCCAACTCTCTCCCCCCACACACTACCCCAGACAACTCTCCCTCTCTCTGCACTCCAGTCGATACTGTTCTTCCAAATGCCAAGCCTCTTGTTTCCATTCAGCACTGCCTAATGAGTCCTTTACAAAGTCATCAGCTCTACTGCCCTGGCTGAGGTGAGCTAGAGGCTTCTGTCAAATCAGGAAGAAAATGTTCATCAGGACTAAAATCCATTATCTGTTTTCTAATATCGATTGTCTTATTATGGTCAGTGGTAAACCAATAATTTTACTATCTGTATTGTAATGTAAGGTTTTGAAAATAAGGTAAATATGTTACTGGTATGTGGTAATGAGTAATCTGATTGAAGTACTATAATACTTTATTGTTGATTTCCCTGTGTATTTCTTTTAAAGTCAAGACCTGGGTAACAGGAACTAGGTTTTCCCCTGAGCTTTCAGAGTGATATCTAAGCTTTTTTCAAAAATATTTCCCTTTCTACCTAAGCTATCATATGCATTAAGCCAGTATATGCTATTATACCATCATTTTATGTGCACTGACTATAGATAAGAGCAACAGCTAAATGAATAAATGTACAGTAAGAGCATCAGTGAGGTCTGATTTGATCTCCAGGCCAGGCAGACTAAACGAATGCAGATCCTGCGTGGTGCCTGGTGCAGTGAACACAGGATGTGAACCACATGCTCTATCTGATGATGATTAGGCTGTGCTCCTGGATTACCCTGTCTGTCACACCACTCAACTCCTACACCACCAAGCCTCTGTTTCATCTTTGAGTGTCTTCCGCTGCCCGCACCGGGCTGTGAATACCCACGGAGTGTGTGTGTGTGATTACTTTGGGAGTACATATTTGCGTGCGTGTGTGTGCATGTCTGTGTCTTCCTTCCCTGTCTCTGTGCACAGCTGTTCCATTCCTTCACCTCTTCATCCCTCTTTTTCCTCTCCTCAGGGTGCATACAAAGCTGAACCTCCATCTCTGTTTATCCTTTAGCATATCTTTCTCTTTTCATCTCTCGCTTCCCTACCCTGCCTGCTCCTCTCTCTTCCATTCTTTCTCTCCCTCTCGCTCCTCTTTTGCTTTCTCTTTTTCTCTCCATCCTTTCTTTTCCCCTTTCCGCCCGCTTTCCCCTTTTTCTCTTTCTTCCTCATCTCTCCATCTCTATCTCCCTCTCACACATCTCTCTCTCATACACTCCCTCTCTCTCCTCTCTCTCTGATGGATCACCTTCCCCTCCCGTTGAACTCCTCTGATAATCCAGGGGAAGCAGTAAGAGAACATCCATCAGCAACGCTGACAGAGCCGCAAGCTGGTGCAGTCTGACATACCACCACTCTGTCTGTACAGTGTGCGTGTGCGTACGTGTGTGTGTGGGTGTGCACGTGTGTGTGTACGTGCACTTGCAGGATAGCAAAAAATTATCAGCATGCATGTTTGATGTGTTTGCTTGTACTCTTCGTAGCAGAACAACTTGGCTGAGGTGTTATGAATATGGTGTATATGCATGTGTGAGTGAATTAACTCAGGGCTCCTGTACGGATTGTTGTTTTGAGGGTGACATTTCAACCACAGGATAATGTCATCATGGTAACCAAATTTCAACATAGACAAACCTTGTATAAAATATGTTGAATTTGTACCTTTAAAACAACGTCAGATTTTCAATGTTATGTCCACTATCAGAAGAAAAAAAAACAATAGGCGGGGCAGCACCTCCTACTGGAGAATTGATCGATCTACAGCTACCTTTTGGTCTCCCATCAATGGTTTTAAGCGAGCCCAGCCCTGCATAGCTAGGATATTTGTCACTGACTATTGAGTACCACAGTATGAGTCATAATACCCATAAAACCTAGCGGTAAAACTCAGAAATGGTTCCAATCGTTTTTCCACCATTCATTTTTCCGTAGGGGATTTTAGAACTACTTCATATAAGGTCTGTGTTTCGTGTAGGCTTACCCTGGTGTGACATTTTGATAACCGTGCAAATCTCCCTCGGACATGGTAACTTTTATCAATCTATTCGCCTGTAATTGTACCCCCTAAAAATGAAATGCTAATTAGCCGTTAATGTTGCTATCATACTGTCACGAGTGTCAGTGTAATGCGGTGGATCGAAGTCAGGCGCAGGACACAGAACTCGAAGAAACATACTTTACTGAAAAGTAAAGAATACAACACAGAAATAGCTCCACACAGGGAGGAACTAACCCGCTCACCAACGACACACGAAACGAAAAACAACCACGCACAAAACACATTGGGAGCCACTGGGTTAAATAGGGAAGGCGTGATTACAATAATGGGCAACAGGTGTGTAACAATAGACAACAGGTGCAACATAGAAACATAGAACATAGATCGGCAGCAGCTAGTATTCCGGTGACGAAGAACGCCGAAGCCTGCCCGAGCAAGGAGGAGGGGCAGCCTCGGCAGAATCCGTGACAGTACCCCCCCCCCCCCCCGACGCGCGGCTCCAGCCGTGCGTCGACACCGGCCTCGAACTGGGAACCCCGATGAGACACTATATCCTCAGGTATCCCATAGTGCCGGAAGACGTGAGTAAATAGGGCCTCAGCAGTCTGTAGGGCCGTAGGTAGACCGGGCAGAGGAATGAGGCAGCAGGACTTAGAAAACCGATCCACAATGACCAGGATCGTGGTATTCCCTTGTGAGGGGGGAAGATCCGTCACGAAATCCACCGATAGGTGGGACCACGGTCGTTGTGGAACGGGTAGGGGTTGCAATTTCCCTCTGGGCAGGTGTCTAGGAGCCTTACACTGGGCGCACAACGAGCAGGAGGAAACATAAACCCTCACGTCCATAGCTAAGGTGGGCCACCACTAAGACAATGCACTGTCCGACCGATACCAGGATGACCAGAGGAGGGTGACGTGTGAGCCCAATAGATCAAACAATCGCGGACCTCCAGCGGGACGTACACACGACCCTCTGGACACTGGGGAGGAGTGGGTTCGTTACGCAACGCCCACTCCGCGTCCACCTCCCACACCACCGATGCCACCAGACACGACGCCGGAAGTATGGGAGTGGGCTCCACGGAACTCTCCTCCGTGTCATACAGTCGGGACAGAGCATCTGCCTTAGCGTTCTGGGAACCTGGCCTGTACGAAAGGGTGAAACAAAACGGGTGAGAAACATTGACCACCTTGCCTGGCGAGGGTTTAATCTCTTCGCCGCCCGGATGTACTCCAGATTGCGGTGGTCAGTCAAAATGAGAAAAGGGTGGTTAGCCCCCTCAAGCCAATGTCTCCACACTTTCAGGGCTTGGACCACGGCCAACAGCTCCCGGTCCCCCACATCATAGTTGCGCTCCGCCGGACTGAGCTTCTTAGAAAAGAACGCACAGGGGCGGAGCTTGGGTGGTGTGCCTGAGCGCTGGGAAAGTACAGCACCTATCCCAGCCTCCGACGCGTCCACCTCAACCGTGAAGGCCAAGGAGGGATCCGGATGAGCCAGCACTGGAGCCGAGGTAAACAGGTTCTTCAGATGATTGAAGGCCCTGTCCGCCTCAGCTGACCACCGCAGACGCACCGGTCCCCCCTTCAGCAACGAGGTAATGGGAGCCGCTATATGACCAAAGCCCCGGTAGTAGTTGGCAAATCCCAAAGATTGCTGCACCTCCTTCACCGTGGTTGGAGTCGGCCAATTACGCACGGCCGAAATGCGGTCACTCTCCATCTTCACCCCAGACGCGGACATGTGGTACCCTAGGAAGGAGATGGACTCCTGAAAGAACAGGCATTTCTCCGCCTTGGCATACAGGTCATGCTTCAACAGTCGTCCAAGTACTTTCCGCACCAGGGACACATGCTCAGCCCGTGTAGCGGAGTATATGAGAATGTCATCAATATACACCACTACACCCTGTCCGTGCAGATCCCTGAAAATCTCATCGACAAAGGCTTGGAAGACTGATGGAGCATTCATCGACCCGTATGGCATGACGAGGTACTCATAGTGTCCTGAGGTAGTGCTGAAAGCCATCTTCCACTCATCTCCCTCCCGAATACGCACCAGATTGTACGCGCTCCTGAGATCCAATTTCGTGAAGAAGCGCGCCCCGTGCAGTGATTCCGTCATACATGCTATCAGAGGTAAGGGATAGCTGTACTTGACAGTGATCTGATTAAGCCCACGGTAATCAATGCAGGGCGTAACCCACCATCCTTCTTCTTCACAAAAAAGAAACTTGAGGAAACAGGTGAAGTGGAAGGCCGATTGTATCCCTGTCTCAGAGATTCTGAGACATATGTTTCCATATCCACCTTCTCCGCCTGTGACAGAGGATACACGTGACTCCGGGGAAGTGCAGCGCCTACCTGGAGATTTATCGCAAAATCCCCCTGGACGATGGGGTGGTAATTTAGTCGCCCTCTTCTTACTGAAGGCGAGAGCCAAATCGGCATACTCAGAAGGAATGTGCACTGTGGAGACCTGGTTTGGACTCTCCACCGTAGTAGCCCCCAAGGAAACCCCTACACACCTCCCTGAGCACTGACTGGACCATCCCTTGAGAGCCCTCTGTTGCCAGGAAATAGTGGGATCATGAGTGGTTAACCAGGGAAGTCCCAACACCACAGGATACGCAGGAGAATCAATCAGATAGAGACTAATCATCTCCTCATGACCCACCTGCGTCCTCATTAAGAGTGGTGCTGTAACCTCCCTGATTAGACCTGACCCTAGCGGGCGACTATCTAATGCGTGGACAGGGAAGGGCACATCAACACGAACAGTAGGAATCCCTAACCTATGAGAATATTCACGATCAATAAAATTCCCAGCTGCGCCTGAATCTACTAGCGCCTTATGCTGGGAATGAGGAGAAAGCTCCGGAAACACAACCTCTATACACAACTGACCAACAGGGAGCTCTGGGTGAGTCGGGTGCCTACTCACCTGAGATGGTCGACCAGTGCTCTGCTTACTGCCTCGACTCCCTGGGGACCCTCCCCAGCACCGACCCGCAGTGTGTCCTCTGCGGCCACAGTTGGTGCAGGGGACGGCCCCTCTCCTGGTCTCCCTAAGTGCAGCACCGCCGAGCTCCATGGGGGTAGAGTCGGAGGTGCTGGGGGATGGAATGAATGGGCCCTGATCAGAACGTCCGCGGGTCTCCAACAGGTTATCCAGCCTGATGGACATCTCCACCAGTTGGTCCAGGTTGAGATTGGTATCCCTGCAGGCCAGTTCCCGCCAAACATCCTCCCTTAGGCTGCACCGATAGTGGTCGATCAGGGCCCTCTCATTCCATCCGGCGTTGGCTGCCAACGTCCTGAACTCCAGCGCAAAATCCTGGACGCTCCTCCTCTCCTGTCGTAGGTGGAACAGATGCTCGCCCGCCGCTCTCCCCTCTGGTGGATGATCGAATACCACCCGGAAGCGGCGGGTGAAATCCTCGTAGCGGACCGATGCAGCGTCAATTCCTCGCCACTCGGCGTTGGCCCACTCGAGCGCCTTCCCCGACAGACAGGAGATGAGGGCGGACACGCTCTCGTATCCCGAGAGCGCCGGGTGAATGGTTGCCAGGTAGAGCTCTACCTGGAGAAGGAAACCCTGACACCCGGCTGGTGTACCGTCATATGCCCTCGGGAGCGAGAGTCGAATCCCACTGGGTCCAGGTGGCGAAGGGGTGGACTGTGGTATGGGTGGTAGAGTGGTTGGAGGAGGTGTAGGAAGGCCACCTCTCTCCCAACGGTCCATAGTATTCATCACCCTCTCCATGGCGGTGCCGAGAGCCTGGATGATACTCTCCTGTCGTTGAAATCGTTCCTCCATCGATTCGGACTGACTGGCTGTACCTGCTGACTCCATAAATGGTGCGTGGTTCTGTCACAAGTGTCAGTGTAATGCGGTGGATCGAAGTCAGGCGCAGGACACAGAACTCGAAGAAACGTACTTTACTGAAAAGTAAAGAATACAACACAGAAATACCTCCACACAGGGAGGAACTAACCCGCTCACCAACGACACACGAAACAAAAAACGCACAAAACACATTGGGAGCCACTGGGTTAGATAGGGAAGGCGTGATTACAATAATGGGCAACAGGTGTGTAACAATAGACAACAGGTGCAACATAGAAAAATAGAACATAGATCAGCAGCAGCTAGTATTCCGGTGACGACGAACACCGAAGCCTGCCCGAGCAAGGAGGAGGGGCAGCCTCGGCACAATCCGTGACACATACAGAACTACACATCCTGACGCAAGCTTTGACATAATCACTCAAAGCAGGGTGGGAAAAACCTCCACATGTTTCAATGCAAAGTCATCGACAAGTATATATTTGTAGTTTCTTGTGTAAATAATTGATATTGTGTATTTCTCGTGTGTATTTTTGTTTAGCTTATTTTTGTATTACCTAGCTAGCTACCGTAGCATTTGTTTATTACTATAATTTTTTGAATTACCCTGGCCTTTGTAGCTAACTAGCCAACCTTAGGTCTCTCCGTCAATCAGAAGCAAGGATGGTTCTGTGCTATGTACCGGATTGTAACCACTACTCCGATAAGCACACGTGCATTTGATTGTTTCTGACCTCTGTAAGAGAGGTAACAAGCTATTTTGGTTAGGTCAAAGATCTGTGGTTACCTAGATGCTTTTGAAAATTAGGTAGATAACTACCGACTGTAATTACGTGTACAACGCACTTTACCTTCCTTACAAGAAAACCAGTATAGGCTAGCAAAATGAATGTTGTGACCTTTATTATTGACAAGTCCTTTGTGAGCCTTAGTGAGCTAGCCAGTCTGTTAGCTCACGGTTTGTGTAGTCCTACTTTTTCACGTGGTGACATGCTAGCTAACGTTAGCCCTCCAGCCAGGGCAGAGATATAGCTAGCTAAATATTGCCTGGTGGGCTAGCTAGTTAGGCACCTTGGTTGGCTATTTGGCTACATTAACTAACGTCAGCTAGCTAACGTAGCAGTGTATTTCACCATGTGGAGTCGAACCTTCCTGACAGCAGGTGACATGCTAGCAAATGTGTCTAACATTAGTGATTAGCGCTAACGTTAAATGTCCCTTCCCTGGTGGACTAGCTAGCATGTCACCATCCGTGGGGTCTGGGGAAATGTCTGACTAGACAAATGATTAACTAACGTAACTAGCAAGCTAAACATTAGCTAAATATCCCTTCCCTGGTGAGCTAACATTAGCTAGCATGTCAACACATGGAAAATGTGTGACTACACGAATGGTGAGCTAACGTTAACTAGCTGACTAGCTAGATCACATAGGACTTGTGGGCTCAATGTTTTCCCATACAAAACACAAACGGTTTTGTTCCACAAGTGCATCTGTTGTACATCAAATTATCTGTGAAGTTAGTTAGCTATACATGTCAGCAGGGATGGAAATTAAGCTAGCCTGAGGCTAGTACTTTTCAGACTGGGCTAGTAGACAATGTGCCTAACTAGCCTGACACAGCAGTGAAATGTTGCCTTTACAAACATCGCATGCCACAGATTTAGGACCTGAATGTTACCCTGGCTAGTAGAAATCGTGGTCTGCTGGCCAGTGCCCAAAATGCTTATGTTCCATCCCTGCAGGTCAGTCCCTTTCAGACGATCCCCCTATCACTGTTGGTCCTCCTCAGTGACCTCACGGCTGAGGGTTTTAACTTTCCTCTTGAGAATTAGAATCAGAAGTACAGTCATATAGCTCATTGCAATACTTCACCTCTTTGGGCAAATAGTACCCTAGACTGTCTTGATCATCTAGTTGAGCATTCCAGATAATTCCTCCATCCCAGCAGAAATGTCCCATCCACATAGTAGGATTTTAGATGTGCAGATAGACCAAAGCCCAGTCTATTTTACCGTTACTATAGTCAAGTATGTGGGTTATGTTATTTTAATATAGATGTTACTATTTTAGTTCTACACTTAGCTAGCTAGTAAAAGTACTTTTTTTTTTGTCTTTCAGATGGGCGGACCGGAAACCCAGTGACAACACTTGGGTCTGCAGGTGCCATTTTCCGGTGGGAAAGAGAAATCGCCCTGTATTTACCAGTCTGTATTTACCAGACTGTTGACTGGGAAACAAGCAAAAACAATGAGGCATGAGGATTGGGTGTTGAGGGACCCACTTGTCACATTGTCCAATGTGGGTTTGTGTTATGATAAACAATGCATTTTCTGTCCAGATAAAGATGTTGATACGGCATTGAAAAATACCCAACACTGACCAAATGTCTCTTTGTTTTCCAGTCCAACAGGAGTGCATCCCTCAGGCCATCCGGTGCATGGACATCCTGTGCCAGTGTGATCCGAGACTACAGCAGATCAAGCCTGTGGACGGACAGGTCAGTAACTCATCAAATATGATACCATATTGTGTAAAACATTGAATTTGTAGATGCATAGAATTTTTTTGTTTTAGACATGAGGCGTGACATGCGGAACATCAGGCTCACCCCACGAGAAGCAGTGCATGATCAACGCCA
Organism: Coregonus lavaretus; assembly: GCF_964263955.1. Classification (NCBI taxonomy): domain Eukaryota; kingdom Metazoa; phylum Chordata; class Actinopteri; order Salmoniformes; family Salmonidae; genus Coregonus; species Coregonus lavaretus. Next base: position 34,976,262 of record NC_139995.1, read on the forward strand.
CCCTCAGCAAGGCAATCTGCTGGAAGTGATGTACTCTCACTCTCACTCTGGGGGTAAGACTTAATTTAAACATCACAGATATAAATTCCCACTGTGCCCATGATAAAAGGCAATGTGTATTGTGTTGTACTACTGAATGAAACTGTTAGGAGATGCACTCAAACCAGCCTTTGTGATTGAACTTACATTGACTACATTACTTCAGTTGGCTGCTTTGAGCTTGAATGTAATATGACCTATTTGTGTTTGATCTGTATTCATTTTCACTTTTTAACAATGTCAGGCACTGGGGCTTCAGCAAGTAAGACACAAGGGGTATGAATAATAATAATGCCCATGATAAAGTTAGCTACATTACTTTATTTGGCTGCTTTGAGCAAAACTTGTACAGTGGCTTGCGAAAGTATTCACCCCCCTTGGCATTTTTCCTATTTTGTTGCCTTACAACCTGGAATTAAAATGGATTTTTGGGGGGTTTGTATCATTTGATTTACACAACATACCTACCACTTTGAAGATGCAAAATATTTTTGGGGTGAAACAAACAAGAAATAAGACAAAGAAACTGAATACTTGAGCGTGCATAACTATTCACCCCCCAAAGTCAATGCTTTGTAGAGCCACCTTTTGCAGCAATTACAGCTGCAAGTCTCTTGGGGTATGTCTCTATAAGCTTGGCACATCTAGCCCCACTGGGATTTTTGCCCATTCTTCAAGGCAAAACTGCTCCAGCTCCTTCAAGTTGGAGGGGTTCTGCTGGTGTACAGCAATCTTTAGGTCATACCACAGATTCTCAATTGGATTGAGGTATGGGCTTAGACTAGGCCATTCCAAGACATTTAAATGTTTCCCCTTAAACCACTCGAGTGTTGTTTTAGCAGTATGCTTAGGGTCATTGTCCTGCTGGAAGGTGAACCTCCATCCCAGTCTAAAATCTCTGGAAGACTGAAACAGGTTTCCCTCAAGAATGTCCCTGTATTTAGCGCCATCCACTATTCCTTCAATTCTGACCAGTTTCCCAGTCCCTGCCGATGAAAAACATCCCCACAGCATGATGCTACCACCACCATGCTTCACTGTGGGGGTGTTGAGGTGCTAGAGGTGTTGGGTTTGCGCCAGACATAGCGTTTTCTTTGATGGCCAAAAAGCTCAATATTAGTCTCATCTGACCAGAGTACCTTCTTCCATATGTTTGGGGAGTCTCCCACATGCCTTTTGGCGAACACCAAACGTGTTTGCTTATTTTTTTCTTTAAGCAATGGCTTTTTTCTGACCACTCTTCCGTAAACCCCACCTCTGTAGAGTGTACGGCTTAAAGTGGTCCTATGGACAGATACTCCTATCTCCGCTGTGGAGCTTTGTAGCTCCTTCAGGGTAATCTTTGGTCTCTTTGTTGCCTCTCTGATTAATGCCCTCCTTGCCTGGTCCATGAGTTTTGGTGGGCGGCCCTCTCTTGGCAGGTTTGTTGTGGTGCCATATTCTTTCAATTTTTAAATAATTATATTAATAATAATTTATTTAATGGTGCTCCGTGTGATGTTCAAAGTTTTGGATATTTGTTTTATAACCCAACCCTGATCTGTACTTCTCCATAACTTTGTCCCTGACCTGTTTGGAGAGCTCCTTGCTTAGTGGTATTGCAGACTCTGGGGCCTTTCAGAACAGGTGTATATATACTGAGATCATGTGACAGATCATGTGACACTTAGATTGCACACAGGTGGACTTTATTTAACTAATTTTGTGACTTCTGAAGGTAATTGGTTGCACCAGATCTTATTTAGGGGCTTCGCAGCAAAGGGGGTGAATACATATGCACGCACCACTTTTCCGTTATAAATTTGTTCATTTCACTTCACCAATTTGGACTATTTTGTGTATGTCCATTACATGAAATCCAAATAAAAATCAATTTGTAATGCAACAAAATAGGAAAAACGCCAAGGGGGATGAATACTTTTGCAAGGCACTGTATAGGCATGTAGGGACTGAAATACAAAAAATATTCTATATCAGAATGTTTTTAATGGCATATTCACCATAAACAAGTTAAGCAATACAAAAGTCCTGTAACTTCCTAATGCTCCCAGTTGGCCTACTCCCTCATTCATTTTCTTGAAGTTGTCAACAAGAAATGTGGAAACTGAAAGGAGCTGCAGTGAGAAGAATTACGGGTGGAGTTGGAGGATGGAGGAGAGAGAGGAAGAGGAGGAGAGGATGAGGAAGAGTTACCTGCCTACAACTCTTTTCCCACTATACAACCATTCATGCACACAAACATACGCAAACACACTCTATGGATACAAAGAACAAAGAGCATAAACCTGTCCAACAATGTCATTAATTCCACAAAACATACACCTATGACCATACACTTCAGTCGTCCTCCTATTTCTTTTCACTGAGCCAGTTGCAAAGACAAACAAGCCTATTGACTGTTTTTATTTTTAATACATTTGCAAACATTTCTAAAAACCTGTTTTCGCTTTGTCATTGTCACGTCTACTCCCGCTCCTCCCCTCTGGTGTTCGCCGGTTTACTAACCACCGATCAAGGTAACCATCATTACGCACACCTGGCATCAATCATTTACGTTCACCTGCGCTTCATCATGAGGCACACCTGGACTCCATTACCTCACTCATTACCTCCCATTTACCTGGCACTCCCTTAGGTTCTTTCCCCAGGCAGTATTGTTTCTGTGTTTCATGTCAAGACTCTACTCCTATGTTGTATCCTTCCATGTTCTTTGTTATATTAAACTTACCACCTGCACCTGCTTCTCGACTCCCAGCGTCTACGTTACAGTCATTATAGGGTATTGTGTGTAGATTGATGAGATTATTTAAATAAAAATCAATTTTAGAATAAGGCTGTAACGTAACAACATTTAGAAAAAGTGAAAGGGTCTGAATACTTTCCAAATGCACTGTACCTTCGTGCAATGCAGGCCAGCCTGGTGTGTGCCCCTGCATGCTGTGACCACCACTGTCATAGATCGTCCTCCATGTAGATGCTGGGCTCTGCTTTGTAACACTCCACACATTTCTCAATGGACTTCTATTCTTCATCAGACTCAGAAGAACTCAACAGAGGGCAGCTTTTTTATTTGGTGGCTCTGACTCTGTTGCTTTATCAGGTTGCTGTGCAGACCTCTCTTCCTTCAGCAAGTTGCTGACCAAAGCCCACACCTCACCCCTCTCAATTCTGGGAAGGCACTTCAGGTCCTTAAACCTTGGGTTGAGTGCTGTGGCGATCTTCAACCATATGAGGTTGGTGTTTTCCTTGCGTTTCTCCAGGTCTGTTGTGAATGTCAGCTTGAAACTTACCACGTAGGCAGGGTCATCATCAGAGCTCTCCATCACCTGAAGGAGATGGCACAAAGCAGGCAACGCCACTGAGCAGGAAATGTACTTCTCTCCTCCCAGAAGTTCAGTCAAGTACCTGCAGTGAAAGATAATTCAAAATCACTTAAGTCAATTGTGAGAGACTTGTTATACACAGGCACATATTCTCTCTCTCACACACACACACATAATCGTATTATAACACTAAAAGTGTGATAAGAACATTACCTTCAGGGCTCCAGTAGTGCCTCCAGTTCAGCTGTGGTTGGCATGGTGATGTTCATTTTCTGTTGGGCCAGAGCATCTCTCAGTGGTTGTTGGTTTCTGTGGACATGCTTGACCAATTCCTGGGTGGAATTCCATCTTGTTGTGACATCTTGTGCGAGTGACTACTTATTTGCAACTTGCTGTTGTCCTAGCTCTGCAGCGTTTGGTGGGCTGTGTTTGAAATGCCCAACAATTCTTCAGCATTTGGCTAGGGCGTTATCGAACCCGCTGTTCTGTAGGGACACTGTGATGGACCTTTGGAGACTGTGCGCGGTGCAGGGTGTTCAAAAGGCAGATGTCTCACAGCTGCAATCATGTTCCATGCACTGTCTGTGCAAAGTGTGGTCATTTTGTTTTCAATGTTTCACTGCTTTGCTACATCCATGAAATGCTTGGCACACGTTTCAGCATAGTGCCTCTCTTCTGTTTTCATTACGGCCAGAGCGTGTGAATGCAGTTTCCAGTTTTCATTGATGTGGTGCGCAGTAACCCCACGTCCAGTGGTCTCCTGTGAGAGCAACAGCCATTACATGTTTCAAGTCCTCCGCTTTCGTAACCCTCTCGCTTTCATACAGCTTGTGTATTCTTGTAACGTCGGTGGCAACTCATTCGTCCACAATGTGGACTGGCCTGCAAGCTGTTGCTATCCACTTGGCTATTGCTTGTGTTAGCTTGCTGCTCGTCGACTTGTCCATAGGCCTCCTGCGCGCACACTCTTCTAGCTTAGCCTGCCGAAGATGTCCTCCATTGCTACTAGTAACGTTACTTGTATTGCCGTGTTTTGCTTGTAAATGATAAGGAAGACTCTATGTACTTCGGTGATAAACCAATTCAGCCTTGCAGTAGATGCAAATTACTTTGGTTTATCCAGAGAGCCATATGGGAAGGTTTTTGAAATTGAATTTGCCATTTAAAAGCCCCTTACAAGCATTCTCCATTATTCAGTCATACAAGTAGCTCGCTAGTAAAGTGTTTGTCAAACTTGTGCATCGGCTGCCGGGGCTTGAATTTGAACTATAGATGGTTCAGGGGGTCAGAAATGCGTTAATGGCATAAAATAAATTAATGGCATTAAAAATGTAACACATTAATGCGTTATTAACGCGTTAACTTTGACAGCCCTAAATATAACCTATTCAGGGAGCCTAGTGTGTGTGTGTGTGTGTGTGTATGAACTATGCAGAATATTTTTGGACCATTGGCTTCCCTGAAAACAGGTACTGACAGGAGGAGCAATATGAGTCTGTCAGAGGTTGTCATGCTGGTTGGGGATGATGATGGAGGCTTTGGTGGAGGCTTTGGTGGTCCACACAACAAAGAAGCGTGTGTCCCTTCCAGTGATGTGGAGCTGACCTTGGAACTGGTGCCAGTAAGGATGGTCTTCACGGAGGCGGTAAGACCCTCGCTCCTTGATATAGAAATCCTTCGACTTCACTGCCTCTTCAATGGTAAGGTCTCTTGCACCATAGGGACACTTGACCTCCACTGCTGTGATGCCCACCAGACCATTCGGTGAGGCAATACAGGCTGGATGTCTAAACAAAGTCAATTCTGAATGTCAATAGATTTTTTGATTCATTCTCAATGACAACATTCTAGAACTGAGTTATCACTCATCTAAGTCTGGTATCTGGGGTAATCTGGTTAATGATTATATAATTGATTAAGTAGCTCTTTCCTTGTAGAATGTTGACAGCTGTATAGAACACATTGTATTGCTAAGGTGCTCAAACTTAACTTAATAGCTACACTCACCAACACAGGATAATCTATCCCTCATGTTCAAGCCCCGTGTAGCTCAGTTGGTAGAGTATTGCGCTTGCAACGCCAGGGTTGTGGGTTCAATTCCCATGGGGGGCCAGTATGAAAAAAAAAAAATGTATGCACTGGATAAGAGCGTCTGCTAAATGACGTAAATGTAAATACTGGCCCTGACCAAACCGGTAAGTTGCCCCGCACTTCTCCACCTGGCCAGACTTATAGTGGTCTTCTCCCCTTTTAATGCTCTTATACTTATCCTTGAAAAATGCCATAAGGTCTGAAATAGACACCAAAGTCGACATACTGTACAATCAATTATCTAGGCTAATACAAAATTGTGTTTTGATCTACTGCTCTGCTAACTAGCTAGCTAAAGTGTAGTCAGTAGTTAGCTAAGACAGAGAAAGGGGATGGAAGAAGTTCAACACTTTATAAAATGTATTTCTATACAGCACATGGATTCATCATATATTGGGCACAGGTCTCTGATCGCGCTGGTGAATGGTAACTGACAGTGACATGCAGGAGCTTCCTGCAGGAATTTGTAGTCTTGCTGAGGTCTTCTCTGTTGATAATTAGCATTTCAAATTGTTTAGAGTAAACTGAGCCGACTATATTGAGAGAATTACACGGTTATCAAAAAGTCACGCCAAGGTAAGTCTAGACCAAACACATATTTAATTTGAAGTATTTGTAAAATTCACTATGTGAATGGCGGAAAGACAATTGGAACCATTTCTGTGTTTGACCACTAGGGTTTATGGGTATTAGGATGCGTCCACTGTGGCGGACTATTACCATTGTGGTATTGTGAAAATGATTGAGAGGTCTCTACCTAAAAGCGAAATAGATTCACTGTTGCTATCAAAGTCATTCCAAAGGGTAGGTTTAACAGAGCAAATGAAATGTGACCATACTTTATCAATCCTCAATAATGCCATTTAGGCCTATATATCATTTGCAAAGTCATCAACAGTAATTTCTCTCAAATGTTGTGCACAAATTTGTTTACAGCCCTGTTAGTGAGCATTTCTCCTTTGCCAAGATAATACATCCACCTGACAGGTGTGGCATATTAAGAAGCAGATTAAACAGCATGATCATTACACAGGTGCACCTTGTGCTGGGGACAATAAAAGGCCACTAAAATGTGCAGTTTTGTCATACAACACAATGCCACAGATGTCTCGAGTTTTGAGGGAGCGTGCAATTGCCATGCGTACTGCAGGAATGTCCAACAGAGCAGTTGCCAGATAATTGAATGTTAATTTCTCTACCATAAGCCGCATCCAACGTTGTTTTAGAGAATTTGGCAGTACATCCAACCGGCCTCACAAGATTAATAATTGCTATGTTGGATTCACATCTCCATCTCAACCAAAAATCAAAGTTAAAGAATAGGACTAAATCAAATCAAACGTTATTTAAAGTGCATTTAAAGTTTGATTTGATTTGATTTAGTCCTATTCTATAACTTTGATTTTTGGTTGAGATGGACACGTGAATCCAACATAGCAATTATTAATTTGTAGACAAACTGGAATTAAAGCCAGGCTACTAAATCAGTGGCACAGATGGAACTATCCAAGCAGAAGATAAGTCGCTATGGATAAAAGCGTCTGCTAAATGGCATATATTCAACACTGCTCAAAAAAAGAAAGGGAACACTTAAACAACACAATGTAACTCCAAGTCAATCACACTTCTGTGAAATCAAATTGTCCACTTAGGAAGCAACACTGATTGACAATACATTTCACATGCTGTTGTGCAAATGGAATAGACAACAGGTGGAAATTATAGGCAATTAGCAAGACACCACTTCTCAGTTCCTATGCTTCCTGGCTGATGTTTTGGTCACTTTTGAATGCTGGCGGTGCTTTTACTCTAGTGGTAGCATGAGATGGAGTCTACAACCCACACAAGTGGCTCAGGTAGTGCAGCTCATCCAGGATGGCACATCAATGCGAGCTGTGGCAAGAAGGTTTGCTGTGTCTGTCAGCGTAGTGTCCAGAGCATGGAGGCGCTACCAGGAGACAGGCCAGTACATCAGGAGACGTGGAGGAGGCCGTAGGAGGGCAACAACCCAGCAGCAAGACCGCTACCTCCGCCTTTGTGCAAGGAGGAGCAGGAGGACCACTGCCAGAGCCCTGCAAAATGACCTCCAGCAGGCCACAAATGTGCATGTGTCTGCTCAAACGGTCAGAAACAGACTCCATGAGGGTGGTATGAGGGCCCAACGTCCACAGGTGGGGGTTGTGCTTACAGCCCAACACCGTGCAGGACGTTTGGCATTTGCCAGAGAACACCAAGATTGGCAAATTCGCCACTGGCGCCCTGTGCTCTTCACAGATGAAAGCAGGTTCACACTGAGCACATGTGACAGACGTGACAGAGTCTGGAGACGCCGTGGAGAATGTTCTGCTGCCTGCAACATCCTCCAACATGACCGGTTTGGCGGTGGGTCAGTCATGGTGTGGGGTGGCATTTCTTTGGGGGGCCGCACAGCCCTCCATGTGCTCGCCAGAGGTAGCCTGACTGCCATTAGGTACCGAGATGAGATCATCAGATCCCTTGTGAGACCATATGCTGGTGCGGTTGGCCCTGGGTTCCTCCTAATGCAAGACAATGCTAGACCTCATGTGGCTGGAGTGTATCAGCAGTTCCTGCAAGAGGAAGGCATTGATGCTATGGACTGGCCCGCCCGTTCCCCAGACCTGAATCCAATTGAGCACATCTGGGACATCATGTCTCGCTCCATCCACCAACGCCACGTTGCACCACAGACTGTGATTTTGTTGTCAGCACATTCAACTATGTAAAGAAAAAAGTATTTAATAAGATTATTTCATTCATTCAGATCTAGAATATTTTTTGTTTGTTGATAAATCAGAAGATAAATCTCCTTCAAATGTTGATGTTTGGTTGATAACCAAACACAATTCAATATCACTTTCAAAATACAATAAATGGGCTATTAACTTGTCGATAAGTTAACAAATGATATATTAAATTCATGTCTCCAACTCAACCAAAAATAAAAGTTAAAGAATGGGATTAAGCAAGTGGCTCAGATGCAACTATCCAAGCAGTAGATACAGTGGGGAAAAAAAGTATTTAGTCAGCCACCAATTGTGCAAGTTCTCCCACTTAAAAAGATGAGAGAGGCCTGTAATTTTCATCATAGGTACACGTCAACTATGACAGACAAATTGAGATTTTTTTTTCCAGAAAATCACATTGTAGGATTTTTAATGATTTTATTTGCAAATTATGGTGGAAAATAAGTATTTGGTCACCTACAAACAAGCAAGATTTCTGGCTCTCACAGACCTGTAACTTCTTTTTTAAGAGGCTCCTCTGTCCTCCACTCGTTACCTGTATTAATGGCACCTGTTTGAACTTGTTATCAGTATAAAAGACACCTGTCCACAACCTCAAACAGTCACACTCCAAACTCCACTATGGCCAAGACCAAAGAGCTGTCAAAGGACACCAGAAACAAAATTGTAGACCTGCACCAGGCTGGGAAGACTGAATCTGCAATAGGTAAGCAGCTTGGTTTGAAGAAATCAACTGTGGGAGCAATTATTAGGAAATGGAAGACATACAAGACCACTGATAATCTCCCTCGATCTGGGGCTCCACGCAAGATCTCACCCCGTGGGGTCAAAATGATCACAAGAACGGTGAGCAAAAATCCCAGAACCACATGGGGGGACCTAGTGAATGACCTGCAGAGAGCTGGGACCAAAGTAACAAAGCCTACCATCAGTAACACACTACGCCGCCAGGGACTCAAATCCTGCAGTGCCAGACGTGTCCAGGCTCGTCTGAAGTTTGCTAGAGTGCATTTGGATGATCCAGAAGAGGATTGGGAGAATGTCATATGGTCAGATGAAACCAAAATAGAACTTTTTGGTAAAAACTCAACTCGTCGTGTTTGGAGGACAAAGAATGCTGAGTTGCATCCAAAGAACACCATACCTACTGTGAAGCATGGGGGTGGAAACATCATGCTTTGGGGCTGTTTTTCTGCAAAGGGACCAGGACGACTGATCCGTGTAAAGGAAAGAATGAATGGGGCCATGTATCGTGAGATTTTGAGTGAAAACCTCCTTCCATCAGCAAGGGCATTAAAGATGAAACGTGGCTGGGTCTTTCAGCATGACAATGATCCCAAACACACCGCCCGGGCAACGAAGGAGTGGCTTCGTAAGAAGCATTTCAAGGTCCTGGAGTGGCCTAGCCAGTCTCCAGATCTCAACCCCATAGAAAATCTTTGGAGGGAGTTGAAAGTCTGTGTTGCCCAGCGACAGCCCCAAAACATCACTGCTCTAGAGGAGATCTGCATGGAGGAATGGGCCAAAATACCAGCAACAGTGTGTGAAAACCTTGTGAAGACTTACAGAAAACGTTTGACCGGTGTCATTGCCAACAAAGGGTATATAACAAAGTATTGAGAAACTTTTGTTATTCACCAAATACTTATTTTCCACCATAATTTGCAAATAAATTCATTAAAAATCCTACAATGTGATTTTCTGGATTTTCTTTTCTCATTTTGTCAGTCATAGTTGACGTGTACCTATTATGAAAATTACAGGCCTCTCTCATCTTTTTAAGTGGGAGAACTTGCACAATTGGTGGCTGACTAAATACTTTTTTCCCCCACTGTACATCTCCTTTAAATGTTGATATTTGGTTGCATTGTCAACTAAACACAATTCAATATTAATTTTGTAATACAGCAGCCTATCTTACAAACTAATGTAACATTCAAACTTAAAATGAGTAACACACCCATGGCCACATTTTGAGGTTACTGTTAACTATACATTTATTCTTATGCAATCATATAAAGTGTGCATGTTCAAGATAGCATGTATAGATCATTGCAGGTCTGTGGAGATCTTCACAATTGCTGTAATAATCTGCGCAGAATCTCAAACGGCATTGATCACTTGCACTATGTACTTTTAATGTAATCTCAACTGCAAATCCAGGTAATCTGGTTCTGCAATTAGATGATGCACAGTGATATCACATTAATCTGTTGTATAAATAAACAAAATATACTTTGGGTGACAAGACATTGTTTTTCCATTGGAATTCGGTTGTGCTTTTAGATGGTTGAAAGCATAGTGATAACACGTTGGAAATTCAACTAACTTTTGTCTGTCTTTTTGAGTCTGTGAATATAGGTAGTCATCTCATTGATCAACATCTAAACCAAATATGACCAATTATCCACGTTGAAATGACGTAGTGTGCCCAGTGGGATGTACCTGGTGCCATACCACCCTGAAGCCCTACCTATGCGAGCTAACAACTGAAACGAAGCAGTGTTGGACCTGGTCAGTCCTGGGATGGGTGACATCCATAGAATATCATTAGGATCAGTGGAGGCTGGTGGGAGGACCTATAAGAGGACGGGCTCATTGTAAAACTTGAAATGGAACGGCGTAAAACCTGGTTTCCATATGTTTGATGTGTTTAATACCGTTCCATTAATTTCATTCCAACCATTACAATGAGCCCGTCCTCCTCTAGCTCCTCCCACAAGCCTACACTGATTAGGATATGATACCTAAGCTGTGTTAAAACACTCATACTAACCGCACTAACCGTACTATTTGTGAAGTAAATTGAGTATGTAGTATACTTATTGGTCATAGTATGGATATACAGTGCATTTGGAAAGTATTCAGACCCCTTGACCTTTTCCACATTTTGTTACGTTACAGCCTTATTTTAAAATGGATTAAATTGTTTTTTTCCCTCATCAACTACACACAATACCCGATAATGACAAAGAAAAAACAGGTTGTTTGCATCGAGTCTTCTTGGGTATGACACTACAAGCTTGGCACACCTATATTTGGGGAGTTTCTCCCATTCATCTCTGCAGATCCTCTCAAGCTCTGTCAGGTTGGATGGGGAGCGTCGCTGCACAGCTATTTTCAGGTCTCTCCAGAGATGTTCGATCGGGTTCAAGTCCGGGCTCTGGTTGGGCCACTCAAGGACATTCAGAGACTTGTCCCGAAGCCACTCCTGCGTTGTCTTGGCTGTGTGCTTAGGGTTGTTGTCCTCTTGGAAGGTGAACCTTCGTCCCAGTCTGAGGTCCTGAGCGCTCTGGAGCAGGTTTTCATCAAGTATCTCTGTGTACTTTGCTCTGTTAATCTTTTCCTCAATCGTGACTAGTCTCCCAGTCCCTGCCTCTGAAAAACATCCCCACAGCATGATGCTGCCACCACCATGCTTCCCCGTAGGGATGGTGTCAGGTTTCCTCCAGACATGATGCTTGGCATTCAGGCCAATGAATTCAATTTTGGTTTCATCAGACCAGGTAATCTGGTTTCTCATGGTCTGAGAGTCCTTTAGGTGCCACGACACAATCCTGTCTCGGAGCTCTACGGACAATTCCTTCGACCTCATGGCTTGGTTTTTGCTCTGACATGCACTGTCAACTGTGGGACCTTATATAGACAGGTGTGTGCCTTTCCAAATCATGTCCAATCAATTGAATTTACCACAGATGGACTCCGATCCAGTTGTATAAACATCAAGCATGATCAATGGAAACAGGATACACCTGAGCTCAATTTCGAGTCTCATAGCAAAGGGTCTGAATACTTACGTAAATGTGATAGATTTTATGGACTCTTAACCAACCGTGCTATTTTGTTAGTTTTTTCGCATTGTTTGTAACTTATTTTGTAAATAATGTTGCTGCTACCGTCTCTTATGACCGAAAAATAGCTTCTGGACATCAGAACAGTGATTACTCACCTTGAACTGGATGAATCATTTTTCTTTAATGAGTCAGACGAGAGGGATTTGCTCCAGACACCCGACAGGGTCCTCATCCCCGTCATTCGCAGTAGAAAGAAAATAAGATATCGTGGAAGGAGCTCGGGGTACCTGGTAAGGAGCTGGCGACGAGTGGCTAATCTGCCTTTGCCATCGATACTATTGGCCAATCGCTTGATAATAAAGTGGACGAACTAGAAGCAGGTATATCCTACCAACGGGACATTAAATCTTATGTTTCACAGAGTCGTGGCTGAACGGCGACATGAATAACATACAGCTGGCAGGTTATACACTGTATCGGCAGGATAGAACAGCAGCCTCTGGTAAGACAAGGGGTAGCGGTCTATGTATATTTGTAAACGACAGCTGCTGCACAATATCTAAGGAAGTCTCAAGGTTTTGCTCGCCTGAGGTAGAGTATCTCATGATAAGCTGTATCTTATCTCTCTACCAAGAGAGTTTTCATCTATATTCTTCGTAGCTGTCTATTTACCACCACAAACCGATGCTGGCACTAAGATGCACTCAATGAACTGTATATGGCCATAAGCAAACAGGAAAACGCTCATCCATAGGTGGCGCTCCTAGTGGCCGGGGACTTTAATGCAGGGAAACTTACATCTGTTTTACCTATTTTCTACCAGCCACCCTAGTCATAGACTGTTGTCTCTGCTACCACACAGCAAGTTTAGGTCCAAGAGGCTTCTAAACAGCTTCTACCCCCAAGCCATAAGACTGCTGAACATCTAATAAAATGGCTACCCAGACTATTTGCATTGCTTTAGGGCCCATAATCCAATTCTTCAGAAAACGGGCGTGGCTTCACAAAATCTTCAGATTTGAAGAAAATGGCGGAAAACATGCAGCCGAAGTCCGACGAGTGCGGGACCAAATTCATTGCTTTAACTAATTATGACAAATCTTAAGAAATGTTGAGCAATGTAATAAAGTAATGACTTTTCAAATGAGTTACGTTACGTTGGCTGACAATTTGTTAGCTACGCAGATGCTTGTACATTAGCTGGAGACCTCTGTGGGCTATACTCGGCCTTGTCTCAGGATTGTAAGTTGGTGGTTGAGGATATCCCTCTAGTGGTGCGGGGGCTGTGCTTTGGCAGAGTGGGTGGGGTTATATCCTTCCTGTTTGGCCCTGTCCGGGGGTTTCTTCGGATGGGGCCACAGTGTCTCCGGACCGCTCCTGTCTCAGCCTCCAGTATTTATGCTGCAGTAGTTTATGTGTCGGGGGGCTGGGGTTAGTTGGTTATACCTGGAGTACTTCTCCTGTCTTATCCAGTGTCCTGTGTGAATTTAAGTATGCTCTCTCTAATTCTCTCGTTCTCTCTTTCTCTCTGAGAACCTGAGCCCTAGGACCATACGTCAGGACTACCGGGCATGATGACACCTTGCTGTCCCCAGTCCGCCTGGCCTTGCTGCTATTCCAGTTTCAACTGTTCTGCCTGCGGTTACGAAACCCCTACCTGTCCCAGACCTGCTGTTTTCAACTCTTAATGATCGGCTATGAAAAGCCAACTGAGAGACCTGAGCCCTAGGACCATACGTCGGGACTACCGGCCGTGGTGACTCCTTGCTGTCCCCAGTCCGCCTGGCCTTGCTGCTATTCCAGTTTCAACTGTTCTGCCTGCGGTTATGGAACCCCTACCTGTCCCAGACCTGCTGTTTTTAACTCTTAATGATCGGCTATGAAAAGCCAACTGAGATTTATTCCTGATTATTATTTGACCATGCTTGTCACTTATGAACATTTTTGAACATCTTGGCATGGTTCTGTTATAATCTTCACCCGGCACAGCCAGAAGAGGACTGGCCACCCCTCATAGCCTGGTTCCTCTCTAGGTTTCTTCCTAGATTTTCGCCTTTCTAGGGAGTTTTTCCTAGCCACCGTGCTTCTACACCTGCATTACTAGCTGTTTGGGGTTTTAGGCTGGGTTTCTGTACAGCACTTCGAGATATTAGCTGATGTAAGAAGGGCTATATAAAATAAAATTGATTGATTGATTGATTGAGCTAGCTACCTAAGGTTAGTTGGCTACTAATACATCGAACTTGCCAGTATATTAACTATATGCTATCAAACTAACTACCCAACGTTTATTGACTTGATTATTCACATCATTCTTAGCTTAGCTAAGTGGTATAGTCATTGTACGTTCTCAATGGACATTGTTAATGAAGTCGTAAGATGTCTAGCTAGTAATTTGTTATGCTAACAAGCTAGCAAGAAGTTGCATAGCAACAGCATCAACTTCTGGTATACAGGTAAAGCGCTAGTACACTCAACTTAAAGGATACCGTTCGTTTACAGTATACTTAAATGAACTAATAGTATTTAGTATGTAGTATATACTCATTAAGTATGTAGTATACAGTATGTTAGTATGGGTATTCGAACACAACTCTAGTTTCTCCTGGTCAGGTCATGTGGTCAGGACAAACTCAGGCTCCTACTGTTAGTGGTGTTGGAGGGACAATACAGGGTACTCTTCTTCCCTCTGAGGAGGATCTTTCCTATTCCCCTGGTTTTATGATGGGGACAGTGTATGCTACTGTCCAGTTGATGTTTTTCAGATGTTCAGTTTAACCTGTTGATGTTTTATCCAATGGCATCTTTGTAACCTCATGACTGTGTCATTTCCTGGCTGTCAACCTTGTCCTTCTCAAAGCCATCTGATCATCACCTGCCTCTTAACCGTCTTCATCGGTCTCACTTCTCCACTCCCATAGCTGGGGGATTATTCAGTAGGGTAAAATGTCACAGAATGTCACAGATAATCGCATTCTAATGTATTATGCAGAACAGTCATTGTTTTCTGTCATGTCATATACGGCATCATGTTAGCCCTATACATTACAGTTCTTTCTGCTACATTCAGAATGTTCACCCCCCTGAATATAGTTCCCTGATGTGTGTAGACCTGTGTGGTGACCGTTTTGCCCAATATGGTGGCTGTACATCACCCAGGGTGTGCAACACATTGGTGGTGGATTTAGTGGTAATTTGGTGGTTACCCCCTATATGCAGTTACTGTAAAGTACCTTGAGACCTGGCGAACAGCACTGCATGACCTCAATCCATTATTAGACCTCTTTATCCCTCTGCATTAATTCCAGTATAACAGCATGTTATTATGATGCGTTCATATTCCAGGCAGTCATTTCAGCCAGAGCATCTTCAGGCCAGGTTTCATCTCTCTTCCCGCTGTGTTTTGTCCTAAATGGAGCAGTAAGCCGGGCCTCATTTAGCTCTCCATGGGGCAAAGCCATTTCCATCTCTATCCTCCTCCTCTCCTCGTCTTTTTCCACCAAAATAACAACAGCCAAAAATATCCAAACCACATTGTAACGTAGTCAGTAAAGAACCCTTTGTCATCAGAGCACTGCAAGCGACATCTAGTGGTGAGAATTGAATATTGCATGTTCTGCTTAGTTCTAGAAATTGCCACAAATAACCACAATTGGCTATTGATGGGGAACACAAAGAGTAGGCTACTTCAATGCAAATTGTGTACAAATTGACCCATTATGTAGATGGGGGGGTCAATGAGCGGACAAAGACAGTGGAGTTGCTTGTGACCTCATGCTTGTGACATTTACATTACATTTTAGTCATTTAGCAGACGCTCTTATCCAGAGCGACTTACAGTTAGTGAATACATTATTTATTTTTATACTGGCCCCCCGTGGGAATCGAACCCACAACCCTGCAAACACCATGCTCTATCAACTGAGCTACATCCCTGCCGGCCATTCCCTCCCCTACCCTGGACGGTGCTGGGCCAATTGTGCACCGCCCATGAGTCTCCCGGTCGCGGCAGAGCCTGGATTCGAACCAGGATCTCTAGTGGCACAGTTAGCACTGCGATGCAGTGCCTTAGACCACTGCGCCACTCAGGAGTACACCTCATGCACAGGGAGAACATACTCTTCCAAATCAGAAATGATTAGGGATATACAATGTGACATGACTAGAACACACACTGGGTCCATTAGACCTGATCAGGGAAAACGCTAGGCCCTTGTAAGACCTGACCAGGAAATACTCCAGGTCCTTATAAGTGCCTATAACTAGGGCCCAGAGTTTTTCCTGGCCGTAATGACAACTCCTAACATGCAGGTATGTAGGCTACAGTATGAGTCAGCACATAACTCAAGGCCAACAGCTACCTGACATGATGACAGCTTCTAATGATTATAATCAAGTCATTTTGACTGTCAGGATCATCACTGTATGATGGCTGATAGTAAATGGAAACGTGCCAATTCTTTATCAGGGACCTCAATGGAATTGCTGGTATTTTCATAGAAATGGCACATCAGTTATGTCACTAGTGAACTCTCTGTGAGAGTATTGAAATATTTCTTTGAACATGATGTAAGTGTTTGTGCATTTGAGTGTTGATTGACAAGTTCATTTGTGCAGTGCATGTGTGAGGTTGAAGAATGTGCATGTATGTGAGTGATGAAAACTCAGAAGAGGAGAGATTGATGGATCACACATAGTTATGTGATTGCAGGTTCCACTGTTCCCCTGTCATTAAGCTCCTCCTCTGTGTGTGTGTGTGTTTGTGTGTGTGTTTGTGAGTGTGTGTATGTTTGCTTGAGTGAATGGTTGCATAGTGGGAAAATAGTTACCTTCCTCATTCTCCCCTCTCCTCCTCTTCCTCTCTCTCCTCCATCCTCCAACTACACCCCTAACTCTTCTCACTGCAGCTCCTTTGAGTTTCCACATTTCTCGTTGACATTTCAGAAGGCTAGAATTAGTAGGTGCACCATTACCATGGAGAGATGAAGAGTGGTGAAAACCAGATGCGGGAAGGGAGGGATTCCAACACCATCAGAAATGTCAAATTGTTTATCATATCTATCTGTGACCATTCTGTACAATGGAGTATAGTGATTCAAACAATTGAAATATGTTTTTAGAATACTGTATTATGATAAAGAATATAATTCAGTCTAATATACATTTCTATATATTAGATGCTTGGTACTGTTTCTCTGTCTGTTGGTGTTTGTACCTGGCAGGTCTGTTATAGTGGCACTAATGGACACAAAGAATAGTTCAATGTCTCCCCCTGGTGGTAAAAATGTACTATTCAGTTATTCTTTCATTATGGAATAATATAAAATCAAATGTTATTTGTCACATGTGCCGAATACAACTGTGTAGACCTTAACGTGAAATGCTTACTTACAAGTCCTTAACCAACAATGCAGTTCAAGAAATAGAGTTAAGAAAATATTTACTAAATAAACTAAAGTAAAAAATAAAATAAAAAGTAACACAATAAAATGACAATAACGAGGCTATATACAGGGGGTAGTCAATGTGCGGGGGTACAGGTTAGTCAAGGTCATTTGTACATGTAGGTAGGGGTAAGGTGACTATGCATAGACAATAAACAGCGAGTAGCAGCAATGTAAAAACAAAGGGAGGGGGGGGGGGGGGGGGGGGGGGGGTCAATGTAAATAGTCCGGGTGGCCATTTGATTAATTGTTCAGCAGTCTTATGGCTTGGGGGTAGAAGCTGTTAAGGAGCCTTTTGGACCTAGACTTGGTACTCCGGTACCGTTTGCCGTGCGGTAGCAGAGAGAACAGTCTATGACTTGGGTGACTGGAGTCTTTGACAATTTTTTGGGCATTCCTCTGACACCGCCGAGTATATAGGTCCTGGATGGCAGGAAGCTTGGCCCCAGTGATGTACTGGGCTGTACGCACTACCCTCTGTAGCGCCTTACAGTCAGATGCCGATAGCAAGATAGTTGACTCATCGTATTTCCATGGATACTGTATTGGACATAATCAGAATTGTACCATGTAAAGCTCTAAGAGCAATTTGTGTATATAAAAAAATATATATCTGCTACACATACACTCCCACGGCCCACTCCTTCACTTTTAAGTACCAACACTAGCACAGACACAGCCAGACAGACAGACACACAAATCTCCCCTCTAGCGGTCTTTATGGCAGGCAATTTATACTGAACATAATAATAATAAACGCAACATACAACAATTTCAAAGATTTTACTTACAGTTCATATAAGGAAATGAATTTCACATGACTGGGAATACACATACAGTGCATTCGGAAAGTATTCAGACCCCTTCACTTTTTCCACATTTTGTTATGTTACAGCCTTATTCTAAAATGGATTTAATTGTTTTTTCCCCTCATCAATCTACACACAATACCCCATAATGACAAAGCAAAAACAGGCTTTTAGAAATTTTGTAAAAAATACAAAATAAATACTGCTCTGGAGCAAGTTTTCATCAAGGATCTCTCTGTACTTTGCTCTGTTCATCTTTCCCTCAATCCTGACTAGTCTCCCTGCCTCTGAAAAACATCCCCACAGCATGATGCTGCCACCACCATGCTTCACCATAGGGACGGTGCCAGGTTTCCTCCAGACATGACACTTGGCATTCAGGCCAAAGAGTTCAATCTTGGTTTCATCAGACCAGATAATCTGGTTTCTCATGGTCTGAGAGTCCTTTAGGTGTGTTTTGGCAAACTCCAAGCAGGCTGTCATGTGCCTTTTTACTGAGGAGTGGCTTCCATCTGGCCACTACCATAAAGGCCTGATTGGTATAGTGCTGCAGAGATGGTTGCCCTTCTGGAAGGTTCTCCCATGTCCACAGGGGAACTCTGGAGCTCTGTCAGAGTGACCATTGGGTTCTTGGTCACCTCCCTGACCAAGGCCCTTCTCCCCCGATTGCTCAGTTTAGCCGGGCGGCCAGCTCTAGAAGAGTCTTGGTGGTTCCAAACTTCTTCCATTTAAGAATGATGGAGGCCACTGTATTCTTGGGGACCTTCAATGCTGCAGACATTTTTTGGTACTCTTCCCCAGATCTGTGCCTCGACCCAATCCTGTCTCGGAGCTCTACGGACAATACCTTCAACCTCATGGCTTGGTTTTTGCTCTGACATGCACTGTCAACTGTGGGACTTTATATAGACAGGTGTGTGCCTTTCCAAATCATGTCCAATCAATTGAATTTACCACAGGTGGACTCCTATCAAGTTGTAGAAACATCAAGGATGGTCAATGGAAACAGGATGCACCAGAGCTCAATTTCGAGTCTCATAGCAAAGGGCCTGAATACTTATGTAAATAAGGTATTTCTGTTTTTTATTTTAATACATTTGCAAACATTTCTAAAAACCTGTTTTCTCTTTGTCATTATGGGGTATTGTGTGTAGAATGATGAGGACATAAAAAAAAAAAAAACGTTACAAAATGTGTAAAACGTGAAGGGGCCTGAATACTTTCCAAATGCACTGTATGCATCTGTTGGTCACAGATACCTTAAAAAAAAGGTAGGGGCGTGGATCAGAAAGCCAGTCAGTATCTGGCGTGACCACCATTTGCCTCATGCAGCGCGACACATCGCCTTCGCATAGAGTTAAGCAGGCTGTTGATTGTGGCCTGTGGAATGTTGTCCCACTCCTCTTCAATGGCTGTGCGAAGATGCTGGATATTAGGAGGAACTGGAATACGCTGTCGTACATGTCGATCCAGAGCATCTCAAACATGCTCAATGGGTGACATGTCTGGTGAGTATGCAGGCCATGAAAGAACTGGGACATTTTCACAATTCCAGGAACTGTGTACAGATCCTTGCGACATGGGGCCGTGTATTATCATGCTGAAACATGAGGTGATGGCGGCGGATGAATGGCACGACAATGGGCCTGAGGATCTCATCACGATATCTCTGTGCATTCAAATTGCCATCGATAAAATACAATTGTGTTTGTTGTCCATAGCTTATGTCTGCCCATACCATAACCCCACCGCCACAATGGGGCACTCTGTTGACAACGTTGACATCAGCAAACTGCTCACCCACACAATGCCATACACATTGTCTGCGGTTGTGAGGCCGGTTGGACGTGCTGCCAATTTCTCTAAAGCGACGTTGGAGGCGGCTTATAGTAGATAAATTAATGTTCAAATGGTGGACATTCCTGCAGTCAGCATGCCAATTGCACGCTCTGTGGTATTGTGTTGTGTGACAAAACTGGTACATTTTAAAGTGGCCTTTTATTGTCCCCAGCACAAGGTGCACCTGTGTAATGATCATGCTGTTTAGTCAGCTTCTTGATATGCCACACATGTCAGTTGGATGGATTATCTTGGCAAAGGAGAAATGCTCACTGTTACGCGTGACATGCTTTTCTTTCTCCCAATCTTCCTTTGTAGTGTGTGTGTGTGGTTCAGAGTGGTTGTTCTGTTTGTGTGTTCTGGTTATTACAGGTGTGCTGAGTTGCGGCTGATGATGGTGGGCGTGGCTTCGGTCCGGAGTCCTGGCAGCTGTGGTTGAGTGACTGATTGACTAGAGTATATAAACTGTTTGCCGTGAGCTCAAGAGAGAGAGAGGGTGCACTTTTTGTTTGGCTGTTTGTCTGAGGAATTGGTTATTGGTTGTTTTGATTTATCTTTGTTTGTGTTCCAGCCTGTCCTCCTGCTGTATTCCACCCTACCTGGGTCCTGGAGAAGGGAAGGGTAGTTCTGCCCATGGGTGTACATTCACACGTAAATAATCCAATGTTTTACACACTAGGTTAGCCGGGCGGGTGTCACCCCTGTATTTGTGGTAACAGGTAGGAAAGAGGGTTAAGGCTTAGTGTGTTAGGAAGGATTAGGTGTGTAGAAGAGTGTAAACCTTTTGTTTATTTTCATTACTTGGACCCTGTTTCCAAACATTCCCTTCTCTTACCTTCCCTGGTTTGTTTGATTGGTCTTTGTTTTATTACTGTTTCTTTATGGGTGTTGTATATTATTTTGTTTAGTACCTTACTAAATGTCCCCAGAGGGCTAACATTGAGTTCTGGTTATTTTAGTTAGTTACACCCCACATTTCTTCCCCATCCATCTCGTTTACATTGTTTGCACAGGCATTTACGTCTCCTCCTCAGACGAGCTACACCCGAGGAGAGAACGTAACACTCACTAAGAGGGATGTAAACAAATTTGTGCACCAAATTTGATTGAAATTAGCTTTTTGTGTGTATGGAACATTTCTGGGATTTTTTTTATTTCAGCTCATGAAACATGGGACCAACACTTTATATGTTGTGTTTATATTTTTGTTCAGTGTAGGTGCCGCTGCTCTCTCAGTGATCTCAGCACTTGGCAGGCTGAAGCCTCAAGTACAATAAACAGCAGGCTACTGCAGATGGTACAGACAGAGAGAGAAGATAAATGGGGGAAGAAGAGCGATGTCTCAGACACCATAATGAAGGAAGTAGAGAAAAGAAGCTAGAAAAAAGCTTCAGCCATTGCTTGGTCTGTCACATCTACACCCGCCTGGCTGCACATACTTAGTACAAAGATGACCCTACTGTCGTCCTATGGGCTTTATGTCTTGTAAGCCCATTGCAGAAACACCATGAGGAGCTAATTTACACTATCACCCACAAGCTCCCCACCATGCGCGCACACACACACACACAGAGAGAGCTTTATGGCTCAAGATTGAGAGAAGGACAGAGGGTGGAAGGGGTCTGAAGATAAAAGGAAGACAGAGGGAGAGGAAAAGAGAGGATGGTATGGGGGTCAGAACACAGCAAAATGTTCTGGAATACATAGTACCATTATTCCACAGGAATGTTCCATTATTCAGGCACACATGAACACTCATGCACATACGGACACAAGATGTCAACACATACTGTATGCACCGCCATACACTAACACAACTCTCTCACACACATACACGCACACTGGGCCAAGCTGGACCATAAATCTGACAGGCATAGCCATGACCTAGGACTGGAGCAGGGCTTGGGGGTATTGGGGGGTGAGAGTACTCAGTGTGTGTGTGCTTCAAATCAGCCAAACCAGGTGGGAATGGGATCCCATAATGCACTGCATCAGCTCCCTAAAACTCTGTCTTCCAACCATGACCTCTATGACTCCTCATTGGGACATAGCAACCATATAACTAGGTGAAAATACCTAGTGGGTACTGTAGCTCATATTACTGCATTTGTATCATTGAGAGGGAGTAGTTGCCTACATTCATAGAATTTGGGTTGAGCGTTATGGCACTTAACTGCTTCTTAGCCTCTCAATCTTGTAGCCTAATTCTTTACAGGGGCACTGACTTCCAGTGACTATACACAAGTATACATCATATACCACTTATTTTTCAGTGGGCATTGCGTTTACTCACTTCTTTCCCCACTGAGGCATATCAAAGTAGTACAGTAGGGGTATACCCCGTATCAATTATTTAGTACAATAGAGAAGTCATGTTCAAAGTAGCCTACACAATCGCAAAGCACGTGAAATATATTCACATGCTTGCAGCACACATAGCTAGTTATATATTATATAGAACAGAATTTCAAGCAGCAAGCGCATGCATCTCTCAACTGGTTGTAACATGGAGCAGCTCACATAATTGAACCATACCGGTAGCCAGTATGGTAGGAAAGACGTTTCAACTTACGATATCTACCAGTAAATGCCAACTAAGGCATCTTTGCGATGCGCAATTCAGTCATATCATGTGCTGTTTGAATGAATATTTCTAAAGGCTTTCCAAAAAACCTTCCCAAGTAAATGTTGACTGCAAAGTATGCCTACCTTGCAGAATGATATCATGATGATTTTTATCCATTAGGAGGGCATTTGTTTTGCAAACTCTGCCATCACATGTAGCCTACACTGTAGGCCTACATTATAGGGAAGAGTGGGGTAAATTGAGCCAAAGGGATTAGTTGAGCCACCCATGTTTCTAGGAAATCATACACACAATGTATCATTTGATGAAATATTTAGGAAGATGTCATCATTTCATGGAGTCAGTGAAGGACGAAACCACATGGAAAAAGTGGCAAGCAAGTTAGGTCCAAAAAACACATTTTCACCAAGTCAAATGAATTTATTGTGTTAGAGGTTTCATGATGCTTGTATTTAAACCAAAGTAGATCATTTTAAGATTGTTCTATACATCAGTTGGGGTCTCTATAAGCTTCAATATGAGGTCCTAAACCTAGCATGAAAGTGCATCCTTGAGGTAAGTTGAGCCAATTGAAGTGTTTTCTTCCCAAGTGTAGTACAAGGCATCATCGCTGGGATATGAGATAAGAACAGGCCTATGTTAAAAGTCTTTTAAAAAGTACAGTGTTCATTAGGTTTAAGCCTGTGTTAAAATATGCTTCAAATGATTAAAAGACAAAAAAAAGTGATTGTGTTTAATTGAGTTTGGGAAATAGAGATAGACAGGGTTTTAAAAAGGTAGTGTTAATATTTCATTCAGTACAGAAATGTGTAGGCGGCTTAACTTACCCTGTCGCGTGGCTCAATTTACACCATACCAGGGTAAGTTGTGCCAAGAGACCACTTTTTTTGGACAAGCTATGTTTACAAAACTGTAATGTTTACATGAATTCTGATTATTTCCAAGGATACACAACATCCTGAAATATATTAGTTTTGTTAGAAAGAATACTATATTTCCTTGAAGGAGTGATGCTGAATGTAAAACATGGTTCAACTTACCCCACTCTCCCCTACAGTACAGAAACACTGCTAGCCAATGGGTCTCTTGTTAGGTGCAGAATTTAATTAAAGGAGAATTAGCCTACACCCTCCCCCCAATTATTTTTCTTCTTTTTTTCCCTGACCTCAAAAATGGTCTCCTGATGTGGTTTAAGCATTGCTGTGGACTTAAAACATCAAATGTATTTATTTATTCTATAAAAGTGCGATTTTGAGAGTGAACACCGGAAAAAACTATAGAATTTCTCACACAGGGCGCCTTTCCTTTGCTGGGCGGGCTGTTTGAGAAATGTATTGCAAAATTAGAGTATACCCACTTCTCCAGGCACCAGGCACCACTACACACTTCTCAGGAACGTTTCGGTATACTGAAAGTCAAGGAACAGGCTTATCCTGTATCAAACGCTTAAACTCTTTTACAGTACAGTAATAAAAACATCTCTTCATAACATGTTACGTAAGCCACGCCAAGACACCCAAAAGTCACTCTCTTTAATGCACAGAATCTAACTCACACACACAACCAAATGAGATTGCACACCTGCATACACACACACATGCTTAAAAGACATAGCTACAAATGCAGACATACAGTGCATTCGGAAAGTATTCAGACCTCTTTACTTTTTCCACATTTTGTTACGTTACAGCCTTATTCTAAAATTTAAATGTATCATCAATCTACAGACAACACAGCATAATGACAAAGTGAAAACAGGTATTTTTTACATTTTTTGCAAATGTATTAAAAATAAAAAACAGAAATACCTTGTTTACATAAGACTCAAAATTGAGTGGGTATACTCTAATTTTGCAATACATTTCTCAAACAGCCCGCCCAGCAAAGGAAAGGCGCCCTGTGTGAGAAATTCTATAGTTTTTTCCATTGATCATCCTTGAGATGTTTCTACAACTTGATTGGAATCCACCTGTGGTAAATTCAATTGATTGGACATTATTTGGAAAGGCACACACATTTACATTTACGTCATTTAGCAGACGCTCTTATCCAGAGCGACTTACAGTTAGTGAATTTTTTTTTTTTTTTTTATACTGGCCCCCCGTGTCTATAGAAGGTCCCACAGCTGACAGTGCATGTCAGAGTAAAAACCAAGCCATGAGGTCGAAGGAATTGTCTGTAGAGCTCAGAGACAGGATTGTATCGAGGCACAGATCTGGGGAAGGGTAACATGAAATGTCTACAGCATTGAAGGTCCCCAAGAACACAGTGGCCTCCATCATTCTTAAATGGAAGAAGTTTTGAAACCAACAAGACTCTTCCTAGAGCTGGCTGCCCGGCCAAACTGAGCAATCGGGGAGAAGGGCCTTGGTCAGGGAGGTGACCAAGAACCCGATGGTCACTCTGACAGACCTCCAGAGTTCCTCTGTGGAGATGGGACAACCTTCCAGAAGAACAACCATCTCTGCAGCACTCCACCAATCAGGCCTTTATTGTAGAGTGGCCAGACGGAAGCCATTCCTCAGTAAAAGGCACATGATAGCCCGCTTGGAGTTTGCCAAAAGGCAACTAAAGGACTCTCAGACCATGAGAAACAAGATTCTCTGGTCTGATGAAACCAAGATAGAACTCTTTGGCCTGAATGCCAAGCGTCACAACTGGAGGAAACATGGCACCATCCACCTACGGTGAAGCATGGTGGTGGCAGCATCATGCTGTGGGGATGTTTTTCAGCGGCAGGGACTGGGAGACTAGTCAGGATCGAGGGAAAGATGAACAGAGCAAAGTACAGAGAGATCCTTGATGAAAACCTGCTCCAGAGCGCTCAGGACCTCAAACTGGGGCGAAGGTTCCCCTTCCAACAGGACAACGACCCTAAGCACACAGCCAAGACAACGCAGGAGTGGCTTCGGGACAAGTCTCTGTATGTCCTTGAGTGGCCCAGCCAGAGCCCGGACTTGAACCCGATCGAACGTCTCTGGAGAGACCTGAAAATAGCTGTGCAGCGACGCTCCCCATCCAACCTGACAGAACTTGAGAGGATCTGCAGAGAAGAATGGGAGAAACTCCCCAAATACAGGTGTGCCAAGCTTGTAGCGTCATACCCAAAAAGACTCAAGGCTGTAATCGCTGCCAAAGGTGCTTCAACAAAGTACTGAGTAAAGGGTCTGAATACTTATGTAAATGTAATATCAGTTTCTAAAAACCTGTTTTTGCTTTGTCATTATGGGGTATTGTGTGTAGATTGATGAGGGAAAAAACCAATTTAATCCATTTTAGAATAAGGCTGTAACGTAACAAAATGTGGAAAAAGTCAAGGGGTCTGAATACTTACTGAATGCAGTGTACACACAGATACAGTGCCTTCAGAAAATATTAATACCTTTGACTTATTCCACAATTTGTGTTACAGCCTGAATTTAAAATGGATTTAATAGCTTTTTTTCTCACCCATCTACACACAATACCCCATATTGACAAAGTGAAAATCTGTTTTTAGAAAGTTGTGCAAATTCATTGAAAATGAAATACAGAAATATCTGATTTACATAAGTATTCACACCCCTGAGTAAATACATGTTAGAAGCACCTTTGGCAGCAATTACAGCTCTGAGTCTTTCGTGGTAAGTCTCTAAGAGCTTTGCGCACCTGGATTGTACAATATTTGTCCATTATTCTTTTCAAAATTCTTCAAGCTCTCTCAAATTGGTTGTTGATCATTGCTAGACAACCATTTTCAAGTCTTGCCATAGATTTTCAAGCAGATTTAAGTCAAAACTGTAACTCGACCACTCAGAAACATTCACTTTCTTCTTGGTAAGCCACTCCAGTGTAGATTTGGCCTTGTGTATTAGGTTATTGACCTGCTGAAAGGTGAATTCATCTCCCAGTGTCTTGTGGAAAGCAGATGGAACCAGGTTTTCCTCTAGGATTTTGCCTGTGCTTAGCTTCATTCCATTTCTTTTTAACCCTGAAAAACTACCCAGTCCTTAATGATTACAAGCATACCCATAACATGATGCAGCCACCACTACGCTTGAAAATATAGAGGAGTGGTACTTAGTAATGTGTTGTATTGGATTTGCCCCAAACATAACGCTTTGTATTCAGGACAAAAAGTGAATTGCTTTGCCACATTTTTTGCAGTATTACTTTACTGCCTTGTTGCAAACAGGATGCATGTTTTGAAATATTTGTATTCTGTACAGGCTTTCTTCTTGTCACTCTGTCAATTAGGTTAGTAGTGTGGAGTAACTTCTATCCTCAGTTTTCTCCTATCACAGCCATTAAACTCTGTGTAACTGTTATAAAGTCACCATCGGCCTTATGGTGAAATCCCTGAGCGGTTTCCTTCCTCTCCGGCAACTGAGTTAGGAAGGATGCCTGTATCTTTGTAGTGACTGGGTGTATTGATACACCATCCAAAGTGTAATAATAACTTCACCATGATCAAAAGGATATTCAATTATGTATTTATTTTACCAATATGTGCCCCTCTTTGCAAGGCATTGGAAAACCTCCCTGGTCTTTGTAGTTTAATCTATGTTTGAAATTCACTGCTCGACCGAGGGACCTTACAGATAATTGTATGTGTGGGGTACAGAGATGAGGTAGTCATTCAAAAAATCATGTTAAACACAAGTCCATGCAACTTATAATGTGACTTGTGAAGCACATTTTAACTCCTGAACCTATTTAGGCTTGCCATAACAAAGGGGTTATTGACTCGAGACATTTCAGCTTCTCATTTTTTATTACATTTGTAAAAATGTCTAAAAACAAATTCCACTTTGACATTATGGTGTATTATGTGTAGGCTAGTGACAAAAAATCTCAATTTAATCCATTTTAAATTCAGGCTGTTCCACAACAAAATGTGGAAAAAGTCAAGGGGTGTGAATACTTTCTGAAGGCACTGTATGCATGCTTACACATGTTCTAATATAAACATATTTAAGAGATATGGATATAAACACACACATTGCATACGTATTGGGGGATAAGTGGTTTAAGCTGCACATCTCGCACCGACACGTAAACACCTGACAGCTGGCCTCATAAATAAGGCAATACAGAGGCCTGCTGGGTAATTTACACTCACCACTATCTCTAAACTAACATGTAGCAGGTCGGCGCTCTATATTTCACCCCACGGTCGGTCAGGGGAAAAGAAGAGCACACTGCACACCACTCACTCCCCTTTCCCTCCACGCCTGCCCTGGACATCAAAAGACTCAGAGAGGGCCTGCACTATGGTGGGGTGACTATGGTGGTTTCACACTGCGCTGTGGTGTGTGTGTGTGTCTTGTGAGAGCAAGTTCTTCTGAGTGCCTAAGTGTACATACCACGCACATTTTGTGCATACACACTATGCTATACAACAATGTTACCTTGAAATTCTCTTCATGGTACAATTAGATTATGATTACTTGTTGCTGCCTTCTAGTGACTATAAATCAGCTCTTTGTTTGGAGTACAATCTAAATTAAGTACAAGAGATTACCTGGGAGTGTGATGGGAACTGTAGGGTGACAGAGAGGCTGGAGGCCAGATTCATGTGCCTTCTTCCTTCATACCTACATACCTGTAGCTCAGTTGGTAGAGCATGGCGCTTGCAACGCTAGGGTTGTGGGTTCGATTCCCACGGGGGGCCAGTATAAAAAAAATAAAAAATGAAAATGTATAACGGAAAAGTGGTGTGTGCATCAGAGCATATGAGCGGAGTGGAGCGGTGAGAATCTCAGCTCCTCGCTCACGGAGTTGTTCACCCCTCCGCTCCCCCCGCTCAAAGCCACATCAGGCCAGTCCGCTCATTATCGCTCAGCGCTCAACGCAGTTTGCATCGCGCTCCACTCAAATCGCCCCCGCTCACTCCAAAAAAGGAACGAAATCTGCATGTATTTCACTTTTAGCTTAAACCACAGCCTTACTTTATCTCCCCGAATTTGTTGCATACAGACTCATCTCGGATTATCCATTCTGTCTTGAAACGGGGATCTAACACTGACGCTAAAATGAGATGTTAATCAGTATAGTATATTCCATAGCGAATTGACACGTTGTTTGCCAATGTTTCTGCAAAAGCAGCGATGCCCATTGGAAGTGCAGCGTTAGTGTAATCGGTGAGCAGGGATTTGATTTCTGTGACAGCAGGGAGGATCATCCCCAGGTTCCCCAGCTCCTTCTGCATTTTGTCTGTGAGGTCTGCTAGTGGTGTCAGCACACGGACAAGGTGCGTCAGCTGCGGTACTTGATTCAGGGTGATGTTAGCAACATTAGACTTGAGTTTGTTTTGCCATAACGGGTCTTTTTGGAACAACCGGATGAACGACTGAATCATCCGCAGCTGGCTGCTCCATCGAATGGCGCAGGCATTTGTGGGGCGGACACCTAATTGGTCGGTTTCCTCTGTGCTCTTGCGTACACTTTTCACCAGGTGCCCGACTTTCACTAACAGCCTATTAATGTTGTCGTGCTCGTTAACGGCGTTTTTGATCGCCAGCTGAAGCATGTGAATGGGGCATCTCAGATGTAAATTTGACAAAGTAAAGTACTGATTTATCATAGTTTCTTGGGGGGGGGGGTGTAGCCCGGTTGAGCTGCGCTGGCGAAGTGTTGCATCCCTTTGCGTTCTCCTTTACTCAGCGGTTCATAGTCCATGAAAATCATTTTAAAAAATGCTACATCCAGCTCTCTTTTTCTCTCCCTTGTTATGGTTGGGCCTTTGCCTGCAGTGAATAAACTTTTGAATTCCTCAACGCTTTTCTCTTGTTGCTGCTGCTGCTCCTCGCTCTATAAAATACAAATTCTTGGACGACACAAATTAAATTAAACAGATGGATTCTGGGTCAGGCTTGAGCATGCTTCAGACTCTTGGTGTGAGCGAGCGAAATTGGAGCGGGACATAGGGCGACGCTCCGTCCTTTTAAAAATGCCGCTCTGCGCTCTGTTCAAAATCCGTCCGCTCACGCTCCACGCTCGCTCCCGCTCCACTCCGCTCATATGCTCTGGTGTGCATATGTATTGACCCCCTTTGCTATGAAGCCCCTAAATAAGATCTGGTGCAACCAATTACCTTCAGAAGCCACATAATTAGTTAAATAAAGTCCACCTGTGTGCAATCTAAGTGTCACATGATCTCAGTATATATACACCTGTTCTGAAAGGCCCCAGAGTCTGCAACACCACTAAGCAAGGGGCACCACCAAGCAAGCGGCACCATGAAGACCAAGGAGCTCTCCAAACAGGTCAGGGACAAAGTTGTGGAGAAGTACAGATCAGGGTTGGGTTATAAAAAAATATCAGAAACTTTGAACATCCCACGGAGCACCATTAAATTCATTATTTAAAAAAGTGAAAGAATATGGCACCACAACAAACCTGCCAAGAGAGGGCCGCCAACCAAAACTCACGGACCAGGCAAGGAGGGCATTAATCAGAGAGGCAACAAAGAGACCAAAGATTACCCTGAAGGAGCTGCAAAGCTCCACAACAGAGATTGAAGTATCTGTCCATAGGACCACTTTAAGCCGAACACTCCACAGAGCTGGGCTGTACGGAAGATTGGCCAGAAAAAAGCCATTGCTTTTTATAAATAAGCAAACACGTTTGGTGTTCGCCAAAAGCCATGTGGGAGACTCCCCAAACATATGGAAGAAGGAACTCTGGTCAGCTGAGACTAAAATTTAGCTTTTTGGCCATCAAGGAAAACACTATGTCTGGCGCAAACCCAACACCTCTCATCCCCCCGAGAACACCATCCCCACAGTGAAGCATGGTGGTGGCAGCATCATGCTGTGGGGATGTTTTTCATCGGTAGGGACTGGGAAACTAGTCAGAATTGAAGGAATGATGGATGGCGCTAAATACAGGGAAATTCTTGAGGGAAACCTGTTTCAGTCTTCCAGAGATTTGAGACTGGGACGGAGGTTTATCTTCCAGCAGGACAATGACCCTAAGCATACTGCTAAAGCAACACTTGAGTGGTTTAAGGGGAAACATTTTAAATGTCTTGAAATGGCCTAGTCAAAGCCCAGACCTCAATCCAATTGAGAATCTGTGGTATGACTTAAAGATAGCTGTACACCAGCGGAACCCATCCAACTTGAAGGAGCTGGAGCAGTTTTGCCTTAAAGAATGGGCAAAAATCCCAGTGGCTAGATGTGTCAAGTTTATAGAGACATACCCCAAGAGACTTGCAGCTGTAATTGCTGCAAAAGGTGGCTCTACAAAGTATTGACTTTGGGGGGGGGGTTGAATAGTTATGCACGCTCAAGTTTTCTGTTTTTTTGTCTTATTTATTGTTTGTTTCACAACAAAAAATATTTAGCATCTTCAAAGTGGTAGGCATGTTGTGTAAATCAAATGATACAAACCCCCCAAAAATTCCATTTTAATTCCAGGTTGTAAGGAACCAAAATAGGAAAAATGCCAAGGGGGGTGAATACTTTCGCAAGCCACTGTACATGTCCATTAAGGTTTAAGTTACCAATAATATGTTGTCAAATGTCTATCCAGAAATCCTGTTTGTTAATCTCTGCAGGTGTAAATAAATATTGGATAAAAACAGAGGTAGTGTTCTTCTATTGAAATGTTATTTCATATGTTTTCTGGTTCACACAGTGACAGTTGCCAATCATTCAACATTAATTTGAAGTTCCTATTCATTTTAAAACATTCAGTCGACAAATGACCAATGCTGTCGTGTTACCGTTTAATAATAATTGTGTTATAGTGCCATGATACATTATGATACTTATGGTTGAAAGAAATCAAAATTATTTTGATATTAGCCCTTTTACCAAGCAGGGGGCACATTTGTGCAAAAATGCTGTATATCAAAATACCATGAAGTAGCCCAGTCAGCAGTAAAACTATATTGAAAACAGCATAAAAATGGGGATCGTTAAAACTCCTGAAAGTTCCTCTCCTCCCCTTCCTCCACTCCTGTAGTGTACATTGCACTCTTCTGGTTTCTCAGTGATAGGTGGAAATACTGAGTCAGTCTCCCCCTTCCCTCCCTTGTCTCCACATGTTCCTCCTCCCACCCCACCAGCCAGCCAGCATCCCCCCAACCCCACCCCACAGTGCCCCAAACAGAGGGAGCCTGATGAGGCAGCAGCACCTGGATGTGAGTCCCAGCAGGTGTGTGGAGCCTGGAGGTCAGGGCCTCCTGCCAGGCAGCCCCAGTCCAGCCACACGCAGAGAGGGCCCAGCCCAGCCCAGCCAGCTACGAGGTCATTTCCTGTTTCTCTCTCCCTCTACCTCCGTTTTGCAGAGCTACTAAACAGATGAGCTGTTTATTCAGCAGGGTGGCCTCCCCCCAGTTGCCATAGTAACACATCTGACACACATTTTCACATAGTAAATACAAAAAAGGGCGTTGTGGTCATTAAAAGCAGGCAGTCCACAATTCTGATGCTATGTTTCTACTTCTATGTTAGCGATGGGACATTTTCAGGGAGGAACAATTTGTGTACGGTGCTTTTAACTCAACAAAAAATGAAGAAAAGTAAACATTTGGACATCCACAATTCTGAAATTACCAGCTGACTGGGAACATCGCGGGCATGGGTAGGGCTCGGGCTTAAAATGCATGCCTGTGCAGGGCTCTATTGGACAGTAGGGCACAAGGGTACCAATAAGCAAGCCATGTACACAGAGCCATGCAGTTCTACATGTCACAGTTAGAGGGAAGCCCTACACATACAGAGTTGGCCCACAAAAATCCAAGCAAAGTGTATTTATTTTTTAACACCTACATACAGTAGTATAGTCTCTTCCTTCATAACAATGTTCTTTGTCTATATGTCATATTCACAATCTTTCTAATTAAATTTTCAGCTTGATACCTGGACTGGAGTTCCACCTGTGCTTTCTGTGCCAAAATGTGAAAAGTCTCTCAGACTGCTCTGTTTCATATCCACCTCCACTCTTTGTTAACGACTAGAATGATTCCATTAAAAATTCCAGTTTGACAAAGCATGAATCTATGATCAAGGTAAAGGTGGAACAGCTCAACTGCCATCCAAACATGTCTTCTCTTTCTGTCACTTCCATGGTTGGATCCTACTGGATTACCTGGTAGCTTTGAACCCCACTTTGCACCACATCCCATCCCCTAGCTCCTTTCCTTTCCTCTCCTACTCCCTCTACCTTCACCGTTGATTCTGATGATCTGAGCTTGATTGTGCAGGGCAAGCATTAGCATTGGGCTTTTATTACAGTCATAGAGATTTAGAGTGAAGGGATATCAGCTCAGAGCACACCAAATTAGTTAACAATGCATTATCTGCCCTTTTATGGCAGCTATAACTCTTGTTCTGCCTCTGCTTGGGAGAGAAGGGGAGATGGAGAGAAGGCAAAGAGTTGGAGAGACAGAAAGATAAAGAGAGGCAGAGGCGGTCGAGTCAATCAGAAGCCTGGACTCTCCGTAACAGCTGAGCTCTGTGGTAATTCAATGAGTGAGCCTGAAAGCCACCAAACTGGCCATAGTTGGCGAACAGTTCCTCATGTGAAGTCAACTTAGCCTGTTGTATGTCTTCTTTCTCATTTGTTTCCTTGTTGCCCTCTATTAAGTTAGCTTGTTGATCAAGACTATAGACTCCCACATGAAAAAATACTACAGTTGAAGTCGGAAGTTTACATACACTTAGGTTGGAGTCATTAAAACTCGTTTTTCAACCACTCCATACATTTCTTGTTAACAAACTATGCTTTTGGCAAGTCGATTAGGACATCTACTTTGTGCATGATACAAGTCATTTTTCCAACAATTGTTTACAGACAGATTATTTCACTTATAATTCACTGTATCACAATTCCAGTGGGTCAGAAGTTTACATACACTAAGTTGACTGTGCCTTTAAACAGCTTGGAAAATTCCAGAAAATGATATCATGGTTTTAGAAGCTTCTGACAGGCAAATTTACATCATTTGAGTCAATTGGGGGTGTACCTGTGGATGTATTTCAAGGCCTACCTTCAAACTCAGTGCCTCTTTTCTTGACATAATGGGAAAATCAAAATAAATCAGCCAAGACCTCAGAAAAAAAATTGTAGACCTCCACAAGTCTGGTTCATCCTTGGGAGCAATTTCCAAAGGCCTGAAGGTACCACGTTCATCTGTACAAACTATAGTATGCAAGTATAAACACCATGGGACCACGCAGCCGTCATACCGCTCAGGAAGGAGACGCGTTCTGTCTCCTAGAGATGAACGTACTTTGGTGCGAAAAGTGTAAATCAATCCCAGAACAACAGCAAAGGACCTTGTGAAGATGCTGGAGGAAACAGGTACAAATGTATCTATATCCACATTAAAACGAGTCCTACAGTGGGAGAAAAAAAGTATTTAGTCAGCCACCAATTGTGCAAGTTCTCCCACTTAAAAAGATGAGAGAGGCCTGTAATTTTCATCATAGGTACACGTCAACTATGACAGACAAATTGAGGAAAAGAAATCCAGAAAATCACATTGTAGGATTTTTTATGAATTTATTTGCAAATTATGGTGGAAAATAAGTATTTGGTCACCTACAAACAAGCAAGATTTCTGGCTCTCACAGACCTGTAACTTCTTCTTTAAGAGGCTCCTCTGTCCTCCACTCGTTGCCTGTATTAATGGCACCTGTTTGAACTCGTTATCAGTATAAAAGACACCTGCCCACAACCTCAAACAGTCACACTCCAAACTCCACTATGGCCAAGACCAAAGAGCTGTCAAAGGACACCAGAAACAAAATTGTAGACCTGCACCAGGCTGGGAAGACTGAATCTGCAATAGGTAAGCAGCTTGGTTTGAAGAAATCAACTGTTGGAGCAATTATTAGGAAATGGAAGACATACAAGACCACTGATAATCTCCCTCGATCTGGGGCTCCACGCAAGATCTCACCCCGTGGGGTCAAAATGATCACAAGAACGGTGAGCAAAAATCCCAGAACCACACGGGGGACCTAGTGAATGACCTGCAGAGAGCTGGGACCAAAGTAACAAAGCCTACCATCAGTAACACACTACGCCGCTAGGGACTCAAATCCTGCAGTGCCAGACGTGTCCCCCTGCTTAAGCCAGTACATGTCCAGGCCCGTCTGAAGTTTGCTAGAGTGCATTTGGATGATCCAGAAGAGGATTGGGAGAATGTCATATGGTCAGATGAAACCAAAATAGAACTTTTTGGTAAAAACTCAACTCGTCGTGTTTGGAGGACAAAGAATGCTGAGTTGCATCCAAAGAACATCATACCTACTGTGAAGCATGGGGGTGGAAACATCATGCTTTGGGGCTGTTTTTCTGCAAAGGGACCAGGACGACTGATCCGTGTAAAGGAAAGAATGAATGGGGCCATGTATCGTGAGATTTTGAGTGAAAACCTCCTTCCATCAGCAAGGGCATTGAAGATGAAACGTGGCTGGGTCTTTCAGCATGATAATGATCCCAAACACACCGACCGGGCAACGAAGGAGTGGCTTCGTAAGAAGCATTTCAAGGTCCTGGAGTGGCCTAGCCAGTCTCCAGATCTCAACCCCATAGAAAATCTTTGGAGGGAGTTGAAAGTCTGTGTTGCCCAGCGACAGCCCCAAAACATCACTGCTCTAGAGGAGATCTGCATGGAGAAATGGGCCAAAATACCAGCAACAGTGTGTGAAAACCTTGTGAAGACTTACAGAAAATGTTTGACCTGTGTCATTGCCAACAAAGGGTATATAACAAAGTATTGAGAAACTTTTGTTATTGACCAAATACTTATTTTCCACCATAATTTGCAAATAAATTCATTAAAAATCCTACAATGTGATTTTCTTGATTTTTTCCCCCTCATTTTGTCTGTCATAGTTGACGTGTACCTATGATGAAAATTACAGGCCTCTATCATCTTTTTAAGTGGGAGAACTTGCACAATTGGTGGCTGACTAAATACATTTTTTCCCCACTGTATATCGACATAACCTGAAAGGCCGCTCAGCAAGGAAGAAGCCACTGCTCCAAAACCGCCATAAAAAAGCCAGACTACGGTTTGCAAATGCACATGGGAACAAAGAGCGTACTTTTTGGCGAAATGTTCTCTGGCCTGATGAAACAAAAATAGAACTGTTTGGCCATAATGACCATCGTTATGTTTGGAGGAAAAAGGGGGTTGCTTGCAAGCCGAAGAACACCATCACAACCGTGAAGCACAGGGGTGGCAGCATCATGCTGTGGGGGTGCGATGTTGCAGGAGGGACTGGTGCACTTCACAAAATAGATGGCATCATGAGGAAGGAAACTTATGTGGATATATTGAAGCAACATCTCAAGATATCAGTCAGGAAGTTAAAGCTTGGTCACAAATGGGTCTTCCAAATGGACAATGACCCCAAGCATACTTCCAAAGTTGTGGCAAAATGGCTTAAGGACAACAAAGTCAAGGTATTGGAGTGGCCATCACAAAGCCCTGACCTCAATCCTATAGAACATTTGTAGGCAGAACTGAAAAAGCGTGTGCGAGCAAGAAGGCCTACAAACCTGACTCAGTTACACCAGCTCTGTCAGGAGGAATGGGCCAAAATTCACCCAACAAATTGTGGGAAGACTGAGTTTAAATTGTGAAAAACTGTGTTTAAATCAAATAAAATAAAATAAAATAAAATTGTATTGGTCACATGCGCCGAATACAACAGGTGCAGACATTACAGTGAAATGCTTACTTACAGCCCTTAACCAACAGTGCATTTATTTTTAACAAAAAAAGTAAAAATAAAACAACAAAAAAGTGTTGAGAAAAAAAGAGCAGAAGTAAAATAAAATAACAGTAGGGAGGCTATATATACAGGGGGGTACCGGGGCAGAGTCAATGTGCGGGGGCACCGGCTAGTTGAGATAGTTGAAGTAATATGTACATGTGGGTAGAGTTAAAGTGACTATGCATAAATAATTAACAGAGTAGCAGCAGCGTAAAAAGGATGGGGTGGGGGGGCAGTGCAAATAGTCCGGGTAGCCATGATTAGCTGTTCAGGAGTCTTATGGCTTGGGGGTAGAAGCTGTTGAGAAGTCTTTTGGACCTAGACTTGGCACTCCGGTACCGCTTGCCGTGCGGTAGTCTATGACTAGGGTGGCTGGAGTCTTTGACAATTTTGAGGGCCTTCCTCTGACACCGCCTGGAATAGAGGTCCTGGATGGCAGGAAGCTTGGCCCCAGTGATGTACTGGGCCGTACGCACTACCCTCTGTAGTGCCTTGCGGTCGGAGGCCAAGCAGTTGCCATACCAGGCGGTGATGCAACCAGTCAGGATGCTCTCGATGGTGCAGCTGTAGAATTTTTTGAGGATCTGAGGACCCATGCCAAATCTTTTCAGTCTCCTGAGGGGGAATAGGCTTTGTCGTGCCCTCTTCACGACTGTCTTGGTATGTTTGGACCATGATAGTTCGTTGGTGATGTGGACACCAAGGAACTTGAAGCTCTCAACCTGTTCCACTACAGCCCCGTCGATGAGAATGGGGGCGTGCTCAGTCCTCTTTTTTTTCCTGTAGTCCACAATCATCTCCTTTGTCTTGGTCACGTTGAGGGAGAGGTTGTTGTCCTGGCACCACACGGCCAGG
The DNA here is from genome assembly GCF_964263955.1 of Coregonus lavaretus. Taxonomy (NCBI): domain Eukaryota; kingdom Metazoa; phylum Chordata; class Actinopteri; order Salmoniformes; family Salmonidae; genus Coregonus; species Coregonus lavaretus. The sequence goes on from NC_139995.1 coordinate 35,013,532, forward strand.
TCTCTGACCTCTTCCCTATAGGCTGTCTCATCGTTGTCGGTGATCAGGCCTACCACTGTTGTGTCGTCGGCAAACTTAATGATGGTGTTGGAGTCGTGCCTGGCCATGCAGTCATGGGTGAACAGAGAGTACAGGAGGGGACTGAGCACGCACCCCTGAGGGGCCCCCGTGTTGAGGATCAGTATGGCAGATGTGTTGTTACCTACCCTTACCACCTGGGGGCGGCCCGTCAGGAAGTCCAGGATCCAGTTGCAGAGGGAGGTGTTTAGTCCCAGGATCCTTAGCTTAGTGATGAGCTTAGAGGGCACTATGGTGTTGAATGCTGAGCTGTAGTCAATGAATAGCATTCTCACGTAGGTGTTCCTCTTGTCCAGGTGGGAAAGGGCAGTGTGGAGTGCAATAGAGATTGCATCATCTGTGGATCTGTTGGGGCGGTATGCAAATTGGAGTGGGTCTAGGGTTTCTGGGATAATGCTGTTGATGTGAGCCATGACCAGCCTTTCAAAGCACTTCATGGCTACAGACGTCAGTGCTACGGGTCGGTAGTCATTTAGGCAGGTTATCTTAGAGTCCTTAGGCACGGGGACTATGGTGGTCTGCTTGAAACATGTTGGTATTACAGACTCAGTCAGGGACATGTTGAAAATGTCAGTGAAGACACTTGCCAGTTGGTCAGCACATGCTCGGAGTACACGTCCTGGTAATCCATCTGGCCCTGCGGCCTTGTGAATGCTGACCTGCTTAAAAGTCGTACTCACATCGGCTACGGAGAGCGTGATCACATAGTCATCCGGAACAGCTGGTGCTCTCATGCATGCTTCAGTGTTGCTTGCCTCGAAGCGAGCATAGAAGTGGTTTAGCTTGTCTGGTAGGCTTGTGTCACTGGGCAGCTCGCGGCTGTGCTTCCCTTTGTAGTCTGTAATAGTTTTCAAGCCCTGCCACATCCGACGAGCATCAGAGCCAGTGTAGTACGATTCAATCTTAGTCCTGTATTGACTCTTTGCCTGTTTGATGGTTCGTCGGAGGGCATAGCGGGATTTCTTATAAGTGTCCGGGTTAGAGTCCCGTTCCTTGAAAGCGGCAGCTCTACCCTTTAGCTCAGTGCGGATGTTTCCTGTAATCCATGGCTTCTGGTTGGGGTATGTACGTACGGTCACTGTGGGGACGACATCATCGATGCACTTATTGATGAAGCCAGTGACTGGTGTGGTGTACTCCTCAATGCTGTCTGAAGAATCCCGGAACATGTTCCAGTCTGTGCTAGCAAAACAGTCCTGTAGCTTAGCATCTGCGTCATCTGACCACTTTTTTATTAACCGAGTCACTGGTGCTTCCTGCTTTAGTTTTTGCTTATAAGCAGGAATCAGGAGGATAGAGTTATGGTCAGATTTGCCAAATGGAGGGCGAGGGAGAGCTTTGTATGCATCTCTGTGTGTGGAGTAAAGGTGGTCTAGAGTTTCCCTGCATTAAAGTCCCCGGCCACTAGGAGCGCTGCATCTGGATGAGCATTTTCCTATTGATTTATGGCCTTGTACAACTCATTCAGTGCAATCTTAATGCCAGCATTGGTTTGTGGTGGTAAATAGACAGCTATGAAAAATATAGATGAAAACTCTCTTGGTAAATAGTGTGGTCTACAGCTTATCATAAGATACTCTACCTCAGGCGAGCAAAACCTCGAGACTTCCTTAGTATTTGATTTTGTGCCCCAGCTGTTGTTTACAAATATACACAGACCGGCACCCCTTGTCTTACCGGAGTCAGCCGTTCTATCCTGCCGATGTAGCGTATAGCCCGCTAGCTGTATGTTATCCATGTCGTCGTTCAGCCACGACTCGGTGAAACATAGGATATTACAGTTTTTAATGTCCCGTTGGTAGGATAACCGTAATCTTAGGTCATCCAATTTGTTATCCAATGATTGAAGATTGGCTAATAGGATTGATGGAAGAGGCAGTTTACTCGCTCGCCGTCGGATCCTTACAAGGCATCCCGATCTACGTCCACGATATCTCCGTCTCTTCCTCACACGAATGACAGGGATTTGGGCCTTGTCGGGTGTCTGTATGATATCCTTCGCGGCCGCCTCGTTGAAGAAAAAATCTTCGTCCAATACGAGGTGAGTAATCGCTGTCCTGATATCCAGAAGCTCTTTTTGGTTATAAGAGACAATGGCAGAAACATTATGTACAAAATAAATTACAAATAACGCGGAAAAACACACATAATAGTACAAATGGTTTGAGGGCTGTAAAACGGCAGCCATCTTCTCCGGCGCTGTTCTGTGTATTTGTATTTGGCTAAGGCGTATGTAAACTTCCGACTTCAACTGTATGTAGTTATGAAACTTCAATCAGTAAGACTGGTCTGAATGGATCGTCACTTTTCATTCATCTAGGAAACTCATAACTCCCGACGTCTGCCTTCGATTCTGCCTTTGATTAATATCTTTCCAACTCTCTCTTTCCCCTCCTTGCCTCTTTTGACCTCACCCTTTCCCAATCCCCTCCAACTCACAAGGCAGGCAATACGCTTGACCTCATCTTTACTAGAGGCTGCTCACATACTAATCACACTGCAACCCCCCTCCAGGTCTCTGATCACTACTTTGTTTCCATTTCTGTCTCCCTTTCCTCCAACCCTAACCAGTGGCGATTTTAGCATGTAAATGTTGGTGGGATGTATGCCAGCAAAGCCACTACACTACACAACACAACACTAAACAATGCATTAATTGCAATATAACGGTGACAAACGGTTCCCACAAACTGTTAGGGCCTAGGTAAAGCTGTCCCAACAGCGGAGTCCCAACAGCAGTCCCAACACCTTACCACTGCTACACCTGGCTATCAGCGGAGCCTTGTCTGGCAGCGAAACAGTTAATTCAGCCTAATTTACTGCCTTAAAAAAAAACATATTGCTGACTTGCTTAAACTAATATGGTTTCTACTGACAATTGAAATGTACAACTATGGCATAAGGGGACGACAAGCGGATAAGAGGCAATCCGTAATTTCGATTAAGACATCAATGAGCGAGCTAGGACGGACATAGTCAATATAACTATTTGTTAAACACTTTTGAAATGTGCAGCGACAGAATTCAGAACATGGGCCATTCTTACAGTGTTCTCCCTGTACAACAAGTCAGAACCGTAGGATAAATAAAGGGGGCATATAAGCAGACAATGAAAGATCTTACAATATTTGATTATTACATTTCTCTAAAACAGGTTATAGGATACATGTGCACCACCAAGTTAGAACAGTAGGCAAAATTAAGAGGGGAAAATATACCAAATGATTAGGGTGAGGCACATGGGCAACTAACAGCTTACTACACAGCATACTCTTAGTATTACTTTCTTAGCTACAGTATACATATCTCACTGGCATATTACATCATGTATGCAGCAGCATACAATACATTTTTGGACTCACCTTGTTATGCTGTGCTCACTTGAACAGGAAGGTGGCACGACAGTCCTTTGTGGGCAAACTTTGTCATCAAAGTCTGGCATTCTCTGGATTTATGGTGCTTTCAAGACAACTGGGAACTCGGAAAAAACAAGGTTGAATCATGATGAAATCAGTGATCTTCAGGTCAGATTTACAATTCCGAGTTGGACGACCGTTCAAAACGTATATTCCCAGTCGGAGCTCGTTTTTCCCGAGTTCCCAGTTGTCTTCAACTCACTGAAGTCAGATTACGCAGTTCCGAGTTAACAGTTGTTTTGAGCGCAGCACAAATCATGCATCATTGACAGCATAGCCAATGTTGAATGTTTATCATTTTAAGCTTGGAAAAGAGACCCTTAATCCCAGATTTGGGACCACACAGCCACTCCACTGAATAGCAGGCTGGTGATTGCTTTGCAATGCTTGCAGTTAGCCACGGATTCCTTCCAAACCACTCATTGTTGAATTTGCGATTTCCAACTTGTTGTGTAATGTTTATGTCCAATGGCCGATGAGCAACGATATGTTTTATCTATAATTTATTTTAATTATTTATCTTCAAATGACAAGGATTAAAAAGGATTTGCCAATAGATTGTCGACTTGATGACTGCTAGCTAAGATTTTGAATGTATGATGTTGACATGATCAGTCCAATCAAAGCTACTGTAGATATAACGTGATTTGACGTAATTTTATCTGTGGCCAATGACCTTGAGCCTTATTGGAAGGGCACTTCTAATTTAACTCTATGGCAGCACCTGTCACGATCGTCGTTAAGAGAGGAGGACCAAGGCGCAGCGTGATGAACGAACATGTTTATTTATCATTAGCGATAAACACGGACAGTAAACAAAAACAACAAACGACTCGTAACGTCCTAGGTAACATAGACCAACACGGAACAAGAACCCACAAACACAAAGGGAAAAACAGACAGTTTAAATATGGCTCCCAATCAGAGACAACCAGCCACAGCTGACACTCGTTGCCTCTGATTGGGAGTCACTCAGGCCAACATAGAAATAAACAAACTAGAAAGAACACACCCTGGCTCAACATATAAAGTCCCAGAGCCAGGGTGTTACAGTACCCCCCCCCCCCCCTAAAGGCGCGGACTGCGACCGCGCCTCAACTAGAGCAAAACAGGGGAGGGCTGGGTGGGCATTCCTCCTCGGCGGCGGTTCTGGCTCCGGCCTTGCCCACCACCCTCCAATAAACCCCCCATAGCGCCCCTGGTCCGGTCTGGCCCCGCTGGCTGGAGCTGAACTGGACGTAGCAGGAGCGGTTAGCTTCAGCTCCGTAGTGGAGCAGTTGACCGGTACCCTACCAGGCACCGGTGACCCAGGCACGGGTTGTGCTGGACTGACGACGCGCACCCCTGGCTTGGTGCGTGGAGCCGGAACGGGCCGGACCGGGCTGACGACTCGCACCCCTGGCTTGGTGCGTGGAGTAGGAACGGGCCGAACCGGGCTGACGACTCGCACCCCTGGCTTGGTGCGTGGAGTAGGAACGGGCCGGACCGGGCTGACGATGCGCACCCCTGGCTTGGTGCGTGGAGTAGGAACAGGCCGGACCGGGCTGGCGACGCACCCCGTAGGCTTGGTGCGAGGAGCAGGAACAGGTCGGACCGGGCTGACGATGCGCACCCCTGGCTTGGTGCGTGGAGTAGGAACAGGCCGGACCGGGCTGGCGACGCACACCGTAGGCTTGGTGCGAGGAGCAGGGACAGGCCGGACCGGGCTGGCGACGCACACCGTAGGCTTGGTGCGTGGAGCAGGGACAGGCCGGACCGGCTGGCGACGCACACCGTAGGCTTGGTGCGAGGAGCAGGGACAGGCCGGACCGGGCTGGCGACGCACACCGTAGGCTTGGTGCGTGGAGCAGGGACAGGCCGGACCGGGCTGGCGACGCACACCGTAGGCTTGGTGCGAGGAGCAGGGACAGGCCGGACCGGGCTGGCGACGCACACCGTAGGCTTGGTGCGAGGAGCAGGGACAGGCCGGACCGGGCTGGCAACGCACACCGTAGGCTTGGTGCGAGGAGCAGGGACAGGCCGGACCGGGCTGGCGACGCACACCGTAGGCTTGGTGCGAGGAGCAGGGACAGGCCGGACCGGGCTGGCGACGCACACCGTAGGCTTGGTGCGAGGAGCAGGGACAGGCCGGACCGGGCTGGCGACGCACACCGTAGGCTTGGTGCGTGGAGCAGGGACAGGCCGGACCGGGCTGTGGAGACGGATAGGAGACCTGGAGTGAAGAGCTGCCACAACCCGTCCTGGCTGAATGCCTACCTTCACACACTCTGTGTGAGGCATCAGCACAGGACGTACAGGGCTGTGTACCCGCACTGGCATAACAGCACGTGACACTGGCGCAGGATATCCGGGCCCGAGGAGAGGCACTGGAGGCCACGAGCGCTGAGCCGGCACACTCCGTCCTGGCTGCCTGCCCACCTTCGCACAACACGTGCGGGGTGCTCGCACAGGACGTACCGGACTATGCCGGACCACTCGTGGCACAGTGCGCAGCTCCGCATACCGCGGAACCTGCCCAGTCTCATGCTGCCATGCCTGAGTACGGGGAGTTGGCTCTGCTCTCCATCCAGGCTCCGCCAACCTGCCTTCTGGCCCCCAAAACCCGGTGGCCTCCTCTCCAAATCGCCCTGTGGCAGCCTCCTGCTGCCCAGCCGCCCATGCCGTGTGCCCCCCCCTAAAAATTTTTTGGGGTTGCCTCTCGTCCGTCCGACGATGACACTGCTGACGCCGCTGCTCCTCTCTCGCCAGGGCCTTAATCCTAGCCCATGGCCCTTTGCCCCCGAGCATGTCCTCCCAGGACCACGATTTGCCCACCTGGGCCATCGCCAGCCTCTCCATCTCCTTTCCCGGCGCTTCCTCCCATGTCCAGTCTGCCTGCTCCTGGACACGCTGCTTGGTCTTTGTATGGTGGGTTCTTCTGTCACGATCGTCGTTAAGAGAGGAGGACCAAGGCGCAGCGTGATGAACGAACATGTTTATTTATCATTAGCGATAAACACGGACAGTAAACAAAAACAACAAACGACTCGTAACGTCCTAGGTAACATAGACCAACACGGAACAAGAACCCACAAACACAAAGGGAAAAACAGACAGTTTAAATATGGCTCCCAATCAGAGACAACCAGCCACAGCTGACACTCGTTGCCTCTGATTGGGAGTCACTCAGGCCAACATAGAAATAAACAATCTAGAAAGAACACACCCTGGCTCAACATATAGAGTCCCAGAGCCAGGGTGTTACAGCACCCAAGGGGTTGAATTTTCGAGCTCTACCCTTAGACTTGGCGGTGACCTAGTGTCCCCATGAGTGACAGAATACTGAGCCAATCACAGCGCAACTAGAGAACATTACCAACACCTACGCCCCGTATTTTCCGCTGGCTGCCCCACCACCACAGAAAGCACTGAGCTAGGCTGAAACACCTGCATTTTGGAGCTGCCTTACTCAATAAAGCAAAAAATAGACCATGTTTGTATGCGGCTTTATTAACTCAATTATTATATATATGTTTTACATTGTTTGCAAACCGATATGTGACATGTATTAATGCCAAAATAACATGAAAAATAGGCAAGCCTATGAGCGAAAATGGAGGGGAACTAAACTTCCGGAGGACCTATCATCCTTTCACTCCCTTCTCTTTACCTTCTCTTCCTCTGTATCCGCTGCTAAAGCCAATTTCTACCACTCTGAATTTCAGGCTTCTGCCTCTAACCCTAGGAAACTATTTTCCACCTTCTCCTCCCTCCTTAATCCTCCACCCCCTCCCCCTCCCTCTCTGCAGATGACTTTGTCAACCACTTTGAAAAAAAGGTTGACGACATCCGCTACTCATTCACTCAGCCTATTGAGTCCACTGGTCTCAATCACACAGAACTACCCTACGCCTTGACCTCTTCCTCCCCTCTCTCTGCAGATGACATCCTGCGACTAGTGAGGTCTGGCCGCCCGACAACCTGCCCTTTCGACCCCAAACCCTCCTTCCATGTCTGGAGACCTTCTCCCATTCCTCACTTCCCTCATCAACTTATCCCTGACCACTGGCTGCATCCCCTCTGACTTCAAAATGGCCCGAGTTGCTCCCCTGCTCAAGAAACCAACACTCGGCTCATCTGACGTCAAAATCTATAGACCTGTACCCTTCTTTATTTTCTTTCCTTTCCAAAACACTTGAGCGTGCTGTCTCTGATCAACTTTCTCGTTAACTCTCTCAGAACTATCTTTTTTACCTTAACCAGTCAGGCTTCAAGATGGGTCACTCAACCGTGACTGCTCTTCTCTGTGTCATGGAGGCTCTCCGCACTGCCAAAGCTGACTCTCTCTCCTCTGTTCTCACCCTCCTAGATCTATCCGCTGCCTTTGACACATTTACATTTACATTTTAGTCATTTAGCAGACGCTCTTAACCAGAGCGACTTACAGGAGCAATTAGGGTTAAGTGCCTTGCTCAAGGGCACATTAACGTCATTTAGCAGACGCTCTTAGCCAGAGCGACTCACAAATTGGTGCGTTCACCCTATAGCCAGTGGGATAACCACTTTACAATTTGGGGGGGGGGGGGGGGGGGGGGTTAGAAGGAATACTTTAGCCTATCCCAGGTATTCCTTAAAGAGGTGGGGTTTCAAATGTCTCCGGAAGGTGGTGAGTGACTCCGCTGTCCTGGCGTCGTGAGGGAGCTTGTTCCACCATTGGGGTGCCAGAGCAGCGAACAGTTTTGACTGGGCTGAGGGGGAGCTGTGCTTCCGCAGAGGAAGGGGAGCCAGCAGGCCAGAGGTGGATGAACGCAATGTCCTCGTTTGGGTGTAGGGACTGATCAGAGCCTGAAGGTACAGGGGTGCCGTTCCCCTCACTGCTCCAAAGGCAAGCACCATGGTCTTGTAGCGGATGCGAGCTTCAATTGGAAGCCAGTGGAGTGTGCGGAGGAGGGGGGTGACGTGAGAGAACTTGGGAAGGTTGAACACCAGACGGGCTGCGGCATTCTGGATGAGTTGTAGGGGTTTAATGGCACAGGCAGGGAGCCCAGCCAACAGCGAGTTGCAGTAGTCCAGACGGGAGATGACAAGTGCCTGGACCAGGACCTGCGCCGCTTCCTGTGTAAGGCAGGGTCGCACTCTCCGAATGTTGTAAAGCATGAACCTGCAGGAGCGGGTCACCGCCTTGATGTTGGCGGAGAACGACAGGGTGTTGTCCAGGGTCACGCCTAGGCTCTTCGCACTCTGGGAGGAGGACACAGCGGAGTTGTCTACCGTGATGGCGAGATCATGGAACGGGCAGTCCTTCCCGGGGAGGAAGAGCAGCTCCGTCTTGCCAGGGTTCAGCTTGAGGTGGTGATCCGTCATCCATACTGATATGTCTGCCAGACATGCAGAGATGCGATTCGCCACCTGGTGATCAGAAGGGGGAAAGGAGAAGATTAGTTGTGTATCGTCAGCGTAGCAATGATAGGAAAGGCCATGTGAGGATATGACAGAGCCAAGTGACTTGGTGTATAGGGAGAAAAGGAGAGGGCCCAAAACCGATCCCTGGGGGACACCAGTGGTGAGAGCACGTGGTGCGGAGACAGCTTCCCGCCACGCCACTTGGTAGGAGCGACCGGTCAGGTAGGACGCAATCCAGGAGTGAGCCGCGCCGGAGATGCCCATTTCGGAGAGGGTGGAGAGGAGGATCTGATGGTTCACAGTATCAAAGGCAGCAGACAGATCTAGAAGGACAAGAGCAGAGGAGAGAGAGTTAGCTTTAGCAGTGCGGAGAGTCTCTGTGACACAGAGAAGAGCAGTCTCAGTTGAATGACCAGTCCTGAAACCTGATTGGTTTGGATCAAGAAGGTCATTCTGAGAGAGATAGCAAGAGAGTTGGCTAAAGACGGCACGCTCAATAGTTTTGGAAAGAAAAGAAAGAAGGGATACTGGTCTGTAGTTGTTGACATCAGTGGGGTCGAGTGTTGGTTTTTTGAGAAGGGGAGTAACTCTCGCTCTCTTGAAGACGGAAGGGACATGGCCAGCGGTCAAGGATGAGTTGATCAGCGAGGTGAGGTAGGGGAGAAGGTCACCGGAGATGGTCTGGAGAAGGGAGGAGGGGATGGGGTCAAGCGGGCAGGTTGTTGGGCGGCCTGCAGTCACAAGTCGCAGGATCTTATCTGGAGAGAGAGGGGAGAAAGAAGTCAAAGCATAGGGTAGGGCAGTGTGAGCAGGACCAGCAGTGTCATTAGGCTTAACAAACAAGGATCGGATGTCGTCAACCTTCTTTTCAAAGTGGTTGACGAAGTCATCCACAGAGAGAGAGGAGGGGGGGAGGGGGGGGGGAGGATTCAGGAGGGAGGAAAATGTGGCAAAGAGCTTCCTAGGGTTAGAGGCAGATGCTTGGAATTTAGAGTGGTAGAAGGTGGCCTTAGCAGCAGAAACAGATGAAGAAAATGTAGAGAGGAGGGAGTGAAAAGATGCCAGGTCGGCAGGGAATTTAGTTTTTCTTCCATTTCCGCTCCGCTGCCCGGAGCTCTGTTCTGTGAGCTCGCAATGAGTCATCAAGCCACGGAGCTGGAGGGGAGGACCGAGCCGGCCGTGAGGATAGGGGACACAGAGAGTCAAAGGATGCAGAAAGGGAGGAGAGGAGGGTTGAGGAGGCAGAATCAGGAGATTGGAGGGAGAAGGATTGAGCAGAGGGAAGAGATGATAGGATGGAAGAGGAGAGAGTAGTGGGAGAGAGAGAGCGAAGGTTGCGGCGGCGCATTACCATCTGTGTAGGGGCAGAGTGAGTAGTGTGGGAGGAGAGTGAGAGAGAAAAGGAAACAAAGTAGTGGTCGGAGACTTGGAGGGGAGTTGCAGTGAGATTAGTAGAGGAGCAGCATCTAGTGAAGATGAGGTCAAGCGTATTGCCTGCCTTGTGAGTAGGGGGGGACGGTGAGAGGGTGAGGTCAAAAGAGGAGAGGAGTGGAAAGAAGGAGGCAGAGAGAAATGAGTCAAATGTGGACATAGGGAGGTTGAAATCCCCCAAAACTGTGAGGGGTGAGCCATCCTCAGGGAAGGAACTTATCAAGGCGTCAAGCTCATTGATGAACTCTCCAAGGGAACCTGGAGGGCGATAGATGACAAGGATATTAAGCTTAAATGGGCTAGTGACTGTGACAGCATGGAATTCAAATGAGGAGACACAGTGAACCATCAGATCCTCCTCTCCACCCTCTCAGGGCTGGGTGTCTCAGGCTCTGCACACTCTTCGATTGCATCCTACCTGGCAGGCCGCTCCTACCAGGTGACGTGGAGAGGATTTGTGTCTGCACCACGTACTCTCACTACTGGTGTCCCCCAGGGCTCAGTTCTAGTCCTTCTCCTCTTTTCTCTATACACCAAGTCACACGGCTCCGTCATATCCTCACATGGTCTCTCCTATCATTGCTATGCGGATGACACTCAACTACTTTTCTCCTTCCCCCTTCTGACACCCAGGTGGCGACACGCATCTCTGCATGCCTGGCAGATATCTTAACTTGGATGTCGGCCCACCACCTCAAGCTCAACCTCGACAAGACGGAACTGCTCTTCCTCCCGGGGAAGGCCTGCCCGCTCAAAGGCCTCTCCATCACGGTTGACAACTCCAGAGTGTCGACCCTCCCAGAGTGCAAAGAACATTGGCGTAACCCTGGACAACACTCTGTCATTCTCTGCAAACATCAAAGCAGTGACCCGCTCCTGCAGATAGTTTGCTGTCTTTCCAGCTTCAGTAATCACTTTACTTCCTTTCAACCAATGGGCATGAATCTAGAGGTATTAATATGTAAGCTCAAACCTTGTGTCTTCCACTTGCTGTTTTGCAGCAACATTCTTCCAACGACCTTCCACCTTCCTACCCCCACCACCAACTGGGCAACAGCATAGGGCAACCTGTCATCAGCATCGAGGCCTACCCCAAACTATTCAATAAAATTCCATATTGTATTCTGTCTCTGGTGTCATTCAGTTAAGCTTGTACTCGATTGAAATAGTATACTGTGGTATAAATACTATAGTATTCACTGTAGTGTTTTTTCAGACATGACTGTAGTACACTGTATTATTTACAGTTTACTATAGTATAAATACTGTAGTATTTACTATAGTGTTTTTGTTTGATCTTCAACATAGACGTGGGGGCTTTTTCCTTGAGGAAACCTACAAACATCAACACCATTATCCCAGAAACCCTAGACCCACTCCAATTTGCATACCGCCCCAACAGATCCACAGATGATGCAATCTCTATTGCACTCCACACTGCCCTTTCCCACCTGGACAAGAGGAACACCTACGTGAGAATGCTATTCATTGACTACAGCTCAGCGTTCAACACCATAGTGCCCTTAAAGCTCATCACTAAGCTAAGGATCCTGGAACTAAACACCTCCCTCTGCAACTGGATCCTGGACTTCCTGACGGGCCGCCCCCAGATGGTAAGAGTAGGTAACAACTCATCTGCCATGCTGATCCTCAACACGGGGGCCCCTCAGGGGTGCGTGCTCAGTCCCCTCCTGTACTCCCTGTTCACCCATGACTGCATGGCCAGGCACGACTCCAACACCATCATTAAGTTTGCCGACGACACAACAGTGGTAGGCCTGATCACCGACAACGATGAGACAGCCTATAGGGAGGAGGTCAGAGACCTGGCCGTGTGGTGCCAGGATAACAACCTCTCCCTCAACGTGACCAAGACAAAGGAGATGATTGTGGACTACAGGAAAAAAGAAGAGGACTGAGCACGCCCCCATTCTCATGGACGGGGCTGTGGTGGAACAGGTTGAGAGCTTCAAGTTCCTTGGTGTCCACATCACCAACAAACTATCATGGTCCAAACACACCAAGACAGTCGTGAAGAGGGCACGACAAAGCCTATTCCCCCTCAGGAGACTGAAAAGATTTGGCATGGGTCCTCAGATCCTCAAAAAGTTCTACAGCTGCACCATCGAGAGCATCCTGACTGGTTGCATCACCGCCTGGTATGGCAACTGCTCGGCCTCCGACCGCAAGGCACTACAGAGGGTAGTGCGTACGGCCCAGTACATCACTGGGGCCAAGCTTCCTGACATCCAGGACATCTATACCAGGTGGTATCAGAGGAAGGCCCTCAAAATTGTCCAAGACTCCAGCCACCCTAGTCATAGACTGCTCTCTCTGCTACCACACGGCAAGCGGTACCGGAGCGCCAAGTCTAGGTCCAAAAGGCTTCTCAACAGCTTCTACCCCCAAGCCATAAGACTCCTGAACAGCTAATCATGGCTACCCGGACTATTTGCACTGCCCCCACACCCCCACCCCATCTTTTTACGCTGCTGCTACTCTGTTAATTATTTATGCATAGTCACTTTAACTCTACCCACATGTACATATTACCTCAACTAGCTGGTGCCCCCGCACATTGACTCTGCACCGGTACCCCCCTGTATATAGCCTCCCTACTGTTTGTTTTACTTCTGCTCTTTTTTGTTGTTGTTTTATTTTACTTTTTTATTTTAAAATAAATGCATTGTTGGTTAAGGACTGTAAGTAAGCATTTCACGGTAATGTCTACACCTGTGGTATTCGGCGCATGTGGCAAATAAAATTTGATTTGATTTTAAATACTAAAAGAGCAAATGTTCCATAATCTGTAGGTAAGTAAGACTGGGGTCTGAACTGATAGTTTAGAGCTTCTGTTCTTTTCTACATCCTGTAGGGAACACAATATATGGTCTACACCTGGTATGTAGGTTTCTCACTTATGGGTGGCACAAATTGGGATATGGGGAGCGGAATGGGCAGGGCATATGCAAATTAAATAATGTAGTATTACTATATTTAAAAGACTGTAGTGTTTTTGCGGACTGTAGTGTTTTTGCAGACATTACTGTAGTACTTACTGAAAGTTATTTTGCACACTGTAGTATTTACTATAGTATTCTACAGTATACTACAACATTCTATAGTAAGTACTACACAATACACATGAACGAGGGATACTACAGTGTGAAGTATAGTATTTTACAGTATACTACAGTTTACTACAGAATTATATAGTAAGTACTGTAGTATTCTATAGTAAACTGTAGTATTTTTCTCCTTGAGGAAACCTACTGGAGAAATACTAAAAGAGCACATTTTTCATAACCTAAGGACTGGGCATAGCCGTGGGAAGTAGTTTGGGGTAGGGGTGCTGCAATGCAATTTTATTTTATTTTTTTACCAGTGCTACAGACGTCTATAAATAAGTGATAACCAACAATACAGATAAAAACATATAAATAAAAAACGATGTGCAGATGTGGTTGGAAGCGCAAGGGCATATAATTCATAAAAACAACACCACTAAAATACAATATACAATACATAAGTACAAAAATTAAAAAAGGTTTGTTAAAACAGATAACAAAACCCACTAATCATAAAATGTACAAATGAACCGATCAGTAATCACAAAAAATATGTTTCGTTTAAATGTGTGTGTGCATGTATGGATGTGAGTGTGTGAGAGTTGGGCTATTTGGAGGAGATTACTGAGTAGTTTGGTTCATCAGGCTGACCCCCAGTCTTCGCTTGAAGTTATTGAGGCATGATGAGGTTTTGGCAATGTGAAGATAAGAATTCCAGAGTATGGTACCTCTGTATCTGATAGAGAATTGACTATGTGAGGTGCGCAGTGGGGAGGGTGAAGGTAATCGCAGTGTCTTGTGTTATATAGGTGGATTTCAGAATTAACCTGGAAGAATCCATTGAAGGGCTTAGGTAAACTGTCTAGGAGGTATGAGTATTTCACAGGAGGTTGGTGGCACCTTCATTTGGGAGAACGGGCTTGTGGTAATGACTGGAGCGGAATCAGTGGAATGGTATCAAACACATCAAACACATGGTTTCCAGGTGTTTGATGCTATTCCAATTGCTCCGTTCCGGCCATTATTATGAGCCGTTCTCCCCTCAGCAGCCTCCACTGGAGTATTTGTAGATGAAAATGCATAATTGGCGTACATTAATGTCGTAAATAGACAAGATAATGAGTTTCTTAAACAGGTAATTAGAGGAGGTGGCTAGTCTTGCAAATTTATTTTGTATGATGAGTAATTTGTGTAGGTAGGAGGCATACAGTGCATTCGAAAGGTTTTCAGACCCCATGACCTTTTCCACATTTTGTTACGTTACAGCCTTATTCTAAAATTGATTAAATACATTTTTTCCCCTCACCAATCTACACACAATACCCCATAATGACAAAGCAAAAACAGTTGTTGTTTTCGAGTGCAAATGTATTAAAAATAAAAAACAGAAATACCTTGTTTACATATATATTCAGACCCTTTGCTATGAGACTAGAAATTGAGCTCAGGTGCATCCTGTTTCCACTGATCATCCTTGAGATGATTTTACAACTTGACTGGAGTCCACCTGTGGTAAATTCAATTGATTGGAAAGGCACAAACCTGTCTATTTAAGGTCCCAAAGTTGACAGTACATGTTTGAAGAAGTGTACTTACTGTGATCAAGATGTGGTTGTCCCACTGGCTATCCTAAGTTGAATGCACCAATTTGTAAGTCGCTCTGGATAAGAGCGTCTGCTAAATGACTTAAATGTTAAATGTAAATGCATGTCAGAGCAAAAACCAAGCCATGAGGTCGAAGGAATTGTCCGTAAAGCTCAGAGACAGGATTGTGTCGAGGCACAGATCGGGGGAAGGGTACCAAAACATTTCTGCAGCATTGAAGGTCCCCAAGAACACAGTGGCCTCCATCATTCTTAAATGGAAGAAGTTTGGAACCATCAAGACTCTTCCTAGAGCTGGCCGCCCGGCCAAACTGAGCAATCGGGGAGGGAAGGCCCTTGGTCAGGGAGGTGACCAAGAACCCAACGGTCACTCTGACAGAGCTCCAGAGTTCCTCTGTGGAGATGGGAGAACCTTCCAGAAGGACAACCATCTCTGCAGCACTCCACCAATCAGGCCTTTATGGTAGAGTGGCCAGACAGAAGCCACTCCTCAGTAAAAGGCACATGACAGCCCGCTTGGAGTTTGTCAAAAGGCACCTAAATGACTCAGACGATGAGAAACAAGATTTTCTGGTCTGATGAAACCAAGATTGAACTCTTTGGCCTGAATGCCAAGCGTCATGTCTGGAGGAAACCTGGCACCATCCCTACGGTGAAGCATGGTGGTGGCAGCATCATGCTGTGGGGATGTTTTTCAGCGGCAGGGACTGGGAGACTAGTCAGGATCGAAGGAAAGATGAGAGGAGCAAAGTACAACTACCACCCGAGCCACTGCCTGTTCACCCCGCTATCATCCAGAATGCGATGTCAGTACAGGTGCATCAAAGCTGGGATCGAGAGACAGAAAAACTGCTTCTATCTCAAGGCCATCAGACTGTTAAACAGCCATCACTAGCACAGAGATGCTGCTGCCTACATACAGACTTGAAAATCACTGGCCACTTTAATAAATGGAACACTAGTCACTTTAATAATGCCACTTTAATAATGTTTACATATCCTCCATTACCCATCTCATATGTATATACTGTATTCTATACTATCTATTGCATCTTAGCCTATGCCACTCTGATAATGACATTGCTCATTCATATATTCTTATTCCATTCCTTTACTTAGATTGGTGTGTATTAGGTTTTTGTTGTGGAACTGTTAGATATTACTTGCTAGATATTGCTGCACTGTCGGGACTAGAAGCACAAGCATTTCTCTACACTCGCAATAACATCTGCTAACCATGTGTATGTGACCAATACATTTGATTTGATTTGATTTGAAGTACAGCGAGATCCTTGATGAAAACCTGCTCCAGAGTGCTCAGGACCTCAGACTGGGGCGAAGGTTCACCTTCCAACAGGACAACGACCCTAAGCACACAGCCAAGACAACGCAGGAGTGGCTTCGGGATAAGTCTCTGAATGTCCTTGAGTGGTCCAGCCAGAGCCCAGACTTGAACCCGATCTAACATCTCTGGAGAGACAAATACAGGTGTGCCAAGCTTGTAGCGTCATAAACAAGAAGACTTGAGGCTGTAATCACTGCCAAAGGTGCTTCAACAAAGTACTGAGTAAAGGGTCTGAATACTTATGTAAATGTGATATTTCAGTTTTTTTTTTTTTATAGATTTGCAGAAATTTCTAAAAACCTGTTTTTGCTTTGTCATTATGGGGTATTGTATGTAGATTGAGGAGGGGGGGGGGGGACAATTTAATCCATTTTAGAATAAGGCTGTAATGTAACAAAATGTGGAAAAAGTCAAGGGGTCTGAATACTTTCCAAATGCACTGTATGTCCTGGCCCAGACAATATTACTGTAAATGAGATATGGGTAAATTAAGCTATAGTAAAGAGTTAGGAAGCAAGCCTGATTAACCAAACCACTAATCTTTCTGATGATACGAACAGATGTCATCACTTTGCTGCAGACAAATTGAATATGATCTGTCCAGTATAACTTTTCATCAATTAGAAATCAGAGGAATCTAATGGATGTGACTTGTTCCATTTCATTCCCACCAATTGAGATTCTGGCTCTTTTTTTCTTTCTTTTTTCTTTACAATATTTCTTATTCTTACTAGTGAATACAATAAAGTTGGATTTTTTAACATTTAAAGATAATTTGTTATCTGGAACCATTCAGAAAATGTGGCCATGCCTGAGTTGGCTTCATTAATTAATGAGATAAAATCTAATTGGTATCATCAGCAAAGAGAATGGGAAGTACGGTAGAAGACACAGCAGCAAGGTCATTGATATAGATTAGGAATAACAAAGGTCCAATTATCGAACCCTTTGGGACTGTCACGAACGTTGAGAGACGGGTCGGACCAAGGTGCAGCGGGAAAAGCGTAGATGTTTATTTACTCAATAAACATACAACAAAACAAGAAACAACGTAACGTGAAGTCCTCCGGCTATACACATACAAGCCTACACGGAACAAGATCTCACAATACACAGTAGGCAATAGGCTACCTAAGTATGATCCCCAATCAGAGACAATGAGCGACAGCTGCCTCTGATTGGGAATCATACCCGGCCAGACATAGAAATAGAAAAACTAGAACCTAAACATAGAAATTCTAACATAGATACTCACGCCCTGACCAAACCAACTAAAGACAACCGGCCTCTCAAGGCCAGGGCGTGACAGGGACACCGGATATCTTGGCCCTAGTATATGCATAGCCGTTTGCATAAACAAATTGTTCTCTATCATAAACATAACTATATAACCAATTATATGTATAATCATGAAAACCGTAATAATACAATTTAGAAAGTAATATTTCATGATCAACCGTGTGAAATGCTTTGGATAAATCTAAAAAGATGCCAAGAGCGTATTAATTGTTGTTAAGGGCTGTAAATATTTTATCCACATGTTGCAAAAGAGCCATATCTGTGGAGTAGTTTTTATGAAAACCATATTGGTGCTCATATAGAATACAGTGTTGATTTAAATGTTTCAACATTCTCTTATACACCCATTTTTCTAGGATTTTATGTCACGGTTTCGGCCGAGGCTGCTCCTCCTCCTGGTTCGGGCAGGCTTCGGCGGTCGTCGTCCCCGGAGTACTAGCTGCCACCGATCTATGTTTCATGTTCGTTTGGTTTTGTCTTGATGTTGTACACCTGTGTCTTGTTAGTCCTCGTTAGTGTCCTATTTAGTTCTCGTTGTGTGTGTTTGTCTTTGTGTGTGAGTGCTCTTCTGTTTTGTGTTGGAGCTACGTACTTCCCTCCAGTGTTTGGAGAGGTTTTTCGCACATGTTAGTGCGCCGTTTGTTTGACGCCTGTGTGCGCCGTTATTTCGCCTTCGGGCTTATTGTGCTTATTTTCTACGTGAATATTGCACTAAAGTCTTTTGGACTGAGCTTCTGCGTCCTGCGCTTGATTCATGCACCACACCCACCTTCAGCACCCCTTGACATTTTAGAAAAAAATGGTAGTACAGATATTGGCCGATAATTTGTAAAAGATCTTGGATCCCCAGATTTATACAGGGGGATAACTTTGGCAATTTTCTAATCTTTAGGAACAATACCAGTTTGCATAGATTTGGTGAAGATATGCGTTAGAGGCTCAGTGAGTGTTTACCAGCATTTGAGTGTTTACCAGCATTTATAACTTTTGTCTGATAATTACATGTACAAAACAGTTAATTTGATAATAATACAAATACTTGCTTGATATGTTTTCCAGTTTCTTGAAATACTTTGCAAATGCAACTATGTGAAAACCAAAATGGTCTGCCTGCGTCTGACTTCACTCGCCGCGTACACATCACCTTCTGACATTCATACTTTTTTGTACTGGTCCCCTGTGGGAACTGAACCCACAACCATGCTCTACCAACTGAGCCACATCATTACATCACATCATCATAAAACAATTGATGTCTCA
Organism: Coregonus lavaretus; assembly: GCF_964263955.1. Lineage (NCBI taxonomy): Eukaryota > Metazoa > Chordata > Actinopteri > Salmoniformes > Salmonidae > Coregonus > Coregonus lavaretus. Next base: position 35,032,415 of record NC_139995.1, read on the forward strand.
ATGTACTCAATTACTGTATTGTGCATTGTTTTTCTTCATGGTGATGGAAAGTCTACAGGTACAAACCTAAATTAGATGACCAGCCTATGTACAATACATTAATGTATACTGAACAAAAATATATATTTTTTAAAGTGTTGGACCCATGTTTCATGAGCTGAAACAAAAGATCCCAGAAATGTTCCATATGCACAAAAAGTGCTCAGGAGTATTGCTGTCTGTAATAAAGCCCTTTTGTGGGGAAAAACTCATTGAGATTGGCTGGGCCTGGCTCCCAAGTGGGTGGGCCTATCCCCTCCCAGGCCCACCCATAGCCGCGGGAAGTAGGGGTGCTGAGGGTGCTGCAGCACCCCCTTAAAAAGCAGAATAAAAAAATATATTCTTCACAAAAGTAGTGCACTGGGCCTTTACTAGTCCTGTATTAGGGGGCCGATATATAGCCCCCCCCCCCCCCCCCCCCCCCAAAAAACATCTTCCTGCGGCTATGATAAGAAGTAAGGTTTTATTAAGTGTCTCTCTAAACCTTGGGACTAGTCATATTGTGTGTTCTTTTGTCAGAATAAATCCATGCAGGGAGGAGAGGACCACACTTTCTTTTAACCAAATACATACTAATGAGTAAGTAGATTTTTACTATTTATATCCTCAAACAACCCAAAACTCCTTTATTTCAAACCATGTGGTGGCTTGTGAACATTTAATAAATAATTACTTATGATAATGAATTATGTTTTAGAGAACAGGAGGGTATTAGCCAACCAATGAACATCCTCATTGTGAAAGGTATAAATGAAAACATACAGGAACAAGATCTGATACTATTTTTAGCCAATTCTGCAAGATTCAGGACATCTTTATGGAAGGAGATTCTTCTTATTTCATGTGTGGACGCTGATATAGTTGATCAAATTGTTGGTATGGGAATAATACATTTGAATGTAGGGGCATGATTTGGTGGGTGTTGTGCTGCTTAAAATGGAGGTGCCATGCTCCACCTGAAAACTGAGATGGTTCTGTTGAAATTTGGACAATTTGGACAATGAGCATGGTGCCAAAGGGTTCTTAGAGCTTGGAGCTCGTGAATGCATTGCTGTATGTTGAAGTGATAGTGGATCAAAACAATTCCAATGTTATTCAGATACCCTACTGCAGATAACAGAAAGACAATAAAAACGTTCACCTCTTGTCCTTGTTCTCTATTATTCCTTGAACAAAGTATTGCAGCAAGTCAAGTGGATTCCCCTGGACAACAGCCTGAGGACATGACTGGTGAGGATCATTCTTCTTCCAATAAAATAACTATTGCTGGGGTAGTCAATGTATAGGAAATTATATGCTTCAAAACAATGATATTACAGTGGCGCTGACATCATGTGGTAATGGCAGGACACAATATGAGTAAGAATTCATATCAAAAGGCACTGCACCTCATTACTCTGTACACTCATGCAATGCAGAACTTCGCTGTCAAGTAACAACAAATCTAATTCAGGAGGCCTTTATGAAGGCATCAGTGAAGACCATGAAGAAGGTGCTGGAGAGGGTGATGAGGAAGGAGAGGGTGAGGTCTATGAAGAAGGAGAGAGTGAGAGAAGGGTCTATGAAGAAGAGGGTGAGGTGGATGAAGGAGGAGAGGGTGATGTGGTCTATGGTCCGTGTTTGTCATGGTGCAGTGAGGTCGCCTAGGCAGAGAGCTCCTGTTTTTATAGCAGTGTTATGAATTAACTATTGATTTAGCTTATTATTTTAGTCTGAATAGTTTGAATCCAGCACGTTTTCAAGACTGAAGTTGGCGTTTGGTTGTTGGTTTTTAGCTGGCTAGCATGCAATGTTTTGATTTGATAATGCTAACTGTCAGGAGGTTAAGGATGGAGAAAAGCCTGAATACATAGGTGTACAGCAGTAGAGGCTTCTGAGGGGAGGAAGGCTCATAATAATGGCTGGAATGGTTTCCATGTGGTTAATACCATTCCAGCCTTTATTATGAGCCGTCCTCCCCTCAGCAGCCTCCACTGGTGTACAGAGATGACAGATGACCTTGACTGTATGGAGGACTAAGTTATAAGGCTATTCCTGAATTACTATTGAAGTGTGATGTGCTTTCTGGTGCCTCGTGACTGCCGTAGCATCACCCAAGTGGGTGCTGCATTTTGGTAGTAGTGAAGAGTAGCTGTCTAGCTACTCCAGCGACTAGTACGAAACATTAACTTAATCTGACAGTCCTATTATGGTGCCACAGACGGCGTGGATGGTGAGACACCTTGATGACAACGTGCTGTGTGCTGCCTGCCTGCTCCCAGCTCTCCCCTTTGACCAGCTTCTCCCGCCACTGACCTCAATCAAGCAATGAACATTTTCAACCTTCAGTCTCTTGACGTCTACTTATGATTGTTGTTTTTAAAATTGCTTGATTTTTGGTGCTTTACAGTGATTTGAGATTTCTTTATAACGAAGTGCTATAAAGTTGAATAAATCATTATTACTATTTTGAAGAAGGAGAGGGCGATATAGAAGGAGAGGGTGAGGTCTATAAAGAAGGAGAGGGTGAGGTCTATGAAGAAGGAGAGGGTGAGGTCTATGAAGAAGGAGAGGGTGAGGTCTATGAAGAAGGTCCTGGTGAAGGCAGTTAAGAAGGCTCAGGTGAGTTAGAACAATGGTAGCCTCGAGGTCCAAACTGAATCACGTTATGTTTATCTGTTGTTCCTCTTCACTTATTCTTAATTAGTGAAGTGAGACAATGGTGAAAGAGCGTAATTCAGTCTGTACCTGGAGGTTACTATGATCGCTCTGCCTACTATGATGGTAGCCTGGAAATCTTAACTGAACCATACAACGTTTCACTATTGTTTCACTTCACCAATTCAGTGTGGCATTCCTTTAATAGACTGGTACTTGAACCATCTAAAAAATAACCAGTTCAATCAGTGTCCTCTCAGAAATTATGTGCAGGTGTAACAGGTGGGAAATGGCTTGCTTGTTAGCGGTGCGTGCTAGTTGTGTTTCAATCGTGATAGTAGCGTATTCAATGTAATGTTTTTGCGGACATGACTGTAGTATACTATAGTATTCACTGTAGTGTTTTTGTGAACTTTACTGGAGGATTCACTGTAGTGCGGACTTTACTGTAGTATTCACTATAGTGTTTTGCAGACATGACTAGTATACTGTAGTATTTACTGTAGTGTTTTTGTAGACTTTACTGTAGTATACTATAGTATTGACTATAATGTTTTTGCAGACAAGACTGTAGTATAGCATATACCGTAGTATTCACTGTGGTGCAGACTTTACTGTAGTATTCACTATAGTGTTTTGAGGACATGGCTGTAGTATACTGTAGTATTTACTATAGTGTTTTTGCAGACTTTACTGTAGTATACTATAGTATTCACTGTAATGTTTTTAGCTAGCTAAAATTGGCCCTTCCTTAAATGATGCATAGATGGAGATAGGGATTTGGACTTGTGGTTTTATTTAATTATCCGTACTGGCCAATGATTATAACGGTGATTTTGATCCAACCATAAATTCATACATTGTGCCCCTGGATGGAAGTTCCTTATGTAGCTAGATGTAGCTAGTAGGCTAATGTTAACTAGCTAGCTCATACTTGCGCATGCCATGAAAGGACGTTAGGCTCCAGTGCAAGCATTTTAGCCATGTAGCCTAGGACAACAGAAACCAAAAGCGTGTACTGTATGACAGAGTTATAGACCGTTTCGGCAACATGAGAGAGAGGAGGATGGTATTGTCGTTTCTCTACAAGTAGGGTGAGTCAACATGTTTTTTTCTACTTGCACGCACGCAAGCATAAACACACACACACACACACACACACACACACACACACACACACAAATCAGTACCATGGACAGCCACATCATAATTAGCTTACGTTGATCGGAATAAATAGTTTTTGGTATCTTTTAGTTGTCACTGTATTAAAATAAGCATAGGTGATTTGATGATGTTGAAATGTTGAAGTTGAAATAGTGCTGGAATATTGGAGGCAGCTCCTCTTTTCTTTGCGACTTGCGGTAAGTCTAAAATAAATAGTTGTTTAGTAGTCCGAAAATGTCGGAAACATTAACTTGCTTGACAATACTGTAGGTCATGTAACTGTTTGTTACATGCAATATGTTTTGTGGACTTCACCAGACAGATGTTGAATTTATTCTGCCACTGTGTCTTCTTATTTACTAGGCCTTAGGCCTATCACAGTGACAAGGCATATGATGTAACAGGTTATAGAGCAAACAACGCAATTATCACAACAATGTTAAAACACATTGGTTGTAACATTTGTGAAATTCCTTATTCCATTTACTAATAAGCATGCAACCATTAAGAAAATTACTAAAAACCGTTAAATCCCAGTGGATTGATGAGTAATTAAAAAATAGTATGGTTGAGAGGGATGACGCAAAAGGAATGGCAAATAAGTCTGGCTGCACAGCCAATTGGCAAACATACTGTAAATTGAGAAATCATGACTAAACTGAACAAAAATAAGAAGAAACTGTACTATGAAACAAAAATAAATATATAATGAATGACAGTAAAAAGCTTTAGAGCACCTTAAATGAAAATTTGGGCCAAAAGGCAAACTCGGCTCCATCATTCATTGAATCAGATGGCTCATTCATCACAAAACCCACTGATATTGACAACTACGTTAATAAAAATATTTATTGGCAAGATTAGCAATTTTAGGTATGACATGCCAACAACACATTTGGAACCTAACCATGCATAACTGACCAAATTATGAAAGACCAGCACTGTAATTTTGAATTCCGTAAAGTGAGTGTGGAAGAGGTGATTTTTTTTATACCAACAATCACAAGCCACCTGGGTCTGACAAGTTGGATGGAAAATTACTGAGGATGATAGAGGACGATATTGCCACTCCTATTTTCCATCTCTTCAATCTAAGCCTACAAGAAAGTGTGTGCCCTTAGGCCTGGAGGGAAGCTAAAGTCATTCCGCTACCCAAGAATAGCAGAGCACCCTTTACTGGCTCAAACAGTCTGTTACCAACCCTTAGTAAACTTTCAGGAAAAATTGTGTTTGACCAGATACAATGCTATTTCACAGTAAACAAATTATCAACAGATTTTCAGCACGATTATAGGGAATGGCACTCAACATGTATGGCACTTACACAAATGACTGATTGGCTGAAAGAAATTGTTAAAAAGATTATGGGAGCTGTTTTGTTAGACTTCAGTGCAGCTTTTGACATTATCGATCATAATCTGCTGCTGGAAAAACTTGTGTTATGGCTTTACATCCCCTGGTATATTGTGGATTCGATTACCTGTCTAACAGAACACAGAGGGTGTTCTTTAATGGAAGCCTCTCCAACATAATCCAGGTAGAGTCAGGCATTCCCCAGGGCAGCCGTCTAGGTCCCTTACTTTTTTCAATCTTTACTAATGACCTGCCACCAGCTCTGAGTAAAGCCTGAGTGTCTATGAATGCTGATGACTTAACACTACACACGTCAGCTACCACAGCAAGTGAAATCACTGCAACACTTAACAAAGAGCTGCAGTTAGTTTCAGAATGGGTGGCAAGGAATAGGTTAGTCCTAAATATTTCAAAAACTTAAAGCATTGTATTTGGGACAAATCATTCACTAAACCCTAAACTAAATATTGTAATGAATAATGTGGAAATTGAGCAAGTTGAGGAGACTAAACTGCTTGGAGTAACCCTGGACTGTAAACTGTCATGGTCAAAACATATTGATGCAACAGTAGCTAAAATGGGGTCTGTCCATAATGAAGCGCTGCTCTCCCTTCTTAACAACGTTATCAACAAGGCAGGTCCTACAGGCCCTAGTTTTATCGCACCTGGACTACTGTCCAGTCGTGTGGTCAGGTGCCACAAACAGGGACTTAGGAACATTACAATTGGCCCAGAACAGTGCAGCACGGCTGGCCCTTAAATGTACATGGAGAGCTAACATTAATAATATGCATGTCAATCTCTCCTGGCTGAGAAGTATTGACATGTTGAATGCACCGAGCTGTCTGTTTAAACTATTAGCAAACAGCTCAGATACCCATGCATACCCCACAAGACTATGGAGGACTAAAAGTGCCACAATTAAATAAATAAATACACCATTAAATAATTACTTAAATGTGTCATTAATTAATTAAAATTAGAATTAAATACATAAATGTGTTATTAAATGTGTCATTAATTAATTCAAATACCGATTCATTTTATGTAAAATACATATATAATAATTTCACTATTTACATTTACATTTCATGGTCCTGCGTTGGAGTGCTTCCTGAATTACTTAAAACTGTCAAACTGACCCATCAAAAGTTGGTAGGCGGAACCTAACGCCTGATTGGTTACCCTCTGCATCAAGCCAAGACAAATCAATTCCGGATAATGTCAGCAGGTCCTGCTTCTACATCCTCTGCTAAGTTTAAAATGTCTCTAACCAACTCCCTGGAAAGTTCACGGAGATCCTCCATTGTCTCTATCCAGGTTGGCCTACTCTACTTCAGACCAAAGCAATGGATCAGACTAGATTCGCGTTAGCCCCGCCCACTGACTTTGATGGGTCAGTTTGACAGTTTTAAGTAATTCATGAATCACTGCAATGCAGGATCATGAAATGTAAATGTAAATAGTGAAATAATTATATATGTATTTTACATAAAATGAATCGGTATTTGAATTAATTAATGATACATTTAATTACACATTTATGTATTTAATTCTAATTTGAATTAATTAATGACACATTTAAGTAATTATTTAATGGTGTATTTATTTATTTAATTGTGGCACTTTTAGTCCTCCATACAAGACATGCCACCTCTCTTCACAGTCCCCAAGTCCAGAACAGTCTATGGGAGGCGCACAGTACTACATAGAGCCATGACTGCATGGAACTCTATTCCACATCAAGTAACATATGCAAGCAGTAAAATCAAATATTTAAAAAAATAAAAATACACTTTATGGAACAGCAGGGACTGTGAACAGACACACATATACATACACGATAACATACGGACTACACACACGTACACATGGATTTGGTGTTGTATATATGTGGTAGTAGAGTAGTGGCCTTAGGGCACTTAACTTGTATTTTTTATTAGGTACATGGGAATTTAACCGCAAATTGTGTTTTTACGTGCAACAAGTCAATTTGATGGAAACATCTCTGTTGGGAAAATGCGCATTTAGTTTTTGTGGATTTTTGAATATTCGCATGAAAATCTGTCGCCAATTGGATGGAAACCTAGCTAGTGTCACATTTCTTCTGTGTCATTACTAAATTATTTTATGTAACAAAACCAAACATTAAACCGTGTAAACAATTCATGGTAACCTCGTAAACAATTAATTTAGACCAGGCCTTTATTTGAAACGGGCATTTGTTTGCTGAAATGTGTGCCGTTGCCCCGCTATTCAAGTTGCAATATGTAACTTTTTGGGTGACCCGACCAAATTCACATAGAAATGTGAGTTATAGATCTGTCATTCTCATTGAAGGCAAGTCTAAGAAGCAGTGGACCTGTTCTATGTGTGCTATTTCTATGCTTCCCGTTCTGAAATTTCGTTTTTGAGTCTTTTACTTTCGGTTTTCTACACCAGCTTCAAACAGCTGAAAATAAAAAATGTTTGGTTATGTAAACGATATTTCACAGCGGTTTGATGGTACAATGATTCTCTACACTATCCTTGCTTGTTTTGTCACAAACTGAAATTAGATATTTTAGAAATACAAAATTACTAGCCCAATATTGGACTAAAGGAGCCTAACATTACTCCTTAGTCCAGGGACCTTACATGTTCTGTTTAAAGGGCGAATTGGCTTTGTAAGCCAAAAACTTCATCTAAACGTGAATAAATTCTCAATTGAGGTACGGTCCTAAAACTGAACAAAAATATAAATGCAAATTGCAACAATTTAAAAGGTTTTACTGAGTTACAGTTCATAGAAGGAAATCAGTCAATTGAAATAAATAAATGAGTCCCTAATCTATGTCTTTCACATGACTGGGCAGGGGCACAGCCATGGATGGGCCTGGGAGGGCATTGGCACACCCACTTGGGAACCAGGTCCACCCACTGGGGAGCCAGGCCCAGCCAATCAGAATGAGTTTTTCCACACAAAGGGGCTTTATTATAGACAGACATAATGGGTCCATCACTTTACATGTTGAGTTTGTATTTTTGTTGAGTATAGAAACAAATCCCTATACTTTCATATCACATCAAAATAATTTCACAAATGCAAAATACACTGAATACGGTTAACTGGTTAACAGTTGCAGCCAACAGTATTTTTCAGTGACAACACGTTTGTGGCGTCCATCTTCCGTTTACAGGCAGGTGTTCGGAGACGCAGATAGCTAATGAGCACAGGTAGTCCACTCTGTCTTCCGTCTGTTTTCTGTAAACAAGCACTGTAACATGGAAATATGGCCATGTGGGAACCCTAACCTTATAAGAAGGTGTGTATCAATTTAACAATTTTTTTGTTTGTTTTGTTTTTTGCTGATATGACAGCAGGGGTTAAAGCAAAAATAAATCCCATGACAGAGACTTAAGTCGATCTCAGATCGATTGTCTTGGGCCAAGTTAACCTCCCCTTTCATGTAGGAAAGTCATGACCATCATGCTTTTAGGGAAAGCAGATCATTTTGTACATGTATTAAACTTGACCAATTCTAGTTGGAATTTGACCAGTGGTGGTCGGTGCCATTTAAGATGAGGGAGGATTATTCTTTTTTTTTATGAACATGACCTTATTTCTATAACAGCATATTGGATGACTGTCATTCATATTCCAGCTCAATGTAACATCGATAGGTTTAGGCTACTACGTGATACTCTAATTTCCCCTATATAATACCCATCATGAGGTTGCTACAACCTAGCCTATGAATGAAAGTTTACAACGTAGGTGCACAGGTCGAGAGAATTTTGAGTAATCAAGGTGACAGACATGTAGCCCGATTTAGGGTGTAATCATTGGTCCAACAGTTGCAAACGAGAGTTTTTATTGGACAAATTCTGGTATGTTTATCCCCATTTCATTCCGTTTAAGAAACGTTTTTCAACAGAATCGGTGCAATGAATACACCCCTGATCACACGCAAACACAGTTCACTTTCATACCATACACATACAAACAGCTCGTTGTATATATAATTCCTTCTCACATCTATCTACGCGCTCTCCTCCTCTCACCTTTTCCCTTCACTTGTGGACTTCAGTGCACAACACATCAGCTGTCTGTGACCAGGCGAAAAAACCTTTCCAAGCCAAACCTTCATATCATGACCGCTAACCGCTACACAGCCTACATCGTTTTCAGGTCATAGTCAACATAGCTACTAGAACTAATGCGTTAGTAAACACACTACAATCATGCAGTAGTGTTGTCAGGAGTAATCAGTTTAGCAGTTACACCAGCGGGCCCCGGTGACAATAAATTAATACAACCAAAAGCTTACCTTGACTTGGAAGAGTTCCAATGTTGGATAGCCATAGCCATAGGCAGCTAGCTAACATAGCATCCCTCTCTGTTTGAGTCGGGTGTTTGAGTATCTTAAACTAGCTAGCTGCATTTGACACTAGCTAAGTAAGTGAAAGTGAAAATAAATATACTACGAAATATAGCTAACTCTCCCTCCCTCTCTTCTCCTTATTTTTTGGGAGAAATTAATTTGTTAAAAACTGTTTAGCTATTGTCTTTTTCCCTCTGAGTCAACTACTCACCACATTTTATGCACTGCAGTGCTAGTTAGCTGTAGCTTATGCTTTCAGTACTAGATTCATTCTCTGATCCTTTGATTGGGTGGACAACATGTCAGTTCATGCTGCAAGAGCTCTGATAGGTTGGAGGATGTCCTCCGGAAGTTGTCATAATTACTGTGTAAGTCTATCGAAGAGGGTGAAAACCATGAGCCTCCTAGGTTTTGTATTGAAGTTAATGTACCCAGAGGACAGAAGCTAGCTGTCCTCTGACTACACCATGGTGCTACCCTACAGAGTGCTGCTGAGGCTACTGTAAACCTTCATTGCAAAACCGTGTTTTAATAAATGATTTGGTGACGTGAATATATTTAGTATATTTTTATCTAAAAAGGATAACTTTCATGTTTCACTATTTTTATTTTTATGAAATTCACTGAGGAGAAGTGTTTTCCCGCAATTGCATTAAAATTGTTGTGCATTGACTGCTTGTCAGAATACATGTTTTCCTCCTATGGCTCTCCCAACTTGAATGCACATGGAGAGGAATATTTATCTTGCATAGAACACACAAGCCAACTAGGAAAATAGGTAGTTTTCTACTACGGGGTTGTCAGATTTTGTTTGAATAACATTACATAGCAGAAAATAGTAGCACTGGAAAGTTACATCCTGAGTGATAATGTATAGGCTTTGAATTACTTTGCCAGGAGCTAAAGTAGGCTACACACTGCTGTCGGAGTTGAGTGCTGCTCTGATGCGCATTATAGACCATTTAATTCCCTTCATCTAAACATCGGCGTCATCAACAATCATGCATGTCAGTTCAGTGCATTACATTTACATTTTAGTCATTTAGCAGACGCTCTTATCCAGAGCGACTTACAGTTAGTGAGTGCATACATTTTCATACAGTGTACACAGCATAACAGAGAAAATAAGATATTTGAGAATACATTTGGGAATATATTTCACAGAACAGACACGCTTCTGTCTGTCCCCGTCCCCCCAGACATTTTTATTGCGGATCTACGATGACCTCAAAAACGACCTCTCCAGAATCCATATGATGGATCCGTCGCAGTACTTTAACCCCTGTATGAAAGAAAGTCCTTATGTTTCCAAAACCATACCGCAAGCGATGCGCGTTAATGTTCAGACCTAGCGTCGCAGCTCTTAACAAAACTCCCCCTTACAGAAGACGCCTTCGTCCAATGACATGTGTAATGTAATGGAACTGAGAGTCATGATGAAGGGCTGCCTAGACCTTAAACCAGCAAAGCATCTCCAAACAAACCAACTAAAAACAAATAGGCATTATTGCAGTGGCTTTACATAATGAACATCTTGAATATTGTCACATGAATAAACTTGCTGATGGTCAAAGTCAACACATACCATTCAGAACAATCAACCACACACCAAACATTTCTTCAAGACAGCATGTACACAAAATGGTTGCTCGCAAACAACCTTCCAGGTACAACACTCTCACCTGAACATGACCATGGTGTGCTTTTATACATTTCCTGCATGTCCTCCCCTAATAAGGGTGCCCAGGGAAACACTGACCAAAACTTTGGTTCCTAGCCTGTCACACAATATTCTTCAGTTACAAGATTGTAACGGATTGAGGTATAGGTGAGGTTATGGTGATGCCCATCTACTGTGGGACTCCAGTTAAAGAGCAGGCGGAGGCAGAGATGCAGTTCAGTTTAAGATTCTTTATAGATTCAGGTAATGGAGATGATACATGGCAGGGAATGATTGACAGTTGTTGACACAAGACTTGACTTGAATTGAGCCTTGGTTCGCTTTGTATGGCATATGCTTTATCTAAAAGGAGACACAGGTGCAAATAATAATGGCAATAACAGTAATGAACATACACAGTGGTGTAAAGTACATAAGTAAAAATACTTTTTTGGGGTATATGTACTTTACTATTTATATTTTTGACAACTTTTACTTCAATATATTCCTAAAGAAAATAATGTATTTTTACTACATAAACTTTCCCTGACACCCATAAGTACTCATTTTAAATGTCAACTTCATTGGGGGTAGGATCCTGGATAGCACGGACCATAATATATTGGTCCAACCAATTTGCAGTAAACTGAAGAGAGTGGACGCATGTCGGACATGCTTTCAGAAGACGAGCATGGATTTTATGGAGCCGGTCCAGTGGAAAAAGGCTACAGAGACAAGCGGGAACCACAGGCACTTCTATTATGAGTGTGGGGACTTACTGCCTCTACCTAAGCTGCAGGAGACAGTCTTCTGCTTCAGATGGGAGGAGTGGAAGAGGAAAAAGAGGAAGAAGGCATCAAGGAGAATGAGGAAAGCAGAGGTTGAATTTGATGAAGATGGAGATACGTAGAAAGAGAGATGGGGGGTGAAGAAGACTGGTGGCACGTACAGAGTGAGCAATACACCAGATCGAGTGCTGGAGGTGAAATGGAAGTGAGTGAGGGCGAGTTAAGTGAAGTGGAAGGTGTGGTGAAGAGCTCAGAGCCCGAGCCTTGCATCAATGGACATGATAAAGAAGAAGAATCAGGTCCAGTAGGAGTACCATTTTTGGAGAAAATGGATCCTTGACTTTTGGCAGATCCATTTGTGGTTTCAGGGTGTGTGGGAAAGGAGTTGGGTGCAGTTTAATCAGTGAAGGTAACCCGTAGTGGACTTGTGACATTTGTGTGTGTTTCTTCCGCCCAGAGGGAGTAGGCGCTCTGTGTCACGCAACTCAGGGCAAGATCGGTTTCTCTTAGGAACAGGGTGCCATTGAAAGGAGTGATTACTGGTGTGGCGGTAAATGTGAAGGTGGACCAGCTGAAGGGGAAGATTCCTGGTGTTTGTGATGCTCGTCGTTTGGTGCGATGTAGGCAGGGTGGCGTGAGCGGTGAGACAGAAGAGTCATTGTCTGTTCTTTTGAGTTTTGATGTTGAGTCTTTGCCCCGACAAAGTGATGTTAGGATTTTTCAGTTATCCTGTACAAGCTTTTGTGACAAACCCATTACGTTGTTACAGGTGTCAAGCTTATGGGCATGTGGCTGCAGTGTGTAGGAGGGAGGTGTGAGAAGTGTGCAGAAGGGCATGAGACAAAGGAATGTGTAGTATTGGTGAAATAAGTGTCTGGTGCAAGAGAGGCATGTTGAGGTTACCAGGTTTAGAGTAGTGCAGAGGGTGTCGTATGCTGAGGCAGTGAAGAAAGTACAGGAAGATGGGTCAAGGGTGATGGATCCTGAGAGGATCCCTGTGAGTAGTAGATCTGTGCCAGCACAGAGGGATAGGTCAATGAGTGATATACAGTATGTAGTGGTGCTGGAGAAGTGGGTATATTCTTATTCTGGCCAAAAAATATCTAACTGCCCGCCCGGCGAAGGAAAGGCACCCTGAAAGATTATATGAGAAACAGTGACAAACTCTGAATGACCTAAAAGGATCAATCCCATATTGGTATTTCACAGTCAGGCCAACCCAAGCTGTACTGTGCAGTAGGCTAATAGTAGGCCTATTATTGAAACAGATATACTGAGTCAGAAATTCACAGGCTTCAGATTTCCCCACATTTTTTCAGGTTTTCGTTCAATGTCACAATTTTGTTGTTTTTCTGTAAAAAAAAAAAAAAAAAAGAATAAGAAAAGTATGTTCTAAGTCCATAACAATGCTTAAACCACATCAGGAGACCACTTTTGAGGTCTGGGGAAAATCTACGAAATTGCACTTTTTTTTATAGAGTAGTTACCATTTAATTCAAGGCACCTAACACTGTTGTTTGATTAGCGGTGTTTCTGTAGCATATGAGATGGGGTTTGCTAAAGAAATGGCCACTGGATTGATGCAAATAATCCTCATGATATCATTCTGACAGGTAGGCATGAGCTACTTTGTAGCTAGTTAACATTTAATAGAGAAGGTTTATGGGTAAGCCTTTCCATCTACCAGAAGACGGTTAGGCCTATCATTAGCATCTCTATATTGTTTGAAACCTGGACGTTTTACTTCATATTATGAGGCACATATTACCTTGTTTCAAAGTAGCCTATAGCCAAAATCCCACCATAGACACGTGGAGGCAATACTTTTTTATAAAGATTTACTCATATGCGTTCTCCTGCCAAAGGCATTATCCTAATCATATTATCAACCCATGATTGGCAGCGTCCGATAAGTATTTGGGCGTATGAGATTTGACTTCACAAGAGTTACAGGGTGTGTTGATGAGTTGTGGTGTCCTCTCCTCCCAGGCCTGGGGTAGGGCCAGGGCCAGATAGGGTTAAATTGTGGAATAGGGGGGTGGGTTTTAATTAGGCTAGGGTTAGATGGTAAGGTATTCGTTTTTCCCCAGTTTGTGGATCAAAGTATAATGGATTTATACCCCAGTCTAGATGGTGGCGATTATGCAACTGAAAAAAGTGGGAAAACTGACCTATAACTGTGTTGGAGGGGGCGGATCACTTGGTTGTTGATTCCTATCATTCATACAGCAGTGCTGTTGTCGCTCTAGCTTGGCACGAGCTCTCGCATGAAGTAGCTCGATTTTTATCAAAGCTACGGCTGAACCATAAAAACATGTCGAAGGAGGTAACGTTAGCTACGTTTGTATTTATTGGATACTATTCCGTGTTAGCTAGCTAGTTAATTAACTTGATAGGTTGTAGCGTTTGTCATGTGTTATTTGTATGCGGCGCAGTGTTAGTTACCTAACTAGCTACCTAAACATGACAGTAGGCCATTTAGCTAGACTTCTGGCTAACTAACATTAGCTAGCGTAAAGCTCTTTGTCTGAATTGTTATATAGCGAATCATCAATATTTTAACAACTTATTATGAAGATACACTTTAGTAAAATCATTACCCCATTTGTTCACAATTGCAACTACATTTTTATGGGGCATGCATCAAATAAGGTGTACAGTTGCCATTAGCTAGCCTAAACTAGTAGTACTAACGTTAGTCGAGGGCGCGCAGTGACGCTAGCAAGAATGGCTGGCTAACGTTAGCGCTCTCTGCGAGATAACTTAGGCTTTTGTCGCTGACTTTAAATGCGCTAACTAAGGTAATTGCGTTACATTTTATGAAAACATTGCATTGTTTGTTAGCTAGTTTGTAGTACTGCTAGCTAACTATATAGTTGACCGCCCAGGCTCCCCATGTTTTCAAGCAGCCGCAGGCTTGGTTAGTAACGTTACAGTATACCATTTCTGGCCGTTGTAGTAACATATAGCTATAATGAAGATATGTTATCTATAATCATTACCTGTGAATGGAGACATGTCCTGCCGTGGGTAGTAGCTAATTATACCCATTTGCTTCTAAAACATTTTGTTTCCCTCCTATTATTCACTTCAGTCTCCCCGCGAGCCGGAGCAGCTCCGCAAGCTCTTCATTGGTGGGCTGAGTTTCGAGACCACCGAGGAGAGTTTGCGGAACCATTTTGAACGATGGGGATCCCTCACAGATTGTGTGGTGAGTATGAATTTTTCATAATATTAGGGTCTGGCTTTTCTAATTGTATCAGCAAATTAACAGTGCCATTTTTTCCCTCAGGTCATGAAAGATCCAGTCACAAAGAGATCTAGGGGCTTTGGCTTTGTCACATACAGCTCAGTGGATGAAGTTGATGCATCAATGGAGGCTCGTCCTCACAAGGTTGACGGCCGACAAGTAGAGCCCAAGAGAGCCGTGTCCAGAGAGGTAAGCTATGTCTGATGTGACACTACAAAACATAGAAACCTTTTTCACATATGTTGGGGTGGTGCTGGTGATTAATATGAAGTTGAACAATGGTGAAATGTCCTTTTTGAGGATCTTCTGATTGTCTTTGAAGTGATTGAATGTAATGTGTGTTGGACAGGAATCCTCTAGGCCAGGTGCTCACACGACGGTGAAGAAGATCTTTGTGGGTGGAATCAAGGAGGACACAGAGGAGCACCACCTTAGAGACTACTTTGATAAATTTGGCAAGATTGAAGTCATCGACATCATGACTGATAGAACCAGTGGGAAGAAGAGGGGATTTGCCTTTGTTACATTTGATGATCACGATTCAGTCGATAGGATTGTCAGTAAGTTCTCAAGTCAATACCATTGGTACAGAAAAGCTGCTGTTGTGTATTTGGATGTTTCATTTTTTTCAGTTCTCAAGTAATTTACTGATATGTTTTGAACAATTTCCTTTCTCCCCTTGCAGTCCAGAAGTATCAAACAGTGAATGGTCACAACTGTGAAGTGAGGAAGGCTCTGTCAAAGGAAGACATGAACCGGTCAGGTATGAATTGGAGAAGTTCCAGAGCAAAGCTCTTTTGCCAACTCCTTGCTTCCCAGCAACAACTGAAGGTTTAGACATGTGACTTTGAGAAAGTGACTGACCTGTTTGATGTTTGTCTTTCAGGGCCAAGAGGTGGAAACTTTGGTGGATATGGAGGTATGTAATGATGGGGGGGGGGGGGGGGATCGATACAGTTATGTATTGCGAAATTATTTTGGATGGTATTATAGTGATACTTTGTTTCCCAAGTATCGATTTGTAAAAAAAATAGTGTTTGTATTTATTTATTTTGATAGGTAGCATTAGCTGACGCTAGTTGGCTGTACCTGTGCCAAAACTCCAGTATTTTTAAAAAATCCTATAGCTTGTCCATCTTTTTAAAAAGTGAGCCAACTTATTTCCATGACTGATCAAAACTCATTTTCTCATGCTGTCTTGTCTCTGCAGCAGACACATACTGAGCAATATGTTTGGAACATCAAATTGCAATAAAATCGCAGTATCGAATCGCAATACATATAAAATCCTAATACGTATCGGCCCCTAAGTATCGTGATAATATAGTATCGTGAGGTCCCTGGCAATTCCCAGCCCTAGAGATATGCGCACTCGAGGGCTTTTATTACCATTTTAACCATATTCAGCCTCGTTAATTAATGTACTAGTTGGTTGCCCTGGTGCAATGCAGGTGGCTTCAAGTTAGTCTGACACCAGTAAAGATCAAACGTTTTTTTCCCCCAGGTGGTTTTGGTGGAGGGAGAGGAGGTGGAGGATATGGTGATAACGATGGATACAATAACTATGGAGGCAATGGTGACTTCCTCTGCCCTGTTTTTCAAAATATTCGAAAGGAGAATGTGGGGAACGCTGTCGGGGGAGGGTTTGGTGGTTTGTCCAAAAGCTTAACTTGTTATACTTTTTTCCTTAGGTGGCGGCTATGGTGGAGGCCACGGCAGGTATGGTGGCGGCAACTGGGGCTATGGCGGAGGAGGCAGCTATGGCAACCAGGGTGGTGGCTATGGAGGAGGAGGATACAACAATGGTGGTGGTGGAAACTACGGAGGTGGTAGGTCAATCAAGCAAGGGTGCGCTGCACATAGTTTTGAATCTGGGTAATTGTATGTAATGGATAGCTTGGAATTGTAAAACGCCTTTATCTGTGTCCTCTTGCAGGTAACTACGGCGCTAGCGGTGGCGGCAGCAGTGCAATTGGTGGTAGCGCTGGAGACTACAATGACATTGGCAATTACAGCAGCCAGTCGTCCTCCAGCTATGGCCCAATGAAAGGAGGTAGCAGCTATGGCGGTGGTGGAGGAAACTACGGAGGTGGTATGTAAATCAAGCAAGGGTGCACTGCACATATAAAAAGGGCCAACACTTAGTTTTGAATCTGGGTAGCTGTATGTAATGGATAGCTTGGATTGCAAAACGCCTTTATCTGTGTCCTCTTGCAGGTAATTACGGCGCTAGCGGTGGCGGCAGCAGTGCAGGTGGTGGTAGCGCTGGAGACTACAATGACATTGGCAATTACAACAGCCAGTCGTCCTCCAGCTATGGCCCAATGAAAGGAGGTAGCAGCTATGGCGGTGGTGGAGGAAACTACGGAGGTGGTATGTCAATCAAGCAAGGGTGCACTGTACATATAAAAAGGGCCAACACTTAGTTTTGAATCTGGGTAGCTGTATGTAATGGATAGCTTGGATTGCAAAACGCCTTTATCTGTGTCCTCTTGCAGGTAATTACGGCGCTAGCGGTGGCGGCAGCAGTGCAGGTGGTGGTAGCGCTGGAGACTACAATGACATTGGCAATTACAACAGCCAGTCGTCCTCCTGCTACGGCCCAATGAAAGGAGGTGGCAGCAATGGCAGTGACGGGGGCAGGAGCAGCGGCCCATATGGTGGTGGTGGTAAGTCCCATGTTGTTACACTTCCTTGAAGTTAAAATAACTAAACCTAAGTCCTTGGTGTTTTAAGGGAGCAATATAGAGGCTTTTCTCTAGTAGCTAGTCCCTTGAGTTGAGCATTTACGTGAGGTCTGGCCCATTCTCCAGGTGGTTATGGAGGAGGCTCCAGTGGTGGATATGGAGGGGACTCCGGAGGCCGACGGTTCTGAGGTAAGCACTATACTGCAAACATTGCATTCCACCTCTAGATTGGACTGTTAAATGTAGTCTTGGAGATCATACATTAGAGGAATTAAAAAATATTGCCATTTCCACTATGTGGCTTCCTTGACAGGTACAGCCTAGTACAAGATGCAGCATAGTTTTTAGAAAACAAAGCAGCACCTTCACATGTGGCCATTAAGCCTAGGCTCGAGGGCGATCATCATATACCGTGATACATGAACATTTGATTTGATACATGTGCTGAAATTGATTATTGGAGTTCTGTATGGGGGATCCAGCAGCAAACCTTTATTTTCACAGAATCTACAATCTACAGTGCATTCAGAAAGTATTCATACCCCTTGACTTATTCCACATTCTGTTGTTACAGCCTGAATTCAAAATTGATGAAATATATATTTTTCACCCATATATACACAATACCCCACAATGACAAAATGAAAGCATGCTTTTAGAAATGTTTGCAAATTTATTGAAAAATGAAATACAAAAATATCTAATTTACATAAGTATTCACACCCCTGAGAATCACATTTGGCAGTGATTACAGCTGTGAGTCTTTTGGGTAAGTCTCTAAGAGATTTGTACACCTGGATTGTACAATATTTGCTCAATATTCGTAAAAACATTATTCAAGCTCTGTCTAATTGGTTGTTGATCATTGCTATACACGGGCGGCAAGGCAGTTAACCCCCAACAACAACTGCTTCCCCGGGTGCCGATGACCTCGATTAAAGCAGCCCCCCACACCTCTCTGATTCAGAGGGGTTGGGTTAAATGCAGAAGACACATTTCGGTTGAATGCATTGTTGTGCAACTGATGAGGTATACCCTTTCCCTACAACCATTTTTCAAGTCTTGCCATAAATTTTCAAACAGATTTAAGTCAAAACTGTAACTCGGCCACTCAGGAACATTCACTGTCTTTTTTCTTGGTAAGCAACTCCAGTGTAGATTTGGCCTTGTTTTAGTTTGTCCTGCTGAAAAAATGCATTAATCTCCCAGTGTCTGGTGGAAAGCAGACTGAACCAGGTTTTCCACTTAAGATTTTGCCTGTGCTTAGCTCCATTCTGTTTCTTTTCATCCTGGAACTCCCCAGTCCTTAACGATTACAAGCATGTCCATTATGTCATGCAGCCACCACTATGCTTGAAAATATGGAGAGTGGTACTCAGTATTGTATCTGCCCCAAACATAACACTTTGTATTCAGGACAAAAGTGAATTGCTTTGTCACATTTTTTGCAGTATTACTTTAGTGCCTTGTTGCAAACAGGATGCATGTTTTGGATTATTTACAGTGGGGAAAAAAAAGTATTTGGTCACCTACAAACAAGCAAGATTTCTGGCTCTCACAGACCTGTAACTTCTTCTTTAAGAGGCTCCTCTGTCCTCCACTCGTTACCTGTATTAATGGCACCTGTTTGAACTTGTTATCAGTATAAAAGACACCTGTCCACAACCTCAAACAGTCACACTCCAAACTCCACTATGGCCAAGACCAAAGAGCTGTCAAAGGACACCAGAAACAAAATTGTAGACCTGCACCAGGCTGGGAAGACTGAATCTGCAATAGGTAAGCAGCTTGGTTTGAAGAAATCAACTGTGGGAGCAATTATTAGGAAATGGAAGACATACAAGACCACTGATAATCTCCCTCGATCTGGGGCTCCACGCAAGATCTCACCCCGTGGGGTCAAAATGATCACAAGAACGGTGAGCAAAAATCCCAGAACCACACGGGGGGACCTAGTGAATGACCTGCAGAGAGCTGGGACCAAAGTAGCAAAGCCTACCATCAGTAACACACTACGCCGCCAGGGACTCAAATCCTGCAGTGCCAGATGTGTCCCCCTGCTTAAGCCAGTACATGTCCAGGCCCGTCTGAAGTTTGCTAGAGTGCATTTGGATGATCGAGAAGAGTATTGGGAGAATGTCATATGGTCAGATGAAACCAAAATATAACTTTTTGGTAGAAACTCAACTCGTTGTGTTTGGAGGACAAAGAATGCTGAGTTGCATCCAAAGAACACCATACCTACTGTGAAGCATGGGGGTGGAAACATTATGCTTTGGGGCTGTTTTTCTGCAAAGGGACCAGGACGACTGATCCGTGTAAAGGAAAGAATGAATGGGGCCATGCATCGTGAGATTTTGAGTGAAAACCTCCTTCCATCAGCAAGGGCATTGAAGATGAAACGTGGCTGGGTCTTTCAGCATGACAATGATCCCAAACACACCGCCCGGGCAACGAAGGAGTGGCTTCGTAAGAAGCATTTCAAGGTCCTGGAGTGGCCTAGCCAGTCTCCAGATCTCAACCCCATAGAAAATCTTTGGAGGGAGTTGAAAGTCTGTGTTGCCCAGCGACAGCCCCAAAACATCACTGCTCTAGAGGAGATCTGCATGGAGGATTGGGCCAAAATACCAGCAACAGTGTGTGAAAACCTTGTGAAGACTTACAGAAAACATTTGACCTGTGTCATTGCCAACAAAGGGTATATAACAAAGTATTGAGAAACTTTTGTTATTGACCAAATACTTATTTTCCTCCATAATTTGCAAATAAATTCATAAAAAATCCTACAATGTGATTTTCTGGAGAGAAAAAAATCTCATTTTGTCTGTCATAGTTGACGTGTACCTAATGATGAAAATTACAGGCCTCTCATCTTTTTAAGTGGGAGAACTTGCACAATTGGTGGCTGACTAAATACTTTTTTCCATTTACGTCACATTTACGTCATTTAGCAGACGCTCTTATCCAGAGCGACTTACAAATAGGTGCATTCACCTTATAGCCAGTGGGATCACCACTTTACAATGTTATTTTTTTTCTATTTATTTTTATTTATTAAAAAAAAATGTTTTTCCTACTTTTTATTTTATTTTTATATATATATATATATATATTATTTATTTTTTGGGGGGGGGTTGGGGTTTGGGTTGGGGTAAGGGGGGGGGGGGGGGTAGAAGGATTACTTTATCCTATCCCAGGTATTCCTTAAAGAGGTGGGGTTTCAAATGTCTCTGGAAGGTGGTGAGTGAGTCCGCTGTCCTGGCGTCGTGAGGGAGCTTGTTCCACCATTGGGGTGCCAGAGCAGCGAACAGTTTTGACTGGGCTGAGCGGGAACTATGCTTCCGCAGAGGAAGGGGAGCCAGCAGGCCAGAGGTGGATGAACGCAATGCCCTCGTTTGGATGTAGGGACTGATCAGAGCCTGAAGGTACAGAGGTGCCGATCCCCTCACAGCTCCGTAGGCAAGCACCATGGTCTTGTAGCAGATGCGAGCTTCAACTGGAAGCCAGTGGAGTGTGCAGAGGAGCGGGGTGACGTGAGAGAACTTGGCAAGGTTGAACACCAGACGGGCTGCGGCATTCTGGATGAGTTGTAGGGGTTTAATGGCACAGGCAGGGAGCCCAGCCAACAGCGAGTTGCAGTAATCCAGACGGGAGATGACAAGTGCCTGGATTAGGACCTGTGCCGCTTCCTGTGTAAGGCAGGGTCGTACTCTCCGAATGTTGTAGAGCATGAACCTACAGGATCGGGTCACCGCCTTGATGTTAGCGGAGAACGACAGGGTGTTGTCCAGGGTCACACCAAGGCTCTTCGCACTCTGGGAAGAGGACACAACGGAGTTGTCAACCGTGATGGCGAAAATTACAGGCCTCTGTATAGGCTTCCTTCTTTTCACTCTGTCAATTAGGTTAGTATTGTGGAGTAACTACAATGTTGTTAATCCATCTTCAGTTTTCTATCACAGCCATTCAACTCTGTAACTGTTTTAAAGTCACCATTGGCGTCATGGTGAAATTCCTGAGCGGTTGGTGTCCTTCCTCTCCGGCTACTGAGTTAGGAGGGACACCTGTATCTTTGTAGTGGCTAGGTGTATTGATACACCATCCAAAGTGTAATAACTTCACCATGCTCAAAGGGGTATTCGATGTCAGCTTTTTTATTTTTACCCATCTACCAATAGGTGGCCTTTGCAAGGTATTGGAAAACCTCCCTGGTCTTTGTGGTTGAATCTGTGTTTGAAATTCACTGCTCGACCGAGGGATGTAACAGATGTGTGGGGTACAGAGATGAGGTAGTCATTCAAAAATCATGTTAAACACTATTATTGCACACTGAGTGAGTCCATGCAACTTATTATATGACTTGTTAAGAACATATTTACTCCTGAACTTATTTAGGCTTGACATAAAAAAGGGGTTGAATTCTTATTGACTCAAGACATTTCAGCTTTGAATATTTTTCATTAGTTTGTAAAAAAATATATATATATTTCCACTTTGACATTGGAGTATTGTGTGTAGGCCAGTGACCAAAAAATCTAAATGTAATCCATTTTAAATTCAGGCCTTAACACAACAACATTTTGAAAAAGTCAAGGGGTGTGAATACTTACTGAAGGCACTGTATTGAGCCCCTTGGCATATGGATTGGACTGAGTTCGAAACATCCCCCCCCAACTACACACACAATCTGCCCTCCTTGCCTTTGCTATGCAGTGTAATGGGCTTGAATTAAAGGCTTGCTCCTGGCTTTTCTCCTCTTGACCCCTCTCAAATGTAGCTGATAATGACGAAAGAAGAAAGGTGCAAAATTTAACAATGTTGTTCCGTATTATCCAACAGGCTACATTACTTAGGAGAGGCGAGCCAGAGATGTGACAGGGAAAGGAAGCAGCAGGTTTACCCCCTAGATCTGCTCAGCCAAGCACAGTTGTGGCAGGTTTACATCTGCCACATGAAGAGAAATGTACAGTAGACAAGGAAAAATCATGTGGGAAGGGGAGGAGGGGAATGGGTGGGTCAAACCGTTCTTGTCAAATGCTTCCCGGCAGGATTATATGATTTTGTTATTTTTGTTTATGTGAAGTGTAAAGCATTCCACTGAGGTTTTATGTAGGCATTTTGATTTCCCCCGCAACGATAGGGTGTTTCTTAAAGATTTAACTGCCACCAAATCAAGAGAAATCAACCGCTTTTCAGTTTTTACGTTGTATATTTTGGTTGATGGGTTCCTGTTGATTGTCTTACATGATGAGTAGTCCTCAACAGATGAGTAGATGGTATGAAGTGTTTTTGGAGAATCCTCAATGATCAGATGCTATGTTCCATATTCAGTATCAAAGCAGGTGTCATCGGGTCCGCCGGGTCGGTTTCTCCCCATAAGATTAGCATTGTTGCTAATGGACAAAATAAACGTTTTCTTAAAGGCTTTTCTGTTGGCTCATGGCTTCACAATCAATTGGAGTCTAGTTTACACACACAACTTGAGAATAGCCATTAATTTGGAGGAGCCAGCTGAGAGGCTAGCCAAGGAGGAACCAGCTGAGGGAGAGAAGTAGCAAGATCCCCACGAGGAGCCAGTGAAGCAGGGGACAGCAGCAGTCTTTGAGTACAGATGGTTGCTCTTGTAAGACTAGCGAGAGGCAGCTCGAGAAAGGAAGGGGTATTTTATATACCATGCTGGTAGGTAAAAATAGATTTTTGATCAACTCTTGTATGTGTAACTCTCACCTTTTTTGAATATGTTAGCAGTCCACATCTCAACAAATTAACTAACATGGGCTGCATAGGCATTTTATTTCAGCAAAAGTATTTAATCTTAGAATAAGAGGGCTTATAGCAGTGTTTTTGGATGCCCAATCAACTGAATGATGCAAACCTTGACCGCTACTCTTGTACTGTTGCATTTGTGACAACATAAGTGGCCCAATGTCCTCAACATTAATCACTAGGTCTGGTGTTTGTAGTGCATGAAAATTTAGAATAAAGTCACTCATTGCATTAATAATGTTTGTAAATCCTTTCTCTTTCTTCATTTTCAGGGCTGTAAGATATCTGCACCAGTGCACCTCATCTCTACACCTGTACTGGAATGACAGGTGGTTGAAGGACCAATCTTGACACCATGGGTATGCAGGATATATATATATATTTTTACATGTAGCCACCTCTGCTTGATGTGTTGGCCACACATCAGATTATTTAAAGTGTGTTTTCCCAAACTAATTTTTTAATTGCTTTAACCTTTTGTCTTTCAGTGTCATTTTAAATGGACAGAAGGGACACTACAGGAATGCTGCTGGACAGTTGTTTTTAAACTTTTGTACTAACTTGCAATAAATGTGGATTTTTTTTAAGCGTATGACTTTATTGTATAAGCTTTGCTATTGAGATCAGGTATGTTTCTAAAAAACAAGTATTGTTTGTATGTGGTGTAGAGGCAGTTCATTCTGTATAGTCAACTGTAGTACGTGGTGAGAAGAGACATCATTTTACTTGATTGAGAGTGTTATTAGACATTTTTATCACCTTCAATTTACTGGTCAAATTCCTGTGTAGGGGGTTTAACGGAAGTGGAGTAATGAGGTGTAGAGTAGCCGTAGCATTTTCAGACAAAGGAGGCATAATGTTGGGAAGAAATGCAAGCTAAGTGGGAAAGCATGCTGGAAAACTGCCCTTTTCGTCCTCATGCTAGCTAACAGCAGCCATTATGGAATGGCACGTCGTGTAGAACAACGAAGCTGATTAGCTGACACTGCGATTCCAAAAGGGCTGCGGTGGCTACTGCTAGCTAGCATGAGGATGAAAAGTGCGGTTTTCTGGGAAAACAAGCAGTATTTCAATCTTCTCGATGGAGCAGTGTGGTTAAAGTACAGTGGCATATCCCATCCCTGCATTGAGGTATGTTTTCCGACCCATATCTCGCTCCGGCTCCACAGTGTCTTAATGTAACCATGTTTGCGTTCCGACCCCAGTGCAGCTCTGTGTAAAGAAGCGTAAAAGTAGGCTCGGTATCTTCAGGCAACTACCTGGGGTGTGATGATGTCAGATTGGCACTGTCCCAGATCAGTCAACTCTTGCTGTTCAAGTTGTTTGACATTATGTTCACTGAACAAAAGTCAATATTCTCTTCATCAGGAACCGACACTGTACACTGAAAGTTGTCCTCATCCTGGACAATGAAGGGGAAAAGACTATGCCAGAGTAGCTAATCAACAGCAATGATTGGACTACCTGCTCCCACTGGCAGTGTGCTATGCATGCAGCATGTCAATATTAACAGAATATAATGATGAGTAGATGCAATGTAGCCTAAACAGGTTTGTGTCATTTTACATTCAGAAGACTACCAGGATAAAACATATTCTGAATGCTCCAACATTGACCTATTTTGTGACTCTGTTATATGATTTCTATTTGACTTCTGCCCTACAGTACTATGAAGAAACATATCCAACTGTTAAAGAGCAGAACGCATTTGAGAAAAACATCTTCAACAAGACACACTGCACAGACAATGTTTTCAAACGAATGAATCATATGCACATGAGGTTACATTATGGGCACAGGCACCAGTACTTGCTATTTCATCTCTTGCCAATAGCTTTGAGTGCTGATCTATGTTCAATTGCATGAAGGTGCCTGTATAGAACTGGTATAATGAAGAAGTTGTATCATAGACTAAACACACTTCTTCTTTACCCAGGTGAGATAGCACTCCTAGAAGGTCTTACCATTGTCTATAAAAGCAACATTGACCTCTACTTTTATGTATTTGCAGTTCACATGAAAATGAGGTAGGCTGATGGTGTTTTGCTAACAAAACACAGTGACAACATTGCCTATGTAGTAGTGTTTCTCCCACAATACACTGGTACGTTTTGTTGTTTGCTTCCCGAGTTGATACCGATGTCAGTGCTAAACTGTCTATTTGGTAAGGTATTTAGTTGTCGTACTGGTTGGACTGTGCTGTAAGCCACAGAATGAGACATTTCTAACACTGTTTGTTTCCATAGAGGTCCTAATGTGTGTTTAAGCTCCCTTTCTTTGTGTCCTGCAGGACAAATGTAGAGCGGCAGGCCTTTCTGGAGAACATGGAGGGCCTGTTCCTGGCAGTGGGTGAGATCATGGATGGGGGTAGGTAGAGAACTCCCCTCACCCCAAAGCAGGGGTCTCTGTATTCTCATCTCTACAGTGCCCTCTGACTCCCTGACCAAACCAACTTTTCCATCTAGACTATAGGACAATGGTAGAAGACATGGCTGGACAATCATACCTGGATACTGTCCACGACAGACATCACACCATGGGGTAGCCAATATAGAGGAAGACAGGAAACAATTTGTTGGCTGTTTACCACAGAGTTGACCAGTTAAATACTCTGTTACATCATTTTAGGTTTCTGAGACTGGATTGGTTCTCAGCCCAATATAAATCAACCGTCCTACTAGTCCCCATCACTAGACGATACAATAGCTCCTCAAAGTAAGGTTGTTTAGGGTAAGGGAGGAAGCCCATTTTTCTTAGCATTTAGATGTCAGCCATTGAGAGTGATATGTCCTCTTCTGTCTTTCAGAGTCATCCTGGAGAGCAACCCTTAGCAGGTGGTGTACTGTGTGGCCCTCAGGGTAAGACCACTGATGCTCTTCCTCCTCAGTCAAACACCATGGTTCTGTTATCATTGAGTACTGTGCTGCCCAGATGTCAACAACATTAAATTGATCTGGACTGTATTTGATAGTAATGTGATTTGGATATTAGTGAACAACATGGTTGAGTGCTGACTGGGTGGCTTGTCAGGCTGACAATCTTAAGCACGTACCTTTCTAATGCTTCCCGCTCTTTTTATCCCTGAAAAGCCCTCATTGTTCTGTTGGCTATTTCAACAATTATTTTATTTCACTGTTAGCTAGGTGGCGTCGCTCTACACTTGGCAGACTCTCTTGAGTGCAACGCTGATGGATGCTCCCATCTGAGAGGCATTTTACAGGCTGCAGATGTCTGCCTCTTCCACTCTGTCCATTAATCTTCATCGCCAACCATTGGCCCGCACGCCTCATAATGGTTACTGAGAGAATTTTGTCTGCAGAATTAAAATGATTAATTCATTTATGTATTTTTCCTGTAAAGTAGTATTACTGGTGTAACCACACCACCACTTTCCCCTTAAATATCACAGTTAGAAAGTCCTGGAAACTTCTGTCATTGTTTCATACTGTATGTTTTATTTTTCTAGCTGTAGTTGATGTTGAGGTGATGGACATTACCTAACTATGTTTTCCCTTATGTTTGTTGCTAATGGATTTCATCTGCTATAAAAAGGATAAGAAGGACACTTAACCAAACTGAGTTCTCACAAACTGAGTTCTTGTATTTCTCACTTTCAGGCGCTTCAGTCTGCAAAATAACAGATCAAGTGGTCCCTACTGTGATAAGAGTTGTATGCCGTCACATTCGCACCAACGCTTACTCATCTGATGATGACATTCCTCTTCCTATCCCTGTGTGTCCCAGAGATCATTGCACTGAAGTCTGATTGAGCCACCAATCAGAACCACCCAGGGACCCCACTGTGGTCTTTCTATCCTCCATTTCCTGTGTCTCATCGCCCAGGCAACAGTAAAGACTTAATTTCTCTGTTTCCATAACTGGACACATCCTTACTGTCTCTGGCTAGAGGTGATCCCAACATTTTCTTTTACATGGTGTAGTAGCTGTTAGCCATGTTAATTAATTGTATTGTGTGTGTATATATAACATGGCTATATGTTGTATTTGGCGCATGTGACAAAGATTTGATTTGAGGATGCATATGCTGCAGTTGAGAGGAATTATAATGCCACCTGTTGGGAAACAAAGCAACTACAGTGCACATGTCAGAATGGTGACGAATGATGTCTATAAACCCTTGCCTGGCTACCCAGACTCCTTGCTCTGGCCAAACGCTATGCCACGCCCACAGATGTTAGTTCCTTCTCCGCAATGAGTCTGGATCTGAGTACCTTCCCAACTCTTCACCGAATGCGAACACATTTCGGGCTGTCTGATTGGTCCAGAAACCGATGGGTTGGGCCAAAACACACGTTTAAAGTGGTGGTTTGAAAATTCGTCATTGGCTTTGATACTCTGATTGGTTAGAGACCATGCAATCACTGATTACTTTTTTTGTACAAATAATCCTGTTTACATGGACACATCAGAAATCAGGCTACCTGATGGCACTCTGATAAATGCAGAAAATCGCCAATCAAAATAAACATTCTACCACAGCGAACATGTTATTTTTGGGAAGCATATTTGATTCTGAGTTCGGACATATAAAGTTTGTATGTCTAAACAATTTCTAAGAAGCATACATTCAGTTGTTCCGAACACACTTCACTCGTGATAAAGATGGAGGCTCGCTCGGCTGGTGCTAGCATATGCGCTCATTAAATACACCGCTGGAAAGCCGATTTAAGGAGTTTACATGTCTTAATAATTCTAAAGATTGCTCAGAAAACCAGGTGTTTTAATCGGCGTATGCTTACTTTGATTTTGACCTTACGCCGATTAAGCAGAGTAAGGCGTTTACATGACTATTGCATAATATGCCTACTGCCATAATCAGTTTAATATCTAATTATTAGTGTGCATGTAAACATACTCAATGATGGAAGTCTCAGACATAGCGAAGGACAGAGCAGCGGAATAATTTAGTGTGAGTCGTCATGCTATATTAACCCTAACCCTGGATTGCTGATGCTATGTATTGGCAATTGATAGGCTTTGAAGCCACCGGTCTGCCATATTGGCCCTCCCCAGCAGGAGCAGTCCTCTATAGGAATGATTTAGAATTCTACAGTATTTCAATTAAACGTTTCAAAGACAAAATCACATGTATTTAAGTATGTTTTTGTTGTAAAAATTATAATTTAAGGAAAACATTTAAAATATATATATTTATGTTCAGCTCACATAAAATAATTTAAAAGTATGCATTAAGTTAAGATGTCTGTAATATAATAAATGTGGCAAAAACAAATTAACATTAATGAATGCATTTCTATAGCTTCCAAAATATTGATGATGGCACGGTGGCTTCAACACAGTGCCCCCAATTAGTCATCTTGTGTATATATAAATCATTGGTAGTGACAGAGGAGGAGGACACAGTATTCATACTGACTTGTGTTCAATCCAATGCATGTAGAAAAGATGCTTCACAGAAGATTTGGACACCATGAGCATGACACCTCAATAGAAAGTAGGCATGATTATTAGTCAGTAATGTCTATGTTAATGTATGTAAATTGTAAAGTATTTTTGTCCATAATGTCTTTTTCATTATGTGTTGGACCCCAGGAAGACTAGCTGTCGCCATTAGCTTTGGCTAATGGAGGTCCTAATAAAAAAATAATAATGATAAATGACAATCAGAACTGAATGATCTATCTGCTAGAATGTGTTACAGGCCGCCAGAAGAATCCCTGGTATATGGACAGCAGGCACATTTGCTCCGTGTGTGTGTGTTTCAAAATGTCTAAAATTAAGGCTGAGGGCTCTATTCAATCTGTATCGCAGAAATTCAGCATTACAGCGTGATTGAAATGTAAAGGTAATGTTCCTGCGTAAATGCTGCATATGTCAGCTCAATCAGAAATTACCTTTACATTTCTAGCTTGCAAAAGAGCCCCACAGTGGACACGTCATAATACCCATAAAACCTAGAGGTCAAACATGGAATTTCAGAACCACTTCAAACAAGGTCTGTGTTTCATGTAGGCGTTCTCTGGCGTGACAGTTTGATTTTGATAACCGTGTAAATCTCTCTCGGACAAGTTGACTTTTATCAATTAACATCATAGTAGACATCATGCAAGACTACAAATACCTGCAAGCTGCTGCACGTCATCTCTAGCTGACACCTTTGCTCTCAGCTAGCTAGCTATAGATACCTTGATCCAAAACGAAAGATATATTGAACATTTTAATTTACTGTTCCATATTTTAACTAACATTTGTTGGCTTATTTATGCATTTGGTCTTGTCTTGTACAGTCGTGGTCAAAAGTTTTGAGAATGACACAGGTATTGGTCTTCACAAAGTTTGCTGCTTCAGTGTTTTTAGATATTTTTGTCAGATGTTACTATGGTATACTGAAGTATAATTACAAGCATTCCATAAGTGTCAAAGGCTTTTATTGACAATTACATTAAGTTTATGCAAAGAGTCAATATTTGCAGTGTTGACCCTTCTTTTTCAAGACCTCTGCAATCCGCCCTGGCATGCTGTCAATTAACTTCTGGGCCACATCCTGACTGACGGCAGCCCATTCTTGCATAATCAATGCTTGGAGTTTGTCAGAATTTGTGGGTTTTTGTTTGTCCACCCGCCTCTTGAGGATTGACCACGAGTTCTCAATGGGATTAAGCTCTGGGGAGTTTCCTGGCCATGGACCCAAAATGTCGATGTTTTGTTCCCCGAGCCACTTAGTTCTCACTTTTGCCTTATGGTAAGGTGCTCCATCATGCTGGAAAAGGCATTGGTCGTCACCAAACTATTCTTGGATGGTTGGGAGAAGTTGCTCTCGGAGGATGTGTTGGTACCATTCTTTATTCATGGCTGTGTTCTTAGGCAAAATTGTGAGTGAGCCCACTCCCTTAGCTGAGAAGCAACCCCACACATGAATCGTCTCAGGATGCTTTACTGTTGGCATGACACAGGACAGATGGTAGCGGCACTTGTCTTCACCGGACAAGCTTTTTTCCGGATGCCCCAAGCAATCGGAAAGGGGATTCATCTGAGAAAATGACTTTACTCCAGTCCTCAGCAGTCCAATCCCTGTACCTTTTGCAGAATATCAGTCTGTCCCTGATGTTTTTCCTGGAGAGAAGTGGC
Source organism: Coregonus lavaretus (assembly GCF_964263955.1). Classification (NCBI taxonomy): domain Eukaryota; kingdom Metazoa; phylum Chordata; class Actinopteri; order Salmoniformes; family Salmonidae; genus Coregonus; species Coregonus lavaretus. The sequence goes on from NC_139995.1 coordinate 35,063,233, forward strand.
TTCCTCGCTGCCCTTCTTGACACCAGGTCATCCTCCAAAAGTCTTTGCCTCACTGTGCGTGCAGATGCACTCACACCTGCCTGCTGCCATTCCTGAGCAAGCTCTGCACTGGTGGTGCCCCGATCCCGCAGCTGAATCAACTTTAGGAGACGGCCCTGGCGCTTGCTAGACTTTCTTGGGCGCCCTAAAGCCTTCTTCACAACAATTGAACCTCTCTCCTTGAAGTTCTTAATGATCCGATAAATGGTTGATTTAGGTGCAATCTTACTAGCAGCAATATCCTTGCCTGTGAAGCCCTTTTTGTGCAAAGCAATGATGAAGGCACGTGTTTCCTTGCAGGTAACCATGGTTAACAAGAGGAAGAACAATGATTTCAAGCACAACCCTCCTTTTAAAGCTTCCAGTCTGTTATTCTAACTCAACCCGCCTTGTCCTCGTCAACACTCTCACCTGTGTTAACGAGAGAATCACTGACATGATGTCAGCTGGTCCTTTTGTGGCAGGGCTGACATGCAGTGGAAATGTTTTTTGGGGATTAAGTTCATTTTCATGGCAAAGAGGGACTTTGCAATTAATTGCAATTCATCTGATCACTCTTCATAACATTCTGGAGTATATGCAAATTGCCATCATAAAAACTGAGGCAGCAGACTTTGTGAAAATTAATATTTGTGTCATTCTCTAAACTTTTGACCACGACTGTACATAATACTATCCTAGTAGCAGTCAGATATTTACAATGTTCCATGAATATAGGCTAGTTTATTTTTGCAAAGACGCTAGCTAGCTACCTAGAGGATATTAGCAACATACCCTTATTTTACCAGATCCTCTTCTCCTTCAGCCGGTGGAGGTCTATATTTAATACCTTACAATTTCTGCCAACTATATGAATGAGGTGAAATCTATTTAAATTCATGGTGTCAGAATGCACTGCTGTATTAAACCAATTCAGAACTAACTTGTTTGCATGTTCTGTTGCAGATTCAAAGCCAGATTAACTCATTGCAGAATGTATCCATAATCATGAATGAATAGGCATATACAGTGGGGGAAAAAAGTATTTAGTCAGCCACCAATTGTGCAAGTTCTCCCACTTAAAAAGATGAGAGAGGCCTGTAATTTTCATCATAGGTACACGTCAACTATGACAGACAAAATGAGAAAAAAAATTCCAGAGAATCACATTGTCGGATTTTTAATGAATTTATTTGCAAATTATGGTGGAAAATAAGTATTTGGTCAATAACAAAAGTTTCTCAATACTTTGTTTTATACCCTTTGTTGGCAATGACACAGGTCAAACGTTTTCTGTAAGTCTTTACAAGGTTTTCACACACTGTTGCTGGTATTTTGGCCAATTCCTCCATGCAGATCTCCTCTAGAGCAGTGATGTTTTGGGGCTGTCGCTGGGCAACACGGACTTTCAACTCCCTCCAAAGATTTTCTATGGGGTTGATATCTGGAGCCTGGCTAGGCCACTCCAGGACCTTGAAATGCTTCTTACGAAGCCACTCCTTTGTTGCCCGGGCGGTGTGTTTGGGATCATTGTCATGCTGAAAGACCCAGCCACGTTTCATCTTCAATGCCCTTGCTGATGGAAGGAGGTTTTCACTCAAAATCTCACGATACATGGCCCCATTCATTCTTTCCTTTACACGGATCAGTCGTCCTGGTCCCTTTGCAGAAAAACAGCCCCAAAGAATGATGTTTCCACCCCCATGCTTCACAGTAGGTATGGTATTCTTTGGATGCAACTCAGCATTCTTTGTCCTCCAAACACGACGAGTTGAGTTTTTACCAAAAATTTCTATTTTGGTTTCATCTGACCATATGACATTCTCCCAATCCTCTTCTGGGTCATCCAAATGCACTCTAGCAAACTTCAGACGGGCCTGGACATGTACTGGCTTAAGCAGGGGGACACGTCTGGCACTGCAGGATTTGAGTCCCTGGCGGCGTAGTGTGTTACTGATGGTAGGCTTTGTTACTTTGGTCCCAGCTCTCTGCAGGTCATTCACTAGGTCCCCCCGTGTGGTTCTGGGATTTTTGCTCACCGTTCTTGTGATCATTTTGACCCCACGGGGTGAGATCTTGCGTGGAGCCCCAGATCGAGGGAGATTATCAGTGGTCTTGTATGTCTTCCATTTCCTAATAATTGCTCCCACAGTTGATTTCTTCAAACCAAGCTGCTTACCTATTGCAGATTCATTCTTCCCAGCCTGGTGCAGGTCTACAATTTTGTTCCTGGTGTCCTTTGACAGCTCTTTGGTCTTGGCCATAATGGAGTTTGGAGTGTGACTGTTTGAGGTTGTGAACAGGTGTCTTTTATACTGATAACAAGTTCAAACAGGTGCCATAAATACAGGTAACGAGTGGAGGACAGAGGGGCCTCTTAAAGAAGAAGTTACAGGTCTGTGAGAGCCAGAAATCTTGCTTTTTTGTAGGTGACCAAATACTTATTTTCCACCATAATTTGCAAATAAATTCATTAAAAATCCTACAATGTGATTTTCTGGATTTTTTTTTCTCTATTTGTCTGTCATAGTTGACGTGTACCTATGATGAAAATTACAGGCCTCTCATCTTTATAAGTGGGAGAACATGCACAATTGGTGGCTGACTAAATACTTTTTTTCCCCACTGTATATATATATATATATATATGACACAGGACTGTCTCTATAAGCTTGGCACATCTAGCCACTGGAATTTTTGCCCATTCTTCAAGGCAAAACTGCTCCAGCTCCTTCAATTTGGATGGGTTCCGCCGGTGTACAGCAAACTTTAAGTCATACCACAGATTCTCAATTGGATTGAGTATGAAAATGTATGCACTCACTAACTGTAAGTCGCTCTGGATAAGAGCGTCTGCTAAGTGACTAAAATGTAAATGTAAAAAATGTCTGGCCTTTGATTAGGCCATTCGAGGACATTTAAATGTTTCCCCTTAAACCACTCAAGTGGTGCTTTAGCAGTATGCTTAGTTAGGGTCATTGTCCTGCTGGAAGGTGAACCTCTGTCCCACTCTCAAATCTCTGGAAGACTGAAACAGGTTTCCCTAAAAAATGTCCCTGTATTTAGCGTCATCCATCATTCCTTCAATTCTGACCAGTTTCCCAGTCCCTGCCGATGAAAAACCACCATGCTTCACTGTTGGGATGGTGTTCTTGGGGTGATGAGAGGTGTTGGGTTTGCACCAGACATAGCATTTTCCTTGATGGCCAAAAAGCTCAATTTTAATCTCATCAGACCAGAGTACCTTCTTCCATATGTTTGGGGAGTCTCCCACATGCCTTTTAGCGAACACCAAACGTGTTTTTTTCTGGCCACTCTTCCGTAAAGCCCAGCTCTGTGGAGTGTACGGCTTAAAGTGGTCCTATGGACAGATACTCCAATCTCCGCTGTGTAGCTTTGCAGCTCCTTCAGGGTTATCTTTTGGTCTCTTGTTGCCTCTGATTAATGCCCTCCTTGCCTGGTCTGTGAGTTTTGGTGGGCGGCCCTCTCTTGGCAGGTTTGTTGTGGTGCCATATTCGTTCAATTTTTTTATAATGGATTTAATGGTGCTCCGTGGGATGTTCAAAGTTTCAGATATTTTTTTATAACCCAACCCTGATCTGTACTTCTCCACAACTTTGTCCCTGGCCTGTTTGGAGAGCTCCTTGGTCTTCATTGCTTGGTGGTGCCCCTTGCTTAGTGGTGTTGCAGACTCTGGGGCCTTTCAAAACAGGTGTATATATACTGAGATCATGTGGCACTTAGATTGCTCACAGGTGGACTTTATTTAACTAATTATGTGACTTCTGAAGGTAATTGGTTGCACCAGATCTTATTTAGGGGCTTCGTAGCAAAGGGGGTGAATACATATGCACGCACCACTTTTCCGTTATTTTTTTTTTAAATTTTTTTTGAAACAAGTAACTATTTTCATTTCACTTCATCAATTTGGACTGTTTTGTGTATGTCCATTACATGAAATCCAAATAAAATCAATTTAAATTACAGGTTGTAATGCAACAAAATTGGAAAAATGCCAATGCACTGTGTATATATATATATATATATATATATAGTGAGGGAAAAAAGTATTTGATCCCCTGCTGATTTTGTACGTTTGCCCACTGACAAAGACATGATCAGTCTATAACTTTAATGGTAGGTTTATTTGAACAGTGAGAGACAGAATAACAACAACAAAATCCAGAAAAACGCATGTCAAAAATGTTATAAATTGATTTGCATTTTAATTAGGGAAATAAGTATTTGACCCCTCTGCAAAACATGACTTAGTACTTGGTGGCAAAACACTTGTTGGCAATCACAGAGGTCAGACGTTTCTTGTAGTTGGCCACCAGGTTTGCACACATCTCAGGAGGGATTTTGTCCCACTCCTCTTTGCAGATCTTCTCCAAGTCATTAAGGTTTCGAGGCTGACGTTTGGCAACTCGAACCTTCAGCTCCCTCCACAGATTTTCTATGGGATTAAGGTCTGGAGACTGGCTAGGCCACTCCAGGACCTTAATGTGCTTCTTCTTGAGCCACTCCTTTGTTGCCTTGGCCGTGTGTTTTGGGTCATTGTCATGCTGGAATACCCATCCACAACCCATTTTCAATGCCCTGGCTGAGGGAAGGAGGTTCTCACCCAAGATTTGACGGTACATGGCCCCGTCCATCGTCCCTTTGATGCGGTGAAGTTGTCCTGTCCCCTTAGCAGAAAAACACCCCCAAAGCATAATGTTTCCACCTCCATGTTTGACGGTGGGGATGGTGTTCTTGGGGTCATAGGCAGCATTCCTCCTCCTCCAAACACTGCGAGTTGAGTTGATGCCAAAGAGCTCGATTTTGGTCTCATCTGACCACAACACTTTCACCCAGTTCTCCTCTGAATCATTCAGATGTTCATTGGCAAACTTCAGACGGGCCTGTATATGTGCTTTCTTGAGCAGGGGGACCTTGCGGGCGCTGCAGGATTTCAGTCCTTCATGGCGTAGTGTGTTACCAATTGTTTTCTTGGTGACTATGGTCCCAGCTGCCTTGAGATCATTGACAAGATCCTCCCATGTAGTTCTGGGCTGATTCCTCACCGTTCTCATGATCATTGCAACTCCACGAGGTGAGATCTTGCATGGAGCCCCAGGCCGAGGGAGATTGACAGTTCTTTTGTGTTTCTTCCATTTGCGAATAATCGCACCAACTGTTGTCACCTTCTCACCAAGCTGCTTGGCGATGGTCTTGTAGCCCATTCCAGCCTTGTGTAGGTCTACAATCTTGTCCCTGACATCCTTGGAGAGCTCTTTGGTCTTGGCCATGGTGGAGAGTTTGGAATCTGATTGATTGATTGCTTCTGTGGACAGGCGTATTTTATACAGGTAACAAACTGAGATTAGCAGCACTCCCTTTAAGAGTGTGCTCCTAATCTCAGCTCGTTACCTGTATAAAAGACACCTGGGAGCCAGAAATCCTTCTGATTGAGAGGGGGTCAAATACTTATTTCCCTCATTAAAATGCAAATCAATTTATTACATTTTTGACATGCGTTTTTCTGGATTTTTTTGTTGTTATTCTGTCTCCCACTGTTCAAATAAACCTACCATTAAAATTATAGACTGATCATTTCTTTGTCAGTGGGCAAACGTACAAAATCAGCAGGGGATCAAATACTTTTTTCCCTCACTGTGTATATATATATATATATATATATATAATATAAATATATACACACACACACACACAGTGAGGGAAAAAAGTATTTGATCCCCTGCTGATTTTGTATGTTTGCCCACTGACAAAGAAATGATCAGTCTATAATTTTAATGGTAGGTTTATTTGAACAGTGAGAGACTGTCAACGCATGTCAAAAATGTTATAAATTGATTTGCATTTTAATGAGGGAAATAAGTATTTGACCCCCCCTCAATCAGAAAGATTTCTGGCTCCCAGGTGTCTTTTATACAGGTAACGAGCTGAGATTAGGAGCACACTCTTAAAGGGAGTGCTCCTAATCTCAGCTTGTTACCTGTATAAAAGACACCTGTCCACAGAAGCAATCAATCAATCAGATTCCAAACTCTCCACCATGGCCAAAACCAGAGAGCTCTTCAAGGATGTCAGGGACAAGATTGTAGACCTACACAAGGCTGGGATGGGATACAAGACCATCGCCAAGCAGCTTGGTGAGAAGGTGACAACAGTTGGTGCGATTATTCGCAAATGGAAGAAACACAAAAGAACTGTCAATCTCCCTCGGCTTGGGGCTCCATGCAAGATCTCACCTCCTGGAGTTGCAATGATCATGAGAACGGTGAGGAATCAGCCCAGAACTACACGGGAGGATGTTGTCAATGATCTCAAGGCAGCTGGGACCATAGTCACCAAGAAAACAATTGGTAACACACTACGCCGTGAAGGACTGAAATCCTGCAGCGCCCGCATGGTCCCCCTGCTCAAGAAAGCACATATACATGCCCGTCTGAAGTTTGCCAATGAACATCTGAATGATTCAGAGGAGAACTGGGTGAAAGTGTTGTGGTCAGATGAGACCAAAATCGAGCTCTTTGGCATCAACTCAACTCGTCGTGTATGGAGGAGGAGGAATGCTGCCTATGACCCCAAGAACACCATCCCCACCGTCAAACATGGAGGTGGAAACATTATGCTTTGGGGGTGTTTTTCTGCTAAGGGGACAGGACAACTTCACCGCATCAAAGGGACGATGGACGGGGCCATGTACCATCAAATCTTGGGTGAGAACCTCCTTCCCTCAGCCAAGGCATTGAAAATGGGTCGTTGATGGGTGTTCCAGCATGACAATGACCCAAAACACACGGCCAAGGCACAAAGGAGTGGCTCAAGAAGAAGCACATTAAGGTCCTGGAGTGGCCTAGCCAGTCTCCAGACCTTAATCTCATAGAAAATCTGTGGAGGGAGCTGAAGGTTCGAGTTGCCAAACGTCAGCCTCGAAACCTTAATGACTTGGAGAAGATCTGCAAAGAGGAGTGGAACAAAATCCCTCCTGAGATGTGTGCAAACCTGGTGGCCAACTTCAAGAAACGTCTGACCTCTGTGATTGCCAACAAGGGTTTTGCCACCAAGTACTAAGTCATGTTTTGCAGAGGGGTCAAATACTTATTTCCCTCATTAAAATGCAAATCAATTTATAACATTTTTGACATGCGTTTTTCTGGATTTTTTTGTTGTTATTCTGTCTCTCACTGTTCAAATAAACCTACCATTAAAATTATAGACTGATCATGTCTTTGTCAGTGGGTAAACATACAAAATCATCAGGGGATCAAATACCTTTTTCCCTCACTGTATATACAGCTGCGGAAAAAATTAAGAGACCACCGCAACATTATCAATTTCTCTGGTTTTACTATTTATAGGTATGTGTTTGGGTAAAAATAACATTTTTGTTTTATTCTATAAACTACTTACAACATTTCTCCCAAATTCCAAATAAAGAAATTGTCATTTAGAGCATTTATTTGCAGAAAATGTTGTCAGACCTCAAATAATGCAAAGAAAATAAGTTTGTTAATTTTTAAACCATACAATTCTAATGTTTTAACTTAGGAAGAGTTCAGAAATCAATATTTGGTGGAATAACCCTGATTTTCAATCACAGCTTTCATGCGTCTTGGCATGCTCTCCATCAGTCTTTCACATTGATGTTGGGTGACTTTATGCCACTCCTGGCGCAAAAATTCAAGCAGCTCGGCTTTGTTTGATGGCTTGTGACCATCCATCTTCCTCTTGATCACATTCCAGAAGTTTTCAATGGGGTTCAGGTCTGGAGATTGGGCTGGCCATGACAGGGTCTTGATCTGGTGGTCCTCCATCCACACCTTGATTGACCTGGCTGTGTGGCATGGCGCATTGTCCTGCTGGAAAAAACAATCCTCAGAGTTGGGGAACAATGTCAGAGCAAAAGGAAGCAAGTTTTCTTCCAGGACAACCTTATACGTGGCTTGATTCATGCGTCCTTGACAAAGACAAATCTGCCCGATTCCAGCCTTGCTGAAGCACCCCCAGATCATCACCGAACCTCCACCAAATTTCACAGTGGATGCGAGACACTGTGGCTTGTAGGCCTCTCCAGGTCTCCGTCTAACCATTAGACGACCAGGTGTTGGGCAAAGCTGAATCAGAGACTCATCAGAGAAGATGACCTTACTCCAGTCCTCTACGGTCCAATCCTTATGGTCTTTTGCAAACCTCAGCCTGACTCTTCTTTGCTTCTCATTGATTAACTGCTTTTTTCTAGCTTTGCACGACTTCAGCCCTGCCCCTAGGAGCCTGTTTCGAACTGTCCTCGCCGTGCACTTCACCCCAGCTGCCGTTTGCCATTCTTTTTGTAGGTCACTTGATGTCATCCTACGGTTGTTGCGTGACATTCAAATGAGTTGGCGGTCATCCTGGTCAGTAGAGAGTTGTTTTCGCCCTCTGCCGGTCTGTAGCTTTGTTGTCTCCAATGTCTGCTGCTTGACCTTGTTCTTATGAACCGCCGTCTTTGAAATTTTAAGGATAGAAGCAACCTGACGCTCACTGTATCCCTCTGCCAGTAAAGCCAGAATTGAACCCTTCTTTTCCTCACTCAAAACTTTTTTGGCATGGTCAATAGTTATTTTTTTATTAATATTACTTTTGAGGTACTATTAGCACAATTTTTGCCATCCAGCTGGTCCTATTGCAAGAGGATAGTGATGACCACAGCTGTGGTTTTTATACTTTTCCTCGTTAAATAAGATTTGGTTCATGTGATCACCTAATTCAGTAGAATGAGGTGTGCCTGTGTTGGAATTCATCAGACACTGGAATAGAATGGCTGTCATACATGTAGAGATGCTGATTTAAGAAAAATTTGCAGTGGTCTCTTAATTTTTTCCACAGCTGTATATATACATATCCTTTTTTTAAATATATTTTACTTTATTACTTTCCAACCCCACTACCCCTCCCCTAATTGGAGTAAACTAGCGAACAACAACGCTTAGGCATCTACTTCCAGCTTATACATACTATATACATTTTATGGACACAGTCAATTTTACAATAGTTCTATTTTGTTTGTTTTTACTCCTGAACTTCCTCTACCCTCAACCTCTCCGATCATTTTCATGATGTCCATCCGGTTTGCTTCTATATGCCATATCTTTCAAACTGTGCTCTTTCCCAAAAGTTCTTAACCTATATACAGTTGAAGTCAGAAGTTTACATACACTAGGTTGGAGTCATTAAAACTTGTTTTTCAACCACTCCACAAATTTCTTTTTAACAAACTATAGTTTTGGCAAGTCGGTTAGGACATCTACTTTGGGCATGACACAAGTAATTTTCCCAACAATTGTTTACAGACAGATTATTTCACTTATAATTCATTGTATCACAATTCCAGTGGGTCAGAAGTTTACATATACTAAGTTGACTGTGCCTTTAAACAGCTTGGGAAATTCCAGAAAATGATGTCATGGCTTTAGAAGCTTCTGATAGGCTAATTGACATCCTTTGAGTCAATTGGAGGTGTACCAAACTCTGCATTCCACAGTAAGAACAGCATACCAAAGGTCAAGCATGGTGGTGGTGGTGTGATGGTTTGGGGATGGTTTTCTGCCTCAGGACCTGGACGACTTGCCTTAATGGAAGGAACCATGAATTCTGCTCTATATCAGAGAATTCTACAGGAGAATGTCAGACCATCCGTCTGTGAGCTGAAGCTGAAGCGCAGCTGGGTCATGCAGCAAGACAATGATCCAAAACACACAATCAAGTCTACATGAAAATTGCTAAAAAGCAACAAATTGGAAGTTTTGGAATGGCCTAGTCAAAGTCCAGACCTAATCCCAATTGAGATGTTGTGGCAGGACTTGAAACGAGCAGTTCATGCTTGAAAACCCACACGTCACTGAGTTAAAGCAGTTCTGCATAGAAGAGTGGGCCAAAATTCGTCCACAGCGACGTGAGAGACTGATCAACAACTACAGGAAGCATTTGGTTGGAGTCATTGCAGCTAAAGGTGGCACAACCAGTTATTGAGTGTAAGGGGGCAATTACTTTTTCACACAGGGGAATAGGGTGTTGCATAACTTTTGTTTATGAAATAAGTATGTAATTGTTGTGTTATTTGTTCACTTATATTCCCTTTATCTAATGTTAGGTTTTGGTTGAAGCTCTGATAACATTCAGTATCACAAATATGCGAAAGTAGAGAAAATTAGAAAGGGGGCAAATACCTTTTCATAGCACTGTATGTAAACTTCCGACTTCAACTGTAGTTATTATGGAGACAGTATGTTTTACATTAGTTATCTTGTTATTAGTTGTTATTAGTCCCAACCTTCAGCTCCATTTCAACCCCTCCCATCTATCTCAACACCATCCATATTGGATTTCTATTTGTCATATATTTTTCAACTGTACTGTGATGTTTCACAAAAGTTCTGAACCTTTCTATTCTCATTGTTTCTACAGATTATACATTGAAAATAATTTTTTTTGCTAAAAGTATTATATTATTGATTGATTGACTATGACTCTTCCCTTGTACTTGATTGATGAATAAAGGTCACTGATTAGTAAGGAACTCCCCTCACCTGGTTGTCTAAGTCTTAATTGAAAGGAAAAAACAAAATCCAGCAAACACTAGGCCCTCCATGGAATGAGTTCGACACCCCTGGCCTACAGGGAGGAGGTCAGAGACCTGGCAGTGTGGTGCCAAGACCACAACCTCTCCCTCAACATGAGCAAGACAAAGGAGCTTATCGTGGTCTATAGGAAACGGAGGGCCGAACACGCCCCCATTCACATCGACCGTGCTGTGGTGGTGTGGGTCGAGAGCTTCAAAAATATATACAGCTGCACCATCGACAGCATATTGACTGGGTGCATCACTGCTTGGTATGGCAACTGCTCGGCATCCGACTGCAAGGCGCAACAGAGCGTAGTGCGTACGGCTCAGTACATCACTGTTTTTCGTTGACCAAATTCGACACTCTCATTGACCTCCATACTAAAATTCCTCACTTCGTGGTCTTATTTTCGTGGACAGATTTGGGGTGGAGTAAACTCTTGCTTCACCTCTTCCTCTCTGGTATGGGGTATGCAGAGGCTACTGAGTGTGCAGAGGGTAGGGAAAGGTCACAGACCTGCTCCCCAGAGAGAAGCGGTGCTGCCTTCTAATTTTCATCAGGGAACGTTAGTGACACCTCCGAGCCATCAAGGTCTCGTTTCTCATCTGCTAATTACCCCAGTAGAGCCATAGAGGCAGAGAGGTAATTTATATTGATTACACAGAAACCAGGATAATTGACTGAAATGGCACTGTTTTGGCATGCTCCTATGCTTTACATACACACAGAACGAGAGCATCTGCATGGTTGCGTGTGTATGTGTGTCTTGCAGGTTGGTGCCTGTATCTAATAACAGGGAATGTTTACAAGTGTGTCTGAGTGAATGTATGTCAGAGGTCTATAATTAATGCCTATGATATGTGTATTATTGACAACAGGAATGTCCTATGGTTGGAGGTCTGTCTGTTCAGGTCAGAATTAATAAAGGAATGGCAGTGGTTGTCCCACCTTCAAATCAAAATGTATTTGTCCCCGAATACAATGGGGTGTAGACTTTACTGTGAAATACTTGCTTACAAGCCCTTCCCAACGATGCAGAGTAAAAAACATATAATTAAGAAAATAAAAATAGTAACACAAGGAATAAAATACAAAATAATGGAGTTATATACAGCGAGTACCAGTACCAAATCAATGTGCATTTGAAGTAGACATTTACATGAAGGCAGGGTAAAGTGACTAGGTATCAGGATAGATAATAATAAGAGTAAAATAAAGAACAAAGTAGCAACAGCTTATGAGTGTAAAAGTGTGTGCGTGTGTATGTGTGTTTGTGTTGTGTCGGAATGTGTGAGTGTGTTATGTGTGTGTGTGTGTGTGCATGTAGTTTATGGGAATGTGTGGGTTTTGTGTGAGATTGTCAGTCTAGTTTGTGTGAGTGAGTGAGTGTGTATACATCAAAATCAAATCTAAATCACATTTTATTTGTCACGCTTCGTAAACAACAGGTGTAGACTAACAGTAAAATGCTTACTTATGAGTATTTTTCAATAATGCTGAGTTAAAGATAAAAATAGAAATAGTGGCACGAGGAATAAATACAGTGAATAACAAATAACAATGATGAGTAAAAATTGCATGGCTATATACAGGGAGTACCAGTACTAAGTTGATGTGCAGGGGTACAAGGTAACTGAGGTAGCTATATACATATAGGTAGGGTTAAAGTGACTAGGTGACAGGATAGATAATAGATAGTAGCATCAGCGGGTAGCCATTTGATTAGCAATTTAGCAGTGTTGTTTAGCGTTTTTATGGCTTGGGGGTAGAAGCTGTTCAGGGTCCTGTTGGTTCCAGACTTGATGCACTGGTACCGCTTGCTGTATGGTAGCATTGAGAACAGTCTATGGCTTGGGTGGCTGGAGTCTTTGACAATTTGTTGGGCCTTCCACTGACACCGCCTTGTATAGAGGTCCTGGATGGCAGGGAGCTCGGCCCTAGTGATGTACTGGGCCGTACTCACCACCCTCTGTAGCGACTTGCAGTCGGTTACCTTGCAGTTGCCATACCCAATGGTGATGCAGCCAGTTAAGATGCTCTCAATGGTGCAGCTGTATAACTTTTTGAGGATCTGAGGGCCCATGCCAAATCGTGCCCTCTTCACAACTGTGTGGGTGTGTGTGGACCATGTTAATTCCTTAGTAATGTGGACAATTTAAGCTCTCGATCTGCTCCAGTACAGCTTCATCAATGTGGATGGGGGCGTGCTCGCCCCTCCGTTTCCTGTAGTTCACGATCAACTCCTTTTGTCTTTCTGACATTGAGGGAATGGTTGTTGTCCTGGCATCACTCCCCCCTATAGGCTGCCTCATCGTCATCGGTGATCAGCCCTACCACCATTGTGTCATCAGCAAACTTGATACTGGTGTTGGAGTCGTGCGCCGCCACACAGTCGTGGGTGAACAGGGAGTACAGGAGGTGACTAAGCACACACCACTGAGGGATCCCCGTGTTGATGATCAGACTGGCGGATGTGTTGTTGCCTACGCTCACTGCCTGGGGTGGTCGTTCAGGAAGTCCAAGATCCAGTTGCAGAGGGAGGTGTTCAGTCCCAGGGTTTCGAGCTTGGTGATGAGCTTGGAGGGTTGGTGTTGAAGCTTGGTGTTGAATGCTGAGCTGTGGTGAATGAACAGCATTCTTACGTACATATTTATTTTGTCCCGGTGGGTCAAATCAAATCAAATTTTAATGGTCACATACACGTGTTTAATAGATGTTATTGCGGGTGAAGCAAAATGCTTGTGTTTCTAGCTCCGACAGTGCAGTAATATCTAACAAGTAATATCTAACAATTTCACAACATATACCCAACACACAAATCTAAGTAAAGCAATGGAATTAAGAATATATAAATATTTGGACGAGCAATGTCAGAGCGGCATAGACTAAGATACAGTAGAATAGAATAGAATACAGTATATACATATGAGATGAGGAATGCAAGATATGTAAACATTTATTAAAGTGGCCAGTGATTTCTAATCTATGTATATAGGCAGCAGCCTCTAATGTGCTAGTGAAGGCTATTTAACAGTCTGATGGCCTTGAGATAGAAGCTCCTAGCTTTGATGCACATGTACTGACCTCGCCTTCTGGATGATAGCGGGGTGAACAGGCAGTGACTCGGGTGGTTGTTGTCCTTGATGATCTTTTGGCCTTTCTGTGACATCGGGTGCTGTAGGTGTCCTGGAGGGCTGGTAGTATGCCCCCGGTGATGCGTTGGGCAGACCGCACCACCCTCTGGAGAGCCCTGCGGTTGCGGGCAGTGCAGTTGCCATACAAGGCGGTGATACAGCCAGACAAGATGCTCTCAATTGTGCATCTGTAAAAGTTTGTGAGGGTTTTAGGTGCCAAGCCAAATTTCTTCAGCCTCCTGAGGTTGAAGAGGCGCTGTTGCGCCTTCTTCACCACACTGTCTGTGTGGGTGGTCCATTTCAGTTTGTCAGTGATGTGTACGCAGAGGAACTTGAAGCTTTCCACCTTCTCCACTGCGGTCCCATCGATGTGGATAGGGGGTGCTCCCTCTGCTGTTTCCTGAAGTCCACGATCATCTCCTTTGTTTTGTTGATGTTAAGTGAGAGGTTATTTTCCTGGCACCACAGCTCCAGAGCCCTCACCTCCTCCCTGTAGGCTGTCTCATCATTTTTGGTAATCAAGCCTACCACTGTTGTGTCGTCTGCAAACTTGATGATTGAGTTGGAGGCGTGCTTGGCGGCCCATCAGGAAGTTCAGGACCCAGTTGCACAGGGCGGCGTTCAGACCCAGGGCCTCGAGCTTAATGATGAGCTTGGAGGGTACTATAGTGTTGAATGCTGAGCTATAGTCAATGAACAGCATTCTTACATAGGTATTCCTCTTGTCCAGATGGGATAGGGCAGTGTGATGGCGATTGCATCGTCTGTGGATCTATTGGGGCGGTAAGCAAATTGAAGTGGGTCTAGGGTGGCAGGTAAGGTAGAGGTGATATGATCCTTGACTATTCTATCAAAGCACTTCATGATGACAGAAGTGAGTGCTATGGGGCGATAGTCATTTAGTTCAGTTACCTTTGCTTTCTTGGGTACAGGGACAATGGTGGCCATCTTGAAGCATGTGGGGACAGCAGACTGGGATAGGGAGAGATTGAATATGTTCGTAAACACACCAGCCAGCTGGTCTGCGCATGCTCTGAAGACGCGGCTAGCGATGCCATCTGGGCCGGCAGCCTTGCGAGGGTTAACACACTTAAATGTCTTACTCGAGTCGGCCACGGAGAAGGAGAGCCCACAGTGTTAGGCCTACTGCTGCTAGGTAGCTCTCTCTCTGCTCTCCCCCTCCCCTCTGTCTGTTCTTGATTGCAGGAGTGAAGTCTGGTGTGCGGGAGTCAGGGTTCCAGCTGCAGCTCATTCACCATAATCACCTCAGCCTTAAAGACCCGGTCAAACTTGCCACTCATCGTCAGATCATAGTCAAGACGACCATGTTAGTCTCGCTGCTGACTCAACCTGCTTGTTTTTGCTCTTTGTGTTTTTGGCCTGTTCTATTTACTTTTCTCCTGTGCCACAGATTATTGGAACCTGACTCCTGCCTCCGCTTCACTCCTGCCACCACCATCCTGCTTTCCACTACTGGACCTCCCTTTTGGACTCACCACGGACACTAGGACGTTACGGTACCACTCCTGCTCAGAACCT
Organism: Coregonus lavaretus; assembly: GCF_964263955.1. Classification (NCBI taxonomy): domain Eukaryota; kingdom Metazoa; phylum Chordata; class Actinopteri; order Salmoniformes; family Salmonidae; genus Coregonus; species Coregonus lavaretus. Next base: position 35,078,534 of record NC_139995.1, read on the forward strand.
GGATCTGTTACCCTCCCTGTAGACCTGGACTTGCTCTTCCCCTATTTTTGGAAACCTGGACAATTGAACATTGTAAATAAACCTGTTAAACCTTCTCTGGCTCGGTGTAGTTGTCTGCATTTGGGTTCATATCCAGTTAAATCGTGACACACAGTCCTTGGTAGCGGGCGAAGAAGGTGTTTAGCTTGTCCGGAAGCAAGACGTCGGTGTCTGCGACATGGCTGGTTTTACTTTTGTAGTCCATGATTGTCTGTAGACCCTGCCATAGACGTCTCATGTCTGAGCCGTTGAATTGCGACTCCACTTTGCCCCTATACTGACATTTTGCCTGTTTGATTGCCTAGCAGAGGGAATAACTACACTGTTTGTATTCTGCCATATTTCTAGTCACCTTGCCATGGTTAAATGCGGTTTCTGGATAGGGTAGGTTTTAATAGTCAGGGAGGGAAGTGTGGAGTGCAATAGAGATTGCGTCATCTGTGGCGCTGTTGGGGCGGTATGGGAATTGGAGTGGGTCCAGGGTGTCCTTGATGATAGTGTTGATGTGAACCATGACCAGCCTTTTCAAAGCATTTCATGGCTATAGATGTGAGTGCTATGGGGCGATAGTCGATTTTAGTCCTGTATTGATGACTCTTTGCCTATTTGTTGGCTCATCGGAGGTCGTAGCGGGATTTCTTATAAGTATCCGGATTAGTGTCCCGCTCCTTGAAAGCGGCAGCTCTAGCCTTTAGCTCAGTGCGGATGTTGCCTGTAGTCCATGGCTTCTGTTTGTTTGATGTATGTATGTCACTGTGGGGACGACGTCATCGATGCACTTAGTACCCCTTTCCTGCAGTCATATGACCTAGTGGCCTCATGGCTGGAATGTTATGAATATTTTTTTATAATTTAATAATTAAATATTTGTAGTTTTTTTTTAAACGCTGAAAATCCGGTGTTTCTATGTCAAACAGTTTTGTTATATGTCAGTCTTCTGTGATGTATATAAAGTGTAAAATTGGGATGCAAACTCAAAATGTAATACATTTCAACTCAATATCTGACATGGTACAAGTGTCTTTTTCTTTTTTTAAAGCCCATAACCATGTGTGTGAGGTGTATACTTTTGTTTAAAAGTAGATTTGTTTAAGACTACCAAGAAACACTCTGTGTGACCCTGATTTAGCCCACTGCAGTAAAAGGTTAATGAAGCCGGTAACTGATGTGGTAAACTCGTCAATGTTATCGGATGAATCCTGAAACATATTCCAATCTGTGTTGGCGAAACAGTCCTGTTCTAAGCATCCGCTTCATTGGACTACTTCCGTATTGAGCCAAAGGGATGGCAAGGAAGGGCCTTGTATGCGTTTCTGTGTTTGGAGTAAAGGTGATCAAGAGTTCTGTCACCTCTATTTGCACAGGTGACATGCTGGTAAAAATGAGGTAAAATAGATTTCAGTGTCCCTGCATTAAAATCACCGGCCACGAGAAACGTCGCCTTTGAATGTGCATTTTCTTGTTTGCTTATGGCCCTATACAGGTCGTTCAGTGCGGTCTTAGTGCCAGCATCGGTTTGTGGTGGTAAATAGACGGCTACGAAAAATATAGACGAAGACTCACTTGATAAATAGTATGGTCTGCAGCTTATCATGAGGTATTATTTTGCTATTAACAGTTTTGATTGTTTTACAGCATAGAAACAACACAGGAATGACAGTACATACAGAACAGAAAACAGGGGAGAGGAAGGGGTGGGAATGGGAAGGGTAGTGCATCATATAAGACTCATACATTATTTACAATATTCTAATTGGCAGATATTCAAGTATGGACTACAGGATTCAAACTTTTATGTGTACATTTCCAGAGTCCAAGAACTTGCCTACAGTGTCCCAGTGACAATGTAAACCTAGATCGAAGTCCTTGAGCAGGCAAGCTGCACGTTCCATGTATAAAAGGTCTAAGTAGTCCTCCAGTCAGCGGTCCACAGTAAAGCAAGTTGGCTTACATTCTTTCCAGTTAAGAAGAATGATTCTCTTGACTGAAAGACAACCCAATGATAACAAACGATTCTTAACATTAGACAGTATATTTTCTGGGCTTTGACCAAGTAAACATGAGATGGGGCACATTGGAAATTTGTCATATAAAATGTCAGACAAAACTGAAACTACTTCAGACCAAAATATTTTTACTGCAGGGCATTCCCACAACATGTGAAGTAAATAGCCATTGCTATCACAGTTGTGCCAGCATAAGTGAGATTTTTCTCCATCTTCGAGTTATGTACAGGGTTGATATATGCTCTACATAATATCATGAGGTATTCTAACTCAGGTCAGCAAAAACTCTAGACTTCCTTAACATTAGAGCTTGCACACCAGCTGCTGTTAACAAAGAGACACACCCCTCTTCCCTTCGTCTTACCCGAGTCTGCTGTCCGGTCTTGACGATGCATAGAAAAACCAGGGAGATGTATGTTCATGTCCTCGTTCAGCCACGACTCTGAGGAACATAGGATATTACCGTTTTTCAGGTCCTGTTGATATGATAGTCTCGAACGGAGCTTATAAAGTTTGCCAACAGAACAGAGAGCAATGTTGGCCTATTTGTTTGCCAAGGTAGTCTCGTCAGGATGCCGCCTCGCCTGCCTCTTTTTTGCCGCCACTTCCTCTTTTGAGTCCCGGGGATTAGGGCCTGGTCCGGAGTAAGCAGAATGTCCAGAATCTAGCTGTTTTCAGTCATAAGAAATGATGGCGGATACATTATGAACCAAAAAAGTTGCTCCGGTACCGTTTGCTCGATGCTCCGGTACCGTTTGCCGGACCAAATCTTGGTTTCTGCTTGCTTAAACCGCAGATACAAATAAAAAGCTTGTGCCTAAATTTAGATTCCCTATATAACTACTGTCACTTGCACTATATTCTATTAAACGATTCAGTGATCCTACACATTGATTCAGTGACGAACAGTGAACAGTGTGGAAGCATAAATCTTTGTTTCTCTTAGCTCATTTGCCAAGCCAAATGAACCAAAGGTTTTGTTTAACACCACCGGATCCACCATCATTCGTCCAAACAAGATGAGTGAATGGCCACGCTGTGCTATCAGGGATATTGTAGCAGGGGTCTGCCTGATAGCATTTTGCTCCCATCTGTGCTGCTGTGTTATTATGGCCCTGGAAGCTGTGCAAACCCAAGGCATGCGATAAAGGGAAGAGAAAGACATTTGTTAGTGAATGTGTGTGTGTGTGTGTGTGTGTGTGTGTGTGTGTGCCTGCGTGAGTGAGTGAGAGAGAGAGCATGTGAAATGGGATTCTGGGATTGTGTCGAAGTGTGAGCGACCATAATGTTCAAATCCACAGCATAACGGTTGTTGGCACACAGGGATTGCGTCAGTGTGTATGTGTCAGTGTGTGTGTCTGTACACGTGTTGTTTTTATGAGACGTGGGACTGGGCCAGTTTAAACTGTGCTTTATGACTGTGGCTGTTTCTTCCGAGTGTCGTTGACAGATTCTCACTGAATAGTGTGTCGTTTCGGGCCCTGGGCTGAAGAGACAGCCAAAAACAACACTGCCACCACAACATCCCTCCCTCCCTCCACGGCTATAATTCACCACTCGAGCCACCAGGCGCCCCAGTTTTACAGAAAAATGTGTAGCAATACCACAAGTAGTAATGTGAACATAAATTACTCTCAAATCTCATCTGTGGTCATTGCGCATGTAAATGTATTTGCTTGTAATAGTGTGAGGTTGCTAAAGTACAAGTTGGTTAGACGAGGGAATAGCAGGCAAGCTGGCCAGTTATTCCCTATTCCACCCAGTGTATTTCAGGAGCTGTAGGAGAGACAGAGGGAAAAGTAATTTACTACTGGACATAGTGGTGCAGGAAAAGATACATCTCCATTAGTTTGAAAGATAGAGAAAGAGAGATGCTATGACAAAGCTACCATACCTGATGTCTACACGTATCAGTCACACTCAACATAAAAGGGTTTTTACATAGAGTCAGAGTAATGCTTTTGAGCTCCTGTGGAGTTGCATAGCTACACCCTAACCCAGTTACAGTCTGGGAACCCAGAGGAAAGGAATTCCCTGCACCAAGACTCTGAAGACTGGAAACCAGAACAAATGGGCCTCAAGAAAGACTGATTGGAATTGATATTCATCATTGTGGCATTGGTGTATAAAAATTCAAGACTATACTGCCATTATTCCATTGCATTTGTATTGTTTTAATTGTATAGGGCTTTCTTTTATTTCCTAACCCATTTGGGATTATGGTTGGTTGGAGTCTGTTATGTCTGTTTACTACTAAATGATCAAACAGCAGTAGATATGTAACTGATTACGAGATTGTGACCAACTAATGTTGAACAGAAACTCTACTTGTTATAGTCATGAATCAGTGAGCTGTTTTAAATTATATTTGTGTCTGTGATAAAACAGAAAATAGTGATGGGTTTATGGTCACATCTTGTATATGATTTATGTATATGTTGTTGGGTGTTATACAAGGTGAAGGCTGCCGCTCTGATGCGGCTGGTTAACTGGGTCTTGCTATTTGATGGTCACGTGCTCAGTCTTGTTTCTGTCATAAATTCCTCCTCTCTGGCTCCATGCCCAGAGATCTGTTTTCATGGGACTCTAACACAGCCAAGGGAAGCAGAAGAAGAGCAAAAAAATAACACTGCCATTTGCCTATAAGTTTCTCATCTTGAAGGCTTTCTCTTTTCTCCTTCTCTCTCTGTCTCTTTTGCCACCATCCCCTCCCCCATCCCCCTCACTGTGAATTCCCCAGCAGCAATGCAGTACCCATTAACAGAGCCCCCCTCTCCCACCTCCTCTGACATATTTATTGCCGTTGCCACGCCATTGGCCACCAAGCTGACAGCTGTGATTTAAAGCTTGCCCCTCATTGGTCCTGGCTTGACAGGCAAATGTATTGCTGCGCTACGATTCGATGCTGCCTGCCTTTGAGGTGAATTACGGCCTTGTCTGTGATAGGACATAGAAGCAGTGTCATGTTACTGTCGTAAAACCTGCATCCCTGGGGGAGGGGAGGGAGGAGGGAAGGAGGGTGTAGTATGCCTGTCGAGACTTAGAAAGAGAGAAAAGGGAAAAGAGATGGGAGACACAGAAAGAGATGGAGAGAGAGACCACAAGAAAGAGGGAGGGGAGGGTTTCTATATTTTGCAGTCTGTTATTATTATCTTCTCCTGCAGCCTTTGTTGAAACACATCCCTTCCTTTGAACATCTAACACACCCTCAGTATCCCCTAGGAGGTGGTTCATACTGCCTTTGTACCTCTTCAAGAGTAGAGTATTCAGTTTCATGTTATATCCTACAGTTAATCTACGGTTCCAGTCTACATCAATACTTGTGCATCCATTTTTCTGGCCTTTCCTTACAGGAGTTTACCTTCTACACTAAAATGCCTTTGTTTCTATTCTAACATACTGTACACTGAACAAAAATATAAACGCAACATGCAACAATTTCAAAGATTTTGCTGAATTACAGTTCATATAAGCAAAACAGTCAATTGAATTGTATTCATTAGGCCCTAATCTATGGATTTCACATGACTGGGCAGGGGCGCAGCCATGGGTGGGCCTGGAAGGGCATAGGCCCACCCACTGGGAGCCAGGCCCAGCCAATCAGAATGAGTTTTTCCCCACAAAAGGGCTTTATTACAGACAGAAATACTCCCCAGCACAATGTGCACCTGTGTAATGATCATGCTGTTTAATTATCTTGGCAAAGGAGAAATGCTTACTAACAGGGATGTAAAACATTTGTTCACAAAATTTGAGAGAAATAAGCTTCTTTTGTGCGTATGGAACATTTTGGGGATCTTTTATTTCAGCTCATGAAACATGGGACCAACACTTTACTTGTTGCCTTTATATTTTTGTTCAGTGTAATATGATAGAAATTCAAATGAGGGATAAAAGAAGGTGTGAAACTGCACTGGTGTTTTATAGAGTAGAGATGAGTGCCAGGTTTTATGACTCAGAGCTAAATTAGATTCTCTCATCCTACCGGCAGAGTGGAGTTTGAAGGCCTCTGTTCCTCTCCTCTCCTTCCCTCTGATTCCATTATCCAGTCCTCCTCCCACTCCGTTCCTCTCCTTCCTGCTGCTGCCTTCCAGCCCAGAGCCATCCCTTCTGTGGGCAGCCAGGCAGTGTATGACTGATAAAATGGCTGTGGTGCGCTGTAAATTACTGTCGCATCGCCGATCAACGGGAGAAAACTGCCAAAGTCACTCTTACTCCCTCTCTATCTGTCTGTTGGTCAGGTTGTCCGTCTTTCTCTGCAGTTTAGCAACGATCCATTTGCCTGTCGGTGGGTATCTTTTTCTCCATTCCTCTCTGTTTCTGTGGACCTTTCTCCAGCTCTCTCTCTTTCTATCTTTAGTCCCCCTCTCTGTTTTTATCCTTCCTCTTCCCTGATCACACTAACCACCATAGGCCTGAGTCTATTCATAAATTCTGACATGATGTCCAGTAGACAAACGGTGAGTGCTGTGAACTGCCAATCCGGCTCGAAGGACCAAGTAGGAATGATGCCCCCTATTGGGAGACAATGGGGCCCTTCATTGTCCCGTGTAGCTCAGTTGCTTGCAATGCCAGGGTTGTGGGTTTCATTCCATGCCACCACTTCACATGGGCGTCAAACCTCTCTAACCTGTCAGCATTTACATTTTAGTCATTTAGCAGACGCTCTTATCCAGAGCGACTTACAGTTAGTGCATATATTATTCTTTTTTAAATTCTTTTTTTCATACTGGCCCCCCGTGGGAATCGAACCCACAACCCTGGCGTTGCAAACGCCATGCTCTACCAACTGAGCTACATCCCTGCCGGCCATTCCCTCCCCTACCCTGGACCAATTGTGCACCGCCCCATGGGTCTCCCGGTCGCGACCGGCTACGATTCGAACCAGGATCTCTAGTGGCACAGCTAGCACTGCGATGCAGTGCCTTAGACCACTGCGCCACTCGGGAGGTCAGCAGAGGGGAGGGGCGGGTCCATGTCTCCAGTTCATCTCTGTCCTACACACACATTGAGGTCAGACACTATGTCCAACCCCTGATGGAGACAGTCATCAAGAGATACATAAAGACACATAGAAGGGCTATTCACACCTAAATCATAATGACATATCTTCATTGTAAGCTTCAAGGTAACATCGGTTAGGTATGCTAACATTGGATAGACAGCCTTGTCCTTTCACCACTGACTTAGACATTACATTTCTTCACTAAAATGGCCTAACATTAGCACCATTTTGTGCCTGACGCAGCTGCTGCGCCTGCTATTGAATGGTCCCACCCAAAATGGCTTCTGTTTTTCATCATCCTATGAGAAGAAGACCCTCATTCTCATTCAGAGATTCACCCCCGTTTACCATTGATTTATGGTTTAATATAATTTTGATTTATAACTTTGTTAGACTAATCTCAGCTGAAAGAATAGCTAAGAGGTCTGTCAGTGAAAGTGCCTGCTCTCTTACATTGTCCTAGTAAATGGCAAATATAACAAAATGATGAACCTGCAGTGGCTATGATATCATGGTTTCAATACTGCAGGGAAGCAGCCAGAAACCACAATATAATATGATATAATATATAATATGTGCCATTTAGCAGACACTTTTATCCAAAGAGACTTACAATCATGTGTGCATACATTTTGGTATGGGTGGGTAATTGAACAACATTCCGTTCCTTCTCATGATTAGCCAATCATACAGTAACTAGCCTTAATCACAGACACAATGGGACTAGTAGTTGTGGTACCACACAGTAGTAGAAGTAATAGATATAGTAGTACTTCTCCAGTATGGTGGTGTTAATGGCACAATTTTTCTAGCTCTACAACACATGAAAGCAGCAAGGTGTGTCATTTTTCCTTGTTAGGAATTTACAGGGACTTTAAAAGCATGTGAAATTACAGTTCTCCGTTAAGATGACATCTCTGCTCGCCCTCCATACACTAGTGTTGACCAGTCTAAATCATGGTAGAAGTTGAAGCTAATGCATACTTACCCTCTAAAATAACTTTTTTTCTAGATCAGGCACAGAGTGGTTAGTTGTTGATACAGTGAGCTCCAAAAGTATTGGCACAGTGACATATTTTTTGTTGTTTTGGCTCTGTACTCCAGCACTTTGGATTTTAAATGATACAATGACTATGACTGTGTCAGCTTTAATTTGAGGGTATTTTCATCCATAATGGTGAACCGTTTAGAAATTACATAACTTTTTGTACATAGTCCCTCCATTTTAGGGGACCAAAAGTACTGGGACAAATTCACTTATATGTGTATTAAAATAGTCAAAAGTTCAGTATTCAGTCTTATATTCTTAGCACCCAATGATTACATCAAGCTTGTGAATACAAACTTGTTGGATGCATTTGCTGTTTGTTTTGGTTGTGTTTCAGATTCTTTTGTGCCCAATAGAAATTAATGGTAAATAATGTATTGTGTCATTTTGGAGTCACTTTTATTGTAAATAATAATAGAATATGTTTCTAAACACTTCTACATTAATGTGAATGCTACCATGATTACGGATAATTCTGAATGAATCGTGAATAACGATGAGGGAGAAAGTTACAAAGGCATAAATATCATACCCCCCAAAAATGCTAACCTCCCCTTTTAATGTAATGGTGAGAGGTTAGCATGTCTTGGGGGTATGATATTTGTGCGTCTAAATTGGGCTAAATTCCCAATCTGGCCCTCATACCATAATGGCCACCTAATCATCCCCAGCTTCCAATTGGCTCATTCATCCCCCCCCCCCCCCCCCCCCCCCCCCCCCCCCCCCCCCTCCGCCCCTGTAACTATTCCCTAGGTCATTGCTGTCAATGAGAATGTGTTCTCAGTCAACTTACTTGGTAAAATAAGGGTAAAATAAATAAATACAAATCATGGAAGCATCCACATTAATGTAGAAGTGTTTAGAAACATATTTTTTATTTTTTATTTAATTTTTTTATTTCACCTTTATTTAACCAGGTAAGCCAGTTGAGAACAAGTTCTCATTTACAACTGCGACCTGGCCAAGATAAAGCAAAGCAGTGCGATAAAAACAACAACACAGAGTTACATATGGGGTAAAAAAAACATAAAGTCAAAAAATACAACAGAAAATATATATACAGTGTGTGCAAATGTAGCAAGTTATGGAGGTAAGGCAATAAATAGGCTATAGTGCAAAATAATTACAATTAGTATTAACACTGGAATGCTAGATGTGCAAGAGATGATGTGCAAATAGAGATACTGGGGTGCAAAAGATCAAAATAAATAACAATATAGGGATGAGGTAGTTGGGTGGGCTAATTTCAGATGGGCTATTCTTATTTACAATAAAAGTGACTTCTGTAACAAACTAAAACAAACAGAAAATGCATCCAACGAGTTTGTAGAGTCACAAGCTTGATGTAATCATTACGTGCTAGGAATATGGGACCAAATAAACGTTTTACTCTTTTAATACACATAAGTGAATTTGTCCCAATAGTTTTGGTCCCCTAAAATGGGGGGACTATGTACAAAAAGTGGTGTAATTTCTAAACGGTTCACCCGATATGGATGAAAATATCCTAAAGCTGACAGTCTGCACTTTAACCTCATAGTCATTATATTACAAAACCAAAGTGCTGGAGTACAGAGCCAAAACAACAACAAAAATATTTTGGAACTCACTGTCCTTATGACCGAGGGACATTTTGTTCAACAAAATATTTGGCCAGATCTTCTACACAATCTCTCCCCCATTTGTGAAATGGACCAGTTCGCTCATTCTCATGTCTGGAGAATTTACAGCCAACATATTTTTATGTGTGTGTGTATGTGTGTGTGTGTGTAAATGCTGACATGAAGCCACAGACCCCTCCAGGACATGTATCGGCGACCTTAAATGTCGTCTTTAATTACCACAGACAGTGACCAAGGCGATCCTGTGATGGATGACTAAGGGCCAATCACTGTATTTGCAGAGCCGCTGATTAATTTATTAATTAACCAGTAAATGAGAGGCCACCCCTGTACCTCATGGTGGGAGGAGTGGGGTGTCTGAGTCTGGGGTGCTTTTAAATTATTTGTACTGATTTATGACAGTGAGGGATCCAGGCTCAACCCTTGAGAAAGGAAAGGAGGGTTTAACCCTCTGATTTCAGAAACGTCTGAAAGATCAATGAGATAAATAAAAGCTTTATTATCAGAATTCTATAATCTATCCCACCGCAATGTGTCAAGTGTCCAACCAAACTGTCTGCATCCTTACCAGGTGTCCGTTATCTAGAGAAACACTGAAAACGCTACCCAGACACCTGCTTTATGAAAAGACGTACACACCCTAGCAGTGACCCTTCCCCCCCATAAGAAGATATAATTTCCCCTCACTTAGGATGGCTCTGTGTTAAGTGCTCGGAGCCCCAGGGTGCTGTAAATTAGTCTATGGCTGAACCCCTGAGAAAGGGAGAGACAGCGGAATGGATAGAGAGAGAGCCCTCTATGAGTGATGCCTCAGTGAGCTGGTTTCATTAGACCCCAAAAAGTCTGATAGCATTGCAGTCAGTGTGGAAGAGAACATCTGAGGTGGTGAAGCTTAAAGGGAAAAATCATATTGGCTGTATTTCTGTATTTTGAAAGTTATATATCTTGAAAACTTGATTGCTGATATCAGTGGTGATTTTAGCATGTACATTTTGGTGGGGCAAACTCCCCAAAAATGTTTGGGATTCATGCCAGCAAAGCCACTACACTACACAGCACAACACAACACTAAACAATACATTAATTGCACTTTAACGGTGACAAACGGTGCCCACAAACTGTTAGGGCCTACATAAAGCTGTCCCAACAGCAGTCCCAAAAGCAGCCCCAACACCTTACCACTGCTACACCTGGCTATCAGCGGAGCCTTGTCTGGCAGCGAAACAGTTCATTCAGCCTCATTTTACTGCCTTTAAAAAAAACATAGCTGATATGGCTGACTTGCAAATGTGGTTTCTACTGACAATTGAGATGTACAAACTATGCCATAAGGGGACGACGAGCGGATAAGAGGCAATCCGTAATTTCGGTTAAGACAGTAATGAGCGAGCTAGGACGGACGTAGTCAATATAACTATTTGTTCAGCACCTTTGAAATGTACAGTGACAGAATTCAGAACATGGGCCAGTATTACACTATTCTCCCTGTACACCAAGTCAGAACCGTAGGATAAATAAAGGGGGCATATAAGCAGACAATGAAAGCTCTTACAATATTTGATGATTACTTTTCTCTAAAACAGGCTATAGGCTACATGTGCACCACCAAGTCAGAACAGTAGGCTAAGTTATGAGGTTAAAAGGGACCAAATTATTAGGGTGAGGCACATGGGCTACTAAATGCTTACTACACAACATGCAATTTGTATTACTTTCTTAGCTACAGTATACATATCTCCCTGGCATATTACATAATTTATGCAGCAGCATACAATGCATTGTTGGACTCACCTTGTTGTGCTGTGCTCACTTGAACAGGAAGGTGGCGCGGCGGTCCTTCGTGGACAAATTTTGTCATCAAACTTTATCATCAAAGTCTGGCATTCTCTGGATATATGGTGCTTTCAAGACAACTGGGAACTCTGAAAAAAATAAGGTAGAATCATGACGTTAGTGATCTTCAGGTCGGAGCTCTAGAAAGAGGCCCGAGATCCCGACTTGGAATTCTGAGTTGGATGACCGTTCAAAACGTATTTGCCCGGTCGGAGCTCGTTTTTTTCAGAGTTCCCAGTTGTCTTGAACTCACTGAAGTCTGAGATTTACCAGTTCCGAGATTCCAGTTGTTTTGAACGCAGCAGAAGTCATGCTGGATTGACACCATGGCCAATGTTGAATGTTTATCCTTTTAAGCTTGGAAAAGAGACCCTTAAACCCAGACTTGGACCACACACCCACTCCACAGAATAGCAGGCTAGTGATTGCATTGCAATGCATGCAGTTAGCCACTGATTCCTTTCAAACCACTCATTGTTGAATTTGCGATTTCCAACTTGTTGTGTAATGTTTATGTCCAATGGCCCATGAGCACCGATACGTTTTATCTATAATTTATCTTCATATGACAAGGATTGAAAAGGATTTGCGAACTGGCTGAGTCAATTCAGTGGCTAGCTTTGCACTTGGCTAGCTAACAGTAGCTGCTAGGGGTAAGTCATAACCTACACTTGTGTTTTGTTTTTTACATATTGATAGCCCGAGTCGCTCAAGGAATTCGGGACATGGGTGACTAGTTAACGTTAGTTTGGCTCTCTCTGTGTGTTCGTGCCGTGAAAGGAGGGGTTCTTCTTTGTCTGAAAGCAATGGCTAGCTAGTTTGCTAACTAACTGGCTGAATAAGTTGACGACGGACTCGCTCAAGCTGTCGGGACTAACCCACAACGTTAGACACGGACACGAACGATCTGCTTGTGTGTTGATACACTGGTGGTTGTTGTGGCTGAGTATTGGCGCTAAACCCTGCTGCTGGAGACCGGCATGCTAGCTGGCTGTGGCGTCTTATGACGAGGTGCCCGGACGTTTTTCACGGAATAATACTGCACCTAGTTAGCTAGCTGAATAAACTAGGTTAGTCTATTCCTAGAAAACATTGAACCGCTGTAGTTTACAACAATTATAGTCTGAGGTGGAAGTTGGGAGAGTTATATTTGGGAGTTGTGGTGAGGGAGGCCCCGCTCTCTCCTTTCCCAGATGTTTAGTTCATCTTATTCCGATCTCCTCTGCATTATTGTAGCCATCTGCTGCAGCCTGTCAACTATGCCTCTGCCTATCCCTGTTCTCTCCTCTCCGCACAGGCTTCACAAACACCTCACACCGCGTGGCTGCTGCCTCTCTAACCTGGTGGTCCCTGCACGCACGACCCACGTGGAGTTCCAGGTCTCAGGCAGCCTCTGGAACTGCCGTTCTGCTGCCAACAAGGCAGACTTCATCCCAGCCTATGCTACCCTCCAGTCCCTCGGCTTCTTGGCGCTGACGGAAACATGGATTACCACTGAAAACACTGCTACTCCTGCTGCTCTCTCCTCGTCTGACCATGTGTTCTCGCATACCCCGAGAGCATCTGGTCAGCGGGGTGGTGGCACAGGAATCCTCATCTCTCCCAAGTGGACATTCTCAATTTTTCCCCTGACCCATCTGTCTATCTCCTCATTTGAATTCCATGCTGTCACAGTCACTAGCCCATTTAAGCTTAATATCCTTGTCATCTATCGCCCTCCAGGTTCCCTTGGAGAGTTCATCAATGAGCTTGACGCCTTGATAAGCTCCTTTCCTGAGGATGGCTCACCCCTCACAGTTCTGGGGGATTTCAACCTCCCTACGTCTACATTTGACTCATTTCTCTCTGCCTCCTTCTTTCCACTCCTCTCCTCTTTTGACCTCACCCTCTCACCGTCCCCCCCTACTCACAAGGCAGGCAATACGCTTGACCTCATCTTTACTAGATGCTGTTCTTCTACTAATCTCACTGCAACTCCCCTCCAAGTCTCCGACCACTACTTTGTATCCTTTTCTCTCTCCCTCTCCTCCAACACTACTCACTCTGCCCCTACACAGATGGTAATGCGCCGTCGCAACCTTCGCTCTCTCTCTCCCGCTACTCTCTCCTCTTCCATCCTATCATCTCTTCCCTCTGCTAAATCCTTCTCCCTCCAATCTCCTGATTCTGCCTCCTCAACCCTCCTCTCCTCCCTTTCTGCATCCTTTGACTCTCTATGTCCCCTATCCTCCCGGCCGGCTCGGTCCTCCCCTCCAGCTCCGTGGCTTGATGACTCATTGCGAGCTCACAGAACAGAGCTCCGGGCAGCTGAGCGGAAATGGAAGAAAACTAGACTCCCTGCAGACCTGGCATCTTTTCACTCCCTCCTCTCTACATTTTCTTCATCTGTTTCTGCTGCTAAGGCCACTTTCTACCACTCTAAATTCCAAGCATCTGCCTCTAACCCTAGGAAGCTCTTTGCCACATTCTCCTCCCTGCTGAATCCCCCCCCCCCCCCCTCCCTCTCTGTGGATGACTTCGTCAACCATTTTGAAAAGAAGGTTGACGACATCCGATCTTTGTTTGTTAAGTCAAATGACACTGCTGGTCCTGCTCACACTGCCCTACCCTATGCTTTGACTTCTTTCTCCCCTCTCTCTCCAGATAAAATCTTGCGACTTGTGACGGCAGGCCGCCCAACAACCTGCCCGCTTGACCCTATCCCCTCCTCTCTTCTCCAGACCATCTCCGGTGACCTTCTCCCTTACCTCACCTCGCTGATCAACTCATCCTTGACCGCTGGCTATGTCCCTTCCGTCTTCAAGAGAGCGAGAGTTGCACCACTTCTCAAAAAACCAACACTCGATCCCTCTGATGTCAACAACTACAGACCAGTATCCCTTCTTTCTTTTCTCTCCAAAACTATTGAGCGTGCCGTCTTTAGCCAACTCTCTTGCTATCTCTCTCAGAATGACCTTCTTGATCCAAACCAGTCAGGTTTCAAGACTGGTCATTCAACTGAGACTGCTCTTCTCTGTGTCACAGAGGCTCTCCGCACTGCTAAAGCTAACTCTCTCTCCTCTGCTCTTGTCCTTCTAGACCTGTCTGCTGCCTTTGATACTGTGAACCATCAGATCCTCCTCTCCACCCTCTCCGAGCTGGGCATCTCCGGCGCGGCTCACTCTTGGATTGCGTCCTACCTGACCGGTCGCTCCTACCAAGTGGCGTGGCGAGAAGCTGTCTCCGCACCACGTGCTCTCACCACTGGTGTCCCCCAGGGCTCAGTTCTAGGCCCTCTCCTATTCTCGCTATACACCAAGTCACTTGGCTCTGTCATATCCTCACATGGCCTCTCCTATCATTGCTACGCTGACGACACACAACTAATCTTCTCCTTTCCCCCTTCTGATAACCAGGTGGCGAATCGCATCTCTGCATGTCTGGCAGACATATCAGTATGGATGACGGATCACCACCTCAAGCTGAACCTCGGCAAGACGGAGCTGCTCTTCCTCCCGGGGAAGGACTGCCCGTTCCATGATCTCGCCATCACGGTTGACAACTCCGTTGTGTCCTCCTCCCAGAGTGCGAAGAGCCTTGGCGTGACCCTGGACAACACCCTGTCGTTCTCCGCTAACATCAAGGCGGTGACCCGATCCTGTAGGTTCATGCTCTACAACATTCGGAGAGTACGACCCTGCCTTACACAGGAAGCGGCACAGGTCCTAATCCAGGCACTTGTCATCTCCCGTCTGGATTACTGCAACTCGCTGTTGGCTGGGCTCCCTGCCTGTGCCATTAAACCCCTACAACTCATCCAGAATGCCGCAGCCCGTCTGGTGTTCAACCTTCCCAAGTTCTCTCACGTCACCCCGCTCCTCCGCACACTCCACTGGCTTCCAGTTGAAGCTCGCATCTGCTACAAGACCATGGTGCTTGCCTACGGAGCTGTGAGGGGAACGGCACCTCCGTACATTCAGGCTCTGATCAGTCCCTACACCCAAACGAGGGCACTGCGTTCATCCACCTCTGGCCTGCTGGCTCCCCTACCTCTGCGGAAGCATAGTTCCCGATCAGCCCAGTCAAAACTGTTCGCTGCTCTGGCACCCCAATGGTGGAACAAGCTCCCTCACGACGCCAGGACAGCGGAGTCACTCACCACCTTCCGGAGACATTTGAAACCCCACCTCTTTAAGGAATACCTGGGATAGGATAAAGCAATCCTTCTACCCCCCCCTTTACTCCAATCCACCCCCCCCCCCCCCAAAAAAAAAAAAAAAAAAAAAACATTGTAAAGTGGTTATCCCACTGGCTATAAGGTGAATGCACCTATTTGTAAGTCACTCTGGATAAGAGCGTCTGCTAAATGACGTAAATGTAAATGTAAAATTTGCCAGTAGATTGTCGACTTGATTCATGATGATGACTGCTAGCTAAGATTTTGAAAGGATGATGTTGACATGATCAGTCCAATCAAAGCTATGGTAGATATAACGTGATTTGACGTCATTTTATCTGTTGCCAATGACCTTGAGCCTTCTTGGATGGGCACTTCTAATGTAACTCTATGGCAGCACCCAAGGGGCTTGAATATTCGAGCTCTCCCTGTAGATTTTGCGGTGAGGTAGTGTCCCCATGAGTGACAGAACACTGATCCAATCAGGGCGCAACTAGAGAACATTACCAACCCCTATGCTCCGTATTTTCCGCTGGCTGCCCCACCACCACAGAAAGCACCGAGCTAGGCTGAAACACCTGCATTTTGGAGCTGCCTTACTCAAGAAAGCAAAAAAGAGACCATGTTTGTATGTGGCTTTATTAACTCAATGAATTATTTATTTTTTTACATTGTTTGCAAACTGATATATGACACATATTAATACCTAAATAACATGCAAAACAGGCAAATAAATATATAATAATATTTTTGTATTATTCTTATTTTAGCTAAACAGGTGGGGCTCAAAACAAATACAAAAATATCGTTTTTGGGTGGAGTTTAAGAGAAACAAAGAAAAGCAGGATCAATGAGTTAGTGCCTTATCCTATTTGTACTCACACCATTCATAGGGCATTTGGGAAAGCACAGGCAGCTAGACTATAGAAAGGCAGGCCTTAGAGGAGGACACCCCTGACTAACTCCATGTTCTGTCCTTCTCCTCCTCGCCATTATGATCAGCCCTCCTCCTCCGCAGGTGTTGATGGTTTGAGGGGGATGTGGAGTGGACAGAGAAGGACCAAGGTCAGTGTTTCTGGGGAAATACCTGTAAATTCCAAAGAACTTCTGGATCACAGCAAACACAGTTTAATTTAATGTAAGGTGGGCCATTTCATTTGACTTGAAGAGATTGGGAGCAGTTATGCCAACACATGGACAGAGGAAGGTCCGAACAATTGCCAAGGACTTAAGCCACCCAAGCCATAGACTGTTCTCTCTGCTACCATCCGGCAAACGGTACCGGAGCATCGGGTCTTAGACCAACAAGCTCCGAGACAGCTTTTATCCCCAAGCCATGCCCATGACTGCTGAATAGTGAATGAAATGGTTACCCGGACTATCTACATTGACCCTATGCACACTCAAAAGACTACCCACACACACACTATCTATCATACAAACCCACACACACACAAACACACTGCTGCAACTTTTTTTTTTTTTACTCTCCTCTATCCTGATGCCTAGTCACTTTACTCCTGCCTACATGTGCATACCTACCGCAATTACCTCGTATCCCTGCACACTGATATGGTATTGGTATTCTCTGTAGCTTCATTCTTATTTTCAACTCTGCATCGTTGGGAAAGGGCTTGTAAGTAAGCGTTTCACTGTAAAGTCTACACATTTTTACATTTACATTTTAGTCATTTAGCAGACGCTCTTATCCAGAGCGACTTACAGGAGCAATTAGGGTTAAGTGCCTTGCTCAAGGGCACATTTACGTCATTTAGCAGACGCTCTTATCCAGAGCGACTTACAAATTGGTCCATTCACCCCATAGCCAGTGGGACAACCACTTTCCAATTTTTTTTTATTTTTTTTATTTTTTTACACAATTTGTATTCGGCGCATGTGACAAATAAAAATTGATTTGACACCAACTACTGCTTGGGGTAGGGTCTCTATAGGACAATTATCGCCACAAGTCATCCCAATTAATTTTAGGATTAGCTAGAGATTAAAAAAAATTATAATCAGACCCAGTAATGAGTACGTAACTTAACATAGCAATGTTTCAATAAACCTTCAAAAGAACATACAGTTGAAGTCGGAAGTTTACATACACTTGGAGTGATTAAAACTTGTTAACAAACTGTAGTTTTGGCAAGTCGGTTAGGACATCTACTTTATGCATGACACAAGTAATTTTTCCAACAATTGTTTACAGATTATTTAACTTATAATTCACTGTATCACAATTCCAGTGGGTCAGAAGTTTACATACACTAAGTTGACTGTGCCTTTAAACAGCTTGGAAAATTCCAGAAAATGAAGTCATGGCTTTAGAAGCTTCTGATTGGCTAATTGACATTATTTGAGTCAATTGGAGGTGTACCTGTGGATGTATTTCAAAGCCTACCTTCAAACTCAGTGCCTTTTTTCAACAACAAAAAAATGTAGACCTCCACAAGTCTGGTTCATCCTTGGGAGCAATTTCCAAACGCCTGAAGGTACCACATTCATCTGTACAAACAATAGTACGCAAGTATAAACACCATGGGACCACGCAGCCGTCATACCACTCAGGAAGGAGACGCGTTCTGTCTCCTAGAGATGAACGTACTTCGGTGCGAAAAGTGCAAATCAATCCCAGAACAACAGCAAAGGACCTTGTGAAGATGCTGGAGGAAACAGGTACAAAAGTATCTATATCCACAGTAAATCGAGTCCTATATCGACATAACCTGAAAGGCCGCTCAGCAAGTAAGAAGCCACTGCTCCAAAACTGCCATTAAAAAAGCCAGACTATGGTTTCCAACTGCACATGGGGACAAAGATACTTTTTTGAGAAATGTCCTCTGGTCTGATGAAACAAAAATAGAACTGTTTGGCCATAATGACCATCGTTATGTTTGGAGAAAAAAGGGGGACTTGCAAGCCGAAGAACACCATCCCAACCGTGAAGCACGGGGGTGGTAGCATCATGCTGTGAGGGTGCTTTGCTGCAGGAGGGACTGGTGCACTTCACAAAATAGATGGCATCATGAGGAAGGAAAATTATGTAGATATATTGAAGCAACATCTCAAGACATCAGTCAGGAAGTTAAACCTTGGTCACAAACAGAGGAAATAAAACTCAAGTCTTTTATAAAGTATTTTATTTCAGCATAATGGTAGGAAGCCTCTCCCCTTACTCCATACAATTAAAACTAATTGGATCACAAGGGTACATTTAGTTTCCCAATTTTTACAATAATCAATGTAATTTTTTTAAGAAGGTATTTTTATGCACGTATTTTGCTTACACAAAAGAATAATCAATATAAGATCCCATCTTAACTGAGGACCATAACTCTGCATGCAAGACTAATAAAGACAAAGAAAATACTAACTTGTGATAGCTAATGTAGATGCTGTTGCTTACCTAATATTTCTATCAATATAATTCACTACAAATAGAAGGGGACCTGTATAAAAAAGTCATTTTCTTGAGGTACTACCGCCTCTAATCTTTAAATTACTAAAACGTTCTGGGCTCTCAATACAGTACTGATCCAAATGGTTCTGCCATCTTCGTCAAGTTGAGGAGTAAGAGGCTTGTCTAAAGTCTAAAATCTAGAACTGTTTTGAAAAAGAAAAATATCCATATTTCATGATTTTTTTATATTTTGTTTTTATCACTCCAGTGTTTACAATATTATCAGAAGAAAAAGGTCCTTGAAACATTACCAGAATCGTAAAATGCGGTAGGGCAGAGAGAGGAGCTCTTCTCTAACCGCGCCATCCTGTCTGATCCTTAGAAGAAAATGAATCTCACTGTATTAACTGATCAGACTCAAAGATTCCAATGCATTTTCACCATGATGAGATTGAGAACAATACTTAAAAGACCAGAACTGAGAGGGCTTTAACAGTTAATGGCAACCAACCTTGCCCTGTGGCCTCACTAGTGGGTAGTGGTGGTTACAGGTGGCATCCTTTCCACATTTCTTGGGGCAAGGGGTTGCCAAATCATACAGTAAGCTGCCGTTTCTTAACCCTGGTACTAGAAAACCCCTATGTTTGCTGGATGGCATCATCTAATCACTCAGGCATAATTAAACAGTTAAATATCTTAACTACTGCAGACTGTACATCGCAACATTTCTGGAATATACATTTTGCATTACTAAATAAACAAAAGTACATTGGTTTCACTAACAGTAGTAGCCTGGCGACATTGAGAAACATTAATTAAATTCAATGATTCGGTTTAAGTGAAGTCCAGCACACATTGGGGGGTCCTCAGGACCAGGTTTCAGAGATCCTCCCCTAAGCTTCTCTACTAGCCCACAGACAGGCTGCTGTGGAACACCACCAATAGACCCACTGATTTACCCGGACAAAAATAGATAAACGTCAGAGTAGATAGACATTAACTAAAGCATCTCTGTGCTCTGTAGCCATTACACTTGGAGGGGGTAAACCACAGACATGTTCAAAAGTTCAGTACAGGTTACAGTCATTCATTACAATATCATTTTACACTACAATGATTATTTAAGAGTGAGATCTTATTCGAGTTAAGGCTAACCCCTGAAAGAACATGACAGAAATCCTTTATACACACCTACCCCACATCTCAGTAAAAGGCATTTGTTAGTGTGTAGCAAAGTGAAACAAGTGTTGATTTAGCTATGAGAAAAATGATCGGTACGGCCATTAGCTGGCCAAAGCACTGCCTGACAAATTGAAGTTAGCACTATTAGCATCTCACTGGAATTGTCAAACTCCCCGGGTTCCTGAATAATTACACGAGGGGTTACATTATTAACAATAATAACCAGCACTATATCAATTCTCAAAGAACAGAGGAAGGAATTTTAGCCTATGCCTTAGTGCCATTTTAGTAAGCAGTGTTCTATAAGGGTGACAGCTTCAGAAAAACATACCCAGCTTTTAAAAAGGCAGTGGCTTGTCCTTATAATCATATATGATAATAATTAAACCATGAACTAAAAAACAAAAAGGCAAATTAAACAAATACAAAACATATAAAACATAAGCACGCTCTAAGGCCACAAGATTGTGTATACCTCCTGCTATGCTCTCAACATGAGGATCTGTACAAACACAAAGTAATGGGACTTGCTGAAGCTGCCATCTTGTGCCGTTGTTTTCCACGTACATCTGAATGAGAACTGACTGTAAAAGAGAGCCTGCGACCTGCTCCCATAGACCTCAGTACATACATAATACACCGTTAAAGGGTGTAATGGAACTTGCTAACGCTGTCATCCTGCCTCTGCCACTTCCTGAGTCATCAGCAACTCTATCCAACAAGAACCACAACGTCCTCTACCCTGACACTTCATCTTTGACCTTTTAGGACATCCTCCACTTGCCTATACCGTCATAAAATCATTAACTTTATGAACCCCTTTTTAGTTTTATAGCTCTGACACCTGTACCATTGTCTGACAACTCCTTTTTTTTCCTTTCACAAACTACATTTTCTACAAACGTCATGTGTTGTATGTATGCATGTATGTATATCCATCCCAGTTCATCATTGCCATTGTGTAATGCCCCCCCTACCAGAGTGTACCACCAAAAGCACAAACGATAAATCTAAATAATAAAAAAACATAACTTTCAAAAAATAGATTAAGTACAAAAGAGACCAACTATTGAAGGAAACTCGCTCTCAAAAGAAGACAAAAACATCTGTCCCGCTGTCATAGTAACCTCAGGACTGGAGTTGCAGGATCAGTCTTTGCCAGAGTGTGGTGCCACTGAGCGCAGGGTTGAGTGACAAAGACCCGGTGGCCTGTCTTGTCTCTCTGGGAGATGGTGGTCGCGTGTGTATGTGTGGAGGGAGGATGGGGATGGGGGGAATGTCAGTCAGACAGCCAGCCGACCAGGGGGGGGGTGAAGGGGGCTCCAGGTGGGTGGAGCGGGCGGGGGCTCCTGGGAGTAAGGGCGGGGCTCGCAGCACGGCTGGTTCTCTACCTTGGCCACGCCCCGGCCCTGGCACAGCCGCCGATGTCGCAGCAGCCGGTCTGTCCGTGAGAAGTTCTACAACACATACATGGAGGATTTATGCAGCATTCATTTAAACAGATGAGTGTGGACACATGCCCAATACAATTAAGACCACTGTGTCTGTCTGGTCAATGGGCCTTTCTGGTGCATGTGGGTCAAATCCCAAATAAATTGCCACATGCGCCGAAGACAACAGGTGTAGACCTTACCGTGAAATGCTTACTTACAAGCCCTTAACTCTATTCTCTTAAAACTGCATTGTTGGTTAAGAAAATATTTACTAAATAAACTAAAGTAAAAAATTTAAACAAAAGTAACAAAATAATAACGAGGCTATATACAGGGGGTACCGGTACTGAGTCAATGTGCGGGAGTACAGGTTAGTCGAGGTAATTTGTACATGTGGGGGTCAATGCAAATAGTCCGGTTGGCCATTTGAAGCGGTTAAGGAGCCTTTTGGACCTAGACTTGGCGCTCCGGTACCACTTGCCGTGCGGTAGCAGAGAGAACAGTCTATGACTTGGGTGACTGGAGTCTGACAATTTTTTGGGCCTTCCTCTGACACCACCTGGTATATAGGTCCTGGATGGCAGGAAGCTTGGCCCCAGTGATATACTGGGCCGTACACACTACCCTCTGTAGCGCCTTACGGTCGGATGCCGAGCAGTTGCCATACCAGGCAGTGATGCAACCGGTCAGGATGCTCTCGATGGTGCAGCTGTATAACTTTTTGAGGATCTGGGGACCCATGCCAAATCTTTTCAGTCTCCTGAGTGGGAAAAGGCGTTGTCGTGCTCTCTTCACGACTGTCTTGGTGTGTTTGGACCATGATAGTTTGTTGGTGATGTGGACACCAAGGAACTTGAAAAACTCTCAACCCGCTCCACTACAGCCCGTCGATGTGAATGGGGGCGTGTTCAGCCATCCTTTTCCTGTAGTCCACGATCAGCTCCTTTGTCTTGCTCACGTTGAGTGAGAGGTTGTTGTCCTGGCACCACACTGCCAGGTCTCTGACCTCCTCCCTATAGGCTTTCTCATCGTTGTCGGTGATCAGGCCTACCACTGTTGTGTCGTCAGCAAACTTAATGATGGTGTTGGAGTCGTGCTTGGCCACGCAGTCATGGGTGAACATGGAGCACAGGAGGGGACTAAGCATGCACCCCTGAGGGGCCCCAGTGTTGAGGATCAGCGTGGCAGATGTGTTGTTGCCTACCCTTACCACCTGGGGGCGGCCCGTCAGGAAGTCCAGGATCCAGTTGCAGAGGGAGGTGTTTAGTCCCAGGGTCCTTAGCTTAGTGATGAGCTTTGTGGGCACTATTGTGTTGAACGCTGAGCTGTAGTCAATGAACAGCATTCTCACATAGGTGTTCCTTTTGTCCAGGTGGGAAAGGGCAGTGTGGAGTGTGATTGAGACATCTGTGGATCTGTTGGGGCGGTGTGCGAATTGGAGTGGGTCTAGGGTTTCCGGGATGATGGTGTTGATGTGAGCCATGACCAGCCTTTCAATGCGCTTCATGGCTACCAACGTGTGTGCATGTCAGAGTATGTCCACACATTCTCTTACCTGCTGGCACTGCTCATAAGGAGAATACTTATTTTTAATGTGGGCAGGCATCTGTATATGTTTGTATTTGTGTGCGTCACTGTGTGTGTATGTGCATCACCAATGTAATACGTTCTCTTACGTGCTGGCACTGCTCACCCTAAAAAATATATATTTTCTAACCTGGTAGGGCATGTCTTTGCTACGTGCCTGTATCAGCGTGTACATGTGCCTCTGTGACACCATTCCCCTATGTGCTGTCACTGCTAACCCTGCGGCAGATGTTTTGTGACGCAAGAGGGCATGTCCATGCGCGTCTCCTCGCTTCGTGTGCATGTGTTCCTCAGTGCCAGCACGCAAGGCACGTTATTTTACGTGCTGGCACTGCTCACACTGAGATGGCATCTCTCCAATGCAGGTGGCCGTGTGTATGTGCACCTGCCTGGGTATGTGTGTGCCTCTTTCGTGTCTAAGTTATTTTACCTGCTGACATCGCTCACACTGATAAGGCTTCTCTCCGCTGTGGACACGCTTGTGTCTCTCCAGATGGTAACGCTGGATAAACCTCATGTCACACATGTCACAAGCAAATGGCTTCTCCCCTAAAAGAGCACACAAACAGATTCATCACATCAAATCCACAGAGTCGAACCACAACAAACTGTACATGATTTACTCTTACTGGGTTAAAGTCTACTTGTTACCAGAACCATCTACAAATGTTTGTTAAAGTGATGGGAAACTGTTTCTTTAGTTCTTATGACATTAAAACTAAGACAAACTACTGAATATGAGCCCATTTCTGGACAGGAATTAAGGATGATAAGGAACTAAACTTCTGGTAACATTTTAAGATGTCTTGTCATCAACTCATTATGTGTAGATAAAAAGTGGAATCTGATTTCTTTTTAAATCAAACCAACTCGATGCCCCTGAAAAGTTTTACTTGATAGTTTGAGGCTGGTTCAACATCTCATCAAATGACTTGACAATCCAAACTCGAGTTTGTTGTGGTCATATTTGTTTTTATTAAAATAGCCTTTTTGGGGATAAGGGTACGGTAAATGGGGGCATACCCGTATGAGTGTGGCTGTGTCTCTCCAGGTGGTTACGCTGAATAAACCTCATGTCACACATGGAACAAGCATACGGCTTCACCCCTATACACACAGAGCAATGCATTAGCTCTCTTTCTCCAAAAGAGTACAACACATACAAAATTGAAGAGCTCAAGTTAGCACTACAAATACTATTGTGAGAATTGTTTGCTACCATAAGCATGTAACAATTACAGTAAGAGTGCTTTATGTGTCATATCACGATGTGGACCCTGAAGATGGGGGCTATTGATCACAAGGATGAGAAGATGTGGCAATCTAACCTGTTTTATCAGCTCTAATGAAGACTACTTTTTTTTGTTTCATCATAAAAAACACTAGTAGCTAATTAAGAACAAACACATGCAATTGTGAACAACTTGTGAACTAAGCACTGAATAACAGTACTAAGAACAAAATCTGTAATTGTGTGTCAATAAAGCCTTCGCAGAACGCATAATCCCACCACAAAAATAACTAGCTAGATAAAATAATAATTAGACAATGCAAAGAATAGTTGTAGTTTCAAATTGTACTCAATTCTTCACTAAACGATCATAGCACTAGCTACTTAGCTGCAGACAATTTCTCACAACAAGCCTACAATATGATATTGTTTTACTTATGGAAGTGCCTGACCAAGTCATGTTCGGAATAGATTCATTCTTCTAATAAATTGTTTTTGTTACCTCAACATCCAAATGATAGCTAAATTAGCAATTAGCTGAAGATCTTTAGGGGTCTAGCTTTAAACAATTTTAGAGGTAGAAAATGAAATGGAACTTGTACTAGAATGTATTATTAATTAATTAATTTGTGTTGCTGCAGTGTTTTAAACTTAAAATCAACAAATTACTAATTTATCATTACAAAACTATGTAGATGAGAAATTGTTATTTTCTAGCAGTCCTTTGTTACGTTTGTAAAAATCCATTACTAACATCCTTTACTAGCTTGTATATGTGTGATGGGTACGGTGAGCGGACTGTACCCGTATGAGTGAGGCTGTGTCTTGTCAGGTGGTAGCGCTGAACAAACCTCATGTCACACATGGTGCAAGCGTAAGGTTTCACACCTAAATGCACAAATCATTGAGATATTATTTTTGTGCCTCGCACTAATTTACGTCCAATAGGAAGTTGAAGTACAGTATATCCATTTATGCTAAACTGATTTTACCACTAATTTCATTTCATGCAATAACTTACAAGGGATTCAGATGGAAGAATCAGGGAGATGTTTTCTCCAACAATTTTTTAAAATGTATTTTTCAATGTTTTAATCCACAACCACAACACATCACATGAGCTGATGATGTAATCTAACAGTAAAACTATCCCTTCTCATCCAAACGTTTCTGGAAAACCTAACTTGAAAACAATATATATTTCACCTATATTTCTTTGTGCATGATGACTAGCATATACATCCTGCTAACCCTGTATACAAGGGTTGATGTGTGGCCTGATCTTGGGTACAGTGGGTACGGTGAGCGGACCCCTACCCAAATGAGTGAGGCTGTGTCTTGAGAGGTGGTATCGCTGGTAAAACCTTTTGTCACACATGGTGCAACCATATGGCTTCACCCCTATACACACACAAGGGCATCAATACGTTACTTTGTGCCTCTTGTTAGTCTTTCACTATTAGGTTTACGATAAAGTTCAGACAAATAGAGCACAACAGACAATATGCACCAAGTGCTGTTATCAACATTTTGCCTTTACGCAACAGGACTGGTGGTGCCAACTTTTCGTGAGGTAAGAAACCAGCTATTGGTAGCACAATGTCACTAAAATTGTACATAAAGTAGACAATTGATTTCCATGATAACGTCACAACACACATTTGTAATGCATGTGATCATCATCAGCACAGTGAGTGTGTAAGCTGCTGTTCTGACTAGGCCAAATCACTGCAGGCAAGTCACTTAATTTTGAAAAACTCAGATAAAAAATAAGAAAATGGAGAAATCCTTAAATAATGCTGAATTTACCTTAGTCACTTTTAGGGGGAAAATGAGAGGTGGACTCAATAAGATCTAATGACTAGTGCAACGTCGCCAAGTTGGCAACACTGAGCAGGATTAGGTGTTTTCAGATTGTAGACATCTTTAACCGTTTCTGCAGCTTCCAATAACAGCCATTACACTAACACATCATAACTGTCTGGTTTAAAATACACACACAATTTTGGAAGACATCTCCACAACTGGGAGTTATTCCAATTTGAAACTTAGGAGGCATGAGTTCCTGAGTGTTCAGTGTCATAATGTTTTTGACAATTAAGATTTATACCTTTTTTTAAATGCTTAGATCCACCACACATCTCATGAGCGGATGTAATCTGGTAGTAAAACTAGCCTTTCCCATCCTTAAGTGAAATTACATGATTTACTTTTTGGGGTATCAAACCTAACATGTAAAGAACATATTTCACATACAGTGCATTCAGAAAGTATTCACACACCTTGACTTTCTCCACATTTTGATGTGTTGCAGCCTGAATTTAAAATGGATTAAATTGAAATGTGTCATCACCGGCCTACACACAATACCTCAATGTTTTTTTTTTTAAAGCTTCTACAAATTAAAAATTAAGTTGAAATGTCTTGAGTCACTAAGTATTTAACCCTTTGTTATATCAAGCCTAAATAAGTTCAGGAGTAACAATTTGCTTAAGTCACATAAGTTGCATGCAATTTGTAGGTCGCTCTGGATAAGAGCATCTGCTAAATGACTTAAATGTAATAGTGTTTAACATGATCTTTGAATGACTACCTCATCTCTGTACCCCACACATACAGATAATTGTAAGGCCCCCCAGCCGAGCAGTGAATTTCAAAACAGATTCAACCACAAAGACCAGGGAGGTTTTCCAATGCTTCGCAAAGAAGGGCACCTATTGGTAGATATATACACTGCTCAAAAAAATAAAGGGAACACTTAAACAACAATGTAACTCCAAGTCAATCACACTTCTGTGAAATCAAACTGTCCACTTAGGAAGCAACACTGATTGACAATAAATGTCACATGCTGTTGTGCAAATGGAATAGACAACAGGTGGAAATTATAGGCAATTAGCAAGACACCCCCAATAAAGAAGTGGTTCTGCAGGTGGTGACCACAGACCACTTCTCAGTTCCTATGCTTCCTGGCTGAGGTTTTGGTCACTTTTGAATGCTGGCGGTGCTTTCACTCTAGTGGTAGCATGAGACGGAGTCTACAGGTAGTGGCTCAGGTAGTGCAGCTCATCCAGGATGGCACATCAATGCGAGCTGTGGCAAGAAGGTTTGCTGTGTCTGTCAGCGTAGTGTCCAGAGCATGGAGGCGCTACCAGGAGACAGGCCAGTACATCAGGAGACGTGGAGGAGGCCGTAGGAGGGCAACAACCCAGCAGCAGGACCGCTACCTCCGCCTTTGTGCAAGGAGGAGCAGGAGGACCACTGCCAGAGCCCTGCAAAATGACCTCCAGCAGGCCACAAATGTGCATGTGTCTGCTCAAACGGTCAGAAACAGACTCCATGAGGGTGGTATGAGGGCCCGACGTCCACAGGTGGGGGTTGTGCTTACAGCCCAACACCGTGCAAGACGTTTGACATTTGCCAGAGAACACCAAGATTGGCAAATTCGCCACTGGCGCCCTGTGCTCTTCACAGATGAAAGCAGGTTCACACTGAGCACATGTGACAGACGTGACAGAGTCTGGAGACGCCGTGGAGAACGTTCTGCTGCCTGCAACATCCTCCAGCATGACCGGTTTGGCGGTGGGTCAGTCATGGTGTGGGGTGGCATTTCTTTGGGGGGCCGCACAGCCCTCCATGTGCTCACCAGAGGTAGCCTGACTGCCATTAGGTACCGAGATGAGATCCTCAGACCCCTTGTGAGACCATATGCTGGTGCGGATGCAAGACAATGCTAGACCTCATGTGGCTGGAGTGTGTCAGCAGTTCCTGCAAGAGGAAGGCATTGATGCTATGGACTGGCCCGCCCGTTCCCCAGACCTGAATCCAATTGAGCACATCTGGGACATCATGTCTCGCTCCATCCACCAACGTCACGTTGCACCACAGACTGTCCAGGAGTTGGCGGATGCTTTAGTCCAGGTCTGGGAGGAGATCCCTCTGGAGACCATCCGCCACCTCATCAGGAGCATGCCCAGGCGTTGTAGGGAGGTCATACAGGCACGTGAAGGCCACACACACACTACTGAGCCTCATTTTGACTTGTTTTAAGGACATTACATCAAAGTTGGATCAGCCTGTAGTGTGGTTTTCCACTTTAATTTTGAGGGTGACTCCAAATCCAGACCTCCATGGGTTTATACATTTGATTTCCATTGATAATTTGTGTGATTTTGTTGTCAGCACATTCAACTATGTAAAGAAAAAAAGTATTTAATAAGATTATTTCATTCATTCAGATCTAGGATGTGTTGTTTAAGTGTTCCCTTTATTTTTTTGAGCAGTATATATATATATATCGAACCCACTACCTTAGCGTTACATATATACACACACACACACACACACACAGTACCAGTCAAACGTTGACACCTACTCATTCCAGGGTTTTTCATAATTTT
Source organism: Coregonus lavaretus (assembly GCF_964263955.1). Classification (NCBI taxonomy): domain Eukaryota; kingdom Metazoa; phylum Chordata; class Actinopteri; order Salmoniformes; family Salmonidae; genus Coregonus; species Coregonus lavaretus. The sequence goes on from NC_139995.1 coordinate 35,107,479, forward strand.
GTACTATTTTCTACATTGTAGATTAATAGTGAAGACATCAAAACTATGAAATACCACATATGGAATCATGTACATGGTCCTCTGTAGCTCAGCTGGTAGAGCACGGCGCTTGTAACGCCAAGGTAGTGGGTTCGATCCCCGGGACCACCCATACACAAAAATGTATGCACGCATGACTAAGTCGCTTTGGATAAAAGCATCTGCTAAATGGCATATTAATGTAGTAACCAAAAAAAGTGTTAAATCAAAATATATTTTATATTTGAGATTCTTCAAATTAGCCACCCTTTGCCTTGATGACAGCTTTGCACACTCTTGGCATTCTCTCAACCAGCTTCATGAGATAGTCACCTAGAACGCATTTCAATTTACAGGTGTGCCTTGTAAAAGTTAATTTGTGGAATTTCTTTCCTTCTTAATGTGTTTGAGCAAATCAGTTGTGTTGTGACAAGGTAGGGTTGGTATACAGAAGAACAGCTCAAATAAGCAAAGAGAAACGACAGTCCATCATTACTTTAAGACATGAAGGTCAGTCAATTCTGAAAATTTCAAAAACTTTGAAAGTTTCTTCTTCAAGTGCAGTCACAAAAACCATCAAGCGCTATGATGAAACTGGCTCTCATGAGGACCGCCACAGGAAAGGAAGACCCAGAGTTACCTCTGCTGCAGAGGATAAGTTCATTAGAGTTACCAGCCTCAGAAATTGCAGCCCAAATAAATGCTTCACAGAGTTTAAGTAACAGACACATCCAAACATCAACTGTTCAGAGGAGACTGCGTGAATCAGGCATTCATGGTCGAAATTGCTGCAAAGAAACTACTACTAAAGGACACCAATAAGAAGAAGAGACCTGCTTGGGCCAAGAAACACGAGCAATGGACATTAGACCGGTGGAAATTTGTCCTTTGGTCTGGAGTCCAAATTGGAGATTTTTTGTTCCAAACGCCGTGTCTTTGTGAGACGCGGTGTGGGTGAACGGATGATCTCTGCATGTGTATTTCCACCGTAAAGCATGGAGGAGGTGTGATGGTGTGGGGGTGCTTTGTTGGTGACACTGTGATTTATTTAGAATTCAAGGCACACTTAACCAGCATGGCTAACACAGCATTCTGCAGCGATACGCCATCCCATCTGGTTTGGGCTTAGTGGGACTATCATTGGTTTTTCAACAGGACAATGACCCAACACACTTCCAGGCTGTGTAAGGGCTATTTTACCAAGAAGGAGAGTGATGGAGTGCTGCATCAGATGACCTGGCCTCCACAATCCCCCGACCTCAACCCAATTGAGATGGTTTGGGATGAGTCGGACCGCAGAGTGAAGGAAAAGCAGCCAACAAGTGCTCAGCATATGTGGGAACTCCTTCAAGACTGTTGGAAAAGCTTTCCAGATGAAGCTGGTTGAGAGAATGCCAAGAGTGTGCAAAGCTGTCATCAAGGAAAATAGTAAAAATAAAGAAAAACCCTGGAATGTGTGTCCAAACTTTTGACTGGTACTGTATGTATGTATGTATGTATGTATGTATGTATGTATGTATGTATGTATGTATGTATGTATGTATGTATGTATGTATGTATGTATGTATGTATGTATGTATGTATGTATGTATGTATGTATGCATGCATGCATGCATGTAAACTCAGCAAAAAAAGAAACATCCCTTTTTCAGGACCCGGTCTTTCAAAGATATTCGTAAAAATCCAAATAACTTCACAGATCTTCATTGTAAAGGGTTTAAAAACGGTTTCCCATGCTTGTTCAATTAACCATAAACAATTAATGAACATGCACCTGTGGGACGGTCGTTAAGACACTAACAGCTTACAGACGGTAGGCAATTAAGGTCACAGTTATGAAAACTTAGGACACTAAAGAGGCCTTTCTACTGACTCTGAAAAACACCAAAAGAAAGATGCCCAGGGTCCCTGCTCATCTGCGTGAACGTGCCTTAGGCATGCTGCAAGGAGGCATGAGGACTGCTGATGTGGCAAGGACAATAAATTGCAATGTCCATACTGTAAGACGCCTAAGACAGCACTACAGGGAGACAGGACGGACAGCTGATCGTCCTCGCAGTGGCAGACTATGTGTAACATCTGCACAGGATCGGTACATCCAAGCATCACACCTGCGGGACAGGTACAGGATGGCAACAACAACTGCCCGAGTTACACCAGGAACGCACAATCCCTCCATCAGTGCTCAGACTGTCCGCAATAGGCTGAGAGAGGCTGGACTGAGGGCTTGAAGGCCTGTTGTAAGGCAGGTCCTCACCAGACATCACTGGCAACAACATCGCCTATGGGCACAAACCCACCGTCGCCAGACCAGACAGGACTGGCAAAAAGTGCTCTTCACTGACGAGTCGCGGTTTTGTCTCACCAGGGGTGATGGTTGGATTCGCGTTTATCTTCGAAGGAATGAGCGTTACACCGAGGCCTGTACTCTGGAGCAGGATCGATTTGGAAGTGGAGGGTCCGTCATGGTCTGGGGCGGTGTGTCACAGCATCATCGGGCATAGCTTGTTGTCATTGCAGGCAATCTCAACGCTGTGCGTTACAGGGAAGACATCCTCCTCCCTCATGTGGTACACTTCCTGCAGGCTCATCCTGACATGACCCTCCAGCATGACAATGCCACCAGCCTTACTGCTCGTTCTGTGCGTGATTTCCTGCAAGACAGGAATGTCAGTGTTCTGCCATGGCCAGCGAAGAGCCCGGATCTCAATCCCATTGAGCACGTCTGGGACCTGTTGGATCGGAGGGTGAGGGCTAGTGCCATTCCCCCCAGAAATGTCCAGGAACTTGCAGGTGCCTTGGTGGGGTCACATCTCACAGCAAGAACTGGCAAATCTGGTGCAGTCCATGAGGAGGAGATGCACTGCAGTACTTAATGCAGCTGGTGGCCACACCAGATACTGACTGTTACTTTTGTTCAGGGACATATTATAATTAATTTCTGTTAGTCACATGTCTGTGGAACTTGTTCAGTTTATGGCTCAGTTGTTGAATTATGTTCATACAAATATTTACACGTTAAGTTTGCTGAAAATAAACGCAGTTGACAGAAAATAAACGCAGTTGACAGTGAGGACGTTTCTTTTTTTGCTGAGTTTATGTATGTATGTACTTTTGACTGGTACTGTATATAAAAATATACAGTACCACACATACATACAAACATACATAAATAAACAAACAATGCACCCAGTCACAACAAAGATACAGGCGTCCTTCCTAACTCCGCTGCCGGAGAGGAAGGAAACCGCTCAGGGATTTCACCGTGAGGCCAATGGTGACTTTAAAACAGTTAGAGTTTAATGGCTGTGATAGGTGAAAACTGAGGACGGATCAACATTGTCCTCCACAATACTAACCTAATTGACAGAGTGAAAAGGAAGCCTGTACAGAATACAAATGCTCCAAAAAATGCATCCTGTTTGCAACAAGGCACTAAAGTAATACTGCAATAAATGTGGCAAAGCAATTCACTTTCTGTCCTGAATACAAAGTGTTGTATTGGATTTGCCCCAAACATATTACTGAGTACCACTTTCCATATTTTCAAATCATAGTGGTGGCTGCATCATGTTATGGGTATGCTTGTAATAGTTAAGGGCCTTGGAGTTTTTCAGGATAGAAAAGAAACGGAATGGAGCTAAGCGCAGGCAAAATCCTAGAGGAAAACTTGGTTCAGTCTCCTTTCCACCAGACACTGGGAGATTAATTCACTTTTCAGCAGGACAATAACCTAAAAACACAAGGCCAAATCTACACAGGAGCTGAAATCCAATAAGAAAGTGTATTTTCCTGAGTGGCAGAGTTACAGTTTTGAATTAAATATACTTGAAAAATCTATGGCAAGACCTGAAAATGATTGTCTAGCAATGATCAATAAAAATTTTAAAATAATAAATGGACAAATGTTGCACAATTCAGGTGTGGAAAGCTCAGACTTGCCCAGAAAGACTCACAGCTGTAATTGCTGCCAAAGGTGCTTCTACAAAGTATTGACTCAGGGTTGTGAATACTTATGTAAATGAGATATTTCTGTATTTTATTTTGAATAAATGTGCATACATTTCTACAAACATGTTTTCACTTTGTCATTATGGGGTATTATGTGTAGATGGGCAAGAAGAAGAAAAAAAAAATCTATACATTTTGAATTCAGGCTGTTACACAAAATGTGGAATAATTCAAGGGGTATGAATACTTTGAAGGCACTGTATACATTTATTTGAGCAAGACTAGCATATCAATTCTGCCAACCCTGTATACTGGGGTTCAGGTGTAGCCTGATCTTGGGTAAGGTGGGTACGGTGAGCGGACCCATACCCAAATGAGTGAGGCTGTGTCTTGCCAGGAGGTAACGCTGGTAAAACCTCTTGTCACACATGGTACAACCGTACGGCTTCACCCCTATACACACACAAGAGCATCAATACATTACTGTAATGCCTCACACTCCATATTGAAGTCTTCCAATATTAGGTTTACCATAAACTTTAGGCACAAAAACAGTAGGACTGACAATATGCACTAAGTTCTGTTATTATCAACATTCTGCCTTCACGCAACAGGACCGGTGTTGCCAACTTTTTTGGGGGGGAAAAAGCTATTGTCTACACAATTTGTCACTAGAAGTTGTTAGATGACAGATTTTCAAGGCATGTGATGATCACATAGGCTGTCGCAAATTTCAGAAAACTCTGAGGCAAACGCTCTGAGAATGCTTTAAATATTGCTGAATTTGTCCTGACTCAGTCACATTCAGGGGGCAAAAATAATAGGGGGGAGGGGGATCCAAATCGTTGCTAGATCTAGTGACTAGTGCAAAGTGGCAAAGTTGGCAATACTGAGCAGGATTGGATGTTTTCAGATTGTAGACATCTTTAACCGTTGCTGCAGGTTCCAATAACATCCATTCCAATAGCAATTATCATAACTGTCTGGTTTGAAAATACAAAAATGTTTGATAGACATCTTCACAACTGTTAGTTTTTAATCTTATTGATGCATGAGTTACGGAGTGGTCAATGTAGTTGTTATTTAGCCAATTTCTTGGCAATTAATTTTGCACACATCACATGAGCTGATGTCATCTGGTGGTAATATTAGCTTCATTCTCAAGGGTAATTACATTGTAGACTTTGGGGGTATCAAACCTAAATTACAAAATAATATATTTCACCTATACATTTCTTTGGCCATGACTAGCTTATAAATCCCGCCAACCCTGTATACCAGGGTTGGCGTCCTGATGCCAACTTTGATACTGTGTCCTGATCTTTAAGGGATGGTTCACCCAAATTGCTAAATGACATTGGTTTCCGTACCCTGTAAGCGGTCGATGGACAAGGTAAAGCAGCAATCCATGCTTTGGTTTTATTTCCCTGGCACGGTTTCCAAATGCTACTGTTTTAGCATTTATAGCACAAATCCCATTCAAGTCATGTACCTGATATTAGCATTTTTCGCGCATCATGTCCAAATCACCCAAAAGTATGAAAAATGTATTGTGAAGGTCAAAGTCACTTCGATGATTTGAACATGATGCGTGAAAAATGCTAATATCGGTACAATGACTTGAATGTGATTTGTGCCACAAATGCTAAAACTTCAGCATTTGGACACAGTGCCAGGGAAATTAAACCAAAGCATGTACTGCTGTCATACCTTGTCCATAGACTGCTTACAGGGTAAGGAAACCAATTACATTTTGTAATTTGGGTGAACTATCCCTTTAATGACAGGAGTACGGTGAGCAGAACCATACCCATGTGTGTGACGCTGTGTCTCGCCAGGTGGTGGCGCTGATAAAACCTCTTGTCACACATGGTGCAACCATACGGCTTCACTCCTATACACAAAGAACGTTTTATTATTTTTCTGTTTCACATACTCCATCGTTTGAATCGATTGAATATTATGTGTATGAGTTTATACTTCATTGATTGTTTATTAAATCACTGTTGTAAATCTATGCAATTATAACAGAGGATTAACACTGAAGAAATGTCATTACACCGCCACTTCGATAACTCGCAGTGGTCGTTGGAGTCGAACAAAGCACACGTTTATTTTTTATTTTTTAAGTGTGAATTGAGGCTGAGCAATAAAACGTTATCTGTACAGAACCCAATTTTAAATGGTCGAAAATATAGGACTTTCCATCCACTGGGTTCAGAATGTAAAAGTGAACTTGTCATCAAGTGCGATTTTTCTCATACCTAAAAACACCACTTTACACAGAATACAAGAGCTAATAATGAACAGAGTGCTGTTTTTGTTATCAACATGCTGCTTTCACGCAGCAGAATGGACCCGTTTTCGGATGGTAGAATTACTAACTATTGTTTATGAAGGTCGCAAGAAAAAAATTATGATAACACTTGCTCAATTTAAATAGTCTCGGGTTGAAAATACAAGACAATTTGGAAGAGATCCGAATCTGCATGCTATTGAGGTGCGAGTTATCGAACAGTCGGTGTAGTTGTTTTTCCCAAAATAACAAAACACATCACATGAGCTGATGACATCATCTGGTAGTAATACAAGCCCTTCTCGTCCTTAGGGGAAATTGAATTATGGACGTTTTGGATATCAAACCTAACATGCAAACATTTCACCAATAGCCTTAATGACATACCCATGTGAGTGACGCTGTGTCTCGCCAGGTGGTGGCGCTGAAAAAACCTCTTGTCACACATGGTGCAAGCGAACGGCTTCACCCCTATACACACAGAACAATACATTACTAAGGTTCTCAGAATTTATCCACTGAAGTCTTCAAATATTATGTGTATTCAGTTTAACTCAATTGTTTAAAAGTCACTGCTGTCTATAAAAAATTATGGGAAATGGTGTTTTCATATCCAACCTATCCGCAAACAATATATCTTATCTATACATTTCTTTGTGTACGACTAGCATATAAATCCAGCCAACCCAGTATACTAGGATTCAGGTGTAGCCTGATCTTAAATGACATGGGTACGGTGAACGGACCCATACCCATATGAGTGATGCTGTGTCTCCGCAGGTGGTGGCGCTGAAAAAACCTCTTGTCACACATGGTGCAAGCGAACGGCTTCACCCCTATACACACAGAACATCATTATTTGAATGCCGCACTCTCCATTGATTGAAGTGTTCCAATATTAAGTTCAGGTATATACCAGATTTCTGAGTTTTGGGGGGAGGGGGGGTCTGGTGCTTTGAGAATATGTATACCAGGGTACAGGTGTAGCCTGATCTTAATGATGTGGGTACGGTGAACGGACCCATACCCATATGTGTGATGCTGTGTCTCCGCAGGCGGTGGCGCTCAAAAAACCTCTTGTCACACATGGTGCAAGCATACGGCTTCACCCCTATACACACACAGAACATCATATTATTTTTCTGTCTCACTGTATCGATTGAAGTCTTCCAATATTAAGTTCAGGCATATACATTTATACTACATTGATTTCTTATAAAAATCACTGATGTCAATAACCTTCAGGGTATTCACCCTGCGGAATCTAAATACTCCACCACCTCAATAGCATGCGGTTTTGGTTTTTTTTAATCAAAAAAGGTGTTGACAAGATGCACGAATTAAGGGTGGCCAATAAAATGTAGAATGTAAGAAATTGTACTTGGATGACGACAAGTTTGTGATCATTTACCATTAACTTAATACCAAATACAGTACGATAAACAATATGTACCTAGCTGTGTTATTGTTATCAACATGCTAATTTCAAGAAAAGGATTGAGTGTTTTTAAAGGTGTTTCTTTGAGATGCAAGAACACCAATTATGGTAACACTTGCTCAATATTATTGGAGTTAAAGCATTTAAACCTTGCCAACTCTGTATACTCGGGTTCAGGTTTAGCCTGATCTTAAAGACATGGGTACGGTGAGCGGACCCATACCCATATGAGTGATGCTGTGTCTCCGCAGGTGGTGGCGCTGAAAAAACCTCTTGTCACACATGGTGCAAGCGAACGGCTTCACCGCTGTACACACAGAAAATACAAACGTTTTTAAGTCTCACTCTCCATCGAATGAGGTCTTCCAAAATTAAGTTTAGGCATATACATTTATATTAAATTGATTTTGATAAACCACTGATGGTGGTGTGTTCGAATGGTCCTCAGAATCTCGTATTTCCCAGTTGGTGAAGTCGTCGTTATGACATGAGTGCGTTCAAGTGCTTTTGAAGTCGGCACTCACAACAATTCTTCAACCAATGAGATTTAAGCTTGATGGCGAAGAACCAATGTTGCTAGCTTGCTTACATTGACAATGTGTCAAACCACACTGCATGGGTCAACCTAGCTACATTGTAAACGGCTTTGTTTTACCATATTTTGGTCTAAAAGTTTAATGTCAGTGATCTGTCGCAACTAACATTTCAGGCCCAAGTTTCCCAACTCTTGTAACAATTTGGAGGGTCGTTCAAGTGGTTATTTCAGAGTCTGGACCTCATATTTTTGGATTTCCAACAGCACTCGAACACACCGTAACTTCCAGGGTATTCACCCTGAAGAAACCAATTTCACTACCACAATAGCTTGCGTTGTTGGGGTCTATCAAAAAGGTGTTAGTAAAGTGCGCTAATTAAGGATGGCCAATAAAACAATTAGATTAGGATGAGACAATTTTACAAGGCGTCCATCCACAGAGCTGAGAATGTAAGAAATTGCACTTGGATGATGAGAAGTTCATGATCTAATACCATAAACTACACCACATTCAGTACCATCAACAATTGTTATCAACAGCGCAACATTCTTATCAACATGCTCACTTCAAAACAGCAGGATTGGAAGTTCAGATGGTAGCACCCCTTAAAAACATCTCTACAACTATGATTTATCCAACCATCTAAAATCGTATTTCATCATAAACACATTTTCTTGGCCATCCTTGATTCGCGCAGTAGCTAGCATATAGGCTAAACCCTTCCAAACCTGTATACTAGGGTTCAGGTGTGGAATAATGACATGGGTACGGTGAACGGACCCATACCCATATGAGTGACGTTGTGTCTCCGCAGGTGGTCTCTCTGGAAAAACCTCTTGTCACACATGGTGCAAGCGTACGGCTTCACCCCTATACACACATAGAACATCATTATTTTTATGCCGCACTCTCCATCAATTGAAGTGTTCCAATATTAAGTTCAGGTATATACACATTTATAATAAATTGATAGCTTATAAAACCCTGATGTCTATCCATGCGATGACTTCCTTGCTATTCATCCTGAAGAATCTGATTACACTACCAACTCAATAGCTTGCGGTTTTTGGGGTTAATCAAAAAGGTGTTGGTATGGCGTGCAAATTTAGGATTAGCCAATGAAACAATTTGTTTATGATGAACCACAATTTACAAGGCGTCCATCCACAGACTTCAGAATGTAGGAAATTGCAATTGGATGAATTGCACTTCATGATACAACACATTAGATGAACTGATTATATTATCTGGTGGTAGTGCAAGGCTTTCTTAAAGTGCTCAATTTACAAAGTTGTGAAAAGAAAGTGGTTTTAGTTGGTGTTTATGACCTAGTGCTACTGGGAACTTCGAAAGTACAACAGCAATGATGCAATATTACAGTTTGTAATTCATCAAAGGCGTTAACTTGTAAAGGACTGCAAATCACAATCATTATTTATAGAAATGCCAGTCTTTAGTCATCACTACTGCAATGTGTCAAGAAAATTAAATAGTGTACTAATTTATCATAAATAACGGATCAAATCAAATATTTTTGCAAAGTCTTACATACTGAACGTGTGCCTGTGACATTTTTACTAACATCCTTTACTAGCTTGTATATGTGTGATGGGTACGGTGAGCGGACTGTACCCGTATGTTTGAGGCTGTGTCTTGTCAGGTGGTAGCGCTGAACAAACCTCATGTTACACAGGGTGCAAGCGTAAGGTTTCACACCTAAACCCACAGAGCATCAATACATCATTTCAGTGCCTCGAATTTTAGGTATGAATATACTTGGACGTTAAATTCATTGGTAGTTAACCACTATACTTGCCATTATGTACTGGGGATTAACAAACATCTTTAAAATGTTTCCCCCAATGAAGTGAGATATTTTTAGATGTGTTATTCAAAGCTTTTGTCCACAACACATCACATGAGCTGATGATGTCACCTGGTGGCAAAACTAACCCTTCTCATCCTTAAGGGAAATTAAATTATGGACTTTTATGGATATCAAACCTGCAAAAAAATGTGTGCATATCTTTTTTGGTGCATATATCCTGCCAACCCTGTATACTATGGTTGAATTACAGGGATACAGTGAGCAGGTGCATACCCATATGAGTGAGGCTGTGTCTTGCCAGGTGGTAGCGCTGGAAGAACCTCTTGTCACACATGGTGCAACCAAATGGCTTCACCCCTATACACAAAGAGCACGAACTTTAGTGTAAGAAAGGTCAACTGCCAAAAATGATCGATCTTAACTTTAGCTAAATAAGCTTAGCAAAGTTTTGGTCTTGTTCACCAGACAATTTTCTTTGACAGAACATATTGTTACAGTGGTTGGTCAAAAAAGTGCAATCTACTAATCCAATTGGGACACGAGTTCAGCGCCCAATGAGTAGGCCATATTGGGCCGTTTCTATGTTCAAAGGGTAATGCTAAGAAAGGTAGTGCCTTAATACACTGCCATAATACACCGCAAAACCACTGTTGTAGCCTAAGCGTGGCTTCGCGCTGCCAATGGTTTACCTAATAACAATTGCAATTTCCGAGTCAGGTTAGAATTTTGGGTGAAAAGGCTGGTGGACACATGACTTCACGTCATGCTGTTCATATGAACATTAGATGTGAAAATTTTAGGCAGTTGGTACATATTTAAACATAAAATACATTGACACAACCATGTGATTTTTGCCATGCTATTGTGACATCATAAACTCCTGAAGCTGTCTGATTCTCCTGCTACAATCCTGAACTCCATCAAAGTAGGTATGGCCAAAATATATGATATTTTTCAAATTTGACGGTATGCCGGTATTTTAAGTTTTGAATAGTAACAATTCTAAAAATATATTTTATGAGTACCTACACTGAACAAAAATAGAAAACACAACATGTAAAGTGTTGGTCCCATGTTTCATGAGCTGAAATAAAAGATCCCAGAAATGTTCCATATGTACAAAAAGCTTATTTCTCTCAAATGTTATGCACAAATTTGTTTACATCACTGTTAGTGAGTATTTCTCATTTGCCAAGATAATCAATCCACCTGACAGGTGTGGCATATCAAGAAGCTGATTAAACAGCATAATCACACAGGGGCACCTTGTGCTGGGGACAATAAAAGGCCACTCTAAAATGTGCAGTTGTCGCAACACAGACGTCTCAAGATTTGAGGGAGCGTGCAATTGGCATGCTGACTGCAGGAATGTCCACCAGAGAATTCAATGTTAATTTCTCTACCAGAATTTGGCAGTACGTCCAACGGCCTCACAACTGCAGACCACATGTAACCACGCCAGCCCAGGACCTCCACATCTGGCTTCTTTACCTGCGGGATCGTCTAAGACCAGCCACCCGGACAGCTGGATAGTATTTAATGTGAAATCCATAGATTAGGCCTAATGAATTTATTTCAATTTACTGATTTCCTTATATGAACTGTAACTCAGTAAAATTGTTGTATGTTGCGTTTATATTTTTGTTCAGTATAGTTCATGACCCTAGGGTGAAAACACATACATGATTTCAAATGGGGCTTTCGCTATTCTGATAGTTTTATACTTTTCAATCCAACAAAAAGAAAAATTTCTGCACTTTTGTTATAATTTCTACACTGTGCCACGCAGGGCTGCATGATATGTGCAAAAAAAACAGGCCTAGTTAATTGGTGAACTGTTGGAATCATGGAAATAGAATGCATGTTCTAATTCTATAGTTAGAATATAGTTGGCAGCACCTTGAATACATTGTTGTTTGAAATGAAAACGAATGAATAAACAAGGGAGGAATTATTGACAGGGTAGGAACCAAAGTGCTAGTCAGTGTTTCCAGGTGACCCTAATTAGATATTACATGTTGTTTTCTTCAATCATGTAGCTAGCCAACATATTCTTGCTTCGCCTATTTCCTCCTAATACAGCCTGGTACCAGCACTGGTACCAGGCTGTATTAGATTGCTACATTTGCACTGACTCTTAGTACATTTAGCATGCTAGCTAGCCAGCTAACTAGCTATATTAGTATTAGTGGCTAACAAGATTTATTTTAGCCACAACTTGCTAAAAAAAAGACAAACTAGGAGACAGTTTGCAGACAGTAAGATACACAGAATAAGTGTAATTACAGTATGCTTGTGGAAAGCAGCATGTCACCAACATCTTGTTTAATCTATTTGACCATGCAGACTGTAGTGCAGAGAATGGCAAGAAAGTGCTTGTGACTCAGTGGTCGAGCAGCTGTTCTCTCGAGTGACAGGGGGCACGGCTTGGTGTGGAAAGCAGCATGCAGCAGGAGGAGAGGGAGAAAGACGACTCAAGTAGCAAACAGAGTAAACGCGCTGGGAGTTGCGCATCACATTTAACAAACCAAACTTTGAAATACCGTTATTTTAGGTAAAGTAAAAACCCAAACCGGTCCGTTCATCAATACCGGTATATAGTAAAATACGGTATACTGCCCAGCCCTACATCAAAGATGGCTTCCATAGGACATTTTTGGAAAGACCAATGTAGCCAGCCTAAAGTTTTGGCTCTTAGCCAGACCCCAGCTCAATTCCAACATGGGGGTATAAAGATTTTAATCGGACCTGGGGCTTAATTAAAAATGGGTTCATTTCACCAACAAGCCTAATTTCTAAACATGATATGATGCTGATTAACTAACGCTGTGCAATGATTTGAGGGTTGGATGAGAATCTATCATAGTCCTCTAAACTGGTTACCTTGGAAATCTTTTACCTACGTAGAACAATATTCAACATCATTCTCTAAGAAAACCTGTTCTGAAAGGAAACATGACTAAGCATAAATGCAGTCTAATTTCTAAATAAAATGCCTTTAACACAAACTCGAGTTTGATGCAGCCATATGGATCAATTTAATTCCATTATACCCCAACATGACATGGGGGACTAATTTAACCACAATGCAGTGGGGCTCACGCATGGCATCCGATGCCAGATTGAAGCAAGAGGGAGGGATTCAAAGTGAGGACACATACCCGTATGAGTGAGGCTGTGTCTCTCCAGTTGATAACGCTGAATAAACCTCATGTCACACATGGAACAAGCATACGGCTTCACTCCTAAACACACAGAACATACAAATATTAGCCATCTTTCTGTTGCAGTTTTTTTTTTAAATGCATTCCCTGATTCTTTATTCTATACAATTACATGGTCGATTTCCTGCTTTACAATTTAAACAATAGTATAAACAATCACTTACAATGAAAAACCATACGTTGATAAAGAGTGTCCATAACCTTAAGTACTTGCGAATACATTTCTCCATATCATGCAATGATTGTCTCTAAAGTTACAAAACATAACTGATGATGTCATCTGGTGATAATCTCTCCCCTTGTTACAAATAGTCAATTATATCAGGAACTTGGTTAGAGATCACTGACCAAAAATAAATAAATATTTTTTATTTTATGAAACAATACATTCTTAATACATAATCACATCATTCTGTAATATTTGATAACATGGGGATTTTTCTTTTTAGTGGACAGTAGTTTCCAACAAAGCCTCTTAATTCCAAATCACTGAGATTGAGAAGGGGATGGGATTACCAACAAGGACATCCAACAATGAATTTTCTGTCTAACTGTACTAAAAAGTAGCCTAACCATACAAACAAGATGTCTGAACATTTGACAATGCATGGGGCCATTGGGGGCTTAACATTTATATTCATCTGAATAATTTTGCGTAAGCAGCTCTAGTAAAAATGTACTGAGAGTAAGATGGTAAGTGAGCGGACCCATACCCGTATGAGTGAGGCCGTGTCTCGCCAGGTGGTAACGCTGGAAGAACCTCATGTCACACATGGAGCAAGCGTACGGCTTCACTCCTACACACACAAAGCGCCAAACTTTAGAATAAATCTACACCAAGAGAGCACCTGCACCAGTCATGTGAATATATAAAGGCTTGTTTTAAGAACATCATGCATGTATTAACTGGGTTTGTACTGTGCCAGACACCAAAATATGGATTTTTTTTTATGTTGGAACTCAGTGGCCTAGTAAAGATAATTGAGGTTTTAAAGTGGCAGCGGTGCAACCTGCCCTAAATGTTGCAAAAGAACAAGCTGTTCCTATAAAAATAACTTATTGGTCTCTATCTGCAATATTTAATTATTTGCAAATGTTCAACAATCCAAACTCAAGAATCATGATCATGCATGTTCTTAGTTAAGATTATTATTTCACTGGTGGGACTTAAATACCCTCTCTGTGTACCTGGTGTAGCCAACATATGTGAGATGGGTATGGTGAGCGGACCCATACCCGTATGTTTGAGGCTGTGTCTCGCCAGGTGGTAACGCTGGAAGAATCTCTGATCACACATGGAGCAAGCGTATGGCTTCACACCTATACACACAGAGCACCAACTTCAGAAAAGCCTGCATCTTGCCCTTTGATAAACTAGAGTCCTTTACACACTCATCGAATAAAGGCAGACATGCCAGAACAATGGCGGAAATTAAACGTCACAATAGCCATGCAAACTTGCACTGAGACATAACATTATTCAACACAGTTGATATACATTCAAAACAAAATCACCAGCATACCTCAGTCGTTTGAGTATAGAAATATAGCTAATTAATACACTCTCACCACACGCCAGTCTACACAAGAACTTAAGGAACCTGTGTATTGGTGCTTAAGTGCAGCATCAGTGTTTATAGGCCATTGTAAAAAAGGGTACGGTGTGCAGACCCATACCCGTATGAGTGAGGCTGTGTCTTGCCAGGTGGTAACGCTGGAAGAATCTCATGTCACACATGTTGCAAGCGTATGGCTTCACCCCTATACACACAGAACATAAATATTGTAGCTAGCCACCAATGTCTTGGTTTTAAAATATCCACCAAGTTGTCACTATGATGTCAAGCCTTGTAGGCTAATATACTTTTCTAGTATGATAATGGCCTTCAGCTACAGAACTCTATCTGAAGATACTTAATGATAAAATTAGGAAAATACATGCAGATTGATTTAAAATTGTGAAGCATTGTACAAAGCGCCTGAGATTACCAAGATAAAAAAATTATACCCAAACTCGAGTTGGTCATGTACAGTGGGGAGAACAAGTATTTGATACACTGCCGATTTTGCAGGTTTTCCTACTTACAAAGCATGTAGAGGTCTGTAATTTTTATCATAGGTACACTTCAACTGTGAGAGGCGGAATCTAAAACAAAAATCCAGAAAATCACATTGTATGATTTTTAAGTAATTAATTTGCATTTTATTGCATGACATAAGTATTTGATACATCAGAAAAGCAGAACTTATTATTTGGTACAGAAACCTTTGTTTGCAATTACAGAGATCATATGTTTCCTGTAGGTCTTGACCAGGTTTGCACACACTGCAGCAGGGATTTTGGCCCACTCCTCCAAACAGACCTTCTCCAGATCCTTCAGGTTTCGGGGCTGTCGCTGGGCAATACGGACCTTCAGCTCCCTCCAAAGATTTTCTATTTGGGTCAGGCCTGGAGACTGGCTAGGTCACTCCAGGACCTTAAGATGCTTCTTACGGAGCCACTCCTTAGTTGCCCTGGCTGTGTGTTTCAGGTCGTTGTCATGCTGGAAGACCCAGCCACGACCCATCTTCAATGCTCTTAATGAGGGAAGGAGGTTGTTGGCCAAGATCTCGCGATACATGGCCACATCCATCCTCCCCTCAATACGGTGCAGTCGTCCTGTCCCCTTTGCAGAAAAGCATCCCTAAAGAATGATGATTCCACCTCCATGCTTCACGGTTGGGATGGTGTTCTTGGGGTTGTACTCATCCTTCTTCTTCCTCCAAACACGGCGAGTGGAGTTTAGACCAAAAAGCTCTATTTTTGTCTCATCAGACCACATGACCTTCTCCTATTCCTCCTCTGGATCATCCAGATGGTCATTGGCAAACTTCAGACGGGCCTGGACATGCGCTGGCTTGAGCAGGGGGACCTTGCGTGCGCTGCAGGATTTTAATCCATGACAGCGTAGTGTGTTACTAATGGTTTTCTTTGAAACTGTGGTCCCAGCTCTCTTCAGGTCATTGACCAGGTCCTGCCGTGTAGTTCTGGGCTGATCCCTCACCTTCCTCATGATCATTGATGCCCCACGAGGTGAGATCTTGCATGGAGCCCCAGACCGAGGGTGATTGACCGTCATCTTGAACTTCTTCCATTTTCTAATAATTGCGCCAACAGTTGTTGCCTTCTCACCAAGCTGCTTGCCTATGGTCCTGTAGCCAATCCCAGCCTTGTGCAGGTCTACAATTGTATCCCTGATGTCATTACACAGCTCTCTGGTCTTGGCCATTGTGGAGAGGTTGGAGTCTGTTTGTGTGTGGACAGGTGTCTTTTATACAGGTAACGAGTTCAAACAGGTGCAGTTAATACAGGTAATGAGTGGAGAACAGGAGGGCTTCTTAAAGAAAAACTAACAGGTCTGTGAGAGCCGGACTTCTTAGTGGTTGGTAGGTGATCAAATACTTATGTCATGCAATAAAATGCAAATTAATTACTTAAGAATCATACAATGTGATTTTCTGGATTTTTGTTTTAGATTCCGTCTCTCACAGTTGAAGTGTACATATGATAAAAATGACAGACCTCTACATGCTTTGTAAGTAGGAAAACCTGCAAAATCAGCAGTGTATCAAATACTTGTTCTCCCCACTGTATGTTAATTCACTTCATTGGGGAAACCTGGTTACCACTACAATGCTATTCTATATGAGGGCTATGGTGAGGGGGGGCCTACCCGTATGAGTGAGGCTGTGTCTCGCCAGGTGGTAACGCTGGAAGAATCTCATGTCACACATGTTGCATGCGTACGGCTTCACCCCTATACACACACAGAGTATCAATATATTAGCTAGTGATCCTATTATATAAAGTAGAACACACACACCAATTCCCAAGTCCCAAACTACATCAATACATTTCACTAAAACGTAAGGACTGATTAGTTCTACTACTAGAGGTGTAATGTTTGTTGCAATAGTGAGCAATTACTTCCCGATTATGTCTTAACCTTTGGAGACAAACACTCCAACATGCATTTAAGGTTAAAACTAAATGTTTAATGCCCAATCAAGTTCAATTAACACAAGCAAAAGCTCAATAGCAACAAACGTCAAGATTCTACCACAGAAACGTTAGCTATAAAAAAAAAAGAGGAAGTTAACTCACAAAATAAGTTATTTGGCTAGGAACTTGTTTTTATCTACAAAACTCAGAAAATAATCATCAGTAACAATCTGTACCAACTTCAAGCCATTATCAATTACATTTGAGCTACCTAGCCATGAACAACTACCAGTAAATCATGTGCAAGGCTTGGACATCGAGAGAGTGAGAGACCAGACTTTTGCCACATACAGTGGGGGAAAAAAGTATTTAGTCAGCCACCAATTGTGCAAGTTCTCCCACTTAAAAAGATGAGAGAGGCCTGTAATTTTCATCATAGGTGCACGTCAATTATGACAGACAAAATGAGAAAATAAAATCCAGAAAATCACATTGTAGGATTTTTATGACTTTATTTGCAAATTATGGTGGAAAATAAGTATTTGGTCAATAACAAAAGTTTCTCAATACTTTGTTATATACCCTTTGTTGGCAATGACACAGGTCAAACATTTTCTGTAAGTCTTCAAAAGGTTTTCACACACTGTTGCTGGTATTTTGGCCGATTCCTCCATGCAGATCTCCTCTAGAGCAGTGATGTTTTGGGGCTGTCGCTGGGCAACAAGGACTTTCAACTCCCTCCAAAGATTTTCTATGGGGTTGAGATCTGGAGACTGGCTAGGCCACTCCAGGACCCTGAACTGCTTCTTACGAAGCCACTCCTTCGTTGCCCGGGTGGTGTGTTTGGGATCATTGTCATGCTGAAAGACCCAGCCACGTTTCATCTTCAATGCCCTTGCTGATGGAAGGAGGTTTTCACTCAAAATCTCACGATACATGGCCCCATTCATTCTTTCCTTTACACGGATCAGTCGTCCTGGTCCATTTGCAGAAAAACAGCCCCAAAGCATGATGTTTCCACCCCCATGCTTCACAGTAGGTATGGTGTTCTTTGGATGCAACTCAGCATTCTTTGTCCTCCAAACACGACGAGTTGAGTTTTTACCAAAAAGTTATATTTTGGTTTCATCTGACATTCTCCCAATCTTCTTCTGGATCATCCAAATGCACTCTAGCAAACTTCAGACGGGCCTGGACATGTACTGGCTTAAGCAGGGGGACACGTCTGGCACTGCAGGATTTGAGTCCCTGGCAGCGTAGTGTGTTACTGATGGTAGGCTTTGTTACTTTGGTCCCAGCTCTCTGCAGGTCATTCACTAGGTCCCCCCGTGTGGTTCTGGGATTTTGCTCACCGTTCTTGTGATCATTATGACCCCACGGGGTGAGATCTTGCGAGGAGCCCCAGATCGTGGGAGATTATCAGTGGTCTTGTATGTCTTCCATTTCCTAATAATTGCTCCCACAGTTGATTTCTTCAAACCAAGCTGCTTACCTATTGCAGATTCAGTCTTCCCAGCCTGGTGCAGGTCTACAATTTTGTTTCTGGTGTCCTTTGACAGCTCTTTGGTCTTGGCCATAGTGGAGTTTGGAGTGTGACTGTTTGAGGTTGTGGACAGGTGTCTTTTATACTGATAACAAGTTCAAACAGGTGCCATTAATACAGGTAACGAGTGGAGGACAGAGGAGCCTCTTAAAGAATAAGTTACAGGTCTGTGAGAGCCAGAAATCTTGCTTGTTTGTAGGTGACCAAATACTTATTTTCCAACATAATTTGCAAATAAATTCATAACAAAATCCTACAATGTGATTTTCTGGATTTTTTTCCCTCAATTTGTCTGTCATAGTTGACGTGTACCTATGATGAAAATTACAGGCCTCATCTTTTTAAGTGGGAGAACTTGCACAATTGGTGGTTGACTAAATACTTTTTTTCCCCACTGTAAGTCTAATAGTTTCAAACATTTTAAGTGTCAGAATGGCCAAATACATATAACTATATAGTATGTCTGCATTTCTACCTACACTACATGACCAAAAGCATGTGGACACCTACTCGAACATCTAATTCCAAAATCATGGGTATTAATATGGAGTTGGTCCCCCTTTGCTGCTATAACAGCCTCCACCCTTCTGTGAAGGCTTTCCACTAGATGTTGGTGCAGGGACTTGCTTCCATTCAACCCCAAGAGCATTAGTGAGATCGGGCACTGATGTTGGGCGATTAGGCCTGGCTCGCAGCCGGCGTTCCAATTAATCCCAAAGGTGTTCGAAGGGGTTAAGGTCAGGGCTCTGTGCAGGCCAGTCAAGTTCTTCCACACCGATCTCGACAAACCATCTCTGTATGGACCTCACTTTGTGCACGGGGGCATTGTCATGCTGAAACAGGAAAGGGCCTTCCCCCATACTGTTGCCACAAAGTTGGAAGCACAGAATCGTCTAGAATGTCATTGTATGCTGTAGCGTTAACATTTCCCTTCACTGGAACTAAGGGGCCTAGCCCGAACCATGAAAAACAGCCCCAGACCATTAATCCTCATCCTTGAAACTTTACAGTTGGCACTATGCAGTCGGGCAGGTAGCATTCTCCTGGCATCCGCCAAACTCAGATTTGTCTGTTGGACTGCCAGATGGTGAAGCGCGATTCACTTGGCATTGCACATGGTGATCTTAGGCTTGTGTGCAGCTGCTCGGCCATGGAAACCCATTTCATGAAGCTTCCGACGAACAGTTATTGTGCTGACGTTGCTTCCAGAGGCAGTTTGGAACTTGGTAGTGAGTGTTGCAACCGAGGACAGACGATTTTTGCACTACGCAGTCTTGTTCTGTGAGCTTGTATTGCCTACCACTTTGCGGCTGAGCCACCTAGACGTTTCCACTTTACAATAACAGCACTTACAGTTGACCAGGGCAGCTCTTGTAGGGCAGAAATTTGACAAACGTACTTGTTGGAAAGGTGGCATCCTATGACGGTGCCACATTGAAAGTCACTGAGCTCTCCAGTACGGACCATTCTACTGCCAATGTTTGTTTATGGAGATTGCATGGCTGTGTGCTCGATTTTATACACCTGTCAGCAATGTGTGCGTCTGAAATAGCAGAATCCTCTAATTTGAAGGGGTGTCCACATACTTTTGGCCATGTAGTGTATATGAATGCCACAGTTTTTGTCCTAGCATAAAGATATTTGTCTCGTCCTGAGCTCCTGAGGCTGGCAGACTGTCATGGTAAGACATCTATCATTTTACACTCAATACATTTCTACTGAGAGGCTGCTCTATGACAAACAGGAGTAAAATGGGTCGCTTGTTTTATGTGAGATGGGTACGGAAAGAGGACTCATACCCGTATGAGTGAGGCTGTGTCTCTCCAGGTGGTAACGCTGGAAAAACCTCATGTCACACATGGAACAAGCGTACGGCTTCACCCCTATACACACACAGAGCATACAAATATTAGCTATTCAATCTGCACAGAATGAACAAATATTTTATACCAATTGCAAATTTCTAACTGTCAATTCAAATTAGAGTAAGATTTGTTAGATTTACAAGGATAAACATATGGCCAAATGAAGAACACACACAATACTGGACACTAACCAGGTTTCCATCCAACCTTTTTATGCAAGTAAAGGACATAGTCATAAATGTCATGACAGGCCTGATGGAAAATGTTTCCGTAAATATTTTTGTGTCGGTAAAATGAATTATGCGAGAAATGTAAGTGGACACGCTTTTATGTGCAAACATTGATATAATAACCATCATATTGATAGGCATTTCACTGTACTTGTGCATGTGACATTAAAACTTGAAGATGAAATAAGTTATGATGAACTTCACAGGGTGGTGAAAATGCAAGGTGATGAGCTTGATGCTCCTTTCCAATAGAGGGTTTTATTCTGGTGACATGATCATCGATTCTTAGCTGCCGTTTGACAAATACAAATTATCTTGCTCTTTTTTCCATAATCATCATGTAGGCTATACATTGCTACGTACCAATACCAGAGTGGGCACACTCGCTATATAACTGCTTTTTTTTGTGAGAAAACCATCAGTAGAGTTGAAAATGCGATCGAAACACTTAACTTTAAAAAAAAAATTGGGTACACGGAAACATCTCTGGTGGGAAAATGTGCATATTCTTTTTATGCAGATTTTAGAATAGTCTAATGAAAATCTGTCGCTAGTTGGATGAAAACCTAGCTTATG
The DNA here is from genome assembly GCF_964263955.1 of Coregonus lavaretus. Lineage (NCBI taxonomy): Eukaryota > Metazoa > Chordata > Actinopteri > Salmoniformes > Salmonidae > Coregonus > Coregonus lavaretus. Next base: position 35,128,966 of record NC_139995.1, read on the forward strand.
ATCCGATTTTTGAAAGTACCACAAAAGACAAACAAGATGACTAGAATCTAAAGCAAATAGTTTATTTCAAAATAAAAATGCAAACTTGGAAAGCATTGTTTTCTTTTCCAATTTAGGAGAGGCTACAGGCCACTCTTTAAAATGGTTTACTTACCAATATTACTTAATATCTCAGAAAATCATAGTTTCTTGATGTCCATGCATTAAATTATATTCAAAATCTCATACTGCAAACAAAAAGCTACTGGTAACTTGCAACACCTTCACCTAGCTAAAGCAACATTGTCCTAAAACTGGGACCTTTGTGTAACCTCCTGTGGTCAATCTATAAACATTTGTACCAAGTAGACCTTTCATTTGTAAGCTTACTGGTGTTGGGGGACCAATTTGAACATTTGTGATGATAACCCCTCTCCTTCATATAGTTGAGGTGAAAGGAATTGTGAGCTTTGCTGGAAATTACTGTCCAAATGACTTTTTTTAAACACTGAAAGCCCTGTATACTGGGGTTCCGGTGCAGCACTACAGATGTAGCCTGTTTAGATAGAGATGGGTATGGTAAGAGGACGCATACCCGTGTGAATCAGGCTGTGTCTCTCCAGGTGGTAACGCTGAATAAACCTCATGCCACATATGCCACAAGCATACGGCTTCTCCCCTAAACCGAAGAGTACCAGTTTTAGTGAAAGGTCCCCACAGACAACACCAAAAACTGTGAATCAAAATCTGACACTAGACAGGCTGTTTTAGGAGGCCATCTCATAAACTTAAAATCACCAGTCACTTAATCCAAACTGGTGTTTCTGTTGGCCTTATGTATTGTCTTACTGTATTAGCTAGGCATTTTAAACATCTCCCTAACTGGTAATGGAGCACCTCCAGAAGTTAGCTGGCCATTGTGGTCTTGACACATACCTGTATGAATGAGGATGTGTCTCTTCAGGTGATATCCACTCCTAAATGCGCCATAACAGTGATTGCAGATGAAGTTTTTCTGCACTTTAGATATTGGACAGTTACCATTCTCATCCACAACAACCACCTATGCAGGATAGAATAGAGGCTCATCAAAAAATTGTAGGCCTAAATACACCACAGACAAAACTCAAAGATATACATCTACTAAATCATCACTACAAGTATGCCCTCACTTTTGTATAGAAGGAAACATATGATACATTGGTTTTATTCAGTATGAGAAACGCTAGTGCTGACCAAAATGCTAGTAAAAAAAACTCCAGCCAAATAGTCCTGGTTAAAAGGGTAATATATTATTTCTAGCTCCTTGTAAAAATGTAAAAAATTGGACCATTTTGGCCATTTAAATGACTTAGTACCCAAAACCTAGAGAAGGGTTAATCCCTCCCACCCCCCATATGTTACTGCTCCCCCTTTCCCACACAATAACAGTTAGTGTTCCCCTTCCCCCTCTTTCCTCTCCAGAGAACCCCACCCCCTCTACATCTCCTATGCACTCCTCCCCCCACACAAACAAAATATGTGCACTCAAAGGCACCAACTCAGCTAGAGACAAAAAAGTACGTCTTACACACATAAAAGCACACAGAGAGCCAAACGCCCACAGACGTGCACACAAACACACTTTCAGTCTGTTTTTATAACACAATCTCTCCGAAACACAGAAAGAGTCCACAGAAAGAGTTTAAAATTCAGAGGCACTGACCTTCCCTCCCCTCCCGTCTTGCTCTCTCACTTTACAGGGCGTTCCTGACTTCCTGTTCTTCTTTTTCAGCTGCATGTCCTCGTTGGCCCTCATCTCCTTCTCGTCCAGCAGGCGGGGGGTGTGGAAGTCGCCCTCCTTCCGGATAAGCTGAGGAGCACAGAGAAGAGGGAGAGAGGGCTTTGCGTAAGCCTGCCTGGTGGAGAAAACATACTTTTTTTTTCTCCTGATAGCCTGAAATTTACAAATAGGAATTACCGTACAGATAGCCCCACATTTCAAAACAGAAACAAAACGAGAAAGAAAATATTCCTTGATTTCCTTGATAAGGTTTTCTAAATATATGAAAAAATTAAAATGTGAAGCACAGGATATTTTCTAATCCTTTACAGGATTATTACATTTAAATGTTTTACAATTCAGTCATTTAGCAGACGCTCTTATCCAGAGCGACATACAGTTAGTGAGTGCATAAATTTTTCATACTGGCCCCCCGTGGGAATCGAACCCACAACCCTGGCGTTGCAAGCGCCATGCTCTACCAACTGAGCTACAGGAGGATTATGCTGGGAAAACTAATAATAAACAGTAAAAATAAAAATAACCTTGGCAAAAGACAGTAATACAGAAGGTAACCTCCCTTCATGCCTACTTCTCAAATGATGTACATATCTGGCAGCCTCTTTAAATCATTACTGAAGACTATAATTTAGTTATATTAGCAGCCCACAATAGGCAAGTGCTTGACCTACATAACAAATGCAAGTTACTGCTGAGACCTATCCAATGCGAAATATGTCAATTTCTCATTTGTTGTTCTTTCAGCAGGTGACAATAATAAACCCCTCCTCCCCCTCTGCATTGCCCCGGCGCCTCCTAACCAGGGGTGGACAGCTCATTCCAGATGGCAGGATCATGTGGCTCTGAGGACCGCGGTCTGGGCCATCCCTCTGGGGCGGTGGTCCATGGCCGAGTGGCGCCATCATCTTCTTGGGCGGACCGGCCATGGAGCTGGCCTGCATCAGGGCCATACTGGAGAGAACAGCCTCACAGCCAAGCAACCCTGCCTGGGAACAGAACCGAGCCTGAGTCAGGGAAATCCACTATCAGACATTTAGAAAATATACAGTGAGCTCATTTGTTGTTTTGGCTCAGCCCTCCAACACTTTGGATTTGAACTTATACAATGACTGAGGTTAAAGTGCAGACTGTCAGCTGTATTTTGAGGGCATTTTCTTCTATATAGGGTGAACCGTTTAGAAATTACAGCACTTTTTGTACCTAGTCGCCCCCCCCCCCCATTTTAGGGGACCATAAGTATTGGGACAAATTCACTTGTGTATAACGTAGGCAGAAGTTTTGTATTTGGTCCCAAAGTTAAACGCACAAATATCATACCCCCAAGACATGCTAACCTCTCACCATTAAAACAATATCAGAGGTTTTCATTTTTGGTGGGGGAATGATATTTGTGCGTCTAACTTTCACTCATCATTATTCACGATTCATTGAGGTCAATCCGTTATCATGGTAGCATCCACATTAATATAGAAGTATTTAGAAACATTATATTCTTATTTATAATAAAAGTGACTCAAATGACAATACATTATTATCATTAATTTCTATTGGGCACAAAATAATCTGAAACACAAACAAAACAAACAGCAAATGCATCCAAAAAGTTTATAGAGTCACAAGCTTGATGTAATCATTGAGTGCTAGGAATATGGGACCAAATACTAATCTTTTGACTACTTCAATACACATAAGTGAATTTGTCCCAATACTTTTGGTCCCCTAAAATGGGGGACTACGTACAAAAAATACCCTTAGATTAAAGCTGACAGTCTGCACTTTAACCTCAGTCAATGTATCCTTTAAAATCCCAAGTGTTGGAGTACAGAGCCAAAACAACACGGTTCCAATACTTTTGGAGCTCACTGTATAAATAGAACCAGTATGGGTGTAGAGAGGAGCTAAACAAAGGAGAAAACAAAAACTCAAGACTGCCAGAGGCCGAGTTAGTTACACCAGAAACGGTATGAAGCCCAATGATAAAACAGATGTCAAATATTTTTTTAAATAACATTTGATGACGACAACATCCTGAGTGACAAAAGATAATGTAGCCTAATTGTAGGCATGTTGTTTGTAGCCATTTTATCATTATATATTTTTTTGGAAAACAAACCCATTTCATATGGTCGCGGACTGAGCTGCTGGGCAGGTGTGACATTGCAGTGGGAACGGTATATGTGAGGGCGGGGACAGGGGCGGGGACAAGGTCATCCAGGAATCCGTCAATCAGGATGGTCAGTCTGACGGGAGGCCACACCCACCTCACTCATCTAGCACTAAAACTGAGGAAGAGGACGATGTGGACAAAACATGAAAACACATTCAATAATACTGAAATTATTTTTTTGCGCTAAAACCAGTTAATCAAATTGTAACTACTCCAAATCACACAAAACCCAATTACTCAAAAATAAACATCACCATAATAACTGTAGAAGGTCCTTTGGTTAACTCCTTGTTTGCCTTTTTCACCAAAGGGGTATCCTACAAATAAAGCTAGATCTACTCAGGGTTTTCTAAAGCTAACCAGCTTCAGTTAGCATCACATTCCATCTCATACTTCATCCGTATTACGACGGTGGATATCACTTGTCCGCCTACCGCTAACTGTAGCAGGCTTGTAACTGCGCGTGCATGTCGCACTTGGCTTGTCGAACCCCAAACTCTTAATTGAGACAACGCTGAAACATCAATCCATGGGCGAGTCAGTGCCACAATTTAATTTGTGCCGAAATCAAAATGAAAAGTTACCTTGCAAATTCAGCAGGCTATGGCGTGAAATAGGCTTTTAGAAGTGCTGTCTTAATTTTTTTACTTATCGTTAAATGCCGACTTGTGTGCTTATCAATGCACAACCACAAGCCCCCTTTCTTCCCACTCCTATCGACAAAATAATAGTCATACAAAACAGTTACTGTGCGTGAAGTTTAAAATGCATTCTGTGATTCTGTGATCATGTGATTAACATTACTAAAAAAAAAATTACACAAACATTTGGTTAATAAAATATTTCAAATCAGTTGTCTTCCTCAAATGAAGGGGGTGATGACAATATTTGCAAGAGGGAGGGAATCTGATTTCATGGTACTCAACTCGTGGCTCAGTCACTTCAGTAAGTGGAGTTAGCAGTGAGTTAGCCTGCCCGGAGCAGGTTAGTTCTGAAGGATTCGTTGCCATAGAAATGTACCTGACTAAAAGGTGAGCCACTTTCATATGACCGGTTATCCCGAGTTTAACTCAAGAGTTTACCAAAGTTACCTCGCTAACTCCTCAAAACTGCTTCATAGGATACCCATTTGGTCACTTGGCTATGAATTAAGATTTTGAAAGAGACGCTCAAGTGTCACACCAACACAACACATCTAGCTAGCTAATACCCATAATGGGATGGTCAAGCAATTCAGGTACCCAATTCCAATACCAATTGTGTACATTAACATTGCTAATGTTAGCTAGCTGTTGAAAGGGGTGACCACAATATACCATGAATTTGGGACAAAGAAAGGGCTGATACTGCAAGTTAGCAAGCAAACAGGTTTGAGAATAGGGTTGCTCCATATGATTTTAATCACTTTCTGACTGCACCCCTTTTGATTTGGGCGAAACCTTTCATACATGTTTACCCATGGTGGAAATAGTTGTCAGAAAGTGACTTTTTGGACCTGAATGCCAAAACATTGAGGAGATAGAGGTGCTCAAAGTCGACCTATTTTGCATACCCTATCCTACCATGGGACGTCCATGTCTTCATCACGGAAAACGATAAACAGTTGAGTTTTATATAATTTGAAAGCTTACAAACAGGGTTGTCAAACTATTCTTTGATTTCTTGAAGAAACAAAATGTCTATAATTTAAGCTTTATTACATTTCTCATTTTCACAAATGTTGTAGCTTAGACCCTATCTAAAGTGTTTGTGTTGTGCCTGTCATCGGTTGAGACAGCATACTCTTGAATACAGGGTGGGTGTCATTTCAAACATAGAAATTAATTCCTAGACTGGACCTATCCCTTCAGACCCCTGAAATTTAGCTGATGCACCATTGACATTTAAATAATTTCAATAGGTTTCCTATGAAAGATACAGTTTAATTTATAACAATGGATATTCCCACTCAAGTCAACATTCTGATGTAAAATCTTTGAAATTGTTGCATGTTGCGTTTATATACCACGGCTAAGGGCTGTTCTTATGCACGCAACGTAGAGTGCCTGGATACAGCCCTTAGCCGTGGTATATTGGCCATATACCACAAACCACGAGGTGGCTTATTCTTATTATAAACTGGTTACCGATGTAATTATATATTTAAAATATATTTTGTCATACCTGTTGTATACGGTATGATATACCACGGCTGTCAGCCAATCAGCATTCAGGGCTCGAACCACCCAGTTTATAAATAGCGTTGCTTAGTGCATAAGAACAACCCTTAGCCGTGGTATATTGGTCATATACCACACCCCCTCAGGCCTTATTGCTTAAATATACAATGAGCTGAAACGAGCCACATACGATTCCCCACAAGGCAGCTTCTTGTCATTGTTGCTAGCTATCTGACCATTTAGAATCATAACACACTGGCCACATCGAAGTGTGCACATCATTGTCGTGATGTTGTCAGCCAACCAGTCTACATATTTCCACACTGAGGTTGGAATAATACTGTGAACATGATAATAATGCCCCTTTAGTGCAAGAGCTGTTTAAAAAGTCTGCCTGAAATTTCGGTGGGATGGAGTTTTGGCATGCCTGGTGAAAGAGTTCCAACCCTCTCTGCCAATAACAGCTCGTTTTCATTTTTCCCCTCCCCACTCAGACAGCCTTAGCAAAATTATTGCTTTAGAAATTGCTCTTTGCTAAGAAGCTATTTTTCTTTTTGACCATTTTAATTGAAGACAATCACAGTAAAGTACTTAATCTTTACCCAAAAAATATGTTATATTGAGACAAAAACGCCTGCATTGGACATTTAAGCACCTCAAATCTCCTGAATGTTTTGTCATTCAGGTACAATAAGTCACTTTCTGACCACTTCTACCATGGGCAAATATGCATGGAAGGTTTTGATCAAATCAAAAGGGGTGCAGTCAGAAAGTGATTTTAATCATATGGAACGACCCCATAGGCACATAACTGAAAAACATTTTACAAAAATGAAACCAATGGCACCCACATAGCCGGCAAGCTAATGATCCAAGGAAAACCTCAAACTCTCTTGTATCAACCATTGCTAACACTACATATATATTTGTCATTTCGCAGATGCTCTACCAACTGAACCACACCGGACCTACTGCACCAGCAACCTTTTGATACACTAGCAGCTGATTACAAATAGTAAAGTTAACTAGCTATTTTCCCTGGCAGCAGCTAGCTAGGTAACGTTAGCGTGGCAAGGTTATTGACCATCAAGTAGTGTGAACAACATTTACGTTTGCTAGTTAACTGCCACGGTAGAAATAGTACTTGAAGTTATATTTAAATGACTAACCCAAAAATTGAAAGTATTTCCTCATAACTCACGGAAACAAAACATCGAGCGAATACGAGCTAGCTGTTTCGGGCTAACGTAACAACGACGCTAACGTGGCCTCCACGCACATCAAATTGTACAAACTTCAGTTGCCATCCATCTACAAATCGAAATATGATATCGCTAGGCAATTTCGATGTGATTAGATCCGGATAAATACAGCTAGTTAGATAAAACAACAGTTCGAGGATTGCAATCCAACGAGGAACAAGACAGCAGTTGCAGCAAGACTTAGCGATAAATACCTGATGGTTGATGCGTCCTGTAGTTAGCTACCGTTCTCCCCCTCCCCTGTTGTCTACGCTAACACAAGTCGTGTCACTTATTTTTTGCTTAGAGACGGAGGCAGAATTTCGAAAATATCGTCTGATACACGACTAAACATACAACACATCAAAACATTGGTGATATTCAAACGCTGTTATTTACCTTAAATTTTCCTCGTCTGTCGTGGTTCGTCGCCCGAGTTCCAATTTCTTTGAGTTTACAAACACAGGAAACGCCACCGGATCTGCTCCCCGAGGAGAATCCTGCCATGTGATTGGAGAAAATGGGTTTGCACGTCTACCATGTTGGTGAATGTGAAAACGTTACTCCATTTTAGTTGGTTCAATTAGCTGCCTCAACCACAGATAATTTCAGTTTAGAAGGGGATTCTTTTTTTCCTCAACAGTGCCTGGATTCATGCACACTGATTTTCTTCCACAAAAACATGATTTTCAGCCTTCGCCCTTCCCAAAAAACATAATCAGGCAGAGGCTATGCTAAAACATTGGAGTTCCAATAGGATGTGTGAATCAAAGTATGCAATTTCCAATTTTGTAACTCTGATAACTACAATAATATATGCCCTTTAGTAGACACTTTTGTCCAAATGTGGGAATCAAACACACTACCTGGCATTACAAGCGCCATGCTCTAGCCTCTCAACTGAGCTACAGAGGACCACAAGAGCATTGGCTTTAGAATGTGACCATTTGCTTTGACCAATGCATAGCCTATGGGAGTGTGGTAAATTGAGCCATTTTTAACATTCAGCATCACTAAATAGTATTCTTTCTAACAAAGACATCTACATACACTACCGGTCAAAAGTTTTAGAACACCTACTCATTCAAGGGTTTTTCTTTATATTTTTTTATATTTTCCACATTGTAGAATAATAGTGAAGACATCAAAACTATGAAATAACACTTGGAATCATGTAGTAACCAAAAAAGTGTTAAACAAATCAAAATATATTTTATATTTGAGATTCATCAAATAGTCACCCTTTGCCTTGATGACAGCTTTACACACTCTTGGCATTCTCTCAACCAGCTTCATGAGGTAGTCACCTGGAATTCATTTCAATTAACAGGTCTGTCTTCTTAAAAGTTAATTTGTGGAATTTATTTCCTTCTTAATGCGTTTGAGCCAATCAGTTGTGTTGTGACAAGGTAAGGGGGGTATACAGAAGATAGCCCTATTTGGTAAAAGACCAAGTCCATATTATGGCAAGAACAGCTCAAATAAGCAAAGAGAAACAACAGTCCATCATTACTTTAAGACATGAAGGTCAGTCAATACGGAAAATTGCAAAAGTCGCAAAAAACATCAAGTGCTATGATGAAACTGGCTCTCATGAGGACCGCCACAGGAATGGAAGACGCAGAGTTCTGCAGAGGATAAGTTCATTAGAGTTACCAGCCTCAGAAATTGCAGTCCAAATAAATACATCTCAACATCAACTGTTCAGAGGAGACTGTGTGAATCAGGCCTTCATATGGAGTTGGTCCTTTACCAAATAGGAATATCTTCTGTATACCCCCCCTACCTTGTCACAACACAACTGATTGGCTCAAACGCATTAAGAAGGAAAGAAATAACACAAATGAACTTTTAAGAAGGCAGACCTGTTAATTGAAATGCATTCCAGGTCACTACCTCATGAAGCTGGTTGAGAGAATGCTAAGAGTGTGCAAAGCTGTCATCAAGGCAAAGGGTGGCAATTTGATGAATCTCAATAACATACAGCTGGCGGGTTTTACGCTGTATCGGATGGATAGAATGGCAGCCTCTGGTAAGACAAACACTGCTACTCCTACTGCCCTTTCCTCGTCTGATCATGTGTTCTCGCATACCCCGAGAGCATCTGGTCAGCGGGGCGGTGGCACAGGAATCCTCATCTCTCCCAAGTGGACATTCTCTCTTTTCCCCCTGACCCATCTGTCTATCTCCTCATTTGAATTCCATGCTGTCACAGTCACTAGCCCATTCAAGCTTAACATCCTTATCATTTATCGCCCTCCAGGTTCCCTTGGAGAGATCACCAATGAGCTTGACGCCTTGATAAGTTCCTTTCCTGAGGATGGCTCACCCCTCACAGTTCTGGGTGACTTTAACCTCCCTACGTCTGCCTTTGACTCATTTCTCTCTGCCTCCTTCTTTCCACTCCTTTGCTCTTTTGACCTCACCCTCTCACCGTCCCCCCCTACTCACAAGGCAGGCAATACGCTTTACCTCATCTTTACTAGATGCTGTTCTTCTACTAATCTCACTGCAACTCCCCTCCAAGTCTCCGACCACTACTTTGTATCCTTTTCTCTCTCGCTCTCCTCCAACACTACTCACTCTGCCCCTACTCAGATGGTAATGTGCCGTAGCAACCTTCGCTCTCTCTCTCCCGCTACTCTCTCCTCTTCCATCCTATCATCTCTTCCCTCTGCTAAATCCTTCTCCCTCCGATCTCCTGATTCTGCCTCCTCAACCCTCCTCTCCTCCCTTTCTGCATCTTTTGACTCTCTATGTCCCATATCCTCCCGGCCGGCTCGGTCCTTCCCTCCTGCTCCGTGGCTTGACGACTCATTGCGAGCTCACAGAACAGGGCTCCGGGCAGCCGAGCGGAAATGGAGGAAAACTAGACTCCCTGCGGACCTGTCATCTTTTCACTCCCTCCTCTCTACATTTTCTTCCTCTGTTTCTGCTGCTAAAGCCACTTTCTACCACTCTACATTTCAAGCCTCTGCCTCTAACCCTAGGAAGCTCTTTGCCACCTTCTCCTCCCTGCTGAATCCTCCTCCTCCTCCCCCTCCCTCCTCCCTCTCTGTGGATGACTTCGTCAATCATTTTGAAAAGAAGGTTAACGACATCCGATCCTCATTTATTAAGTCAAATGACACCGCTGGTCCTGCTCACACTGCCCTACCCTATGCTTTGACTTCTTTCTCCCCTCTCTCTCCAGATGAAATCTTGTGACTTGTGACGGCCGGCCACCCAACAACCTGCCCGCATGACCCTATCTCCTCCTCTCTTCTACAGACCATTTCCGGAGACCTTCTCCCTTACCTTACCTCACCTCGCTCATCAACTCATCCTTGACCGCTGGCTATGTCCCTTCCGTCTTCAAGAGAGCGAAAGTTGCACCCCTCCTCAAAAAACCTACACTCGATCCCTCCGATGTCAACAACTACAGACCAGTATCCCTTCTTTCTTTTCTCTCCAAAACTCTTGAGCATGCCGTCTCTAGCCAACTCTCCTGCTATCTCTCTCAGAATGACCTTCTTGATCCAAACCAGTCAGGTTTCAAGACTGGTCATTCAACTGAGACTGCTCTTCTCTGTGTCACGGAGGCTCTCCACACTACTAAAGCTAACTCTTTCTCCTCTGTTCTTATCCTATCTGCTGCCTTTGATACTGTGAACCATTTACATTTTAGTCATTTAGCAGACACTCTTATCCAGAGTGACTTACTGTTAGTGAATGAATACATTAGTTTTTTCATACTGGCCCCCCGTGGGAATCGAACCCACAACCCTGGCGTTGCAAGCGCCATGCTCTACCAACTGAGCTACACGGGGCACCTCCTCGCCACCCTCTCTGAGTTGGGCATCTCCGGCGCTGCTCACTCTTGGATTGCGTCCTACCTGACAGGTCGCTCCTACAAGGTGGCGTGGCGAGAATCTGTCTCCGCACCACATGCTCTCACCACTGGTGTCCCCCAGGGCTCAGTTCTAGGTGCTCTCCTATTCTCTAAGTCACTTGGCTCTGTCATATCCTCACATGGTCTCTCCTATCATTGCTACGCAGACAACACACAATTAATATTCTCCTTTCCCCCTTCTGATAATCAGGTGGCGAATCGCATCTCTGCATGTCTGGCAGACATATCAGTGTGGATGTCGGATCACCACCTAAAGCTGAACCTCGGCAAGAAGGAGCTGCTCTTCCTCCCGGAGAAGGACTGCCCGCTCCATGATCTCGCCATCACGGTTGACAACTCCATTGTGTCCTCCTCCCAGAGTGCAAAGAACCTTGTCGTGACCCTGGATAACACCCTGTCGTTCTCCACTAACATCAAAGCAGTGACCCGATCCTGCAGGTTCATGCTCTACATTCGCAGAGTACGACCCTACCTTACACAGAAAGCGGCACAGGTCCTAATCCAGGCACTTGTCATCTCCCGTCTGGATTACTGCAACTTGCTGTTGGCTGTGCTCCCTGCCTGTGCCATTAAACCCCTACAACTTATCCAGAACGCTGCAGACCGTCTGGTGTTCAACCTTCCCAAGTTCTCTCATGTCACCCCGCTCCTCCGCACACTCCACTGGCTTCCAGTTGAAGCTCACATCTACTACAAAACCATGGTGCTTGCCTACGGAGCTGTGAGGGGAACGGCATCTCCTTACCTTCAGGCTCTGATCAGACCCTACACCCAAACGAGGGCACTACGTTCATCCACCTCTGGCCTGCTAGCCCCCCTACCTCTACGGAAGCACAGTTCCCGCTCAGCCCAGTCAAAGCTATTCCCTGCTCTGGCATCCCAATGGTGGAACAAGCTCCCCCACGACGCCAGGACAGCGGAGTCACTGACCACCTTCCGGAGACACTTGAAACCCTACCTCTTTAAGGAATACCTGGAATAGTCTAACAGTAATCCTTCTACCCCCCCCCCCCCCCCCCCCCCCCCCCCCTCCCCCAGTGGTAGTTGTCCCACTGGCTATCCTAAGTTGAATGCACCAATTTGTAAGTCACTCTGGATAAGAGCGTCTGCTAAATGACTTAAATGTAAATGTAAGACAAGGGGTGGTGGTCTACGTATATTTGTAAACAACAACTGATGCACAATATCTAAGGAAGTCTCGAGGTTTTGCTCACCTGAGCTAGAGTATCTCATGATAAGCTGTAGACCACACTATCTACCAAGAGAGTTTACATCTATATTCTTCGTAGCTGTCGATTTACCACCACAAACCGATGCTGGCACTAAGACCGCACTCAATGAACTGTATTTGGCCATAAGCAAACAGGAAAACGCTCATCAAGAGGCGGCGCTCCTAGTGGCCGGGGACTTTAATGCAGGGAAACTTAAATCTGTTTTACCTCATATCTACCAGCATGTTAAATGTGCAACTAGAGGGGAAAAATCTCTAGACCACCTTTACTCCACACACAGAGACGCGTACAAAGCTCTCCCTCGCCCTCCATTTGGCAAATCTGACCATAATTCTATCCTCCTGAATCCTACTTACAAGCAAAAACTAAAGCAGGAAGCACCAGTGACTCAGTCAATAAAAAAGTGGTCAGATGAAGCAGATGCTAAGCTACAGGACTGTTTTGCTAGCACAGACTGGAATATGTTCTGGGATTCTTCTGATGGCATTGAGGAGTACACCACATCAGTCACTGGCTTCATCAATAAGTGCATCGATGACGTCGTCCCCACAGTGACTGTACGTACATACCCCAACCAGAAGCCATGGATTACAGGCAACATCCGCACTGAGCTAAAGGAGCGGGATTCTAACCCGGAAGCTTATAAGAAATCCTGCTATGCCCTCTGACGAACCATCAAACAGGCAAAGCGTCAATACAGGACTAAGATCGAATCGTAGTACACCGGCTCCGACGCTTGTCGGATGTGGCAGGGCTTGCAAACTATTACAGATTACAAAGGGAAGCACAGCCGCGAGCTGCCCAGGACACAAGCCTACCAGACGAGCTAAATTACTTTAATTCTCGCTTCGAGGCAAGTAACACTGAAACATGCATGAGAGCATCAGCTGTTCCGGACGACTGTGTGATCACGCTCTCCGTAGCCGATGTGAGTAAGACCTTTAAACAGGTCAGCATTCACAAGGCCGCAAGGCCAGACGGATTACCAGGACGTGTACTCCGAGCGTGCGCTGACCAACTGGCAAGTGCCTTCACTGACATTTTCAACCTCTCCCTGTCTGAGTCTTTAATACCAACATGTTTCAAGCAGACCATCATAGTCCCTGTGCCCAAGAACACTAAGGTAACCTGCCTAAATTACTACCGATCCGTAGCACTCACATCTGTAGCCATGAAGTGCTTTGAAAGGCTGTTCATGGCTCACTTGAACACCATTATCCCAGAAACCCTAGACCCACTCCAATTTGCATACCGCCCCAACAGATCCACAGATGATGCAATCTCTATTGCGCTCCACACTGCCCTTTCACACCTGGACAAATGGAACACCTATGTGTGAATGCTATTCATTGACTACAGCTCAGCGTTCAACACAATAGTGCCCTCAAAGCTCATCACTAAACTAAGGACCATGGGACTAAACACCTCCCTCTGCAACTGGATCATGGACTTCCTGACGGGCCGCCCCCAGGTGGTAAGAGTAGGTAACAACACATCCGCCACACTGATCCTCAACACGGGGGCCCCTCAGGGGTGCGTGCTCAGTCCCCTCCTGTACTCCCTGTTTACTCATGACTGCATGGCCAGGCACGACTCCAACAGTTTGCCAATGACACAACATTGGTAGGCCTGATCACCGACAACGACGAGACAGCCTATAGGGAGGAGGTCAGAGACCTGTTCGTGTGGTGCCAGGACAACAACCTCTCCCTCAAAGGCAAAGGAGATGATTGTGGACTACAGGAAAAAGAAAAGGACCGAGCATGCCCCCATTCTCATCGACGGGGCTTTAGTGGAGCAGGTTGAGAGCTTCAAGTTCCTTGGTGTCCACATCACCAACAAACTAACATGGTCCAAGCACACCAAGACAGTCGTGAAGAGGGCACGACAAAACCTATTCCCCCTAAAGATTTGGCATGGGTCCTCAGATCCTCAAAAGGTTCTACAGCTGCACCATCGAGAGCATCCTGACTGGTTGCATCACTGCCTGGTATGGCAACTGCTCGGCCTCCGACCGCAAGGCACTACAGAGGGTAGTGCGTATGGCCCAGTACATCACTGGGGCCAAGCTTCCTGCCATCCAGGACCTCTATACCATGCGGTGTCAGAAGAAGGCCCTAAAAATTGTCAAAGACTCCAGCCACCTGAGTCATAGACTGTTCTCTTTGCTACCGCACGGCAAGCGGTACTGGAGCGGCAAGTCTAGGTCAGAGGCTTCTAAACAGCTTCTACCCCCAAGCCATAAGACTCCTGAACATCTAATCAAATGGCTACCCAGACTATTTGCATTGCTGCTACTACATGTACATATTACCTCAATTACCTTGACTAACCGGTGCCCCCTTACATTGACTCTGTACCGGTACCCGCTGTATATAGCCTCGCTATTGTTATTTTTACTGCTGCTCTTAATTATTTGTAAATTTAATTTCGTATTATTTTATATTGTATTTTTAGTGCTTTTTTTTTGTATTCTTTCTTAAAACTGCATTGTTGGTTAAGGGCTTGCAAGTAAGCATTTCACTGGAAGGTCTTCACCTGTTGTATTCGGCGCATGTGACAAATACAATTTGATTTGATTTGTTTTGATTCCATGGTCGAATTGCTGCAAAGAAACCACTACTAAAGGACACCAATAAGAAGAAGAGACTTGCTAGGGCCAAGAAACACGAGCAATGGACATTAGACCGGTGGAAATGTGTCCTTTGGTCTGGAGTCCAAATTGGAGATTTTTGGTTCCAACTGCCATGTCTTTGTGAGATGCGGTGTGGGTGAACAGATAATCTCTGCATGTGTATTTCCCACCGTAAAGCATGGAGGAGGAGGTGTTATGGTGTGGGGGGTGCTTTGCTGGTGACACTGTCTGTGATTTAATTAGAATTCAAGGCACACTTAACCAGCATGGCTACCACAGCATTCTGCAGCGAAACGCCATCCCATCTGGTTTGGGCTTAGTGGGAATATCATTTGTTTTTCAACAGGACAATGACCCAACACACCTCCAGGTGGTGTAAGGGCTATTTTACCAAGAAGGAGAGTGATGGAGTGCTGCATCAGATGACTTGGCCTCCACAATCCACTGACCTCAACCAAATTGAGAGTTTGAGATGAGTCGGACCGCAGAGTGAAGGAAAAGCAGCCAACAAGTGCTCAGCATGTGTGGGAACTCCTTCAAGACTGTTGGAAATGCATTCTAGGTGAAGCTGGTTGAGAGAATGCCAAGAGTGTGCAAAGCTGTCATCAACGCTGGCTATTTGAAGAATCTCAAATATAAAATATATTTTGATTTGTTTAACACTTTTCTGGTTACTACATGATTCCATATGTGTTATTTCATAGTTTTGATGTCTTCACTATTATTTTACAATGTAGAAAATAGTAAAAAAATTAAGAAAATCCTTGAATGAGTAGGTGTTCTAAAACCTTTGACCGGTAGTGTATATTTCAGGCTGTTCTGTATCCCTAGAAATAATCAGAATTCATGTAAACATTACAGTTTTGAAAACATATCTTGTCCAAAAAAAGTGGTCTCTTGGCACAACTTACACCGGTTATGGGCTAAATTGAGTCGCAGGACAGGGTAAGTTAAGCCGCCTACACATTTCTGTACTGAATGAAATATTACCACTACCTTTCTAAAACCATGTCTATCTTTATTTCCCAACCACAATTCACTTACCCTTACCCTATTCCCATTGGCTCAATTTAGCGACCAGTGTTTTTTACCTAACTTGCTCACCACTTTTTCCATGTGGTTTCTTCCTTCACAGACTCCATGAAATTATTATCTCTTCCTAAATATTTGGTCAAATGATACATTTTGTGTAGGCTATGGTTTCCTAGAAACAAGGGTGGCTCAACTTACCCCACTCCCTCCTACTCCAGTTTGTAGGTGCACTGTGCAAGAGTGAGCTACCAGCAGGCAGCCCACAGAACTAAAGCCTACGCATCAGATCAGATTGTGGAGCTAATTTAAGTTTTCAGGTCTCAGGCAATGTTATTCATCATATAGTATCAGTGGTGTAAAGAACTTAAGAAAAATACTTTAAAGTACTACTTAAGTAGCTTTTTAGGGTATCTGTACTTTACTTTACTATTTATATTTTTGACATCTTTTACTTTTACTTCACTACATTCTTAAAGAAAATAATATACTTTTTACTCCATACATTTTCCCTGACACCCAAAATTACTCATGACATTTTGAATGCTTAGCAGCACAGGAAAATTGTCCAATTCACACACTTATCAAGAGAACATCCCTTGTCATCCCTACTGCCTCTGATCTGACGGACTCACCAAACACACATGCTTTGTTTGTAAATGACGTCTGAGTGTTGGAGTGTGACCCTGGCTATCTGTAAATAACAAAAACAACAAAATGGTGGCATCTGGTTTGCTTAATATAAGGAATTTTAAATGATTCATACTTTCATTTTGATACTTAAGTATATTTTAGCAATTACATTGACTTTTTATACTTAAGTACAGTGGGGGGAAAAAGTATTTGATCCCCTGCTGATTTTGTACGTTTGCCCACTGACAAAGAAATGATCAGTCTATCATTTTAATGGTAGGTTTATTTGAACAGTGAGAGACAGAATAACAACAAAAACGCATGTCAAAAATGTTATAAATTGATTTGCATTTTAATGAGGGAAATAAGTATTTGACCCCCTCTCAATCAGAAAGATTTCTGGCTCCCAGGTGTCTTTTATACAGGTAATGAGCTGAGATTAGGAGCACACTCTTAAAAGGAGTGCTCCTAATCTCAGTTTGTTACATGTATAAAAGACACCTGTCCACAGAAGCAATCAATCAATCAGATTCCAAACTTTCCACCATGGCCAAGACCAAAGAGTCTCCAAGGATGTCAGGGACAAGATTGTAGACCTACACAAGGCTGGAATGGGCTACAAGACCATCGATAAGCAGCTTGGTGAGAAGGTGACAACAGTTGGTGCGATTATTCGCAAATGGAAGAAACACAAAAGAACTGTCAATCTCTCTCGGCCTGGGGCTCCGTGCAAGATCTCACCTCGTGGAGTTGCAATGATCATGAGAACGGTGAGGAATCAGCCCAGAACTACACGGGAGGATCTTGTCAATGATCTCAAGGCAGCTGGGACCATAGTCACCAAGAAAACAATTGGTAACACACTACGCCGTGAAGGACTGAAATCCTGCAGCGCCCGCAAGGTCCCCCTGCTCAAGAAAGCACATAAACATGCCCATCTGAAGTTTGCCAATGAACATCTGAATGATTCAGTGGAGAAGTGGGTGAAAGTGTTGTGGTCAGATGAGACCAAAATTGAGCTCTTTGGCATCAACTCAACTCGCCGTGTTTGGAGGAGGAGGAATGCTGCCTATGACCCCAAGAACACCATCCCCACCGTCAAACATGGAGGTGGAAACATTATTCTTTGGGGTTGTTTTTCTGCTAAGGGGACAGGACAACTTCACTGCATCAAAGGGACGATGGACGGGGCCATGTACCGTCAAATCTTGGGTGAGAACCTCTTTCCCTCAGCCAGGGCATTGAAAGTGGGTCGTGGATGGGTATTCCAGCATGACAATGACCCAAAACACACGCCCAAGGCAACAAAGGAGTGGCTCAAGAAGAAGCACATTAACGTCCTGGAGTGGCCTAGCCAGTCTCCAGACCTTAATCCCATAGAAAATCTGTGGAGGGAGCTGAAGGTTCGAGTTGCCAAACGTCAGCCTCGAAACCTTAATGACTTGGAGAAGATCTGCAAAGAGGAGTGGGACAAAATCCCTCCTGAGATGTGTGCAAACCTGGTGGCCAACTACAAGAAACGTCTGACCTCTGTGATTGCCAACAAAGGTTTTGCCACCAAGTACTAAGTCATGTTTTGCAGAGGGGTCAAATACCCCTCATTAAAATGCAAATCAATTATAAAATTTTTGACATGCATTTTTCTGGATTTTTTTGTTCTTATTCTGTCTCTCACTGTTCAAATAAACCTACAATTAAAATTATAGACTGATCGTGTCTTTGTCAGTGGGCAAACATACAAAATCAGCAGGGGATCAAATACTTTTTTCCCTCACTGTATATTTAAAACCAAATACTTTTAGACTTTTACTCAATTAGTATTTTACTGGGTGACTTTCACTTTTACTTGAGTAATATTCTATTAAGGCAACTTTACTTTTACTCAAGTATGACAATTGGGTACTTTTTCCACCACTGTATAGTATATACACTGCTCAAAAAAATAAAGGGAACACTTAAACAACACAATGTAACTCCAAGTCAATCACACTTCTGTGAAATCAAACTGTCCACTTAGGAAGCAACACTGATTGACAATAAATTTCACATGCTGTTGTGCAAATGGAATAGACAACAGGTGGAAATTATAGGCAATTAGCAAGACACCCCCAATAAAGGACTGGTTTTGCAGGTGATGACCACAAACCACTTCTCAGTTCCTATGCTTCCTGGCTGATGTTTTGGTCACTTTTGAATGCTGGCGGTGCTTTCACTCTAGTGGTAGCATGAGACGGAGTCTACAACCCACACAAGTGGCTCAGGTAGTGCAGCTCATCCAGGATGGCACATCAATGCGAGCTGTGGCAAGAAGGTTTGCTGTGTCTGTCAGCGTAGTGTCCAGAGCATGGAGGCGCTACCAGGAGACAGGCCAGTACATCAGGAGACGTGGAGGAGGCCGTAGGAGGGCAACAACACAGCAGTAGGACTGCTACCTCCGCCTTTGTGCAAGGAGGAGCAGGAGGAGCACTGCCAGAGCCCTGCAAAATGACCTCCAGCAGGCCACAAATGTGCATGTGTCTGCTCAAACGGTCAGAAACAGTCTCCATGAGGGTGGTATGAGGGCCCGACGTCCACAGGTGGGGGTTGTGCTTACAGCCCAACACCGTGCAGGACGTTTGGCATTTGCCAGAGAACACCAAGATTGGCAAATTCGCCACTGGCGCCCTGTGCTCTTCACAGATGAAAGCAGGTTCACACTGAGCACATGTGACAGACGTGACAGAGTCTGGAGACACCGTGGAGAACGTTCTGCTGCCTGCAACATCCTCCAGCATGACCGGTTTGGCGGTGGGTCAGTCATGGTGTGGGGTGGCATTTCTATGGGGGACCGCACAGCCCTCCATGTGCTCGCCAGAGGTAGCCTGACTGCCATTAGGTACCGAGATGAGATCCTCAGACCCCTTGTGAGACCATATGCTGGTGCGGTTGGCCCTGGGTTCCTCCTAATGCAAGACAATGCTAGACCTCATGTGGCTGGAGTGTGTCAGCAGTTCCTGCAAGAGGAAGGCATTGATGCTATGGACTGGCCCACCCGTTCCCCAGACCTGAATCCAATTGAGCACATCTGGGACATCATGTCTTGCTCCATCCACCAACGCCACGTTGCACCACAGACTGTCCAGGAGTTGGCGGATGCTTTAGTCCAGGTCTGGGAGGAGATCCCTCAGGAGACCATCCGCCACCTCATCAGGAGCATGCCCAGGCGTTGTAGGGAGGTCATACAGGCACGTGGAGGCCACACACACTACTGAGCCTCATTTTGACTTGTTTTAAGGACATTACATCAAAGTTGGATCAGCCTGTAGTGTGGTTTTCCACTTTAATTTTGAGGGTGACTCCAAATCCAGACCTCCATGGTTTGATAAATTTGATTTCCATTGATCATTTTTGTTTGATTTTGTTGTCAGCACATTCAACTATGTAAAGAAAAAAGTATTTAATAAGATTATTTCATTCATTCAGATCTAGGATGTGTTATTTTAGTGTTCCCTTTATTTTTTTGAACAGTGTAGTTCACCAAACCAACTCCTCCAGTTCTAGTTATTTAGAAGAACATTACACAACTTCGACCTCCAAGAAGTTCGTGATGCATTTCTGTGTAGGCCTAACCCTATTTGTCAGTAGCTAGGTTTCCATCCAATTGGCGACAGACATCATGCGAATATTCTAGAATCCGCATTAAAGAAAATAGGCAAATTATCCCACCAGTGGTAGGCCTACGTTTCCATCAAATGGACTTATTGCGGATAAAAATCAGTGCGTGATACACATCGATCATCATGGCACCAGAATAAGACCCTTGATATTTATTGGAAAGCAGCATCAAGCTCATCACCGTGCACTTTCACCAACCTGTGAAGTTCATCATAACTTATTTCATCGGTAACCTAATAAACTGCATGTTTTCCCGTGTCATAGTGGGAGGACCACACACCATATCATCGCGTGACTCCAAATTTACTTAGATGTGGTTATTATATCAATATTTGAGCATAAAGGCGTTTCCAACGCCATTTCCCACATAATACATTTTACCAACACAAAATGATCCCACCATGTTGAACAAACAAATTAGGGTACTTTGGGGCGGGACGCTCCCTGTGGTAAGACCCACCCCCCACAAGATGATGTCATATTTGTTTATATTATGCTAATTAGATTTCCACGTGGTGCGGACATCGACCTTAGGGGGTTAATTGAGTTGTCTACTTCCTCTCATTTGGCTGAACTAAATGCCTTTGAGCGTAGACATAAAATCTATCACAAATGCAGGATCAGATAGCTGTGTGCATTTCCATCGGGGTGTATCACAGGTGAGTGTACTCTTCGCCACTTGTCTTCCACATAGATAGGATCCAGGGGGCAGGGTTGACTGAACAGTAATGCAAACACACACAGTTATACAGCTAGCTGTACATCTTTATTTAAACTTTGCTGCTGATGGCATTATTGTTGCAAACTCTACCTAGTTCTCACACTGCTACATATTGTGTCTGCAAAAATAGTTCAGGAATCTATGAGGTGTCTCCACAGCTGCACCGAATATCAAACTTCAATAGAGGCTTATGAATGAAAGAAGCATTGGGTTTTTGAAAGGTCTGCATGTATTCTAGGATTTTGTCTGAATCATCTCTTCTGATAACTACAGTGGGGAGAACAAGTATTTGATACACTGCCGATTTTGCAGGGTTTCCAGAAAATCACATTGTATGATTTTTAAGTAATTAATTTGCATTTTATTGCATGTCATAAGTATTTGATACATCAGAAAAGCAGAACTTAATATTTGGTACAGAAACCTTTGTTTGCAATTACAGAGATCATATGTTTCCTGTAGGTCTTGACCAGGTTTGCACACACTGCAGCAGGGACTTTGGCCCACTCCTCCATACAGACCTTCTCCAGATCCTTCAGGTTTCGGGGCTGTCGCTGGGCAATACGGACTTTCAGCTCCCTCCAAAGATTTTCTATTGGGTTCAGGTCTGGAGACTGGCTAGGCCACTCCAGGACCTTGAGATGCTTCTTACGGAGCCACTCCTTAGTTGCCCTGGCTGTGTGTTTCGGGTCGTTGTCATGCTGGAAGACTCAGCCACAACCCATCTTCAATGCTCTTACTGAGGGAAGGAGGTTGTTGGCCAAGATCTCGCGATACATGGCCCCATCCATCCTCCCCTCAAAACGGTGCAGTCGTTCTGTCCCCTTTGCAAAAAAGCATCCCCAAAGAATGATGTTTCCACCTCCATGCTTCACGGTTGGGATGGTGTTCTTGGGGTTGTACTCATCCTTCTTCTTCCTCCAAACACGGCGAGTGGAGTTTAGACCAAAAAGCTCATCAGACCTCATGACCTTCTCCCATTCCTCCTCTGGATCATCCAGATGGTCATTGGCAAACTTCAGACGGGCCTGAACCTGAGCTGGCTTGAGCAGGGGGACCTTGCGTGCGCTGCAGGATTTTAATCCATGACGGCGTAATGTGTTACTAATTGTTTTCTTTGAGACTGTGGTCCCAGCTCTCTTCAGGTCATTGACCAGGTCCTGCCGTGTAGTTCTGGGCTGATCCCTCACCTTCCTCATGATCATTGATGCCCCACAAGGTGAGAACTTGCATGGAGCCCCAGACCGAGGGTAATTGACCGTCATCTTGAACTTCTTCCATTTTCTAATAATTGCGCCAACAGTTGTTACCTTCTCACCAAGCTGCTTGCCTATTGTCCTGTAGCCCATCCCAACCTTGTGCAGGTCTACAATTTTATCCCTGATGTCCTTACACAGCTCTCTGGTCTTGGCCATTGTGGAGAGGTTGGAGTCTGTTTGATTGAGTGTGTGGACAGGTGTCTTTTATACAGGTAACGAGTTCAAACAGGTGCAGTTAATACAGGCAATGAGTGGAGAACAGGAGGGCTTCTTAAAGAAAAACAAACAGGTCTGTGAGAGACAGAATTCTTACTGGTTGGTAGGTGATCAAATACTTATGTCATGCAATAAAATGCAAATTAATTACTTAAAAATCATACAATGTGATTTTCTGGATTTTTGTTTTAGATTCTGTCTCTCTCTGCCTATGATAAAAATTACAGACCTCTACATGCTTTGTAAGTAGGAAAACCTGCAAAATCGGCAGTGTATCAAATACTTGTTCTCCCCACTGTAGGTACTCTTATCTCAACCTGTTGATCATTGAGAAAGTTACAGACGCACAAATATCATACCCCCCAAAAACACAATACATTATTTACCATTCATTTCTATTGGGCACAAAATAATCTGAAACAGAACCAAAACAAACAGCAAATGTATCCAACCAGTTTGTAGAGTCACAAGCTTGATGCAATCATTGCATGCTAGGAATATGGGACCAAATACTAAACTTTTGACTACTTTAATACACAGTGAATTGGTCCCAATACGTTTGGTCCCCTAAAATGAGGGGACTATGTACATAAAGTGGTGTAATTTCTAAATGGTTCACCTAATATGGATGAAAATACCCTCAAATTAAAGCTGACAGTCTGCACTTTCACCTCATAGTCATTGTATCATGCTGGAGTACAGAGCCAAAACAACAGATGTGTCACTGTCCCAATACTTTTGAAGCTCACTGTTTATGGGCATTGTCAAACCATTGATCTCAGGTTGTCCATCTGGGAGGCCCCGGTGCACAACTGAGCAAGAGGACAAATACATTAGAGTGTCTAGTTTGAGAAACAGGTGCTTGACGGGTCCTCAACTGGCAGCTTAATTAAATAGTACCCACAACACACAAGTCTCAACGTCAACAGTGAAGAGGCGACTCCGGGATGCTGACCTTCTAGGCAGAGTTGCAAAGAAAAAGACATATCTCAGACTGGCCAATAAAAAGAAAAGATTAAGATGGGCAGTCTGAGATATGGCTTTTTCTTTGCAACTCTGTCTAGAAGGTCAGCATCCCGGAGTCACCTCTTCACTGTTGACGTTGAGACTGGTGTTTTACGGGTACTATTTAATGAAGCTGCTAGTTGAGGACCTGTGAGGCGCCTGTTTCTCAAACTAGACACTCTAATGTATTTGTCCTCTTGCTCAGTTGTGCACCGGGACCTCCCACTCCTCTTTCTATTCTGATTAGAGCCAGTTTGCGCTGTTCTGTGAAGGGAGTAATACACAGCGTTGTACGAGATCTTCAGTTTCTTGGCAATTTCTCGCATGGCATAGCCTTCATTTCTCAGAACAAGAATAGACTGACGAGTTTCAGAAGAAAGTTGAACTCACAATTGCTGATGCTCCAGATACTCAACTAGTCTCAAGAAGGCCAGTGTTATTGCTTCTTTAATCAGCACAACAGTTTTCAGCTGTGCTAACATAATTGCAAAAGGGTTTTCTAATGATCAATTAGCCTTTTAAAATGATAAACTTGGATTAGCAAACACAACGTGCCATTGGAACACAGGTCTGATGGTTGCTGATAATGGGCCTCTGTACGCCTATGTAGATATTCCATTAAAAATCAGCCGTTTCCAGCTACAATAGCCATTTACAACATGAACAATGTCTACACTGTATTTCTGATCAATTTTATGTTATTTGAATGGACCAAAAAATTGCTTTTCTTTCGAAAACAAGGACATTTCTAAGTGACCCCAAACTTTTGAACGGTAGTGTACCTCATTTACATAACTATTCAGACCCTTTGCTATCAGACACGAAATTGAGCTCAGGTGCATCCTGTTTCAATTGATCATCCTGGAGATGTTTCTACAACTTGATTGGAGTCCAACTGTGGTAAATTCAATTGATTGGACATTATTTGGAAAGGCACACACGTTTCTACAACTTGATTGGAGTCCACCTGTCCCACAGTTGACGGTGCATGTCAGAGCAAAAACCAAGCCATGAGGTCGAAGGTATTGTCTGAGCTCCGAGACAGGATTGTGTCGAGGCACAGATCTGGGGAAGGGTACCAAAACATTTCTGCAGCATTGTGTCACGTCTACTCCCGCTCCCCCTCTCCGGCGCTCGAGGTCGCCAGTTGACTGTTCATTATGCACACCTGTCACCATCGTTACGCACACCTGCGCGGTATTATGAGACTCACCTGGACTCAATCACCTTCCTGATTACCTCCCCTATATATGCCTTCCCTAGGCGTCATTGATTCTGTTCCTGTGTTTCATGTCTGTACGCTACTCGTGTTTCTTGTTTTGTTCCATGTTTCATTTATTATTAAATTCACTCCCTGTACTTGCTTCCCGAGTCTGAGCGTACACGTTACACATTGAAGGTCCCCAAGAACACAGTGGCCTCCATCATTTTTAAATGGAAGAAGTTTGGAACTACCAAGACTCTTCCTAGAGCTGGCCGCCAGGCCAAACTGAGCAATCAGGGGAGAAGGGCCTTGGTCAGGGAGGTGACCAAGAACTCAATGGTCACTCTGGCAGAGCTCCAGAGTTCCCCTGTGACGATGGGAGAACCTTCCAGAAGGACAATCATCTCTGCAGCACTCCACCAATCAGGCCTTTATGGTAGAGTGACAAGATGGAAGCCACTCCTCAGTAACAGGCACATGACAGCCCACTTGGAGTTTGCCAAAAAGCACCTAAAGGACTCTCAGACAATGAGAAACAAGATTCTCTGGTCTGATGAAACCAAGATTGAAGTCTTTGGCCTGAATGCCAAGCGTCACGTCTGGAGGAAACCTGGAACCATCCCTACGGTGAAGCATAGTGGTGGCAACATCATGCTGTGGGGATGTTTTTCAGCGGCAGGGAAAGATGAAAGGAGCAAAGTACAGAGAGCTCCTTGATGAAAACCTGCTCCAGAGCACTCAGGACTTCAGACTGGGGCGAAGGTTCACCTTCCAAGAGGACAACAACCCTAAGCACACAGCCAAGACAATGCAGAAGTGCCTTCGGGACAAGTCTCTGAATGTCCTTGAGTGGCCCAGCCAGAGCCCAGACTTGAACCTGAACCAGGGACACATGCTCAGCGCGCGTAGCGTAATACACCAGAATGTCATCGATGTAGACCACTACACCGTGACCAAGCATGTCCCGAAACACCTCGTTCACAAAGGACTGGAAAACGGATGGAGCATTCATCAAACCATACGGCATCACCAGCTATTCGTAATGCCCCGTGGTTGTGCTGAATGCTGTCTTCCATTCGTCCCCCTCTCGGACACGCACCAGGTTATATGCACCACGGAGATCTAATTTTGTGAAGAAGCGCGCCCCATGCATTGACTCGATCACAGATGGGATGAGGGGCAGAGGATAACTATAACGTATTGTCCCCTTGTTCAATGCTCGGTAATCAATGCACGGGCGCAGACCTCCGTCTTTCTTCTTCACAAAAAAGAAACTTGAGGAGGCGGGCGAAGTGGAGGGACGTATGAAGCCCTGGCGCAGGGACTCGGAGACGTATGTCTCCATCGCCTCCGTTTCAGCCTGCAACAGGGGATATACATGACTCCTAGGAGGCACAGCATCTACTCGTAGGTTTATCGCACAAGGTTTATCGCCCCGATGAGGTGGTAATTTGGTCGCCTACATTTTGGAAAACGCGTGCGCCAAATCAAGGTATTCGGGGGGGATGCGCACGGTGGAGGAAGTGTCTGGACTTTCCACCGTGGTTGCACCAACGGAAACAGCTAGACACCTACCCTGACACTCTCGCGACCACCCCATGAGAACCCTCTGTGGCCATGAAAAGTTGGGGTTGTGTAGTGCTAACCAGGGAAGACCCAACACAACAGGGAAATCGGGGGACAAAATAATAAAAAATGTGACGTGCTCTCTATGGATCCTTTGGGTAACGATCGTGACTGGTGCTGTAACTTCCCTAACGAACCCTGACCCTAATGGTCGACTGTCAAGTGCTTTGATTGGCAGTGGAGTGGATAGGGGAACCAATGGAATACCTAGACTTAGAGCTAATGACCTGTCCATAAAGTTCCCAGCTGCGCCTGAATCTACCAGCGCCTTACACTGGGAAACTACGGGGTAGTCAGGGAATGTGACGTGTATGGTGCAGTGTGCAGCAGAGGGCTCTGACCGAGTGTGGGTTTGCGCTACCTGGGGTGATGCGAGAGTGCCCTAGCTGCCGCCTCCAGACCCGGAAGAACCCTGATGACAGCGTGCAGTATAATGTCCTCTTCTGCCACAAGAGTAACACTGAAGCTGTCCTCCTCCGTTTCCCCGGATCGCTGCCCCACCCAGCTCCATCGGAATGGACTCAGAGTTGAGGGGGGGGTGAAACGGGCAGGCCACTCCCAGGACGTCCTCTAGCAGCCAGCAGGTTGTCCAACTGGATGGCCATGTCCACCAGCTGGTCAAAAGTTAACATGGCATCCCTGCAGGCTGGCTCCCTTCCGACGTCCTCTTGCAGGCTGCACCGGAATCCATCGATCAGGGCCCGCTCGTTCCACCTGGACCCAGCCGCTAGGGTCCGAAACTTCAGGGTGAAATCCTGCGCGGTCCTCATCCCCTGCCTCAGTTGGACCAGACGCTCGCCCGCCTCTCGTCCTTCGGGCGGGTGGTCGAAGACTGCCCGGAAGAGGCGAGCGAACTCCCCGTAGTTGTCCGACGTGGTTCCTCCTTCTCTCCAGACCGCGTTAGCCTACTCCAGGGCTTTCCCCGAGAGGCAGGAGACGAGGGCGGACACCTTCTCCCGCTCTGATGGAGCCGGGCTGATGTTCACGAAGTAGAGGTCCAGCTGCAGGAGGAATCCCTGGTAGCGGCCAGCCGTCTCGTCAAACTCCCTCAGTCGGGATAGATGAATCCCTTGGGGTGCTGGAGTGTGGGTGGTCGGATCCAGTCACTCAGCTGGTCCCAACGGGTCGGGTCCTCTCCTGTCCAGGCGTTGGATGACCTGGAGAACCCGATCCATCGCTTCTCCCAAGCTGGCTAGCTTCCTGGAATGCTCGTGGACCCGTGCCACGACTCCAGGCATGGGCTCTTCTCCTGCTGAGTCCATGGCGGGTGTATGGTTCTGTGGTGATGTGTTTTGAAGGAGTCAGGCGCAGGAGGGTAAATCACAGAATAACAGGTTTATTCCATTGACACAGCGGTAAGCAGCAATGCGTCAAACACTCCATTGCGGAAATATACAGCGCACTGGAAACAACAAGGCACACGGGTGAATATCCCGGCAATACAAAATACAAGAGCTCCACCGAGCTAAACTAACCTCCACAATAATCAATCACACACAAAGACAAGGGGGCAGAGAGAACACTTATACAGGTACTGATTAGGGGAATTGAAACCAGGTTTGTGTAATAAACAAGACAAAACAAATGGAATGATGAGATGAGGAGCGGCAGTGGCTAGAAGACCGGTGACGACGAATGCCGAAGACTGCCAGAACAAGGAGAGGAGGCAGCTTCGGAGGAAGTCATGACAGGTGGACAGGATGTAGCTGTATTCTATGCAGTGTCTGTTCAGGGAAAACGCACACAAAAAAAATCTATATTGTAATAAGATTAATATTTTGCAAATGTTTAACTTGATGGAGAAAATTCACTGGTATTCTGACTGGCATGCCCAGCAGATGTGACTTGAATAAAATCTAAAATGGATATATCCGACATAGTAATGAAGAGTTGGATAATACATATTAGTTGACATTTCTTTAGTCCATTCATTCTTTGTTCGCTACAACTCAGATTTAGGAGCTGATTCATACTAGTTCCTCACTTTCTTTTCTTGCAGTCTGGTCAATCTGTTGTTGAGTGTATCTATATGTCTGTTTGACCCATGGCAGGTAATGGCAAGATTACTGTTATTTCCTGCTCAACCTTCTCAGACACAGTGTGTGGCTGCAAGGATGGATACGACATGACCTCAACGGGTGTTCGCTAGAAACAAGTGCCTACAGTTGATTCAATCAGTATCGCATTGGGTAATTATGCCGTTGTATTTGAAAATAATATATTTTTAAATGTATTTCCTGTCTAAAGCCACAAGGACATGGAAATGTAATCTACAGTTTAATATTGTACAAGACTTTACAGTTCTATTTTTAGTTTTCAGTTGGCTAAAATTTCCATGGTTACTGAGTAAACGAGACCGGGTGTCAACATGTGTAATCTGCGATTGTACATGCTATGACTCTAGAAAACAGCATGTACAGTACACATTCCATTCTTGTCCCGACTCGTTCTGTATTGTGCAACATTTTGGTTGGGTGCCCACAAATTGCATTCGTTGCCCACATGTACTACTGAGAGACTTCAAGCGATGTCTGAAAGCTGACCCATTATAGTGTTGATCAAAACATGACCAACATACGTCTTTTTCTTAGATTCAACTCATTCTCCAGTGGAGTCTGTGGAGTCCGTGGAGTCCATGATATTAATAGCAATGTAAGACTGCATGCCTCTGATCAAGTTTAGTTGCTAATTGTTTATGTTAAATTGTGACTTGAAATTTGGCTGTATGGCATCTATGTGGGGAGATTTGCCCCTTTTTGTCCAATGAGCTCATTTCTGGGAAATAGGAAACACGTTAGAATAGGGAACACATTTTAAGGTACTATGCCCTTATTAGGCCCACATTGAGACAGTTTATTAAGAGTCTGTTTCTTATGTATCTTGCTCTTTATTAACTATTAGTACATAATTACTATGGTTAACAATGGGGTTATTAAAGATTGTCCAGTAATACATGACTTAGTTATAATGTTTGAATAAGTTAACACTGGATTAGGCCTAATATATGGCTGATAAGACACGATAAAGGCATTGTTAGCAACCCCTGCTGATTTTGTACGTTTGCCCACTGACAAAGACATGATCAGTCTATAATTTTAATGGTAGGTTTATTTGAACAGTGAGAGACAGAATAACAACAACAAAAATCCAGAAAAACGCATGTCAAAAATGTCCAGAGTGGTGCAGTGGTCTAAGGCACTGCATCGCAGTGCTAGCTGTGCCACTAGAGATCCTGGTTCGAATCCAGGCTCTGTCGTAGCCGGCCACGACCGGGAGACCCATGGGGCGGCGCACAATTGGCCTAGCGTCGTCCAGGGTAGGGGAGGGAATGGCCGGCAGGGATGTAGCTCAGTTGATAGAGCATGGTGTTTGCAACGCCAGGGTTGTGGGTTCGATTCCCACGGGGGGCCAGTATGAAAAATAAAAATGTATGCATTCACTAACTGTAAGTCGCTCTGGATAAGAGCGTCTGCTAAATAATGTAAATTGATTTGCATTTTATTGAGGGAAATAAGTATTTGACCCCTCTGCAAAACATGACTTAGTACTTGGTGGCAAAACCCTTGTTGGCAATCACAGAGGTCAGACGTTTCTTGTAGTTGGCCACCAGGTTTGCACACATCTCAGGAGGGATTTTGTCCCACTCCTCTTTGCAGATCTTCTCCAAGTCATTAAGGTTTCGAGCCTGACGTTTTTGCAACTTGAACCTTCAGCTCCCTCCACAGATTTTCTATGGGATTAAGGTCTGGAGACTGGCTAGGCCACTCCAGGACCTTAATGTGCTTCTTCTTGAGCCACTCCTTTGTTGCCTTGGCCGTGTGTTTTGGGTCATTATCATGCTGGAATACCCATTCATGACCCATTTCCAATGCCCTGGCTGAGGGAAGGAGGTTCTCACCCAAGATTTGATGGTACATGGCGCCGTCCATCATCCCTTTGATGCAGTGAAGTTGTCCTGTCCCCTTAGCAGCAAAACACCCCCAAAGCATAATGTTTCCACCTCCATGTTTGACGGTGGGGATGGTGTTCTTGGGGTTCATAGGCAGCATTCCTCCTCCTCCAAACATGGCGAGTTGAGTTGATGCCAAAGAGCTCGATTTTGCTCTCATCTGACCACAACACTTTCACCCAGTTCTCCTCTGAATCATTCAGATGTTCATTGGCAAACTTCAGACGGGCCTGTATATGTGCTTTCTTGAGCAGGGGGACCTTGCGGGCGCTGCAGGATTTCAGTACTTCACGGCGTAGTGTGTTACCAATTGTTTTCTTGGTGACTATGGTCCCAGCTGCCTTGAGATCATTGACAAGATCCTCCATGTAGTTCTGGGCTGATTCCTCACCGTTCTCATGATCATTGCAACTCCACGAGGTGAGATCTTGCATGGAGTCCCAGGCCGAGGGAGATTGACAGTTCTTTTGTGTTTCTTCCATTTGCGAATAATCGCACCAACTGTTGTCACCTTCTCACCAAGCTGCTTGGCGATGGTCTTGTAGCCCATTCCAGCCTTGTGTAGGTCTACAATCTTGTCCCTGACATGCTTGGAGAGCTCTTTGGTCTTGGCCATGGTGGAGAGTTTGGAATCTGATTGATTGATTGCTTCTGTGGACAGGTGTCTTTTATACAGGTAACAAACTGAGATTAGGAGCACTCCCTTTAAGAGTGTGCTCCTAATCTCAGCTCGTTAACTGTATAAAAGACACCTGGGAGCCAGATATCTTTCTGATTGAGAGGGGGTCAAATACTTATTTCCCTCATTAAAATGCAAATCAATTTATAACATTTTTGACATGCGTTTTTTTGGATTTTTTGTTGTTGTTATTCTGTCTCTCACTGTTCAAATAAACCTACCATTAAAATGATAGACTGATCATTTATTTGTCAGTGGGCAAACGTACAAAATCAGCAGGGGATCAAATACTTTTTTCCCTCACTGTATATGCACACTTTCGACACCTTGTAGAGTCCATGCCCTGACGAATTGAGGCTGTTCTGAGGGCAAAAGTGGGGGTGCAAGTCAATATTAGGAAGGTGCCCTTAATGTTTTGTATACTCAGTGTATGTGTACCTTAAAATAAAGTGTTTCCAAAAATATTTAGCTAACTCGCTGTCATTCTGTCTGCATTTCTTTCTGTAGTGTCATCGTGCCCCTTGTGGTCCTTGTTTTCATTATCTCAATCCTGTCCATGGCCTTGATTTGCTTGCCCCAAAAGATTTACAAAAAAGGTGAAGCGCTCGTTCAACCACATTGAAAGTATACTTTATGTAATTGGACTATTTTATCTTATCAGACAAGTAGTGTGGCACTTATAGGTGCTCAGGTGAGGCATCCCCAGTTCGGTCCTCAACAGGCAACAATCTTAACATTGAAGTTGAATCAGTGCACGGAATACCACAATTATGTTGTTCTGTTTGGCACATCTTACTCAAAATAAATGAATTAAACGCAATACTGCATGTTTCCTCTCTTAGGAGTATACCAAAAGCTGCCACAGAGTGTGTGATGTCACATGAATGAGGCTGGAAGTTGGAGCCAGGATTCCGAGCAACTTTGGAAAAAACTAAACTGGCTTGAATTAACAAAGATAATATGAATGAAAAACACATAGGAGACTTTTGTAACCTGAGGTCTTTCTCTCAGCCCTGCTGGTTAGTGGGTACTTTGCCTGTACTTTGGTGCTTCACACTTTAGTTATTTTTTAATTTACAAAAACGAAATGATAGAACTCCTCTGTAAACAACATAAAACACCCTCATACAAGAAGCAAGATAAACACTCCACTAGCATATCACTTTAAAAAAATTTTTTTATACCTGTCATTAATTGTATTACTTTCTATACCTGTGATAAGGTGGTGTTGAAGGAGTCAGGCGCAGGAGGGTAAATCACATAAACAGGCTTTAATCCGAAAAATACAGGTTTACGAGAGCTCCACCGAGCTACTAACCTCCACAACAAACAATCACCCACAAGGACAAGGGGGCAGAGGGAACACTTATACATGGACTAATTAGGGGAATAGAACCAGGTGTGTGTGATTGACAAGACAATTGATATGATGATTGGGGCGGCAGTGGTTAGTACTCCGGTGACGACGAACGCCGAAGCCTGCCCGAACAAGGAGGGGAGGCAGCCTTGGCGGAAGTCGGGACAGTACCCCCCCGCCCCTTGAGCCGCGCGCCAACCCAGGCCTCGGGGACGGCCAGGAAGACTCGGAGCAGGGCGAGCCGGAAGGCGACGGTGGAAATCCCGTAACATGGAGGGATCGAGGATATCCCTCACCGGTACCCAGCACCGCTCCGTGCCCCTCCCACTCCACGAGGTACTGAAGGCCCCCCACCCGACGCCTCTAATCCAGGATGGCACGGACCAGAGCATATGAGCGGAGTGGGGCGGTGAGAATCTCAGCTCCTCGCTCACGGAGCTGTTCACCCCTCCGCTCCCCCCGCTCAAAGCCACATCAGGCCAGTCCGCTCATTATCGCTCAGCGCTCAACGCAGTTTGCATCGCGCTCCACTCAAATCGTCCCCCGCTCACTCCAAAAAAGGAACAAAATCTGCATGTATTTCACTTTTAGCTTAAACCACAGCCTTACTTTATCTCCCCGAATTTGTTGCATACAGACTCATCTCGGATTATCCATTCTGTCTTGAAACGGGGATCTAACACTGATGCTAAAATGAGATGTTAATCAGTATAGTATATTCCATAGCGAATTGACACGTTGTTTGCCAATGTTTCTGCAAAAGCAGCGATGCCCATTGGAAGTGCAGCGTGAGTGTCATCGGTGAGCAGGGATTTGATTTCTGTGATAGCAGGGAGGATCATCCCCAGGTTCCCCAGCTCCTTCTGCATTTTGTCTGTGAGGTCTGCCAGTGGTGTCAGCACACTGACAAGGTGCGTCAGCTGCCGTACTTGATTCAGGGTGATGTTATCAACATTAGACTTGAGTTTGTTTTGCCATAACGGGTCTTTTTGGAACATCCGGATGAACGACTGAATCATCTGCAGCTGGCTGCTCCATCGAATGGCGCAGGCATTTGTGGGGCGGACACCTAATTGGTCGGTTTCCTCTGTGCTCTTGCATACACTTTTCACCAGGTGCCCGACTTTCACTAACAGCCTATTAATGTTGTCGTGCTCGTTAACGGCGTCTTTGATCGCCAGCTGAAGCATGTGAATGGGGCATCTCATATGTAAATTTGACAAAGTAAAGTACTGATTTATCATAGTTTCTACATTAGAGGTTATCACTTCCACATGGACTTGCGAGGGCGCAGGTGGTCCCTCATCCTCCTCTTCATGTTCTGCGCTGCTGCTGGCATCCGCAGTCACTTCACCCTCCGCCTCCTCTTCAGTGCCAGGGAGGAGGTTAAACGCCTTTATCATGTTGCTGGCACTGTCAGTGACGACCCGAATCACACGTCGTTGCACGTTCCAATATTTAAGTACACTTTCATACTTTTGGTAAATACGATCTGCGGTATGGTGCCCCTGTATGTGCTCACAGCCCAACAAAACCGTGTGCCCCCGGAACGTCCCATCAATGAAACTGGCCATGATGCCAAGGAAGCTGTGCCCTCTTCTACTGGTCCAAATGTCCGCTGACAGAATGAGCCCATCACCATTTTGCAGTAGGTCTTGCAGTTTGGCTTACATCTCTTCCAGAGCATGTGGCATGAGCGTGTCCCGTACGGTGTTGTAGCATGGGGGGTGTAGCCCGGTTGAGCTGCGCTGGCGAAGTGTTGCATCCCTTCGCGTTCTCCTTTACTCAGCGGTTCATAGTCCATGAAAATCATTTCAAAAATGCTACATCCAGCTCTCTTTTTCTCTCCCTTGTTATGGTTGGGCCTTTGTGTGCAGTGAAGAAACTTGTGAATTCCTCAACCCTTTTCTCTTGTTGCTGCTGCTGCTCCTCTCGCTCTATAAAATACAAATTCATGGATGACACACATTAAATTAAACAGATGGATTCTGGGTCAGGCTTGAGCATGCTTCAGACTCGTGGTGCGAGCGAGCGAAATTGGAGCGGGACATAGGGCGACGCTCCGTCCTTTTAAAAATGCCGCTCTGCGCTCTGTCCAAAATCCGCCCGCTCGCGCTCCACGCTCGCTCCCGCTCGCACTCCACGCTCGCTCCCGCTCCTCTCCGCTCATATGCTCTGGCACGGACAGAGTACGCCGGGACCCCTCGATGTCCAGAGGAGGTGGAGGAACCTCCCGCACCTCAGACTCCTGGAGCGGACCAACCACCACCGGCCTGAGGAGAGACACATGAAACGAGGGGTTAATGCAGTAATCAACCTATACGTAACCTCGTAGATTCTCCTCAGGACTTTGAACGGCCCCACAAACCACGGGCTCAGCTTCCGGCAGGGCAGGCGGAGGGGCAGATTCCGGGTCGAGAGCCAGACACGATCCCCCGGTACGAAGACCAGGGCCTCACTGCAATGACGGTCAGCGTTGTCCTTCTGACGACGCACGGTGCGCTGGAGGTGAACGTGGGCAGCGTCCCACGTCTCCTCCGCGCGCCGAAACCAGTCATCCACCGCAGGAAACTAGGTCTGGCTCTGGTGCCACGGTGCCAGAACCGGTTGGTAACCTAAAACACATTGGAATGGTGTTAGGTAAGTAGAGGAGTGGCGGAGAGAGTTCTGGGCATATTCTGCCCATGGCAAGAACACCGACCACTCCCCCGGCCGGTCCTGGCAGTAGGACCGCAGGAACCTCCCCACATCCTGATTTACTCATTCCACCTGCACATTTGACTCGGGGTGGAACCCAGAGGTCAGGCTGACCGAGACCCCCAGACGTTCCATGAACGCCTTCCAAACCTTGGACGGGAACTGGGGACCTCGGTCGGACACTATATCTTCTGGCACCCCGTAGTGCCAGAAGACGTGAGTAAACTGTGCCTCCGCAGTCTGCAGGGCCGTGGGGAGACCGGGCAGAGGAAGGAGGCGGCAGGACTTGGAGAAGCGGTCCACAACGACCAGGATGGTGGTGTTACCTTGGGAGAGGGGAAGATCAGTCAGAAAATCAATACTAAGATGAGACCATGGTCGTTGTGGAACTGGTAATGGTTGTAGCTTACCCGCTGGGAGGTGCCTAGGAGCCTTACTCGGCGCACACCGAGCAGGAGGAGACGTACACCCTCACGTCCTTAGCCAAGGTAGGCCACCAGAACTTTCTGCTCAAGCAGCGCATTGTACGGCCGATACCTGGGTGACGTGTGTCCCGAAAATCAGACGATCATGGATAAGAGCAGGCACGTACCGCAGCCCAGCTGGACACTGCGGTGGAGATGGATCTTTGCGTAATGCCTGCTCTACAGTATATCCGCGTTCATCGGCCATACTACCGCGCCACAATGCGGAAGGCCGGGAGTATGGGGGTGTTGTCTCTGGGCCTCTCCTCTGTGTCATACAGCCGGGACAGTGCGTCTGCCTTCACGTTCTTCGTACCCAGAATGTATGACAACGTAAAATCAAACCGGGTGAAGAATAGGGCCCACCTGGCCTGGCGAGGATTCAGCCTCCTCGCTGCCCGGATGTACTCCAGGTTACGGTGGGCCGTCCAGACGAGGAAAGGGTGTTTCGCCCCTTCGAGCCAATGCCTCCACACGGTCAAGGCTCGGACAACAGCTAACAGCTCCCGATCACCAAAGTTGTAGTTCTGCTCCGCCGGGCTGAGCTTCTTCGAGAAGAAGGCACAGGGGCGGAGCTTGGGTGGTGTACCCGAGCGTTGAGACAGGCAGCTCCTATCCCAACCTCGGACGCATCCACCTCCACTACGAACCATAGTGATGAATCGGGGTGGGCCAGTACTGGGGCTGAGGTGAACAGACCCCGTAGTTTGCTGAAGGCCAGGTCAGCCTCAGCAGACCAGCGGAGCCGGGATGGCCCACCCTTCAACAGGGAGGTAATAAGAGCTGCAACCTTGCCAAAGCCCCAGATAAACCTCCGATAGTAGTTGGCAAAGCCAAGGAAGCGCTGCACCTCCTTAACCGTGGTTGGAGTCGGCCAATTACGCACGGCTGAAATGCGATCTCCCTCCATCTCCACACCTGAGGTGGAAATGCGGTAGCCAAGGAAGGAGACGGACTGCTGGGAAAGATACGCTTCTCTGCCTTAGCATAAAGGTCATTTTCCAACAGTCGGGCCAGCACCGTGCGAACCAGGGACACATGCTCGGCGCGCGTAGCGGAATACACCAGGATGTCATCGATGTAGACCACTACACCGCGACCAAGCATGTCCCGAAACACCTTGTTCACAAAGGACTGGAGAACTGAGGGAGCATTCATCGAACCATAGGGCATCACCAGGTATTCATAATGCCCCGTGGTTGTGCTGAATGCTGTCTTCCACTCATCTCCCTCTCGGATACGCACCAGGTTGTACGCACTCCTGAGATCTAATTTGGTGAAGAAGCGCGCCCCATGCATTGATTCAATCACTGAAGGAATGATGGGGAGAGGATAACTAAATATTATCGTCTCCCTGTTCAGTGGTTGATAATCAATGCACGTTTGCAGACCTCCGTCCTTCTTCTTCACAAAGAAGAAACTCGAGGAGGCGGGTGAAGTGGAGGGACGTATATACCCCTGACGCAGGGACTCGGTGACATAGGTTTCCATAGCCACCGTTTCAGCCTGTGACAGGGGGTATATGACTCCTGGGAGGTACAGCGTCTACCCGGAGGTTTATCGCGCAATCCCCCGCCCGATGAGGTGGTCATTTAGTCGCCTGCGTTTTAGAGAACGCTTGTGCCAGATCGAGGTATTCAGGGGGAATGCGCACGGTGGAGGTACTGTCTGGACTTTCCACCGTGGTTGCACCAACAGAAACACCTAGACACCTACCCTGACACTCTCGCGACCACCCCGTGAGAACCCTCTGTGGCCATGAGAAGGTGGGGTTGTGGAGTGCTAGCCAAGGGATACCTAATACCACAGGGAAAGCAGGAGATTCAATAATCAAAAAAATAACCTGCTCAAAATGAGTCTCCTGGGTGATCATGGTGACTGGTATCATGACTTCTGTAACAAACCCGGACCCTATTCGTCGACTATCGAGTGCTCTGATGGGGAGTGGAATGGATAGGGGAACCAATGTTATGCCTTGGCGGCGTGCGAATGCCCTGTCCATAAAGTTCCCAGCTGCGCCTGAATCGACTAGTGCCTTACACTGGGGAACTACCATGAGATCGGGAAAGTGGATAGGTAGGGTACAGTGCGCAGCAGAGGGCTCTGAACAAGTGTGGGTGTTCGATACCTGGGGTGATGCGTGAGTGCCCTGCCTGCTGCCTCCCGGCCCAAAAGAACGTTGACTATGCCGTGTGGTGTATTGTCCCTTCGTGCCACCAGAGTGGCACTGTCGCTGTCCTCCTCCGCTATCTCGGCCGGCGTCTCCACCCAGCTCCATCGGCTCAGGATCCGATTAGTCCGGGGTGGAAACGGGCAGACCCCTACCAGGACGTCCTCTGGCTGCCAGCAGGTTGTCCAAACGAATGGCCATGTCCACCAGTTTGTTGAAGGACAACATGGTGTCTCGGCAGGCTACCTCCCGTCGGACGTCCTCCCGCAGATGGCACCGGAAACGGTCGATCAGGGCCCGCTCGTTCCACCCGGACCCCGCAGCCAGCGTCCGAAACTCCGACGCAAAGTCCTGCGCGGTCCTCGTCCTCTGCCTCAGATGGACCAGTCGCTCACCTGCCTCTCTACCCTCGGGCGGGTGATCAAAGACCTCCCGAAAGAGGCGAGCGAACTCCCTGTAGTCCTCCAACGCGGCTCCTTCTTCGTTCCACACCGCGTTGGCCCACTCCAGGGCTTTCCCACAGAGGCAGGAAACGAGGACGGACACCTTCTCCTGCTCCGAGGGTTCCGGCCTGATGCTGGCTAAATAAAGCTCCAATTGGAGAAGGAATCCCTGGCACAGCGCCGTCGTCCCATCAAACGCCCGGGGTCGGGATATCTGGATCCCTCTGGGTGCTGGGGTGTAGGTGGCTGGATCCGGGTGGCCAGCTGGTCTCGACAGATCGG
The DNA here is from genome assembly GCF_964263955.1 of Coregonus lavaretus. Lineage (NCBI taxonomy): Eukaryota > Metazoa > Chordata > Actinopteri > Salmoniformes > Salmonidae > Coregonus > Coregonus lavaretus. The sequence continues at coordinate 35,167,442 of NC_139995.1, forward strand.
GTCCTGTCTTCTCCAGGCGTTGGACGACCTGAAGAACCCGATCCATCGCTTCCCCCAAGCTGACCAGCATCGTGGAAGGCTTCTGGACCCGTGCCACGACTCCAGGCATGCGCTCTTCTCCCACTGACTCCATATTCAGGTGGGTGATTCTGTGATAAGGTGGTGTTGAAGGAGTCAGGCGCAGGAGGGTAAATCACAGAAACAGGCTTTAATCCGAAAAATACAGGTTTACGCAGAAATGCGTCAAACACACTCCAGGGCACAAAACAGGTGCACTGGAAAATACAAGGCACACGGGAAAAATACTCCCGTCGATACCAAATACAAGAGCTCCACCGAGCTACTAACCTCCACAACAAACAATCACCCACAAGGACAAGGGGGCAGAGGGAACACGTATACATGGACTAATTAGGGGAATAGAACCAGGTGTGTGTGATTGACACGACAATTGATATGATGATTGGGGCAGCAGTGGTTAGTACTCCGGTGACGATGAATGCCGAAGCCTGCCCGAACAAGGAGGGGACGCAGCCTCGGCGGAAGTTGTGACAATAACATTATCTTAAGACATCAAGGGCCATTTGCATGTGGAAATGTTATACTGTTTTAAATACCTGTTTTTCTCAAATATGTGTTTATCAAGCATGCGTACGTGTGTGGGTGTGTGGAAGTATTTTAGTCCTGCTTCCTAAAACAATCTCCTTGTGACCTTTTTTTATGTCAACGATAGAAACTGTTTGGCATATTATTGTTATGCCTTGCAATGGAAACACAACTGTATTATTGTGTGCTTCCGAACAGGTGCTTGACCACTGTTAAGATATCTGGTATGGAAAAGAGGATACTGAGGCATTCCGCTTCCATTCTTCTGTTATACTGCCTAGTGAAATTAAGAGGGAATGGTGCCCTCATAGGGAAAATAGTGTTGAGCGCAATACACAAGCAGCCTCTCGCAGGATCTATAACCCAACATTACAGTAGTGAGCTGAAGCTCTCAGAAATGTGAATTCAGTTTTAAGTATTATAATGTAAATACTTACATTCAACAGTATTGAAGGTTTTAAATCAAAACTAGGTTGGCGAGCGGTAGGTTACATCATTTTTAGAAAAAATATATTGTATACTTGTATGACAATTACTTAAGCATCAGATTTTGTTTACTGAATTCGGGTATTTGTCTATGCCATGTTGTATTGCAACTGTTATATTGTTCAAATTATAGGCCTATTTTAAAAGTAGTCTTTGTTATACTATATTGGCCTAAAGGGATAGCCTTCTCAGACAGAAGCTTAAGCATCAGTTATTACTGAAACCGTGTATTTGTCTATATGACACTTTTTATAGCAAGGGTTAGAGTTCAAATGACAGGCCTATAGGAATTGTAGTCATTGTTTTACTAATAGCCTACCGCCATAGCCTACTGCATCATCAAACATGGGAGACAGATTTTTTTTGTCTTAAGTTATTTTTTATTTTTTATAATCTTATAATGTACTATTCATTTTACTCTTTGGAAGCCTGTTTGTTTATTACTCTGTTTGTATGAAAACTGTGCAAATAAATATCTCTGAACTGCCGAGCGTTTTTGTCTTATTAAGTTCTGACCACTAGGTGGTGCTAAGAACCTTGACATAATTCCTTTTTACCTAATAGCTTGTGATTGCAAGGTCTGAGAGGGCCAGGTGCAATGTAGAACATAATGTGCTAAAACAAGGTAAGCGATTAAAGTAGACATATTAGACCTATTACTAATTGACCATACATTTATGAGTATAGGCCAAATGCAAATAATATAGCTTCAAAGTGGAAGCTTGGAAACTTCACTTTCTGCTGTGATCCATTGTCTTTTCAGTTGCTGTTGATGCAGATGGAAATATTTTATACATCTGTAGTGTAGACTCACTAGACATATAGGTAACTGCCAAAATAAAGGAAACACCAACATAAAGTGTCTTAACAGGGCTTTGGGCCACCACGAGCCAGAACAGTTTCAATGCACCTTGGCATAGATTCTACAAGTGTCTGGAACTCCATGGGAAATTTCATCATTTGGTGTTTTGTTGATGGTGGTGGAAAAAGCTGTCTCGGGCGCCGCTCCAGAATCTCCCATAAGTGTTCAATTGGGTTGAGATCTGGTGACTGAGACTGCCATGGCATGCTCATCAAACCATTCAGTGACCACTCCTGCCCTGTGGATGGGGGCATTGTCATCCTATGGGAGCATAGCCATGGTAGCCAAAATAATGGCCTTCCCAGCATTTTTAAACATGGCCCTAAGCATGACAGGATGTTAATTGCTTAATTAACTCAGGAACCACGCCTTTGTGAAAGTAACTGCTTTCAATATACTTTGTATCCCTCATTTACTCAAGTGTTTCCATTATTTGGGCAGTTACTTGTATGTCTGTGATGATGAGCGAAAAAAATCTTTTTTTTAAAAGAAGAACATAGGCTGCGTTTACACAGGCAGCCCAATTCTGCTTTAAAAAAAAACAAATTTGTGGAAAAAATATTAGAATTGGGCTGCCTGTCTAATCGCAGCCAAAGAGATAAAAAATAACTCTTGACTTGGGGACAGATCTTGTCCCGCCCCGTGAGATGCACATACAGGTGTGGCGATATTACTTGTGACTGTGGATCAAGACATAACGTAAGGGATAATCAACGACGGGCTATGAGTTCTATGGAAAATAATGAACGACGTGGAAGCTATGTTCCACGACGCACTAGCAGAGTGGAACTAACCTTCCACGGAGTTGCATTATTTTCCAGAGGACCCATAGTGCCCCGAGTTGATTATCCCTTTTACAGTTGAAGTCGGAAGTTTACATACACCTTAGCTAAATATATTTAAACTCAGTTTTTCACAATTCCTGACATTTAATCCTAGTACAAATTCCCTGTCTTAGGTCAGTTAGGATCACCACTATATTTTAAGAATGCGAAATGTCAAAAAAATAGTTGTGAGAATGATTTATTTCAACTTTTATTTCTTTCATCACATTTCCAGTGGGTCAGAAGTTTACATACACTCAATTAGTATTTGGTAGCATTGCCTTTAAATTGTTTAACTTGGGTCAAACGTTTCGGGTAGCCTTCCACAAGCTTCCCACAATAAATTGGGTGAATTTTGGCCCATTCCTCCTGACAGAGCTGGTGTAACTGAGTCAGGTTTGTAGGCCTCCTCGCTCGCACACGCTTTTTCAGTTCTGCCCACACATTTCCTATAGGATTGAGGTCAGGGCTTTGTGATAGCCACTCCAATACCTTGACTTTGTTGTCCTTAAGCCATTTTGACACAACTTTGGAAGTATGCTTGGGGTCATTGTCCATTTGGAAGACCCATTTGCGACCAAGCTTCAACTTCCTGACTGATGTCTTGAGATGTTGCTTCAATATATGTAGATGCCATCTATTTTGTGAAGTGCACCAGTCCCTCCTGCAGCAAAGCACCCCCACAGCATGATGCTGCGACCCCCGTGCTTCACGGTTGGGATGGTGTTCTTCGGCTTGCAAGCACCCCTTTTTTCCTCTAAACATAACGATGGTCATTATGGGTAAACAGTTCTATTTTTGTTTCATCAGACCAGAGGACATTTCTCCAAAAAGTACGATTTTTGTCCCCATGTGCAGTTGCAAACCGTAGTCTGGCTTTTTTATGGCAGTTTTTGGAGCAGTGTCTTCTTCCTTGCTGAGCGGCCTGTCAGGTTATGTCGATATAGGACTTGTTTTACTGTGGATATAGATACTTTTGTACCTGTTTCCTCCAGCATCTTCACAAGGTCCTTTGCTGTTGTTCTGGGATTGATTTGCACGTTTTGCACCAAAGTACGTTAATCTCTAGGAGACAGAACACATCTCCTTCCTTGGCTGATTTCTTTTGATTTTCCCATGATGTCAAGTAAAGAGGCACTGAGTTTGAAGGTAGGCCTTGAAATATATCCACAGGTACACCTCCAATTGACTCAAATGATGTCAATTAGCCTATCAGAAGCTTCTAAAGCCATTACATAATTTTCTGGAATTTTCCAAGCTGTTTAAAGGCACAGTCAATTTAGTGTATGTAAACCTCTGACCCACTGGAATTGTGATACAGTGAATTATACGTGAAATAATCTGTCTGTAAACAATTTTTGGAAAAATTACTTGTGTCATGCACAAAGTAGATGTCCTAACCAACTTGCCAAAACTATAGTTTGTTAACAAGAAATTTGTGGAGTGGTTGAAAAAAAGAGTTTTAATGACTCCAACCTAAGTGTATGTAAACTTCTGACTTCAACTGTATACCATGGCTATAACTTAACACATTTGCAGGTAGAAATGTGTTCATTTGCAGGTAGAAATGTGTTCAACATCCACTGAAGTAGCTAGCAAGTTTAATAGAAAGCTACAGTAGGTGCCTTGGTAACCAAACAAACAGATTTGCTAGTTTAGCTAACCTAACCCATCAGTCCTAGCTTGCTATTATGAACATCGAATTCAACAATGTCAATAATGTTTTCAATTCGACGTATGCTTTCAAAAGCAGCTCAATAGTACATGTAAGAATTAACTATAGCCATTGAATTCTACCTTGCTGATATACCATGCATTATTTAAGCAATAAGGCACGAGGGGGTGTGGTATATGGCCAATATACCATGGCTAAGGGCTGTTCTTATGCATGACACAACGCGGGGTGCCTGGATTCAGCCCTTAGCCTTGGTATATTGGCCATATACCACAAACCCCCGAGGTGCCTTATTGCTATTATAAACTGGTTAACAATGTAATTAGAGCAGTAAAAATGAATGTTTTGTTATACTTGTGATATACCACGGCCGTCAGCCAATCAGCATTCAGGGCTCGAACCACCCAGTTTATAAAGGGAATTATACATAGGAGGGTTCTAATCCTGAATGCTGATTGGTTAAAACTACATTCCAGCTGGTGTCTATGCCACAAGTTACCACCAGCTAAATCAATGACATTAAAATGCCTATTTACTCTGTTCCATCTGACTGCACAATCCACTGTCTCATCAACCCAACCAGGCAATTTATAAACTTGATCTCCAGTATAAAAAGCATCTAGACATTATCTCACATTTCCTTTAGACTAACATTTAGTTTTCAACAGCGGAGATTTGTATAAACCTTGCTGTCTGTCTCTCTGACATTTGCAACATTGTTTCAATATTCAAATTCGATCTCCAGATGTCCATAGTAATGAAAGTGTCGGGAGTCGGGTTGAGACAGACAGGCAGGCAGGCAGGCAGGCAGCTTTTCTCAGCCAGTCGAAATCATGAATCAGCATCATTTTTATGGATATATACAAAGAACTATCAATAGAAAACAGTGCAGCTAGTTTGAAGTGATTGTGTTAGTTTGAAGTGAATGTGTTAGCTGTGTTGTTGACTAGCTCCTCTGAACAACAGTGTCCTGATGAGGGAGCACATTTTCTATGCCAGGCAAAATCACGCATCATTAGCTCATTGTTATGTATGTATCCAAATAAATGTCACTAGAAAACAGCTTAAACAAATGCAAATGCAGCGACTTTGCTGTTATTCTGGCTGCATTGTTTGAAGTGACTGTAAGTTAGCCGTAGTTGGCTAACTAGCAAGCAAGGGATAAGAACATTGCCAGCCAGTATGGCAATGGAACATTTAGAACGAACGACTGGGTCGCGTCCATAGATACAGAAAAAAAAGACTGAACGACTGGGTCGCGTCTCTGGCAACCGAACCGATAGCTACAATGACCAACCGGCTTGAGTAGCAACCCTAGATTTGTCGGGACTATATCTTGTGGAAGGATGAAATAGTATGAATAAATTAATCAAAATTCAAAGGCACTTAAATATTTTGTCTTGCCAACTCACCCTCTGAATGGTACACATACACAATCCATGTCTCAATTGTCTCAAGACTTCTTAATTAACCTGTCTCCTCTCCTTCATCAACACTGATTGAAGTGGATTAACAAGTGACATCAATAAGGGATCATAGCTTTCCCCTGCATTCACCTGGTCAGTCTATATCATGGAAAGAGCAGGTGTTCCTAATTTTTTGTACACTCAGTGTATACTTCTACTACTACTATTACTATTATCAAGGCAGAGGTCAATTCCATTTCCATTCAATTGAAAAGCAATGCAGAATAATTTGAACCCTGCCTATCATAACTCAAGATCTATAAGGCTGTTTTAGTTAATCTTAGACTATATATAAATCTGTTTATTATTTGAGTGTTTATATTTTTCCAGCCTATCCCCCAGTTTACAAAAAAGTGGCAGGGCCAGGCTATTGCACTGGCAGAATGTGGCTCACATATAGGTAGCCTAGCGGTTAAGAGCGTTGGGCCAGTAACTGAATGGTTTCTGGTTTGAATCCCCGAGCTGGCAAGGTTGAAAAATCTGCCTTTCTGCCCTTGAGCAAGGCAGTTAACCCCCAACAACTGCTCCCTGGGCACAGATTATGTCAATTTGTGTACTTGTGTGATGGAGGGAGCAATGTCAAATCAAATTGTATTTGTCACATGCTTTGTAGACTAACAGTGAAATCATTACTTATGGGTATGTGACGAGGTGTGAAAGAAGGAGTCAGGCGCAGGAAGTAAAATACCGAAGTCCAGAGTTTAATCCGTTTGCATAAATCAAACGCCCCAAGCGTTAAAACGAAACTGTACAAGGGAAAACATCCACCTTGGCAATAACACTGTGAAATGTAGCTCAACCGAGCTACACGCTCTCACAACAAAACAATCACTCACAAAGACAAGGGGAACAGAGGGAACACTTATACACATACTAATTAGGGGAATGAGCACCAGGTGTGTGTGATTGACAAGACATGACAAGTGGAGTGATGAGAATGGGATCGGCAGTAGCTAGTACTCCGGTGACGACAAACGCCGAAGCCTGCCCGAACCAGGAGGGGGGGCAGCCTTGGCGGAAGTCGTGACAGTACCCCCCCCCCCCCCCCCCCCTCTCCTGGGGACCCAGCACCGTTCCTCCGGACCGTACCCCTCCCACTCCACGAGATACTGAAGGCCCCCCACCCGACGCCTCGAATCCAGGATGGAACGGACCGAGTACGCCAGGGCCTCCTCAATGTCAAGAGGAGGTGGAGGAACCTCCCGTACCTCAGACTCCTGGAGCGGACCAGCTACCACCGGCCTGAGGAGAGACACATGAAACGAGGGGTTAATACGGTAATCAGGGGGGAGTAACAACCTGTATGTCACCTCGTTTATTCTCCTCAGGACTTTAAACGGCCCCACAAACCGTGGGCTCAGCTTTCGGCAGGGCAGGCGGAGGGGCAGATTCCGGGTCGAGAGCCAGACCCAAAAATCCCGGTACGAACACCGGGGCCTCCCTGCGGTGGCGGTCAGCGTTGGCCTTCTGACGATGCACGGCGTGCTGGAGGAGAACGTGGGCAGGGTCCCAAGTCTCCTCTGCGCACCGAAACCAGTCATCCACCGCGGGAGCCTCGGTCTGGCTCTGGTGCCACGGTGCCAGGACCGGTTGGTACCCCAAAACACATTGGAAGGGTGTTAGGTTAGTGGAGGAGTGGCGGAGAGAGTTCTGAGCATATTCTGCCCATGGCAGGAACACCGACCACTCCCCCGGCAGGTTCTGACAGTAGGTCCGCAGGAACCTACCTACATCTTGATTCACCCTTTCCACCTGCCCATTGCTCTCGGGGTGAAAACCAGAGGTTAGGCTGACCGAGACCCCCAGACGTTCCATGAACGCCTTCCAGACTCTAGACGTGAACTGGGGACCTCGGTCGGACACTATATCCTCTGGTACCCCGTAGTGCCGTAAGACGTGAGTAAACAGAGCCTCCGCAGTTTGTAGGGCCGTGGGGAGACCGAGCAGAGGAAGGAGGCGGCAGGACTTTGAAAAGCGGTCCACAACGACCAGGATCGTGGTGTTACCTTGGGAGGGGGGAAGATCAGTGAGAAAATCAATACTCATGTGAGACCTAAGAGAGGAGAGGAGAGGTGAGTGATTCTGTGACGAGGTTTGAAAGAAGGAGTCAGGCGCAGGAGGTAAAATACCAGTCCAGAGTTTAATCAGTTTGCATAAATCAAACGCCCCAAGCGTCAAACGAAACTGTACAAGGGAAAACATCCACCTTGGCAATAACACAGTGAAATGTAGCTCAACCGAGCTACACGCTCTCACAACAAAACAATCACTCACAAAGACAAGGGGAACAGAGGGAACACTTATACTAATTAGGGGAATGAGCACCAGGTGTGTGTGATTGACAAGACATGACAAGTGGAGTGATGAGAATGGGATCGGCAGTAGCTAGTACTCCAGTGACGACGAACGCCGAAGCCTGCCCGAACCAGGAGGGGGGGAAGCCTCGGCGGAAGTCGTGACAGGGTCCTTTTCCAGCAATGCAGGGTTAAAGATAAATAATGACATGAGGAATAAATACACAGTGAATAACGACAAAAAATAACATGGCCATATATAGGGAGTAGAACATAACATGGCTATATACAGGGAGTATCAATACCGAGTCGATGTGCAGGGGTACGAGGTAATTGAGGTAGCTATGTACTGTACATATAGGTAGGGGTAAAGTGGCTAGGCAACAGGATAGATAATAGACAGTAGCAGCAGTGTGCAGTACATTCGGAAAGTATTCAGACCGCTTTACCTTTTCCACATTTTGTTACGTTACAGCCTTATTCTAAAATTGATTAAATAAAAAAATGTCCTCATCAATCTACACACAATACCCCATAATGACAAAGCTAAAACAGGTTGTTAGACATTTTTGCAAATTTGTTAAAAATAAAAAACAGAAATACCTTATTTACATAGGTATTCAGACCCTTTGCTATGAAACTTGAAATTGAGCTCAGGGGCAGCTCTGCAGCACTCCACCAATCAGGCCTTTATGGTAGAGTGGCCAGACGGAAGCCACTCCTCAGTAAGAGACACATGACAGCCCGCTTGGATTTGCTAAAAGGCACCTAAAGGACTCAGACCATGCGAAACAAGATTCTCTGGTCTGATGAAATCAAGATTGAACTCTTTGGCCTGAATGCCAAGCGTCATGTCTGGAGGAAACCTGGCACTATCACTACGGTGAAGCATGGTGGTGGCAGCATCATGCTGTGGGGATGTTTTTCAGCGGCAGGGAGACTGTCGGGATCGAGGGAAAGATGAAAGGAGCAAAGTACAGGGAGATCCTTGATGAAAACCTCCTCCAGAGCGCTCAGGACCTCAGACTGGGGCAAAGGTTCACCTTCCAACAGGACAACGACCCTAAGCAAACAGTCAACACAACGCAGGAGTGGCTTCGGGACAAGTCTCTGATTGTCCTTGAGTGGCCCAGCCAGAGCCTGGACTTGAAACCGATCGAACATCTCTGAAGAGACCTGAAAATAGCTGTGCAGCAATGCTCCCCATCCAACCTGACAGAGCTTGAGAGGATCTGCAGAGAAGAATGGGAGAAACTCCCCAAATGCAGATGGCCCAGGCTTGTAGCGTCATACCCTAGAAAACTCAAGGCTGTAATCACTGCCAAAGGTGCTTCAACAAAGTACTGAGTAAAGGGTCTGAATACTTATGTAAATGTGATATTTTATTTTTAACACATTTGCAAAAATTTCTAAAAAACTGTTTTTGCTTTGTCATTATGGGGTATTTTGTGTAGATTGATGAGGGAAAAAACAATGTAATCCATTTTAGAATAAGGATGTAACGTAACAAAATGTAAGAAAAGTCAAAGGGGTCTGAATACTTTCTGAATGCACTGTATGTGGTGAGTGTGAAAGTGTGTGTGTGTGTGTGTGTGTGTGTCAGTATGCATGTGTGTGTGTGGGCGTATGTAGTGTGTGTAAGTGTGTGGGTAGAGTCCAGTGTGTGTGCATAGTTGGTGCAACAAAGGGTCAATGCAGGATTTCCGGGTAGCCATTTGATTAGCTATTTAGCTGTCTTGTTTAGAAGTCTTATGACTTGGGGGTAGAAGCTGTTCAGGGTCCTGTTGGTTCCAGACTTGGTGCATTACTACCGCTTGCCATGCGGTAGCAGAGACAACAGTATGTGGCTTGGGTGACTGGAGTCTTTGACAATTTTTGGGGCCTTCCTCTGACAGGATCTGAGGGCCCATGCCAAATATTTTCAGCCTCCTGAGGGAGAAAAGGCATGTGTTTGTACGCTACCAGTCAAAAGTTTGGAAACACCTACTCAGTCAAGGGTTTTTCTTTATTTTTTACTATTTTTTACTTTGTAGAATAAAACTATGAAATGACACATGTAGTAACCAAAAAAGTGTTAAACAAATCAAAATATATTTGAGATTCTTCAAATAGCCACCCTTGTACTTGATGACAGCTTTGCACACTCTTGCCATTCTCTCAACCAGCTTCACCTGGAATGCTTTGCCAACAGTCTTGAAGGAGTTCCCACATATGCTGAGCACTTGTTGGCTGCTTTTCCTTCACTCTGCGGTCCGACTCAACCCAAACCATCTCAATTGGGTGGAGGTCGGGGATTGTGGAGGCCAGGTCATCTGATGCAGCACTCAATCACTCTTCTTCTTGGTAAAATAGCCCTTACACAGCCTGGAGGTGTGTTTTGGGTCATTGTCCTGTTGAAAAACAAATGATAGTCCCACTAAGCCCAACCCAGATGGGATGGTGTATCACTGCAGAATGCTGTGGTAGCCATGCTGGTTAAGTGTGCCTTGAATACTAAATAAATCACAGACAGTGTCACCAGCAAAGCACCCCCACACCATAACACCTCCTCCTCCATGCTTTACGGTGGGAAATACACATGCAGAGATCATCCGTTCACCCACACCGCGTCTCACAAAGACACGGCGGTTGGAACCAAAAATCTCCAATTTGGACTCCAGACCAAAGGACACATTTCCACCAGTCTAATGTCCATTGCTCGTGTTTCTTGACCCAAGCAGGTCTCTTCTTCTTATTCAAATATATTTTGATTTGTTTAACACATTTTTGCTTACTACATGATTTCATATGTGTTATTTCATAGTTTTGATGTCTTCACTATTATTCTACAACGTAGAAAATAGTACAAATAAAGAAAAACCCTTGAATGAGTAGGTGGGTCCAAACTTTTGACTGGTACTGTATATTGCAAATAATTTAACAACACCTTTCTTAATTCAGTCCAGTGGATCTTTATATTATGCAGATTCTGAACAATCATGTAACAATTGCATTGCAGTTGTGATTGCAATTGGTTTTGTTGCCATTTAGGCCTAGTAGTTAGCCTATTTTGGTGTTAGCCAAGTGGACTGTAATTCCTTAGGTGCTGGTTACTAAAGATGTGTTAGCTCCCAGGTGATGATAACCCTGTGGTCAACGCAACTTGGTTAAATAGAACATGTCAATAAAATAAATGCTTATCAAGTGTCTAGCCCAGTCACATCTAAGCGGTACTCTGTACTGTGCTGACATTCATCATCATTCAAGTATTACAAGTCATCTGTGATTCCACTGTCTATCATCTGTGCAAACCAGCAACCCTGAGTGAACCAGCACCTAATAAATGAGTCCCCTTAGCTCTCCCCAACAGACTGGGTAGGGCATAGGCCTATATTTGATGTCAAGATATCGCAACCTTTAGTAAACTATTAGTCACACTTCCAGTTCACAATTTCAGTTTGCATATTCACAATGCCTGTCTTTAGTGTAATTTGCATTGCATACAATTGACACATTGAAAACTGAGTCGCCCTTTTTATTCACCATGCATTTGATTGAGTAAAGGCAAATATCAGTTTTCCATCTAGTTATAAATCAAGAAGTGTTAGGAGACACCAACATTTCCAACTGGCATCAGTGTTTTTTAAAGTAGGCCTACAAAGTGTGTCTCTGCACACAATGTACAGAGATAGGACAAGGGTCAATAACAATAATGTGAATTTAATGTCAAACCAGGTCCGTCTTGTCAACAAGCACAATTTAGTCGAAGCACTGGCGGTAACCATATAATCCAAATAATTCAGGTAGCTAGTATACAACGCCCCCCTCAGGCAGAACATTTTATATTGTGAACTGTCTGGGACTCCTTTGCCTGCTTGCTACTCAAATATATTTGTATTATTAAGTTAAAGTCAAAATTAACTGCAATGGCCTGCACATGTCTCAAACACATTAGCATTGTAAAATGCAGTGGTGGAAAAAGTACCCAATTGTCATACTTGAGTAAAAGTAAAGATACCTTAATATAAAATGACTCAAGTAAAAGTGAAAGTCACCCAGTAAAATACTACTTGACTAAAAGTCTAAAAGTATTTGGTTTTAAATATTCTTAAGTATCCAAAGTAAATGTAATTGCTAAAATATACTTAACTATCAAAAGTAAAAGTATGAATCATTTCAAATTCCTTATATTAAGCACACCAGATGGCACAATTTTGTTATATTTTTTATTTAGGGATAGCCAGGGGCACACTCCAAAACTCATAATTTACAAACAAAGCATGTGTTTTTAGTGAGTCTGCCAGATAAGAGGCAGTAGGGATGACCAGGGATGTTCTCTTGATAAGTGCGTAAATTGAACCAATTTCCTGTCCTAAGCATAAGCATTCAAAATGTAAGGAGTACTTTTGGGTGTCAAGGAAAATGTATGGAGTAAAAAATACATCATTTTCTTTAGGAATGTAGTGAAGTAAAAGTAAAAGTTGTCAAAAATATAAACAGTAAAGTAAAGTACAGATACCCCCCACCCCAAAAAACCCTGACTTAAGTAGTCATTTGAAATGTTTGTTAAATGTGTTTGTTTAAGAATGTAGTTAAAATCTCAGACACTAACGTTAGCAGACGACAACCAACTCGAACCAACGCCTCTCTTTCAATATGTCAAGGGGTGCTGAAGGTGGGTGTGGTGCAGGAATCAAGCGCAGGACGCAGAAGCTCAGTCCAAAAGACTTTAGTGAAATATTCACGGAGTAAATGAGCACAATAAGCCCGGAGGCGAAATAACGGCGCACACAGGCGTCAAATAAACGGCGCACTAACATGTGCGAAAACCTCTCCAAACACTGGAGGGAAGTACGTAGCTCAAACACCAAAACAGAAGAGCAATCACACACAAACACAGACACACACAACGAGACTTAAATAGGACACTAACGAGGACTAACTAGACACAGGTGTACAACATCAAGACAAAACCAAACGAACATGAAACATAGATCGGTGGCAGCTAGTACTCCAGGGACGACGACCGCCGAAGCCTGCCCGAACCAGGAGGAGGAGCAGCCTCGGCCGAAACCGTGACACAATAGTGCACCTGTGGGACTGTCAAGGAGCTGCGGTAGGCAACATCAGAAACGTAAGGCCAAAGTAAAGTTACAGGAGGTTTGTTATGAACTTGTGTTGATATATCCAGTTATTATAATGCAATGTTCATTTTACTTTTTAATAAAAGTAGCCTAAATGTGTGTTTTGGTGTGCTAGTTTAGGCTGTGGTGTGCACATGGTGAATTTGCTGTAGCCAAGGCTAAAATGCTTGCTGATGAATGTTGCCAATTTGACAGGTGTTGCCAATTTTGCACCATTATTACTTGTGGAGGTTGCAGGGAAGTGATGGGAGTTGGCTAACCCATTTGAGGGTATTCCCAATGTGGAGAACTGGAGACACAATGCATTATATTTGGATACAGTAAGCATATGGCTACTTGATTATTGTGGTAATAATGCATATTGGACCACTCCTTTCTGCTGATGCCGCTTTTTGCAAGTACATGACCAGATGTTTTATTAGGCTATACTCTATTGAGTCTATACAAAAGTTTTAAAGTGTTTTCAAAACTCAAAAGGGGTGCAGTGTCAAAATAAGTCTACTACCCACACCCCATCTGTTGTGTAGATCCAGCTATATTCCTCAAACCCAAATGAAGGGGAAAGATAGACACCATCTAATTGAATCATTGTAGATGGTGCCTGTGGGGTTGACTAATATAGTTAGATCTGCACAACAGATGGCATGCGAGACATGGACTCATCTAGACCACTTAAGTTTTGAAAAAAATAAAATAAACGTTGATTTTGGAGTGAACTATTAGTTTAATACTCAATTTTGTTGACTTGGGCTTACAAGAGTAGGTTACCTGTTGTTGGCCTGACAGCCAGGCTATATTCTATTCAAACCCCTGCTGAGTATTACAAGCTGGGTATTCAATGGCTGTCCCTGGAGAAATGAGGAGTCTACTTTGGTGTTCACCTCAGTGCCAGCCGTCAGCCAGCACACAATGCCGACTGTCCATCTTTGTACCTTGATCGCAACGTGTGGCCATTTGAATGCAGCTCTATGCTCATTTAATGCCGCTATTTATACAGTTCTCTCGGTCTTCTTGGAAGTGGCACAGCTGAGTCTTTGAAAACGCTGCCAGACCATGTCACCTTTTCATCCTCCTCTCTCTGCGAATAGACAGGCTAGACCACAGAGGAAGCAGCCAGGTGGTGATGTCCCAGTGACGATGACTCAGTGGAATGCATTGATGATGCTAACCATCATCTCGGCTCATTTTGTTCAAGTCATCCCTTTCCTCATTGTTGACAGATCACCATTGATAAACTAGGGAACTTTCCTGTGTAAATTGAAGAGAAAATAGGCTACACACAGATCTCACTGGTTCAGGTACTGGGCAGAATGTTTTTTTTTCAACCACTTCAATGAGTAATGTCCTCAACTCTGACATGCTTGTGAAGTCGGTTTATTAATGAGACACAGAAATGTACATTTCGTAGTTATAGCTTATAGCCTGAGGTTTTGCATTTAGTGTTATAGTGGACGTTGTATGTTATTCATTGTTTATACATTGTCTGTATATTCTGTGTAACGTCTGTCTGTATATTATGTTTATTGTGGCAGATCCATTTTACCAGGTCAAATTCCTGTTAAATTCAAATGTACTTGGCGAATAAAGGTTATTCTGATTCTACATTGCTACAGTAAGTCATAGAGAAACTGCTCTAGTGAAACGTTTGTGTATTTTTTTTTTAAACGTTAAAAATACTTTGTGCAGACAAAGCTGTGTGTGCGCATGCGTGCACACCTCCAGGTGTGAGGCAAGGGTGGGTACTGGTTAGACAGGGCCGGTGAGGCAGGAATGTGTGGAGTGTATTGCGAGCCAGGGTTTTCTCTCCCTGCTGCAGCACCATGAAGGCCCCTGGGACGTCTCGGTGTCTCCAGGTCCCCTTTCAAACAACGCAGAGAAACCTGAGCTTCTGGCTCTCTGTTCATTTCTCCTCTCCCCTCTGTCCCTCTCTCTCTTCACCTCTCTCCTCCAGCTTTCCTTCTGTCCTTTGTTGCAACCACCACCTCCCCTTCTTTACCACCATCATTAAGGGGGATCAAGTTATGACATAGAATCACACAATTTAGATCAGTTTTGAGTTTTTCAACAGGTTGTTAAAATGCTTTTAACTGTAGAGCAGGGAGTTGTATAGGCTATTTCCTAGAAATTCTGCTGAAGACACACACACACACACACACACACACACAGACAATGTACCTGGCAGGAGAAATGGAATCCAAGGTCATTGGTGCAGGGAATCACATGACCTGCTTCCTCCACTCTCATGACACTTTTCTCCGCACTCCGCCCCTTAAACTCTTACACACTAGAGACATTGCACACACATACACACACAGTGTCAGGTATCGAAAGGTTTCACCAGGGGAGTTTGACACATCGGAAGTTCTGAAATTACAGGCTGGACCGAAACTGGAGTGCTATAAAATAATAGATGAGACAATAATTTTACATCGAGAAGATACCAGAAAAACTAGACTCTATTAAAAAAGGTGAGTTTCATGTCTGCAGGTGTGTCACAGTTAACTTAAACTCTTTGGGGAGAAATGAAGTTACCACTCCCCTTGTGCCATTGTTTGTGTAACTGTGTGTGTGTGTCTGTTTTATATCGATCGCATATCTCAAATAATCATTATCTCTGTTATCACTGAGAGTATTGACCGTAACTCCCACTGTCACTGTAGTAAGGCTAGTCCAACAGTATCCATGTCATGGATGTGACTTTTCCCTACCGTAGGTAGGCTATTGTCTAAACACACAGGGTTAAAACAAGGATGGCGGCTTTGTGACACCTGATCAGCCGCTTAAGCTGAGAGGTGCCAAGTCAGCCATGAAGGAGAGACCTGTGTTTCAGTTTCCAGGGATTTTTCTGACATTGAAATCCTTTCTTTCAGGTCGCCTAAGTACAAACAGTGTTATTTATATATATACAGTTGAAGTTTACATACACTTAGGTTGGAGTCATTAAAACTTGTTTTTCAACCACTCTACAAATGTCTTGTTAACAAACTATAGTTTTGGCAAGTCGGCTAGGACATCTACTTTGTGCAGGACACAAGGAATTTTTCCAACAATTGTTTACAGACAGATTATTTCACTTATAATTCACTGTATCACAATTCCAGTGGGTCAGAAGTTTACATACACTAAGTTGACTGTGCCTTTAAACAGCTTGGAAAATTCCAGAAAATGATGTCATGGCTTTAGAAGCTTCTGATAGGCTAATTGACATCATTTGAGTCAATTGGAGGTGTACCTGTGGATGTATTTCAAGGCCTACCTTCAAAGTCAGTGCCTCTTTGCTTAACATCATGGGAAAATCAAAATAAATCAGCCAAGACCTCAGAAAAAAAATGGTAGACCTCCACAAGTCTGGTTCATCCTTGGGAGCAATTTCCAAATGCCTGAAGGTACCACGTTCATCTGTACAAACAATAGTACGCAAGTATAAACACCATGGGACCACGCAGCCATCATACCGCTTAGGAAGGAGATGTGTTCTGTCTCCTAGAGATTAACGTACTTTGGTGCAAAACGTGCAAATCAATCCCAGAACAACAGCAAAGGACCTTGTGAAGATGCTGGAGGAAACAGGTACAAAAGTATCTACATCCACAGTAAAACGAGTCCTATATCAACATAACCTGAAAGGCCGCTCAGCAAGGAAGAAGCCACTGCTCCAAAACCGCCATAAAAAAGCCAGACTATGGTTTGCAACTGCACATGGGGACAAAGATCGTACTTTTTGGAGAAATGTCCTCTGGTCTGATGAAACAAAAATAGAACTGTTTGGCCATAATGACCATCGTTATGTTTGGAGGAAAAAGGGGGTTGCTTGCAAGCCGAAGAACACCATCCCAACCGTGAAGCATCATACTGTGGGGGTGCTTTGCTGCAAGAGGGACTGGTGCACTTCACAAAATAGATGGCATCATGAGGAAGGAAAATTATGTGGATATATTGACGCAACATCTCAAGACATCAGTCAGGAAGTTAAATCTTGGTCGCAAATGGGTCTTCCAAATGGACAATGACCCCAAGCATACTTCCAAAGTTGTGGCAAAAGGGCTTAAGGACAACAAAGTCAAGGTATTGGAGTGGCCTTCACAAAGCCCTGACCTCAATTCTATAGAAAATGTGTGGGCAGAACTGAAAAAGCGTGTGCGAGCAAGGAGGCCTACAAACCTGACTCAGTTACACCAGCTATGTCAGGAGGAATGGGCCAAAATTCACCCAACTTATTGTGGGAAGCTTGTGGAAGGCTACACAAAACGTTTGACCCAAGTTAAACAATTTTAAAGGCAATGCTACCAAATACTAATTGAATGTATGTAAACTTCTGACCCACTGGGAAAGCTGAAATAAATCATTCTCTCTACTATTATTCTGACATTTCACATTCTTAAAATAAAGTGGTGATCCTAACTGATCTAAGACATTTTAAAATGTCAGGAATTGTGAAAAACTGAGTTTAAATGTATTTGGCTAAGGTGTATGTAAACTTACGACTTCAACTGTATATACACTACCGGTCAAAAGTTTTAGAACACCTAATGCCAAGAGTGTGCAAAGCTGTCATCAAGGCAAAGGGTGGCTATTCGAAGAATCTCAAATATAAAATATATTTTGATTTGTTTAACACTTTTTTGGTTACTACATGATTCCATATGTGTTATTTCATAGTTTTGATGTCTTCACTATTATTCTACAATGTAGAAAATAGTAAAAATAAAGAAAAACCCTTGAATGAGTAGGTGTTCTAAAACTTTTGACCGGTAGTGTGTGTGTGTGTGTGTGTGTGTGTGTGTGTGTGTATAAATGTATGCATGTATGAATACATTTTCGAGATATATATGAGTCTTCTTGGGTATGACGCTACAAGCTTGGCATGCCTGTATTTGGGGAGTTTCTCCCATTCTTCTCTACAGATCCTCTCAAGCTCTGTCAGGTTGGATGGGGAGCGTCGCTGCACAGCTATTTTCAGGTCTCTCCAGAGATGTTCGATCGGGTTCAAGTCCGGGCTCTGGCTGGGCCACTCAAGGACATTCAGAGACTTGTCCCGAAGCCACTCCTGCATTGTCTTGGCTGTGTGCTTAGTGTCGTTGTCCTGTTGGAAGGTGAACCTTCGCCCCAGTTTGAGGTCCTGAGCGCTCTCAAGCAGGTTTTCATCAAGGATCTCTCTGTACTTTGCTCTGTTGATCTTTCCCTCGATCCTGACTAGTCTCCCAGTCCCTGCTGCTGAAAAACATCCCCACAGCATGATGCTGCCACCACCATGCTTCACCGTAGGGATGGTGCCAGGTTTCCTCCAGGCGTGATGCTTGGCATTCAGGCCAAAGACTTCAATCTTGGTTTCATCAGACCAGAGAATCTGGTTTCTCATGATCTGAGTCCTTTTAGGTGCCTTTTGACAAACTCCAAGCGGGCTGTCATGTGCCTTTTACTGAGGAGTGGCTTCCGTCGGGCACTCTACCATAAAGGCTTGATTGGTGGAGTGCTGCAGAGATGGTTGTCCTTCTGGAAGATTCTCCCATCTCCACAGAGGAACTCTGGAGCTCTGTCAGAGTGACCGTTGGGTTCTTGGTCACCTCCCCTGATTGCCAGCTCTAGGAAGAGTTTTGGTGGTTCCAAACTTCTTCCATTTAAGAATAAAGGAGGCTCCTTTGTTCTTGGGGACCTTCAATGCTGCAGACATTTTTGGTACCATTGCCTCGACACAATCCTGTCTCGGAGCTCTACGGACAATTCCTTCAACCTCATGGCTTGGTTTTTGCCCTGACATGCACTGTCAACTGTAGGACCTTATATAGACAGCTGTGTGCCTTTCCAAATCATGTCCAATCATTTGAATTTACCAAGTTGTAGAAACATCTCAAGGATAATCAATGGAAACAGGATGCACCTGAGCTCAATTTCAAGTCTCATATCAAAGGGTCTGAATACTTATGTAAATAAGGTATTTCTGTTTATTATATTTAATAAATTTGCAAACATTTCTAAAAACCAGTTTTTGGCTTTGTCATTATGGGGTATTGTGTGTAGATTGATGAGGAAAAACATATATTTAATCCATTTTAGAATAAGGCTGTAACGTAACAAAATGTGGAAAAAGTCAAGGGATCTGAACACTTTCCAAATGCACAGTATATAGAAAAGATAATGGAGCCTTATATTTTAACGTACAATCACCTAAATAAAAGCTAGACAGTCAGGGAGAATTGAAAATTTAGCAGTATTGATTTTGTTACTATGTTTTAGCAAAAGAACACAGCATTGGCCATAGCAAATTGCATAGAATTGCAGGAAATGTTCTTTAAAACTGAAACATTTTGTCTCAGCTCCATGGCAGAATTTGCCTGGCTACCCAGACTCCTTGCTCCGGCCAAGCCCTATGCCACGCCCATGGACGTTAGTTTCTTCTCTACAATGAGTCTGGATCTGAGTAGCCAGAACACACGTGGTTAAAGTGGCGGTTTAAAAATGTGTCATGGCTTTGATACTCTGATTGGTTAGAGACGATCCAATCGCTGATGACTTTGTTTTGTACAACGTCCCTCGTCACCACAAACGACTTCAATGATGTCAGTCTCAGACTAAAGTATATAGTGAGCGACAGAGCAGCGGAAGATTTAGTGTGAGTTTTCCTTTGAAACTGCTACATTTTTCTCTCAGCTGCATGGCAAAATATGTAGAATTGCAGGAAATTAGCTTTAAAATGGCAAGTTAATTTCTCAAATTCTGCCACGCCGACAGGATGACCCCCTGCCGTGCCCCTTGCCACACCCACCACCTAAGCCCCCTTTTGATCCAGAAAAAACCCTGGTCTCTGACTCACCTGCTAGTTTAGCTTGAATGATTTTGTGTTTAATGATTCTTTGTTCAGAGCAAGGCAGAATTGTCTATAGATTTATTTTCTTTTTTCATTTTGTTTTGGAGCCAGACTTTAACTAGCTTTTACACCTCATGGTACTTGGGTTAGTTTAATTACGTACAGTGACATTATCTGCAAATCAGTTTGCATAGAGTAACAGACACTTAGCAAAATGAGTTTGTCTCAAGTGTTACCTGTCTCGTATGGTTGATATGACATAAAGAAAGAGCACAGTTTAAATGAGCTATATCCTCTGCCCTAGATCTGTCAGTTGGTGCAGTCAACGTTATCCTGACATTGTGTTCTTTTAACATGGCTGTTATTATCGTCCCTGGAATTTACTTAGCTGCAAAGGTATTTTCAGTTTGTGTTTTCTTTTCTATCTGCATGTTTGTTTTACATATTCCCTAAATGTATTCAGGGAAGGTGGGTGAGGTGGGGGATAGCAACTTATAAACCTCCCCTCCCTGCATTGAGCTGTTCAGGACTGATTGTACCTCCATGTCACTCAAGGCACTGATGATGAAATGGCTATATTGCGCAACACAGACTGATCCTGTGTTGTGTTCCATATCTGGGTTTGTTGTGGATACATCGTTTCTAGGGAAAACTCGATGCAATGAGATGAAAGTGAAGGTTCAAAGGCATTTGTGCTTAGAACTTACATTTACATTTTAGTCATTTAGCAGATGTTCTTATCCAGAATGACTTACATTAATTAGTGCGTTCATCTTAAGATAGCTAGGTGAGACAACATATTACAATCGTAGCAAGTACATTTTCCCAGTTTACAGTCAAAATCAACTATGGTGAAGTAAAGTGTAGCCTATAGATTTCATTGTACTACAAGGTATCAATAGACCAGCTTACCATGCATGCAGATACTTTGTTCAGATATGGTGAGCGGGTAGACTAGACCTGGTGTTTTAGGGCCAGATTGACTAAACTTCTGTCGCAGCTTGTTGGAAGAACACAAATGCCATATGAGAAGGAAGCCTCGTCTCTGTTAGGATACCTGTTCCTCTATGAATCACAACCACCATGACCCCTTACTGATGCTACCTCCACTGCCACAGCTTCTGTTAGCTTACAAGAAGATGATTACTTTATTGTCCAATGTAGCCTAGATGAATGTGAACAGCAATTTGTCTTCTGCTTTATCCCAACCCCTCAGGACATACAAACATACACTGGTTTGGGCAGAGGGCAGCCACAGTGCAGCACTCCTGGAGCAGTTATAGGAGTTAAGCGACTTGCTCAATGTCACAACGGCAGGAGATGGCTTAGCTTGCATATATAATAGAGATGAGTATGGAATGGAAATTGAATAGAAAAGCATCCCCCTGAAGGCTTCAGTGATGAAACGCATAACAAAGAACACATGTTTTATTTTCAATTTCCATTCTCCTCCAAGAGTGGCTGAATATTTCCTGCTAATCCAGTTCTTCAATCCTTGCATTTTGGTTTCTACTGTGAGGTAGTTTTTCCTTTGCTTAGCTTGGAGAGGCAGCTTGGAGGAAAGGCTGAGAACGTTTTCGGAGGAATTACATTGGAATGTCCCCTGCCTGTCTTTGGCTTTCTTTGGCTTCCTGAGCTGTCATGCTGTCCTGATGCACATGAATATGATGCATTGCCTCTGAGACACACACACACACGGCACTTTAGCCCTTTTTCCCACAGAACATGTGCAGTACCTCAAGGTTTCACAGGGTTTCAACCAATATTCACTTCTTAAGCTAAGGTTTAATCGTTGCCAAACTTTCTTAACGTTTTCTCATGAAATATGACAGAGATGCTTTTGGATTTGGTCATTCATCATGGTCGTCATGGTCAATGTCTAGTAATACTGGTTGTTTGCATGTGTATGTTTATGCGTGTGCTTAGTCATGTCTGTGTCAATACAAAACCAGCTGCTCTGGTAACGTTAAATTCAGTTCAAAGTCCTCTTTGACGGGTAACAATAATGTAATACCTGCAAAGCACACCTTAATGAAGAGGGCCAGATGAAAGGGCATGGTCCATACACTCTTCTGGCTGCACTAGAGTTAGCCTATTGACATTAATTTATCTGCAAATGACTGTACAAATACACATCAGGCAGTGTACCAAAGGTGGTTCCATGTATAACGTGTCACGTGCTTTTTGTCGTTTCTCCCTTCCAGACAAATTACTATTTTACTGGCTTACCAGCTGTGTTACGAGACTGCTTTTTAGTGTGTACGTGTCTGTCGGAAAGCACAGCAACTATAGTAACTAACTATTGCCTGTGTGTGTGTGTGTTTAGGTATTTATGCATGTGGGTGTATGTCCTATATGTTAAACTCTGGCGTTCTATAATTGTTGCTTATGAAGATCAGGCAGAGATAAGTGGCAGTCGGAGTGCTGATTTATCTCCTCAGAACAGAACCTCCTGACTGTCTGTCTCAGCCAGATGATGATATGCTCTGATTCATACAATGACAGCATTGTTGCTGATGTCTGTTGTGTATCAGTCCCGCAGTCAAGTGGCACAGGCAGTGTCAACTTGCCCGCTTGATCATGATGGCAGAGTTTGTGTCTCTGCTTGCTCCTGTAATCATACACCAATCGTGTGTGTGTGTGTGTGTGTACAGGTTTCTGGATCAAAAAGGGGCTTAGCTGGTGGGCGTGGTAGGGGGTATGACAGGGGATGTGGTCAGCCTGTTGGCAAGGCTGAATTTTAGATGCCCCTATCGTGGCGGTGTAGAGCAATTTTTGCATTTCTAAGCAAATTTCCTGCAATTCTAGCCTACTACATTTACATTACATTTACGTCATTTAGCAGACGCTCTTATCCAGAGCGACTTACAAATAGGTGCATTCACCTATAGCCAGTGGGATAACCACTTTAGAATTATTATTATTTATTTTTTATATATTTTTTTTGGGGGGGGGGGGGGGGGGGGTAGAAGGAACTACATATACATTGCATTAAAGACTCTGGGCCCTAGTTATAGGCTACCGCTATAGGCTACCTGGTTTGGTCATATTCTCAGGAAAAACCCCTGGCCCTATACATGACACCCAACACAGAAATACAGAACGTTATGCAAGTTTGTTAAAAATCCTCCAACACCCATCTTATAGGAATTCACTAATACAGTGTAGTATCATAGAGATAGCCTGGAGAGCCTGGGTTCAACAACCCACACTGACACTGTTGGATGACATCATTGGGCGGAGAGCAAACATTTTACTGTGACATCACCCAGCTGTTTGTCCATGGTGTGCACTATTACCTCACTGCTTATTAATCACCATGAATCAATCAAACAGCAACATAGACAATACAGGCTGACACTTTAATTGAAGGGTATTGGAAAAACATGTTAAGAACTTTCCTAACTTGTGTAAGGTTAACAAACTTGCATAACGTTCTGTATTTCTGTGTTGGGTGTCATGTATAGGGCCAGGGGTTTTTCCTGAGAATATGACCAAACCAGGTAGCCTATAGCGGTAGCCTATAACTAGGGCCCAGAGTCTTTAATGCAATCTATATGTAGTTCCTTCTACCCCCCCCCCCCCCCCCCCCCCATATATTTCATGTAAAACAGAAATTGTCTACATTTTGATTCTATCATTAACTACTAATGTGTGTGTGTTACAGCCCTTGGCCCTGAGAGTGCTACTAGGAGGCAGAGATGGAAGGTGGAAGTTCGTTCAGCCGAAGGTCGTGGGCGTCACAGTCTTTACGCGTCACTGCCAGGGAGCTCTCATTGGTCAACACGCGAGGCAAGACCAATGCCATCGCAGAGCGCTTCTCCAAGTGAGTGACACAAAACTCTCTACTAAAGACACTTCTGTCTATATGAACAGTAGACACATCTTCCAAATGCATCTTACCAAACACACATCTATCTGTAGGGATTAGGGAATCCTCCATCTCCCAGCTTTAGCAAACTTACCTAGTGAACTAAGCACACGTATCTCTTTGGTGCTCATCTCCAGTATGGACAGTCAGTCAAGTCGGTGTCGGTCAGGCGCCAAAATGAAAGTCAACCCAAACACTTCAGGCTTAAAGCTTTATATAAGTGCTCCCACCCCAAATTCACATACTTAATGGAGAGAGGAAAAGAGAAGGGTTAACTGAGATGTTAGCTGTATATTAAAGAGATCATTCTGACTGTTAATGTTTACCACTCTTTAAAGCAGCAATCAGCAGTTGAAACAATAACAAAGCATTTTCCCCACCACTGTTTTGGTAAAAAGCGGGAGGATGGGGCTGGAGAGCTATAGATGCAAGGACTGATCATCCATGATATCATTAAATATAGTTTTAACAATATTTGTTAGGCTATACAGTGTTTGTTTACAAACATTTGAGTAAAACAAGCTTATATTTTGGGTTTTGATGGGGTACGACAGTTGAACTAAGTTTATAAGTAATATTCTTCAAGAATCAATGAGCTTAGGTGCATCCAATTTCCTTTGATCATCCTTGAGATGTCACTACAATTTGATTGGAGTCCACCTGTGGCCAATTCAATTGTTTGGACATGATTTAGAAAGAAACCCACCTGTCTATATAAGGTCCCACAGTTGTCAGACAGACACTATACCATGAAGTCCAAGGAACTGTCCGTAGATCTCCAAGATAGAATTGTGATGAGGCATATATCTGGGGAAGGGTATAAAACAATTTCTAGAGTGTTGAAAGTTTCCAAGAGCACAGTGGTCTCCATCATTGGGAAATTGAAAAAATGTGTAACTACCCAGACTCTGCCTAGAGCTGGCCGTCCGACCAAACTGAACAACCGTGCAAGAAGGACCTTGGTTAGGAAGGTGACGAAGAACCCAATGACTACTCTGACAGAACTACAGAGTTCCTTGGCTGAGATGGGAGAACCTGCCAGAAAGACAACAGTCTCTATAGCACTTCACCAATCTGGGCTTTATAGGAGAGTGGCCAGACGGAAACCGTTCCTGAGAAAAAGGCACATGACTGCACGCCTGGAGTTTGCAAAAAGGCACGCGAAAGACTCTGAGAACATAAGTCAAAAGATTCTGTGGTCTGATAAGACAAAAATTTTACTCTTTGGCCTGAAAGCAAAGCGGTATGTCTGGAGAAAACCAGGCACAGCTCATTACCCGTCTAACACCATCCCTACCGTGAAGCATGGTGGTGGCAGCATCATGCTATGGGGGATGCTTTTCAGCGCCAGGTACTGGGAGACTGGTAAGGCTAGAGGGAACAATGAATGGAGCCAAATATAGGCAAATCCTTGATGAGAACCTGCTTCAGAGTGCAAATAATAATAATATGCCATTTAGCAGACACTTTTATCCAAAGCGACTTACAGTCATGTGTGCATACATTTGTACGTATGGGTGGTCCCGGGGATCGAACACACTACCCTGGTGTTACAAGCGCCATGCTCTACCAATTGAGGTACAAATGACCTTAGACTGGGGTGAACATTTACGTTCCAACAGACAATGACCCCAAGCATACAGCCAAAGCAACACTGGAATGGGATCAGAACAAGAATGTGAAAGTCCTTGAGTGGCCCAGCCAAAGCCTAGAGTTGAATCCCATTGAAAATGTGTGGAAAGACTTGAAGATTGCTGTTAACCGTCACTCCCCATCTAACTTAACAGAGTTTGAGAAAATCTGCAAGAAAGAATGGGAGAAAATCCAGATGAGCAAAGCTGATAGACATACCCAAGACGACTCAAAGCTATAATTGCCGCCAAAGGTGCTTCTACAAAGTATTGACTTGGGTGTAAATACTTATGTAAATGAGATTTCTGTATTTCATTTTCAATAAATTGGCAAACATTTCTAAGAACACGTTTTCACTTTTTCATTATGGGGTATTGTGTGTAGATGGGTGGGAGAAAATATATTTAATCAATTTTGAATTCAGGCTGTAACAACAAAATGTGGAATAAGTCAAGGAGTATGAATACTTTCTGAAGGCACTGTAGATGAGGGACATAGGCAAATTACAGTTGGCCCAGAACAGAGCAGCACGTCTGGCCCTTAAATGTACACAGGGGGCTAATATCAACAACGTGCATATCAATCTCTCCTGGCTCAAAGTAGAGGAGCGATTGACTGCATCACTACTGGTCTTTGTGAGAGGTATTGATGTGTTAACCAATTGAACAGACAGTTCTGTACTTTTAACACACAGCTCAAACACTCATACATACCCCACAAGACATGCCACCAGAGGTCTCTTCACAGTCCCGAATAGAGGCTAGGAAATGCACACTGCACTATATAGAGCCATGACTACATGGAACTCTCTTCCACTTCAGGTAACTCAAGTTAGCAGTAAAATCCAATAGATTAAACAACACCTCACGGTACAATGCGGACTGTGAAGAGAACCACACGCACACACTCTTACACACACATTCTAAAACACACACTCTACACCCACACACCCACACATTATTCTTAGTAGTGTAGTAATGTAAATTTGTATAATGCACAATGTTTAGAGTAGCTGCTGCCTTGGCAACAGCTAATGGGGATCCTAATAAAATATGTACATGTCCATTTCTCATGTTGCTATGCAAAGTAGATGTTACGTCACCACAATCTTGATATTCCAGTTCGTCATCATTCATCATATTGGGAACAGACTGAAAGTACAACTGTATGAGTTAAGAAAAGGAGAAAAACGTAATGAAGGGTTATGTCATTGGGAGATGAGTATAGCTCAGTCTAGACATAACCCCTAGCCACTAGCCCCTTCCCCTTAGTCCCTAACCCTTTAGTGTGCAGATCCAGAAAAAACTGGATTGGTGTCAGAAAAATGTTAGAAGCCTCACTAAACCTTTTTTATATTGTTTGCACACCTACCTGGTCTCTTCAGACCTGCAAAACCTCTGTAGATATTATTGATTCAACACCAATGCAAACTTCCATTCCCAGCATAATGCCAATGTTGGTAATGCTTTGGTCCATTTTATTGTGTGCACCTCTTCTCTTGATCAGCAGAGGTCAATGTTGCTCCTCTCTCTCTCCAACAGGTACCAGAGAGCTGCTGAGGAGTCTAATGCAGAGAAGAAGAAAGCAGTGAGTATCTCCATTCAGCTCCCCAACAAGAGGCCCACTCATGGAATTACAGGATGTGACATCATTACATCAGACACACAGTCACCAGTTCAATGATACACTTGTGGAGCTGTCCTCTTGGTCAAGACCCTGTCTCTTTGAATCTGTCACCAGTGAACTATATACTAAAGTGTGTATGCCTGAGTGGTTTTGTGCTCTCTGCTCTCTTCTCTGCTTAGGCTACTTATGCTTGACAGTGAGTAAATGGGATAAAGCACTTTATCATTCACATTGTCTGCCTCTTTTTTAGAGGGCCTTTCAAAAACGACCTCCCACACACACATTATTATCCTCATCCCGTCTGAGGAACACACACACCGAGTCCATGCCTAGCTCTGCCTGGCCACTTATTGTGATGGGCAGGCAGTCATGACCCTAATCCTGACTCAGCCAACTAATCCCAAAGTAATTCCCTCTTGGGATAGTTGTCTTTGTCTGTTGGGCAGTGCTGGAGAAGTGGACAAGGGTACAGGGAATAAGTGATCAGCCAATGTCATGCAGGAGTACAAGGTAACTACCATTTCCAATAGCTGATAGATGGGGATTGTATTCTGATCATTGGTTACTTAGCTGCCAGTGAATGCTGTTCCTTCCTGTCTGTGCTGAGTTAAACAGGTTCAGTCAGCACAATGCTGTGTGTGTGTGTGTGTGTGTGCGTGCGTGTGTGTGTGTGTGTGTGTACCGACAGGCAGGCAACACTGGTGTCAAGGGATGGGCTGTACATTTTCCAAGGGTAATGGAAGGAGGAAGAGCGGTCTCGGCTTTCCTCTGTGTTGCGGTATGGAGCATAGGGGTCAGGAGTTTTACTTTTTCACATATTTTTGGTCCCTACGTTTTTACAGGTCAGGTCAAACAGCAGCAGTGTCATAATGAAGGATTACATGTATATTTGGAGCTGACAGATTACATGGGACTAAAACAATTTAACATGAGACTATGAGATGGCATTTTGGTCCACAAATAAACTGTAAGGAGGCTCCTGTAGTCTTCCTAATATTATGTTGACTATGTGGCATCTCAAACCCCCCCCCCCCTTCAACTGTGACCATTATAAGTAATTGTTCTGTATGTAATTACAGGTATCATTATTTCTACTTAATCACATCTATTATGTTCTCTAACCACAAAAGACACGCAGAAGTTAATGATCATTTTATAGGGGAATGAATGTTCCACTCCGTAAGAGCTATCATGGTGGCTTACTGTACTCTCAATTAATGTGGTCCTCCCTGCTGCTGAGTCAGTCAGATTGAATCACAGTTTGGGTTCTGACCAGGAAGTAAGTGTGTGTGTTCAGTAGCGGTAATGGCTGGAATTAGCCGCCTATAGCAGGAATCTGACTCAGTCACTGACTGAGATGGCTCCATAGGTTAAACAGGACAACATAATGTGTTGTAGTTTACACTGTCTTCTTGAGGACAAAGAATAAGAGTTTGGTTTTGTACAACAACACCGTCAGGAATGTTTTTTTTCAGTTTTGATTTAATATAATATATATTTTTAATTGTTTGTATTTTTGTTAGTCAATTAGCAGACACTCTTATCCAGAGTGACTTACAGGAGCAATTAGGGTTAAGTGCCTTGCTCAAGGGCACATCGACAGATTTTTCACCTAGTCGGCTCGGGGATTAGAACCAGCGACCTATCGGTTACAGGCACAACGCTCTTAACCACTAAGCTACCTGCCGCCCCATTTGAATTTGAATGTCATGATGTGATTTGGCATCACAGATCTCGACACTGACGGCAAGAGGTTCTGCAACATGACACGTTACATGTTAGGTGATGACCTTACATCAGTGCATGGGTATGGCTCTGACATTGGCTCACACAAAAATTGAATCCCTGACCCTTCAGCTGTGTCTGAGCTGGATTTACACAAAAAATAACTACATATATTTAAAATCTTTATTTGGGGATAAACCTCAATAAGAGAAGTTAAAACTCAAGTTTAAAAAAACAGACTCAGTCAGCGAAGAGTTAAACCTTTTCCCAAATGTATCATTTTCTGGTTTCCTGGGGTATTTCCCCCCCCCTCTGCCTCAGTCTCTCTCTCCTGGTCTTGATGGGGGGTGGGCTAGTTCCTACATGCAGAGTTTTTCTAACTGCTAACATCTGGGAGAGCTTGATCACTCTCACTTAGCACAGACTAGAGGGAAGGATTGCAGACTGATTCCAGCTACAGGACTCTCTCTCCCTGCCTGCCACCTCCCCACTACGCCTTGTTTCGTCTCGCTCTCACAGGTTTCACCACTTCTCTTTTCACAAAACGGGGAACAAACTTTTCATTGTCTGCTGCTCCTTTTCTTTTGTACTTATTGTACTCCAGCTGCTCTCACAAAGAGAGTTATTGGGTGTCCTACTGTCTTTGTGTGTTTTCTGTCAGCTTTGGGTTTCTCTCCCTTCTTTCCCTTCGTTCAGTCCTCCCTTCTTCTGCTCTGCTTTTTTTCCATGTGTTTCCATCTAGTTTCTGTCACATCCTTTGTTGGTGGAACATGACTTGATGTATTTTGCAGGTTAGGTTTGTTGGAGTTGCTTGGTTGTGGTGTGTGTGTGGTCAATGCGATGACATTGGGAAGTCATGTCAGCTTTTTATATCTCTCTCAAGTTTGTGTGGACGGCCACTGCTATATGGTTGACCATCACGTTGAAGGGAAAAGTCAGGTTTGTTCTTTGTTAGGGAGTACTGCTTGGGGCTTGTGTTATGGATGTCCTTTTACCACTTAGAATACATATTGTTTCTCTTCTTCATGGGTGTGAACCATGTGATTTAGATGGTTTGTATTGAGTTGGGCTCTGTTTGCCATAGCCCAGTGCGGTTCCATGACAGGAACATCGAGTTCCCCATGTAAACTTAACTTTATTAGTTCATTAGTTGACTCTGTTCTGCTTTCAAAGGGCCATATTGTTTCACATACCTTTCAGAACTTCCCCATATTACACAGACCGTTTACAAGCTGGCATTCATTTCCATATCTTCTAGTGAAAATCAAAGTCATGGACATCACACAGTGGAGTATTGTTGTCCCCTAATAGTTCAGCTTGCTGCTCAGTGTCAGTTATGAGTTGGGAGCTTCATGGATGGTTGAGCCTATATGCCGAGCAGAGAACCCTCCCTGTACCTTCAGGAAAAGATGATGTAGGTTGCCCCAGAATGGAATGCGGTTGGGAAAGAGGTCTCCATGTTCAGTGCAGCTCTCTCTCCATCTTGAGCGAAGACTTTGTCTGCCTCTGTAGAGTTGATTGTGCAGCAGCTGATGGTTGCCTGCTCTGACTTCAGCTACCAGCCAGCTACTGTGACAACATATCCTCTCTCCTGGACCAACTCTGCTTATCTAATTTGTATTTTCTTCCACGTCAGTAACTACTGCTGTCCACAAAGTATTTTCCCACTGTGGCCTCAGTAAGAAAGTTATGAGCTTTTGATTTTTCCTGTGTTATTTCCTGTTCATTTGGTTGCAGTCTGGGTGCTTGGAATTGGATTATATAATACAGGACATGATTGACTGGTAGATGTAGAATGTAGGAAGCAACTGGTGATGAGTATTTAGTTGGTATTTGTTTCGTTCCAGCTTGTTTGGTCATTTGATCCCACACAGTTGAAAAATGAGACTGACTATTTGTATTATTAACTGTTAGAAATTGGTACCGTATTTGTCATACAAGACTACTCCTACACACAATTACCTCTGTACAGTTTATATGGTTAACCTTTCAGTCGATATTACCTTTTTCAGGACAACTTCAAGACATTCTTCCAGTTGACCATTCACTAATCTGCTCTCCTCTCCTCTTCTTCCTGTCAGTCAGTGGAGAGCCTGCCGCCCACCCTGCGTTCAGGGAACCTGAGTGTTCTGAAGAAGCGCTGGGAGCAGCCAGGTCCTCGCCAAGACAGACCCGCCCCGCTATCCGCCGGCCCACCCCGCACCCGCCTCTCCCCCCCTGCCGTACCAAAACCAACCCCCCCGACCGAGCACCTTCCCCCAGCCAAGTCCCCGGGATCCCTGAGCACTCAGGGTGGTCAAAGCACAGCCGTCAGCCGCTTCCAGTATCCAGCAGCAGCAGCTATAGCCGAGGAGGGACAGAGAGGGATGGAGAAGAAAGCGCAGCAGCCAAGCGAGCGAGTGGAGGAGGAAGAGCTGATGCAGGTAGAAGAGAAGGTGGTGCCACCCAGCCCCTGCACACCCATTGAGAAACCCAGCGTGCCTCTCAACAGCCTGAAGATAATGTTTGAGAAGGGAGAGGGCACCAAGGGAAAGGTAAGACTGATAAGACACACATACACTGTGGGTATGTATCCATCTACACAGTATCTCTCCCTCTCTCTCTCCTCTAATGATACTTCTCTCGCTCTGTCGCTTGGCATCTTCCTCAACATGTAGCTGCGCTGTATAGTTGTGGGGTCAGGTCAGTCATCTGTGTGTGTGTGATTGGTTAGCCCCCTGTATCCAGCTGGGATGCAGCTGAACTCCTGATCTGTTGTTGCACAGCCAGACATTTTAATGCTTCCTTTGGACTGTAGTCATGCTAGCAGTCACATGCCTTGGTACCTGATGCACCCGTGCTTTTCAAAAAGGCACACCAAAGACCACTGTCTGTCTCAGTGCACATCACTAAGTACAGACAGAACACCCATTCACTGAGACTTCAACACACACACACACTCACTTAGTGGAGACTTGCTAAAACTAGCTTACCTAATCACACAAGAGGCTCTCAAACGTGCATACACACACTGACTTGACAGAGACACCCCCAGTTGAGAAGTTCAATGCTTTGCGCAAGACACACTCAGAGGGAGGTTCTCCTGTGGCTCCTCAGATATTATCATAGATAAGTCACTCATTAGTGGCCATGTTTAATAGCCCAAGGTCAAGAAGGTACCCACATTCCTCCTTGTCTTTCTTTTCAAAGACCCACCTTTAGAATTCTCCTTCCCTCTTTCCCTCTCTGTGTCCTGTCATTCTCCTTCAGTTAGGTATTCACCCCCCATGGCCCCCAACCTACCTCTCTGTCAGCATCACACAAGATTACACTCCACTTCTGGACACAGCTGCTCCTCCTATTTTTCAGTTTCCTGTTTCCTCTCAAATGTTCTTGTCTTATAAATGTTTAGTAAAACTTTGGGGTGTGACTCTGAGACAATAGTACTTTGTATAAATCATATTACTGTGAGAATAGTGTCTTGTATTCCTGGTGGTCTCTGGTTACCCTGGCTTAGCCAACAGTGTTGAAGCATGGTCCAGGTGGGAGAGCAAGGCTGGGGAGTCCGACTCGTACTGGAGTGAGTCGCTACCACGCTTTGGTGTTCATCTCTTTAAGTGTGTTCATGATGACCACTAGTCTAAGACCTAGGCGTACATGTTGGAATTTCCCCCAGTGTCTCCTTAGGGAGACTGGTCTGAGAACAGTGGTAGTCTTGTAGTCTTTGTTCTCTCAGCCAGTCAGTCAGATGAGGCCTGCCAAAATGGCCATGCTTCTGGACTTGAGGGGAGTGACGGTAGGAGGGCCTCGATTCGTCTTGGTCTGAGAGCTGTGCTTGGTGTGTGTGTGTTTCCTTAATACACATACGCACAAAAGCCTTAATTGCTACCCCAGTGCATTTCAGCTGACTACACCCCGTCTCCAGGTGTACCCACACGGACTTGTGCTCCATCTCACTCACGCACACACACATTAGTGCCCCCCACCCCTCCCCTATAGCTCAGTGCCTGCTCTAGGCTGATGTCATCTTACAGCAGTGATGATGTCATGGGAGTGTTATGCACACGCTCCTTACACCCCAATCACTGGAGGCCTACAAACCCTGCTCCTACAAAACACACACTCCTTTCTCTCTCTGTCTCTCTCTCTCTCTCTCTCTCTCTCTCTCTGTCTCTCTCTCTCTCTCTCTCTCTCTCTCTCCCAATCACTGGAGGCCTACAAACCCTGCTCCTACAGAACACACACTTCTCTCTCTCTCTCTCTCTCCAATCAAAAAGTCACAGTACGTTCTCTTGCTCTCTCCTTCCCTCTCTCTCCTTAGTTCTACGCCTCTTTTTCAGTTTTTCTTTCGCTTTATTACCTCACCCTCACCTCAAATGGGCTACACTCATTGTTTCTAGTTCTCTTTTAATCTCTACATTCACCCTTTCTCTTTGTATCTACTGTTTTTCGATCAGCCCTGGGGTGTAAAGGCATCCGCATGCTTCCCATCCGGAACAGTTCGTGCATAATATTATGACGACATTTTGTGTGGTAAGGGTTTTTCCGTCCCTTCGTCGGTGATTGGTCAACAGTAGGGATTTTTCAATAAAGTGTTTGTTGTCATTCAACGAGAGACAACTTGTTTTAATGCACATTTTTTCACCGGGTTCGGCTTGGTGCCAGCCGAACCGAAGCATGCTGACGCCTTAACTGTATGAGCTAGGATGTTGCTATCAGTCCATCTGAATAGCTGTAATGGAGCCTAGGCATAAAAGGTTGAGATGGAACAGATACGGCTGGGCTCTGTTCACTGCCTGGCTGTCCCCTAAATAAACCACCCTATACTGCCACTGGCATTAGTCTTATCTCTATTACCATAGTATTCAAAACATAGGTACCTTTGTTTTTTTTTTGCATAGTTTATATATATGTATTTATTTATTACACCATTATTTTATGATTATAGTTACCTAGTTAGACCTGAAAAACGTAGGAGCTTTAGCCTGTTAAGTTGTGTAGATTTAGGAACATGCTTGTCCTCTCTCTAAAATGACTGATGCCTCTTTGCTTGGTTGTTGTTTTGGTCTATTAGCCCAACATTTAGTTATTGGCACATAGTTTGGATTGCAATGGAATCAGGTGTTTCTTCCTCAAACTGTCCTCCTCAGTAAACTATAGGCCATATCATTCTCCTCTGCTCTTACATAACATATTTTCAAAGACCCACCTTTTGGAATTCTCCTTCCCTCTTTCCCTCTAATTTCTTTACACGGAGGGAGAGTGCATGATGCTCGTGAACTTGCACGTCCAATGTAATGTACGTGGTAACAATGAGTCGAAATCCACGACTTAGCCTAATTATTGTTTTCTGACACATTCATTCATTTTCTTTTGCATGTTTCACATAGCCAGCCCCGCGGAGTCGTGGCGCATAGTAGGCTATTTACTGTGCGTTGATTGACAACTGAACAGCAAGTGTTGATTAGTTTTATAAAAGGTGTCGAACTGACTGAATAAAGTCGATCTCCTATATCCCTTTGTCATTCATAAATCATGCAACGTGGTATATGTCCATGGTATCGCATCGGCATAAGTAAACCAAATGATTTCCTAGGTTTCCTTTCCTAGGATGTCGGGGCCAGAGTATGTGAGTGGAGTTGAGCGGTCGGAAATCCCGCTCTCACTCATGCTAAGAACCGCTCCTCGCTCACAGGAAAAAAAACTGCCGCTCCAAATTCGCTCCATTGATTAAAATCACAATTTAACCAACAACCATCTATTTTTGTGAGTACCTGGACCTACAATTTGGTTTTGAAGCATTGAAACCAAACCATATGATTTGAATGAAAAATATTTGAATAAACATCAGGAAAAGGTGACTAAGAAGCGCTCAACATTTCAAATGGGCTACATGTCGTATTAAACAACGTGACTGACCGGCTCGATTCGGTCTTATGTAGCAAAATTTGAAAAGGTGTTTATTACATTGGATAAAAGTAGAGACTAGAAAATGGTATATCATACACTACAGTTGAGGAACAATGGGAAAGTAATTCTGCTTTGAAAGTTGATCAACTTGTAATCTCACTTTTGAGAAAATTGCCTTTTGAATGTTTTAGTACAGCTACTGAGAGCTCTTCTTTGTCTACACACATTCAGCATCGTTCACACCCTCTTAAGCTTTAGCCCCACCCATCTCTTTAAGGGTTGATCTGAGCGTTCTGTCCTAACAACAGCAGTCAAGCACCCAAGCTAACTGGCTAACATTAGCTAGCTTGCTAGCTACTTCCAGACAAATGAGAGAACAGCTCACTCTGACCATTTTACTCGCCCTAGCAGAGCTGGTTAGGCTGTTTCTATGTTATCCAGAGCATTGGTGGCTGCAACTGTGCTGCTGGCAATAATTTACTATTTTTTGCCAACGTTTACTGACACCGGTCATATTCAACGGGTGTTGCGCTTTCGTAAATCCGTCAGTTATTCTGCACTCTGGCACACTCAGACGAGAGTGCGCTGAAATCGGAGTAGATAGCCAAAGCGAATTTACTAGCTACGTCTATCAACAGCTGTCGTGTCGCAGTGAAATCATGAACATTTGATTGAAATGGATACTTGCATAGTGGAGTCTTTTGTTTAGACATGTAGCTTGCTAGCTAAACAATTAACCATAATCCCAACTCATGACGTTACTACCCTGCATGAATTTGCAGGTAGCTAACCAAACAGGTTCAATGTTAGCTAGCTAACATTAGGCTATAACTAGCAAAGCAAATGGCTCTGAGATACGAATAATATTACTACACAGATCATACACGTAACGTTAGCTAGCGAGCCAGCCAGCCAGCTAACGTTAGCTAGCTAGCTAACAGTCACTTTAACTTGAAATGAAAATGACTTTCTGACTAAATTAGAAATGTGTAATATCTGAAAATGTAGCTAGCTAGACTATCTTACCAGTGTACATGGATGGACGCTTCTCCCTCTGTCACAGATGCCATGGTTGCCCTTAGTTTGAAGATGTAATCCGGAGACAGGTGTTTTCTCCATCTCCTTAGCTATCATAACCTAATTCCACTGATTTCAAAACTCGGTCCTCCAGAAAGTGGAGAGCAACACTTATGCAGTTCTACTACGCAATATATATTTTTTAAAGCATTAGACAGGATTAGCTACACATGCTGACCAGCTCAAATAGACAGGTGCGTGCTACATGGCAGGCCAATCCAAACTCATCTCTCGGCATGTCCAGCCCACTCATTATCGAGGGCCAATTATGGCTAGCGGGAAGGTTGCTGTCTTTTTCTGTGGCTAAACCAACTAGGCTCGTAATTTAACAATTGTATTCGTATTTACAGATGGCATACAAGTTTGTTATTAAGGTACATGAAAGTTCACATTTATGCAAAAAAACACATTTTTATATATATTTTTAAGTTTACGTTCAAATGGCTCTCCTGTGAAGTAGTGACGTGCGACATACGCCTAGTTTCCTGAAATGAGTCACATATATAAACACTCTAAATAGGTCAGGAGCCAGACAGGTAGCCTAAGAAGGAATGAGAATTAATTATTTAGGCTATAGCCTACAAAGAAATACATTTAAGAAGCATTTGTGAGTGCGACACACTAGGCTGGCAGGGACATTAAGCTCTCAGGATTTAAACAACATTTTGTTATATTAAGTCATTATAGTCTATAAATTGCACATATAGGCTGTGACTTACCTAAAATTAAATGAAAAATGCCTTTGAATTCATTTTTAGAAACACGTCTGACTTCAGGCTCATGCAATGGTGCCTGGAGAGCAGGCCAACAGCGGAGAATACAGTACCCTCTCCGCACTTGCAGAGCTACTGGGGATGCTAAACACCCTTCGGGCCACTCTTGTCAGGCTGGGCATGATGCATAGTTGTTTTTGTATTTTTCTGTAGGTAGGCCTAAAGGATTTGAGGTAAAATAACCCTATCAAAACAGAAAGCTCCTTGAAAGAGGCAATATGCCAGGCCTATTGGGCCAAAATCAATGATGGCCTATTGCATAGATAATAGAATGTAAATGAACGAAACTTTTAAGAGATCTGTTTTTTTGTTTGTAAATACTTTGCTACAATGACACTTAGCTTGCTAACCACCTCGCTCCTTTCTGTTAGCATGTGCACGTAGTACACCATCATACTTTCGGGATACAGGTCTTTTCAGATTCCGCGATGACTAATTGTGGACACTACATCATAACACTCCCTCTCTTGCTCTTGGTCCTAATCTTTGTAAGTCACCTTGGTTTTTCACCTGTGTGTTTTATCAGTTTCTTTATGAAAATATTTATCATACTTGATGACAGTAGCTAAAGCAAGGGGCTATAGCAGCACACAAGTAGACTACAAATGCATGCTGGGCCGGGCATGCCCTGAGCTCATGAAGTGAGCTCTACTGGAGCGAAATTGGAGCGGGCGAGAAGGCCGACGCTCCAGCCTTTGGGAAACTCGCTCAACACTCCAGTCAAATTGGGCACGCTCCACTCCTTGCTCCGCTCCAGTTCCGCTCCAGCTCCGCTCCAGCTCCGCTCCAGCTCCACTCCTTGCTCCGCTCCAGCTCCGCTCCAGCTCCGCTCACATACTCTGGTCGGGGCTTGGCAGACAGTGACGCTAATGCCTAGATTAGATCGACAGCATCATTGCATTTTGGTACACCAGAAGTACATTCATTTCTAATGGAATGTTGCATTTGTCTTGCAGCATTGTGTTGCAGAGACAGCTGCAGTGGGTTCTGTGTGGTGCATACATTGGATTTATCCAATGTATGCATCAAACTGTATACGTAGACTTGACAGAAATAGTAGCAAAAGGTGAATGTTGAACTTTTGTTGCTCACATATTCAGTAAACATTTTGGATTAGCCTACCTAATGAAAAAAGTTTGGCTGCAGAATTTATTATGCAGCATTGATGCAATGAATCTGTCGGTCTGATCGAGGCGTAAAGTGAGTGACTCTCCTCTAGTCAGTCAGTGTAGCCTATCGAATCGCATCAGAGAGATCCATTCATTTGGCTCCCTAATTTGCATAGGCTACCGGTAGGCCTAGGACTTTTTGGCGATTATCTGCAGATAAATTATGAAAACATTTGATGAAGATGGTGAATCATCACTGCAGGGACAAAAGGTAGTGGAGAGCCTAATTCTGATCCAAATATTACAATTAGGCGATGATGCTAATGAAAAGTATTCTGGTAGATGGAAACGTTTTCCCCAAAACCTTCTCAATTAAAAGTTAACTACAAAGTAGCCTATGCTTACCTAGCAGAATGATATCATGATTATTTTAATCAATCCAGTGGGTATTTGTTTAGCAAACTCTACCATCATGTGTGCTACAAAACCCCCGATAAACAACAGCCTCTTGCTAGGATGCGCTCTTGAATTAAAGGGTAAGGGATGGATCGAAATTGACAGAATGATTACCGTGAGGAAAATGGGGAAGGGTCATGCTTTTTTCCATTTCAGTCAAGGGGAGGGTTTAGTATTTTTTTTAAATCTAGCCCAGGGGAGGATCATGTAATTTGTAATTGATGAAATTTCTATATTTCTCAGTGTTTAAGATTAAGTTGCTTATTAGGCTATATATCGATGTATGCCCAATTCCCCCCCTCATCTCTGGTTCTCCGCTGGACACACAATATCAAGTGCGCCTATAGTGTGGTCTCAATCAATCTAAGATAGCTGCTTTGATGGTGTAAATAAAACTAGGCTGCATTACACACTGCAATGGATATTCCAACCCTGAGCCCCAGACTGCTCTGCTCTTGCTGATCAAAAACGTTTTTGTGTGCTGTCAAACCAATGGCTGTACTGTCTAGGGTACGCTGGCAGTTCAGGAGGAGAGTCAAAGGCTTCTTCCGAAAATCATTTTGATTAGGCCTTGTCCAAAAAATGCGTGGACTAGCCTATGTTCTGTTCAGTTGGGGAAGGAGAGCGTGAAGATGAGAAGGAGGACCGGAGGTCAACGTTGATAGCTTGCTACTACTATAATATATTTGATTAAAAACAATATGTTTCTTGCCCGTGATATATTTATCAGAGTTATTGACCTCACAATAAGCCAGATTCCAGTAACTTACATTGTGGTCCTGAAACTTGAAGCAGCAGCCGCAGCACAGTCAATCGGAAATTGACAGCTCATGGTGCTGAAAGTAGGCAAATTTGAGTAGGCATAATTCATTTCAACAGTCTTCATTTCAATTAGACTTTACTAACAACAAGAGGGCTTTGTGTTGGAGCCTATTTCTTCCTATTTAAGAAATAAGAGGTAGGCATACCTGTTTGACAGATTAAATTAGGCTATAGGCTGCTATATCCATAGATTTGTTGGTCAATTACTCCACCCACCATGGACTCTTTAAATAGCCTACCTCCATGTCAGTGAAGGGCTGTTAAGTTAAAACCAAGACTCAAATTGAGGGGGTATGAGAGGGTATGCCATAGGCCTACTTTTTTATTAAAGAAAATGGCAAAAAGCACAGGCCTACCCCTTGTTAGCTTAAGATTTTGAAGAAAATAACACTAATTTGATTGATAAAATAACAGCGCTTTGGTCCACGATGCTTTATGCTAGAACCCACGTGTAAAATACTAGGGAAAGACTCCGATACATATGGGGATATCATTGTTTCCTTTCTTTAACATTCAGAGGCTGAGCTACAACCTTCTATAGCCGAGGAGCCAAAAAATTGACTTTGCTTGGGAAGTAATCTAATTCTGTCACTATCAATTGATTAAGCTACTAACTTTCTGTACAATAGAAGATGTTTAAAC
The DNA here is from genome assembly GCF_964263955.1 of Coregonus lavaretus. NCBI lineage: Eukaryota > Metazoa > Chordata > Actinopteri > Salmoniformes > Salmonidae > Coregonus > Coregonus lavaretus. The sequence continues at coordinate 35,207,205 of NC_139995.1, forward strand.
CCAAACAGCTTGCAGGGAAACACTTGTGACCTTCTCTCATTGGGTTCATCCACAGAAGAAGAGTAGCCAGCAGTTAAAGCTTAAATGTTTCTGCGTCGGTAGGCCTACTCTGTCTGGGGTGGAAGGGTAGGCCTAACCTTTGAAATTACCATGCTCAAAGTTTTGTTGCAAACAAGACGCACTGATTTGACATTGGAGAAGTATGATAAGATGAACACATAGGCCTATTTCTCTGTCCATTCTTAGCCTGTCATTTCAGAAATGTGTGTGGTATTAAAAAGATTTTGCTAATATGTAAAATGATGTAGAATTGCATGAAATGTTTATAATAGGCAATTTTATTCTCGGAAATACAATGATAGGTTCATGCAATGCTTTTAATATAAAGGAGATCTTTCTACCCCTATTCTTGTCCATGGTGGTCTGCAAACCCACATCATTCTGGCCCGCAGCCCTGTGTGCTATCAAAATTCCTGCGTTGCCATGTAATGCTTACAGGACAAAGAACATTTTCTAAAACTGCATATCTAAGGCTCTGGTCTGTCCAAGAAGTGAGGGTAAACGGTAGACTTGTTCTCTGCAATCCACTTTGTTTTAAATATTATTTTGGGTATCGGGGAGTTTTTGTTTTGTTTTGTTCAGGGTTTAGGTCAAATATACACTGCTGAAAAAAATAAAGGGAACACTTAAACAACACAATGTAACTCCAAGTCAATCACACTTCTGTGAAATCAAACTGTCCACTTAGGAAGCAACACTGATTGACAATACATTTCACATGCTGTTGTGCAAATGGAATAGACAACAGGTGGAGATTATAGGCAATTAGCAAGACACCCCCAATAAAGGACTGGTTTTGCAGTTGGTGACCACAGACCACTTCTCAGTTCCTATGCTTCCTGGCTGATGTTTTGGTCACTTTTGAATGCTGGCGGTGCATTCACTCTAGTGGTAGCATGAGACGGAGGCTACAACCCACACAAGTGGCTCAGGTAGTGCAGCTCATCCAGGATGGCACATCAATGCGAGCTGTGGGAAGAAGGTTTGCTGTGTCTGTCAGCGTAGTGTCCAGAGCATAGAGGCGCAACCAGGAGACAGGCCAGTACATCAGGAGATGTGGAGGAGGCCGTAGGAGGGCAACAACCCAGCAGCAGGACTGCTACCTCCGCCTTTGTGCAAGGAGGAGCAGGAGGAGCACTGCCAGAGCCCTGGAAAATGACCTCCAGCAGGCCACAAATGTGCATGTGTCTGCTTAAACGGTCAGAAACAGAATCCATGAGGGTGGTATGAGGGCCCGACATCCACAGGTGGGGGTAGTGCTTACAGCCCAACACCGTGCAGGACGTTTGGCATTTGCCAGAGAACACCAAGATTGGCAAATTCACCACTGGCGCCCTGTGCTCTTCACAGATGAAAGCAGGTTCACACTGAGCACATGTGACAGACGTGACAGTCTGGAGACGCCGTGGAGAACGTTCTGCTGCCTGCAACATCCTCCAGCATGACCGGTTTGGCGGTGGGTCAGTCATGGTGTGGGGTGGCATTTCTTTGGGGGGCCGCACAGCCCTCCATGTGCTCGACAGAGGTAGCCTGACTGCCATTAGGTACCGAGATGAGATCCTCAGACCCCTTGTGAGACCATATGCTGGTGCGGTTGGCCCTGGGTTCCTCCTAATGCAAGAAAATGCTAGACCTCATGTGGCTGGAGTGTGTCAGCAGTTCCTGCAAGAGGAAGGCATTGATGCTATGGACTGGCCCGCCCGTTCCCCAGACCTGAATCCAATTGAGCACATCTGGGACATCATGTCTCGCTCCATCCACCAATGCCACGTTGCACCACAGACTGTCCAGGAGTTGGCGGATGCTTTAGTCCAGGTCTGTGAAGAGATCCCTCAGGAGACCATCCGCCACCTCATCAGGAGCATGCCCAGGCGTTGTAGGGAAGTCATACAGGCACGTGGAGGCCACACACACTACTGAGCCTCATTTTGACTTGTTTTAAGTTGGATCAGCCTGTTGGATCAGCCTGTAGTGTGGTTTTCCACTTACATTTTGAGGGTGACTCCAAATCCAGACCTCCATGGGTTGATACATTTGATTTCCATTGATAATTTTTGTGTGATTTTGTTGTCAGCACATTCAACTATGTATGCTCAGCTGGTAGAGCACGGCGCTTGTAACGCCAAGGTAGTGGGTTCGATCCCCGGGACCACCCATACACAAAAAAAATGTATGCACGCATGACTGTAAGTCGCTTTGGATAAAAGCGTCTGCTAAATGGCATATTATTATTATTTATTATTATAAAGAAAAAAGTATTTAATAAGATTATTTCATTCATTCAGATCTAGGATGTGTTATTTTAGTGTTCCCTTTATTTTTTTGAGCAGTGTATTTTGCTGAAGGGAGGGCCATCCATTTTCATTTCAGAGAGGTCTAATTTTCTCCATGTAACCCTTACTATACTGAACAAAAATATAAACGCAACATGCAATAATTTCAACAATTTTACTGAGATACAGTCAATTTAAATAAATTCTTATGGTTGAGAAATGAACATTAAATTATCTGATAACAGCTCTGGTGGACATTCCTGCAGTCAGCATGCCAATTGCACGCTCCATCAAAACTTGAGACATCTGTAGCATTGTGTTGTGTGGCAAAACTGTACATTTCAGAGTGGCCTTTTATTGTCCCCAGCACAAGGTGCACCTGTGTAATGATCATGCTGTTTAATCAGCTTCTTGATATGCCACACCTGTCAGATGAATGGATTATCTTGGCAAAGGAGAAATGCACACTAACAGGGATGTAAACAAATGTGCGCACAGAATTGGAGAGAAATAAGCTTTTTGTGCATATGGAAAATGTATGGGATCTTTTATTTCAACTCACGAAACATGGGACCAACACTTTACATGTTGCGTTAATATTTTTGTTCAGTGTATAAATAACTACACCCAAAAATCTAAAATTCTCTGATTTTTCCCAGAGCTCAAAAGTGGTCTCCTGATGTGGTTTAAGCATTGTTGTGGACTTAGAACATCCACCTTTGTTGATTTTCTATTTTTTTGAAGTGTGATTTTTGAGAGTGAAAACCTAAGAAGAAACTAGGAAAACTGGAAAAACAAAACCTTTCATTTAATTTTCAAGATAATGTTGGCTATTTCATTTTTCTGTTTTAATAAAATACATAATTTGAAGAACAAACATCATTGTAGCAATTCATATCTTGCAGTAAAACTGTGAATAAGACTTTAATCTCAAGAGAAGACAGGTTAAAGGTTTCATGTTCTCTTAGGTAGAAAATAGTCCTAATCATTATAGGCCTAGACCTAAACAATATCCAAAACAACTAACAATACACTGAATTCATACATTTTCAGTGATTTAAATTGTAATGTCATGTCTTTCTACACAATACCCTTTTGCACAAACTCTTTTGACCTATCGCTGCTGCTACTGCTTATTGTCTATCCTCCTGTTGCCTAGTGACTTTGCCCCTGCCTGTATTTGCATGTCTGCCCCGGTAGCCTCATTCCCCTGCATATCAACTCAGTGCTTGTGCCGGTGTATATAGCCAAGTTATTGTTACTCATTGTGTTTATTCATCGTGTTATTATTTTTACGTTATTTTTCTCTCTGCATCGTTGGGAGGGGCCTGTAAAGGCCACACATACAGCATTTGCAAACACATGCACACTGCACACACATACAGTACATTTTAATATTGTCCTTTTGCTGTATTCTCGATTTTGTATTGTAGATATGTCATGGTAGAGTAGTGTGTAATACTGTGTTGTGTTATGTATTGTTTTATTGTATGTAGCAGCAGCTAATGGGGATCCAGAATAAATACAAAAATAAATACAAAAGTAAGCATTTCACTGTTAGCCTGTTGTTTACTAAGCATGTGACAAATACAATTAGATTTGAATACTACAACAAAGTTTTCCAATCTGGGAGGTAAACTCGATAAGGTGTTCAATAATTTTGCTGTGTATTTCAGATGGAATCAAGGCATTAGAATGTACCAGAGGCCACCAAGATCAAATCAAATCAAATCAAATGTTATTGGTCAGATGCGCCGAATACAACAGGTGCAGACATTACAGTGAAATGCTTACTTACAATTATTTTCCATGATGAAATGCTTACTGACAATTTTGAGGGCCTTCCTCTGACACCGCCTGGTATAGAGGTCCTGGATGGCAGGAAGCTTGGCCCCAGTGATGTACTGGGCCGTACGCACTACCCTCTGTAGTGCCTTGCGGTCGGAGGCCAAGCAGTTGCCATACCAGGCGGTGATGCAACCAGTCAGGATGCTCTCGATGGTGCAGCTGTAGAATTTTTTGAGGATCTGAGGACCCATGCCAAATCTTTTCAGTCTCCTGAGGGGGAATAGGCTTTGATAGAGATAGAGCTCCTTTGGCAACAGAAAGACCCTTCTTCCCAACCCATCTGTTGTGACCCTTCTCCCTGTTGTGACCCTTCTCCCCAGCCCATCTGTACTTACAATCTTAGGGAATTATGACTGGGCGTCTTCAGTGTTTTGTAGGTTAAGGGGTGTGTGATTTAAGTGTGTATAGCCTACTGGTGTGGAGGCTGGGTGTGTGTGCATATTAGTGGGTAGAGTGGCTGTGTCATGGTGGAGTTGGTGGGGGGACAGACAGTCCTGTCTGACAATGGCTCTGGCTCTTGAGCTTATTAGGGGATGAACACTGTGTACACGTGTCCGCACCCATACAGTATGTGTACATACAGTAGTGTGTGTGTGGTTAGTGGTGGTGTAGGGGGTGCATCTCCCTTGACTTTCTGGTAAGTCATTATGTGGTTCATTACACGGTTTATATCCGTTGTGTGGTGCTAGAAGTATTTTACTTCTATGAAGTTTGTCTTGTCATATTTGTTTATTTTCCATGATGAACTACATATTATGCGTAATGCTTTGTTAAAAACATACAGGATTGAGTTTAGCTGTAGAATTCATTGCATCTGCTGTCCAAAATTTGCCGAATGCAGTAAATTCACCATCTTGTTCAAGTTAGAAATGTTTCAGCAACTTGAGACAATTGAGCTTCTTATGAAATCTGATATCACCATAGATATTTGGTGATTGTTTTGGTGTTTAACTGTAAAGTGTTCCTTACTGTTATCAGTCTATCTCTTGGGCAAATTAGATTAATCACTGATGTGAATGCTTGTTATTTGATTAGGTCTAGAGCAAGGTGTGTGTGGGGGGAATAGAACATGCCCCAAATGGGTATGTGTGTTGTTTGTGTGTGCCAGTGTGAATAGGGATTTGTTTAAGAAACCATCAGTGGCTCATTGTAATGTAAAGAATATGCAGGAACTGGCTTTGATGTCGATGGGCCAAACCATTGTGAGATAAGGGAGGTGTTGGTGGGTGGTCAAGAGTGACCAATGATGGGGTGGCTTAATGTTGTCTGAGTGTAGATATGGGTAGCAAAGCAGAGGCCGACAAACTAAGGCTTAGAGATAGATGGAAGTAGAGAAAGCAGGAGGGGTCTGTGGTTGCTGGGTTGAAGGTGATGACATTGTACAAGTCCTGTCTGAGGTTGTGGAATAAACTGAACCCTGACCCTTGACCCTTATGTTATCATCCAGGTGAACACGGGACTACACAGCAGCTCCTCCGAGGACATGGACCAGAGACTAGGAGGTAATGCATGAGCACACACACACTGCACTAGACCCATACAGTATAATCAAATTCTGAGGTCACAGCTGATATCACCACCACTAGGCACCAACTGACAAAGGATCCCATGCAGAGAGGTGCCCAGTGCACTCATTCTATCCATGAATGTTACAGATGAGGATGCAGGGTTTGCATTCAGACAGATTTTTTTTTATCCACGGGTGCAACATTTTACATTTTAGTCATTTAGCTGACACTCTTATCCAGAGCGACTTACAGTTAGTGCATTAATCTTAAGATAGCTAGGTGGTCACAGTCATAGTAAGTACATTTTCCCCCAATAAAGTAATTATCAGCAAAGTTGGTGCTAGTCCTGTCTGACAATGGCTCTGGCACTATCGAGAGCATCCTGACTGGTTGCATCACTGCCTGGTATGGCAACTGCTCGGCCTCCGACCGCAAGGCACTACAGATGGTAGTGCGTACGGCCCAGTACATCACTGGGGCCAAGCTTCCTGCCATCCAGGACCTATATACCAGGCGGTGTCAGAGGAAGGCGCTAAAAATTGTCAAAGACTACAGCCACCATAGTCATAGACTGTTCTCTCTGCTACCGCACGGCAAGCGGTACCGGAGTGCCAAGTCTAGGTCCAAGAGCCTTCTAAACCGCTTCTACCCCCAAGCCATAAGACTCAATAACATCTAATCAAATGGCTACCCAGACTATTTGCATTGCCCCCCCCCCCCCCCCCACGCTGCTGCTACTCTCTGTTTATTATCTATGCATAGTCACTTGAATAACTCTACCTACATGTACATATTACCTCAATTACCTCGAATAATCGGTGCCCCCGCACATTGACTCGGTACATTGACCCGTATATAGCCTTGCTATTGTTATTTTTACTGCTGCTATTTAATTATTTGTAACTTTTATTTCGTATTATTTAATAAAAAACGTTTTTTTGATTTTTTGTTGTTGTTGGTATTCTTTCTTAAACCTGCATTGTTGGTTAAGGACTTGTAAGTAAGCATTTCACTGTAAGGTCTACACCTGTTGAATTCGGCACGTGACAAAATAAAATTAGATTTGATTTAGTAGGAAAAGACGAGTGCAGGTTTATTTATTTTTATTTTTTATTTTTTAGAAGAGCTGTGGTTGAACTGTGTGGCAGAACAGTGTGTCAATTCATTGTGAGGGCACTGTGCTCCATCTAAAAATACCAGCTTTATTTACTGAAGTCATAAACTTTTGGCAGCTTTTATATACCCTTTCCCCAGTTTTTTTTCATAGTAGCTAATGTAGGACAGTTTTTTCCCATCTTGTTTTCATAGTAGCTAATGTAGGTGTCACGGATGCCGCCGAGGCTGCTCCTCCTCCTTGCTCGGGCAGGCTTCGGCGTTCGTCGTCCCCGGAGTACTAGCTACTGCCGATCGATGTTTCGGTGTGTGTCTTGTGTTGTCTAGTTTGTACACCTGTTTCTTATTTTGTATTGATTATGTAACATATAAGTTCCCTTGTTTTATGTTTGCCTTTGTGTGTTATTGTCCTTTTGTCCTGTCGTATGTTTGGCATTGCTAGCTCGTTATTTTACGCACTCCGCGTGTTACTCCTCTAGTGTTGGAGACTTTTGTTTTTGTGCGTATTACTGGAAGTAAAGTAGTCATTCCTGATCCTCTGTGTCCTGCGCCTGACTTCACTGCCGCATACACATCACCCCAGTCTGACAGAATAACACACCACCCATGTAGTCAGCAGGACCAGCGGTGGTGACCGAGTCGCTGGAGGATCGGGTCAGCAGCCAGGACGCCATGATCCGTAGACTCGACACCGCCATGCAAGATGTGATGGACACTCTGAGCCGATGGGAAAGAGGAGGCTTGCCCACACCTCCTCCTACATTACCACCACCATCGGCCAGCCCCATCGTACCATCTCCGGAGTCCAGTGGGATTCGGCTCTCGCTCCCGAGGGCATATGATGGCACCGCAGCCGGGTGTCAGGGTTTCCTACTTCAAGTGGAACTCTACCTGGCAACCATACACCCGGCGCCCTCGGGATACGAGAGCGTCTCCGCCCTCATCTCCTGTCTATCCGGCAAGGCGTTGGAGTGGGCCAATGCCGAATGGAGGGGAATAGACGCCGCCACCATCAGCTACGCAGAGTTCTCCCGCCGCTTCAGGGCGGTTTTCGATCATCCCCCAGAGGGTAAAGCGGCGGGGGAGCGTCTGTTCCACCTCCGACAGGGGAAGAGGAGCGCACAAGAGTTCGCCCTGGACTTCCGGACTCTAGCGGCTAATGCGGGGTGGAATGAGAGGGCCCTCATCGACCACTATCGGTGCAGCCTACGAGAGGACGTTCGCCGAGAGTTGGCCTGCAGGGACACCAATCTAAGCTTCGATCAGTTGGTGGACATGTCGATCCGTCTGGTTACCCTGCTGGCTACCCGCGGACGTCCGGAGTTGCGGACGTCCGGAGTTGGGGCCGTCCATTCCATCTCCCAGTACCTCCGAGCCGAGCCCTATGGAGCTCGGGGTTGCTGGCGCTAGAGAGAGGAGGAGAGAGACCCGGAGGGAGGCCGTCCTCTGCACCAACTGTGGCCGTAGAGGACACACTGCGGCTCGGTGCTGGGGAGGGTCTCCTGGGGATCGAGGCAACAGGTCACGCACTGATGAGTCATTTCAGGTGAGTAGGCGCCCAACTCACCCAGAGCTCTCTGTTGTCCACCTGTGTATTCAAGTCGAATTTCCCCAGGTTTCATCTCATTCCCAGCATAAGGCGCTAGTCGATTCAGGCGCAGCTGGGAATTTTATTGATCGTAATTTCTGTGTTAAGTTAGGGATTCCCCTCCTACCAGTAGATGTGCCTTTTCCTATTCATGCCCTAGATAGCCGTCCGTTGGGATCAGGTTTAATTAGGGAGGTCACAGCGCCACTAAAGATGAAGACGCAGGGGGGTCATGAGGAGATCATACAGTTGTATCTGATCGACTCTCCTGCGTTTCCCGTGGTGCTGGGGCTTCCTTGGTTAATCTCTCATGACCCCACCATTTCGTGGCAACAGAGGGCTCTCAGGGAGTGGTCTGATCAGTGTGTCGGGCGGTGTATAGGTGTTTCCGTAGGGGCGACCACGGTGGAAAGTCCGAACCAAATGCCCGCACTGCACATTCCTCCTGAGTATGATGATTTGGCGCGCTTCTTCACAAAATTGGATCTCAGGAGCGCCTACAACCTGGTGCCCATTAGGGAGGGAGATGAATGGAAAACAGCATTTAGTACCACCTTGGGTCACTATGAGTATCTCGTCATGCCATACGGGTTAATGAATGCTCCTTCAGTCTTCCAATCATTTGTGGACGAGATCTTCCGGGATTTGCATGGGCAGGGTGTAGTGGTGTATATTGACGACATTCTAGTATACTCTTCTACACGAGCCGATCATGTGGCCCTGGTGCGTCAAGTGTTGGGTAGGCTGTTGGAGCATGACTTGTATGTGAAGGCAGAGAAATGCCTGTTTTTCCAGGAGTCCATCTCCTTCCTGGGCCATCGGTTGTCCGCGTCAGGGGTGGAGATGGAGGTTGACCGCGTTTCAGCCGTGCGTAATTGGCAGACTACCACCACGGTTAAGGAGGTGCAGCGGTTTTTGGGTTTTGCCAATTACTACCGGAGGTTTATCCGGGGTTTTGGACAGGTAGCAGCTCCCATCACCTCCCTGCTAAATGGGGGTCCGGTGCGTTTGCAGTGGTCGGCTGAGGCAGACAGGGCGTTTAGGCAACTGAAGGACCTGTTCACCTCGGTTCCGGTGCTGGCACATCCGGACCCCGCTTTAGCGTTCCAAGTGGAGGTGGACGCGTCAGAGGCTGGTATTGGGGCTGTACTGTCTCAACGCTCAGGCACGCCTCCTAAACTCCGGCCCTGCGCTTTTTACTCTAAGAAGCTCAGCCCGGCGGAACGTAATTATGACGTGGGGGACAGGGAGCTGCTAGCCGTGGTTCAAGCCCTAAAGGTGTGGAGGCATTGGCTTGAGGGGGCTCAACACCCTTTTCTCATTCTGACTAACCATCGTAACCTGGAGTACATCCGGGCAGCTAGGAGACTGAACCCTCGTCAGGCTAGGTGGGCCATGTTTCTGGCCCGGTTTGTTTTTAAGCTCACCTACATACCAGGGTCACAGAACGTTAAGGCAGACGCCCTGTCCCGGCGATATGACACAGAGGAGAGGTCCATTGAGCACACTCCCATACTGCCGGAGTCTTGTCTGGTGGCACCGGTGGTGTGGGAGGTCGATGCGGAGATCGAGCGGGCGTTACGTACCGACCCTACTCCTCCAGAGTGTCCAGCGGGGCGGAAGTACGTGCCGCTCGAGATTCGTGATCGACTAATTTATTGGGCTCATACGTCACCCTCCTCTGGACATCCTGGTATTGGCCGGACAGTGCACTGCCTTAGTGAGAAGTACTGGGGGCCAACATTGGCTAAGGACGTGAGGGTTTATGTCTCTTCCTGCTCGGTGTGCGCTCAGTGTAAGGCGCCTAGACACTTGCCCAGGGGGAAGTTACAACCCCTACCCGTTCCACAACGGCCGTGGTCTCACCTATCGGTAGACTTTGTTACGGACCTTCCCCCCTCCCAGGGGAATATCACTATTCTGGTCGTTGTGGATCGGTTCTCTAAGGCCTGTCGTCTCATCCCAATGCCGGGTCTCCCTACTGCCCTACAGACTGCTGAGGCCTTGTTTACCCACGTCTTCCGGCACTACGGGGTACCTGAGGATATAGTGTCTGATCAGGGTCCCCAGTTCACCTCTAGAGTCTGGAGGGCGTTCATGGAACGCTTGGGGGTCTCGGTTAGCCTTACCTCGGGTTTCCACCCTGAGAGTAATGGGCAGGTGGAGAGAGTGAACCAGGATGTGGGTAGGTTTCTGAGGTCTTATTGCCAGGACCGGCAGGAGGAGTGGTCGGGGTATATCCCCTGGGCAGAGGTTGCTCAGAACTCCCTTCGCCACTCATCTACGAATCTGACCCCTTTCCAGTGTGTGTTGGGGTATCAGCCAGTTCTGGCACCATGGCATCAGAGCCAGATCGAGGCTCCTGCGGTGGATGAATGGTTTCGGCGCTCGGAGGAGACATGGAACGCTGCGCATGTCCATCTGCAGCGGGCTATCCGTAGGCAGAAGGCAAGCGCCGATCGCCACCGCAGTGAGGGTCCAGTGTATGCACCTGGAGATCGAGTCTGGCTCTCGACTCGAAACCTGCCCCTTCGCCTGCCCTGCCGGAAGCTGGGTCGGCGGTTTGTGGGGCCATTTAAAGTCCTGAGGAGATTGAACGAGGTATGTTACAGATTACAACTGCCTAATGATTATCGCATTAACCCCTCGTTCCATGTGTCTCTCCTCAGGCCGGTGGTAGCTGGTCCACTCCAGGACAATGAGATACAGGAGACTCCTCCGCCCCCACTGGACATCGAGGGGGCTCCGGCGTACTCAGTCCGGTCCATCGTGGATTCGAGACGTCGGATGGGGGGTCTGCAGTATCTCGTGGAGTGGGAGGGGTACGGTCCGGAGGAACGGTGCTGGGTGCCTAGGAGGGACATCTTAGATCCCTCCCTCCTGACAGAGTTCCACCGGAGTCATCCCACTCACCCTGCTCCGCATCCTCCTGGCCGTCCCCGAGGCCGGGGTCGGCGCACGGCTGGAGCCGCGCGTCAAGGGGGGGGTACTGTCACGGATGCCGCCGAGGCTGCTCCTCCTCCTTGCTCGGGCAGGCTTCGGCGTTCGTCGTCCCCGGAGTACTAGCTACTGCCGATCGTTGTTTCGGTGTGTGTCTTGTGTTGTCTAGTTTGTACACCTGTTTCTTATTTTGTATTGATTATGTAACATATAAGTTCCCTTGTTTTATGTTTGCCTTTGTGTGTTATTGTCCTTTTGTCCTGTCGTATGTTTGGCATTGCTAGCTCGTTATTTTACGCACTCCGCGTGTTACTCCTCTAGTGTTGGAGACTTTTGTTTTTGTGCGTATTACTGGAAGTAAAGTAGTCATTCCTGATCCTCTGTGTCCTGCGCCTGACTTCACTGCCGCATACACATCACCCCAGTCTGACAGTAGGACAGTGTTTTCCAAAAATGTTTCATAGTAGCTAATGTAGGACAGTGTTTTCCAAAAATGTTTCATAGTAGCTAATGTAGGACAGTGTTTTCCCAGCTTTTTTTCATAGTAGCTAATGTAGGCCAGTGTGTTTTTTTTGGCTTCAAATCAACATCCAGGGCTTCAGTTAACATTGCAGCAGAGCTAGGTGGCAGATCATATATTCTAATCTCTGTGTGTGTGTCCGTGTCTGTCTGTGCATGTTTTCTCGTAGTGTTGTCCCCTGACAGAGTGCTAGAGACCACCTCCCTGAAGGAAAGAATGGCCAAGTACCAGTCAGCCGTTACCAAAAAGGGCCCACTAGCACGCACTGTGAGTTTGCGTGCGTGTTTGTTTATTATAGATGTTATCCTACAGTTTTTACACACTCCCCCCCTCTCACATTGTTTAGTCTCCTCTATTTAAGAGAGACTAGAGACACCGTTGAATCAGTCACCAGACCTAAATGTCCTTTTTAGAAAGTGGTCCTCTGCTCTTGTTTAATAGTCCAGAAATCTTGGTCACACCACATTACATTTTTACATTTGAGTCATTTAGCAGACGCTCATATCCAGAGCGACTTACAGTTAGTGTATTTATCTTAAGATAGCTAGGTGGGACAACCACATATCACAGTCATAGTAAGTACATTTTCCCTCAATGAAGTAGCTATCAGCAAAGTGAGAGCTAGTAAGAAATAAATAAAACATCCAAGGCTAATGTAAGGATAGTGTAAATGGAAAAGTTGCTAATCTAATGTCAAAGAAAGATAGATCTTACTTCACATATTTTGTAAAGATGGCCATGGTTTGGCATTTCATGTCTGTCTTATCACTGTGTTCTTCTACAGGCCAGTCAATCAGAGGGAGAGGATAGCAGCCTGAAGGAAAATGTGCCCCCTAGTGGTGTGGCTGTGGTCAGTACCTATGTGTGTGTGCCCATGCATTTGTCTGTGAGAGAGAGTTGGTTTTGAGGTGGGTACGTGAGAGAGGGAGCGACTGAGGGAACATAGTGAGTCTTTGAGATAAACGATAAACTGTGTTTGTGAAGATTAGTTAATTGGATAGGGTAGCAGCGTTTAAACAGATACACACTGTAAACCAATCAAAGCTGATATGCTGTGAGTAAATTAACATACAAGACTGAACTTAGTCTCCTAAAATACCTGCTCTTAAACATGAATACACAGTGACTGTAAACTCTTTCATATGGATTTTTTTAAACTACTTTACATGGATGAACAAGCTATACTGTTTTTTGGATTGCTATAACAAGGTTCTCTCCTTTTTCCCACTCAGAGCCAGGCTTTAGAGTCCTACAGCAGAAAAGTCGCTGTAGCAGAGACCAATGGTGAGTCAGCTTTAATTTCCCTCCCTATCTCTCATGATGTCAACCCCACAGCTCTCGGTTGGGGGTGCCGGGGACAGAACCTCACCCAGCGGGGCAACGGCTGCTCTCACCTCTGATTGGTCCTCTGTATTCTAGGTTAAAGGGCAGAGAGGGGTGGAGCCACGACTGAGTCGTTACTCTGAGTTACTGCTCTGTGTCTAGTGAAAAGCCTGGCTGCTTTTTTTCAATTGTTATATTGCTCTGCCCAACTGTGACACTGACCTCCTCTGGAGTCAAGATGAGGTCCCTGTAGTCTGACCGGTATGTTATGTGTTTGGTCTGTTTCAGGGGATGGCATGGACACATCTAGCTCTAAGGGTAGTACCTCCTCTTCATCCTCGGCCCACAGTGACTTGCCCAAGGCAGCCAGAGTGAGTTCTCTCCATAGCCTCCATCACAATGACGCTTACAACTGTATTAAATCAAGGATATCAATATAAAATCTGACAGCAAGAGTTGTTACTGACAACCACAATTCAGTGTATGAAAGGCAAATCCTTAAAGTGTAAGTTTATGTGTGTGTGTGTGTGTGTGTGTGTAGAAGTTCTGCCTTCCCATGAGGGAGACGTGCATTGCGTGCCTAAAGACGGTGTACCCGCTGGAGAGGCTGGTGGCCAACACCCAGATCTTCCACACCTCCTGCTTCCGCTGTCTCCACTGCAACACCAAGCTCCGGTACTAGTAGGGATGCTGACTCACTACAGGACAGTTCAAATAACATTATATTGTCATTTTGTCAAAATGTACTTTTTCATACAAATGTCACATTCCAAAACATTTAGAAAACATTAGGGAAAGAACAATGAACATGTAAAAAAAGTATTGTCTATCGTGCATTATAATACTATCTTTACAATATGCCTTTTTAATTGGATTTATCCCAAGCTGAATCGATTGGAGTAACATTAGCTTTGAAATGTACATTTGTTTCAGTGACCGGTGTCTTGTCTGCATCTACCTAACACATGTTTTTGTGGTTCTTTGCTGCTCTCTGCTGTTCAGCCTGGGGAGCTATGCCTCTCTGCACGGTAATGTCTACTGCAAGCCCCACTTCAGCCAGCTGTTCAAGGCCAAAGGCAACTACGACGAGGGCTTCGGCCACCGCCCCCACAAGGACCTGTGGACGCCCCGCGCCGAGGGAGAGGAGGAGGAGGAAGAAAAAGGAGTAGACCGGGAGGTGGAGAAGAGGCCTAAGGAGCGGGCAGAAAGAGCGGTGGTGGTGTCCCGTCCAGCCGAGACACCACCCTCCCCAGCCAAACAGTCCAGCCCCACGGTGGAGGAGTCTCCCCTGGCCAAGGTGACAGACCTGACTGCCTCTCTTGAGACACACAGCCACACTTCCTCCACCGAGAAACTCTCCACCGCCGAGAAAATACCAGAGGCCCACAGGCTGAGGGTTGCCTGGCCCCCTCCTGCTGACATTGATGCTGGGGCCTCTCCTGCTCTGGAGGCTGGTGGTGGTGTGGGCCGGCCCTGGAGGGCCAAGTGGCCCCCGGAGGGCGAGGTGTCATCGTCCACCCTGAGCCCCGACAGGGCCGAGCTGAAGAGCCTCAGGAGGAGCTCGTCTCTGAAGGAGCGTAGTCGGCCCTTCTCGGTGGCCCCCAGCCTCACCACAACCAATGCCCTGGGGCCACGGGAGCCCCGCCGGCCCCTCAAATCCCTGCTGGAGAGGAGGGGGTCGCTGGAGGACAGCCAATCCACGCTTAAGGAACCAGAACCCCAACCCCAGAGGGGGAGAGAGGAGGAAAAAGAGGGGAGCAAGCCCACCCCGCCCAGCGGCAGTGCAGTGAACGGAGAGACCAGCTGTAAGGAGGTGGCGAGTCTGCCGGCGATGCAGGAGAAGAGAGAAGAGCCGATGAAGAAAGGAAAAGAAGCAGCAGAAGAGGAAGAGGCTTCTCTAAAATGCCAAAGTGCCTCTCCAGACATCCTAGCATCTCCGCCCCCGCAGCCCAAACACAACCGCAGCTCCCAGGACGTGGGCTTCTGGGAGGGGGAGGAGGGGGGGGGAGGAGGGGAGGGGGAACAGCTCACCGTAGAGGAGATGATCAAAAGGAACCGCTACTATGAGGAGGAAGAGGAAGATGACGTCTGAATAGACACTCCACTCTGAATCAGACTGGATTTAGACTGGACACACCAACACATTCTGTCCCTAGTACTCCCCGTCCAGGGACACAACAATGGTGATTTTTCTCTGTTTGGGTGTAATCTGTGATCATTTTGAATGTTTGTTTCGTTCACACTAGAAAAGTTAGCAATAAATCAGTCTTACTACACTACATAGAACCAAATAGCCTGATTCTTTTAGTGATTTCGGAGGGAGCCTGATAGAAGGGAGTGGTAGATTGTAGACGGTTGGATGAAAAACATTTTGTACCGTTTTCCATGTTTTCTGTTTTGTATTTTTACGCTGGAAAGGCTGGTCTGTGTCTTTTTTAAACTGGAAGTGAATACAGTTATGATCTTTATAATACACAGCCCTGATTGGCGGATAGGATAGTCTAGACCAGGGTTTCCCAAACTCGGTCCTGGGGCCCCCCATGGGTGCACGTTTTGGTTTTTGCCCTAGCACTACACAACTGATTCAAATAACCAACTCATCATCAAGCTTTGATTATTTGAATCAGCTGTGTAGTGCTAGGGCAAAAACCAAAACATGCACCCAGGGCGGGCCCCAGGACTGAGTTTGGGAAACCCTGGCCTAGAGCAGGGGTATTCAACTCTTACCTTACGAGGTCCGGCGCCTGCTGGTTTTCTGTTCTACCTGATAATTAACTGTACCCGGTCTAAATCAGTCGCTGATTAGAGGGGAACAATGAAAAAACGCACTGGAACTGGCTCCGAGGGCCAGAGTTGAGTTTGAGGGCTCTAGAGCCTACCCCGCTTACCCCTTCAGAGTAAGAGGATACATTTTATGCAAATAAAAGATGACTGGTCATTGGTCAGAATAATCAGATTGTGATGTCATGCTGTAGGCCAAAAACTCCATCCCATAAAAAAAAAAAATGTTACACTAAAAGGGCATTATCCTCATTTTCACAATTTCAGTGTTATTTCGACCTCGTAGTGTGGAAATATAAATAAAATAGGGAAATCACGTTTTTGACTGCACTGCCCCTTTAAGTGGGCTAGTCCAATCCACTGCCAGATGGATAACAGGATCAGAGCTGTTTTTAAATAATCACAAGCAGTTGCTTCATGGGTTTGATAATACTTGATCTTGTCATATACCTTAAGAATAAAAAAAGGCTTGTGATAGAATGTGGTAAATTGATCCGGCTGACTAAACCAACAGTGTACTATATCTGTGATGTATGTTTGGGTCCTTTCCTTTCCTGGGTATATGTTTTTAGTTGTTCTTTGACACAGTGCCTGTTTTAAATTGTATAAAAAACATCCTATTTTATAATGAATATAGAAAACTGGATAAATGGTCAGATTATTAAATTTACCCGCAATGTTTTATACTTTACATTATGGAGGACCCCAAAACATTATCTTGAAAGTGTTTGAAATAAATAATAAATGGTCTATCATTGATACATCTGTTGTCTTGTTTCAGTACATTAACTAAGGCCGGGATTCAATACGATCGCCCTTGTAGCCAGTGCAGCTTTTAAAGGCAATGTTACCGCGTTCGCGGAGATCACATTCACGGTGAATGCTGCAAATGTCAGCCCAATTGAAAATTACCTTTAAACGTCAAGCACGCTATTACGCAGATCTAACGCAGTTCGGTGTTGTTATACTGATGATTTGTCGCCACAGATGGTTTGTTTACCTTTCTACTGTTGTGGCTAGATGAAGGACTACAGCGCCATCTATTGGTTGTGTAAGGGACAACAGTTGTTGATATCTGTAGCATTGTAGCTAAGCCTAACCCCAACCCCTTTCCTAACCTTAACCTCTTTCTCCTAACCTGCCACGTTAATTATGCTAACCTGCCACGTTAATTAGCCTAACCTGCTATGTAAACAAACCATATGTGGGGACAAATCAGCAGTACCACCCATAGAGAATGATAGAGGCCCCTAGTATTAGCATGGGCAGCGCCATTTGAAGGCTTCCACCATTTTAATGTAGTCAACTGGGTGGGACTTCCAACTTCATTGGCTGACCCCTCCTGGTGACCCTGTTGGAGTCATGTTCAACCGGATCAATGGGAGGGATAAACCAATCGTGAAGAAGAAAATGGACTACTTCAAAATGATGATGGCCTCAATGGCGCTGCCCATGCTGTCACAGACGCTATAATGGCACAGATACAAAGATGAGTCCTCTATCTATCTCTATGGTATCACCACACAGGTTAGGAGAACTAACACAGCAGGTTAGGTGAATTAACATAGCAGGTTAGGAGAATGAGGTTAAGATTAGGAAAAGGGTTAAGTTTAGCTACAGTTTAGCTACAATGCTACAGTTTTCAACAACTGTTGTCACTGACGCGACCATTAGATGGAGCTGTAGGCCTACTCCATCTAGCCACATTTTACAACAGTAGAAACGTAAACTAACCATCTGTGGCGACAAATCATCAGGATCATTACACCAGATTGAATCCCAGCCTTAAAGGGCATGTAGCAGCTATTTCTCAATGCCATACATGCATATAATAGTAACTGAGAGCACCCCAAGAAAACATTCCCAAAATTGCAAACTCTTAAATACATTTGTATAATACTGTAATATTGTTCTAAAAGTTGGGTTTTAGGTTTTCTCCAAATCAGCTCTAACTTCAGAAACAATCCCAAAACACCCCGCGGTCAGCGTCACAAAGTGAGGAAATAAAAATCCATGCTCACCCTTCATATACTTGTGGGTAAAAACATTTTACTTGTGGGTTAGTGGTATGGAGCTAGCTAGCAATTACATTTTTCTTCATGAAAATGGCCAAGCTTTGTGTGGTGAGTATGCCTCTATGGCCACGCAAATTAAACACTGTAAAAAGTGGGATACATTTGTGAGAATGAGGCGGGCAAATTGGGCATCTACTCCTCAATCTGTCACTGCGGCCGGCCAACCACCCCCTCGAGGAGAGAATGGACCCCGGAGAGAAGGGCTTGCTCGTCCACCTCAGAGCTATTGTGCCAGGGCGGCCAGGCCAGGCTGTGGAGAGAAGGCCACAGCAGTAGCACATGGAAGCAGGCTCTAGGGGCAGCAGAACACCTCATTGTTCTGTCAGGACTGAGGTTCAGTAGTTAGCAGAGCAGGGAGAATGAACTGCCTACCCTTCCTCAGGGCTCCCTCCGTGCTCTATTCTACGGGACGTTTGTGGACTCTGTGATTTATTGAAACAGCTTTGCTCTGTAACATCAAGGTGATGTGCTGCTACGCTCATCATCAGAGAGGAGAATCTCCATTCTCAGCTGCTCAGAATAGATTTTAATGCAATCACCCTTTTGAAGTGATTGCTATTGTGTTCCCTCAAGTTCAGTTGAACTTTGCTGTTCTGTCAACAGAACTCTTCATTCCTTTCCACAGAATAAGTGCGGTCTCACTCCAATTGAGCTGTCCAAATAGATACTTCGGGATTTTGACAGATACAATACCATTTTTATGTCTCTGCGTCCAGTATGAAGGAAGTTAGAGGTAATTCCGCGAGACAATGCTAACTAGCGTTAGCGCAATGACTGGAAGTCTATGGTATCTGCTGCAATGACTGAAAGTCTAGCAGATACTGTACAATAGACTTCCAGTCATTGCGCCAACACTAGTTAGCAATTGCACTAGCGCTAGTTAGCAACTTCCTTCAAACTGCACACAGAAACATAAGAATGGTATCCACGAGTTTCTGACTCGGGGGAAGTAGATAAAGGTCCTCATTGCCAGTATCCAGAAGCATCCCTTAAACTAGCCAAATGACATGTAACGGAGAAAACACATCGCACCGAATGACGGTTTGCCGTTCGTTTGGCGCAGTGTGTTTTAGGGACCACCTGCCAGTAGATGTCCGACTTCCACAATTTTTGCCCGTTTCTACATGTAGAATAGGTTTGAAAATTACTAGCGATGTTACGTTTGATGCCAGAGCTCTTTTGACCAGCAGGTGCCACTAGTGTACACTGTTGATTAAAGCCTTGAGTAATGAACCTATTTGACACAATTGGCTGGAAAACATCAATGCTTCAGGACGCTTCGTTTCCCCATCACTACAAATTACGGCCGGCACTCTGTTCAAAGGTGTTAAGTAGTGTGGGGTTCTATTTTCTTATAACTAGATGTGATGCCTAGCTTAGAAAGAATACATTAATGATTAAACATAATAGGTTTGTACTGTACTGATATAGATTGTTTAATATAACAAGCTGTGATTAATGTGGGGAACTGTTAGGGGGTAGGATGAGATAAGACTTGTGTCTCACATACACACACACTGCCTCTTTGTTAAACCGCTCAAGGACATGTGTTCTGCTACAAAGATGTCTGAGGTTGCTGACTCGAGCCAAGTTGTGGAGATAACAACTAATGCCTGGCAACAGTGAAGCGCCAAGGGGCCGGGACCAGCCTGTGCGCCAAGGATAGGCTGAGTAAGTCTAAACCACGCTCAGTCTCTACTCTGATAGGCCAGCAGGGAGCGGGAACTATCTCTGTCAGAGTATTTAAAGAAGAACTTATAACAATGGCTCAGTTCTCTGTCTGCCCTGCGTGGTTTTTCAGTGGGCCCGTATATACGAACATCATATTTACCAATTCAAGTGTTTGCATTCATTAAAATACTAGTCTATTTTAGAAGACGTGTATTGACCTCTTTTTGTTCCTATACCAGATTTGAATTGACGCAACTTAACAATTGGTGACCGCCAACGTGATCTGGTAGAGGGACTTCGCTGGGTATTGTCCGGCCGATTGGACATCGCTGTCGTTGGACGGTGTGTTTCACAAAGAGTCCGGACTACTAAAAACAGGTAAGCAGACACCTATTGTTATATAACTAAAGTTCTGCACATTGGCTTTATCCAAATTAATTTTGTGAAACACCTGTCTGATGTAAGTGAACTAAATTATGAATTATTATGAGTAGATAAGCACCATATTGTGACATGCAAACCTGTGGTGAATGTGATGTTAAACCATGGTACCATAGAGTATTGTTCCACCGGCAAGGTCCGTAATTACGAGGGTACGGCTAGGATCAGGGAAAATACTGAAATCCCCAGGCTAGGACCACCAGGGGTGGGAACTGGGGGTATAGGGAATTATTGGATTAAAAGTGTTGCGCTACTGGCAAGGATCATAACTACGAGGGTACGGCTAGGATCAGAGGGACACTTACAATTTTAGATAGTGTTGCGCTATCGGCAAGGTCCGTAACTAGTACGGCTAGGATCGTAGGAGCACTTTAAAGTACACTATAGTGTTGCGCTTCGGCAGGGAGTTGTACTTGGGGGTACGGCCCAGATCGGAGGAGCACTTTAAAGTATAGGGTGTCGTATGAATGAGAGTGCGAATGATCCCAGTGTAATAAAAGAGTGAATGCGGGTTATTAAAATTAATAAACCTGTATACCTTGATAGAAAACTAATTAGGAGTTAAAGAAGTCTGTAGCTGCTTAAACTGTATAACCCGTTAATAATAATTGGGAACATAAAGGTAAAATAATGAATAACTAGTATGACTAAACTGAAACGTTTGAACTGATATAACTGAACTGTAACGTTTGATGTTTGACATAGCATAATATTGGTTTTAAATAATTATGTTGAAGCAATTTGGTTTATTATTTAATTTAACATTTGATGTCTGACATAGCATGATACTGGTTTTAAATAATTAAGTTGAAGCAATTTGGTTTATTATTTAATTTAACGTTTGATGTTTGACCCTGCAAAATACTGGTTAAATAATTAGACTAAAATAATTTGGTTTATCGTTGAAATATAAATATGCACCGACTTTAACTAATTAGGTGGGAATAATTTGATTTAAATAAATAGATAGACGTACTTTAAATAATTAAATAACGGACGAATATTACAAATTAAAACGAAAAACGGACAAAACATGTTCGGAAGTGGAAACAGGAGGGAGAACCGCGTAGGGGTAAATTTAAAGAAGCAGTGAGAGAGAGTAGGAGGGGGCCAGTACCCACTGATAGCCTTACCTAATCTATTGGCGGGGAATGAAAGAGGCCCCAGCAACCTTAGATGTATAACGTATGAACTTGCTCACCCGAACGTAGACGTACATCATGGGTGAGAAAGTAGAGAATATTTACATTTGCATTTTTGGTCATTTAGCAGACGCTCTTGTCCAGAGCGACTTGCAGGAGCAATTGGGGTTGGGTGCCTTGCTCGGGGGCACATCAGCAGATTTTTCGCCTGGTCGGCTCGGGGGATTGGAACCGGCGACCTCTCGGTTGCTGGCACGGTGCTCTTGGTTACTGGGCTACCTGCCGCCCCATATGAGTTTAAGGTTGTACTGTTGTTTGATCATGTGATGGGGTTTGATGGGTGATCGGACCATGACTGGTGTGGTTATGGAAGTAATGTATAAATAGTGGAGAGCCAATAGGGGGTTCCATTGAACTATTATGTTTTGTTGGGCATTTCGGTGGCATGGGGTGGGGTCTGTGTGTATGAGTGAATTCGGCGGCTGGTATGGGTGGTGACCGGATACTACTGAGTATTTGGTTTGTTGATGTTGAATGGAAGATTTGTAGCGTGGTTGGGGTTAAATAGAAAGACTCACTTATTCAATAGGGAATGGGTGAAGGGAGAGAGAGTTTTTGTGTTGCTGAATGAGGTGAGAGCTAGTGCGGTTTTCATTTGGTGACGTCACTTGCTCTATGAACTGGTATATACTTTGAAAGGATCGCGGAATGTGTGGGGTGACTGGCAATGTATGTAGAGGGTCCCGGGTTCGAACCCAGGTAGGGACAGTGGGTAAAGCTTTCGCATTGGGGCTATAGACCTAGATTACTACGTGGATTGAGAAATGTGAAAGGTTGAATTAGATAGCTTAAGTAGAAGTATTCTAGAAAGGTCTATGAAAATATGTTACAAGGTCCCCGCGCCTTCCCCGTTGTGTAGGAAGGAGCAAGGGGAGGGGTGAGAGATAGTTCAAATGATAGGAATATCATTAAATGTATGCTTATCAATGATAGCAAGTATTTGTTTTATTAATTAGGGCCTAATCAGAGAGAACAGTTAAAGAAATTGAATAGTGAACTGAAATGGCGATAGAGCTGTGAAAATTGAGTTGAGGACAAAGGAGAATAATTTATGGCTCTGGTTAGCGGGAGAGAAAAAAAATAGAGACATTCCAGCGAGTTAGATTGAGCTGTAAGATTTCAAGTAGAGGTCTAAATACTTGACTGGAAGGCAGTGCTTTGATAAATTCTAATTGTTATTACTTTATTCGATAGGTTGCTTAACACCAGTGGTGTATGCAAATAGTTGGTGAATTCTAGAACGATAATTTATTTTCGTTACGGGGACCAGGGGATGCAAGTAGCTTTAGCTATTATGTTGAGGGAATAGCACCAATATATAGTGGGTTCTAGATTTGTTAAATAAACAAACTTATATTTTAAACTAAAGTAATGCAATAGGCTACAATTATAACATTATCAGAAAAAGGCACAATTTAATGTGAAATAGTTATTACAATTATTATCAATAGTTATTACAGTTATTATCATTGATCCAGTAATGATAGAAGGATAGTAGAGGAAAGGCAAGGGATTAAATCTCATTTAGGGAAAGCAGAAGAGTATGAAGATATATTAGGGAGAAAATACCATTAACTGAGGGATATAAAACATTTAGCTGAAAAAGACAACAGGAATAATTTACCTTACACCCTAATATAGACATTAGACCACACCAGAAGTAGAGATGGCAGGATCACCAGTAGCAATCATGAAGAGAAGGTTCCCAGAAAATAGTGAAGATATTGGTAATATCTCTAACAAATGAGAAAAAGGACCAGAAAGATAGTAAGTAAATGGCCAAAGGAGGGAACATTTGATGTAACCGTGATTGTATTGGCTAAAAAATGAAATATGACATTTACAGGGGGGACAGGAACAATAGAAGGGGAGACAGATTTTCCTAGGGTGTTGATCAAATAATTGATAATGGATCATTTGAGATGAGATCACATGTAGCAGATTTAGGGTAATCAATTAAATAATCATTGTATACTCTAGGAATTTTGAGTGGTTTTATGGATTAGTTATGAGGAATTAGATTGATACAAACAATTATTGTTGGGTTAGGACTGGGGATATCTGTATCATGTTTTTTGTGTACTACCATCTTTAGATTACTGATGGTAATTGAAGGTTAACAAAATGTATAACCAGGAGAAAGAGATTAGCTTATCTCATTGGAATGTTGCCCAGGGCGAGGGGGAGCAGTAGTGAAGTTAGGCAGTGAGCTACCAAATCAAGTGGGGCCTGGCTATTTGTGGTTGTTGTTTTTCAAATTTGGTTTTTCAAATAAAAAACAACACACCTAGTATGATGGTTATAAAGGGTTGTTATGTTAAAATTAGGCAGTATTTAAAAATAAGGGATGGCAATTGGATGATAAATTACCAATATTACCTAAGTGATTGTTTAGGTAGGTGGTAATATTGACACATGAGCAAAACATGTGTAAAAAGGGGGATGGTAGGATTAAATCATAAATATATACAAAGGAGAGGACAAAATACTTTAAAAAAACATTTTTTTTAGATACAGTCTAGAAAGAGAATGCAGTCAGACATAGAAATTGAGAGCTGAACATGTGTGAAGATAGTTTATTAACCACACCCGTATGTCAGAGGTTTTGTGCCCCACAGGTGAACTAAAGGAGAAGGTGACTGGTGAGCATCCAGTCCCTAAAGAAGAAAAACTGGAAGCAGGCCTGTTGGGAAGGGCCCTATCTGGTTATATTGGTCACTGCCTTTGCCATTAGAATAGCAGAAAGAGCAACCTGGGTCCACGTTACCCACTGCAAAAAGGTAAGAACACATGCAAGCACCACTGAACACATGCAGAGTTAGAGAGAAGAACTGGACAAATAGGGTCTGGGGATCACCTCTGTTAACGAAGATCTCCTACCCCGACCTATCATCACTGTAGTGTGTTCTCAGGGTGTGAGTATGGGGTAATACCAAGCAGAAAGACTGAGGACAGGAGAGGGTTGACGGTTTTTGGGAATATGGATAACTTGAGTTGCATCATAGTCTCGGCAATGGTCTTGATATGTCAAGATCCACCACCAATTGTGCTATGCCCTTACCATTGTTAAGAAGTAAAAGAGAAGAAAAGCGACCCGACATACTGACCGTCAAGGACGAGTGGCCTACAAAATGGGAGTCAGAGAAGGGCAGACTGTCAGATTCAAAATAAGGGTTAGGGACATAGCCAACGGGTGGGGTACATGTCAATAAGCAAATTGGGATTATAAAATCCCATTATATTCGTGTTCGGCCCCCACGGCGGATTGTTCCTTGACTCAGATGTTTAAACACACTTGGGGATGGGGATATGAGACCGAGGGGGACTGAACATCCAGATGGGGGGTAAAGAGAAACAAAGACATCACCAATTATCAATTGGAGATAGTAGTAATGTGACAGACTTAAGTTCGGAAGCACAGGAGAGAATTCTAAACCTTACAGCCCCTGTAACCGATGTGTGGTGGGCGTGTGCCAGTAAAGGCAGTATAAGGCAGAGAATTCCAAAAGGGTGGCTAGATACGTGCGCCCTGGTTCTACTGGTTCAGCTAGTTAGAATTAGTCACCAGGAACCAAGGATTAAACAGATGTAGGAGGAGTTTTAACAAGAAGGAGAATAGCCCTATTTAGATGGATGCGATTGGGATACCAAGGGGGGTATCGGATGGATACCGAGCTATGAAACAATTAGGGGAAGGGTTTACTACCACATTCTTTTGGTGGGTGACAATAAACAAAATTGTGAATTGGATTAATTATATCTATTACGACCAACAACGATTTATTGGCTGGACTAGGGATGCAACGGAAGGGATCTTTGAACAATTATCCGCCATCTCACTCTTATGACTTAGTAAAAAGAGGTTGGCTCTAGATCAGGCAGAAAGGGGTGGTGTCTATAGAATGGTAAGCCATTGTTGTACGTTTATCCCTAACAATACCAGTCCTGACGGGAGTATCTCTAAAGCCCTAGTTGGTTTAGATAAACTATCAGCTGAAATGAAGAGCATGGCTGGAATGGAGGGAAACGGACTGTTCTCCTGGTTGGGGGAGTGGTTTGGTAAGTATGCTGCACTGGTGGTTACTGGATTTCTGACCCTAGTAGTTGTGTTTCTAATATTAATGTGCTGTGCTGCCTGTGTAATTCCTTGTCTGAGAAAGTCTGTTACAGATGTCGTGCATACGGCTGGTATGATGCCCCTCCTAGGGGCTCAAGAAGGGGATGCAGACACTGAGTCTAGCTTTCGGAAGAAACTGGGGTTGACAAAGGTTATTGGTGAGGTGGTGGAGTGACACCCTAGAGGGTGTCTAAAGGGGGCCAAAGTTTACTTCCCTGTTTATGTTTTATGCTTTATTAATCAAGTTAACCATTGTGAATGTTTGTCTTTCCTTTTGTGAAGGTTTGAAGTTCCTGGGTAGCTGGTAGCCAACCTAGTACAAAAAGCCTATTAATAAAAGTGTGACTGTATTTTAGTGAGTGACACCCTAGTGGGTGTCAAAAGGGGGAATCCTACATTTCCCTGAAATGTTCTTATTTTGGGTTCACACCCAGCGGGTGTGAAAAGGGGGATTGTGGGGATCTATTTTCTTATAACTAGATGTGATGCCTAGCTTAGAAAGAATACATTAATGATTAAACATAATAGGTTTGTACTGTACTGATATAGATTGTTTAATATAACAAGCTGTGATTAATGTGGGGAACTGTTAGGGGGTAGGATGAGATAAGACTTGTGTCTCACATACACACACACTGCCTCTTTGTTAAACCGCTCAAGGACATGTGTTCTGCTACAAAGATGTCTGAGGTTGCTGACTCGAGACAAGTTGTGGAGATAACAACTAATGCCTGGCAACAGTGAAGCGCCAAGGGGATGGGACCAGCCTGTGTGCCAAGGATAGGCTGAGTAAGTCTAAACCACGCTCAGTCTCTACTCTGATAGGCCAGCAGGGAGCGGGAACTATCTCTGTCAGAGTATTTAAAGAAGAACTTATAACAATGGCTCAGTTCTCTGTCTGCCCTGCGTGGTTTTTCAGTGGGCCCGTATATACGAACATCATATTTACCAATTCAAGTGTTTGCATTAATTAAAATACTAGTCTATTTTAGAAGACGTGTATTGACCTCTTTTTGTTCCTATACCAGATTTGAATTGACGCAACTTAACAGTAGTCTTGGCCGGCAAACGCTACCGGTGTGTCCGTGCCTTTATGAAAACCCTATAAGTCAAGTTTTTCATCCAAGTGAGAGAAAAAACACACAAAGCAGGCCATTGTACATAAATAGATTCTCATCTTTATTTATAAACATTGCATACAAGTGCATAATATAGAGGTGACACATACATTCATATCAATGATTAAAGGAACCTAATTTGTGACTAATGTGAAATCAAATGGCACTCGGTAAGGAACACTTAGTGCATGATCTTCAGTTTTTTAAATCATAAAATGCAATCAATCAGCACATTGCTTGCTTGAGTACAGTTATGTTATTACAGAAGATTAATCAAAACAAATTAAAATGGTGTAGAAAGGCAGATCTTGATCAAATATTTAATTTAACCGGTCATTCGACAATATAAATTAACCCAAAAGAGAAAGAGCATAGACATGCTAAACAAAAAGCCTCTCAAATGCCTGTAGCAGTACATCATAATCCAGTATATCTACAATAAAGTGCTCGTGATAAAAGGATATGGCATCATCATAGTCTTAGAAACGTTTTACATAACACAGCATCATAGTTGTTACAGTCATTTTGATATTAGCATACCTGAGAGTTGTATTTCTTGGCTGCGGGTTACATTTTTCAGCATTTAGAATTCATTCCTTTAATAATCTCAAAATATAGTTTAACTAATAAGACTTGACTGATTGCTGCTAAAGACCTGGGATTGGTCCAGCGTCTTATCTATAAACCGTTTATAGAATTTTCTATACAGTAAGCACTTTGAGGCACCCATGCAATACAGTCTTGACATATCAGCTTTGAATAATATTAATCTTCCTACCATCTAGTAGCATGAGTTTCCTCTACTGATAGGAGTCAACCCAGAGTAACTAAACTGAGGTGGGACTTCCCAGACAACATAATGGATCCAGGAGTGATGTGAAGAAGAGGGATACTGCACTGAGTTTGTTTGGAGTGACGACTCCAAACAAACTCCCCTATTGGTCTGTTGGTCTAGCACATTTTGCCATGACTTATGCCATGTTAATGATATCTGAGTGAGAGTAACAAAATCAATGGGCCCCTGGGCACGTATCCTGTGTGACCTGTCGGTATTCGGCCATGATTACTACAAGTTTAGATAGCTGGCTAGAATAATTTACCAATCTAAAAATGGTTAGCTGACATGGCTAATTGAGTGACTGTCAGTGACTGACAAAACAAGATAAAAATTGCTGATGCACAACCAAATTGTTTTTTTGGGGAGTTTGTGTTGTGGTGTGTGTGCGTCTGTGTGTTGGAGCCACTTCTCTCTCTGGTCATGTCCCTACCCTCTTCACTCCATCCTCCTCTCCTCCATCCCTCCTCTCCTCTCAGCCGCTTAGGGGGTGCAGGTCCACCCTGACCTTTTCCCCGGTGCTCATCATGCCGATGGTAGGGTAGAACCCCCCTGCTGGCACTGCCACCTCCTTGCGGCCCACCACCTTCCCATTCCGTGTGAAGAACACCTAGCACAACACAAGGGTGCGACAGTGAGCTAATATTCACACCAGGGTTAGGGTTGATTCAATTTAAATGAATTTAGGATATGAACAAAGGTGACAATTTCCACTTAAAATTCAGTGCCTACTGTTTTACAACTCCTATATCAATCTGTACACATCACATATACAGTGGGGGAAAAAAGTATTTAGTCAGCCACCAATTGTGCAAGTTCTCCCACTTAAAAAGATGAGATAGGCCTGTAATTTTCATCATAGGTACACGTCAACTATGACAGACAAATTGAGATTTTTTTTCTCCAGAAAATCACATTGTAGGATTTTTAATGAATTTATTTGCAAATTATGGTGGAAAATAAGTATTTGGTCACCTACAAACAAGCAAGATTTCTGGATCTCACAGACCTGTAACTTCTTCTTTAAGAGGCTCCTCTGTCCTCCACTCGTTACCTGTATTAATGGCACCTGTTTGAACTTGTTATCAGTATAAAAGACACCTGTCCACAACCTCAAACAGTCACACTCCAAACTCCACTATGGCCAAGACCAAAGAGCTGTCAAAGGACACCAGAAACAAAATTGTAGACCTGCACCAGGCTGGGAAGACTGAATCTGCAATAGGTAAGCAGCTTGGTTTGAAGAAATCAACTGTGGGAGCAATTATTAGGAAATGGAAGACATACAAGACCACTGATAATCTCCCTCGATCTGGGGCTCCACGCAAGATCTCACCCCGTGGGGTCAAAATGATCACAAGAACGGTGAGCAAAAATCCCAGAACCACACGGGGGGACCTAGTGAATGACCTGCAGAGAGCTGGGACCAAAATAACAAAGCCTACCATCAGTAACACACTACGCCGCCAGGGACTCAAATCCTGCAGTGCCAGACGTGTCCCCCTGCTTAAGCCAGTACATGTCCAGGCCCGTCTGAAGTTTGCTAGAGTGCATTTGGATGATCCAGAAGAGGATTGGGAGAATGTCATATGGTCAGATGAAACCAAAATATAACTTTTTGGTAAAAACTCAACTCGTCGTGTTTGGAGGACAAAGAATGCTGAGTTGCATCCAAAGAACACCATACCTACTGTGAAGCATGGGGGTGGAAACATCATGCTTTGGGGCTGTTTTTCTGCAAAAGGACCAGGACGACTGATCCGTGTAAAGGAAAGAATGAATGGGGCCATGTATCGTGAGATTTTGAGTGAAAACCTCCTTCCATCAGCAAGGGCATTGAAGATGAAATGTGGCTGGGTCTTTCAGCATGACAATGATCCCAAACACACCGCCCGGGCAACGAAGGAGTGGCTTCGTAAGAAGCATTTCAAGGTCCTGGAGTGGCCTAGCCAGTATCCAGATCTCAACCCCATAGAAAATCTTTGGAGGGAGTTGAAAGTCCGTGTTGCCCAGCGACAGCCCCAAAACATCACTGCTCTAGAGGAGATCTGCATGGAGGAATGGGCCAAAATACCAGCAACAGTGTGTGAAAACGTTTGACCTGTGTCATTGCCAACAAAGGGTATATAACAAAGTATTGAGAAACTTTTGTTATTGACCAAATACTTATTTTCCACCATAATTTGCAAATAAATTCATTACAAATCCTACAATGTGATTTTCTGGATTTTTTTCCCTCATTTTGTCTGTCATAGTTGACGTGTACCAATGATGAAAATTACAGGCCTCTCTCATCTTTTTAAGTGGGAGAACTTGCACAATTGGTGGCTGACTAAATACTTTTTTTCCCCACTGTAAAACCCTAACTAATTAGACATAACCCCTCTCCTGCCTCTCACAGAGCTAATGCTCTGGCCCTGTTTGAAGGTTTGCTGATGTAGACAAAAGAGAGTCTCTCACCATGACCTTCCTCCCCTCCTGCTCCCCCTCCAGTTCCTCTCCATCCTCCTCCTCGTCTTCATCGTTCATGTAGAGGTCGTTCTGGACACGCCGCTGCTTGGGCCGCACCTCCAAGTCCCCGTCGTCTCTGTCATCTGAGGGAGCCACACCGATATGCTCAGAAAGACAGACACACAGACACATGGCAAGACAGACAGATTGATAGACAGGGAGACAGTTAATTAAGTATACCATTCAAAATCCCCACTCACATTTGCTGCTTTATTTTAATTTGATCATCTAATGACATTGTTTGTTTCATGGTTGTCTGTCTCAAATGGCAGCAGCCTATTGGTCCACTCACCTCCACTGTCCAGGATGTAGTCCCGTGGGAACATGATGCCACAGCCCATGACGTCCCCCTCAAAACAGCGAGGGCCAAAGGCGTCCCCCACCCCTCTACCCTGGAAGAGCTTCCCATCATCTGAGAGAGGGAAGGATAAAAGAGATAGTGTGTGTATGAGAGAGCATGTATGCGAGTTTGAATCATTCTGTATTTCAATTCCATGCAAATTCAGTCAGTTCAGGGCAAACAGAAAATTCCTATTTCAATTAATCTCCTAGATTAACTGAATTGAAAACAAAAATGAGCCCAACCCAGAACTTCCAAATGAGTGAGATGATTGAGACTCCGACTGCTGTGTGCCTAGAACAAACTTAAAACTCCATTTGTCCTCATCTCAACCTCCCTCGCCAGTAGAATAGTCAACCAGAGGTCAGGGGGAATACGAGAGGAAAGAGCTACTATCTCATCCTTAGGGTGGATTTTAGGAAGAGAGAAACAATGACATGGAACAGATGAAACATGAAGAGATCACTAGGTGGGGTTTCACCTAATCACCACTTTGGCAGATAAACAGTGATAAACACACAGGCTTATCATAAGACAAACACACTGATAAGGGTATCCCACCATTCATGGGGACTTGGACAACTCCTTTCTCAGCTTTTCTCTCAATCTGGCTGAGCCCTACATGGCACCCTATTCCCTACATAGTGCACTACTTTTGACCAGAGCCCTATGGGGCATTCTGTCTATAGGTTAAGTCAGGGCAGCACAGTTCATATACAGTATGTTGGAGTTGGACAAGTTCTGCCTTTTCTGTATATGTTTGAGTTGGACCACTTCTCCTTTCTGTCTTCCTCTATAGGTTAGCCAAGGGCTACACCAAACAGGCCTTTCATACAGACACATAAGGATACATTCTGTTCTATACAGTATGAGATTGACTACTTCCTCACTATGAACTGAAGGCGTTCAAACTGTGGGCCGAATCCTAACTTGAGATAAGTATGAAAAGCTAGTTTAGATAAAGAATACATTGACGTCAATGGGAGATTTGTGTGACAGTTTTGACTTCTGCACGTGTCTCAAGTGAGGAGTTGGTCTGAACAATAATTAGAATCATGCATGGCTAGCAGGTACAGAGACAGACACATTCAAGCAACCAACCAAACCATCACGCAGGAACACTTGCAGACAGACAGACAGACAGACGCTACATGACTCTGGACACTCACCTGCATGATAGGCTATGGAGCCCCTGCTCCAGCCAGGGTGTCTGTTTTTGGGGTAATCCTGTGAAATTAAGTGATAATATGTCAATGCAAAGCTAACAGAAACCCCAACAAAGGCCCAGTGTTGTAGCTGATAAGATCTGAAGATAAGTAATAACAATATTATTATTAAGATGAGTCACATTTAATGGGGGTGCACCCTGTCCATCAGCCCATACAATGGAAGACTCAGATATAATAATAATAATAATAATAATATGCCATTTAGCAGACGCTTTTATCCAAAGCGACTTACAGTCATGCGTGCATACATTTTTGTGTATGGGTGGTCCCGGGGATCGAACCCACTACCTTGGCGTTACAAGCGCCGTGCTCTACCAGCTGAGCTACAGAGGACCACAGATACTAATCTTTAACACACCGTGGGTAATATCAGCTGGGGATGGCGTCACCGGAGCTAACAGCCCTAGCTTCTATGCTGGTATTATTCACTGAAACACACAAAGACATGTACTGTGGCGCCACCAGGTCACGACTAATGCTAACTGGTGTGGAGAAGAATGAGAAGAGAGCTGCCTTTGTGCCAATGGAAGCCCCTATGGCCACAGTGGCAAGGGTTTTACTGGTATAGATATGGAGAGATAGAGACACAGGGAGGAGAGGACAGTGGATAAAGAGAGGGTCAGATAGTGGGAGAGGTATGGAGATGGACAGGTGAGGCAATGGAGAGATGGGAAGATGAGGAGATTAAATGTGAGTATGATCAAGGGATGAAAAAGTGAAGATGACGACCATGATAGATGAGAAGAAAGAGATGGAGAGGTAGGAGACCGAGAGATAGAATGACACAGGAATGTGTATCACACCATCCCACCATTCTCCAATAAAAAAGAGGATTCAAAGTTGTCACTGATCTGCTTTCACCACAAGTGGACTTAAGTGGTTTCTGAACAGGGATGACGTCCGCCTCTGATTTTTCCTGTGAGAGGTAATGGTTCACAATCAACACATTAATGAGGATGGCTCATTGGGCCTGCTAGGAGGTGAAGGGGAGGAGTGGAAGTCTGAAACCTCAGGAATGGCAGACTGTTGGATTTATGATGCCCCACCAGAACCACAGACTGCTCTAGAAAATAATTCCCGGAAAACAATCAGTGAAATCACAGAGCTCTATTCTCTCGCCCTCATCCAGCCTTTAGTGCCAAGCAACACACACAGACAAGAGTGCTAAGGTTTAGGAGGTAGGGAGAGATTGACTGTGTGTGACATGACATTAGGCAACCCCAGAGATTAACAAGGGTGTGGAATTGATCAAAGGTAGATTAATTGGGCAAACGTAACTAACTGACATCAGGATGGTTTCGCTTCATAGGCCAATGGAGGACTTACTGTCATTGTCTGGGTACAACACATCCTTACAACACCCATGGAACCACAGTGGTGAGCTATCAGGAGGTACAGGCCAAAGATAGAAGACACCAACACCTATTAAAAAGTTGGGGCACTCAAAAAACAGGCAGAGATTTACTTCTTATGTTCAGGCTTTGCTCCATTTTCTGATGAAGCACGGGTATCCTGACGTTTCTCCTCTGAATAAGTCCTTTTGGAGGGTTTTTGTCCTGCCATTTGTTGTTGAGCAAACCTACTCCCCTTTGTTTGTTGAAACGGGGAGGCATATCTGAACTGTGACTTACTTGAAACTCTCCATGAAGTTGGAGCTCCAGATGTAGTCAAAAAGTTTAAGAAGGATCCAGCAGTATCTAGGGGCTCTTATTTCCAGGTTCTCTTATCTGATAAAATAACTGACATATCTGAAGTAGGAGCTCTTTAATTTACATTAAACAGGATGGGCAGATTCCATGTTGATCAAATCTCTGCTGTCATAATGAGTTCAGGTGTCTCTGTGTTGAGCAAACAGTCATTAGACAAGCCCTCTCTAAACTGCCTGTCAGATGATATTTCCACAATATGGAGATAATCGCTGTCATCAATTATACAGAGAGACACCGTTGGAAGGGGTCCAAATTAATTAATTTATGATATTAGCTTTTATCTACGATATTAGCAACTTGATCTTTCTAACCCAGAGGACGCAAACACTTGCTGTATACTTTGCTTTTTACGTAGTTTCTTTCTGTGTAAGCAACTCAACAGACAAAAATGCCCAGCTACCTAGCGGCTAAATAGCCATGCTTGGAAAACTGCCACACTGTGAAAGTTGTCATTCACTTGGAAATAGTGAAATAAACTATGCTTGCCATGAGTAACAGAAGAAAAATAACAGCGATAGATGGATAATATGAGTGAGAGAGAAAGAGAAAAAAGGAGAGAGAGAAAAAAAAGAGAGAGAGAAAAGAGAGAGAGAGAGAGAGAGAGATAGAGAGATAGAGAGATAGAGAGATAGATAGATAGATAGATAGATAAGTGGCTGTAATCTTGTGAGGTGGAGACCGGGTTCGATACAGCACATTTCCCACACTCCACTTCAGTCAGTGTTGCTATCATGTTAGCACGATTGGCTAGCATGTAAATGGAACAGCCTGTGTTTTCTACGGAACACCAAATGAGGGGTTCAAATGAGACAATATTTATTCTGTTGTTCGCTTTTCCCCTCTCCGTCATCCATCACTCAGAATGGGGTGGAAATAGTGAGAGAAGTGGAGGAGAAGGAGGAGAGGATCGTCATGGCTGGGGTAGCGAGATAAGTGACAGCAACATTTGACCAAAGGCACTGACTGGTTACACAACTACCTCAGTTTCTTTTTCCTTTTACCTCCTTTTCACCCCAAAATTAAGGTTTGATTGGCATCTTGCCTAATTCCACCTTTTTAGATGGTGCCCATCTTTCCCATTCATTTGGAATTGAGGCCTGCATATATCTTTAAATGCACATTCAGAATTTGTACAACAGATGTAGATGTTATATACGGATTGGTATGAAAACATGTATTTTATGTGATATTAGAGTGAATTAAGAACCGTAGAATGCTATGGAAGTATAACATGTTTCAGATGGACTCATTCTAGGCTGGATAATGAGAATGTAGGGTGATGATGACGATCATAATAGTGTCATTGATGTTCATTGTGCTGGAGATAATGACAATAGTGATAATAGCAATGAACAATGATAATGATGAAGTTGATGATGATTTTGTATGAGGACGTGGACTGTGATCTAGCGGTTACTGCCGCTGCATTCGGAGCACACATGTACTGTATGTCAGTGCTAGAGTTTGCTTGAATCTGGCCCACGCACGCCCTTCTAGCACACCATTTCTGCTGTTTACTTTCCTCTCTCTTTACTGACTCCGTCCAATAAACTAGAAAAATAATTTAAAAAATGAAATATGATAAGGACACGTACCCTGCGTGCCAGTCCCAGGGCGATGTAGCACTTCTCTCCTGCGTCAGTGATCTCCAGCTCATAGTAGTGGCAGCGTGTGTTGAGGGGTAGATCGGCCTGGGCCAAACCCACATCCATGATGCTTTTCCCTTTACCCACGTACTCTACCAACTGATGGGGAGAAGGATGGTATCACACAATACAATAAGGCAAATAAATAAACTAATTGAAAACCCATTCTTGCACAAACCCACTAGCTCAATGGAGTACATTCAGTACCATTTAACAGCATCAAGGACACAGGGCCAGGGAAGTAAAGAAGAAGCACATTCTTCTCAGTACGTTCAGCACACAACTACCCTCAGGACAAGAACAATAGACAATTTATGATATGATTATGTCATATATTGATTATAAAAACACACTGTTGGCTCAGTAAAAAAAAACACTTGTAAATATTGATTTTCATACCGTTCCTGTAACATACCGGGGTATACGTATTAGCGGCAGTGGACACAAGCGCGCTATTTCTTGAAAATAATGCTTACAAAAGACTAACAAATTACTAGCGAATTCCCATAGCGGATGCTAGCTGACAAGCGCAAGAAAACATAAACTAATTGCAAGGACAGACAACCCAGCTCCTAAAGTTACACAACTATCTTAAAAGGCTACTCACAGTTTGCTGCACGCTCAAAACTAATTTAGGCAGCAGGGATCCTGAACCAGGAGGGGACTGATTGTCTCTGTTGTAACCAAGAAGCTTGATCTTGCAAGTTAGGGACAGTTCGAAATTTACTGGGGTAGGGGGTGGGGTTCCAAAATATGGGAGGGTTGTCTAACCTTTTTTTTGTTGCGCAGGGGAGGGTAGTGTGTTTTTTCCCCTTGGTTTACATTTGCTCTATTGCATGTTTTATTAAATTATTTCTTCCATCCTAGCCCAATGTCCTTATCCGCTTGCATGTGCCTCCCCTATATCAAGGTGTTTTGGTTCTTCCCTTATGCACTACGCTTTTCCACGTGCTAACTTTGACTATACCACAGGTCAATATAGTCTACCAATCCTGCGCTCTGTCCAACATTCAGTGACAATATTGGTAGGTGGATTATTTGTCCAGATCTGCAATAGGCTAACTAGCAATCATACCACACATAAAGGCATTCAAAGAAGCATAAAAATTCAATATGAATCCAAAAGAACAAATAAAAATAGCTATTGCGCATGAAATAACTAAAAAAAGCTCCCCTATTGATCTTGTTTAGGGACAATACAATGATCCTATCTAGGCTAGCCTACAACAAACACCACAATGCAATGAATAATTGCATTATTGTATTCAAGCGAGTACAAAATTATACTCTAGGCTGCAGTGAAAAAAGTTTCATTTGAATAACGCTGCAAAAGACCTGTGATGTAAATGTTTCTTTCCATTTGGATCAGTTGTGGGTCTACTCTCCACAGTTTATAAGGTCTAGAAAGACACAGTAGCAGGCCAGTCTGGCTGTATTTTCCTTTCTGATAGTGAGATGTGCTGCCTGTTGCGGATCGTCATTCTCCCAAATCGTCTATAATATTGTGGCCACATGCTCCCGGCAGGCCAGTTATTCAGGAAAGCTAAACACGTGCTCTGCCTCCTCTCCAATCTGAGCAACTATTCCTCGCGCACATAGTGGGGGAAAAAAGTATTTAGTCAGCAACCAATTGTGCTAGTTCTCCCACTTAAAAAGATGAGAGAGGCCTGTAATTTTCATAGGTACACGTCAACAATGACAGACAAATTGAGAATTTTTTTTCCAGAAAATCACATTGTAGGATTTTTTGTGAATTTATTTGCAAATTATGGTGGAAAATAAGTATTTGGTCACCTACAAACAAGCAAGATTTCTGGCTCTCACAGATCTGTAACTTCTTCTTTAAGAGGCTCCTCTGTCCTCCACTCGTTACCTGTAATAATGGCACCTGTTTGAACTTGTTATCAGTATGAAAGACACCTGTCCACAACCTCAAACAGTCACACTCCAAACTCCACTATGGCCAAGACCAAAGAGCTGTCAAAGGACACCAGAAACAAAATTGTAGACCTGCACCAGGCTGGGAAGACTGAATCTGCAATAGGTAAGCAGCTCGGTTTGAAGAAATCAACTGTGGGAGCAATTATTAGGAAATGGAAGACATACAAGACCACTGATAATCTCCCTCGATCTGGGGCTCCACGCAAGATCTCACCCTGTGGGGTCAAAATGATCACAAGAACGGTGAGCAAAAATCCCAGAACCACACGGGGGGACCTAGTGAATGACCTGCAGAGAGGTGGGACCAAAGTAACAAAGCCTACCATCAGTAACACACTACGCCGCCAGGGACTCAAATCCTGCAGTGCCAGACGTGTCCCCCTGCTTAAGCCAGTACATGTCCAGGCCCGTCTGAAGTTTGCTAGAGTGCATTTGGATGATCCAGAAGAGGATTGGGAGAATGTCATATGGTCAGATGAAACCAAAATATAACTTTTTGGTAAAAACTCAACTCGTCGTGTTTGGAGGACAAAGAATGCTGAGTTGCATCCAAAGAACACCATACCTACTGTGAAGCATGGGGGTCGAAACATCATGCTTTGGGGCTGTTTTTCTGCAAAGGGACCAAGACGACTGATCCGTGTAAAGGAAAGAATGAATGGGGCCATGTATCGTGAGATTTTGAGTGAAAACCTCCTTCCATCAGCAAGGGCATTGAAGATGAAACGTGGCTGGGTCTTTCAGCATGACAATGATCCCAAACACACCGCCCGGGCAACGAAGGAGTGGCTTCGTAAGAAGCATTTCAAGGTCCTGGAGTGGCCTAGCCAGTCTCCAGATCTCAACCCCATAGAAAATCTTTGGAGGGAGTTGAAAGTCTGTGTTGCCCAGCGACAGCCCCAAAACATCACTGCTCTAGAGGATATCTGCATGGAGGAATGGGCCAAAATACCAGCAACAGTGTGTGAAAACCTTGTGAAGACTTACAGAAAACGTTTGACCTGTGTCATTGCCAACAAAGGGTATATAACAAAGTATTGAGAAACGTTTTTTATTGACCAAATACTTATTTTCCACCATAATTTGCAAATAAATTCATTAAAAATCCTACAATGTGATTTTCTGGATTTTTTTTTCTAATTTTGTCTGTCATAGTTGACGTGTACCTATGATGAAAATTACAGGCCTCTCTCATCTTTTGAAGTGGGAGAACTTGCACAATTGGTGGCTGACTAAATACTTTTTTTCCCCACTGTAGAACCTAACACTTTAATATAGCCTAAATGTTTATAATGTAACTTTTATATGTGGCATAAACACAACCAGTCACAATGTTGTAATCTGATTAGGCTAATTCATGTCTCCTGTAGGCATGCACACATTCGTCCAAAATATTATTCCAGCATCCTCAAAATGGCGTGACATTAACCAGGTTTTCATTCAACCTTTTTATGGGAGTCAAGTACGTCGGATAAAAAGTGTCACGACAGGCCTGATGGAAACAGCAAATTTGTTGGTAAACTTTCCAAATGTCGACAAAACAAAATACTCTAGACAAGGTGGGATCTTTCTGTGTCTGTAATCTATAATGCGGAGAAATGGCGGTGGAAACGCTTTTATGCACAAATATTGATATAATAACCATCATATCGAAGTAAACTTGGAGTCACGCAATGATATGTTGTGTGGTCCTCCCACTACGACAGTTAATTAGGCTACAGATTAAATAAGTTATGATTAACTTCATAGGGTGGTGAAAGTGCACAGTGATGAGCTTGATTCTCCTTTCAATAAGTAAACAATCTTATTCTGGTGATATGATGATTGATGCTTGGCTGCCGTTTGACAAATACAAATAATCTCGCCCTTTTGTCCATAATAATCTCATCATGTAGGCTATACCCGCACTGTATCTGCGAGCTGTTGGCTAGAGCGCACATACCAGAGTGAGCACTTTCACTATAGCTACGCAACATTTAACTTGTATTTTTATTCGGTACATGGGAATTTAACCGCAAAAGTAATTTGTATGTGCACTACGTATTTACACACAGATTATCCGCAACATGTCAATTTGATGGAAACACAACTCTGATGGGAAAATGCACATGAAAATCTGCCGCCAATTGGATGGAAACCTAGCTATAGACACCCTAAAGACTCTGGGAAGTGCGCTAGTTCAGTGTCACTTTGATTATGCCTGCACATTATGGTTCACCAGCATCCCCAAACATCTCAAAAATAAGCTGCAGACCAGCCAAAACAAGCATGTAAGAATTGTACTTCAACTCCCCCCTCATACTCATCTGGAGGTCGAGCATTTTAAGCAGCTAGGCTGGCTATCTGTGGAAAAAAATACTAGTATTAATTCAATTTAGTCTGGTCCACAAAATTATCACGGACTCAGTCCCCAGGTACTTATCCAACTATTTTTCATTTGTTAAAAATGTCCACCAGCATAATACCAGAGCCAGAGACTCTAATGTTCACTGTTTTAAATATAATATATATTTTTAGGCCTTTCCAATGCATTGATATACAAATTATTATTACATTCTAAAATGTGAGAATGATGTGGACTTGCCTGACAAAAGAAATTGGATGCATGGTGATTTTTCTGTAGCCTATGTGGCCGACGCAGGCACACATAATAAACCCACGAATAGTGGTAGCATTCATCTCACCATTTGAAGCTCACCATCGTTGTTTTTATCTTGAGAAAGTGACCAAAAACCAGGTTCCTTTTGTAATGGAAGGATTTGTATGGAAAGCCAAGTTTGAAGCCAGAATTAGATGTTGTCATCCTCATAATAACCGCACGTGGTTTTACCGCAATAGAGCATACCTTTTTTCCAGCACTTTTGCTGTTGTTGCATTGCATGCGGTATCACAACAGCTGTTTGTCACTTGACTGTCATTCAGAAAATTCCTTTCTGTATCAGAAGATGTGTGAAAATATAATGGGTAATTAAACAGCTCAACACCAAATGCACATCCAACAAGTATTATGCATAATTATTGAACAACCAAGGTAAGGTGACTCTCGGTTAGAAGCATTCGATTTTGCAAGTTAGAAGCATTCGATTTTGCAATCACCAACATTTTGGGGGCTTTGTGTGCCCATGAAAACTGTTTTCACCCCGTAACATAAGGAGACATGAAATGTTACGTTACACTGCATTTCTGAGATCTTTACACAAAAAACTGTCCGACAGCTAGATCCAGGATTCTTACAGGGTTACAGTTCAATGTCAAATTTAACTGATTAGTGCATTCGGAAAGTATTCAGACCCCTTCCCTTTTTCTGCGTTTTGTTACGTTACAGCCTTATTCTAAAATGAATGTAAAAAAAAATTATCCTCAATCTACACACAATACCCCATAATGACTAAGCGAAAACAGGTTTTTAGAATTCCTTATTTACATAAGTATTCAGACCCTTTGCTATGAGACTCGAAATTGAGCTCAGGTGCATCCTGTTTCCATTGATAATCCTTGAGATGTTTCTACAACTTGATTGGAGTCCACCTGTGGTAAATTCAATTGATTGGACATGATTTGGAAAGGCACACACCTGTCTATATAAGGTCCCACAGTTGACAGTGCATGTCAGAGCAAAAACCAAGCCATGAGGTCAAAGGAATTAACCGTAGAGCTCCAAGACAGGATTGTGTCGAGGCACAGATCTGGGGAAGGGTAGCAAAACTTTTCTGCAGCATTGAAGGTCCCCAAGAACACAGTGGCCTCCATCATTCTTAAATGGAAGAAGTTTGTAACCATCAAGACTCTTCCTAGAGCTGGCCACCGGGCCAAACTGAGCAATCAGGGGAGAAGGGCCTTGTTCATGGAGGTGACCAAGAACCTGATGGTCACTCTGACAGAGCTCCAGAGTTCCTCTGTGGAGATGGGAGAACCTTCCAGAAGGACAACCATCTCTGCAGCACACCATCAATCAGGCCTTTATGGTAGAGTGGCCAGACGGAAGCCACTCCTCAGTAAAAGGCACATGACAGCCCGCTTGGAGTTTGCCAAAAGACACCGAAAGGACTCTCAGACCATGAGAAACAAGATTCTCTGGTCTGATGAAACCAAGATTGAACACTTTGTCCTGAATGCCAAGCATCACGTCTGGAGGAAACCTGGCACCATCCTTATGGTGAAGCATGGTGGTGGCAGCATTATGCTGTGGGGATGTTTTTCAGCAGCAGGGACTGGGAGACTAGTCAGGATCGAGGGAAAGATGAACGGAGCAATGTACAGCGAGATCCTTGATGAAAACCTGTTCCATAGCGCTCAGGACTTCAGACTGGGGCAGACTGGGGCGAAGGCTCCCCTTCCAACAGGACAACGACCCTAAACACCCAGCCAAGACAACACAGGAGTGGCTTCGGGACAAGTCTCAATGTCCTTGAGTGGCCCAGCCAGAGCCCGGACTTGAACCCGATCTAACATCTCTGGAGAGACCTGAAAATAGCTGTGCAGCAACGCTCCCCATCCAACCTGACAGAGCTTGAGAGGATCTGCAGAAAAGAATGGGAGAAAGTTCCCAAATACAGGTGTGCCAAGCTTGTAGCATCATACCCAAGAATACTCAAGACTGTAATGGCTGCCAAAGGTGCATCAACAAAGTACTGCGTAAAGGGTCTGAATACTTATGTAAATGTGATATTTCCGTTTTCTATTTTTAATACATTAGCAAAAATGTCTAAAAACCTATTTTTGCTTTGTCATTATAGGGTATTGTGAGTAGATTGATGAGGGAAAAAAATGATTCAATCCATTTTAGAATAAGGCTGTAATGTAACAGTCAAGGGGTCTGAATACTTTCCGAATGCACTGTATGATATAACGATAACTTACACTGACATAAATGCAAGGACAGAAAATGTATATTTTATGTCACACAATTTTGGACAAATCCTTCAAGACACCAACCATGAGAAAGGGTTAAACATATATTTGAAATCAACTCGTGAATTGTATTGAATAACTATGTTCCCCCCTTATATCTTAACGTAATGACATAAAATAAAAAAAAGGCAGATTATTATCAATGACTTATTAACAGCTGTAACAAGTTGTCCTGCGTAGGAAATCCTCACTGGTACCCTAGTTTATAGAAAGATCTTTCTGGTCTAAGATCCCTTGTTTTCCAATCTCAGAATTGTTTTAAGAAAAAGGCTCAGTGCCATTATCCTCGCAAGGTGACCTATTGAAAGGTGTTGCAAACAGGGATGCCAATCATTTTGACCCCTATCTTTAAACAAAATGTATTTCTCTGAGAAATTGTATTAATATAAAATAATATAACTGTCCAAAAAAATTGGAGCATTCAATATAGCTCAAAATAGTATTTTGCTCATCAAGGTTGCCAATCATTTTGGAAGTGACTTTTTTTGGGGTACGGTATTGAAAATCATACTGTGGGTATTTCAAAGTACCCCTGTAAATGGTATATACGGTATACCACCCAAGCCTAAAATGTACCATTTGTACCTTTGGCCAAATTTAGGATTTAGGTTACAATAGACCTTCTCTCTGTGGCGCTTGTGAAATTACAGAATCAGGTAGACATGTACAGACACACACACATAACCCTCAGATAGGAATATTTCAGCAGGAGAGGTCAATGAGGCCATGGGCTCTTGAAGGCTTTTAGAGGCCAGGTCATGAGAATCAATTTGACTGTCTATTCAATTTAACAGTTCCACTTGACTCCTCCTGTAGTGCTTTTTATACACATTTATCATAGAGCCAATCCAACTGGAACAGGCCTAAGGCTCCTGTGGCCCGCCAGGTAAAACCCTCTGAAACGTAACAAAATCTCTCTGATTGCAACCAGACTGGTGGGCCAGGAGCCATCTGGCATGACTTGATCAGAATCTGTAGGGCTGACAGGAACACATCAGTGTACAGAGTAGAGTACTGTAATTGTCCATTGAGGAAAGTGTTCCCAGGTTGGAACTAATGTGACGAATGAAATGGTCGACTAGCAAACATGTGGTAGCAAATTAGGATGTTCATAATGAACCATAACAGTTTACCAGTCCAGATGACAAAACAGAGGAGCTAAGGTACTCCTCTCTGCCATCTCACTGATAGAGTACAAAACAAGCACAAACAAACATTGATCTGTGGTCACACTGAGGGCACGGTCATATCAATACAACTCAATGAGGTAGTCTATCTGATTCATGACCTCATATCCTCTCATAGCTTCGTTTCCCTGGTCATTTGCTAACTACATTAAGCATTAATAACTAATCATTAATCCAACGTGACCTGGATCAGTTAGGGTAGACCTGACTCTCTAGATATGCTTTATCTGCCAGAGAACCATGGTTCCCACCTCAAACAAATACAAAAACAGCCATGATATTTTATGCTTGTGAGGTGTGAAAGGATTAACGTACATGGTGTATGTGTCAGACTGCACTGTGTGTGACCCTTTCCCTCTGCCCTGACTAGCAAAGAGAGTAGACAAGTACTGTAAATAAAGCACAGGGAAAAAATGATCATTATTATTACTTTACGACAATCTGTCAACGCCACTCTTTTCCCTTTCCTTTCTGTAGAGCAATTACCGGCTTACCAGCCAACTCTCTATCAACCTTTCCATTTTAGCTTCCTATTCTTCCCTCCTTCACCTTGACCTTCTGAACTTTGAAGAAAAAAGAAAAATACAATATCGATAGATGTGAACTTGATCGTGATATTTCTTCCATTTAAATGTATTTCCCATCTATCATGTCTGTGTTACAGAGTTGCT
The DNA here is from genome assembly GCF_964263955.1 of Coregonus lavaretus. Taxonomy (NCBI): domain Eukaryota; kingdom Metazoa; phylum Chordata; class Actinopteri; order Salmoniformes; family Salmonidae; genus Coregonus; species Coregonus lavaretus. Next base: position 35,250,763 of record NC_139995.1, read on the forward strand.
TCTGTCCCTCTCCTCACCCCAACCTGGGCTTGAACCATGGACCCTCTGAACACATCGACAACAGTCACCCTCGAAGCATAGTTACCTATCAAATCAAATCAAATTATATTGGTCACATGCGCCGAATACAACAGGTGCAGACATTACAGTGAAATGCTTACTTACAGCCCTTAACCAACAGTGCATTTATTTTTAACAAAAAAAGTAAAAATAAAACAACAACAAAAAAAGTGTTGAGAAAAAAAAGAGCAGAAGTTAAATAAAGTAACAGTAGGGAGGCTATATATACAGGGGGGTACCGTTGCAGAGTCAATGTGCGGGGGCACCGGCTAGTTGAGGTAATATGTACATGTGGGTAGAGTTAAAGTGACTATGCATAAATAATTAACAGAGTAGCAGCAGCGTAAAAAGGATGGGGTGGGGGGGCAGTGCAAATAGTCCGGGTAGCCATGATTAGCTGTTCAGGAGTCTTATGGCTTGGGGGTAGAAGCTGTTGAGAAGTCTTTTGGACCTAGACTTGGCACTCCCGTACCGCTTGCCGTGCGGTAGCAGAGAGAACAGTCTATGACTAGGGTGGCTGGAGTCTTTGACAATTTTGAGGGCCTTCCTCTGACACCGCCTGGTATAGAGGTCCTGGATGGCAGGAAGCTTGGCCCCAGTGATGTACTGGGCCGTACGCACTACCCTCTGTAGTGCCTTGCGGTCGGAGGCCAAGCAGTTGCCATACCAGGCGGTGATGCAACCAGTCAGGATGCTCTCGATGGTGCAGCTGTAGAATTTTTTGAGGATCTGAGGACCCATGCCAAATCTTTTCAGTCTCCTGAGGGGGAATAGGCTTTGTCGTGCCCTCTTCACGACTGTCTTGGTGTGTTTGGACCATGATAGTTCATTGGTGATATGGACACCAAGGAACTTGAAGCTCTCAACCTGTTCCACTACAGCCCCGTCGATGAGAATGGGGGCGTGCTCAGTCCTCTTTTTTCCTGTAGTCCACAATCATCTCCTTTGTCTTGGTCACGTTGAGGGAGAGGTTGTTGTCCTGGCACCACACGGCCAGGTCTCTGACCTCCTCCCTATAGGCTGTCTCATCGTTGTCGGTGATCAGGCCTACCACTGTTGTGTCGTCGGCAAACTTAATGATGGTGTTGGAGTCGTGCCTGGCCATGCAGTCATGGGTGAACAGAGAGTACAGGAGGGGACTGAGCACGCACCCCTGAGGGGCCCCCGTGTTGAGGATCAGTGTGGCAGATGTGTTGTTACCTACCCTTACCACCTGGGGGCGGCCCGTCAGGAAGTCCAGGATCCAGTTGCAGAGGGAGGTGTTTAGTCCCAGGATCCTTAGCTTAGTGATGAGCTTAGAGGGCACTATGGTGTTGAATGCTGAGCTGTAGTCAATGAATAGCATTCTCACGTAGGTGTTCCTCTTGTCCAGGTGGGAAAGGGCAGTGTGGAGTGCAATAGAGATTGCATCATCTGTGGATCTGTTGGGGCGGTATGCAAATTGGAGTGGGTCTAGGGTTTCTGGGATAATGCTGTTGATGTGAGCCATGACCAGCCTTTCAAAGCACTTCATGGCTACAGACGTCAGTGCTACGGGTCGGTAGTCATTTAGGCAGGTTATCTTAGAGTCCTTGGGCACGGGGACTATGGTGGTCTGCTTGAAACATGTTGGTATTACAGACTCAGTCAGGGACATGTTGAAAATGTCAGTGAAGACACTTGCCAGTTGGTCAGCACATGCTCGGAGTACACGTCCTGGTAATCCGTCTGGCCCTGCGGCCTTGTGAATGTTGACCTGCTTAAAAGTCTTACTCACATCGGCTACGGAGAGCGTGATCACATAGTCATCCGGAACAGCTGGTGCTCTCATGCATGCTTCAGTGTTGCTTGCCTCGAAGCGAGCATAGAAGTGGTTTAGCTCGTCTGGTAGGCTTGTGTCACTGGGCAGCTCGCGGCTGTGCTTCCCTTTGTAGTCTGTAATAGTTTTCAAGCCCTGCCACATCCGACGAGCGTCAGAGCCAGTGTAGTACGATTCAATCTTAGTCCTGTATTGACTCTTTGCCTGTTTGATGGTTCGTCGGAGGTCATAGCGGGATTTCTTATAAGCGTCCGGGTTAGAGTCCCGTTCCTTGAAAGCGGCAGCTCTACCCTTTAGCTCAGTGCGGATGTTTCCTGTAATCCATGGCTTCTGGTTGGGGTATGTACGTACGGTCACTGTGGGGACGACATCATCGATGCACTTATTGATGAAGCCAGTGACTGATGTGGTGTACTCCTCAATGCTGTCTGAAGAATCCCGGAACATGTTCCAGTCTGTGCTAGCAAAACAGTTCTGTAGCTTAGCATCTGCGTCATCTGACCACTTTTTTTATTAACCGAGTCACTGGTGCTTCCTGCTTTAGTTTTTGCTTATAAGCAGGAATCAGGAGGATAGAGTTATGGTCAGATTTGCCAAATGGAGGGCGAGGGAGAGCTTTGTATGCGTCTCTGTGTGTGGAGTAAAGGTGGTCTAGAGTTTTTTTCCTCTGGTTGCACATTTAACATGCTGGTAGAAATTAGGTAGAACGGATTTAAGTTTCCCTGCATTAAAGTCCCCGGCCACTAGGAGCGCTGCATCTGGATGAGCGTTTTCCTGTTGATTTATGGCCTTGTACAACTCATTCAGTGCAACCTTAATGCCAGCATTGGTTTGTGGTGGTAAATAGACAGCTATGAAAAATATAGATGAAAACTCTCTTGGTAAATAGTGTGGTCTACAGCTTATCATAAGATACTCTACCTCAGGCGAGCAAAACCTCGAGACTTCCTTAGTATTTGATTTTGTGCACCAGCTGTTGTTTACAAATATACACAGACCGCCACCCCTTGTCTTACCGGAGTCAGCCGTTCTATCCTGCCGATGTAGCGTATAGCCCGCTAGCTGTATGATATCCATGTCGTCGTTCAGCCACGACTCGGTGAAACATAAGATATTACAGTTTTTAATGTCCCGTTGGTAGGATAACCGTAATCTTAGGTCATCCAATTTATTTTCAAATGATTGAACGTTGGCTAATAGGATTGATGGAAGAGGCAGTTTACTCGCTCGCCGTCGGATCCTTACAAGGCACCCCGATCTACGTCCACGATATCTCCGTCTCTTCCTCACGCGAATTTGGGCCTTGTCGGGTGTCTGTATGATATCCTTCGCGGCCGCCTCGTTGAAGAAAAAATCTTCGTCCAATAGGAGGTGAGTAATCGCTGTCCTGATATCCAGAAGCTCTTTTTGGTTATAAGAGACGATGGCAGAAACATTATGTACAAAATAAATTACAAATAACGCGGAAAAACACACATAATAGTACAATTGGTTAGAGGGCTGTAAAACGGCAGCCATCTTCTCCGGCTATCGCTCCATAAAATCTGTGGCCTTTGCAGACCAAGGGAAACTACTTCAAGGTCTCAGAGCGAGTGACGTCACCGATTGAAACGCTACTAGCGCACACCGCTAACTAGCTAGCCATTTCACAACGGTTACACCTGCTTCTTTGACGAACAAGTAGGGCTCATAGGTCTAATGACACCTTCTTGATGCGGAGTAATAGAGTGTGTGTGTCTGGTCACATTTACCATAGCTGGCCCTCACTGTAGCAGTCAGAAGGATCCGGTGGGTGTGATGACAGATCGCTAAATCGCTCTCTCTCTCTCTGATCCTCAAATCGCTCTCTCTCTGATCCTCAAGGTGTGTGTGTGTGAGTGAGTGTGTGTAGAGGCATGTTGGCATGGTAAAGGTCTTATTTTGTTGAACCGCTCGCTGCCCTAGCAACAGGTGCAGTGAGAAGGCTGTGTTTATTTATTTATTTAGATGCCCCTGAGGCCATAGGCATCATGTCAGGTAGAGTCATCTCTAGCATTATAGATTGACTAAAAGATGCTGCAAGAGTTGATGGGAAAATTGTGCCAGGCCTAGTTCAAAATTGTGACATACCTGTGTTAGACAAAGTTTCAAACAGAGTCTAAGTTTACCTATGGCTCTGCAGAGTGGAATCTCATTTTGCTTATCTTCCATGTTCTCATAAATATGTGTGTTCCCATACATACTGTATGTCTTTTAGCACGTCATCTTGACAGATCCCTCCGGTCCGTAGTGAACAACCAGTCATTACCAGAGCAAATAAGGTCATTCTGAGGGCAGATGTGGCATTGGAGGTAGGGCTGTTGTGGTGACTGTATTACCGCCACACCGGCAGTTATGAGTCATGACCGCAGTCAAATTCCACGTGACCGTTGAGTCACGGTAATCTCCTCTTATGCACTCTGGACATGCTTTGGTAGTATCCAACTCGCTACCGACCATCAGGTTGCTAATGGCCTGGTACTCAACACTCTATTGTCCCTCTAACCACTCTGACATCAATGCAAATGCTATCTAAAATCACAACAAACACTTATCATCAAAACAGTCTCATGCTTTTCAATCTCACCTCACTGTGATAGATCAATTTGAAGAAAGGTTTAAACTGAGTGGAAAACATGGTCGTTGTGGATGTTGTTTCAAAGCCAAACAAGGAAATGGACAGTGCTTTCTAAGGTGACAATTAATTCAAAACACTCAGACCCCTTCACTTTTTACAGATTTTGTTAAGTTACAGCCTTATTCTAAAATGGATAAAATTATATTTTTTCCTCATCAATCCACAATACCGCATAATGACAAAGCGAAAACAGGTTTTTAGACATTTTTGTAAATGTAAATATATATTTTTTAATACCTTATTTACATAAGTATTCAGACCCTTTGCTATGAGACTCGAAATTGAGCTCAGGTGCATCCTGCTTCCATTGATCATCCTTGAGATGTTTCTTCAACTTGATTGGAGTCCACCAGTGGTAGATTAAATTGATTGGACATGATTTGGAAAGGCACACACCGGTCTATATAAGGTCCCACAGTTGACAGTGCATGTCAGAGAAAAAAAACAAGCCATAAGGTCAAAGGAATTGTCCGTAGAGCTCCGAGACAGGATCGTGTCGAGACACAGATCTGGGGAAGGGGTACCAAAAAATGTCTGCAGCATTGAAGGTCCCCAAGAACACAGTGGCCTCCATCATTCTTAAATGGAAAAAGTTTGGAACCACCAAGACTCAAAAGGCACCTTAAGGACTCTCAGACCATGAGAAACAAGATTCTCTGGTCTGATGAAACCAAGATTGAACTCTTTGGCCTGAATGCCAAGCGTCACGTCTGGAGGAAACCAGGCACCGCTTATCACCTGGCCAATACCTTCCCTACGGTGAAGCATGGTGGTGGCAGCATCATGCTGTTGGGATGTTTTTCAGTGGCAGGGACTGGGAGCCTAGTCAGGATCGAGGGAAAGATGAACGGAGCAAAGTACAGTGAGATCCTTGATGAAAACCTGCTCCAGAGCGCTCAGGACCTCAGACTGGGGCGAAGGTTCACCTTCCAAAAGGACAACAACCCTAAGCACACAGCCAAGACAATGCAGGAGTGCCATTGAGACAAGTCTCTGAATGTCCTTGAGTGGCCCAGCCAGAGCCCGGACTTGAACCCGATCGAACATCTCTGGAGAGACCTGAAAATAGCTGTGCAGCAACGCTCCCCATCCAACCTGACAGAGCTTGAGAGGATCTGCAGAGAAGAATGGGAGAAACTCCCCAAATACAGGTGTGCCAAGCATGTAGCGTCATACCCAAGAAGACTTGAGGCTGTAATCGCTGCCAAAGGTGATTCAACAAAGTACAGAGTAAAGGGTCTGAATACTTTTTTTGTGAATAAATTTGCAATAAAGCTGTAACGTAACAAAATGTAGAAAAGGTGAAGGGGTCTGAATACTTTCCGAATGCACAGTACGCATATTAGAGCTTATGCATATGTATAAGCCTATATATGAGCCCAAGCCAGGAAAAAACATCTTAATTAAAAAAAATAGGCCTATTACCCATAGGCCTATTATGCATGGCAGAAAAACATTTTTAAAAAGAAAAAAAAGATTTAAAATGTCTTTGGTAAATAATTGGTCTAGCCTACACTCCAACATTTTAAAATATTATAGTTATCGCCTCTGAGTGTGGACTGTTTTATTATGCATACTTGATGGACTGGTTACATTACGCTACGCTCCAAACTTTCTATTCATGAGTCTGGGAGAGAACGTATAGGCCTAGACAATGCTGTTGGTTCATTGATTGTGAAGGGCAGCTTACAGTTAGCCTACAATTACAGTGAATTTGTATTTGATTTTGAATAGCCTACTATAATACGGCATTTGATATATTTTCATAATTATAAGGCTGACATTATCTTTAGCTACAGAATATCTCACCACGTGCGTTTCCATTTCTTCTCTCTCCTTCATTCCTTTCTCGAGCGTGCAGAGAGAAGGGCTGTCAACAGTTTAATGAAATATGTTTCGTTGTGAAAACATGTTACTATCGATGTTCCCAAACAGATTTCACTTGGTTTCCCAAATTACGCACTGGTTAGCTACAGGAACAGGGTTGGAGAGCCCATGGCATACAGAGTTTGGGCGGAATATCACCTGTCGCACAGCGAGGGGCTGCATGCTCCTCAAATAGTGGTTGATGCGTGGTGTGAAATAAGTGTTCTTATAAGCCCAGAAATGTATATATGCTTTACCTGTGTGAAAGCAGAGTTTTGATGGGTGCCACTAAAAAGAGGAGGATCCCAGCTCTTACCATACTTATTTCTAAGCTGCTAATATTAAGTACATGCTCCGCTATAAAGCCGGAATAGCCTACCCTGCATGATTGGAAAACAAACTGCGGAAAGCGACCTCCATTCGCAAATGAATTAGATGTATTTTTCCCCCTGCCCATGCGATTATGGGCCATTCTAAATCGAAACTAATTGTACATATTAGCAAAGACAACATTACATTGAGAATAGTCTGATGGGTGAAAATATGATCACTTGATGAGAGAACAGCATGTGAGGCCTGAGGGAAGGAACAGAGAGCAAGCTTTTTTTGTGACTTTTTCAAATCATCAATAGCCTATACTCGCAAGTTGGATGGGTTCCACTGGTGTACAGCAATCTTTAAGTCATACCACAGATTCTCAATTGGATTGAGGTCTGGGCTTTGACTAGGCCACTCCAAGACATTTAAATGTTTCCCCTTAAACCACTCAAGTGTTGCTTTAGCAGTATGCTTAGGGTCATTGTCCTGCTGGAAGGTGAACCTCCGTCCCAGTCTCAAATCTCTGGAAGACTGAAACAGGTTTCCCTCAAGAATTCCCCTGTATTTAGCGCAACCATCATTCCTTCAATTCTGACCAGTTTCTCAGTCCCTGCCGATGAAAAACATCCCCACAGCATGATGCTGCCACCACCATGCTTCACTGTGGGGATGATGTTGTCGGGTGATGAGAGGTGTTGGGTTTGCGCCAGACATAGCGTTTTCCTTGATGGCCAAAAAGCTCAATTTTAGTCTCATCTGACCAGAGTACCTTCTTCCATATGTTTGGGGAGTCTCCCACATGGCTTTTGGCAAACACCAAACGTGTTTGCTTCTTATTTTCTTTAAGCAATGGCATTTTTTCTGGCCACTCTTCCGTAAAGCCCAGCTCTGTGGAGTGTACGGCTTAAAGTGGTCCTATGGACAGATACTCCAATCTCCGCTGTGGAGGTTTTTTATTTTTTTTTATTTTTTTTTATTTTTTATTTTTTTGGGGGGGGATGGATCAGCTTAATATTGCAGATAGATTGTATCTTCTATCAATGTAATTGTCTGCATCACTTCCAATCCCTCATGTTTTTTTTATTTTTTATATATATATTCCCCTTTATTACTTTTCAACCCCACCATCCTTTCCCTACTTGGAGTAAATTAGTGAACAACAACGCCCAGGCCTCTACTTCCGGTCTATACTTACTATCTACACCTTATGGACAGAGTTAATTTTACAATAATTCTATATCTATATATATATATATATATATATATATATATATATATATATATATATATATATATATATATATATATATATATATATTTATTTATTTTTTTGCTCCTGAACTTCTTCTACTCTCAACCTCTCCGATCATTTTCATGATGTCCATCCGGTTTGGTTCTAAATGCCATATCTTTCTAACTGTGCTCTTTCCCAAAAGCTCCCAACATACAACCTATATACTTATTATGGACACAGTATGCTTACATTATTAGCTATCTTTGTTATTATTTGTTGTTATTTGTTATTAGTCCCATCCTTCAACTCTATTCAATACCTCCCATCTATCTCTTAACACCATCCATATAGGATTTCTATTTGCCATATATATTTCAACCGTACTGTGATGTTTTACAAAAGTTCTGAACCTTTCTATTCTCATTGCTTCTACAGATTGTGAATTAAAAATAAACATTTTTGCTAAAAGTATTATTATATTATTGATTGATTGACTATGACTTTTCAGATCACCCAGTAATGCTATCTGCAAGGTTAGTTCCAGGTAAATATTGCAATCCTTTAGCCATTCCTGGACCTGTGTCCAAAAACAAGCTACAAATGGACAGAACCAAAACAAATGATCTAATGATTCTATCTCTTCACAGCAAAATCTGCAGAGCTGGGAAGATTGTATCCCCCATATAAATAACATTCTATTGGTAGCAAGAATTTTATATAATAATTTAAATTGAAAGATTCTAATTTTTGAATCCGGTGTCGTTTTGCGTGTCAGTTCATAAACACTATGCCATGGGATCGGTACGTCAAAGATCTCTTCCCAACTATTTTGCAATCTATATGGGACGGCTGTCAATCCTTTGGTCCTTAAGTGAAACTGATATACTTTTTTATTTATCACAGTTTTCCTTAACCAATTATGTTCTTTAATGCAAGGCCGACAGACAAGTTCCTTACTTTCTCCCCCTTCAACTTTCCTCTTCCACTTTTGCGGTAAGGCTGCAATTATTTGGTTGTAATTTTGGGTAGAGCAGACATTTCCATATGTTTTTGTTAGCTGCATGTGCGACATAACTCCACCAGTCCTACCGATGATATCATTTACGAAGATTATACCTTTTTTAAACATTCTGTCAAAAAATAAAGGTTTTTTGTCAATTAGTATATTTGAATTTAACCACAATATTTGTTGCATTATTTGTTCTGTCGTTTCTGGAGGATTAAATTGAAATTGCAACCAACTTTCTATGGCTTGTTTTAGAAATAGTGACATTTGGGAGATTATTTCCTTTTCAAATAACTGAAAGTGAGAGGTTGTAATCTGAATAAAGGGAAAAAGGCCTTTCTTGAACAGTGGGTGAGACAATCTTACTAATTTGCTTGAGAACCAGTTCGGATTTAAGTATAACTTTTGGATGACTGAAGATTTTAGTGATAGGTCTAATGCTTTAATATTTAATAATTTCTGTCCTCCGAATTCATATTCATTATATAAATATGCTCTTTTAATTTTGTCTGGCTTGCCGTTCCAAATAAAATTGAATATTTTTTTCTCATATAATTTAAAAAACTGTTTGCTAGGCGTAGGCAAGACCATAAGCAAATAGGTAAACTGGGATAATACTAAAGAGTTAATCAGGGTGATTTTTCCACAAATTGACAGGTATTTTCCTTTCCATGGTAGTAAGATCTTATCTATTTTTGCTAACTTTCTATTAAAATTTATTGAAGTGAGATCATTTATTTCCTTTGGGATATGTATTCCGAGTATATCCACATCACCATCAGACCATTTTATTGGTAAACTACATGGTAATGTAAAAATTGTATTTTTTAGTGATCCAATACGTAATATAGTACATTTGTCATAATTTGGTTTTAATCCAGAGAGGTTAGAAAATGTATCTAGATCCTCTATGAGGCTGTGGAGGGATTCTAGTTGTGGATCTAAAAGAAAACATGAATCATCTGCGTACAATGACACCTTTGTTTTTAAGCCCTGTATTTCTAATCCTCTGATATTATTATTGGATCTGATTTTAATAGCTAACATCTCGATGGCCACAATAAATAGATATGCCGATAGTGGACAACCTTGTTTCACTCCTCTTGACAGTTTGAAACTTTCTGAGAAATAGCCATTATTTACTATTTTACACCTAGGGTTACTATACATGATTTTGACCCATTTTATAAGAGATTCTCCAAAATTGAAATGCTCCAGGCATTTATATATAAATTCCAGTCGAACTTTATCAAATGCTTTTTCGAAGTCTGCTATGAATAGCAGGCCTGGTTTCCCATATTTTCCATAGTGTTCTATTGTTTCCAATACTTGCCTTATATTATCTCCAATGTATCTTCCATGTAAAAAACCTGTCTGATTAGAATGAATAATATCCGACAATACCTTTTTAATTCTATGCGCTATACATTTTGCTAGGATTTTTGCATCACAACACTGAAGTGTAAGGGGCCTCCAATTTTGTAAATGGACTGGATCTTTATATTTTCCACTTGTATCCTGTTTCAGTAATAATGAGATCAGACCTTCTTCTTAAGTGTCAGATAATCTACCATTTACATAGGAGTGGTTAAAACATGCTAATAACGGTCCTCTTAGTATATCAAAAAAGGTTTGGTATACCTCGATTGGTATGCCATCCAACCCTGGAGTTTTCCCGGACTTAAAGTCTTTAATTGCATCCAGAAGTTCCTCCTCTGTAATTTCACCTTCACATGAGTCTTTCTGTGTGGCTGTTAATTTGACATTATCAATAGAAAAAAATCTCTACAATTAGCTTCAGTTAGAGGAGATGGAGGCGACTGAAAAGAAAACATATGCTTAAAATACTTTGTTTCTTCCTTCAAAATATCATTAGGTGAATTATGGGTGACTCCGTCAATTGTAACCAGTTTCATTAAGTTCTTTTTGGTAGCATTCCTATGTTGAAGATTAAAAAAGAATTTTGTGCATTTTTCCCCATATTCCATCCAGTTTGCTTTATTTTTATAATATATTACACTTGATCTTTCTTGAATAAGTTTTTCCATTTCTTTTTGTTTTTCCTCTAATTTATTCTGAGCCTCTATGTTACAGTTTTTATTGCCATCTATCTGTTCTGTTAGACTTTCTATTTCCTTTCTTAGCATAAACTCTTTTGACCTAAATTGCTTTTGTTTTCGAGATGAGTACTGAATTGCATGGCCTCTAAAGGCACATTTAAAGGTGTCCCATACAATAAGGGGATTCGCTGTACCTATGTTATGTTGGAAAAAGTAGGTTATAAATTCCTTTGTTCTAATTATAAATAAATTATCATCTAATAGGCTTTGATTAAATTTCCAATATCCTCGCCCACGTGGAAATTCAGTCAGAGTAATGTATATGCCTATTATATGATGGTCCGACCGCATTCTGTCCCCTATCAACACTTTTTTTACTTTTGGTGCCAACGAGAATGAGATAAGAAAGAAGTCAAGACGACTAGCTTGATTCAGTCTCCGCCATGTATATCTCACTAGATCAGCATATTTAAGCCTCCATATATCTACTAGTTCTAATGTATCCATGACATTCACAATTTCCTTAAGAGCATGTGGGTGATTGTTTGTGGTGTGATTTCCTTTTCGGTCCATTGAGCTATTTAAAACAGTATTATAATCCCCCACCATAATAATATTGTCTTGAGTTGCTTGCAGGCTTGATAATTTATTATATATATTGTCAAAGAATTGTGGATCATCATTATTTGGTCCGTAAAGGTTAATGAGCCATATCTGTTTATGGTCCAATACCATATTTAAAATAATCCATCTACCTTGCGTATCTATTTGGACAATTTGCACATTCGGATCGAAATTACTATTAATTAATATCATCACCCCTTTTGAATTTCTTTGCCCATGGGAGAAGTATATTTCCCCCCCCCCATTCTTTTTCCCACGCTACTTCATCTCGAATTGTTGAATGAGTTTCCTGTATACAATAGATATTATATTCCTTCTCTTTGAGCCATGTAAATATTGTTCTTCTTTTGTTATTATCAGCTAAGCCATTACAATTATAACTGGCTATACTTATTTCACCATACACCATAATGAGATACAAGTTTCAAGTCTATTTATCATTATATATGTTTGTAAATTTACCAATAAAAAATAGCGTAATGATTGAGTGTCCATATAGCTGTACCGTGATATTTGCATTGCTACGGAGTAACCCTTCAATTGTTCTCCACTAATTCCCCCGCTAAAGCCCCTCCCCATCCCAAGTTGAGCCGTCATCCCAGTGATCAGCATCCCACCCACGTCCCTCCGTATCCCTAAGGCCCCGAGAGGCCAGGACGCATCCATCGAAAACAGCACACAGTGCCACCCACAAAACAGAAGCAGGTTAACCGCCAAAAGCATTTCCAATGCTTTCACCTCTATATATATATATCTATATAACTATTTTTATTATTTTTATTATGCATATCCTATTTTCCATCATTATCAATTAATATGCGTAATAATGTCGGCAGTTCACGCATAGGATTCTAACATATAACCAGGATTGCCATTGTATTACATTTAATTCATTGACAAGCAATTATTATCCTAGCAAATAATTCCCGCGGTCCATCCCATACCCCCCCCCCCCCCCCCAACATCCCCACCTCCCCCACAACAGATGCCAGACCAGCACACACGCACATACTCACATACTCCAACACACTCAACCCCCCTCCTCCACAATCCACCATAAAATCCGATACTCAACGGCTGTTATATCCCAGAGCCCAACTCGAGAAATAACTTGATCTACGAGTGCACATACAATTAAAGCTGATTGAGAAAGCATGCAAACTGAGCAGAAATTGATAACAATGTGAGATTTGATTAATCTACTTAATCTATGTCAAGTCCTAGGTGATGGAGATCAGATCCACCCTCTTCACCTGAGACACAAACACTCTGATCCCCTGTTGTAACCATTTTCCCAAGCATCTCCATGCGGTCAGACCTTTGATTATTTTGTGCCACCTGGGCCACAATGATAAACCCCCTCTCTGATTGTCCGAGTGTGACCCCCTCCCCATGGGTTACTGCAGCCAGTGTTGCCAGCACTGCCACTACCTGGGTGGGCGTACCCCACCGGAATCCCCACCGGCTAGGTAAAAGGTCGTCAAGGTTCTCATTAGCAGCTTTGAGAATTTCCTTGTATATTATGCTCTCCCATCAGGGGGCTCTGGCTTTGTAGGACCAACCCTGCCAGGCAGGCTCAGAATCTTGAGTCTGTGGAGCTTTGCAGCTCCTTCAGGGTTATCTTTGGTCTCTTTGTTGCCTCTCTGATTAATGCCCTGATTAGTGCCATATTCTTCAATTTTTTAATAATGGATTTAAATGGTGCTCCGTGGGATGTTCAAAGTTTCTGATATGATTTTATAACCCAACCCTGATCTGTACTTCTCCACTTTGTCCCTGACCTGTTTGGAGTGCTCCTTGGTCTTCAGGGTGCCGCTTGCTTGGTGGTGCCCCTTGCTTAGTGATGTTGCAGACTCTGGGGCCTTTCAGAACAGGTGTATATATACTGAGATCATGTGACACTTAGATTGCACACAGGTGGACTTTATTTAACTAATTATGTGACTTCTGAAGGTAATTGGTTGCACCAGATCTTATTTAGGGGCTTCATAGCAAAGGGGGCAAATACATATGCACGCACCAGTTTTCCATTATTTATTGTTTAGAAGTTATTTTTTTCATTTCACCAATTTGGACTATTTTGTGTATGTCCATTACATGAAATCCAAATAAAAATCAATTTAAATTACAGGCTGTAATGCAACAAAATAGGAAAATATGCCAAGGGGGATGAATACATTCTGTTCTTCTGAAATACATTTTCTTCATATCATCATGTTTCTTTAGATCTGCCTGATGGTGTATATTAAATAGATTTAAATATACTTTTTCAAATGTAGATGTTCCAAAGGCGCACACCAGCGGCTTGTATGCGTGGAGGCCTGGAGATGCTAAACGTGTTTAGGTTAATTAACGGTCAATTACCTTGAGACCGGCAATCATTTCCATGACAATAACTGGCTGACAAAATGTAATGAATGCCACATCCCTAGTTGGAGGCACTGAGGAGATGGAAGGACCTCAATTGGGTGACTGACTCTAAAGGGGAGAGCTAATATTGTTTGGAGCCACTAACCTCAATAGCTACTACTAAACTCCATGAAATAAGGACAATTAGTGCCTTGATACACATACATCAATGTCTCTGGTTTGAGGCACTGAGGAGATGGCAGGACTCTTAGACTCCTATAAAAAAAAGTGTTATTTGGAGTTCTATATAGAACCTTTTAGTTCTTTGGAAGTGATTAAAGAACCCTTTAATAAAAAAGGTTCTCTATATATACCCAGTGAAGGCAAAGAACCTTGAGGGTTCTATCCCTACTCCAGAGTGTAATGGGAATTTTTGAAAACAACAGCTAACCCAGTCGTCACATCAAACTCTAAAATGACAGCTAACATTCCCTTTTAATTTGTTTCAGCTGTTTTGCATTGACATTTTTATCCAGTGCTTGACTTGGGCAGGAGCTCACCGGAGCCGAGTACTGGCACCTCAAATGTTCTACTGCTTGAGCTCCTGTTCCTTTTATATAATATTAGCTCAAAAGTATTTTGGAGCTCCTGCACCTAATTATAAACAGTACCGACACCCAAAATGAGTACCTGCACCTATTTCAGTCGAAGTCCAGTACGATTTATATCCACATTAATGATGCTGCTGCATGATTTCACCTGGTCAGAAAAATGGCTAGCTGACGTCTGACACAGTTAGCTCTCTATGGCAGGGGAAGATCTCATTCATATTTTGCGACATTGTTGCCAAAGTCTGAGTGGCAAACAGCAAGGTTCATACAAACCTGTGCTGTTGCAAACTAAATGCTAGCTAGAAGCAAGAGGATATGTGTTTAATAAAAGCATACACTCTTAGATAAAAAAGGGGTTCTATATAGAATATTTTGGTCAACTCAAAATGTAACTGCCATTCCGATTAAAAGAACAACTGCCATTCTAGCATGACCACACAAGGGGATGGTGGTTGAACCAACTTGCAAGTAGCCTACCAATAAGCACGTTATTTTTCAATGTATTAAGGTAAGCAAAGTTGATTATTTAAATCAAATATATGAGCCCAAGGTAATATGATAAACTACAGGCTAGATAAAGTTGAACTGTTATTAGAATTGGGCTGGCTAATTTAGCTAGCTAAACAGAAAAGGCTGAGCTACTTTAATTTGCCACTTTACAAGCTGTTTTTTTTAATGGGATATGCCAAATAGAGCTACAGACACAGCCTGACATTGGCAATAAGCTCATTGTTAACTTTTATTTCAGTATTTCAGTGTGGAGTCAATTTAGGGGACTATGTTTCATGAAGCCATTAGACTGTTGCTAACAGAGGAAGTATGTATACTGAACAAAAAAATTAACGCAACATGCAACAATTTAAATGATTGTACTGAGTTACAGTTCATATACAGTGCATTCGGAAAGCATTCAGACCCCTTGACTTTTTCCACATTTTGTTACAGCCTTATTCTAAAATGGATTTAAAAAATAATAATCCTCATCCATCTACACACAATACCCCATAATGACAAAGCAAAAACATACATTTTTGCAAATTAAATTAAATTTAAAAAACGGAAATGTCTGAATACATAAGTATTCAGACACTTTACTCAGTACTTTGTTGAAGCACCTTTGGCAGCGATTACAGCATCAAGTCTTCTTGGTTATGACGCTACAAGCATGGCACACCTGTATTTGGGGAGTTTCTCCCATTCTTCTCTGCAGATCCTCTCAAGCTCTGTCAGGTTGGATGGGGAGCGTTGCTGCACAGCTATTTTCAGGTCTCTCCAGAGATGTTCGATCGGGTTCAAGTCCAAGGCCACTCAAGGACATTCAGAGACATGTCCCGAAGCCACTCCTGCTTTGGTGTTGGCTGTGTGCTTAGGGTCGTTGTCCTGTTGGAAGGTGAACCTTTGCCCCAGTCTGAGGTCCTGAGCGCCCTGTAGCAGGTTTTCATCAAGGATCTCTTTGTACTTTGCCCCGTTCATCTTTCCTGACTAGTCTCCCAGTCCCTGCCGCTGAAAAACATCCCCACAGCATGATCCCATGTCCACAGAGGAGCTCCGGAGCTCTGTCAGAGTGACCATCAGGTTCTTGGTCACCTCCCTGACTAAGGCCCTTCTCCCCCGATTGCTCAGTTTGGCCGGGCGGGTAGCTCTAGGAAGAGTCTTGGTGGTTCCAAACTTCTTCCATTTAAGATTGAGGGAGACCACAGTGTTCTTGGGGACCTTCAATGCTGCAGAAATGTTTTGCTACCCTTCCCCAGATCTGTGCCTCGACACAATCCTGTCTCGGAGCTCTACAAACAATTCCTTCGACTTCATGGCTTGGTTTTTGCTCTGATATGCACTGTCAACTGTGGGACCTTATAGACAGGTGTGCCTTTCCAAATCATGTCCAATCAATTGAATTTACCACAGGTGGACTCCAATCAAGTTGTAGAAACATCAAGGATGATCAATGGAAACAGGATGCATCTGAGCTCAATTTTGAGTCTCATAGCAAAGGGTCTGAATACTTAATACTATTCTGTTTTTTGATATGAAGAAAATGTAGTCTATTTCAGAAGAATGGAATAGCATACTCTGTGTTGTCCTTATGTTAGGTCCTGATGTGGCTATGCCAAATGGCTGTGGGCAACACTAGTTAATTTGCAGAGAAGATTTGTTTAGAATTCCGTGGCATTATTTTATATTATTTTATAGTATGAAGAATACAATTGAACAACGCTGAATAAAATATAAATATTTTCTCCAAACTATTTGAGGGAGTGCGCACATGCAGCTATTCTGTGTTGAGCGGTTAACAAAGAAATAGGTACTCCTACATGCTTAATTTAGAGTTATTAATGTAACTTTAGTTGTTCTACAAATGTTGGGCTATATGTTTAGATATTTTATACATTTTAAGGCTGCATGATGCGGCTCTAAAAAGTTGCTTGAAAGGCATGAGCTCTGCTTTGTTTTTTGCGCAGGCTGTACACACTTCATTAGTCTCTCAATCACAATTTGACAAGCACTCGATAATGCCTCGAATTTCACGGCAGCATCCCCTTTGTGGCTGTAATGCACCCTAAAAAATAATCCATGCCTTTGCTGTGCCCTTCTCTCTTAGTGCTGCGCGCTCCAAAGCACTCCCTGAGTGCTGCGCGCTCTCCATCACATGATCGGGTCTTTCTCACAGGCTACAAGTGAAGGCAGACACATCGGGGATGTAACTGTGCACGTCCATATCTAATTCCGAAGTGCATATTGAAGATATTGGAAGAACTGTCCACATTTATTTTGTGTCAGCCAACAAGATGAGTAGGCCTAACGAACATTAAAAGCACTAGCCTATGTCAATCTACTATCCCCTATAGTACAAAAGTCGACCTATTCTATTCTGTGCAATAAATAAATATTCCAAACATAGTCTGGGACAGTTGTGGGATGCAATAGGCAGGCGGCAGGTAGCTTAGTGGTTAAGAGCATTGTGCCAGTAACCGAAAGGTCGCTGGTTCTAAACCCCGAGCCGACTAGGTGAAAAATCTGTCGATGTACCCTTGAGCAAGGCACTTAACCCTAATTGCTCCTGTAAGTCGCTCTGGATAAGAGCGTCTGCTAAATGACTAAAAATGTAAAATTGTAATACAACCACTAGCATCCCCAAAACTATTTTTATGCAATGTGGCTGACACAACAGATCAGAACATTTAGCTTAAAATGTTGATAAACTATTAGGCTATTTCTTCACATTATAAGCGCAGCAATGCGCACATGGCAGTAGGCTAAAAGCGGGAAAACACCATTATCAAAAGTGACCGCAAATGCGATTATGCATGTAATGCTTTTATTTAAAAAAGGTGCATTTTTATGGTTTAAATTATCTTCCCCAAACTTGAAACTCACTCGCTGCTTATGTATGCCAGTTAGGCTCTAAACCACTTGTAAAGCAGATTATTGTGCTTAATTTTAAGAAGTTATTTGGCCACTTTAGTTGTGATACAAACCTTATCAAAACATATAGGTCTATGGGCTAGGCTACATGAGGTGTGCGACTATGATTAGAGACACTTGAAACCCTACCTCTTTAAGGAATACCTGGAATAGTATAACAGTAATCCTTTAACCCCCCCCCATCTCCCCCACCCCCCCATTTAAAAAAAGAACGAAACGGGGGGAGTGGTTGTCCCACTGGCTATCCTAAGTTGAATGCACCAATTTGTAAGTCGCTCTGGATAAGAGCGTCTGCTAAATAACTTAAATGTAAATGTAAAAAGTAGCCTAACAAAAAAGGCTGTTTCTTATGCTGGGCATCATTCACAAGTGATAGGCTAATATTGTCACCCATCAGACTATTCTTGATTTAATCTTGTCTTTACATATACTAAATAATATATGTGAAATTTGTTTTGATTTAGAATGGACCATTATCATGCACCTGTCTCGAAACAGGGGCAGCAGGAAAAAAATACATGTCATCTGTGCACTTAAATAGCGACTGGAGGACGCTTTTCCCGTGATTCATTTTCATGCCAGCCAGGTAGGCTATACTCCTGTTGTAAAGAACAGCAATGTTCTTAATATTAGGAAAGTTGAGAAATAAATATAGTAGGCCTAGCCTATAGAAAGCTGATGGGATCCTCCAATTTTTAATAAAGGCCATCACACTGTTTGTTTTCTCACGCAATTGCATAGCCTATAGAAATGTTGCGCAACATGAGCTCATGGGCTCTCATTAAGTGTTTGTGTAGATTTTCGATAACATTTGCATTGATGTCAGAGTGATTAGAGGGACAATAGAGTGCTGAGTACCAGGCAGTTAGCAAGTTTGGTAGGCTACTAATGACCATGAGCAGCATCAGAGCTTGGAGAAGCCTAATTACCATGACTAAACGGTCACGTGGAATTTGACTGCCTTCATGACTCGGGACCGCCGGTGTTGCTGTAATACGGTCACCGCAACAGCCCTAGTCAACTGTATGTGTGAGGTCTGCCGTTTGGGGGGGGTTGAGAACGGAGCAGAAGCCACATTTTTGTCGTTCGCTGTAACTAATGGATAACGGTGTATTGTAAAGAAGTCAGCCAGAGTTAACTAACCAACAACGGGAACTGCTAACCTCAAGCTGTTCTAACCTCAACTGGTTACCCTTAAAACGGAGATGGTAAGCATCAGCCCAATGGGTATCCTTCCTACACCCTGGGCAAGTCAAGGCCGTGCCCACAATCATTTCTAGCAACCATCTAGCCTACCTTTTCTGGATGCCTCACAGCAGCAATGTTATGTGGGAGACAATTTCATCATCTGAGTAAAACATAACCATGCAGTTCTGTGTCGACACCGCCTTCATTCCTCGGGTATGTCACCACCTCTTAATACAATAATTGTTTTAAAACACTCCAGGCAGGTTTTAGCCCTCACCCCAGCACTATGCTACGCTGGAGCTAACACGTATACACACATATACGCAATACATATTACACATAGGCGTCATGCACAATAGGCATCCATCCAGCCACAGACCCACATTCACACAGGCAAGCACTGCAGACAGACCCACACACACACACACAGACTTTCCACATATCCCGCATGAGGAGTTCCCACCCTGGCATGAATAAGACTATAATATTTTCAGAATAATCTAATCATGTTCTCCACTATATTTCACGAGGTGTGACATATCAGGACACGACATCCTGCTTTAACATCAGATGGCAGAATCTATTTTTCCTTTCCTTGCTTTGGATTTAGCCTACCAAAAAAAAGTAATTTGGCGTGGTCTCCACATTTTGGAAGTGTGTGAGTGAATATGAAAATCTGAAATGTCTTGGGTCAATAAGTATTCAATCCCTTTGTTATGGCAAGCCTAAATAAGTTCAGGAGTAAACATTTGCTTAACAAGTCACATAATAAGTTGCATGGACTCTGTGTGCAATAATAGTGTTTAACATGAATGACTACATCATCTCTGTACCCCACATATACCATTATCTGTAAGGTCCCTCAGTCGAGCAGTGAATTTCAAACACAGATTCAACCACAAAGACCAGTGAGGTTTTCCAATGCCTCGCAAAGAAAGGCACCTATTGGTAGACGGGTAAAAAATTAAAAAGCAGACATTGAATATCCCTTTGAGCATGGTGAAGTTATTAATTATACTTCGGATGATGTAGCAATACACCCAGTCACTACAAAGATCCAGGCATCCTTCCTAACTCAGCTGCAGAAGAGGAAGGAAATCGCTCAGGGATTTCACCATGAGGCCAATGGTGACATTAAAACAGTTACAGAGTTTAATGGCTGTGACAGGAGAAAACTGAGGATGGCTCAACAACATTGTAGTTACTCCACAATACTAACCTTATTGATGGAGTGAAAAGAAGAAAGCCTGTACAGTATACAAATATTCCAAAACATGCATTCTGTTTGCAATAAGGCACTCAAGTAATACTGCAAAAAATGTGGCAAAGCAATTCACTATTTATCCTGAATACAAAGTGTTATGTTTGTGGCAAATCCAATACAACACATTACTGAGTACCACTCTCCATATTTTCAAGCATAGTGGTGGCTGCATCATGTTATGGGTATGCTTGTAATCATTACGGAATGGGGAGTTTTTCAGGGTTAAAAAAGAAAACGAATGGAGCTAAGCACAGGCAAAATCCTAGAGGAAAACCTGGTTCAGTCTGCTTTCCAACAGACACTGGGAGATGAATTCACCTTTCAGAAGGACAATAACCTAAAACACAAGACCAAATCTACATTGGAGTTGCTTACAAAGAAGCCAGTGAATGTTCTTAAGTGGCCGAGTTACAGTTTTGACTTAAATCTACTTGAAAAAGTGGTTGTCCCACTGCCTATCATAAGTTGAATGCACCAATTTGTAAGTCGCTCTGGATAAGAGCGTCTGCTAAATGACTTAAATGTAAATGTAAAAAGTAGCCTAACAAAAAAGGCTGTTTCTTATGCTGTAATGTAAATATCTATGGCAAGACCTGAAAATGGTTGTCTAGCAATGATCAACAGGGTTGGAAATTAACACCCGCCAAATTTCGGGTACATATTGTAATTCGCTGGAAAGAATGTATATTTCAACAGCCACGTTGGCGGGTGGTCACACAGAGCATTTGAGAACAGTTTTTAAAAAGTTGGTCGAATTGACAAGGCTACTAAAGTGTGACTTTGTCCTCATGTTTCTTGGCAAGTTACATCGTTTTGTTCAGATGCTATGTTGTTTTTCAATGTTAGTTTGAGTTTGCTGCAACTGTCTGTTGCTAGGAAGACATTGCAGTCTGAGTTTTTTTCATCACAGATAAGCGAGTGCCCAAGTTACCACGATAACGGCCCGTCCCTTAAAGGGCCAGCTAAACATTTTTGTCTCACCTAATGATTGTGCTTAATTGAGCATGGATCACTCCCAAAAACGTTTATTCGTGAACTTTTAGTCATTGTTCTCCTAGATGTATTTGTGTGCTTCTACATTTCTACTTAGGAGCACATCATGTACTCAGTGAAAAAAATGTCAGTGTAGAGCCCTGAACTATAATAATAAATAAGCCGTATCACTCAGCATTTTGTGTCAGGTCAGGCACTTTGTTGATTCTTGATATTCAGTTGTAGAACTGTTTATCTGTTTTTATTATTGGATCTAAATTATATATTTTAACATACATTGGTTAAAAGACGCAGGTCACAACAATGAAATGAAATTAAGCAATATACCCCATTACTTCTTACTAGTAATACATGTATTGTTTTTGAAACATTAGAAAGCATGCTCATCTGTTCATTTGTTATTTTTGGTGTAATTATGAAATGTAAAAAAAAATTGGCTGGTGAAAAATCTGAGTGGCTGGTAGATTTGTTCATCTACCTGCCACAGTGGCTTGTGGACCAAAAAGTTAATTTCCCACCCTGATGATGAACAACAAATTTGACAGAGCTTGAAGAATTTTTAAAAGAATAAATGGGCAAAGTTTGCACAATCCAGCTGTGGAAAGCTCTCAGACTTAAAGGCGCTGCATGGTCAATCCGACGTCTGCATTGGCCGTGCAGCATTTAGGGTGAGACTAAAGTCAGGGCAGTCATACTTCTTGCACTTCGGAGAGCAGCGCAGAGCTGTTGTGAAGGAAGTTGTCAACCAATCATGTCAATGCGGAGCTATACGGAGCCTTCCGCATTGTTACAAAATTTGGGAGGCGTACGGCGATGACGTACAGATGACGTACAGCCTCCGACCACATTTTCGGATGAAGCATACATTTTCTCTTATCCAGAAAGACTCACCGCTGTAATCGCTGCCAAAGATGCTTCTACAAAGTATTGATTTAGGGGTGTGAATATCTATGTAAATTAGATATTTCTGTACTTCATTTTAAATTATGGGGTATTGTGTGTAGAACTGGTTCCTCTTAAAACAGAGATCGTATGCCTCAGCCCAATGGTTATCCTTCCTACACCATGGGCAAGTCAGGGCTGTGCCCACAATCATGTTTTTTAAAATATTTTTATTTTATTTTTATTTTTCATCATGTCTAGCCACCATCTAGCCAACCTTTGCAGGATGCCACACATCAGCAATGTTATGTGGGAGACGGTTTCATCATCTGTGCAAAACATAACCATGCAGTTCTGTGAAAACATAACCATGCAGTTCTGTGTCGACACCTCCTTCATTCCTCATGTATTTCACCACCTCTTAATACAATAATTGTTTTAAAACGCTCCAGGCAGGTTTTAGTCCTAACACCAGTACTATGCTACGCTGGAGCCAACACGTACACGTACACACACAATAGGCATCCATCCAGCCACAGATCCACACTCACACAGGCAAGCACTGCAGACAGACCCACACACAGACTTTCCACACATCCTGCATGAGGAGTTCCCACCCTGGCATGAATACGACTAGAATATTTTCAGAATAATCTAATCATGTTCTCCACTATATTTCACGAGGTGTGACATATCAGGACACGACATCCTGCTTTAAGATCAGATGCCAGAATCTATTTTTCCTTTCCAGGCTTTGGATTTAGCCTACCAAAAAAGTAATTGGCTGCTGTCTCCACATTTGGGAAGTGTGTGAGTGGTGTGGCTGGGATTGCCAGGGACAATGTAAAGTGGAGACAGGGTTTCGGACAGCAGTTGGATGTATGGACGGACAGTGGTTTTTGGGTGTTGAGGTGACGCGGTATGGGGTTGTAATTAAAAGTGAAGGAGGTATGCAGGTTTGCCTTGCCTGCCCCAGGGCCATTCAGCTGCACTCCCTAACCCTGCACAACCCTTCTACCCCCCCATACTAATGCAGGTATGGTGTGTCTCCCCACTGAGTCCAACACCAGCCCAACAGCCTGCCTCATGACAGATACTACCAGACAGACAACCCCCCATCATAAATCTACATCAGAACGAGAGACAAAGAGAGACACATATAGACCAAGAGAGGGTGAGACCCAGACAGGAAAGGGAGAGCGGGACAGAGGGAGACAGACAGACGGGGAGATATTGGGGGAGAGACAGACAGAGGAGACAGAGGGGGAGACAGAGGGGGAGACAGACAATCAGACAGACAGAAAAGGGAAAGACACAAGGCTGCCGAGAGAGGTAGCCTAACAATTGCTGTGTCTGAGTGAGACATGGAAAATTACCCCCAGCAAAGTCAATATCCTGCCCCCATGGCATCCCTTCCTTTTTATACCAACAGCATCCAACCACAACAGATATTCACGCCATAAATCATTGGCAGTTTTACAGTATTTCTGATACAGTCATGTGTCTACTTCATTCATACCCTCCTATGCACTCAAGTACTGTACAATTACTGTACAGAGGCTGGCTACATTCTCCAACTGATACAGGAGTGTCTGTCCTTACTATGTGACTCCTGCCATGGCTGTCTCATAGTCTACATTTCCTGACCCATTTATTTTACCATCATTCTCACTCTGTATGACAACTTATTGATAGAACCAACAGCAAATCCCTATTGTTTGTCAAAAGTTAATATTCAGATCTTTTCTCTGATGTGAGTAGTTAGTCTATTAATATCTTGTGTAGAGCGAGGGCAGCTTTTCCAGCCCTGCGTTGTACCAACACACTGATTCTGCAGGAAATGGCCCATTGGCCCCCCTGTACTGTTACTGTATCCTTGCATGCTCTGCTCCATTGGCCGCTGCACCACTACACTTCTTTAAGTGTGTCGGTACATTTCAACACCCATCTAAAGACACACAAACAGAGCTGGGCACCACCTGTCCTACAATGGGTCTCAGATGTACTGTTTCCTGGAACAACGGCCGACACAGCAGGAAAAGAGTAAGGGAGCGAGAGTGAACGAGAGCGAGGAAAGGGAAGGCTAATATTTATTTTTATTTTTATTTCACCTTTATTTAACCAGGTAAGCCAGTTGAGAATAAGTTCTCATTTACAACTGCGACCTGGCCAAGATAAAGCAAAGCAGTGCGATAAAAACAACAACACAGAGTTACATATGGGGTAAAACAAAACAAACTCAAAAATACAACAGAAAATATATATACAGTGTGTGCAAATGTAGCAAGTTATGGAGGTAAGGCAATAAATAGGCCATAGTGCAAAATAATTACAATTAGTATTAACACTGGAATGATAGATGTGCAAGAGATGATGTGAAAATAGAGATACTGGGGTGCAAATGAGCAAAATAATTAACAATATGGGGATGAGGTAGTTGGGTGGGCTAATTTCAGATGGGCTGTGTACAGGTGCAGTGATCGGTAAGGTGCTCTGACAACTGATGCTTAAAGTTAGTGAGGGAGATAAGTGTCTCCAGCTTCAGAGATTTTTGCAGTTCGTTCCAGTCATTGGCAGCAGAGAACTGGAAGGAATGGCGGCCAAAGGAGGTGTTGGCTTTGGGGATAACCAGTGAGATATACCTGCTGGAGCACATACTACGGGTGGGTGTTGCTATGGTGACCAATGAGCTAAGATAAGGTGGAGATTTGCCTAGCAGTGATTTATAGATGGCCTGGAGCCAGTGGGTTTGGCGACGAATATGTAGTGAGGACCAGCCAACAAGAGCGTACAGGTCACAGTGGTGGGTAGTATATGAAGCTTGTGGCGGGGCGGCAGGTAGCTTAGTGGTTAAGAGCGTAGTGCCAGTAACCGAAAGGTCGCTGGTTCTAATCCCCGAGCCGACTAGGTGAAAAATCTGTCGATGTGCCCTTGAGTAAGGCACTTAACCCTAATTGCTCCTGTAAGTCGCTCTGGATAAGAGCGTCTGCTAAATGAAAAAAAAAAAAAAAAAAAGCTTTGGTGACAAAACGGATGGCACTGTGATAGACTACATCAAATTAGCTGAGTAGAGTGTTGGAGGCTATTTTGTAAATGACATCGCCGAAGTCAAGGATCGGTAGGATAGTCCATTTTACGAGGGCATGTTTGGCAGCATGAGTGAAGGAGGCTTTGTAGCGAAATAGGAAGCCGATTCTAGATTTAACTTTGGATTGGAGATGCTTAATGTGAGTCTGAAAGGAGAGTTTACAGTCTAACCAGACACCTAGGTATTTGTAGTTGTCCACATACTCTAGGTCAGACCCGTCAACAGTAGTGATTCTAGTCGGGTGGGCGGGTGCCAGCAGCGTTGAAGAAACCAATACAGTGAACTGAAATACGTTTCACCAAATTAGAGTGACTTACCTTAAACTAGTGTGGAAAAGAAATCACTCGTTTAACGGACTTGTTTTACATACTTATTTTGGACACTGAGCTTAATGTTCATTTTCAAACATTTAAAAATATTAAAATGTGGAGTACACGCTGATTTTGGAGTGACCTATCACTTTACATACCTATGGGCAGACACTCCACTTTTTCTCAAAAAGCAAAGTAACCATCCCAAAATAATCATCCCAATGATATGAGAAAGTTATCTTAATGATATGAGAAAATGCTAACTGTCAACCTAACCAAAGATGGTTTAGTATGAAGATATACTACATGGTCAAAAGTATGTGGACACCTGCTCATTAAACATCTCATTCCAAAATCATGGGTATTAATATGGAGTTGGTCCCCCCTTTGCTGCTATAACAGCCTCCACTCTTCTGGGAAGGCTTTCCACTAGATGTTGGAACATTGCTGCGGTGACTTGCTTCCATTCAGCCACAAGAGCATTAGTGAGGTCGGGCACTGATGTTGGGTGATTAGGCCTGGCTTGCAGTCGGCGTTCCAATTCATCCCAAAGGTGTTTGATGGGGTTGAGGTCAGGGCTCTGTGCAGGCCAGTCAAGTTCTTCCACACCAATCTCGACAAACCATTTCTGTATGGACCTCGCTTTGTGCATGGGGGCATTGTCATGCTGAAACAGGAAAGGGCTGTTTCCACAAAGGTGGAAGCACAGAATCGTCTAAAAGGTCATTGTATGCTATAGCGTTAAGATTTCCCTTCACTGGAACTAAGGGGCCTAGCCCGATCCATGAAAAACAGCCCCAGACCATTGTTCCTCCTCCACCAAACTTTACAGTTGGCACTATGCATTGGGGCAGGTAGGGTTATCCTGGCATCCGCCAAACCCAGATTTGTCCATCAGACTGCCATATGGTGAAGCGTGATTCATCACTCCAGGGAGCGCGTTTCCACTGCTTCAGAGTCCAATGGCGGCGAGCTTTACACCTTTCCAGCCGACGCTTGGCATTACGCATGGTGATTTTAGGCTTGTGTGTGGCTGCTCGTCCATGGAAACCCATTTCATGAAGCTCCCGACAAAGAGTTATTGTGCTGACGTTGCTTCCAGAGGCAGTTTGGAACTTAGTAGTGAGTGTTGCAGCAGAGGACATACGATTTTTATGCGCTACACGCTTAAGCGCTTGGCGGTCCGTTCTGTGAGCTTGTGTGGCCTACCACTTCGCTGCTGAGCCGTTGTTGCTCCTAGATGTTGCCACTTCACAATAACAGCACTTACAGTTACCCCTACAAATCAGCTGGGCTAGACAATCTGGACCCTTTCTTTCTAAAACTAGCCGCCGAAATTGTCGCAAACCCTATTACTAGCCTGTTCAACCTCTCTTTCGTAACGTCTGAGATCCCCAGAGATTGGAAAGCTGCCGCGGTCATCCCCCTCTTCAAAGGGGGTGACACTCTAGATCCAAACTGTTACAGACCTATATCCATCCTGCCCTGCCTTTCGAAAGTATTTGAAAGCCAAGTTAACAAACAGATCACCGACCATTTCGAATCCCACCGTACCTTCTCCGCTATACAATCCGGTTTCCGAGCTGGTCATGGGTGCACTTCAGCCACGCTCAAGGTCCTAAACGGTATTATAACAGCGATCGATAATAGACAGTACTGTGCAGCCGTCTTCATCGACCTGGCCAAGGCTTTCGACTCTGTCAACCACCGCATTCTTATTGGCAGACTAAATAGCCTTGGTTTCTCAAATGACTGCCTCGCCTGGTTCACCAACTACTTCTCAGATAGAGTTCAATGTGTCAAATCGGAGGGCCTGTTGTCTGGACCTATGGCAGTCTCTATTGGGGTGCCACAGGGTTCAATTCTTGGGCCGACTCTTTTCTCTGTGTATATCAATGATGTCGCTCTTGCTGCTGGTGACTCTCAGACCCACCTCTATGCAGACGACACCATTTTGTATACATCTGGCCCTTCATTGGACACTGTGTTAACAAACCTCCAAACGAGGTTCAATGCCATACAACACTCCTTCAGTAGCCTCCAACTGCTCTTAAACACTAGTAAAACGAAATGTATGCTCTTCAATCGAACGCTGCTGGCACCCGCCCACCTGACTAGAATCACCACTCTTGACGGGTCTGACCTAGAGTATGTGGACAACTACAAATACCTAGGTGTCTGGTTAGACTGTAAACTCTCCTTCCAGACTCACATTAAGAATCTCCAATCCAAAGTTAAATCTAGAATCGGCTTCCTATTTCGCAACAAAGCCTCCTTCACTCATGCTGCCAAACATGCCCTCGTAAAACTGATTATCCTACCGATCCTTGACTTCGGCGATGTCATTTACAAAATAGCCTCCAACACTCTACTCAGCAAATTGGATGTAGTCTATCACAGTGCCATCCGTTTTGTCTCCAAAGCCCCATACACTACCCACCACTGTGACCTGTACGCTCTTGTTGGCTGGTCCTCACTACATGTTCGTCGTCAAACCCACTGGCTCCAGGCTATCTATAAATCACTGCTAGGCAAATCCCTGCCTTATCTTAGCTCATTGGTCACCATAGCAGCACCCACCCGTAGTCTGCGCTCCAGCAGGTATATCTCACTGGTCATTCCCAAAGCCAACACCTCCTTTGGCTGCCATTCCTTCCAGTTCTCTGCTGCCAATGACTGGAACGAATTGCAAAAATCTCTGAAGCTGGAGACTCTTATCTCCCTCACTAACTATAAGCATCAGTTGTCAGAGCACCTTACCGATCACTGCACCTGTACACAGCCCATCTGAAATTAGCCCACCCAACTACCTCATCCCTATATTGTTATTTATTTTGCTCTTTTGCACCCCAGTA
The DNA here is from genome assembly GCF_964263955.1 of Coregonus lavaretus. Lineage (NCBI taxonomy): Eukaryota > Metazoa > Chordata > Actinopteri > Salmoniformes > Salmonidae > Coregonus > Coregonus lavaretus. Next base: position 35,279,349 of record NC_139995.1, read on the forward strand.
TCTCTATTTGCACATAATCTCTTGCACATCTAGCATTCCAGTGTTAATATTAATTGTAATTATTTTGCACTATAGCCTATTTATTGCCTTACCTCCATAACTTGCTACATTTGCACACACTGTATATATATTTTCTGTTGTATTTTTGACTTTATGTTTTTTGACCCCATATGTAACTCTGTGTTGTTGTTTTTATCGCACTGCTTTGCTTTATCTTGGCCAGGTCGCAGTTGTAAATGAGAACTTGTTCTCAACTGGCTTACCTGGTTAAATAAAGGTGAAATAAAAATAAATAAAATAAATAAATAAATAAACAGTTGACCGGGGCAGCTCTAGCAAGGCAGAAATATGACGAACTGACTTGTTGGAAAGGTGGCATCCTATGACGGTGCCACGTTGAAAGTCACTGAGCTCTTCAGTATGGGCCATTCTACTGCCAATGTTTGTCTATGGAGATTGCATGGCGGTGTGCTCAATTTTATACACCTGTCAGCAACGGGTGTGGCTGAAATAGCCGAATTCACAAATTTACTTTTGGCCATGTAGTGTATGTAGAAACTGCTTCTCCAATAGAAATCCCAGATCACGCTTGTAGGCGATGTGATGGCGACGTTGGCTAGCTAAGCTCATGCACAGAAACGTGTCATCAGGTTTAATGGTCGTCTCGCGCCGAACTGAGCATGTGCAGGTCGTCAAATCAAAGGTGCTCCTTCGATATAAAGTTGTTTTTGATTAAAACATTCACGAGGTTGGAGTAATAACATGTACAGCTACTTAAGACATTGGGGTGAATCTAGGTTGTGGATTTAGATTTAGAAAATAATGAACTAAAGAACAACACATTTTTTTACTGCTCTCAATGACTTCTCAAACCCCAAACCCTGGTCTGGTCTGCCAAGTCTGCTTCGCTTCGCAAGCGTTCCAGGAAGTCTCACGATGTTGGGCCTCTGGGTTTAGAAACCTAACCGCAAAACCTATATCCCTGTTGTTTCCAGGCAACCAAACTGAAAGGTAAACAACCACACTAAACACCATGAATCACTGTTATCGATAAGAAAACAATTATGAAACAATGTGAATGATTAGGTCACACCTTGACAACCCATGACATTTATCTTGGTTCTGAAGGACGTGGTAAAGGGTTCAGTCAACAGAGGAAGACTCCATGCTCTCATATCAAAATTCCTTCTGAAGCAGCGAGCATTCCTGGCCTCCCACCTCGGTTTTCCACCTTAAACAGACTGTGGTAATCTACAGGTGTGTAGAAATAATCCCAGGTGTAGCTAAAAAATGAAGGCTGTTTCCACAGAACCAGAGTAACTGCTGCCTTCTGCAAGCATGCCATTGACAAACACCACCAGGCAGGTCTGCACTCAGCAGTTACCAACAGACAACAACATTCAAAACACACACAGACCGAAACACAGATACAAACACATAGGGACTATGTTCCGATATCCACACTGGCATACTACTTGAATGAAGCAATGTATTGGGCATGCATTCTAAGTGGTATGCTACTATGGACATTGGAACGTAACCATACCCTCTCTCTTCATACAAAGGATGTTTATTCATAGTCATACACACTTTTCATCTTGTATATGTTGAGCAGATGAGGTGTAATGTAATCATAGGAAGAAGACCATGTGAATAACATGAATTATGTATGAAGTAGCCTAGAAGACAACAGGCAAGGCCAGGTCCTTACCGAGCCGGTGACCCTGACGTCATGGAGACGCCCCCACTCGTCCTCGTGGCTGTCCACTATCATCAGTCCGTCTTCCTCCTCCATCCCCCACTCCGCTTGCAGGTCCAGCTGCACCTCCTCCCCCAGAGAGTGCATCCCAACGGCCGGGTAGAGCGCCTCTGGAGACCCTGGGACCACCACCGTGCCCACCTAAATGCAAACACATTCATAATATGTAATATGGGTGACAGAGATTGAGTCTGGACCAGTCCAGGACCATTGAGTACTAGACCCAGACTAAGACCAGACCCTTGACCCTGACTGCATGTACGTGGTCTCGAGAGTAAGACTACGAAATTGAGACTCCATCTCTGATATGTGGCGCAATATACATTCATTGCCTATAGAGGTGTTACATATCATAGAACATATGAATACCAGAGGGAGGTGCTGTAATCTTTTTCAAACGACAGTAAGAGCTTGATTGTATGTAGTAGGCCTACATGTGTGTGAAAGAGACTAAGATCTTAGCTTACTTCTTTTCCGTTCTTGGTGAAGAAGACCGTTGTTTGTCCATCCTCAAATGCCTCTAGGTAGATCCCACAGCCAATACGATCGCCACGGTTACACTTGGGCCCAAACTGCTGTCCAATAGTGTTCCCATTGTACAGCCTGTGGAATGCCAGAGGTGAGAAGTGAGGGTGCTGGCTGAGCCACAGCTCAGTCAGCCATATACAGTCAGGTCCATAATTATTGGCACCCTTGACAAAAATGAGCAAAACAGACTGTATAAAATAAATAATACAAATACTGAGCTATGCTGCATGCGCCAAAAAACAGTGAGCACCATAATTCATTGGACAGTGACCATTTTTTTGTTATTTTGGTTCTGTTCTCTAGCACTGAGTTTGAAAGGATACGATGACAATGAGGGTGAAGTGCAGACTGTCAGCTTTAATTTGAGGGTATTTTCATACATATCGGATGAACCGTTTAGAAATTATAGAAGCTTTTGTACATGGTCCCCCCCATTTTCGGGCATCAAAAAACATTGGACAGTTTAACATAATGTAGAATAAAGTAATCATTGTTAATATTTGGTCGCATATCCTTTGCATGCAATGACTGCTTGAAGTCTGCGATGCATCGACATCACCAGAAGCTGGGTATCTTCCCTGGTGATGCTCTGTCAGGCCTGTACTGCAGCCATCTTCAGTTCCTGCTTGTTTCGGGGACTTATTGCCTTCAGTCTCCTCTTCAGCATGTAAAATGCATGTTCAATTGGATTCAGATCCGGTGATTGACTTGGCCAGTCAAGGATTTTCCACTTTTTGGCCATCAAAAACCCCTTCGTTGCTCTAGCAGTATGTTTAGGGTCATTGTCTTGTTGCATGATGAAGTGCCGGCCAATGAGTTTGGAGGCATTTGGTTTTATCTGAGCAGATAAAATATTTCTGTAGACTTCAGAATTCATTGTTCTACTTCTGTCTGCAGTCACATCATCGATGAAGACAAGTGAGCCTGTTCCACTGGCAGCCATACAGGCCCAACACCACCTCCACCATGTTTCACGGATGAGGTGGTATGCTTTGGATCATGGGCATTTCCTTTTTTTCTCCACAATTTCCTCTTTCCATCACTCTGGTACATGTTAATCTTTGTCTCATCTGTCCACAATACTTTTTTCCAGAACTCTTGGGGCTCTTTTAGGTGCTTTTTAGCAAACTGTAATCTCGCCTTTCTGTTCTTCAGGCTTATCAGTGGTTTGCATCTTGTAGTGTACCCTCTGTAGTCCTGCTGGTGTAGTCTTCTACATATGGTAGACTTTGACACATCTACACCTGCATCCAGGAGAGTGTTTTTGATCTGTTGGGCTGTTGTCAGGGGGGGGTTTCTTCACCATAGAGTGTATTCTCCGGGTCATCCACTACAGTGGTCTTCCTCGGTCTACCGGGTCTTTTGACATAATTGAGTTCACCGGTTGTTTTTTTCTTGTTACTATTGAACCAAACTGTTGACTTGGGCATGGCCAGGGTTTTTACAATGTTCCTGATTGATTGATTTTCATTTCTGAGCCTTATGACGGCCAGCTTCTTTTGCATCGACACTGCTATCACACCCCAACAACAACCTCCAAAGGCAATAGCAAAGTCTAGAATCAATACTATTCATCAACAGCTCTCCTGCATTCACTAACGACACAAATGAATACACCTACCTAACGACACACATCTGTGAAGCCAATTTAACAAATACTTGTAGTACCTTAAAATGGGGGGACCAGGTACAAAAGGTGCTGTCATTTCTAAACGGTTCATCCGATATGTATGAAATACCCTCAAATTAAAGCTGACAGACTGCACTTCACCCTCATTGTCATTGTATCCTTTCAAACTCAAAGTGCTAGAGTACAGAACCAAAATAACAAAAACATGGTCACTGTCCAATGAATTATGGTGCTCACTGTATATTATTTTATACTAATACAATTGCTCAGAGAGATTTTGTTTAAAAAGTCATTCAAAATCTAAAAAAGATAGGGGTCAGAATTATTGGCACCCCTGTTTTCAGTACTCCAGCACCCTACCCTTTGTATTTTGTATATATTAAAGGATCCCCATTAGCTGCTGCCTTGGCAGTTATATATGTGGTCCTCTGTAGCTCAGCTGGTAGAGCACGGCGCTTGTAACGCCAAGGTAGTGGGTTCGATTCCCGGGACCACCCATACACAAAAATGTATGCACGCATGACTGTAAGTCGCTTTGGATAAAAGCGTCTGCTAAATGGCATATTATTATTATATTATTATATACAGTTTAAAATATTACATGACATTACATTTCATAACACTTTACCCAATACATTTAGTGTGTTCCGTCAGACCACTACTCCACTACCATATATGTACAATACAACATCCATGTATGTGTATGTGTGTCTGTGTGTGTCTCTTCACAGTCCCCGCTGTTCCATAAGGAGTATTTTATATTGTAATTATTCTTTTTTTATTCTACTGCTTGCATCAGTTACCTGATGTGGAATAGAGTTACATGTAGCCATGGTTCTATGTAGTACTGTGCACCTCCCATAGTCTGTTCTTGACTTGGGGATTGTGAAGAGACCTTTGGTGGCATGTCTTGTGGGGTATGCATGGGTGTCCGAGCTGTGTGCTAGTAGTTTATACTGACACTTCGGTGCATTCAGCATGTCAACACTTCTTACAAAAACAAGTAGTGATGAAGTCAATCTCTCCTCCACTTTGAGCCATGAGACTTATATGCATATTATTAATGTTAGCTCTCCGTTTACATTTAAGGTCCAGCCGTGCTGCCCTGCTCTGAGCCAATTGTGATATTCCGAGGTCCCTCTTTGTGGCACCTGACCACACGACTGGACAGTAGTCTAGGTGCGACAAAACTAGAACCTGTAGGACCTACCTTGTTGATAAGTGTTGTTAAAAAGGCAGAGCAGCGCTTTATTATGGACAGACTTCTCCCCATTTTAGCTACTGTTGTATCAACATGTTTTGACCATGACAGTTTACAATCCAGGGTTACTCCAAGCAGTTTCACCTCAACTTGCTCAATTTTCACATTATGTATTACAAGATTCAGTTGAGTTTTAGGGTTTAGTGAATGATTTGTCCCAAATACAATGCTTTTAGTTTTTGATATATTTAGGACTAATTTATTCCTTGCCTCCCATTCTGAAACTAACTGCAGCTCTTTATTAAATGTTGCAGTTATTTCACTCGCTGTAGAAGCTGACATGTATAGTGTTGAGTCATCCGCATACATAGCCACACCTGGCTTTACTCAAGGCCAGTGGCATGTCATTAGTAAAGATTGAAAAAAGTAAGGGGCCTAGACAGCTGCCCTGGGGAATTCCTGATTCTACCTGGATTATGTTGGAGAGGCTTCCATTAAAGAACACCCTCTGTGTTCTGTTAGACAGGTAACTCTTTATCCACAATATAGCAGGGGGTGTAAAGCCACAACACATACGTTTTCCATCAGCAGACTATGATTGATAATGTCAAAAGCCGCACTGAAGTCTAACAAAACAGCTCCCACAATCTTTTTATCATCAATTTCTCTCAGCCAATCATCAGTCATTTGTGTAAGTGCTTGTTGACTGTCCTTCCCTATAAGCATGCTCAAAGTCTGTTGTCAATTTGTTTACAGTAAAATAGCATTGTATCTGGTCAAACACCATTATTTCCAAAAGTATACTAAGGGTTGGTAACAGGCTGATTGGTCGGCTATTTGAGCTTCCCTCCAGGCCTGAGGGCACACACGTCCAAGTAGGCTTAGATTGAAGATATGGCAAATAGGAGTGGCAATATCGTCCGCTATTATCCTCAGTAACTTTCCATCCAAGTTGTCAGAACTCGGTGGCTTGTCATTGTTGATAGACAACAATATTTGTAAAAAACTTCTTCCACACTCACTTTACGGACTTCAAAATTACAATGCTTGTCTTTCATAATTTGATCAGTTATACTTGAATGTGTAGTGTCTGCGTTTGTTGCTGGCATGTCATGCCTAATTTTGCTGATCTTGCAAAAGAAAAAATATTTAAAGTAATTGGCAATATCAGTGGGTTTTGTGATGAATTAGCTATCTGATTCAATGAATGATGGAGCTGAGTTTGCCTTTCTGCCCAAAATTTAATTTAAGGTGCTCCAAAGCTTTTTACTATTATTCTTTATGTCATTTACCTTTGTTTCATAGTGTAGTTTCTTCTCATTTTTATTCAGTTTAGTCATATGATTTCTCAATTTGCAGTATGTTTGCCAATCGGTTGTGCAGCCTGACTTATTTACCATTCCTTTTGCCTCATCCCTCTCAACCATACAATTTTTAACAACACTGAGCCTTTTTCTAAGATGATTTATGAGATTGGAAAACACATTTTAGACCATTCCTTCATACAGAATCTTTCTAGATCCTTGATATGCTTTGTCTGCGCTTATGGACTGCCCTCTTCAATTCAAACCACAGGTTTTCAACGGGGTTCAAGTCCGGAGACTGATGGCCATTGCAAAATGTTGATTTTGTGGTCAATTAACCTTTTCTTTGTGGATTTTGATGTGTGCTTGGTGTTATTGTCTTGCTGGAAGATCCACTTGCGACCAAGTGTCAGCCTCCTGGCAGAGGCAACCAGGTTTTTGGCTAAAATTTCCATGCCAGGGTTCGAGACTGCGACCAAAACCCTTTCATTTGCTACCCTTTGTATTGACAGATTTGTATTGGTCGCTAGGTTCGCATCAAGTGTGGAGCATTTCTTTAGAAAATTCTGCCATCACATGTAGCCAGTACTCTTGCTAGGTGCACAGGGCAACTACACCCTCTAATTGATTTATTTTTGGATCGTTCCCAGACCTCAAAAGTGGTCTGCTGATGTGGTTTAAGAATTGTTGTGGAATTGTTGTCCATCAGATAATAATATCAAGACCGGTTCCGGTGGCTTTCTTTTGCAAATTACTATGAATTAACAGACTTATTTCCTAAAACCTGTCAATACTAAGCATCATATTAAGGTGTGGGGCACTCATTTTGTGACAGGAAATAACTAGCAGGTCTATTATGCTCCAGCAGCTAGAATATCTCCATCCACAATTCAACTGGGGGAACATGGCGTCTCTCAACACCAGACAACAGAAAGAGCTGGCCGCTACTATACGAGAGATTGTTCATGAGGAGATTACCCCTGCCCTCGACTTACAATTAAAACCGGTGAATGAATCATTGGTAGTGCTCAATGCTGAAGTAGATACCTATGCAAACAAATTGTAAAGTGAAGAAGACAGCCAATGCGACAACGGTGCAATTCCATGACCTGGAAATGGCGCGAGCTAAATTGGAAGGGATAATCAAACTCCTAACAGAGAAAACGGAATCACTCGAAAATCATTCCCGTAAATTCAATGTGCGGGTCACAGGAATTGAAACTGATATGGAAGCGGGAAACCTAACTTCTTTCAAGAGCAATCTTTTCAATGAACTGTTTGGGCAGGAGAAGTTGGGTCCCATGCCGCTGATTAACATTGCGAACCGTATAGGTCCTTTCCGGAACGAATCTGGGGGTCTGACCTATGCAGGGAAGAAGATCCCCTGCTGATTTTGTACGTTTGCCCACTGACAAAGACATGATCAGTCTATAATTTTAATGGTAGGTTTATTTGAACAGTGAGAGACAGAATAACAACAAAAAAATCCACAACAACGCATGTCAAAAATGTTATAAATTGATTTGCATTTTAAAATGAGGGAAATAAGTATTTGACCCCTCTGCAAAACATGACTTAGTACTTGGTGGCAAAACCCTTGTTGGCAATCAGAGGTCAGACGTTTCTTGTAGTTGGCCACCAGGTTTGCACACATCTCAGGAGGATATTGTCCCACTCCTCTTTGCAGATCTTCTCCAAGTCATTAAGGTTCCGAGGCTGACGTTTGGCAACTCGAACCTTCAGCTCCCTCCACAGATTTTCTATGGGATTAAGGTCTGGAGACTGGCTAGGCCACTCCAGGACCTTAATGTGCTTATTTTTGAGCCACTCCTTTGTTGCCTTGGCCGTGTGTTTTGGGTCATTTTCATGCTGGAATACCCATTCACGACCCATTTTCAATGCCCTGGCTGAGGGAAGGAGGTTCTCACCCAAGATTTGACGGTACATGGCCCCGTCCATCGTCCCTTTGATGCGGTGAAGTTCTCCCCTTAGCAGAAAAACACCCCCAAAGCATAATGTTTCCACCTCCATGTTTGACGGTGGGGATGGTGTTCTTGGGGTCATAGGCAGCATTCCTCCTCCTCCAAACACGGCTCGATTTTGGTCTCATCTGACCACAACACTTTCACCCAGTTCTCCTCTGAATCATTCAGATGTTCATTGGCAAACTTCAAACGGGCCTGTATATGTGCTTTCTTGAGCAGGGGGACCTTGCGGGTACTGCAGGATTTCAGTCCTTCACGGCGTAGTGTGTTACCAATTGTTTTCTTGGTGACTATGTTTCCAGTGTAACAGTGTTGCATCCATCCCTCTCCACGCCCCTAACTGGGCTCGAACCAGGGACCCTCTGCACACATCGACAACAGTCACCCTCGAAGCGCCGTTACCCGTCGCTCCACAAAAGCCGCGGCCCTTGCAGAGCAAGGGAAACAACTACTTCAATGTCTCAGAGCGAGTGACGTCACCAATTGAAACCACTAACTAGCTAGCCATTTCACACCGTTTACACTGTAACCGGATCATTGACAAGATCATTGACAAGATCCTCCCGTGTAGTTCTGGGCTGATTCCTTACCGTTCTCATGATCATTGCAACTCCACGAGGTGAGATCTTGCATGGAGCCCCAGGCCGAGGGAGATTGACAGTTCTGTTGTGTTTCTTCCATTTGTGAATAATCGCACCAACTGTTGTCACCTTCTCACCAAGCTGCTTGGCGATGGTCTTGTAGGCCATTCCAGCCATGTGTAGGTCTACAATCTTGTCCCTGACATCCTTGGAGAGCTCGTTGGTCTTGGCCATGGTGGAGAGTTTGGAATCTGATTGATTGCTTCTGTGGACAGGTGTCTTTTATACAGGTAACAAACTGAGATTAGGAATACTCCCTTTAAGAGTGTGCTCCTAATCTCAGCTCGTTACCTGTATAAAAGACACCTGGGAGCCAGAAATCTTTCTGATTGAGAGGGGGGTCAAATACTTATTTCCCTCATTAAAATAAAAAATCTATTTAGAACATTTTTGACATGCGTTTTTCTGGATTTTTTTGTTGTTATTCTGTCTCTCACTGTTCAAATAAACCTACCATTAAAATTATAGACTGATTATTTATTTGTCAGTGGGCAAACGTACAAAATCAGCAGGGGATCATATACTTTTTCCCCCTCACTGTATATGTTGTGAAATTGTTAGATATTACTTGTTAGATATTACTGCACTGTCGGAGCTAGAAGCACAAGCATGTCGCTACACCCGCAATAACATCTGCTAAACATGTGTACGTGACAAATAAAATGTGATTTGATTTGAGAGGGAAAAAAAGAAAAAAGAAGAAGAAAAAACACGGTGAGATCCCAGCTACACAAGCTAAACCTGAGATGCGGCTTCATCCACCTGGCAAAACTCATCTTCACCTTTCAGAACACAACACACTAATTTTCCACTGCCAAGGAAGCTCAATACTTCTTCTATAAGCACATCAAACCCAACACACAAGGGGACAAGCTGACAGATGGAACCCAATGACTGGCTCATTATTCAGGTATGCTACCCATGTACAGTGGGGGAAAAAAGTATTTAGTCAGCCACCAATTGTGCAAGTTCTCCCACTTAAAAAGATGAGAGAGGCCTGTAATTTTCATCATAGGTACACGTCAACTATGACAGACAAAATCAGAAAAATAAATCCAGAAAATCACATTGTAGGATTTTTTATGAATTTATTTGCAAATTATGGTGGAAAATAAGTATTTGGTCAATAACAAAAGTTTCTCAATACTTTGTTATATACCCTTTGTTGGCAATGACACAGGTCAAACGTTTTCTGTAAGTCTTCACAAGGTTTTCACACACTGTTGCTGGTATTTTGGCCCATTCCTCCATGCAGATCTCCTCTAGAGCAGTGATGTTTTGGGGCTGTCGCTGGGCAACACAGACTTTCAACTCCCTCCAAAGATTTTCTATGGGGTTGAGATCTGGAGACTGGCTAGGCCACTCCAGGACCTTGAAATGCTTCTTACGAAGCCACTCCTTCGTTGCCCGGGCGGTGTGTTTGGGATCATTGTCATGCTGAAAGACCCAGCTACATTTCATCTTCAATGCCCTTGCTGATGGAAGGAGGTTTTCACTCAAAATCTCATGATACATGGCCCCATTCATTCTTTCCTTTACACGGATCAGTCGTCCTGGTCCCTTTGCAGAAAAACAGCCCCAAAGCATGATGTTTCCACCCCCATGCTTCACAGTAGGTATGGTGTTCTTTGGATGCAACTCAGCATTCTTTGTCCTCCAAACACGACGAGTTGAGTTTTTACCAAAAAGTTCTATTTTGGTTTCATCTGACCATATGACATTCTCCCAATCCTCTTCTGGATCATCCAAATGCACTCTAGCAAACTTCAGACGGGCCTGGACATGTACTGGCTTAAGCAGAGGGACACGTCTGGCACTGCAGGATTTGAGTCCCTGGCGGCGTAGTGTGTTACTGATGGTAGGCTTTTTTACTTTGGTCCCAGCTCTCTGCAGGTCATTCACTAGGTCCCCCCGTGTGGTTCTGGGATTTTTGCTCACCGTTCTTGTGATCATTTTGACCCTACGGGGTGAGATCGTGCGTGGAGCCCCAGATCGAGGGAGATTATCAGTTCTCCTGAGTGGCGCAGTGGTCTAAGGCACTGCATCGCAGTGCTAACTGTGCCACTAGAGATCCAGGCTCTGTCGCAGCCGGCCGCGACCGGTAGACTCATGGGCGGCGCACAATTGGCCCAGCGTCGTCCAGGGTAGGGGAGGGAATGGCCGGCAGGGATGTAGCTCAGTTGATAGAGCATGGCGTTTGCAACGCCAGGGTTGTGGGTTCGATTCCCACGGGGGGCCAGTATAAAAAAAAGTATGTATTCACTAACTGTAAGTCGCTCTGGATAAGAGCGTCTGCTAAATGACTAAAATGTAATGTAAATGTTCTTGTATGTCTTCCATTTCCTAATAATTGCTCCCACAGTTGATTTCTTCAAACCAAGCTGCTTACCTATTGCAGATTCAGTCGTCCCAGCCTGGTGCAGGTCTACAATTTTGTTTCTGGTGTCCTTTGACAGCTCTTTGGTCTTGGCCATAGTGGAGTTTGGAGTGTGACTGTTTGAGGTTGTGGACAGGTGTCTTTTATACTGATAACAAGTTCAAACAGGTTCCATGAATACAGGTAACGAGTGGAGGACAGAGGAGCCTCTTAAAGAAGAAGTTACAGGTCTGTGAGAGCCAGAAATCTTGCTTGTTTGTAGGTGACCAAATACTTATTTTCCACCATAATTTGCAAATAAATTCATTAAAAATCCTGAAGGAGCTGCAAAGCTCCACAGTAGAGATTGAAGTATCTGTCCATAGGACCACTTTAAGCCGTACACTCCACAGAGCTGGGCTTCATGGAATAGTGGCCAGAAAAAAGCCATTGCTTAAAGAAAATAAATAAGCAAACACGTTTGGTGTTCACCAAAAGCCATGTGGGAGACTCCCCAAACATATGGAAGAAGGTATTCTGGTCAGATGAGACTAAAATTGAGCTTTTTGGCCATCAAGGAAAACGCTATGTCTGGCGCAAACCCAACACCTCTCATCACCCCGAGAACACCATTCCTACAGTGAAGCATGGTGATGGCAGCATCATGCTGTGGGGATGTTTTTCATCAGCAGGGACTGGGAAACTGGTCAGAATTGAAGGAATGATGGATGGCGCTAAATACAGGGAAATTCTTGAGGGAAACCTGTTTCAGTCTTCCAGAGATTTGAGACTGGGACGGAGGTTCACCTTCCAGCTGGACAATGACCCTAAGCATAATGCTAAAGCAACACTTGAGTGGTTTAAGGGGTAACATTTAAATGTATTGGAATGGCCTAGTCAAAGCCCAGACCTCAATCCAATTGAGAATCTGTGGTATGACTTAAAGATTGCTGTACACCAGCGGAACCCATCCAACTTGAAGGAGCTGGAGCAGTTTTGCCTTGAAGAATGTGCAAGAATCCCAGTGGCTAGATGTGCCAACCTTATAGAGACATACCCCAAGAGACTTGCAGCTGTAATTGCTGCAAAAGGTGGCTCTACAAAGTATTGACTCTGGGGGGGTGAATATTTATGCATGCTCAAGCTCTGTTTTTTGTCTTATTTCTTGTTTGTTTTACAATAAAACATATTTTGCATCTTCAAAGTGGTAGGCATGTTGTGTAAATCAAATGATAAAACCCACCCAAAAAATCAATTTTAATTCCAGGTTGTAAGGCAACAAAATAGGAAAAATATCAAGGGGGGTGAATACTTTCGCAAGTCACTGTATGTGCATAATAGCAAAATTAACCAGCATATTGGCATTGAGAACAATGCCGCGGAGGCAGCAGAGAAGAGGAAACACCCCTTGCCTAAAGCCCTATTCAGACGGGATTTGTTTTACTGGGGGTGGTCGGGTAATGTAATTATGTGCACAAGCACAAAACACCACATCTGTCATTTTAGTCCTGTCCAAATCTGCCATGTCAGTAATTTGTACATGGTAGGAGAGTCACAATTAAAGCCAGAATAACCTACTGTTTTTTTGCAAACTCCAAGGTCCTCTGATAATACTAGTCCCGTGTGAATCGACATCCCTGTGTTTTGAGAGAAATGTCTGAGTTTGACAGGTGATGTTCACAATTTGAGTACAAAAACAATTACTGAGTCGATAAATTAAATGAAGTGCTGCGCATAACCTATATATGAAGGGCCTACATGTATCAACTTTCACAGTCAATGCTTTTGTTCATATGAATTGAATATTGGCAAGTGCATCAGTAAAGAATATTGTGCCTATTAATGGGGGGTATTTAGGACGTCTACTGCGGATCGCTAAAATATCCTAATGATTATGATCACACTTCCTCAATTCAAATATTATGGCGACACTATACCAAAGACGGTTTGGTATGGTTTAGAAACTTGGGAACCAAGCTGGAGTTATCAGTGTAGCCCTGTTATCGCCTGGACTTGTTGAAATATCTTCAGGCCTAGAACCTCCAGGCTTCGGTCATAACTGTCAATTTATTGGAATAAAAAAAAGTTTGGAAAAAACGAATCCCGTCCGAATTGTCCTCTGGAATAACGGACATTCTGGGGTAATAATGACATAACCAACGTTCTCTAGTAATACTAGTCCTGTGCAAATAGGGCTTAGCCTAATTGTCTAAGAAAATTGAGGAGAGCACAAACCCCCAACTTAATTAGGTCTATAATCAATAGCCTAATTGCTCAAATGTGCCTGGCTTTATAAATCACCCATATATATCTGCAGAAATAAGACCGATCTTGCTTCTGTTGCCTGTTTGAGTGTTTGTTTAATAGCCTACTGATTCCGTGAGCACCAAGCCTCACGCAACGACAAAATGTCGGATAAAGCAATTTCACAGATCTGGCTGTTTTTAATATTTGTTATGCTGTAATAAAGGCTTTAAACATATATTTTTGTTAGAACAGACTGGTATTACTTATACTTTATTTAGTGTTGTTTACACTGTTCCAAACAGGCAGAAAAATAATAGTCATCTAACAGCACTTGTTTGTCACACATAATATGCACACAGCTCTCGCTCCTATACCCTCATTTTTCTTGATCTCCTTCTTATTGTTATTACAATTATTATTATGATCATCAAACACCAGTCTCAGACTGCCCATCTTAATATTTTATTTTTATTGGTCTGTCTGAGATATGGCTTTTTCTTTGCAACTCTGCCTAGAAGGTCAGCATCCCGGAGTCGCCTCTTCACTGTTGACGTTAAGACTGGTGATTTGCGGGTACTATGTAATGAAGCTGCCAGTTGAGGACCTGTGAGGCGCCTGTTTCTCAAACTAGACACTAACGTATTTGTCCTCTTGCTCAGTTGTGCACCGGGGCCTCCCACTCCTCTTTCTATTCTGGTTAGAGCCAGTTTGCTCTGTTCTGTGAAGGGAGTAGTACACAGCGCTGTACGAGATCTTCAGTTTCTTGGCAATTTCTCGCATGGAATAGCCTTCATTTCTCAGAACAAGAATAGACTGATGAGTTTCAGAAGAAAGTTATTTGTTTCTGGCCATTTTGAGCCTGTAATCGAACCCACATTTGCTGATGTTCCAGATACTCAACTAGTCTCAAGAAGGCCAGTTTTATTGCTTCTTTAATCTGCACAACAGTTTTCAGCTGTGCTAGCATAATTGCAAAAGGGTTTTCTAATGATCAATTAGCCTTTTAAAATGATAAACTTGGATTAGCAAACACAACATGCCATTGGAACACAGGACTGATGGTTGCTGATAATGGGCCTCTGTACGCCTATGTAGATATAACAATGTCTACACTGTATTTCTGATCAATTTGATGTTATTTTAATGGACAAAAAAAATTGCTTTTCTTTCGAAAGCAAGGAGATTTCTAATATGATATTGTAATCTAACAGCAACTGTTTGCACACATAATACTCACGCAACACTTGCTCCTATACCCTCCTTTTTCTTGATCTCCAGTAATTTCCACAACGAAGTCAAATGTCTTCCACAGATCTGACTTCCCCTTTCCCTCCTGAGCAACCAGTAAACATTCGCCTGCTTCAAGTTTCTTTTTCATGTCCTCTGCATTAATTTAGCTGTCGACATTACTGTGTTTGGAGTTTGTTATAACCAATTTATTGGAGGTGATTATGATAGGCTATAGGTCAGGCCCCATTGGTCACGTGCATGCAACATGTTTCACGTACAAAGAGTAAGGGTTGAGGGAATAGGGAATGTTTTTCCTAAACAAATGATGGATTTCGGTAACATAATCGAACCCACAACCCTGGCGTTGCAAACGCCATGCTCAACCAACTGCGCTACATCCCTGCCGGCCATTCCCTCCCCTATCCTGGACGACGCTGGGCCAATTGTGCGCCGCCCCATGGGTCTACCAGTCGCGGCCGGCTACGACAGAGCCTGGATTCAAACCAGGATCTCTAATGGCACAGCTAGCACTGCAATACAGTGCCTTAGACCACTGCGCCACTCGGGAGCTTCACCACAGACAGCACAATAAACACTTGCTGTGGTGCCTTTTCTCCGCAGTAGGGAGGAGAGGGAGACATCGTGCTCCAGTCACACAGGCACACGCTGTCATTTTTTTAAACTGTCATTTGTGTGTCTTATATTATTTAATCAAACAGTGTGCTTAAAGCATCAAACAAGCTCAGTGCATATGTAGTTGGTTTTATTCAAACACATAGGGTGTGTCTGTCTATATATGGAAAATAATTGTAAACATTTCGACCAATCTTGGTCGACCAAGATTTTTTTGTCGGGGACAGCCCTAAAAGCAACACTTTGCAATAGCCATCTCGGTCTCCAAACCCCATTGAAAACCTTTGGATTGAATTGAAGAGGGCAGTCCATAAGAGCAGACGAAGGATATCAAGGATCTGAAAAAACCATAAAACATTTTAGAAAAAGGCTCAGTGTCGTTATCCTCGCAAGGGGAGGGTGCTAGAGTATTGAAACCATCTTTTTTGATTACTTGTTATACGAAATCTCTTTCTTTGAGCAATTGTATTAGTATAAAAAAATATAATTTCCCAATTTTTTGGAGCATACAATGTAGTTCAGTATTTGCATTATTTATTTTATACAGTATTTTGTGCTCATCTTTATCAAGGGTGCCAATAATTATAGACCTGATTGTAAGTCTTCACAACACAAGGCCCAGTAGTGATTCTCAACTTAAGTCAAATGTTCATAAAGTGGTGATGTGGAACGTTCAAAATAAATCTGTTATTCTTTCATTTTGAGTAACATTAAACCTATTTCTATTTTCCCTTTTAGACTATACCATTGACGTTATCCCAAACTGATGCTGGAATGTTGAGCTATATTCAAAACTTTGTTTGAAACAGAGGAGATTTTAGAGCGTGGAGAAACATATTTTTTAGAGCTAAGAAGGGGCCCGACACATACTTGCCATCGTCAGCATGGTAGGCCACTGAGTGCGGGAGCCAGCCAGGCTGATGGTCCAGCTTGTAGTACTGAGGCACCAGGCCAACAGCAATCATCCCCCTCACCCCTGTGTCAACGATGGTCACCTGGAGGAGTATAAGGAGGAGAATCCAGATACAGCACTTGGAGTATTTGTACAATTATTATTGTCAATTGTTGACAACATGCACCTTTTAAGAAACTAACTGTGAGAACTGTTAGAGCCCCCTGGATCGATGATTAATTAAAAAAATGGTATGGTTCAAATAAATTATGCAAAAAAAGGTATCTAACAAGTCAGGTTGCTCAGCTGATTGGTTCACATACTGTCAATTTAGAAAATGTGTGACTAAACAAAATTATATTATTAAAACAAGATAATTGACATAAAAAACTATAATAAAATACTTTGGAGCACCTTAAGTGATATTATGGGCAGAAACCCAATTCATCTTCATCGTTCATTGAAGTTGATGGGTCATTTATAACAAAATCTTTTGACATAGCCAGTCATTTAAATGACTATTCCAGCTGTTAAAGTGGACAAACTGATAAGTAAAATGACAACATTTATCAGTGAACCATCATATTTGTGTATTAAAGATCTAATAAGGAAAGAGAAGGATTGCGTTTTGAATTTTGTCAAGTTTTTATGTAAGAGGTGGATAAACAGTTGTTATCCATCAATAAATGATAAGCCACCAGGTATATACAACTTAGATCGAAAACTATTGAGAATGGTAGCAGACTATTGCCACCCCTATTTGCCATGTCTTTAACCAAAGCCTAAAGGAGTTTGTGTCCACAGGCGTGGAAGGAAGCTAAAGTACTTCCACTACCTAAAAATAGTAAAGAACCCTTTGCTGGCTCTAACAGCCACACAATCAGTTTGATGCCTTTTTTTAGTAAACTGATGGGGAGAATTGTGTTTGAACAAATTAGGGCTGACTCCATTTAGTCGAATGGTCGATTGTTTGGTCGATAGGCTGTTGGTCGTCCGAGATTTATTTTGTCGAGCAGTAGTATAAACAAATTATTTTTTTCATTGTGTACAAGACACCTGTCTGATTCGCACCTGTCTGAGTGGACTAATCCATTGTGGAGTCCATCACTCTAAGACATGTGCTACTGAAATTGTATATGCTTATATTATGTATATTACGCGCATCCATCAGGTACGTTTGAATACCAGCAGGCAGAATCAGCAGGGAGGTAAGATGGCGGACTGAACACAGAAGTGCAGATCGCCTCAAGATAAAAAACATAATATTCAATATCTGTAAGTTAGACTAAATATTAGCACTTCACTCCACATACTCGTGGGTAATAACCTTCAATCTGGATAACAACATAAAACAAATTATAAGGCTAGAGAAATGTATCAACCAATATTACCAAAACAAACAACACCCAAACATGACAGAGAGTAAACATGGAGAACCAATCCCCAGAAGAAAACGCGACTCCTTGACGAATACAGACGATTTATGCTTTTTACCACCGGGAATGGTAAGGGTGGAAACCGATCTGTTGAAGTCGATAAATGATGAACTGGACATACTTGAATTCGTCAGCAAAGATATAAAAGGAGTTGAAGGTGAGCCTCGAGATGAGTGACGAAAAAGCTGCGACAACGGAGAAAGAAAGAAACAAGCTAAAAGGTACAGTCAATAAGATTGAAACAGACGTTAATGAACTTAAAAAGGAGAACATGTTTCTGAGAGAAGCCTCACTTGACACACAGACTAGATCTATGAGAGAAAATCTGGTACTTACTGGTATCAAAGAAAAAGAGGGGGAATATCCTGAAAGTGTGATGAAATAATTATTTCTTACATTGCTACAGATCCCTGTGGTTGCTGTCGACAAAATCCAACTCAAACGTGTACACCATTTCGGACAGAGAGGAGAGAGATATGAGCGCCCAATCGTTGCCAAATTTGCATTCTTCAAAGATAAAATAATGGTTAAAAGTCCCTTGTAGCTCAGTTGGTAGAGCATGGCGCTTGCAACTCCAGGGTTGTGGGTTCGTTTCCCACGGGGGGCCAGTATGAAAATGTATGCACTCTGGATAAGAGCGTCTGCTAAATGACTAAAATGTAAATGTTAAAGGACTCGCTGGAACGAAAATAGGCATGAATGATCAGTTCAAATCAAATCAAATTGCATTTGTCACATGCGCCGAATACAACATGTCACATGCGCCGTGAAATGCTTACTTACAAGCCCTTAACCAACAATGCAGTTAAGAAAATAAAGTTAAGAAAATATTTACTCAATAAACTAAAGTAAAAAATAAATAATGAGGCTATATACAGGGGGTACCGGTACCGAGTCAATGTGCGGGGGTACAACTTAGTCGAGGTAATTTGTACATGTAGGTAGGGGTAAAGTGACTATGCATAGACAATAAACAGCGAGTAGCAGCAGTATAAAAACAAAGGTGGGGGGTCTCAATGCAAATAGTCCGGGTGGCGATTTGTTAATTGTACAGCAGTCTTATGGCTTGGGGGTAGAAGCTGTTAAGGAGCCTTTTGGACCTAGACTTGGCGCTCCGGTACCGCATCCCGTGCGGTAAGGGTTAGTCTATGACTTGGGTGACTGGAGTCTTTGACCATTTTTTGGGCCTTCCTCTGACACGCCTAGTAATAGGTCCTGCATGGCAGGAAGCTTGGCCACAGTGATGTACTGGGCTGTATGCACTACCCTCTGTAGCGCCTTATGGTCGGATGCCGAGCAGTTGCCATAACAGGCGGTGATGCAACCGGTCAGGATGCTCTCGATGGTGCAGCTGTATAACCTTTTGAGGATCTGGGGACCCAAGCCAAATCTTTGCAGTCTCCTGAGGGGGATAAGGCGTTGTCGTGCCCTCTTCATGACTGTCTTGGTGTGTTTGGACCATGATAGTTTGTTGGTGATGTGGACACCAAAGGAACTGGAAAAACTCTCGACCCGCTCCACTACAGCCCCGTCGATGTTCATGGGGGCGTGTTCGGCCCTCCTTTTCCTATAGTCCACGATCATCTCCTTTGTCTTGCTCACGTTGAGGGAGAGGTTTTTGTCCTGGCACCACACTGTCAGGTCTCTGACCTCCTCCCTATAGGCTGTCTTATCGTTGTCGGTGATCAGGCCTACCACCGTTGTGTCGTCAGCAAACGTAATGATGGTGTTGGAGTCGTGCTTGGCCACGCAGTCGTGGGTGAACAGGGCGTACAGGAGGGGACTAAGCACGCACCGCTGAGGGGCCCCCGTGTTGAGGATCAGCATGGCAGATGTGTTGTTGCCTACACTTACCACCTGGGGCGGCCCGTCAGGAAGTCCAGGATCCAGTTGCAGAGGGAGGTGTTTAGTCCCAGGGTCCTTAGCTTAGTGATAAGCTTTGTGGGCACTATGGTGTTGAACGCTGAGCTGTAGTCAATGAACAGCATTCTCATATAGGTGTTCCTTTTGTCCAGGTGGGAAAGGGCAGAGTGGAGTGCGATTCCCGAAGGAAATTGCAGAATGGCGCAAAGTTCTGTACCCACTCTTCAAGGAGAATAGATTAAAAGGGAAATGTATAGCTCTTGTAGTCGATAAACTATATATTGATAACCAAATGTTCCGAGACACCAAGACATGGCTATTCAAAATATTACAAAATTCCCATAGAGGAGTCGAATAATAGAACACCCAATCCTATACATGGTAGGGATTGTCATATCAAAATATATAGGAAAACAAACTACACCAATTGATAAATAAATAAATAAATAAACTACACTATACCATTCAAGATAAGGAATGTTGTAAAATTATTTGTATTTGACTTTCTATTTATAGTATTTTATAAATAGATAAGACAGCATTAGAAGAAAGGATAATTAGCTAAATAATACATCTTAAAATATAAGGAACTGGAACACAAAAGTACTCAGAATCAACATGGTAGGGATAAAAACATAGCAAATAGAGGACACAGTATGTGGGTATGTGCGGGTGTAGTGATGGAAGGTGGGGTGTACGTTTTTGTGTTTGGAAAAGTGTGGAGTTAAGTGAGTGAAAAAGGAAAATGGTTGCAAATCCCAGAGCCCATGCGTGTGTGCGAGCAGGGGTTGTGAGAGAGCTTTCAATTTTGTGCAGATATGGGAAATACATTTTTAAATTAATTTTAAATATAGTTTATTTATTTATTGTCCTATCATGATGGAACGGTCCCCAACCCTATACCCTAGACACCCACCTGAGCGACCCATACACTAAGGTGACATCCTTATCTGTTTTATGGGCCCACTGCAAGTAGCCTATTCACAGCCAAAACAGAACGATAAATGCGGTCAGAGACCCACTAAAGCAGCACCGCCCCCTCATGATTCTGAGCCTGCCTGGCAGAGTTGGTCCTACAAAGCCAAAGCCCCCTGATGGGTGAGCATAATATACAAAGAATTTCTCAAAGCTGCTAATGAGAACCTTGACATCCTTGTACCTAGCCGGTGGGAATTCCGGTGGGGTGCCACCATCCAGGTAGTGGCAGTGCTGGCAACACTAGCTGCAGTAACGCATGGGGAGGGGGTCACTCGGACAATCAGAGAGGGGGCAAATTATTGTGGCCCTGGTTGCACAAAATAATCAAAGGTCTGAATGCACAGAGTTGCTTAGGAAAATGGTCACAACGGGGGACCAGCATGTGTGTGTTTCAGGGGAAGGGGGTGTATCTGATCTCCATCAGCTAGGACTTGACATTGGTTAATCAAATCTACCAATTTATGCTCAATTTTGCATGCCTTCTCAAACAGCTGCAACTGCATATGAATTCGCACATCAAGTCAATTGTTGACTTGGGCTCGGGGATGGAACAACATTTGAACATCTGAGCTTGTGGTTGTTTGTGGGGGGAAAGGGGTCGAGTGTTGTATGGGGTAATTATGTTTGCTAAAATAATAATTGCTTGCCAATCCTGGCCATAGGTAACAATCCTTCGCATGAACTGCCTACATGATTACGCATATTATTAGTTAATTGTGGAAATTAAGATACGCAAGATTTTTTAAATATACAGTACCAGTCAAATGTTTACACACACCTACTTATTCAAGGGTTTTTCTTTATTTTTACTATTTTCTACATTGCAGAATAATAGTGTAGACATCAAAACTGTGAAATAACACATATGGAATAATGTAGTAACCAAAAAAAGTGTTAAACAATTCAAAATAAATGTTATATTCTTCAAAGCAGCCATCCTTTGCCTTGATGAAAGCTTTGCACACTCTTGGCATTCTCTCAACCACCTTCATGAGGTAGTCACCAGGAATGCTTTTCCAACAGTCTTGAAGGAGTTCCCACATATGCTGAGCACTTGTTGGCTGCTTTTCCTTCACTCTGCGGTCCAACTCATCCCAAACCATCTCAATTGGGTTGAGGTCAGGTGATTGTGGAGGCCAGGTCATCTGATGCAACACTCCATCACTCTCCTTCTTGGTCAAATAGCCCTTACACAGCCTGGAGGTGTGTTTTGGGTCATTGTCCTGTTGAAAAACAAATAATAGTCCCACTAAGCGCAAACCATATGGGCTGGCATATTGCTGCAGAATGCTGTGCTAGCCATGATGGTTAAGTGTGCCTTTAATTCTAAATAAATCACAGACAGTGTCACCAGCAAAGCACCCCCACACCATCACACCTCCATGCTTCACGGTGGGAACCACACATGCGGAGATCATACATTCACCTACTCTGCGTCTCACAGAGACACGGCAGTTGGAAATAAAAATCTCACATTTGGACTCCAGACCAAAAGGACACATTTCCACCGGTCTAATGTCCATTGCTCATGTTTCTTGACCAAAGCAAGTATCTTCTTCTTATTGGTGTCCTTTAGTAGTGGTTTCTTTGCAGCAATTCGACCATGAAGGCCTGATTCACGCAGTATCCTCTGAACAGTTGATGTGGAGATATGTTTGTTACTTGAACTCTGTGAAGCATTTATTTGGGCTGCAATCTGAGGTGCAGTTAATTGCCGATTTCTGAGGCTGGTAACTCTAATAAACTTATCCTCTGCAGCAGAGGTAACTCTGGGTCTTCCTTTCCTTTGGCGGTCCTCATGAGAGCCAGTTTCATCATAGCGCTTGATGGTTTTTGCGACTGCACTTGAAGAATCTTTCAAAGTTCTTGAAAGTTTCCGGATTGACTGACCTTCATGTCTTATAGTAACGATGGACTGTCGTTTCTCTTTGCTTATTTATTTCACATTTTTACATTTTAGTCATTTAGCAGACGCTCTTATCCAGAGCGACTTACAGTTAGTGAGTGCATACATTTTCATACTGGCCCCCCGTGGGAAACAAACCCACAACCCTGGCATTGCAAGCTCCATGCTCTACCAACTGAGCTACACGGGGCCTTTATGCTGTTCTTGCCATAATATGGACTTGGTCTTTTACCAAATAGGGCCATCTTCCGTATACCAACCCTACCTTGTCACAACACAACTGACTGGCTCAAACGCATTAAGGAAAGAAATTCCACAAATTAACAAGGCACACCTGTTAATTGAAATGCATTCCAGGTGACTACCTCATGAAGCTGGTTGAGAGAGTGCCAAGAGTGTGCAAAGCTGTCATCAAGGCAAAGAGTGGCTACTTTGAAGAATCTCAAATATAAAATATTTTGATTTGTTTAACATGTTTTTGGTTACTACATGATTCCATATGTGTTATTTCATAGGTTTGACATCTTCACTATTATTCTACAATGTAGAAAATAGTACAAATAAATGAGTAGCTGTGTCCAATCTTTTGACTGGTACTGTATATATTTTTTTATAACTATATACAATACAAGTCGAGGTGAGGACGAGGTTTACAGGAAACTCATTCGACAATTTTAGATGAAGTTGTGTGGAGAAGGACTGGGGGGTGGGGGGGTGAAAGGGGGGGGGGGCAAATATACTTATCCCATGGGGAAAGAAACTCAAAAGGGGTGATGATATTAATTAACAATAATTTTGATCCGAATGTGCAAACTGTCCAAACAGATCGGCAAGGTAGATGGATGATTTTAAATATGTTATTGGACCATAAACAGATATGGCTTATTAATCTATACAGCCCAAATAATGATGATCCATGCTTCTTTGAAAATATAATAATTGATCAAACCTACAAGCAATACAAGACTCTATTATTATGGTGGGAGATTATAATACGGTTTAAAAACCTCAATGGACCGTAAAGGAAATCACACTACAAACTATCTCCCTCATGCACTTAAGGAATTCACGAATGTCATGGATATATTGTTTGATATATGGAGGCTTAAATATCCTGACCTAGTGAGATATACATGGCGGAGGCTCAATCAAGATAGTCGTCTTGACTACTTTCTTATGTCATTCTCGCTGGCACCAAAAGTTTAAACAGTGTTGATAGAGGACAGAATGTGGTCGGACCATCAAATAAATTGGCATATACATTACTCTTACAGAATTTCCATATGGGCGAGGATATTGAACATTTTACCAAAGCCTATCGGGTGATAACTTGTTTTTAACTAGGATAGAATAATTTATAACTTACTTTTTCTGACATAAAAACATAGCAGATCCCCTTATTGTATGGGTAGCATTTCTATGTTGAAGATTAAAAAATAATTTGGTGCATTTTTCCCCATATTCCATCCAGTTCGATTTATTTTCATAATATATTACACTTGATCTTTCTTGAATAGGTTCCTTCATATATTTTAGTTTTTCCTCTAACTTATTCTGTGCCTCTATGGTACAGTTTTTATTGCTATCCATCTGTACTGTTAGTCCTTCCATTTCCTTTCTTAATATGGACTCTTTTGACCTACATTGCTTTTGTTTTAGAGATGAGTACTGAATTGCATGGCCTCTAAAGGCACATATTAAAATAATTACAGATAATTTACTGAAACTTGTTACAAATGGAGTCACCCATGATTCACCAAAAAACATTTTGAAAGAGGAAGCAAAGTACTTTAAGCATCTGTTTTCGTTTCATTCTCCCCCATCTCCACTAACTGAAGTTAATTGTATGGATTTTTTTTCTATTAATAATGTAAAATTAACAGCTGTACAGAAAGAGGAACTTCTTGATGCAATTAAAGCCTTTAAGTCCGGTGAAACTCCAGGAACGTTATTAGTATGTTTTAACCACTCCTATAAAAATAGTAGATTATCAGATACTCAACAAGGTCTGATTTCATTATTACTGAAACAGGATCCAAGTGGTAAATATAAAGATCCAGTCCATATTATTAATCCTAACCAGACAGGTTTTTTTACATGGACGATACATTGGAGATAATGTGAGACAAGTACTGGAAACAATAGAACACTATGAAAAATCTGGGAAACTAGTCCTGGTATTCATAGCCAACTTTGAAAAGGTTTTTGATAAAGTACGACTGGAATTTAAATACATATAAATGCCTGGAATATTTCAATTTTGGAGAATCTCTTATAAAATGTGGTTAAAGTTAAGTATAGAAACCCTAGGTGTAAAATAGTAAATAATGGCTACTACTCAGAAAGTATTAAACTGTCAAGAGGAGTAAAACAAGGTTGTCCACTATCGGCATATCTATTATGGCCATCGAAATGTTAGCTATTAAAATCAGATACAACAATAATATCAAGGGGTTAGAAATCCAGGGCTTGAAAACAAAAGGTGTCATTGTACGCTGATGATTCATGTTGTTTTCTTTTAAATCCACAATTTGGATCCCTCCACAGCCTCAGAGTATCTAGATTATTGTTCTAACCTCTCTGGATTACAACCAAATTATGATAAGTGTACTAAATTACGTATTGGATCACAAAAAAACACAACTTTTACATTACTGTGTAGTTGACCAATAAAATGATCTGCCGGTATGTGGACATACTCGGTATACATATGCGTAAATAAATAAATGATCTCACTACACACATTTTAATAGGAAGTTAGCAAAAATAGATAAGATCTTGCTACCATGGAAAATAAAAGACCTGTCTATTTGTGGAAAAATCACCCTGATTAACTCTTCAGTCATATCCCAGTTTACCTATTTGCTTATGGTCTTGCCTACACCTAGCGACCGTTTTTTTAAATTATATGAGCAAAAAATATTCAATTTGATTTGGAATGGCAAGCCAGACAAAATTAAACAGACATATTTATATAATGAATATGAATTCGGAGGGCAGAAATAATTAAATATTAAAGCATCAGACATCTCACTAAAGGCATCAGTCATACAAAAGTTATACTTAAATCCCAACTGGTTCTCTAGCAGATTAGTAAGAATGTCTCACCCCATGTTCTAGAATGGCCCTTTTCCCTTTATTCAGATTACAACCTCTCACTTTCGGTTATTTGAAAATGAAATCATCTCCAAAATATAGCTATTTTTAATACAAGCCATAGAAAGTTGGTTGCAATTTCAGTTTAATCCACCAGAAAAGACAGAACAAATAATACAACAAATATTGTGGTTCAACTCAAATATACTAATTGATAGAAAACCATTATAATAAATAAATTAAAATTAAAATAAGTATCATCTTTGTTAATTATATCATAAATAGGACTGGTAGAGTTGTCACACATGCAGCTAACAAATATATGGAAATGTCTGCTCTACCCAAAATTACAACCAACTAATTGCAGCATTACCGCAAAAATGGAAGAGGCAACTGGAAGGGGGAAAAAGTAAGGAACTGCGTTAAAGACCAAAATTGTTTCATGAAAATTGTGATAAATAAAAAATTATACCAGTTTAATTTAAGGACCAAAAATGTGACAGCTGTGCCATATAGATTGCTAAATAGTTGGGAAGAGATTTTATACGTACCGATTCCATGGCACATACGCAAAACGACGCCGGATTCAAAACTTTGAATTTTTCAATTTAAATGATTATACAAAATTATTGCAACCAACAGAACGTTATATATATGAGGGCTACAACCATCGCAGCTCTATTGCTGCAGTAGATTTTGCTGCGAAGAGACAATCATTAGTTTTGGTACTGTCCATATGTAGCTTATTTTTGGTCGCAGGTCAAGGAATGACTGTAGAATTGCAACATTTACCTGCCGCTAACTCTGTAGATAGCACTACTGGGTGATTTGAAAACTCAGTCAGTCAATCGATCAATAATATAATAACACTTTTAGCAAAAATGTATACCTTTAATTTACAGTCTGTCGAAACCATGAGAATGGAAAGGTTCAGAACCTTTTGTCACAGCACAGTTGAAAAATATCTGGCAAATCGAAATTCAATATGGATGTGTTAAGAGATAGATGTGAGGGGTTGAGTGGAGCTGAAGGGTGGGACTAATAACAACAAGATAACTAATGTAAAATATACTGTGTCCGTAAAATGTATATAGTATGTATCAGCTGGAAGTAGAAGCTTAAGTGTTGCTGTTCATTAGTATACTCCAATTAGGGGAGGGGTGGTAGGGCTAAAGGAAAATAATCAAGGAAAATATATTTTTTAAAGGTGTGTGTGTGTGTGTGTTCATATATATATATATACACACATACAGCTCTGGAAAAAATTAAGAGACCACGGCAAATTTTTCTTACATTAGCATTTCTACATGTATGACAGCCATTCCATTCCAGTGTCTGTGGAATTCCAACACAGGCACACCTCATTCTACTGAATTAGGTACTGATTAGGTGATCACATGAACCAAATCTTATTTAACGAGGAAAAGTATAAAATCCATTGCTGTGGCCATCACTATCCTCTTGCAATAGGACCAGCTGAATGGCAAAAACTGTGCTAATAGTACCTCAAAAGTAATATTAATCAAAACATAACTATTGACCGTTTTGAGTGAGGAAAAGAAGGGTTCAATTCTGGCTTTACTGGCAGAGGGATACAGTGAGTGTCAGGTTGCTTCCATCCTTAAAATTTCAAAGACGGCGGTTCATAAGAACAAGGTCAAGCAGCAGACATTGGGGACAACAAAGCTACAGACCCGGCAGAGGGCGAAAACAACTCTACTGACCGGGATGACCACCAACTCATTCGAATGTCACTCAACAACCGTAGGATGACATCAAGTGACCTACAAAAAGAATGGCAAACGGCAGCTGGGATGAAGTGCACGGCGAGGACGGTTCGAAACAGGCTCCTAGGGGCAGGGCTGAAGTCGTGCAAAGCTAGAACAAAGCCCTTCATCAATGAGAAGCAAAGAAGAGCCAGGCTGAGGTTTGCAAAATACCATTAGGATTGGGCCGTAGAGGACTGGAGTAAGGTCATCTTCTCTGATGAGTCCAATTTTCAGCTTTGCCCAACACCTGGTCGTCTAATGGTTAGACAGAGACCTGGAGAGGCCTACAAGCCACAGTGTCTCGCACCCACTGTGAAATTTGGTGGAGGATTGGTGATGATCTGGGGGTGCTTCAGCAAGGCTGGAATCGGGCAGATTTGTCTTTGTGAAGGACGCATGAATCAAGCCACGTACAAGGTTGTCCTGGAAGAAAACTTGCTTCATTTGTTCCCCAACTCTGAGGATTGTTTTTTTCCAGCAGGACAATGCGCCATGCCACACAGCCAGGTCAATCAAGGTGTGGATGGAGGACCACCAGATCAAGACCCTGTCATGGCCAGCCCAATCTCCAGACCTGAACCCCATTGAAAACTTCTGGAATGTGATCAAGAGGAAGATGGATGGTCACAAGCCATCAAACAAAGCCGAGCTGCTTGAATTTTTGCGCCAGGAGTGGCATAAAGTCACCCAACATCAATGTGAAAGACTGGTGGAGTGCATGCCAAGAGGCATGAAAGCTGTGATTGAAAATCAGGGTTATTCCACCAAATATTGATTTCTGAATGCTTCCTTAGTTAAAACATTAGTATTGTGTTGTTTAAAAATAAACATGAACTTATTTTCTTTGCATTATTCGAGGTCTGACAACAGTGCATCTTTTTTGTTATTTTGTTGTCGCTCAGTTATGTATAGAGCCATGTCATCGTGGAATGCTTTGCCACCAGAGGTTACTCAGGCAAAAAGCAAGTTTAGCTTTAAAAAACATATTGTATCAGGGCGGCAGGTAGCTTAGTGGTTAAGAGCGTAGCGCCAGTAACCGAAAGGTCGCTGGTTCTAATCCCCGAGCCGACTAAGTGAAAAATCTGTCGATGTGCCCTTGAGCAAGGCACTAAACCCTAATTGCTACTGTAAGTCGCTCTGGATAAGAGCGTCTGCTAAAATGACTAAAATGTAAATGTATCACAGCACCTACTGTATATAAGAATAGTGTGTAAATAGTATTTATGTTGTCTCCTGGTGTCCTATATTTCCTATATATATAACTTATTTAATTATTTATTTAATGTAATATCTTATGTTGTTCTTGTTTATCACTGTTCTGTACTTTGTCATGTATTTGTACGTTTTATGTGGACACCGGGAAGAGTAGCAGCTGCATGTACAGTAGCTAATGGGGATCCTAATAAACTAAACCTGAAAACATCACAGACCACTTCACTTAAAAACCATAACATGACCATAAAGGCATTAGCAAGAAGTCCTAACATGCTCAGAGGGAAAAAAGTCATCATTCATGATTCCCTGTGGGGGTGGCAGTCAGACAGCTGCTCACGAGCACCTGCGACTACACACTTCCCTACCGAGGGCGATTAATTATGACATTATCCCGGGGGGGGGGGGGGTCTCTAAGAGTGGATGGAGTGCAATCAGAACACTGACAGATCCAGAGTGCTGAAAAGGG
Organism: Coregonus lavaretus; assembly: GCF_964263955.1. Taxonomy (NCBI): domain Eukaryota; kingdom Metazoa; phylum Chordata; class Actinopteri; order Salmoniformes; family Salmonidae; genus Coregonus; species Coregonus lavaretus. The sequence continues at coordinate 35,308,484 of NC_139995.1, forward strand.
GAAACCATTAAGTCCTTCCCCATGACCTCACTAGCACCGTCCCTAGAGTGTGGGACAGAATATGCAGCAGTCTGTCTCAATGTTGTGTCATTGTATCACGTTCTGAATCCCATTCGGAGCTCCCTAAATCCTCAGTCAGACTGATGTGGGCTGTGTCCCAAATGGCACCTATGGGCCCTGGTCAAAAGTAGTGCCCCTTTAAAGGGAATAGGGTGCCATTTTGGACTTAAAGACACTTCAACTGAGATGTACACAGGTGTTCTGGAGATAGGCTGAGCTGACAACTGACTGATAGGCTGTTGGAAAGCACCCCAGTTACATGATTGATTAATAAAATCAGTGGTTTGGCAATGATTGTCTTGAAAACATGGGAATATTTCAGTGGATGTGTCAAAAAGTAGAAAAGACAAATTGACAAGGGAAAAATTATTACATGGCTTCAGTCCTCTGTTTCCATAAACAAGGCTGTGTTTTATTCACTTTTAAAAGTGTAGGAAGCATACATTTTACTCAAAGTAACAACACAGTCTGGTCAAAGACTTAGTTGTAGTCACGATGTGGTTACCTATAACTACAAACATAGTTATGTTTTAGCATTTTTACATATTTATTAACTTATTTTCAGATATCTTCAGAACTACCCACAATGCACAATTTCTCAACATCATAGTGCTACCTAGCTAGTTCCAGCTGGCTAACGTTAGCTACTAGCCATGCTAGCATGTAATTACATTCCAAACCAAGTGTTAGCGCTGGTGAACTACTATGTACATCCACAAAGAAGAAACCATATAAATACATGCGTAAAACTGCATCTCCTCTTCTCCTGTGCATTTGGTAGTGGTAGTCGACCGAGCGTTGTAGTAGTTTTCCGTCATTCGTAGCTAGTGCAGTAATACCCACAAGGACGGGGTTACGACTCATTTGTAGCCCAAAAACGAGAAGCTAGCTTCAAAGCGGGACCGGTTTGTCCGATTGAAGCGAGCGGATTGAAGTATGGGAACCGTGCGCATGTCTACTGTATGCGGTGCTCATTTCACCCTGGAGGACTTCGATGGCTTAGTATAACTAGTGGAAGGCAGGATTCGGAATGAGACTATGACTGAAACCAGGTGTTGTGTCGAGCGTTAATATGCAACCTCTATTTCCTACCGACCTACCGGTACATCGTGGGTGTCAGCAGTGATGGAGATAAACTGGGTAAATTCAATGTGGATTTACCTCACTACAGTGGCGGAAAAAAGTATTTAGTAAGCCACCAATTGTGCAAGTTCTCTCACTTAAAAAGATGAGAGAGGCCTGTAATTTTCATCATAGGTACACGTCAACTATGACAGACAAATTGAGAATTTTTTTCTCCAGAAAATCACATTGTAGGATTTTTAATGAATTTATTTGCAAATTATGGTGGAAAATAAGTATTTGGTCACCTACAAACAAGCAATATTTCTGGCTCTCACAGACCTGTAACTTCTTCTGTAAGAGGCTCCTCTGTCCTCCACTCGTTACCTGTATTAATGGCACCTGTTTGAACTTGTTATCAGTATAAAAGACACCTGTCCACAACCTCAAACAGTCACACTCCAAACTCCACTATGGCCAAGACCAAAGAGCTGTCAAAGGACACCAGAAACAAAATTGTAGACCTGCACCAGGCTGGGAAGACTGAATCTGCAATAGGTAAGCAGCTTGGTTTGAAGAAATCAACTGTGGGAGCAATTATTAGGAAATGGAAGACATACAAGACCACTGATAATCTCCCTCGATCTGGGGCTCCACGCAAGATCTCACCCCGTGGAGTCAAAATGATCACAAGAACGGTGAGCAAAAGTCCCAGAACCACACGGGGGGACCTAGTGAATGACCTGCAGAGAGCTGGGACCAAAGTAACAAAGCCTACCATCAGTAACACACTACGCCGCCAGGGACTCAAATCCTGCAGTGCCAGACGTGTCCCCCTGCTTAAGCCAGTACATGTCCAGGCCCGTCTGAAGTTTGCTAGAGTGCATTTGGATGATCCAGAAGAGGATTGGGAGAATGTCATATGGTCAGATGAAACCAAAATAGAACTTTTTGGTAAAAACTCAACTCGTCGTGTTTGGAGGACAAAGAATGCTGAGTTGCATCCAAAGAACACCATACCTACTGTGAAGCATGGGGGTGGAAACATCATGCTTTGGGGCTGTTTTTCTGCAAAGGGACCAGGACGACTGATCCGTGTAAAGGAAAGAATGAATGGGGCCATGTATCGTGAGATTTTGAGTGAAAACCTCCTTCCATCAGCAAGGGCATTGAAGATGAAACGTGGCTGGGTCTTTCAGCATGACAATGATCCCAAACACACCGCCCGGGCAACGAACGAGTGGCTTCGTAAGAAGCATTTCAAGGTCCTGGAGTGGCCTAGCCAGTCTCCAGATCTCAACCCCATAGAAAATCTTTGGAGGGAGTTGAAAGTCTGTGTTGCCCAGCGACAGCCCCAAAACATCACTGCTCTAGAGGAGATCTGCATGGAGGAATGGGCCAAAATACCAGCAACAGTGTGTGAAAACCTTGTGAAGACTTACAGAAAACGTTTGACCTGTGTCATTGCCAACAAAGGGTATATAACAAAGTATTGAGAAACTTTTGTTATTGACCAAATACTTATTTTCCACCATAATTTGCAAATAAATTCATTAAAAATCCTACAATGTGATTTTCTGGATTTTTTTTTCTCATTGTCTGTCATAGTTGACGTGTACCTATGATGAAAATTACAGGCCTCTCTCATCTTTTTAAGTGGGAGAACTTGCACAATTGGTGGCTGACTAAATACTTTTTTCCCCCACTGTATATCTCTATTGGATTACCCGACTCTCCTTCGGCCGGTGAAATGGCCTATCGCTCTGAAGGCCTCTCCTTGGCACTTCTTTTGAAGTCTCCGCTCTCTCTGCTTTATATCTGCTGGCTTTTTTTGTTGTGTTCTGGGGGTTCCTCGCTTTGCTATGTCGACCTTGGTGGTTGGCTAGCTAGGCTAGTTTTCTGACTAAGAGTTATGTATTTCCAAAACCTTGGTTTACTTTAATGTAGCTGTAAGCTAGGTGTTGATAGCAACGCTGACTCACGCAGTGCTAACGTAACGTTAGCAGGCTGGTAGTGCTAACATTAGCAGACTAGTAAACTTGCAAACTGATTTGTAACTATACATTCATTAAGAATTTGCTTGTATTTTGGCTGAAAATTTAATTGAAACCAGTAGTCATGAGTGCAAATTATTTGGTTTAATTTGAAGTTATTTCTGTTGGAGTTTACATTATAGGGAATAGGCTGGTTTACCGGGTCCTCCATATTACGTCACACCCCGCAAATGTTTTTTCCCGGCATGACTTAGGCATTCTGATAAATTTGATGTAATAACTCAAACATTTTTAAAGTGAGGTGTAACTTTGCATTGGGACTTTGTTATGCATATTTTAATGCAAATCTATATATTACATGTGGTTACATTTATGCTACCTACCCTTTAAGATGTGTCCATTCCTGAAAAGTGGGATATGATTTTCCTTCCATGAAAGTTAAATCAGGCGCGGGCGTTCAGTCACACTCATTATGTCTGCCCAATCAGTCCTCCAACTTCATACTGTGCATCCCAAATAGCATGCTGTTACCCTATATAGTGCACTACTATTGACCAGAGCCCTATAGGTCCTGGTCAAAAGTAGTACACTTTAAAGGGAATAGGGACAGGTGCCATTTGGGACTCACATAGACACCAGCAGGACTCCTTCACAAATCACTCTACCTCCATTCCCACTCACTGCCCTGGCATAGCATACAGTAGGCTCAGGAAGCCAACACTACACACCAGAACCAGACCTTTCCCTATCCCAAAATGTACAGCCAAGTCCTTCTTTCCTGAGCTTTCCCAAAACCCAGGATGATTTTTAACGAGCCTGCTGCCTTTATGATTTAGCCTGGAGGGACTCTTATTAAAAAAGGTACTGGTGAATAACTGGGGAGTTATGTTACACACTGCATTATTTTACACTGGAAAAACTACCATGTTTGATCCATTTGTCAGATAATTTGTTAAAAAAGAAAGGGTCCAAAAATAACACGCTTTGGGTCTGCAAACTATTTTTAATAAAATGTGTCAGCTAAATTTAGCAACTGTGCAATTCTCTGAGCGTAGACATCAGTTAATCTACAGGGTGTGACTGGTGATGGGCTCAGACTTACGATGCTCGACTTGAACTGTCAAAACACTAGCCTATACTACAGTAGGGAACAGTTTGAGAACAGGGTAAAACAGTGTGCATTTGTTTAGAGTTGCTTCAAATGATTAATGTCAAGTAAATGGACCAAAATTAACTACAAGATCACCAATGCTTGAGTCAGGGACACCTAACCAGAGTAGTAGACTCGAGTCACGTGACTTGATAGAAAATAAAATAACTTGAGACTTGACTTGGAGCCTCAAGACTCGACTTTGACTTGAGACTGATGGCCTGGCCATGTTTTGTAACGTTATGTCACACATTTTATGGCACAGAGTCTGTGGATTACTCTCCACGCAGCCAGAGAGAGTAGCCGCAACATCGGCCCTTGCAAAAAAAACGTGAAACAAATTGGCTAGTAAAACGCACACTCTGCCCTTTGGTTGGACCAGCAAACTGTCAATCAACACAGGTCGGGTGAGCTAGAGAACAGATTGCTGATTTTCTGTACAGCTATAGGATCGGGTGCAGCGCAAAATTCAAATTGTAGGGCGAGAGGATTGCCATAATAAATAAATAAATAAATATGCAGCTCCAAAACGTTTTGGTAATCAAGAATATTAACTGTTTACTTTGCAAACTCACCAGCAATGGGGCATCAAGCAACAATTACTAGCATAGGCCTACTGGTCTTTTGGTATCTCAAATTTGCTTGAAATTAATAATTAACTTATGAAGTTTGCATTTGGAATTTGTTGTTAAAATTAATTATTACTGTGGTGCGTCTCTCCACTTGTGCTCTCCAAACTCCCGCAAGTGGAGAGCGTTTTGTTCTCTTGTTGAAATGCTTGCTGTTGCTTTCTTTCACATGTTTAAATGCATATTGGTAAACCTACAGTGCCTTCAGAAAGTATTCATACCCCTTGAATTATTCCACATTGTTGATGTTAAAGCCTGAATTAAAAAATGACACCCACAATACCCCATAATGACAAAGTGAAAACATGTTTTTAGAAATGTTTGCAAAGTTATTGAAAATGAAATATAGAAATATCTAATTAATTCACACCCCTGAGTCAATACTTTGGCAGCGATTACAGCTGTGAGTCATTCTGGGTAAGTCTACGCGCTTTCCACACCTGGATTGTGCAACATTGGCCCATTATACTTAAAAAAATTATTCAAACCATTTTCAGGTCTTAAAATAGATTTTCAAGTAGATTTAACTCAGCCACATTCCCTATCTTCTTGGTAAGCAACTCCAGTGTAGTTGCCTTGTGTTTTAGATTATTGGTCCTGCTGAAAGGTGAATTAATCTCTCAGTGTCTGGTGAAAGTAGACTGAACCAGGTTTTCCTCTAGAATTTTGCCTGTGCTTAGCGCCATTCCGTTTCTTTTTTATCCTGAAAAACTCCCCAGTCCTTAACGATTACAAGAATACCCATAACATGATGCAGACACCACTATGCTTGAAAATATGGAGAGTGGTACCCAGTAACGTGTTGCATTGGATTTTCCCCAAATATAACATTTTGTATTCAGGACAAAAAGTTAATTGCTTTGCCACATTTTTTGCACTATTACTTTAGTGCCTTGCTACAAACAGGATGCATGTTTTGGAATATTTTTATTCTTTACAGGCTTCCTTCTTTTCACTCTGTCAATTAGGTTAGTAGTGTGGAGTAACTACAATGTTGTTGAACTGTCCTCAGGTTTCTCCAACACAGCCATTAAACTTTGTAGCAGTTTTAAAGTCACCATTGGCATCATGGTGAAATCCCTGAGCGGTTTCATTCCTCTCCGGCAACGGAGTTAGGAAGGAAGCCTGTATCTTTGTAGTGACTGGGTGTATTGATGCACCATCCAAGGTGTTATTAATAACATCACCATGCTCAAAGGGATATTCAATGTCTGCTTTTTTTTAACCCATCTACCAATAGGTGCCTTTCTTTGCAAGGCATTGGAAAACCTCCCTGGTCTTTGCGGTTGAATCTGTGTTTGAAATTCACTGCTCGACTGAGGGACCTTACAGATAATTGTATGTGTGTGGTACAGATATTAGGTAGTCATTCAAAAATGATGTTAAACACTATTATTGGACACAGAGTGAGTCCATGCAACTTATTATGTGACTTGTTAAGCTCATTTTTACTCCTGAACTTATTTAGTCTTGCCATAACAAAAAGGGGTTGAATACTTATTGACAAGACATTTCAGCTTTCCATTTTTAATTAATTTGTAAAAATGTCAAAAAACATAATTCCACTTTGGCATTATGGGGTATTGTGTGTAGGCCAGTAACAAAAAATGCTCAATTTAATCCATTTTAAATTCAGGCTGTAAACACAACAAAATGTGGAAAAAGTCAAGGAGTGTGAACACTTTCTGAAGGCACTGTAACTAACTCTGTATTGAAGCCTACCTCAAAGTAGCAGTTCCCTTTGGATAACGGCCTTGGAGCCACGTAGCAGCCAACTTCATCAGAGTTCCCTTGGTAACTGTAACGGAATTTCAGAAATTAGTTTACATTAATCGTATCGCATTTGCAAATGTATGCAACCAACATATGCTACACAACATACAGTTGTTCTTTAACTTGTGGACAGTACAGGCCAGCCAAGTCAGTAAGAGGAGTACAGTGTGAAAGAAAGTATGAGTCTAAAGCAGGGGTCTCCAACCTTTTCTTGCATGAGGAGCTACTTTGAAAAAAAAGAAAAATGTCACAAGCTACTCATTTTTTTCTATAGCTTTCAAATAGGCACATTCTTCTCTGCTCCTCTACCCTGCAACTCTTCCCTGGGTACAATAGATGTGTTTTCTGTCAATATACCTGGTAAAATAATGGTTAATAAACAACTCTAAAGGGCACAATAAAATTGTATTTGGTATTTTCCTGAATTCTGTCTGTTCTCTGTTTTATTTTTCCTGGTTTGGGATTGTTTTGGTTTTTACTCTCAATATTACAATTATTAATAGAGACACAACGAAAATGAATGTTCTGTGTCCATGACAATGCTTAAATCAAAATCAGAAGACCATTTTTGATTTGAGTGTAATTCCCCTTTAATTGCGCATCTAGCAAGAAAGGAATGTGTCGGTCTAGAGATGTTTCTGCTGTTAGGCCTACTGCTGCAACACGTCATGGCAGAGTTTGCAAAACAATGGCCACCCAATTATATAGTTATGTCAGGTAAGCCTATTCTGCAGTTAACATTTAACTTAGAAGGTTTTTGGGGAAAGTCTTTCTGTATACCCACAAGACGGTTATCATTAGTATGTCTAACTGGCTACATACAGAGTGAAAGATGGACAATTGCTGAAAATTAATTGGCAGATATTGTGTTACGTTTGGCTTTTTAAGCCAATAGTGGCTAACCAAGGGTGGGATAATGTCAATGTGGCTTTGATTGACAGTTTGCGATGGAAAATTGATGTACTTTCAGAATTGATTGGCGAGCTACTCATAGGTGGGCTGCGAGCTTCTGGTAGCTTGCGATCTATCTGTTGGAGACCCCTGGTCTGAAGCAATCAATCCTGGTCCCAGTACAAACTAATCTTGCCCACCAGCAGGCTCTCCTTCTTTAGAGGTGTCTGGTTTCCGAGCGCCTCAGGACAGAACTTGACTGGAAGTCTATGGCAGGAGCAGACGAAACATCTGCTGGTTTTAATTGGCTGATCTCTCAGTCCATCACCATCTAGCGCAACTCTTAGAACCTCCCCTCTACATTGTGGATTTCAAAGCATGAGCAGTGCAAGTAGGTGAATTCGTTTTGCATGGCCCGATGCCCCAGGTGGGCGGGGTTAGCTCATTATCAACCATTCCATTGGTCCTAAAGAGAAATCTCCACCCACCTGGGGAACCGGGCCACGCAAAACGAATTCGCTGATTGATTTAGGCTAAACAAGGAAGTGAGTTCGGGAAATCGGGCTTCCCAAAAATAATATGGTCGCTGCGATAGAACGTTTATTTTTATTGCCGATTTGTCCCATCTAATACAACTGTAGCAGGCTCGCTCTCTCGCCTCGATTTTAACCCATGCCCCTTTCAAGTCCCAATTTGTTGCACAGTGTTTCCAGGCTCTATATGAGGTAGCAATTGAGGTTAAGTACAAACTAGCACACCTGAGTCAACTCACAACTTTAATGATTGAATAATTGTGTTACTACTGGGCTGCAACAAAAGCCTCCACTCACAGCGGGCTTGTTCGACATCGACTGCAAAAATCACCTTGCATTATAATTTATTATTATTATTTGTAGATCAGTCAGTCGGTCACAATTTACCCAGAATGCATCACCGATTTGATGTTATTGACCAGGTGGATCCCCAGAACCAGGAATTTGGGTAACTTGTGACTGACAATGATCTGACTGTTCCTTCTCTTTACATTCCTTACCCAGAAGCAGGATAGAGGAACGCTGGCTAAAGTGTCATTATCTCTCATGCCTCATACTACACTTCACCAAGTAACATTCCGGGTGTGTAAATGTAATTGGCAAATAAAAGTGATTCTGACAGTTTTCATGCCCACCTGAGCACTTCTCCATCCCTCAGCATCCTCTTGAACCGCTCGCGGTACCGCACCTCGCGAATCTCCCGGATCCTCCGCCTCCAGTTCAGAAAGCGGTAATGGAGGTTGATGTCGTCCATCGCTTACCTGAGAATAGAGACATGAACAATGAGGTGTTTATCCCCTACTCTCATATAATTTTTTACATACGGCTTCATATGAATAACAGGCTCCACACACAGATTATGGACTCAGACGTGGTCGGTGTTGCACCGGCATTGTTTGGTTCAGTTGGATCAAACTGAAAAAGAAGTGACTGGCAAAGGTAGCAAGCTTGGGTGAGGGTGTCTAATAATAACACATTTAATTTACGGTTTAATACACTAGCTAGCTATATACTTACCTAGCTAGCAATTCATGACAAATAGCTAAGTTAACTAGCTACAGCTGCCAACTGCATCGCTAACGTTACAACAGCAGGGGTGTACTCATTCGCCGATTCTGTTGCAAAACGTTTCTTAAACGGAACGAAACGGGGAGGGACTTACCGGAACGTTTTGCAACTGTTTGGACTAATTATTACGCCCCAGGGAAATAGCTGGCTGGCTAGGTTGCTAGCTATCCACATCAAGCACTTAGTGACTTCACACACAGGAAGAGCATAGCTCCGTCAGTACGCAGCACATAGTCTCACACGTCCGGGAAATGTTTGTTTATTTATAAAACACACACACAAGTTGCCCACCTTGTCTTTAGACTACTATATTCGTTGTTGTTTACAAATTTCCAGTTCGTCGAGCTCCATCAAAACAAATTCAGCAGAGTGCAAATGGCGCCTTCTAATGACATCATGATACATTTACGTTCTAGAAAATGTACGTTTCCGGCGGAAACTTCGAGCTCTTGCATCAGCAATCTAAATAAACGACTCTTTATTGTAGCTGTTGAATTAATATTATGGTATTATGGGTAGACTATATTATAGGGGCAAACATATTTCCATGGTAGTACGTTCTGAAAGTAGTAGTTTACTTTTCAAAGAGCATGATCATCAAAATTGACAAGGCACTTGACAGTGAACATTTGTATTAGCCTATACTACTTGTGGTGGTAAACATCAATGAAACGTGTGCGTGTGTGGATTGGAGGATGAGTGAGAGAGAGAATTTGAGGTGACAGTAAAATAATAAAGGACAGTAATTATGTGGCGGAGGCGTGTGTAAGGGGGAATTCTGAGTTGTGTGGGGGTTACAATAGTTAGGTGTGGAAAGGGAGGGCTTCCATAGGTAAAATCATCCATAGATTCTGGCACATTGCTTGGAACATTTTCGATTGTGAAACGTGTGAACCAAACAGCGTTAGGACCGTATTGACTGTCAGCAAATTGTCCTGCCTTTACATATTCGTTGCCAGATTGGCTTTAGCATCAAACAGCGTTCTTTTTAAAAACAGTTTTTCTAAAAATAAATCATGATTTAAAGAGGTGGTCATCCCACTCAAATTAATTCTTCACTAGTCCATTATCATGACACACACACAGAGGAATGCGTTTCCTGTGATGGAAGAATTATTCATGTTGGCGACTCCATGCCAGCGTAGGCTTTCTGGTACTTTTAATGATATCACCAATTTTATACAAAAGAAAATGACATTATAGGTCATTAACTAATCACAGCCCTCCATTAGGATTGCACATTCAGCAAATCACCAGCAGAGGGAGTTCCCTTTGAATCCATTTCCATCCACTGTGTTGGTGGTGCTCATAATAATAATAATACAATAATAATATGCCATTTAGCAGACGCTTTTATCCAAAGCGACTTACAGTCATGTGCGCATACATTTTTACGTATGGGTGGTCCCGGGGATCGAACCCACTACCCTGGCGTTACAAGCGCCATGCTCTACCAATTGAGCTACAGAGGAATTAGCAGAGAACCCACTCTGGAAGTTTGATGTACTTGTTGAGTATATTGTTCCAACAATATATCTTAAAATGAACACGATTGCTGTTGGAAACTGTCCAAATTCATTATCAGGCTTCTTCATCCTATAATAGCCATCAAAACACAGATTACATGTACAAGGGTTTTTCTCAGTTTCTATAGGCCTACACGGAAGAGGACACTCAATCCCACAAATATGTTTTCGATAAACTAATGTTCTCATGTCCCGATTTGTCATTTGAATAAATTGCTCAGTAATGCTTACTCGTAAAACACATACATCAAATGTATTACTGGTGGGAAAACAATCATGCTGAATATGAAACAGCAATAATGATACATTCATGATGGGGTTAGGTAGGGCTAACCCTATTTCACCAGCTGGCCCTGGTAAAAGAAAGGCATGTCAGAGACAAGGGGAAGTGGGAGTGTGCTCAGCAATCTGAAAACGAGAGCGGAGACTAATATTTCTCTCTCCCGCTTTCCTTCCCCCTCCCTCTCTCTCCACCTTTTGGCTCTTTAAAAGCAGCTGTCTCTGGTGTCTGTCTGCTTCATTATCGCTCTGTCATAGCTGGAGATTCCTATCCACACTGCCTCGCATCTCCCAACGCACAACTGGAACTGAGCTGAATAAGAATAAACCTCAGACAACAGCCTACCTGGCATTGAAACAAATAGGAACCTCCTGGACTATTACTTACTCATTGTTGGTGGACAACGTGTATCTTGCAGGAAACATGCTTCTGTACCCTGACCTTCTGGCCCTGCTCTTCCTCCAGCTTGCCCTCTCCAGCTCGTGGACGCTAGCCTACCAGCTGCCTACTCTCAGAGGAGGGAATCCCTCCAGTAAGGGCTCACAGGTGGCCAGGGCCCCCACACAGAGGCAGCAGTCTGGGGAGCTCAGCACCACTGTCCTGGCCCTGGGGGAGCCCTGTGGGGTCTACACTCTGAGCTGTGACCGTGGACTCCGCTGCACCCCACCACTGGGGTACCCCAAACCCCTCCAGGCCCTGCTGCAGGGCAGGGGAGTCTGCAGCAACACCAGCAGGCCCAGCCCTTCTGAGAGGCCCCAGCCCACAGGTAAGCACCTACTACAGCACAGAGTAGGGGTGGAGGAGGGGGTATTGTAAACTAAAATCAATGGTAAATTTAGCCTCTGCAGACAGTTCACATGACCTAGTTATAGCCTGTATAACTAAGGCCCAGTTTTTCCTGCTCAGGACATGGTACTGTATATTTTAGACAAATAAAGATGTAGATGTTGTGCTGATGACTTCGTTGTGACAAGAAAGGTCCCGATTGTGAGATTGTATTGGACTGTGGAAGTAGAACATTAGTGAATCAGAAGTAAGCTTCAGAGAAATACAGCTAGGATGTAATGGAGCACACAATTGACAGTAGTTTACATTGTGGAGGCAGAACCAAGTCTTAGTATGCAGTGCTCCAAACTCAGCCACAAGTTTAAAATAGATCTGTTCAGACTCTACCAGGAATTAATTTGTTTTGGGTGTGGGAAATGTTATTCTCTTAAATAATCAAAATTACGTCATGTTAACCTCAAATCACCAGCAGCTAGTACTTTTACTTTACAACAGGGCTCTCCAACCCTGTTCCTGGAGAGCTACTCTCCTGTACGTTTTCAATCCAACCTCAGTTGTAACGAAGCTAATTCAGGATGGTAGCTCTCCAGGAACAGGGTTGGAGAGCCCTGCTCTACAACCTGTTGTGCCAATCTGTGAACATGATATACAACTCTACCTACTGGTTTGTCTCTGCCACTGCATTCATCAGATATCTCAGTAATCAATCAGTTACTGTGGTAATGTAATCCATCACTATGCTAAAGATGCTGTCATGTATTTCTCCAGCCACACACCCGACACCCAGTGAAGACCTGGAGAAGGTAAAATCCCTTGTATTTATTTACAGATGGATGTTAGGAGGATTGTGTTGAGCAATAGAATTGAATGACAATAGAACAAGTATATGAGGTAGTGTTTTTTTAAATAATGAAAACTCTCTTTCTTTCTCTCTTCTCTCTAGGCTCCATGCCGTAGACTGCTGAACACTGTACTTAAAGGTCTGCAGCCCCTGGTCTTCAAGTCAGACTTTGCTGATATATATATGCCCAACTGTGACAAGCATGGTTTCTTCAGAAAGAAGCAGGTAGGTTTATAATCAGACTGTATTTGTAGCAGACGTGGTTAACCGAACTATGCTTGCTTGCATGATGAGTATAACATTGCCTAAACAGGAGCTCAGTGGGCTAACTCAAATCTGGAGTTGCAAGCTGTGCTCGATAGTCTATGACTATGCCTGGTCAGTAACATGTGTGTGCATGTGTGTGTGTGAAGTTGTTGTATCCTATACAACAATTCACATCTCAAATATGCTTTATCACTGTGTGTCCCCTCTGGCAGTGTCGGTCGTCTCGGGGCATGCATCGCGGCCACTGCTGGTGTGTGGACGAGAGTGGCATACCAACACCATCACACACAAGCCCAGAGGGCACCCTGATCTGTGACAACGCATGAAAGGGCACTGTCCAGCCCACCACATCCTGCAGTCTGGAATATGGGCCATAGGGTGAGGATCAAGAGGAAGAGAAGAAGTGCAAGATGAGGATAAAAGAGAGGCATAGAGGAGGAGAAAAAGAGAGGGATGGAGGAGGAAGCACTTTCCAAAGTGCTGGACAGTAAATGGCTGATACAAGCCAAAGTTTACGTCCCAAATGGCACCCTATTCCCTAAGTAGTGCACTATGTAAGGGATAAGGTGCCATTTGGGACATATACAAATTCACCCGACTACACTACTACCTACTAGGGTTGGGCTCAATTCGATTTTGAAGGCAGTCAATTCAGGAAGTGATTTGAATTTAAAATTCAGACATTTACTTTTTTTCTTTAATATATAGCTTCTACTTTTCAGTTTGAGAAGTCATTGAAAATAAATGCACTTTTTTCGATTATTCAATTGTAATTTTAGTTTACTTCCTTGACTGCCTTAAATTCGAATTGAGCCCAGCCATGCTACCTACAAGCACAATCCTTCCAATTGCATTTCTGATGTTCATTCTCTTTCTCCATCCCTGTTAGTTTGGTCTCACAGCGCCCTCTAGTGATGCATTATGGCATTACAGACAAGAAACGGATGATTTACCAAGTAGGTTCCTGAGCGGAGACTAGATTGGTATGGAATTACTATGCACTTTGTTTTAATTTCTAAATCTGTACTCTGTGCTATAACGCAGAGTTGTGAGTTCATTTTAGTAGTAAACTACATAGCCAATCCCATTTACCCGCTGTGTCCCATGACAGTCTAGGCCTAGTGATCAGGCTTGTCTCTGATGATGTCTCTCTTATAACATGCTCTTAAATCTGACATTATTCTGATGTTTAAACTCCAGGATCAAGCACTACTGGAGCACCTCCAACCTTTTTACTGACATTGCAGCTGAGCAGACTCATTTTAATACTATAAGATAGTATTTTGTATACATATATAAATTAAAAGCTGATGTATTATTTAATTTACAGTATGTATTTTTGATAATGATTTTACATTTTATTTAAGTGTTTTGTTTTCTATTGGGCATGACAAAACATTTTATTTTGTACTGTTCCTGCTGAACATAATGTTTTATTGATGTAATTATTTATGTTGACCATTTTTAATACATAAATAAATGTGACATTTTATCGTTGAATGTCTCTGAGTGGAAGCACACTAAAAGCAAACTGATGTTGATGGGTAAGTTTACTAGTCCCAGATGTCTGCTGAAGATTACCTGCTTTATAATATACGTTTTAGAGGTTCCATTTGAGCCTCATAACAGCATGCGTTCTACAGTTCAACAAAAACCTGTTTGTGACTGAAAATAGCTTTGCTATGGTTGTAATGGCTGGGCTGTGTGCCCTTAATCCAGAAATCTTTCTCATATGACCAGGAACAATTCAAGGCTGGCTCTCAGAGTTACCATGACAATTTCTAAAGCCACAGAGGTTTGGAGTTGGTATGCTCTTCAAAGTTTTAAATTAAAAAATCAAATAAAACATCCAAAAACACAATCTGAGACTTATAATAAAGACACAGAATACACAGATTCTCCAAACAACAGACAGGAATGATAAATCAATTAGTTGGCATGTGCAACTTTATATACAGATGGACACAGTACACACACACACACACACACACAAACAAAGACTGTTTTTTTCTTCCATTTCCACAAACTGAATTAGGAAGGGCGACCTGTACAGTGCATTTGGAAAGTTCTCATGTACAGTGCATTCGGAAAGTATTCAGACCCCTTGACTTTTTCCAGATTTTGTTATGTTACAGTCTTATTCTAAAATTGACTAAATAGTTTTTTCCCCCTCATCACTCTACACACAATAAGCCATTATGACAAAGCAAAAACAGGTTTGTAGACATTTCTGCAAAATAGGATACACCTGAGCTCAATTTCGAGTCTCATAGCAAAGGGTCTGAATACTTATGTAAATGTCATATAAAAAATAAAATATCAAAATATTAGACAAACCTGTTTTCGCTTTGTCATTATGGGATATTGTGTGTAAACTGATGAGTAAACAAATGATTTAATCAATTTTAGAATAAGGCTGTAATGTAACAAAATGTGGAAAAAGTGAAGGGGTCTAAATACTTTCCGAATGCACTGTAACCCTACTCGATTTGTCCAGAATAAGGTTGAAGTTGCAATTAAATGTTACAAAACAAATTTGAATCTTAGGGAAGTGGGAACCTGTACAGTCTCATTGGCATAATCTAAACCATATTCTAGCCTTTTATGATCATGCAAATATATCCTAGGTAGGCAACAATATGGAACAATTGTTCAGGACAGGTAATGTAAAAATCTAAGGGAATTGAATGAGAAGTTGCTTGTTTTGCTGCATTTGTTGAGGGCGGAGCGCATAAATCCTCGCACACCTGTCGGACTAGGCTGGACACGCGACACTGGGCAGGTGATGCCAGATGTTGGCGAGTTTCTTTGATGTAATCTAAGGTTGTTTTTCGGCAACTAATGGATCAACCTTAGTCAAACACTTAAATAAGAAGGCAAAAGGAGAGCGGCAAACCGGTGCACCAAGGTGAATTCATGTAAACAAAATAGTGTTGTAACCCGTTCAGATTATTGTTTACTTAAACGGCGCAATATTGTTTACTTAAACGGCGCAATGGTTTCTCCGGGTGCCACCTCGAGCCCTTTGAGTATCCTGGTTCCCAAAACGAAGACAAAGAAGAAACATTTTGTACAGCAGAAAGTGAAGGTGTTCCAAGCCAGTGACCCTGTTCTGTGTCCTTATGTGGGGAGTCAATCATTCGGGATGTCGATGAAATTCATGTTTTTGTTGATATTATTATTGTGTGTGTGTGGGTGTGTGTGCGTGTGTGTGTGTGTGTTCTAACAGTGTCCACTGTCTGCAGATTAATGACCTGGTCCAGGTGCCTGACCCTTTCATGCATCTTCCTGATGACTTCAAAGCCAATACCAAAATCAAAGTCAACAACCATCTCTTCAACAAGTACTGTAGCCTATAGCCTACTCACTGCATTCAATGTTTGTCAAAGAGTAACTACATAAATAATATATATATTGATCCATACTCAAGTGGAGAGTTAGTTAATCATCAGGTAATCTGATTACAAATTCCCTTCTTGACTTGTTCTGTTCTATTCAAACCTGTTGTGTCTCTCCACAAACCAATTTGCTAGTAATTGAATATTAGAAGATAGGTTTGTCTATGTAGGCCTATCTGAATTTCAAAGGTGAGAACTACCTATGAAGCGGCATATTGTGCAAAGATTGGGAGTGTTTGTGGAAAACACTGACCCAAAGCATTGTTGAGCGCTTTGACCCAAAGCATTGTTGAGAGCTTTGCAGCCTTGCAGGTTGTATAAGGAGGAGAATTTACAGTAAAGTGCTCCTAGTATGCTAAAAGGGAAAGACATCTCCTGTGTGTGGACCAGAGGAGGAGTGGGAGATGGATTGTTTAATCTCTGGGTGCAGCTCAGCTCACACGAACGCCATGACGCTCAACGGCTAAGTAGCCAACGCAATTAGACTTACGATGACATGTCCACTGTAAGGAATGTGAAAGGCATCGGACACAGAGAGTGTCTGTGTGTGTCTGTGTGTGTGTGTGTGTTTGTGTGTGTTTGTGTGTGTGTGCATGTGTGTGTGTGTCGTATTAGTATTTGTCCAAGGCCAGAGATTGGCTGCTCTGACGTCTCTGTGTTGTTAGGGATTGTACAGTGGGGTCCTGCATGTTTCCCAGACAGAGACCATAAACTGGATAAACCTAAATGAGATTTAGTGGATTTTTTTCACAACATTGAAAAAGTCCTTTGAAATATTTTTTAATAATAGGTGTCATAATATCATAATATCAATCAGATGTCCTCTGAAATGCCTTCCATTATTATTCATCCAATTAATATTGCAATGCTATTGTATGCTATTTTTACAATAGCCCCTGGACTGCAATACCTACTCACCCAAAATGGTCGTTGCACAATGAGCTTGTCCTCAGATTATTCTTCAGTACATTATTCCAAATATTAATCAGTTATTGAACTAAATTGCACAAGTTGTGCAGAAATGCTCATTCTGATATATGTATTTGTCTGTTATCGTCTCTGGTTCTCTCCCTAAGCGGTACCACACAGCTGAGTGTACTTGTGTGAGTGGTTAGGAGCGTGGTGTCCCATTTCTGAACAATGAAGTGTGAAATTCCTGCCTCAAGTTGGGAGAGACAGAGAGGGAGATACAGGGAGAAACAAAAGATAGAAAAGAGGCCAAATGATATCCATGTCTTCATGGGTTAATAGCAGTACACTCCTAGAAAAAAAGGTGTTATCTAGAACCTAAAAGGGTTTTTCGGCTGTCTCCATAGGAGAACCCTTTGAAGATCCCTTTTTGGTTCCAGGTAGAACTCCTTTGGGTTCCATGTAGAACCCTTTCCACAGAGGGTTCTACATGGAACCCAAAAGGATTCTACCTGGAACCAAATAGGGTTATCCTATGGGGAGCGGCGAAGAACACTTTTGGAACCCTTTTTTCTAAGAGTGTAGTGTGTCAGGTCATTAAGTTGAAGTCTTGTTCTGGAGTTTATCATGATTTTCTACAATATATATAATTATTGTCCTAATGTTTGTGAATGTTGAATTCATATGGGCCTAACCTTATAAAAACCATAGAATTAGAATGAGCAGAATGGGCATTCCCATTCATTCTATTTGTATGATTTATATGATAATAACCATATAACCATATAACCTTCAGATCATCAGTAATCCTAAACAACATTTAGTAACGCTTATAATGCTGTAATAAACAGTAACAATAGTTACACTTTGTATGATCCCTATTATTTGATCCTCTACAGAGAGACTCTTCCAGGACATTTCAAGTTCAAAGAGTATTGTCCACAGGTGTTCCGCAATCTCCGAGAGCATTTTGGAATCAAGGATCTGGATTATCAGGTATGCATACCAACACACTCCAACATGGTGAGTCTTTATAAGCTCTGTGGCTTTGATAGCCTATGTCAGGGGTAGGCAACTAGATTCAGCCGCGGGACGATTTTTGTTGAAACGGATGGTCGGGGGGCCAGAACATAATTATAATAATTTTTACATTTCAAATCAACCCCAACTAAGCCCAAAAATAACAATAATTTCATACCTTGATTACATTGAGACACAATCACATATGTCTCTTTTTGTATTCGTGGGAATACTTGGGAATATATTTCCTAAATTAAAGGGATAGTTTATCCAAATTACAAAATGACACATTGGTTTCCTTACCCTTTAAACAGATTATGGACAAGGTATGACAGCAATCCATGCTTTGGTTTAGTTTCCCTGGCGCTGTTTCCACATGCCAATGTTTTTGCATTTGTGGCACAGGGTTAAGAAACCAAGCAGTAGCTGTGCATGGGTAAAATCTCTGAGGAAGCCAAGCCAGTAAAAAAGCCATATTACAACCTATGTTGTGATAATTGTGTTGTTAGCTCTATAACCCATTCGTTCATATGCCACCGTGATAAACAATAACGCCGTGACAACAAAAAAACAACAGTCACACAGTGGCGGAATAGATTCAACTACACATACGTTTGTTTCATCACAAAACCGGAGATCAACATCTGTCCGGTGAAGTCCACAAAGCAAATATTGCATGTAACAAACAGGTATATGACCTGCAGCATGGTCAAGCAACAAGCAGTTTACTAAACAACTACTGATTTAGAACCACAGAGTTACCACAAGTCAGCACAAAGACAACAGGAGCACTGCCTCCGCTATTACAGCACTATTTCAATGTAAACATTTACAGTGGGGGAAAAAGTATTTAGTCAGCCACCAATTGTGCAAGTTCTCCCACTTAAAAATATGAGAGAGGCCTGTAATTTTCATCATAGGTACACATCAACTATGACAGACAAAATGAGGAAAAAAAATCCAGAAAATCACATTGTAGGATTTTTAATGAATTTATTTGCAAATTATGGTGGAAAATAAGTATTTGGTCAATAACAAAAGTTTCTCAACACTTTGTTATATACCCTTTGTTGGCAATGACACAGGTCAAACGTTTTCTGTAAGTCTTCACAAGGTTTTCACACACTGTTGCTGGTATTTTGGCCCATTCCTCCATGCAGACCTTTACCCTCTTCCTAGGATGGAGGACTGTATTGATCAAGTTGGGTTAGCAAATTTGATCTCTTAAAGGGATATTGGCAAGTACCCCTTACCAAAAGAGCTTGTGAGATTGCTGCCTTTATAACTCCATCTGGTTTGTTCTCTTATACAGTGATGCCTTTCGGCTTGCGGAATGCTCCAGCCAACTTCCAGAGGCTGATGAATCGGGTGGTCTCAGGTCTGGAAGGGTGTGCTGTGTATTTGGATGACGTGGTCGTATACTCAGACTCTTGGGAGGAGCATGTCTGTAGAGTACAAGCCCTGTTCGAAAGACTGGTGTGGGCCAGGTTGACTATCAATTTGGCAAAGTGTGAGTTTGCTAAAGCTACAGTCACATACCTAGGCAAGGTTGTGGGTCAGGGTGTTGTCTGTCCCGTGGAAGCCAAGGTTCAGGCTGTGAAGCAGTTCCCACAGCACTCCACAAAGAAAGAACTGATGCGCTTCCTGGGAATGGCGGGGTACTACCGTGCTTTCTGTAAACTTTTCGGTAGTAGTGTCCCCCCTGACCAATCTGTTGAAGGCCAAGGCTGAATTTATCTGGTCCACCCAGTGTCAAGAGGCATTTGATGCAGTTAAGGCTCTTTTGTGTTTGGCACCTGTGTTGGCAGCACCAACTTTTGGGAAACCTTTCAAATTGCAGGTAGATGCCAGTCAAATTGGTGCTGGGGCTTCTCCAGGAAAATAATGTCCAGTCAGTTTCTTTTCCCGGAAATGTATCAGCAAAACTATTCTGTAATTGAAAAGGAGGCTTTAGGTCTCATTTGGGTTTTACAGCACTTCGAGGTCTATGTTGGTTCTGGTTTAACCCCTGTAACTGTGTTTACTGACCACAACCCACTTATTTTTCTGAAGTCCCTGCAAAATCCAAACCAGCGCCTGATGCGTTGGGCTTTGTTCTTGCAACCATTCAACCTCGATATTAGACATATTGGTGGTAAGGATAATATCATTGCTGATGCTCTGTCCCGTGCTCCTTTAGCCTAGTTTGTATTTTCTCTCTGCTGACCCCTGCGGGCTGTCTGTGCCTCCTTTCTCTTCAATTGCTCCCCAGGTACCAGGGCTGCTGAGTTTGAGGACGGACAGTCAGCTAGGGGACACGGGGCTACTGTTAGAAGCCGGGACTGGTATCTGTTTTTTTTTGGTTTTTGGATTGTTTTAAATATGTTGGGTCATAATTTGAGTTGAGGGTGGGACCCTCATTTTAAGGAGGGGGGTGTCACGGCCCCTCTGCAGTGCAGGGGCGGTTCCTCCTGCAGGCAGAGGAGGGTCGTTAGTGATTGGAGTTGGTGTGATTGGAGCCACCTGGGCTCAGGGTATTTAAAACTGCTTCACTAACCACTCATTTTTGCCACAGGCTATGAGCCGGCCTGTGACAGGAGAAAACTGAGGATGGCTCAACAACATTGTAGTTACACAAAACTAACCTACATGACAAAGTAAAAAGAAGGAAGCCTGTACAGAATAAAAATATTCCAAAACATGCATCCTGTTCGCAATAAGCAACTAAAGTAAAACTGCAAAAAATGTGGCAAAGAAATTAACTTTATGTCCTGAATACAAAGTGTTATGTTTGGGGCAAGTATTTTTGTATAAAAATAAACTGAATAGAGCTAAGCACAGGCAAACTCCAAGAGGAAAACCTGGTCCAGTCTTCTTTCTAGCAGACATTGAGTGACAAATTCACCTTTCAGCAGGACAATAACCTAAAACACAAGGCCAAATATACACTGGAGTTGCTTACCAAGACAACATTGAATGTTCCTGAGTGGCCTAGTTACAGTTTTGACTTAAATCGGCTTGAACATCTATGGCAAGACATGAATCGCTCTGGATAAGAGCGTCTGCTAAATGACTAAAATGTAAATGTAAAATGAAAATGGCTGTCTAGCAATGATCAACAACCAACTTGACAGAGCTTGAAGAATTTTAAAAAGGAAAATGTGCAAATATTGTACAATCCAGGTGTGCAAAGCTCTTAGAGACTTACCCAGACAGATTCACAGCTGTAATCGCTGCCAAAGAAAAGGTGGTCCCGTGTAGCTCAGTTGGTAGAGCATGGCGTTTGCAACGGCAGGGTTGTGGGTTTGATTCCCACAGGGGGCCAGTATGAAAATGTATGCACTAACTGTAAGTCACTCTGGATAAGAGCGTCTGCTAAATGACTAAAACGTAAATGTGATTCTAACATGTATTGACTTATGTAAATGAGACAATCAATTTGCAAAAATGTCTAAACACATGTTTTAGCTTTGTCATTATGGGATATTGTGTGTAGATGGGTGAGAAAAAAATCTACTTAATCCATTTTTAATTCAGGCTGTAACACAACAAAATGTGGGATAAGTCAAAGGGTATGAATACTTTCTGGAGGCACTTTATCTTTAAATTGATTATCTTGTTCACTTGCTCTCTCTCCCCTCTCTTTCATCGTGTTTTCAGGTGAAAAGTTGCCCATGCGCAAAGATGTGGACTTCAGGAATAACATGCAGAAGGTTTATGTGAGAGAGGAGGAGAAGGAGAGGATCATGGACAAGCTCAACAGAGACGTGAAGGCGAGTGTCAGAGACAGGGCACAGCATCAGTAGCACAGCAGCACATTATACATACGTGCAGAGTGGCTGGGAGGGATGCCCCAGTGTGTGTAGGGAGGGAGAAAAGATGTATATAGACAAATGTGACTGATCTGTTATAAGTGGCTAACTGTGTTACGTTTGTCTTCTGTGGGGCTCTCGCTCGCTATCTATCTAGTTACTGGTGCGTCTGAGGATCGTGGACTACAGCCTTTTGCTGGGGATCCACAATGTGGGCCGGACGGAGGAGGAGGAGTCATATGATGATTGTGATGAAGTGGACAAGGAGAACGGCCTGACTCCTGCTCCTGCTGTGGGCTTCTATGGCACCTCTCCTGAAGGCATCGCTGGCTACATGAACTCCTTTAAACCGCTGGGGCCCGGGGAGTTTGACCCTTATATAGTGAGTCCCCATAGAGATCCTATAACTCACTTCTAGAATGAAAGTTTTCCTGACCATGATTATTGAGTTATTAGGCATATTGCTAGGATGACAATTTCCATTCTACTGTTCTCTCACCGTGGGAGTCCCAGCAAGTGAATTTTGTAGCTGAACAGAACCTTGATTAAAAGAGGGTGGGCTCTTTTTTTAATGTCTTAGATTTTTGTATGGTGGTTGATGATCTAACTGTTAGATAATATTCTTTAAAAGACAGTACATTAGTGTAGACACAGTAAGTGATGATGACACAATGGACCAAATCCTAACCTGAGAGACCCATTACTTACTTTTGATACTGCATCAGGATCTCCAGTTAGGATTAGTCTCATACTGTATTAGGCCATGCACAGTACAGTAGCTATACCTCACAGTCAACAGGGGAGTGATTAACATCCATCCACTGTATGATAGCCTGTCACTCACTGCCTGTCTTGCTGCCCAGAGGGAGGTGTACTTCATGGGTCTGATTGACGTTCTGACCCACTATGACACCAAGAAGAAAGCCTTTCACGCTGCCAAGACCATCAAACACGGGCTGAGTGACACGCTGATGTGTGTTTGCATTTGTGTGTAATAGGGATGTGAGTAAAAATTCCAACGATGTAAAAAGGGCTTTATAAATACATTTGATTGATCTATTGTTTTCAAGATGTCTTCCCTATATGAACATGTTTTATTCTTATCGTTGTTGGTTTATCAATATCTGTATTTGTTTGTGTGATTCCTAGTCCGGAGCATAAATCTCCACCGTTCACCCTGAGCAGTATGCCAAGAGGTTCCATGAGTTCATTGCTGAGATCTTTGCATAGCTCACCAGAACACAGCTACAACTACAGCTACAGAACCATAGCCGGCTCAATACGAAAACACTCCTCATTTACTACCTTGTTGTTACAATTCCTTAACTGACAAGTACTGTCATATAGAGATAAAATATACAGTTTTTAAAAGAGCTATTTATTTAATTGTATCCATCAATAAGTTAAAAAAGACTATTTAGTACTAGCTTTGTCACCTGTGGAACACAGAGAAACAGTATCATCATCATCAGGTGCCTCGAGTTCTGGAATTTTGGAGACCTGTCAGAGTTCTATTCTCTGTCGACATCTGACAACAGGGTGTGTTTTAATGGTTTCTATGACAATGGGAAGAGAGAGCATTGTCTTTACGGCATGCTCTTCCAGCTGATTCTCCGACCAGATGGAGGCACAAAAGGACAGAGTGGCCATTTTATGGACACACACTGGACTAGTATTTTAGAAAGACTGATTGATTTTAGAAAGTCCTACTTCGTTTGGACTTCCTTGCTTAAATCAAAACACAGGGTGAAGAAATGCCTCCCCCAAAAATGTAATCACTGATTTATCTTAATATATTTTGCGCAAATGTATTCAATGTTTCTTAAATCTATGTTTGCGTTGAAATCTATTAAATTATCTGTGTTACATTTTCAGAAGTCGTGCGCTATCTCATAAATCTAGATATCCTAGTAGGCCTACAGTAAAGTAAGTTACAGTATTCCCAAAGTTCTCTAGAGGAAAATAGGGGTCCTGGACATCTCATAGGGATGTCATTAACATGTTAATGCCTTCCAGTAAACCACCAAATCCCACACAGCAGGCAGGTACAGTGCAATCTGATTAACTGAAAATAAGGATGGACAGACCCCAGGGAGTACATAATGTTCTGAGAACAATATGTTTCTTAGAGCTTGGTGAGAGCATGGTTGTCCTATGATTATTTTGCATTCAACCTTCCCACAATGTTCTGGGAATGGCGCAATATACCCAGCTAGCACAAAACATTCTGAGAACCATATGTTTCTTAGGTGTACTTAAACATAACGTTTTCTACAGGTTTCCTCATGGTTCTATTTAAAGTAATGTTTTCAAATTGTTTAGAGAACGTTAAGAAAGAACATTCTTCTGTTGGAATTTCAGTACATCAGCATAATGTTTTCTACAGGTTTCCTCATGGTTCTATTTCAAGTAAATGTTCTCAGAAAGTTCAGAGAACGTTAAGAAACAATGTTGTTTTGTGGGAATTTCTATAAAAACCACAAGAAAACAAACGTTCAAAGAACGTTCTAAGAATGTTATTTAAAAACATATACATTCCGTTCTCCGTATCAACAAAACTCTCTATCCTCTATCTTGTTAAATGTGTTCAGGTGTGTTGGCCGAGCCCACTAATTGGCCCCATCGATATGGATGGGGGGCGTGCTCTCTCTGCTCTCTCCTGAAGTCCACGATCAGCTCATTCATTTTGTTGACTTTTAGGGAGAGGTTATTTTCCTGGCACCACTCCACTAGGGCTCTCACCTACTCCCTGTAGGCTGTCTCGTCGTTGTTGGTAATCAGGCTTACTGTTGTGTCGTCAGCAAACTTGCAGTCATGGGTGAACAGGGAGTACAGGAGGGGGCTGAGCACGCACCCTTGTGGGGCTCCCGTGTAGAGGATCAGCGTGGCGGAGGTGCTGTTACATACCTTCAACACCTGGGGTCTGCCCGTCAGAAAGTCCAGGACCCAGTTGCACAGGGTGGAGTTCACACCCAGGGCCCCCGAGCTTAGTGATGAGCTTGGAGGGCACTATGGTGTTGAAGGCTAAGCTAAACAAAAGATTAACAAAATAAGTAGGTATGGGGAACAATGGCAATTGCTGAGTGGACAAAGAGAGGTTCAAAGGGGTTGGAAAAGGTGAGGTGCTCTTTTCTAAGAAAGAGCCTGAAACAAATCTAAGATATTATCTGGGTCTGTGTGACCTGAGAGAGATATGGAATGGGAAGAAAATGAACTGTGCACCTTTCTAAAAAAAAAGCACTGGTGTCTATCATTGTGAAAGCTTTATTGTAACTTTAATGCATTCTGTAAAACTGTGACACAATTTAGTGGATATCGATGTTTAGGTGGCAACAATATTTCAGGGGTTATAGAAGACAACAATAGACGACAGCAGTATTTGATCGGGGTATAGCCTAACATGTTATGTACAGTGCCTTCAGAAAGTATTCATACCCCTTGACTTATTCAAAATGTTGTTGTGTTACAGCCTGAATTCAAAATGGTTAAAATATTTTTTTTCTCACCCATCTACACACAATACCCCATAATGACAATTGTTGCAAATTGATTGAAAATGAAATACAGAAATATCTCATTTACTTAAGTATTCACACCCCTGAGTCAATACATGTTAGAATCACCTTTGGCAGCTATTACAGCTGTGAGTCTTTCTGGGTAAGTGTCTAAGAGCTTTGTACACGTGGATTGTACAATATTTGCACATTATAATTTTTAAGGGCCAAATAATAAATGTTAAAATATATAATCGTTTTTTATGGATGGTTTATTATGAGGTTTTAGGTTTTATTTATACGCACCAAAGAATTACAGATGAAAAAAACTGGTAAAAACGGTGTGCAAGTGAGGTTGGAAGCCCAAAAGTGCTTTATGAAAACCACACCACAAATATAAGCACACATTTTTTTACATTTATTCAATCAGTTCAACTAAGCATATTAATTATAATTGTACATGATATACTCAGTATACAAGAAAAACCATGTTTGATTGTGTGTGTGTGTGAGTATGAGAGTTAGGCTACATGGAGGGGATTATTGTTTAGTTTGGTTAATCAGACTGACCCCAAATCTTCACTTGAAGTTTATTGAGGCATGATGAGGTTTTGGCAATGTGAAGATAAGAATTCCAGAGTATGGTACCTCTGTATCTGATAGAGAATTGACTATGTGAGGTGCGGCAGTGGGGAGGGTGAAGGTTATCGCAGTGTCTTGTGTTATATAGGTGGATTTCAGAATTAACCTGGAAGAATCCATTGAAGGGTTTAGGTAAACTGTCTGGGAGGTATGAGTATTTGTAGATTAAAGTGCATAATTGGCGTACATTAATGTCGTAAATAGACAAAATATTTGAGTTTCTTAAACAAAGGTGCAGATGGAGCCAGGTAATTAGAGGTGGCTAGTCTTGCAAATTTATTTTGTATGATGAGTAATTTGTGTAGGTAGGAGGCATATATATGTACTGTCCCAGACAATATTACAGTAAATGAGATATGGGTAAATTAAGCTACTATACAGTAGAGTTAGGAAGCTTGCCTGATGAACCAAACCACTCATCTTTCTGATGATACCAACAGATTTCATCACTTTGCTACAGACAAATTGAATATGATCTTTCCAGGATAACTTTTCATCAATTAGAACTCAGAGGAATCTAGTGGATGTGATTTGTTCCATTTCATTCCCACCAATTGAGATTCTGGCTCTTTTTTTCTATTTTTTACTATATTTCTTATTCTGTAGCAAAGTGATGAAATCTGTTGGTATCATCAGAAAGATAAATAAATATATATATTATATTTTAGACATTTATTTTTTTGAACAAATAAATAATTTCATATGAACACAAACAAAACAAACAATTAAATCTCGACCTCCATCCCTATATTGTCACAAAAATCACAATAAAAATCCAGCTCCACCGCTACCTCTTGATCCCACTGCACACACCTGCAGTGGAACCAGTGCTGGCAAAAGTCACAGCACACCCATGGCACCTCGGATCTACACTCCTGAGAGGAGCTTGCAGGCGGATCACGCTCCCCGCAGCGAGCACAGCAGGTGGTGTCTTCTTTTATAAAAAATTAAATAATAATACAAATTGATTAATATGGTTTTGCAAAATGTAGAAGTTCTTCAACAACAATAGTAATTGATACAACTGAGAGAGCGAGAAAAACAGATTATGAAGTACCTGAGAGTGGTGCCATGGGTGGTGTGACAGATGTGACCGGTGTAGCTTTTCTCTTCCTTTTCTGTGCTGCAGTTTGAGAAAAAGTATTGTTAGACAGAGCATGTTGCATGAAAACCCTTTTCAACTTTTTTACATCAATACCTCTGGAGGAAGCTGCAGAGGTTTTGGAGGAGGCGGAGATGACTTGAGGGCTGGTGCTATTTACTGTAGATATATAAAGATATATATATATATATTTTTTACATTGCTGTTTTATAAAACAGATAACAAACAGTCATTTTTTCGTAATTTAACATGTGTTTACCTGTGGAGGTGGTGGTATTCAAATTGCAGGGGGCAGGGACACCAGACGAGGCTGCTATGGTGGTGTGACCAGGGGAGACGGAGGAGGCAGTTGGTCCAGAGGAGGCCGTGTTGGTGGTGACAGACATGGGGGGTGGTGTGCATTGGGGTGGTGGTGGACAAAACCGCCGACGATGGCTTGGAGGAGCTGGTGTTTGTAATGGTGGGGTTGAGGGGCCGACGATGGTGTGGCCGGGAGAGTAGGCATGTGGCCTTCTTCTGCAGCTGGGGACTCCGGCGGCTCCTACAGGTGTTGCACACTGGGAGGCACTGGCAGTGGTGATGCAGCTGTCAGGAGTGGTTCCAGCAGGGGGTCCAGCAGAGGCGATGGCGTCAATGGTCTCATCCATGGCAGCCCTCTCCTGTGCCCTCTGTGTTCTGAGGGCTGCCCGACGCTCTTTCTCCTCTGCCCCGGCCCTCTCCTTCTCACCCCTCTCCTGCCACTGGCGCGTGTATTCCTCCCCGGTGAGGCATGTGGCGACCACAGGGAGTCTTCTGTATCGGTCCAGCCGATACTTCAGGACAGTAAGGATGTGCCCCAGGTCCTTCGCTATCAGCCCCCCCTCTATTAGGGGGTGCTCTTCTAGAGCTAGGGATAGGACTGGAGCAGCGGCTGGGACTGGGGCAGGGGCTGAGGGTCCTCCTGTGGTCGCTGGGGAGGAGGTGCTGATGGATGGTACATTGCTGCTGGTTCCAGTAGAGGCGGTGTTGGGACCCGGTAGGGTCCGAGACGGCATTAAACGGGACCCTTCAATGGCTGAAGGGTCAAAAGGGAAGAGGCCACACTTCTTAAACCCTTCCACCACATAGCGCATGTCCTTGCATGTACGCGTACCTCGCTGGTACGGGTAGCGGAATACTCTGGCAAATTCTGATTTGTTTACCATGTAGGAGTGGTCAAAATGGCTAAGGTCTCCAGCTACCTTGGAGAACTCAGCCTTTAAAGGGCCAAAGTATGCCACGTCCAGCGGCTGCAGGACATGGGTGCAGTGTGGTGGAAGACAAAGAAGTATAACCCCTTCCCTTAGTGCCACCGCGAGCACTTCCGGGTCCATGTGGCTCTTGTGCCCATCAAAGAGGAGAAGGAGAGGGCGCTCTTTCACTGCATACTTAATGAAGTGCTGAAACCACTTCCTGAACAGGTCCCCGTCAATGTAGCCACTGCTTGACCGTCCATACAAGGCTTGGGGGGGGCCTCCCAGTGTGTAGTGGCCACCGGGGAAACACTTGGGGTAGATGATAAACGGGGGGACGTCCTCCCCAGCTGCGTTGAAGCAGGCCAGCACTGTGATGTGCTCCTTGGTCCCCGGAGCCTGCTGGTACACGTGTTTTGCGCCCCGGGGAGCCAGCACTTTGTGCCTGCTCTGGTCGCTACGAAACCCAGACTCATCGCAGTTATAGATTTGTCTGGGTTTCTCCCTCAACCCACTCTCCTCCAAGTACTTCTCATAAGAAGTGAAGAAGGTGTCCATCGTCGGACGTGTGGCACACTCAGCTCTCCCCCTGTCCAGGGTGTCCGGCCTCCTCATGCTTAGGTTCTTGTGCCTCCTCCTGAACATTTCCCACCACCTCTTCCCCAGTGGTGGGATTGTTTCCCCTGGGTGCCGAAACCTACAATAGAATAGAATATATAATTGTCCATCCAGGATGAAAATGTTTGTTTTGGCATCACCATACACATCCACATTTACATCACACACATTGATAACAGTCAGTCCAGCATTCTACATACATAAACACATAGAACACCAAATACCTGCGTATTTTGTCGGCGTATTTCATCAGCCTCTGTCTGGTGAAGGGGAACCCATGGCTGGCGCAGTAGATACAGTACTGCACCAGAGACTTTTCATCCTCTGGTGCAAGCAATGTGGGTGGTCCACTGCGACAACCATGGGTCACCCGGCCGCTCAGCCTGTCCGCCAGGGTCTGCCGAGGTACACCATGCACCTTGGTAGATAAGAAAAGAAAACTGTTACTAGCAGATAAAATTCACATACACATGGTAATCTCCTAAAAACAAAAGATGCCTAACCTTGGCAGCCTGGCGGATAGCCATCCCTGCCCCGCAGTCCTCCATGGCATGGAACATGTCCACCTCACTCCACTGCTTCCTCTTGACTTTCTCCATGCTGCAGTGGTAAATACATGTAGCTAAATAACTTGGCATACTATACACATTTTAGAAAGATAACTCAATCTGAATATGTATAAACATTAACATTTCAAAGCTAAGGCATTGAAAGGTGATGAAAGTTTTCACAATAACTGAAAGTGTACCCACGTTTTTTGTTTGATGTTATCTGTAATGAAAATTAGTGTCCCAATTAGTGTAATATTGATGCATACATTGTACCATTTAACTAAATACTGCCTCTATGTAGCTGTTGTAAGATGAAATATAGCCAACAGTGATAGGTGTCGAAAAGTTCATGGTTCAAAGTTCCAAATACATTTTTGCAGATTGTGCAAAACGCCTCCGTCAGAGGACTCCAATTTTGATACGGTAAAGCTTGACAACATGCAGCTGTTTTCGTGATATGTATTATCTAACACTTACAATTTCTTTCCTTTTTGCTTACTTAGCAGTTCTATCAACATTTAGCAACTAAGATAGCAACATTAGAAAATCCGTTAGCTATATTTCAGAGGTAAAAAGTTGGATATTAAATTAGGTGTGGTCTGTCGCGCAGTCGCATTTTACAATATGCAGCGTGTTCCACAAAATGTGTACATATAACTTTTTTGAAAACTCTCAAAACCTAACTTAACTTACATAAATTGCACTGAAAATCGGTGGTCAGCTAGTTAAAAGGGTGTCGTTAGTCACAAAACTTAACGTTATTTTTCAGTCCATTTAAATGTTGAGCTCGAGGTGATTCAGTCCTCCAACCGCTAGAAAGTGTCCGAGGTCAGGGGGTGTCTGATGTTTGGGGAAAATTAGCTACTGTCCCAGACAATATTACAGTAAATGAGATATGGGTAAATTAAGCTACTATACAGTAGAGTTAGGAAGCTTGCCTGATGAACCAAACCACTCATCTTTCTGATGATACCAACAGATTTCATCACTTTGCTACAGACAAATTGAATATGATCTTTCCAGGATAACTTTTCATCAATTAGAACTCAGAGGAATCTAGTGGATGTGATTTGTTCCATTTCATTTCCACCAATTGAGATTCTGGCTCTTTTTTTCTATTTTTTACTATATTTCTTATTCTTACTAGTGAATACAATCAAGTTGGATTTTTTAAAAATTTAAATATAATTTGTTTATCTCTAACCATTCAGAATATTTGGCCATACCTGAGTTGGCTTCATTAATTAGCTAATCAAATTGGTATCATCAGCAAAGAGAATGGGAAGTACGGTAGAAGACACAGCAGCAAGGTCATTGATATAGATTAGGAATAACAAAGGTCCAATTATCGAACCATGAGGCACACCACAGGATATCTTGGCCCTGGTAGATGCTCAGCCGTTTGCATAAACAAATTGTTCTCTATCATAAACATAACTATATAACCAATTATATGTATAATCATGGAAACCGTAATAATGCAAATTAGAAAGTAATATTTCATGATCAACTGTGTCAAACGCTTTGGATAAATCTAAAAAGATGCCAAGAGCGTATTAATTGTTGTTAAGGGCTGTAAAGATTTTACCCACATGTTGCAAAAGAGCCATATCTGTGGCATAGTTTTTACGAAAACCATATTGGTGCTCATATAGAATATAGTGTTGAAACCATATTGGTGCTCATATGGAATACAGTGTTGAAACCATATTGGTGCTCATATAGAATATAGTGTTGAAACCATATTGGTGCTCATATAGAATACAGTGTTGAAACCATATTGGTGCTCATATAGAATACAGTGTTGAAACCATATTGGTGCTCATATAGAATACAGTGTTGAAACCATATTGGTTGCCATATAGAATACAGTGTTGAAACCATATTGGTGCTCATATAGAATGCAGTGTTGAAACCATATTGGTGCTCATATAGAATACAGTGTTGAAACCATATTGGTGCTCATATAGAATACAGTGTTGAAACCATATTGGTGCTCATATAGAATACAGTGTTGAAACCATATTGGTGCTCATATAGAATACAGTGTTGAAACCATATTGGTGCTCATATAGAATACAGTGTTGAAACCATATTGGTGCTCATATAGAATACAGTGTTGAAACCATATTGGTGCTCATATAGAATACAGTGTTGAAACCATATTGGTGCTCATATAGAATGCAGTGTTGAAACCATATTGGTGCTCATATAGAATACAGTGTTGAAACCATATTGGTGCTCATATAGAATACAGTGTTGAAACCATATTGGTGCTCATGTAGAATACAGTGTTGAAACCATATTGGTGCTCATGTAGAATACAGTGTTGAAACCATATTGGTGCTCATATGGAATACAGTGTTGAAACCATATTGGTGCTCATGTAGAATACAGTGTTGAAACCATATTGGTGCTCATGTAGAATACAGTGTTGAAACCATATTGGTGCTCATATAGAATATAGTGTTGAAACCATATTGGTGCTCATATGGAATACAGTGTTGAAACCATATTGGTGCTCATATAGAATATAGTGTTGAAACCATATTGGTGCTCATATAGAATACAGTGTTGAAACCATATTGGTGCTCATATAGAATACAGTGTTGAAACCATATTGGTGCTCATATAGAATACAGTGTTGAAACCATATTGGTTGCCATATAGAATACAGTGTTGAAACCATATTGGTGCTCATATAGAATAGTGTTGAAACAATATTGGTGCTCATATAGAATACAGTGTTGAAACCATATTGGTGCTCATATAGAATACAGTGTTGAAACCATATTGGTGCTCATATAGAATGCAGTGTTGAAACCATATTGGTGCTCATATAGAATACAGTGTTGAAACCATATTGGTGCTCATATAGAATACAGTGTTGAAACCATATTGGTGCTCATGTAGAATACAGTGTTGAAACCATATTGGTGCTCATGTAGAATACAGTGTTGAAACCATATTGGTGCTCATATGGAATACAGTGTTGAAACCATATTGGTGCTCATATGGAATACAGTGTTGAAACCATATTGGTGCTCATATAGAATACAGTGTTGAAACCATATTGGTGCTCATGTAGAATACAGTGTTGAAACCATATTGGTGCTCATATAGAATACAGTGTTGAAACCATATTGGTGCTCATGTAGAATACAGTGTTGAAACCATATTGGTGCTCATATGGAATACAGTGTTGAAACCATATTGGTGCTCATATAGAATACAGTGTTGAAACCATATTGGTGCTCATATAGAATACAGTGTTGAAACCATATTGGTGCTCATATAGAATACAGTGTTGATTTAAATGTTTCAACATTCTCTTATACACCCATTTTTCTAGGATTTTAGAAAAACATGGTAGTACAGATAATGGGCGATAATTTGTAAAAGATCTTGGATCCCCAGATTTATAGAGGGGAATAACTTTGGCAATTTTCAAATCTTTAGGAACAATACCAGTTTGCATAGATTTGGTGAAGATATACATTAGAGGCTCAGTAATCGAGGAAGACACTGATTTCACCAAAGAGGCACCAATCTCATCATGACCTGCTAATGATATGTTAAAGTTACCAATTACCTCTATCACCTCCATTACAGTTGACATGATCATTAGAAATTATTCAATGCTCAATGTTGGATAGGGATTGTTAATCTTGGGGTGAAAAATAAACAGTGGACTCCATATATGTTCCACGCCCTAAACTAGCATTTTATCTTCCAAACTGTTGTGTTGGATCTGTTTGGGTTCCCTGACCTCCCTGATTGAGAGGTGACATTGACTTGACCTTCAGTAACCTCTGGATTTCGGCTCTTGCTCACAACTCTCGTGGTAGTCTCAAGTCTTAATAATAACTTCATTTTAGCCCCTATAGTTACATCATAATAATGAACTCAGGGAGGCTCAGTTAGGTGCAATTATTGTCTTTTTTCTTTTTGGAGGCTTCTGTCTCCTTTCTCATTTATATCTCCCCTCTATGTTGGTCAGCTCCTTTTTCCACATCCTCCTCTCCGCTCATGC
Source organism: Coregonus lavaretus (assembly GCF_964263955.1). NCBI lineage: Eukaryota > Metazoa > Chordata > Actinopteri > Salmoniformes > Salmonidae > Coregonus > Coregonus lavaretus. Next base: position 35,342,113 of record NC_139995.1, read on the forward strand.
TCCAGCGTGGATGCACTATCCTGTCCTCTCATCTAACTGGGGGATGGGGGAGTGTGCGTGGAGTGTACTTTAACTGTGAGGCTCGTGTCTGTACCAGCACAGTTGTCATTGAGGAACATACAGAGCCAGTGCACAGAGTCTGAAAGTGTCCTCAAGGCGCTGGGACAGTGCTCAGTAAGCCAGGACTTTGATCTCTCTCAGCCGCAGTGTGTCCTGCTCTGCTCTGCTCTCTCGCTCCTGATCTTATCCTCTCATCACTGATCTCTGCTGCTCAAGGTAAGCCACCTGATGTGGAGTCTTCTCTTCCCTTCATCTCGCAGGTTGCATCCTAAATGGCACCCTATTCCCTACATAGTGCATTACTTCTTACTAGTGCCCAAGCTATGGTCAAAAGTAGTGAACTATGTAGTGAATAGGGTGTCATCTTAGCTTTTCAGTAAGTAGAACAAGGACATTACTTATTTGTCATGTAGGCTCTTTCCATAGGGTCTGGTAATTCTCCAGCCAAACTTTAATTAGATAACTATGATATCCACAGAAATAATCTGTAACAGTCAAGAGCTCTGGTGGTCCTCTGGTGGGTTGTGTGTGTGATAGAGATTCTTATGACACTGTATTCATTTCTATGATTTATTTATGTATTTTCTCATGGTCCTGTAATGGATACACTACCGTTGTCCACCTAAAGGTCATGGACGAGCACGAGCACAACAACTCATCCTGGTACGAAGACAACTACACAGACTTCACCCTTGAGGGCCATGTGGACCAGGACAAGGCCTCGCAGCACATGGCGCTCTTCCTGCTGCTCTTCCTGGCCGGCCTGACTGACGCTCAACACTCTGGTGCTGTCATGAATCCCGCTTCCTGAGTCTGTTTCTGCCTGTGTTGCCTGTTTTCTGTCCTGGAGTCAGTTTCCTGAAGTTCCTGAACGCACCCTGTCTGGTTGCCGGGCGACGAAGCTAGGCGGGAGATCGCTCTATTACCTGCACCTGCATCTCATCAGCTATCTGCACACCTGGTCCTGATCATCACCTCTCCACTTCATAAGCTCTGACCTGACATCCATTCCCTGCCGGATCGTTAGACATGAACAGTATGTTGTGTCAGCGTATCAGCCTCAAAGTTACTAGAGTTAGTTTTGTTGTTTTGTACTTTTTGCTTGCCATGTACTTACCTTCGTTTACTCTGTCTACAGTCATTCTCCCGGAACATTCACCCCACCCCAGCATGGTCGTCGGTGGCTTCTGTAACATCATTGGATCTGCCTATTCACTCCCACCAACTCACCTCCGCTGCCCGCTCCGTCTCCTGGATTATTCTGCTTCCACATTTGAATCTGTAAATAAATACTCACCTTCGTTCTACTCACCTTGTCCTGGTCTGCTTCTGGGTTCTGCTTTAGAGAATCGTGACAGGTGCTGTGGGTCAACTGGCGCCTGCGCAGCAGCCGCAACGGCGTGCTCTTCTGCGTGCTCAACGTAGGCGTGTCGGACCTGCTGATGACAGTGGTGGTGCCATTCTTCATCCTGTAGGCCATGTTCGAGAACATGTGATTGTGTGGACACTTCCTGTGCCGCTTCACCAACCTCGTCTACGTCATCAACTTCTACAGCAGCTCCTTCTTCCATGGCCTACATGACAGTGGAGCGCTACCTGGTCGTGGTGCGCACCGGCCCCACGACCCTGGGGCCCCAAGCAGGCTAGGCTCAGAGGCCTTCTCTGTGGGTTCCTGTCGTATCGGGTGAATGCTGGCAATTATTGCTGATAAACAAAGGAGTCCGCTCATACTGAACCTTGATCATACGTTTATTCATATCACAAGCTTTCAGCATGAGTTACAGGTGACATGCCCACCCGGAGAGCGACGCCTCAGATTGCAATGGCCGCTCTGCCCTCTCCTTCGTTTTTCCCCCAGTATATATAATCTCCCCAAGATGTGGGTGGCTCCCTCTACTGTCCAATCCCCTGTCTACAACACACTTCCTGTCTGTTGTATGTGGCGTTACACTAAAACATTCCCTCCTGATACTAAAATCAACATTCTTTCAGTTCCACTTAAAAACCATTAACAAAGACATAATCCTAATACACTACATTTCCCCCCTTCGAGACTAACTAAAAGTCTCGAAAACAAACAGAATAGGATTATGACCAGTAACAATTTATCTTATTGAGTATCTTTAACATTAAACCAAAAACATTCTCCTCTAGAGTGTAAATACCTTTCTATGAAATATGAATAAATGTTTATGAAGTGTGAATACATTACTATGAAATATGAACAAATCTTTATGGAGTGTGAGAGCGAAAAACTGTCCGGCAACCTTCGTTCCAAATCCATCCATCAATCAAGACAGTAAAATTTTCTCACGGTCCCTCTGCCCCAGGCAACCACCTAGGTACTCCCAATGAATTCATGACTCTTTATAAATGCATTTGAAACTATGATGCAATTAAATACACATGAAAGCCCCAGCAAACAAAATACTATCCAAAAAATGTCCACACCAAGGCTGGTCAACCCATCGGACCCTATAGTGGACCTCTCCCTGCCTAGACTCCCTGTCCCTAAGCATTCACGAAATAAACAAAAACATCTAAGTTCCCCACATGTATTCAATAACATCAAATATCATTCTACAAAAATTAATACTTAAGAATATGACACAAATTATGTATTACACATGCAAATATGTCTATATTTCATTGCAGACACTGGAATGTAGTCCACTACACTTCATCTCCTCCGTAGTCTCGACTTCCAATGTATTGTTGATGATGGAATCGGAATCTTTCCACACCCTCCTTGTTCCATCTCCTCCAGTCATTGTCCTTTCATATTGTCCCTTCATATTGTCCTTGTTTGAGTATTTCAATCTCCACATATTCCCCCAAATGCTTCTGGAAGAAAAGAAAAGACCAAACAGTATCTTTTGCAAAACAACACTTTCAAATTAAACATCAATATCAACTAAGAATATAAAAATTATATATAAATGATGTATGAATCACTATAAATGATAGAATAATGAACTAGGATAATACGATTCATTCATACACTTCCCCCCTTTGATTCATAACATCATACTAAAATCACACCAATATTGAAAAAAATTTGAAAAAATGATGAAAACATCAAAAAGGATATTTATCCATTCAGTTCCACTTGTCCATCTTCATCCAGATCAGGAACAGTCAACAACGGCATCTGAGTGTTGTCTCCAGGCATCACTACTCCAACCTATCTCAATATCATAACTTTCTCAAAGGTCAGTAACAAATTACAAACATCACACACAGTGCTATCAAACCTGCTATTAAAATGTAATCCATCACTGCTCCTACTGGCCTAACTGATCTTGCAACCAAGTCTTCGCTGACCATCCAGCTCCTTCAGATCTACCAAATGCATCCCTTATATTCTTCAATGCATATATAACCCTGGTGATAATATCTGAACTATCTGGACTCAAAGTATAACTAATATTATCAATATGATCTTCCCAAATGTTACACCATACCATGGAAAAAGTCCCCCCTTCTCCCTTAGATTTATCCTTCAATGATAGGTTTGAAGACTATGACATGTCGCCATGTCTCTTTTCACCCTATTTCCAAACCTAGATTCAGATTTATCTGTGTCTGGTGCTACCCCTCTTTTAATGGTAGAAACCTCATATGGAAGCTTCAACGTTGACATGTAACAACATCCTGTCCATCCATAGGGTAAGAATATATACGCTTTATCACCACAAACCCTCCAAATATCTCTAAAATTCCCAATAGTCACATTGTCAGGCAAAAGTTAATCTTTCACCATCAAAGTCCTGCTCTTCTTACTACCTGGAACATAAAAAGTTACATTATATTTGTCATCTCTAATCTTATGTTCATGCTTATCCAAAGTCATCATATAATCATCACAATCTGATATTCCCATGAACATACCCTTTACATCATATGTTTTATTAGAACAAAAACAACTTTTAGCCCTCACTGCTTTCACCTCCAATGCTTCAGGGTTCGCTGTTACCTGATTTTCCTTACCGTCTAATAAATTCACATAGGGTAATTCATTTAACCAAGAACACCTAAACCTAGGCTTAAACAAATGGTTTGACAACGACATTACTTTATCTGTCAATGCTCGTTGCTGATACAACAGCCATGACAAAGCATAAGATTGACACGCACTCGATAGAGGTTGAGCGACCGTCTCTAAAATGGAACCCCACGTCTCTGGTGCTGGAATTCTCAACAGACATGGACCCTCAAGATTCCTCACTGATCTTAAAAAAAAAAAAAAATCTTACAGAATGAGTTAACTGCTGGAACCAAAGATTCCTACCTGCCCATCCATTTTTAATTTTCACAACAGAAGAATCAAACCCATCCATTTAGTTTCTCTCTTCCCTAACGAGCGGTACTGATCAGATACCTCTCCTTGTCTGTCATTAAAATCAAAGACCTCATCCTGTACCTCCATGATAGTATCCTTCACTATTTCAGATGAATCTATATTGTTCTCTACTACTATCTGCTCTCCTATTTTAACCCTATTCGTACTATCATTGACAGCACTCTCCATCCGTAACATAAACCCCTGAGTCCTTCTTGCTACCCCCTTTAATTTCAGAAAAGTTGTTGTCGGTGTCATACTTCCTACATTTGCTATTGCCATCGTATCATTAATCCCTTCCAAAGTTACCATTAAAGTAGTTGATTTAGTTGATGTATTAACACTCTTAACTACTTCTAGTGGGAAAGTTACCGATATCCTCTGTGTATTATCTACTGTTGGAGTGACTACTGTAATCTACTCCTCCTGAACTCCTTCGGTGACTGTGGAAGCTTCAACAGATTTCACATTTTCCATTATAAGCGTCACTTTACGAATTACATAGCCTTTTAACCAATAATTCTTAACCGGAACAAATTTTAATGCTTGCACTAGATAAGTACACATATATTCTCCCTGATCTTTCTCTGTAACATTACGCAAAATAAGTGAACAGTCACTCATAACCCTCTTCCACTTCATATTGTTGTACAAACTATACCTCCTTTGACTAGGTGCAACAGCTTCTACTCCTGGTCCTGATAACAATACTTCTTCTCCATAATTATCTCTCCATGTGGGAGGAACGTCCCCATCCTAACCCTAATAAGTATTTTTTCCCCTAAAATTGGTGCTGGAGCTATTGGTTCCCTTATAATCAAATGCGATATATTTATGGCTTTAATAACTATCAATGTTGAAAGAGTTAAATTGCTTCTCACTGTTGTTATAATAGACTGAAGTGTTGATGTCATTGTTGTTACTTCATCCATTTTCCCCAAAGCTTTGAACTCTTTGCTTGTACTTCCATCTATCACCACTAGTGTCACTTTTTCAACTCTCAGTCCTACCTCTTATCCCTGACTTTCAAACTTTTGATTATAAAAAATACACCCACAATTACCTTGATCTTCCTGCTGGGAATTGTAAATATAGATACTCAATCACCCTCAATCTTCTCTTATCATTCAGCAACGCATCTGCTCCTAACAGATCTAAACTCCTACCATATTTATCTTCCCATTAAACTCTAAAAATGTCCTTCACCATTGTTCTCTCTCTCTTACTACTAACTAACATTGAAACTTAGCTTACTGTCTTAGAGTTCCTTCAACCCTAGTTCTCCTAACTTTTTTTAATCTAATCTTTTCTCCTAACCTTTAAAAACCTTTTTCCACTGATTTATTCACAAAATCCCTTTACCACCAATTTTTAGAATATGTGATTGGGAAGTCCCCACCTGCTTCTGACTTCTTCACACACAGACTTGGCAAACGACTAAACACCTTTTAGCCTAGCCTGAAATCTCTTGGTGTAAGAATGTAACCCAGAATAACAGTCACCCCTTTTAACTTTATTTTCCAGACAGATTGTCTAATAGGCAGTCTAATAGATTATCATCCTTCCTATGATATTATCTTTTTAAGCCAATATGATTCCCAAAAACCCTACTTTTTAAAATCTTCGACCAGACAGCCGTCTAGTGTACATCTTATTGTACAGTTCAATTTACACAATGCATCTCTTCCCAACAATGCAATAGGTATATGTTCTAATATTAGTATGTCTATTTTAATTTCTCTTTGATTTTTATAGCAGAGCTCAATTGGTTCCTTAAGAGTAATTAGCTGTTTTACTACCTCAAATCCCTATCCTAATTAGTTAATTTTACATAGTGAGATGTTTAACCTCTTTAGGCTGAACACAGATAAAAGCTTTTCCACTATTCACTATCACTTCTCATAGTCCTTTGTTTTCACTTCAATTGTTAGATATTTTCTCTTCTTCTCTAATCGGTGCTATCAGCTGACACCCCCCTTCGTATCTTCTAGGCACTCTAGAATCCTTAGGGTTCACCTGGAGAACAGGTGATCTTCACTTGCTCCTTTATCTTCCTTAGAAATGTTCTCTGTTGTTTCCTCCTGGCGCATTGCAGTCACAGGTAAAGTAACCAACCTGTCCATAATTATAACACTCTTCTGAAAGTTGCTGGAAGTGTAGCTGAAATCTTCCTCCTCCTTCTAAGCCTTCTCGTCCTCTTCCTCTCCAATTCTGTGTCTGTCCAGAAACTGGCTGTGGATATGGATAACTGGTCCCGCCTTGGTGGCTGGTACAATTGCATTTGATATTGTTCAGTTGAAGCTGTAGCAGTGATTGTTGATTTGGTTCACTCTGATTCTTCAAAACCAAAGCTTCTCTTCTCCACCAGTTGTATGATTGAGTTTTCTGAGAGTTTCTTGATCCTGTTCTTTCTTGCTGTTGACATATCAGGATTCTTCAAAAGCTTATATTCTAAGTTCTGTCCTCGAAATATCATCTTCCATCATCTTCTTACTATTGGCCTTTCCTTGACCTCAATGTATTATTCTTCTCCTCCAATTCTTGGGATTATTTTCTCAGCAGGTTTTCTCCTTCTGTATCTTCTCTTCTTGAGTTGTTCATCCAGTTGTGTTACTTCTTCTAAACTAGTCGCTTTATCCAGGCATGATAAGCATCGGTCTATATCTTCTTCTATTTCTTCTGTGCCAGTCCTTGTAGGACAAACTCCTTTTGAATACACAGCACCTTTAGTCTCCTCTTTATCGCTGTCTTCATCTGAACTCGAATCTCTTGTATCCTTCTTTCCTCTCTTGCCAACTTCCTTCTGATCACAGAGTCATATCCACCCATGATCTCTTCTCAATCACTCTGATCTTCATCTTCATCTTCTTCAAGTTCCATCTTCCTTAACCTCACTCTTCTCTACCAGACATCTCATTTTCTTCCTTCTGGAGTTTTGGATTCATCTTCATTGTCGTTTCTGCTTGTCCTCTATCTATTATTCGTTCATCTTCATCTCTGATGCAATAATCCCCCTGCTGGAGGATCACTGGAAGCTGAGGATAAACATCCCTAAGCTCTACTTCCTTCTCATAAGGTGGGTGTCTTTTTGCTGAATCCGTATGTGAGAAAGGTGTACTAACTTCTGCCATTAGTTTTTCTGTCACCTTCTCTATACCTTTGTTTATCTTATCGCTGGAATCTTTTATCAGTTTTTGTTTGAGAATGAAGGGCAACTTTTGTTTCATTTGCCGGATAACCTAGCAATACTTTAGTTAAAGGATTACTATTTTGTACTATATCAACCGGTGTAATGACTTTCATAGCCTTGCTGTCCTTTCTCCCCATTGTAACTACTCTTTTATATTCCTTTATTGTGAATTATTTTATTTTAGACTATATAGCCTATGGCTTCCCCCCTTTAATTATTAATATAAACCTAAACAACAACAACAACAACAACAAAAAATCAATCAACCAAAATATGAATATGAACAAATTTAATTAAATGTTTTATTCAAAAACCATTTCTAATTAAAATAAAAAATCAATTAAAAAATCAATTAAAAATTATGAATAATTAAAACCAATTTTTATTTCTATATCCTATCTTACCAATTTATCAATTAGTGGTGGCTATCTTACCACAACCCATCAGGAAAGAAAATGCAAGTAGTCAACTTCAGACTACAATCCTAAAAACAAAGCCTCTAACCTTACCATCACTACAATTCCCATAAACCCCCTTGCTCTATAAGCACCTAATTATCTTAATTTTACAGAATAATGTCAGTCCTTGATTCCCAACACAATTCCAATCAAACCCAAGTGATGCCAGAGACTCTAAAATGCAATTTTTAATGAATCAGTATTTGCCAAGCCTATGTGAAATTGTCATAACATCAAATATCCTGTAGGGGAAGATTTTGTAACCAGACCAGTACCAAAACCTTTTTGACTTGATCCTCTGTCGCGTCACGTGACGTGTACGTCAGCACCCCCTCTCTTTCTCTCTCTCTCTCCTGTCGTATCGTCCTATTGCTCCTCTCATATGACAAAAGAACAGAGACACAGGAAAATATTTTAGTAGTTAATGCAATACTGAGTTACTTCAACCATATTCAATATTCCCCCACTCACATTCGCTCTAACTCAGGACTAAATAGATCGCTCAAAAACATTTTTATTTTATTTTAATCCGTCATTTAATTTAATTCATTATAATCCGTCAACATATATCTAATTTATAAATTCACTACATCCCAACAAATAGTTTCATTTTCAAACAACAGCCGCTTTAAACCTAGAAGATTCGTGTTAAAATCTCTCCTCTTTTTTCCCTCTTCTGTGTCTCTGTCTCCCCCTGCAGTGTAACAGATGTGTTGTAGTTTAGTAAAATCCCACGCATGCGCGATACATTCAAAAATACTTTTTCACCGTGGAAGGGAGTTTAACAGTCCTGCTGTACCTCCGTTTTCCCCTCATAGTCAACAACATTTAACAGCGCTCACAAAACATAGAACCTGAATTACACACACACACAAACATAATTTAAGAGGCTTTATCCCATCGCAGTGGACCTCTACGGTCACATGTTATCATGCAGCATATTAGCATTTAGCCTTAGCCTGTATGCACCATGTAGCATAAAAAACAATGTACCCGACATTGCGTCTTTAATTACTTTTTCCTTTTTCCTTATAACTTTAGGCTGCCGTGAGTATGGATATTTTATGAGAGGCTACTCCAGACAAATGCTTCGTCAACCACCAGCTGAGATGTAACATCAATAGAATTTATATTCCAAAACTCGTGTCCCCAGAACACACCTGAAACCCCTAACGCGTTACCAGGATTTCATGGCCCACCCTATGGTCGCCTCGTTTGTTCCGAGGGCTTATCAAATCCTGCAATGTCCTAACTTGTATACATATCCTGGCCCCGATTGTTCTTGACTTACTATTCAAGCAACACATCTCTATAGCAAATGTATAGGCTCTCTCCCGTTTTGCGCTGTTTTAAAAAATTTCATAATGATTAGCCAGACCCCCCGTTCTCAGCAATAACGCCACACGAGGCACATTTCGGTCCTAATGGTACATCCCTCCAGTGTACAATCACATAGCATCCAAACTAACAACTTCCAAAGCTGTGAGGAAAACTCACCCTTGTCTGGCCATGACTTCAGAACGAGTTAGCTTGGCGGCAACGAATGCAACAAAGAAGATTTGCAGACCAGCCCCACATTGGGCGCCATTTGTCGTATCGGGTGAATGCTGGCAATTATTGCTGATAAACAAAGGAGTCCGCTCATACTGAACCTTGATCATACGTTTATTCATATCACAAGCTTTCAGCATGAGTTACAGGTGACATGCCCACCCGGAGAGCGACGCCTCAGATTGCAATGGCCGCTCTGCCCTCTCCTTCGTTTTTCCCCCAGTATATATAATCTCCCCAAGATGTGGGTGGCTCCCTCTACTGTCCAATCCCCTGTCTACAACACACTTCCTGTCTGTTGTATGTGGCGTTACACTAAAACATTCCCTCTTGATACTAAAATCAACATTCTTTCAGTTCCACTTAAAAACCATTAACAAAGACATAATCCTAATACACTACATTCCTCTGGGTCCTGTCTGTGGTTTTAGGACTGCTGGATAATGCAAAGAACATAAATAGGACAGCACTGCTTGACATGCTTTTATTGCCGCACAAACGTTTCGGGTATGAGCCCTTCTTCAGCGTGCAAGGCAATGGCAATCAATGCCAACTGAACAATACCACAGAGGTGGGCATAATTATAAATTCACAGTCAGTATTGGCCCAATCAAGAGATCCCAGCAGAGAGAGCTGTGGTGGTAACATGAAAATCTAATAAAGATACTGTATATAGACACACAAAACAAATACATTATGATGTCATTACCTGCTGGATAACGCCCATGTGACGCTGCTGGAGTGGGACGAGCTGGGCTGCTACATCTATCCGCAGCACAATTTCGTGGACTGGTATGCTTCCCACACCTTCCTCTACCTTCCTCTACCTGATCTTCTAGTTCCTGGGCCCGGCGGCCATCATCATGACCTTTAACATGCTGAACCTGCGGGCGGTGTGGGCCAGCCCTGAGGGGCCGGTGCAGGGAAAGGAGTGGGGGGAGCTGTGGCTGGTTCTCCCTATTGTTTGTGCTGTGCTGGCTGCCCTTCCACATTGTCTTGCCGCTGCTGCTGGTGGACTAGCTGAACCCGAAGGTGCTGAGCTGCCAAACGGTGGTCCAGGCCCTGTCACTGTTCCACTGCCTGGCCAACCCCATCCTCTACAACTTCCTCAGTAGGAGTTTCTGTGGCAACCTCATCGCCGACTTGGCTCGCCACCTGCCCAGCGAGGCTGTCGCCAGGGGAAGGGACGAGAATCACGTCAACGTAAAGGGAGGGCAGCGGCCAATGAGAAGGCAAAGGAGTTGAGTGACGCCTGCACCAGCCAATCGGATGTGGAGTCTTAACCCATTGTTGAGCAGTAACAAAAACTAATGTGGTGTAATGTCCCTTTGCCATTCTTGATGTCTTTTCATTTCATGCCCAGTGGCATGACATTTCCAGGAACGGAATATCGTCCATGTCCTGTGTCCATAAACACTGATGTCGAGGAATGCAGAGACAGGCTTAAGCACAGATCAAGAGAGTGGTGACTAATTCTACATTTTGTAAAGTTTGATTTGATTATTGTCAAAATTACCTGTAAATTAATATTATTATTACCTTATTAGTCTTTTATTCAGATTGTTTTTTCTTACGTTGTTTTGTTGTAAAATCGTAAAACCTACTACTATAATCTCTTCAATAACACTATGGCCCTGTCTAGCTCAGTTGGTAAAATGGCGCTTGCAATGCCAGGGTTGTGGGTTCGATTCGCACGGGGTGCTAGTATGAAAAAATAAATAACGTATGCACTCACTAACTGTAAGTTGCTCTGGATAAGAGTGTCTGCTAAATGACTAAAATGTATATGAACAAGCTACTGAACATGAGCGATAAACCAGCTTCAGGATATGGATATATCAAATATCCAATTACTGTCCTCTTTACTCTGAAATGTTTGGTTGGTTATGGGTCACAACCTTCGTGTCTTCTTCATATATGAACAAACAAGTTATTAACCTCAAAATGAATGTCATGCTGCCCGTATATTTTTGTCACAACCACAATAAAAAAAAGATGACAACTCTTAACTGTCAATAGTTTTGGTACAGATCAGGTTGTCACTACCTGGCTATGCTGACATCTTTCTGCTCTGAGGAATCGGGTCGCATCCCAAGTGGCACCCTATTGCCCAAAAGTAGTGCACTACATTGGGAATAGGGTGCTATTTGGGACGAAACCAGGATTCATTAGCAGGTTTCTGTTGCTTGGCCTGAGCTGAAACTACAGAATTCTTGAATGATTATATTCTGCCTTCTCATGCTGCCTCCCCATGGCTGACACTGGAAATGAGTGTTTCAGGTTCACTTGTTCATTTACCACACACACACACACACACACACAACCTTGCATAGCAAAACACTATACATGTACAGAGACAGATCCATGCCTGAGCTTTCTTTAACCCTTCATGTCAATTCATTCAAATGACAAAATACCCAGAAACATATTATGAACTTTTTATTCTGTTGCTTTGTTGTATGGTGTTGTTTTCTATTTCCTTCTTTTTTTTTAAGCAGATAAAAGTTTCACATTAATATGAAATACCCCCAAATCTATAAATAAAACACCACAGGTTGGACAGTAATTGTATTGACAGCTAACTTGAATGAGCCATGAATCATGTACATGAGTAGAAAAACACTGCAAAAAAAAGAGAGAAGCTTACACAATTTACAGACACAAAGTCATTGGAGATTTTCATTTTCATTTTTTAAAAAAGACTAGCGGTATGATCATACTACAGTAGATTTGTAAGTCCCAATATTCAAGCAACATGTTCCTTGTGGTGTTATGATAGTCTCTAATGTGGCCACTAGCTAACTTTTCATTTTCAGCACAAGGCCAATGATTTATCTTACTAATTATCCTTTTGTACAGTTGGAATGATAATCGAATGACGTCTGTGACTTTTGGTTTTGAACCCCTTTTTCTTTTGGAGGTGGCAGTTCACCAAAACATTCCCAATATTTGCAATACATTCAATCAAACTGAAGGCATTTCATCTGTTCAGCTAAAATAGGACATAGAGCAACTGCACTAGTGGGTGTCTCTCTCTCTCTCTCTATTCTTTCATACGACTACACAGTATATCAATTTTTCTCATTTCTGAAACACACATTATGCACACACATTACAAGTCTACATCTTGGATCTCAAAGTGATGTCATGGAGATACAGTCATGTGAAAAAGTAAGTACACTCCCTGGAAAGTTGTCTTTTTTTGTACATATTTGGACAGATGGATATGTAATCTTCACTTCAACACTTTTGACAGATAAAGGTAACCTAATTTAACAAATTACACTGAAAGATTATACTTTGCAATCATTTATTAATAAAAAAACAACAGAAATGCAATTCTGCAATTTGCCCACTCTTCTTTACAGTACTACTTCAACTGTCATGTTCGAGGGCTTTCTTGCATGCACGGCCCGCTTCAAGTCCCCCCACAGCATTTCGACAGGATTGAGATCTGGGCTTTGACTCGGCCATTCCATAACCCTCCATTTCTTATTTCTGAGCCATTCTGTTGTAGCGTTGCTTGTGTGTTTTGGATCATTGTCCTGTTGCAAGATCCATGTTCGGTTCAGCTTCAGCTTTTTGACATATGGCCTCACATTCTCCTCAAGAATTATCTGGTACAATATGGAATTCATGGTTGACTCAATGATGGCAAGTTGGTCCTGAGGCAGCAAAGCAGCCCCAAACCATAATGCCACCGCCTCCATGCTTTACGGTTGGTATGAGGTTTTTCTGTTCAAAGGCAGTGTTTCGTTTTCACCAAACATGGCGTCTGGCATTGGGGCCAAACAACTACACCTTTGACTCATCTGTCCAGAGCACATTGTTCCAGTAGTTTTGGTCTTTACCCAGGTGTTGTCTGGCAAACGTCAGTCGTGTCATATTCTTTTTTGAGAGCAGAGGCTTCTTCCTTCCTGACCTCCCATGTAGGCCAAGTTTATGCAGTCTCTTTCTGACAGTTGACTCATGCACTTCAACATTGATTGTGGCAAGAGAGGCCTGTAGATCCCTTGATGTTACTCTGGGCTTCTTAGAGACTTCTATGAGCATCTTTCGCCCAGCTCTTGGGCTGAATTTGGTTGGACGACCTGGCCTACGTAGATTGCCATTGGTCTTGAATTTTCTCCATTTGTAGATGATCTGTCGGACAGTAGAATTATGTATTTCGAATTGCTTGGAAATGGATTTGTAACCCCTCCCAGACTCATAGGCATCAATAATCTTTCTTCTGAGGGCCTCGGATAGGTCGTTTGATCTTGGCATGCTGTGTTACCACACACCCATATTGTTAAGACCAAACCAGACCAAGTTTCTAATCTTTATGGAAGGCTGGACCCTCCCAAGTTACTCTCTAATGATTTTCACCTGTTTTGGTGCACCTGATTCAAATTTTTGCCATTTTATGTGATGGTAAAGGTAGCGGTGTACTAATATTTTCCGCATAAGGAAATTGCATTTTTGTTTATTTTAATTGCATAACATTTTCAAAGTAACATTTTTTTTGTGTGTGATTTGTTCAATTGGATTACCTTTATGAATTAATGTGGTTGGAATTTAGCTCAAATATCCATGTGTCCAAGGGGGTGTACTTACTTTTTCACATGACTGCCAAATAAAATAAATCACAAAATCTGTCACAGTTTTGAATCTCTCAACAGCTAAGAGTAACCCCTGTGTATTACAAACAAGAACCTACCATACAAACTTCAGAACATACAATAACATTCTTGAACATGAAGTACTTCTCAATATTGATGACTATGACAAGTAAAGTAATAATATCAATTTAATATATGTCTTTCTATACAATTATTATTTTGATCTAAATTCTTAAAATACAAATCCTATATCTGTCGGACAGTATTTATTTTGAATTTGACCTCAGCTGAGCAATGTTCAGTAACTAGCAATTGGTGTTGGTCTTGGCTCCACTGTTTAGTTTCTGTATGAGTAAGTACAATGCCATTCAGAGGATTCAATGAGCCCCCTCATACTCCTTTTATCATAATGTAGCATCTTCATAGATTTAGCTGCATTTTGAGTTAACCTGTTCCACTTCACGTCAACCTAACCATCGAAATGTTTATATTGAATTTTAAACTGACATTCTCTGCCACCGAGAACGGAAACCATCTTCCCGTTTTCATTTTGTAGTCTGTTATCATGGGATTCCAAGCACCTAGAGGTACAGTAGTGTGAGAAAGAGCGACAAATCCATTGTCTCACACTGGTAATTCAATTATTGCAGTTCTGTACCTCTGGTTCATTTTCCTCTCCCAGCCCTGTGGTTTGAGAGATGTGATTGGGCATGAACCCAAGTCAGCATACAGCACGGGCCACCATTTTGGCCCCAGCGCTTGTCATTACATTATCCCTTTGTCTTTCTGTCTGTGTGTTACTAAGGTGCCGTGCACGGGGGGGGTGGTGTAGCAGTAGCACAGCTTTTGGCAGGTCAAAGTTCCCACCTGGAAGAGTCGATCATCAGCTTCATAGTGGGGACAAGGTAGCCACTGAGTAGATTCTCTCACTCGCACACACACACACACACACAGAGCCAGGTAAGAGTGAACTCTGCCTTCTCGGTGGTGACAGTATTGGCTGCTTGTCCATTCAGTCCTTTTGGTCTGTGACTACATCCTGGTGTGACTTTATGAGTTCCTTTTTAGAGGACACTGTGAGCACACAGCCTCCCCCTTCAACTAGTGCCACCCTGGCATACATATGCTTACAAACACACATGCACCACCCACACAACCTCACACACACCAATATTCTAACACACACTGACACACACATCCACCCAAACAACACATACCCACCTCTCTCTCTTACACGCACACACACACACACAGAGACACACACAGTGTTCTCTAACCCCTGTCCCATTAAGACACTGCTCTTCTGGAGCTGCTGCGACTGAGGCTGCCGGCGCTGCTCTTGCGGGAAAGGCTGGGTGTTGTGGCAACCGAGAGGCTTGGTGTCGTGGCAACAGAGAGGCTTGGTGTCGTGGCAACCGAGGGGGCGGGCTCGTTGGGGCAGCCGTACTGCAGGAGGATGTCGGCACACTCCTGACTGCCAGCATAACGTGCGAACGTGAGGGCTGTCTGCCCCTGGGCGTCCCGACACCTCACATCACTGCCATACTGCGACCAGGGAGAGAGAGGGGGAGAATGAGAGAGGGCAATAAGATTCAGTTGAAATTCGTAGTGGATAAAAAAAACACATGTATAGCTGTTTTTGGTCAAGTGTCACTTCAGTGTGATTCCCACCCCACTACATTATGTAAGTTATTTCTGCCATTCTTTGACTGTAGTGGCATGACGTCATGATGCCTCAAACCCAGAATGGAAGACAAAAAAATGTAAAAGCAGGATGAAGAGATGAGGAGGGACGTTCTCTCACCCAGACCAGCAGCTGGGTCATGACCACGTCGCCGAGCTGGCAGGCGGCGTGCAGCGCGGAGCAAGGCAGCAGGGGGGAGCCCCCCAGGGGAGAGCTGGGGGAGGCAGCAGGGGGGTGTGGAGAGAGGTGACCCCCTGGGGGAAGGGGGGCATTGATGTCATCCTTGTTGCTGTGGGCCAGGAGGAGGAGCAGGCGGGGGAGGTCCCTCTCCATCACGGCCGCCAGAAGACTGGCTGAGAGTGTGTTGACCTCTAACCCCTGGCTGGGGGAGAGGGAGGGCAGGGCCAGCAGAGCCACAAACAACCTCTGCTCGTACTTGGCCCGGATCCATGACTCCCGCTCCTCTCTGGGACCAGACACACATGGTTACAGAGACACACAGACACAGTTACAGAGACACGGTTACCAAGGGAACAGAGAGTGTGAATACAGGCATGTGTATGTAGTCAGACATCTTCACATTTCCTATTTCTACTACTAGCTCTAACACTTCTGTCAATGCAACTGCCTCCTCTTCAACAACAACAACTACAACATCAACAACTACAACTAATACTGCAACTGCAGTCCAGCAACTTGCCACTTATTCACACATTATGTGTCCTATACTCTGTCCCTCAGTGTCTCTCTCCCCTGTCCCCCAGTCCTCACCGGGTGGCGTCGGGCGTGGGTTTTCGACGGCCCAGCGTGCGTCCCTCCCAGATGCTGTTGGCCAGGTGGTTGCCGATGGCGCCCAGCACCAGGGTGAGTTCTCTGGGCAGGTCGTCCAGGTCCAGAGAGCGGACACGGGACAGGTGGGTGCCCAGGTTCCTGTGGATCCCTGAACACTCAATGCAGATCAGAGCCCCCAAGTTCAGACTGGCCCACGTTGGGTCTGAAAGAGGAGTGACAGCAGGTCTGGGATCAGACTATATAATAGACTAAACCGTGTACAGTACAGTGCATGCATAGGATTAACAGAGAGGAAATACAGAGATGGGATTAGAGTACCGGTATTACAATACAGCTTTATTCTGGGTAGGATTTATATGGGAGAAAGAGTGGAAGGATATGGAGAACGGAGGGGGTTCCACCCACACTGAAAACCAAGCTCAATGACATCAGTAAGATGGATGACAAACCAAGAAAGCAGAAAAAGCAACAGAGCACGAAAGGAAAGAGAAAGAGAATAGAGAGATATTAAGAGAGCAGCACAGAGAGACACAACCATCCGTAATAAATGACTTACTAGGTGCTTCACAGTCCACACAGAGGCTGTTGCCCTTGGCGTTACGGATAGCCTGCAGTGCCACAGCTTCACTCTGGCTGTTCTTACGAGCCTGTGGAACACACGCACAATTAGTCTCCTCAGTAACGGCTGGTTTCCAACACAAACACTTTTTCCACAGTGTGTGTGTGTGCGTGCATGTATGCGTGTGTGTTTGTGTGTGTGTTTGTGTGTGTGTGCATGTGTGTTTGTGTGTCTTTGTGTGTGTCTGCGTGTACGTGTGTGTGTGTGTGTACGTGTGTGTGTGTGTGTGTGTGTACGTGTGTGTGTGTGTGTACGTGTGTGTGTGTGTGTCTGCGTGTACGTGTGTGTGTGTGTCTGCGTGTACGTGTGTGTGTGTGTACGTCTGCATCCTTGCCTTGTTCTTGCTGCTCTCACACAGCTGCAGGCTGGCCAGGATCTGGCTTTCGATGGCTGTCACCCAGGAGTCCCTCTCCTCCACACTCTGGGCCTCGAAGTGCCACGTCTGGCCCGTGCTCGACACGATCAGAAAGTCAAAGTTATCCTCGTCTGATAACAGAACACATATAGTACACAGGCTTGTATTAGAGACAGTCAAATCATGATAAATAGGGCCCTGAGTTTTTCCCTGACCATGCGACCTGACCAGGAAAACAACATTGGGTCCAATCACGTCACATGCAGGATAAACTTATGACAAAGTACCACACAGTGGGTTCAGAGGGTTACTTCCTCCATCACAATGATGATTGGTGGTGGATCTCCAAACAACAAGTACCTGCTAAGTAGACATCGGCATGCAATATTGCATTGCTGTCATGGTGGACAAATGAAGATGTATGGAGTATATGGAGAGAAATCTTTTAATGAATGGAGATACAGTAGGTGCTTTATCTTAGAGACAGGCTCAAGAGGCTGCTCAATAAAAGCAGACACAGTGACAGAAAAATTGACAAACAGAAAAGCAGACAGTCAGACAAGACAGACAGGATGAAAAGCATGGCTGACAGGCAGGCAGGCAGACAGACAGACAGAAACAGACAGACAAACAGGGCTGACAGACAGACAGACAGACAGACAGACAGACAGAGAGTTCCTCATTACCTGTCTTGTTTATGTTTCTTAAGCTACCAAAGCTTTTTAGTTTCCACATTTTGCGCTTTGCTACAGGGTAAGAGATTAGCAGATCAGACATCCCAGGGAAGCAGAGAGAGAGAGAGAGAGAATAAAGGAGCACAGGAGGAAATGAGAGGGAGAGACAATAGATCAAAGTGATAAAGGCTGATATTTTGGAGAGAATAAGTAGAAATTCTAGCAGCAGGGCAAAGACTGAGATGAGACTAAGCTTTTTCTTTATACATCTGTTCAGTATTGACCTCTTTCTGATTCACTCTCAAATGAAGTTTTTCCTCATCCAAAGTCTATACGGTGGCAGAATTTAATGTGCAGTGTTCAGATAGAAATGTAATGTGTAGAACAGATATGATTATCTGTCATGAGTAGGGATCATCTGATCTCACATACATTTTATTGAATATCATACATTTATATCTGCAATGTTCTGAATGTTTCACCTCACTAAACCCTGTATACACTGTGTTGGAAGCTTACCATCTGCTTGGCCAATGGCTATGTCTCCTTTCTGGTTCATGCTCTTCTTCCTGCGATGCTTCTTCCTGTCAACCATTGGGGAGGCGGGGCCTGTATCTTTAGAGGAGGAGGGGCTGGACACCCCCTCGATGGCAGAGTCTGCCACAGTCACACAACCACAGGAAATAAGTTTGTGCCATATGGTATAATAGTACAAAAATAACTCATATCCACAATGACTCAAATAAGATAAGTCCACAGAGGACCAGAGTGTTGTACGTACCCACGCTTTGGGCCTTGTTAGAGAGAGTAGAGGGGCAGCGCTGCACCCCTCTGTTCCCCCCAGGAGACAACCCTCCTCCCGCCCCCTCCTCTACTGGCAGGAGGGTACTACCACTACCAGGGACTTTGGTGGAGAGAGCATCACATTTCAAAGAGATATTACATAAAGACACTCATGACAATTCAGTGATCAAAGCAAATAATGTATAGATATTGTAATGTAGATCACAAAAAAAGTTGTCAAGTTATTATTTCTGTTCTATGACATACAGTGCCTTCGGAAAGTATTCAGACCCCTTGACTTTTTCTACATTTTGTTAAGTTACAGCCTTATTCTAAAATTGATTACACACAATATCCCACAATGACAAAGCAAAAACTGGTTTTTAGAAATGTTTGTTAATTTATAATAAATAAATAAAACTGAAATAATACATTTACATAAGTATTCAGACCCTTTACTCAGTACTTTTTGAAGCACCTTTGGCAGCGATTACAGCATCGAGTCTTCTTGGGTATGACGCTTGGCACACCTGTATTTGGGGAGTTTCTCCCATTCTTCTCTGCAGATCCTCTCAAGCGCTGTCAGGTTGGATGGGGAGCGTTGCTGCACAGCTATTTCCAGGTCTCTCCAGAGATGTTTGATCGGGTTCAAGTCCAGGTTTTGGCTGGGCCACTCAAGGACATTCAGAGACTTGTCCCAAAGCCACTTCTGCGTTGTCTTGGCTGTGTGCTTAGGGTCATTGTCCTGTTGGAAGGTGAACCTTCACCCCAGTCTGAGTTCCTGAGCACTCTGGAGCAGGTTTTCATCAAGGATCTCTCTGTAATTTCCTCCGTTCATCTTTGCCTCGTACCTGACTAGTCTCCCAGTCCCTGCCACTGAAAAACATCCCCACAGCATGATGCTGCCACCACCATGCTTAATGGGTATTGTGTGTAGATTGCTGAGGAAAATGTTTTATTTAATAAATTTTAGAATAAGGCAAAAATGTGGAAAAAGTCAAGGGGTCTGAATACTTTCCAAAGGCACTGTAAGTGCAATGAGAGAGATGGATGAAAGAAAGGTTTGAAAAATAATACGTTACAGGGAGAATGATGGCAAAACAATGAGACACCAAGATGGCTAGAGAGAGTATGCACTAGATTAGGTTCAGAGAGAAGGAGAAATAGAAGGGGAGAGAAAAAGGGATAAAGAGAGAGATTGGCTGTCCTTGTGGAGCCTAGGGATGTGCCGAGTGGTCGGACAAAACGAGTATCGTAACGGATATGGGCAATTTTCTAGATACGATTATAAGTGTTTTTTGTAATTATCCGTGATCGGAAAAAAAAGTAATTTTCAAATGCCAGCATGCATCTTTCTCATGCTAGTCAGTCATGTACAAGGTTCTACGTGGTCTAAATAACTCAACTGGCTGGCTGTAAAGAGAAGGGAGGGCTGTACGTTGATCCTGCTGCTCTGATTGGATAGAGTGAAATTGTATTTCTCCGTCCACTCCCTTCATAATTCCACCCAATCAGATTTCCTTGCATGTTTTCGGTCTGATCATTTAGATTGCTGCTGCCTGCTACTATAATAAATCACATGGCCAGGACGTTTGCTATCAAGCTATTAATGTGCATAATATCTAACAAGCGGGGCAAGAGTAGGGAAAAAATATGAAACACTGATGCGCATTCTGACTGAGTGACAGCAAACTTGGCTGCTCGCTGCAAGTTGAGGACACACACAAAGACACATTTTACATTTACATTTTAGTCATTTAACAGACACTTATCCAGAGTGACATTTTGTGCATACATTTTAATACTTTTTTCATACTGGTCCCCCATGGGAATCCAACCCACAACCCTGACGCTGCAAGCACCATGCTCTACCAACTGAGCTAAACGGGACTACACACACACACACCTCTTCCGCGTGTTGCTCCTAATCTGCAGCTTTTTTGCAGTGAGTATTTTGCCAACATCTATTTAGGCATATTAAAACACTTACGTTTTTTCCGATCACGAATATCCTCAGATCCGACTATCAACTGTAAATTTACAGATACAATTACAAATACGAGTATGGCCATGTCGGCACACCCCTATTTGAGCCCCTCTCACCCGCGCTGGCCCCGTCAGGCCCCTGGACATCTTTGACCATGCCGTTGAGGCCGGGCGGAGGGCCACAGGAAGGGACGGCACCAGCGCGGGGCGGGCGTTTCCCTGGCACCTTCACAGTCACCCTCAGCAGGTCCATCTCTTTCCCATGGGCGTTCTGCACGTAATCCTGCCAGGTCAGGGGGAAAGGCCAACCATTAAAGCAGATATTTCTAACATATATAGTGGCACTGTAGCATGGTCCAAACCCATTCTGAGATTCAATACAGTGTTCATCAGGTTCAGCAGGTTACACAAACTATAACACTGTAGCCAACTCTGAGATTCAATGGGATTCAATATCCAACCATACTCCAAAGTCTTTGTCATAGAGCCAGAGGTTTTTCCTGTCAGGTCATGTGGAAGCTCTATCATAAATGTATGTCCCTGATCAGCTCTTTATGTGTGTCATTACAAACAGCTGGAATATAGTGTAGCACTTTGTGTCAGTGCATTGACTCACGTTGACGCTGGAGTGATAGGAGAGCATGCCGTTGTTGGACAGCGTGACGTATTTCTTCTTCCATTCCTTGTTGATGGAGTTCCCACTGCGCTTCAGCAGGATACTCTGGTGGAGGGAGACAGGGATGAGGGATAGAGGAGAGGAGACCAGGATAAGACACATTCTTTATCTGTTCTTTATTATCCTTCGTCCTTATGCCAAAAGAGCCTAGCAGGCTTCCACAAAATCCTCCTCAACAAAATTCTCAAAGGTAAGTCAAATCCCTCTCCTAGCTCCATGATGTTAGTTCATTGTCTGTGGTGAGCTCCTATAGATTACTGTGAGTTCCTCTCTACAGAGGGGAGCATCCAGCTCCTACAGGATGTACTGTCTGTCACCTACCTGTTTGATGGGAATGGAGCGTCCACTGCCCAGGTCTCCTGTCTTACCGTCTGTACTCCTCCTCTCTGAGTCACTACCCCTACGGCCCTGCAGACATGGCACAAGACAAACAACAAGAATAAACAGGTAAAGAGAGAAAGAGAGAAAGAGAGAAAGAGAGAAAGAGAGAGAAAGAGAGAAAGAGAGAAAGAGAGAAAGAAAGAAAGAAAGAAAGAAAGAAAGAAAGAAAGAAAGAAAGAAAGAAAGAAAGAAAGAAAGAAAGAAAGAAAGAAAGAAAGAAAGAAAGAAAGAAAGAAAGAAAGAAAGAAAGAAAGAAAGAAAGAAAGAAAGAAAGAAAGAAAGAAAGAAAAGAAAGAAAGAAAGAAAGAAAGAAAGAAAGAAAGAAACCAGATGGACATCATGAAAATGATCGGAGGAAGTTCAGGAGTAAAACCAATCAAAATATAATTATTGTAGAATTTGACTGTGTCCATAAAATGTAAATAGTATGTATGGGCTGGAAGTAGAGGCCTAAGCGTTGTTGTTCACTAGTTTACTCCAATTGGGGAAGGGGTGGTGGGGTTGGAAAGTAATGAAGGGAAATATAATTTTAAAAAGGATGTGTGTGTATGGATGTATATATACAGTGAGGGAAAAAAGTATTTGATCCCCTGCTGATTTTGTACGTTTGCCCACTGACAAAGACATGATCGGTCTATAATTTTAATGGTAGGTTTATTTGAATAGTGCGAGACAGAAAAACAACAACAAAAATCCTGACAAACGCATGTGAAAAATGTTATAAATTGATTTGCATATTAATGAGGGAAATAAGTATTTGACACCCTCTCAATAAGAAAGATTTCTGGCTCCCAGGTGTCTTTTATACAGGTAATGAGCTGAGATTAGGAGCACACTCTTAAAGGGAGTATTCCTAATCTCAGTTTGTTACCTGTATAAAAAGACACCTGTCCACAGAAGCAATCAATCAGATTCCAAACTCTCCACCATGGCCAAGACCAAAAAGCTTTCCAAGGATGTCAGGGACAAGATTGTAGACCTACACAAGGCTGGAATGGGCTACAAGACCATCGCCAAGCAGCTTGGTGAGAAGGTGACAACAGTTGGTGCGATTATTCGCAAATGGAAGAAACACAAAATAACTGTCAATCTCCCTCGGCCTGGGGCTCCATGCAAGATCTCACCTCGTGGAGTTGCAATGATCATGAGAACGGTGAGGAATCAGCCCATAACTACACGGGAGGATCTTGTCAATGATCTCAAGGCAGCTGGGACCATAGTCACCAAGAAAACAATTGGTAACACACTACGCCGTGAAGGACTGAAATCATGCAGCACCCGCAAGGTCCCCCTGCTCAAGAAAGCACATATACAGGCCCGTCTGAAGTTTGCCAATGAACATCTGAATGATTTAGAGGAGAACTGGGTGAAAGTGTTGTGGTCAGATGAGACCAAAATCGAGCTCTTTGCCATCAACTCAACTCGCCGTGTTTGGAGGACGAGGAATGCTGCCTATGACCCCAAGAACACCATCCCCACCGTCAAACATGGAGGTGGGAGCATTAAGCTTTGGGGGTGTTTTTCTGCTAAGGGGACGGGACAACTTCACTGCATCAAAAGGACGATGGACGGGGAAATGTACCGTCAAATCTTGGGTGAGAACCTCCTTCCCTCAGCCAGGGCATTGAAAATGGGTTGTGGATGGGTATTCCAGCATGACAATGACCCAAAACACACGGCCAAGGCAACAAAGGAGTGGCTCAAGAAGAAGCACATTAAGGTCCTAGAGTGGCCTAGCCAGTCTCCAGACCTTAATCCCATAGAAAATCTGTGGAGGGAGCTGAAGGTTCGAGTTGCCAAATGTCAGCCTCGAAACCTTAATGACTTGTAGAAGATCTGCAAAGAGGAGTGGGACAAAATCCCTCCTGAGATGTGTGCAAACCTGGTGGCCAACTACAAGAAACATCTGACCTCTGTGATTGCCAACAAGGGTTTTGCCACCAAGTACTAAGTCATGTTTTGCAGAGGGGTCAAATACTTATTTCCCTCATTAAAATGCAAATCAATTCATAACATTTTTGTCATGCATTTTTCTGGATTTTGTTGTTGTTATTCTGTCTCTCACTGTTCAAATATACCTACCATTAAAATTATAGACTGATCATGTCTTTGTCAGTGGGCAAACGTACAAAATCAGCAGGGGATCAAATACTTTTTTCCCCTCACTGTATATATATATATATACAGTGGGGAGAACAAGTATTTGATACACTGCCGATTTTGCAGGTTTTCCTACTTACAAAGCATGTAGAGGTCTGTAATTTTTATCATAGGTACACTTCAACTGTGAGAGACGGATCTAAAACAAAAATCCAGAAAATCACATTGTATGATTTTTAAGTAATTAATTTGCATTTTATTGCATGACATAAGTATTTGATACATCAGAAAAGCAGAACTTAATATTTGGTACAGAAACCTTTGTTTGCAATTACAGAGATCATACGTTTTCTGTAGGTCTTGACCAGGTTTGCACACACTGCAGCAGGGATTTTGGCCCACTCCTCCATACAGACCTTCTCCAGATCCTTCAGGTTTCGGGGCTGTCGCTGGGCAATACGGACTTTCAGCTCCCTCCAAAGATTTTCTATTGGGTTCAGGTCTGGAGACTGGCTAGGCCACTCCAGGACCTTGAGATGCTTCTTACGGAGCCACTCCTTAGTTGCCCTGGCTGTGTGTTTTGGGTCGTTGTCATGCTGGAAGACCCAGCCACGACCCATCTTCAATGCTCTTACTGAGGGAAGGAGGTTGTTGGCCAAGATCTCGCGATACATGGCCCCATCCATCCTCCCCTCAATACGGTGCAGTCGTCCTGTCCCCTTTGCAGAAAAGCATCCCCAAAGAATGATGTTTCCACCTCCATGCTTCACGGTTGGGATGGTGTTCTTGGGGTTGTACTCATCCTTCTTCTTCCACCAAACACGGCGAGTGGAGTTTAGACCAAAAAGCTATATTTTTGTCTCATCAGACCACATGACCTTCTCCCATTCCTCCTCTGGATCATCCAGATGGTCATTTGCAAACTTCAGATGGGCCTGGACATGCGCTGGCTTGAGCAGGGGAACCTTGCGTGCGCTGCAGGATTTTAATCCATGACGGCGTAGTGTGTTACTAATGGTTTTCTTTGAGACTGTGGTCCCAGCTCTCTTCAGGTCATTGACCAGGTCCTGCCGTGTAGTTCTGGGCTGATCCCTCACCTTCCTCATGATCATTGATGCCCCACGAGGTGAGATCTTGCATGGAGCCCCAGACCGAGGGTGATTGACCGTCATCTTGAACTTCTTCCATTTTCTAATAATTGCGCCAACAGTTGTTGCCTTCTCACCAAGCTGCTTGCCTATTGTCCTGTAGCCCATCCCAGCCTTGTGGAGGTCTACAATTTTATCCCTGATGTCCTTACACAGCTCTCTGGTCTTGGCCATTGTGGAGAGGTTGGAGTCTGTTTGATTGAGTGTGTGGACAGGTGTCTTTTATACAGGTAACGAGTTCAAACAGGTGCAGTTAATAAAGGTAATGAGTGGAGAACAGGAGGGCTTCTTAAAGAAAAACTAACAGGTCTGTGAGAGCCGGAATTCTTACTGGTTGGTAGGTGATCAAATACTTATGTCATGCAATAAAATGCAAATGAATTACTTAAAAATCATACAATGTGATTTTCTGGATTTTTGTTTTAGATTCCGTCTCTCACAGTTGAAGTGTACCTATGATAAAAATTACAGACCTCTACATGCTTTGCAAGTAGGAAAACCTGCAAAATCGGCAGTGTATCAAATACTTGTTCTCCCCACTGTATATATACACATACATACAGTGAGGTCAGACAAGCTCATATGTAAAAAAAAATATATATATTGATTAAAGAAAATAGAGGTGTAGATAATAGTATTAAATCAATTTGTGAGAATGATTTATGCCTGTTTGAGTAGAAAGTGTACTCTTTTGCTTTAGGATTATATGCTTGCCAAGCATCAATGAGGTGAGGTTGTCATTAAAAAATCATGGTAAACACTATTATTGCACACAGAGTGAGTCCATGGAATTTATTATGTGACTTGTTAAGCACAGTTTTACTCCTGAACTTGTTTAGGCTTGCCATAACAAAGGGGTTGAATACTTTTTGACTCAAGACATTTCAGCTTTTCTTTTTTTAAATTAATTTGTAAACATTTCTAAAAACATAATTCCACTTTGAAATTATGGGGTATTGTGTGTAGGCCAGTGACAAAAAAATCCCAATTTAATATATTTTAAATTCAGGCTGTAAAAACAACATTTGGAAAAATCAAGGGGTGTGAATGTTTATTGCATATATTCTGTCTGAATTGCAATTGTATTTGAAGCGGGCCCTCAAGTGCTGGCCTATGCAAGCAATCATTCTGACAATTATATCATGGAGTCAAAACTTGATTTTGGAAAGAAGGCCAAAATTGAATACCACAACTATAATACAGTGAGGGAAAAAAGTATTTGATCCCCTGCTGATTTTGTACGTTTGCCCACTGACAAAAAAATGATCAGTCTATAATTTTAATGGTAGGTTTATTTGAACAGTGTGAGACAGAATAACAACAAAAAAATCCAGAAAAACGCATGTCAAAAATGTTATAAATTGATTTGCATTTTAATGAGGGAAATAAGTATTTGACCCCCTCTCAATCAGAAAGATTTCTGGCTCCCAGGTGTCTTTTATACAGGTAACGAGCTGAGATTAGGAGCACACTCTTAAAGGGAGTGCTCCTAATCTCAGTTTGTTACCTGTATAAAAGACACCTGTCCACAGAAGCAATCAATCAACCAGATTCCAAACTCTCCACCATAGCCAAGACCAAAGAGCTCTCCAAGGATGTCAGGGACAAGATTGTAGACCTACACAAGGCTGGAATGGGCTACAAGACCATCGCCAAGCAGCTTGGTGAGAAGGTGACAACAGTTGGTGCGATTATTCGCAAATGGAAGAAACACAAAAGAACTGTCAATCTCCCTCGGCCTGGGGCTCCATGCAAGATCTCACCTCGTGGAGTTGCAATGATCATGAGAACGGTGAGGAATCAGCCCAAAACTACATGGGAGGATCTTGTCAATGATCTCAAGGCAGCTGGGACCATAGTCACCAAGAAAACAATTGGTAACACACTACGCCGTGAAGGACTGAAATCCTGCAGCGCCCGCAAGGTCCCCCTGCTCAAGAAAGCACATATACATGCCCGTCTGAAGTTTGCCAATGAACATCTGAATGATTCAGAGGAGAACTGGGTGAAAGTGTTGTGGTCGGATGAGACCAAAATTGAACTCTTTGGCATCAACTCAACTTGCCGTGTTTGGAGGAGGAGGAATGCTGCCTATGACCCCAAGAACACCATCCCCACCATACATGGAGGTGGAAACATTATGCTTTGGGGGTGTTTTTCTGCTAAGGGGACAGGACAACTTCACCGCATCAAAGGGACGATGGACAGGGCCATGTACCGTCAAATCTTGGGTGAGAACCTCCTTCCCTCAGCCAGGGCATTGAAAATGGGTTGTGGATGGGTATTCCAGCATGACAATGACCCAAAACACACGGCCAAGGCAACAAAGGAGTGGCTCAAGAAGAAGCACATTATCCTGCAGCACGCAAGGTCCCCCTGCGCACGCAAGGTCCCCCAGCGCACGCAAGGTCCCCCTGCTCAAGCCAGCGCATGTCCAGGCCCGTCTGAAGTTTGCCAATGACCATCTGGATGATCCAGAGGAGGAATGGGAGAAGGTCATGTGGTCTGATGAGACAAAAATAGAGCTTTTTGGTCTAAACTCCACTCGCCGTGTTTGGAGGAAGAAGAAGGATGAGTACAACCCCAAGAACACCATCCCAACCGTGAAGCATGGAGGTGGAAACATCATTCTTTGGGGATGCTTTTCTGCAAAGGGGACAGGACGACTGCACCGTATTGAGGGGAGGATGGATGGGGCCAAGTATCGCGAGATCTTGGCCAACAACCTCCATCCCTCAATAAGAGCATTGAAGATGGGTCATGGCTGGGTCTTCCAGCATGACAACGACCCAAAACACACAGCCAGGGCAACTAAGGAGTGGCTCCGTAAGAAGCATCTCAAGGTCCTGGAGTGGCCTAGCCAGTCTCCAGACCTCAACCCAATAGAACATCTTTGGAGGGAGCTGAAAGTCTAATAATACAATGTGATTTTCTGGATTTTTGATTTAGATTCCGTCTCTCACAGTTGAAGTGTACCTATGACAAAAATTACAGACCTCTACATGCTTTGTAAGTAGGAAAACCTGCAAAATCGGCAGTGTATCAAATATTTGTTCTCTCCACTGTATATATGTATGTATGTATATATATGTGTGTGTATGTGTGTGTATGTATGTGTATATGTGTATGTATGTATATACAGTGAGGGAAAAAAGTATTTGATCCCCTGCTGATTTTGTACGTTTGCCCACTGACAAAGAAATGATCAGTCTATAATTTTAATGGTAGGTATATTTGAACAGTGAGAGACAGAATAACAACAATAAAAAATGTTATACATTGATTTGCATTTTAATGAGGGAAATAAGTATATGACCCCTCTGCAAAACATGACTTAGTACTTGGTGGCAAAACCCTTGTTGTCAATCACAGAGGCCAGACGTTTCTTGTAGTTGGCCACCAGGTTTGCACACATCTCAGGAGGGATTTTGTCCCACTCCTCTTTGCAGATCTTCTCCAAGTCATTAAGGTTTCGAGGCTGACGTTTGGCAACTCGAACCTTCAGCTCCCTCCTCAGATTTTCTATGGGATTAAGGTCTGGAGACTGGCTAGGCCACTCTAGGACCTTAATGTGCTTCTTCTTGAGCCACTCCTTTGTTGCCTTGGCCGTGTGTTTTGGGTCATTGTCATGCTGGAATACCCATCCACGACCCATTTTCAATGCCCTGGCTGAGGGAAGGAGGTTCTCACCCAAGATTTGACGGTGCATGGCCCCGTCCATCGTCCCTTTGATGCGGTGAAGTTGTCCTGTCTCCTTAGCAGAAAAACACCCCCAAAGCATAATGTTTCCACCTCCATGTTTGACGGTGGGGATGGTGTTCTTGGGGTCATAGGCAGCATTCCTCCTCCTCCAAACACGGCGAGTTGAGTTGATGCCAAAGAGCTCGATTTTGGTCTCATCTGACCACAACACTTTCACCCAGTTCTCCTCTGAATCATTCAGATGTTCATTGGCAAACTTCAGACGGGCCTGTATATGTGCTTTCTTGAGCAGGGGGACCTTGCGGGGCTGCAGGATTTCAGTCCTTCACGGCGTAGTGTGTTACCAATTGTTTTTTTGGTGACTATGGTCCCAGCTGCCTTGAGATCATTGACAAGATTCTCTGTGTAGTTCTGGGCTGATTCCTCACCGTTCTCATGATCATTGCAACTCCACAAGGTGAGATCTTGCATGGAGCCCCAGGCCGAGGCAGATTGACAGTTCTTTTGTGTTTCTTCCATTTGTGAATAATCGCACCAACTGTTGTCACCTTCTCACCAAGCTGCTTGGCGATGGTCTTGTAGCCCATTCCAGCCTTGTGTAGGTCTACAATCTTGTCCCTGACATCCTTGGAGAGCTCTTTGGTCTTGGCCATGGTGGAGAGTTTGGAATCTGATTGATTGATTGCTTCTGTGGACAGGTGTCTTTTATACAGGTAACAAGCTGAGATTAGGAGCACTCCCTTTAAAAGTGTGCTCCTAATCTCAGCTCGTTACCTGTATAAAAGACACCTGGGAGCCAGAAATCTTTCTGACTGAAAGGGGGTCAAATACTTATTTCCCTCATTAAAATGCAAATCAATTTATAACATTCTTGACATGCGTTTTTCTGGATTTTTTTGTTGTTATTCTGTCTCTCACTGTTCAAATAAACCTACCATTAAAATGATAGACTGATAATTTCTTTGTCAGTGGGCAAACTTACAAAATCAGCAGGGGATCAAATACTTTTTTCCCTCACTGTATATATATATATATATATATATATATATATATATATATATATATATATTTGCGAGAAAAAAACCATATGGAGGATTGGAAGTGATGCAGACAATTGCATTGATGGAAGTTACAATCTATCTGAAATATTAAAGCTGATCTACCCCCTAAGAAAAAAAAAGAAAAAAAGAAAGAAAGAAAGAGAGAGAGAGAACTATTATACAGACTGAGAGTGAAGGAAAAGGCACAAGAGATGGACTATAATCCATGAACAGAGCTAAGAAGATTACATTTCAAAGAAAGCACAGGGGACCTTATGGATGGGTCAATGAGGAAACTAAGTCAGTAAAAGTGTGTGTGTGTGGTTGGTTGGTATGTTACCGTGAAGCGGGAGCCGGTGCGTCGCCGGTTGGCACTGCGGACAGACCCTGGGGTGGCGTTGCCCAGCCTCTCCCCCCCTGCTGCCCCACCAATCTCCTTATGACTGATCACTGGGGTGGAGGGTAGGGAGGATGAGTAGTCACTGCTCTGACCACCGTTACTGGCCTGAGAGAGAGACACACAGAGAGCGAGAGAAACAAAAACAAAGAAACAGAAAGTGCCAGACAGCAAAAAGGAGAAAAGAGAGAGATTACATAGAGCAAAGAAAGACAGCTGAATATGTGGAAAAATCGGGTCCAAAAATCTGGTCAAACAGTACCATCCTATTAATTTGGACCAGTGTCTTATCTCCAGTATGAAGGACTAGAGGCCAGAGTTGCTGCTGTACCTGCCCAGGGAAGACTCCTGACACTGGGGTAGAGCCTTCAGAGTGACTGGGGGAGTTGGGCAGGGATTTACAGGAGGCCAGTTGAGCTGCCTGCTTCTTCACTGCCATGATCTTCTGGGCAGCTGTGGTAAGTAGAGAGAGGACAAATACAAACATTACTCTCCTTAGACAGTCATCTTTCTAGATGCCGCTATAGATGAATTTCAAATTGGTTTATTGATTCAAATTCCAGCTACATTGTACTGAAACAACAGAACAAGGAGCAGTGTGTGTGTTTGTGTGTGTGTGTGTGTCCTCACCCTCGGTGAAGACGCGGTTGACATTGAGGCCGTAGGTAGCGCATGTCTCGTAGTAGGTACAGCGCCTCACGTCTGAACACAGCTGTCTAGCCCTGGCATCCTCTATCACCCGAGGGTTGGTGCTGGTGATTTTATCTGGAGGAAGGAGGAACTACATCAACTACATCCCATTGAAAACCTTAATAAACCTTTATAAACACATACAGATGCTATCTTTAGTATAATATAGAGCAGGGTTTCTTAAACTATGGGTCGGGACCCAAAGTGGGCCCTGGACATGTGAGAGGTGGGCATCAAGTTATGAGAATGCATCTATAGGACAATTTGGGTCACGGGAGGACAGTCGATTTCTCATTTGGGTCTCAAGCTGAAAAAGTTTGCACACCCCTGTCATAGAGAGTGGGTATGGGTGGGGTCTTACCCTGGGTTCCCACCACTATGAAGGGGATCTCAGCGATGTTACGGTGGATGCCAAGCTCGCTGTAGTTCCTGTACACTTCCTGGAAACTGGCCTCGTTCTCCAGACTGAAGACCAGGATGACCCCATCCACCCAGCTAGCCATCTGGAGAGGAGGGGAGAGTAGGGTGGGGTAGGGGAGAGGAGGGGAGGTGGGGGGACGGAAGAGGAGACAAATGGGGAGAGAATAAGTGAAAGAGAGAATTGTCAGAGGAGAACATAAAAATAACAGGTGAGAAGAGTTAAACAGTCCAACATATTCATTCATATCACTGTGTCAGAGTGAACCCCTGTCAACTCCATGTGCTTTAAGGGGGACTCACTACTCATCAGTCTGTAGTCAGTAAAGCCTCCACCTACCTGTGCATCCGGGGGTCCTGTCTCCTCCCTGATCAGCAAAATGTGACTGTTGCCTTCAACAAGTACTTCCTTCTTATACCTGCCCCCTGAGAGAGAGAGAGAAATAAAGAAAGAAAGAAAGAAAGAAAGAAAGAAAGAAAGAAAGAAAGAAAGAAAGAAAGAAAGAAAGAAAGAAAGAAAGAAAGAAAGAAAGAAAGAAAGAAAGAAAGAAAGAAAGAAAGAAAGAAAGAAAGAAAGAAAGAAAGAAAGAAAGAAAGAAAGAAAGAAAGAAAGAAAGAAAGAAAGAAAGAAAGAAAGAAAGAAAGAAAGAAAGAAAGAAAGAAAGAAAGAAAGAAAGAAGAAAAGAAAGAAAAGAAAGAAAGTGATACAGTAGTATTTTCTATACAGGAATGCCTTAAGGCTTAAGTACACGGTATGATGTCAAACCAGTGTTCATTTCGTCAACGAAAATAGTGACAAAGATATTAGTCAAACACCTATTTTTCCCGTGGCAATTGACGAGACTATAACTGACTAAATAGACCCAGAAAAAAATATTTTTCATTTCGGTTTGATGAAAACGGGACGAAATTATCTCTGTGACTAAAATCTGACTAGTAAGTGGACTGGACAAGAATTTTTGGAGAGATTGAGAGCTTTTCAGTGTTATTTGTTTGGTCCCATCAAAAGCATACATGACATAATTGTAAGGCTTTCTCATTGCAATGTTGGAATGCTGTTATTAGTGGAAAATAAATACCATGTCCAGGTCATTCACGAGTCACCTCTCTGCCCAGCAACCTTTTTCCAATTTGGCGGCAACAAATCATTGATGCAAATAAGGCACACGCCTTGGCTACTCTCCCGGTGGTAAAGCTCCCGGTAGAAAAGGGGGCAATGAGTGGGCCTCCCGAGTGGCGCAGCGGTCTAAGGCATCACTACAGATCAGGGGTTCGATCCCAGGCTGTGTTGCTGCCGGCCGCGACCGGGAGACCCATGAGGCTGCTCACAATTGGCCCAGCGTCGTCCAGGTTAGGGGAGTGTTTGGCCGGCTGGGATGTCCCTGTCCCATTGCGCTCTAGCGCCTCCTTGTGGCGGCCGGGCGCATGCACGCTGGCTTCGGTGGCCAGCTGTACAGTGTTTCCTCCGACACATTGGTGCGGCTGGCTTCCGGTTAAGCGAGCAGTGTGTCAAGAAGCAGTGCGGCTTGGGGGGGGCGTGTTTCGGAGGACGCATGGCTCTCGACCTTCGCCTTTCCTGAGTCCGTACAGGAGTTGCAACGATGGGACAAGACTGTAACTACCAATTGGATATCACGAAATTGGGGAGAAACAAGACCGAATGCAACGTCTCAATTTACAAGACTACACCCATTTCCTATTCCAGCGGTATGACAACAGCAATGACAACAACATCACTCTCACCAGACGGAGCTCTTGGACGGTTCCACTGAAAAAGGGGTAAAAAGCACCAAAGAATAAAAAACAAAGGGGCAATGTTTGGAGCCACTTTATTATCGTGTTGATTCAAACAAGACCGAATGCAACGTCTCAATTTACATTTGAGTCATTTAGCAGATGCTCTTATCCAGAGCGACTTACAGTAAGTACATTCATCTTAATATAGCTAGGTGGAAGACAGTGTTTGCACCCACAAGCTGATGCGGAAAAATACTACCAACCTCAAGAGACATCTGAAAGTGCATCATCTCAATATATACGCTCAGGTAATAACAGATTGGTAATGCTAGCTAGTTAGTTTGCAGCAACCTATCAGACCACTACTTATGACAGAACTTTGATTATAATATAGCTGCAGTATGTCAAGGGGTGTTCTTCTGCTAAATTTGGCTGTTGGGAAGAGAATCATGCGATAGGATGTTATGCAGAACAATATGTTGGTAGGACAAGGCTAAGTATGTTTGTGCACATGGAAGTCAGTGATTTATGTTTACTATAGGTTAATGATGCAAAATAAATGCATTTATAGTTGACTAAAATGGCCCACTGTTTTTGTCATTTTGACAATAACCAGACTAAATCATTATTCAAATGACAAAACTTTGACTAAAACGTAATGATATTTTAGTCAAAATGACTAAGACAAGACTAAATCTAAAAAAAGAGTGCCAAAATTAACGCTGTGTCAAACTCACCTTCTGGGTTCTCCATGGGCTGGTAGCTCCCGCTCATGTGTCTGTGGACCAGGGCTGACTTCCCACTGCGGAGACCTCCCAACACCCCCTGGACACATACACAGAAGGATATGTTTACCCCACTCTTTCTAATATAGTGACATGTTTAATCATACTCTACAACAGCTACTTCTATTTACTACTATTATCATCAACAGTATTCCATTATACACTATCACTGTCGTTGTCTCTGTTGAAGCAGAAACAAGACTACACCCATTTCCTATTCCAGCGGTATGACAACAGCAATGACAACAACATCACTCTCACCAGACGGAGCTCTTGGACGGTTCGACTGAAGGTCCATTCTTGACTATTAGCGCACGCCGCTGTGGACACAGAGAGAGAGAGAGAGAGAGAGAGAGAGAGAGAGAGAAGAGAGAGAGAGAGAGAGAGAGAGAGATGAGAGAGAGAGAGGAGAGAGTGAGA
Organism: Coregonus lavaretus; assembly: GCF_964263955.1. Lineage (NCBI taxonomy): Eukaryota > Metazoa > Chordata > Actinopteri > Salmoniformes > Salmonidae > Coregonus > Coregonus lavaretus. The sequence goes on from NC_139995.1 coordinate 35,376,701, forward strand.
GAGAGAGAGAGAGAGAGAGAGAGAGAGAGAGAGAGAGAGAGAGAGAGAGAGAGAGAGAGAGAGAGAGAGAGAGAGAGAGAGAGAGAGAGAGAGAGAGAGAGAGAGAGAGAGAGGGAGACTGATTAAAACATAAGGTCAATGTCGTGATCACGTGTTCCCTCTCCCTTTCTGCCTCCTGTCTACAGCCTGCTTAGAACAGGGGAAACTTTCAAAGTCACCGGCCGTCTCGCTCTACAGCACTCTGAAGCTGTGAGGAATGCCGTGCCGCGCCATACGCACCCTGTCACAGGTCCAGATGGCACAGACTACAGTGTTAGGTGAGGAAGGGGGGAAGGGAAGACGGAGAGAGGGAGCAAGTGAATGAGGTAGAGCCGCGAAGGACGAGTGCAAATTAATTGCACAGGCTCAGTAGTGAGGCTCAAGTTCATTAGCAGCTCTGTGGACGGAGGCAGAGCGAGCGTGCCAGTGTGTGTGTGGTTGTGTGTGTGCGCGTGTTTGTGTACACGTGTGTGTACGTATGTGTGCCTGAGCGTGTATGTGAGATGATTACCAAACATTCTCCATTAGTTTTATTCATCCAAAAGTTTTATTCATCCAAAACACAAGCCTCAGTAGATTTCACCATCATTTTGATGCAGCGCAGAAAGCTGAAAAATGAGGTGTAGAGAGAGAGAGAACATTTCTGTGTCCACAGTGGAATGAGAACTTGGATGTCCTCCGAGCATCATAATTACTGGGTAAATGTTATTTCACTGCATCACCCAGAGGTGTTCAATAATATCTGAAAAGCACAGACAGGGGTCCTCACAACAGGTAACTGCCAATGAGTAGAGACTTGTATTGAAGTCACATAATTTTCTATCTATATACTTACGCAATAGCCATCACACAGAAAAGAGGGAGGTGGAGATTCATGGAGGACACCCTATGCTCACATGGGGGCCAAGAGGATCAAGTCAAGTCACACTACTGCATAGCAGAGAAGAAGAGGACTAGTAGGTCCTGTAAGATCCTGAAAGTGGATGCCAATCCCATTCCTCATCATGACAGAGTCAATCAATAACATTTACATTTTACATTTTTGTCATTCAGCAAGACACTCTTATCCAGAGTGACTTACAGTAGTGAGTGCATACATTTTCATACTTTTTTGTAATGGTCCCCCGTGGGAATTGAACCCACAACCCTGGCATTGCAAGCGCCATGCTCTACCAACTGAGCCACACAGGACCTAAGAGTGCATTTGCTCAGATGTTGGCCTGAAGACTAATGGGAATACAATATGCAGTAGAGCACACATAGAATAAATGTGAAATTCCTTTACAAGGTTTTGTGTGCATCTCAAATGGCACCCTATTCCCTATATAGTGCACTACTTTTGACCAGAGCCCTATGGTCCCTGGTCAAAAGTTGTGCACTATACAAGGAATAGGGTGCCATTTGGGACCCTAAACAACACAGGGTTAGACTGCAAGGGGAGAGAGGGGGAGAAGAAAACTCCACCTAACTATACTGAACAAAAATATAAAAGCAACATGTAAAGTGTTGGTCCCATGTTTCATGAGCTGAAATAATTTTCCAAAGGCACAAAAAGCTTATTTCTCTCAAATGTTGTGCACAAATGTCTTTACATCCCTGTTGGTGAGCATTTCTCCTTTGCCAAGATAAACCATCCACCTGACAGGTGTGGCATATCAAGAAGCCGATTAAACAGAATGATCATTACACAGGTGCACCTTGTGCTGGGGGCAATAAAAGGCCACTCTAAAATGTGCAGTTTGGTCACACAACACAATGCCACAGATGTCTCAAGTTTTGAGGAAGTGTGCAATTGGCACGCTGACTGCAGGAATGTCCACCGTTGTGAACAGAGTGCCCCATGGTGGTGGTGGGGTTATGGTATGGGCAGGCATAAGCTACGGACAACGAACACAATTGCATTTTATCGATGAAAATGTATCGATACCGTGACGAGATCCTGAGGCCCATTGTCGTGCCATTCATCCGCCGCCATCAACTCATGTTTCAGCATGATAATGCACGGCCCCATGTTGCAAAGATCTGTACACAATTCCTTGAAGCTGAACATTTCCCAGTTCTTCCATGGCCTGCATACTCATGTCACCCATTGAGCATGTTTGGGATGCTCTGGTATGGGATGCTCGTGTACAACAGCATGTACAGTTCCCGCCAATATCCAGCAACTTCGCACAGCCATTGAAGAGGAGTGGGACAACATTCCACAGGCCACAATCAACTGCCTGATCAACTCTATGCGAAGGAGATGTCGCTCTGCATGAGGCAAATGGTGGTCACACCAGATACTGACTGGTTTTCTGATCCACGCCCCTACAGTTTTTTTTAAAGGTATCTGTGACCAACAGATCCATATCTGTACACATGTAAGTCATGTGAAGTCAATAGATTAGGGCCTAATGAATTTATTTCAATTGACGGATTTCCTTATATGAAATGCAACTCAGTAAAATCTTTGAAATGGTTGAATGTTGCGTTTATTTTTTATTCAGTGTAGTTTCAATGTATGGAATCAATTGGGAAATGTTAGATTTTATGTAAACTTCCCCTTTAAAAGAAGACTGAAGTTATGGATGGGAAATAAAAAGCTTCAAAAGATGAACAAGCAGATTCATTCTGCAGGGCTGCAGATACACACACATACGCTTGTACATGGACACAAGCACAAACGTACGCGCACACACAACTGTGGACATATTCCTGATTTGGGCAACAAACAGCCTCTTACACACACACACACACACACACACACACACACACAAACGCACACACACACATGCAAACGGCCATATAAATGATGACACTGCCTCAATCAAAAGGGCCTTTGGAGGTAAAGCTGTGTTGAAGCCAACTCCAGTCAGACAGTGTGATCCTTTCAGACACTGAATCCTCTCTCTGTGGGGACACACCAGCAGTGAGGGAGTCTCCACAGACACACATTATATATTGCCTGTGCTTTGCTGTGCGCACCAGCCACACCTCAGTGACAATATGGTAACACAGCCACCACTTTCTTCCACTCTTGCTCTCAGGAGAGATTACATTTAAACAAAATCCTGGTACCCTTCCCAACCCCCACCGGACAATTTCTGTCTGTCTGTATGTCTATCGGTATCTCCCTCTCTCCATTACCCCACTCTCTCTAACCCCCCCTTTCCAGCGTCACATCGCCAACCAAATAGCATCTATTGCCGCTTGCTGTTGCCATGGCAACCCTTCTTCCAGAAACTGCCTGGCTCTCAGCACAATAAATGCTCTCATACATACAGTGGTGTGTGTGTGTGTGTGTGAACACATTTACACAATTGTAAATCAACACACATACTATATTGATTAATATTGATGATATGGATATAAGACAGACATCATATTTACTGAGTTAACAAAATACAATTCAAACGTTGAAAATCTCCCAAAATGTTGATTTTTTTCATGAACTGAATTACCTTACCCAAACTCTGATTGACACCATCTGCAATAAAATATTTTGCAATCAAACTGAAATGCCCCCCAAAATGTAAATGGCTTTGTATCTCTTGTTCACCCAATCCCAATGTGGAGTCATTGAGTTAATGGGTTTGATTTGGATGTTGATTAACTCTGCAAGCAGAGCAGGAAGGGTCCCTTTCCGTCCTCCCTCCCTCACCCCTGCCCCCTCACTCCTCCCCTTCAGAAGAACACAGCTCTGTGTACTCCCACCCTTAATTATTCATGTCCCACTTACTCCTGACAAATTATTCAGCACTTACACCAATCCTACATACTCCTTCATCACACACGTCTACAACAGCACATTCGCAAAATAGAGTGAAATCTGAATATTTGATTACGGTGGGCTCTCTCACGTTTTCTTGTGACTGCTTGGAGTTGGAGAGAAATTTAGGCCAAGTAGGTTTTCATTGGCGGAACCATTACTCTTGGGAGCAGGAGAAGCGTATGCAGGTTGTCCTCTCTCTTTATTCAACCTCTTTCATGCCTAACACCCAACTGGACCTTTGAGTGGATGTGCTCATTTTACTGTATCACATGAATGCATCATCATTCAAGTGATATCTTCTGTATTATATACAGTATGTGACTATGTGTGAACGGATTATAATGCATAATGCAATTTCCCCATTGTAATTCCAATTCTCTCTGAGGGTCCATCGAGGCATAGTGGCCATTCAATAACTCCAATATATAAGCCTCATCTTCTTTTATGACCAAGAATGCATCACATGGCACCCTATTCCCTATGTAGTGCACTACTTTTGACCAGGCCCCATAGAGCTCTGGACAAAGGTAGTGCACTGTAAAGGGAATAGGGTGGGTGCCATATTGGACGCAGCCCAAGGCTTGCCCTCTCTCTTCAAGGTCTTCAACCTCCTTTTCTTCACCACATCCTTGCACAGTGCATCCTGACCTACAGTGTGAGGTTTTCTGGCCAATAGGGACTGATGATGGACAACCATCTGGAATGAGACCACACTGCACTAGCACCTGTTTACTGCACTAGCACCTGCTTACTGCACTAGCACCTGCTTACTGCACTAGCACCTGCTTACTGCACTAGCACCTGCTTACTGCACTAGCACCTGCTTACTGCACTAGCATTGTGTAAACCATTAGAGTAAGATGGTACGGCAAACCATAATAAAGTCTGAAATGGAATGGGAAGGGCAGCTAGCCCTGGTGGGGGGGAATGGTGGTTAGTTGGGTATGGACGATATCTTACCTTCCTCCTCACTAGAGCCCCTCTGAACGGGCGTGTAGATAGGGGGCGCTGTGTTGGAGCTGGGAGGCGCAGTTGTACTTTTTGTGAAGATCCCACTGATAAACTTGAGCATCTTGCGGTCACGGGCGGGGGCGCGCTGGGTGGTCCCCCCCTGACCCTGGCTGTCCTTCCCTTTCTTCAGGTCCTCAGAGAGGGAGTGCAGGTCACTGTTGTCCAGAGTGCGGCTCTTGCCCTTCCTCGGCGGCTTGGACATCTGGGGGGTGGGTTGGGCTGGCAGGGAGGTGGAGCCTGTCTTCAGCCGGTCCCCTCGGGGGCTTTCCCTGGTCACCACGTCCGTAAACCCTCCCCCCACGGGGGCCCCCTGGCGAAGGAGGGTGGACCTGCCGTCACTGTCCGCCCAGGACGCCCGGTAAGGTCCCAGGGAAGCCACAGCAGCTGTCATTGGCGACCGGTCCCCTATGCGGTTGTCTTTGCGGTCCAGACTCTTGGCGGATGGAGGCATACTCTGATTGGCTTCCCTCAACTCCCGCCGGCTTACAGCACCGCCCCCGGCATGTGACCTCATCAGGACCTCAGGTCTCTGGATGAGCCTGGGCGGTACGGTGATGGGCATGCTGCCCCGGGAGAGGGTGTTGCTTGGGTTGCCCATCACCTCCTCGCCCCTTGGAAACAGCATGGGTGGCTCCCTATAGAGCTCTGTTTTAGGGCGGGTTCCCTCTCTCCTCAGCCCTCCCACTGAGGGGACATCTGACACCCCTGCAAGTCCCTTCACTTGGTCTTTCACATTCTTCGGTAAGAGGGGAGACTCCTTGCTCTTAGTCCCCAACGTGACATCTTTTGAGGAGCCTGGACCACGACTCTCTCTCGCCTTCATCTCAGGCTTCTCCCTCTCCTGAACAGGCCTCCCAAAGTCCTCCTGCTCCTCTTCCTCCATCTCTGTGTCCCCCTCGGGACATGCATGTCCTCCCTCATCCTCAGTGGTCCTGCTCAGCTCCTCATCCTCCTCATCCTCTGGGCCCTCCACTCCTGCTCTCCCCAGAGCAAGGGTCCGTTGTGGCTGGGGCCCGATGGACCCTCCATCACCCCCCACAGCCTCGACCTTGACCAAGGTAAGGGAGATGAGGTAGGTGGTGCGTCTCTGTAGGGTGCCCGCGTGGCTCATGGGGGCGGCAGGCTGGAAGACAGGCAGACCAACCTCAGCGGAGTGGCAGCGCCCTCGCTCTGACCCAGACAGACCCACAGGGAACAGGCATAGCAAACCACAGCCGGAGGCTTCACCACAGAGACAACAGCCAGGCCAGACACCAGTCAGATGGTACTGTCAAACTACCTGGCGTAGGGATACGTCTGATGTGGGTGAATGGTAACTTTGTCAAGAGGTGGTTGGAGTCTTGCTGGATTGCTTCTTCAGGCTTCTGAACCCATGATGTGAAAACTCAAGAGTCAGCACAAGCAAGACAGAGAATCACTCTAAAGTATCTTGAATTAGTGGAGCATACTTAACAAGGCTAAGTTACTGAATTAAGTCTAGACTGTAGTTTTTCACCTCCTCTTTGCTGATGCATAAAGACGCCACTGGACGCCTCCACGGGTTCATTCACAATCCTCCCTTTCTCTTTCCCTCCCTCTCTCCATACGCAAGATTAATTATACAGCCCAAAGCCAGGGATCTGAGATTGCTTTCCACGATCTTGATGTTTGAGACTGGGTAGTCTGGAATTATGATAGAGTCAACAAATGAGCTTGGTCCATTTCTCCACCAAGACTGTACTACGTAGTTCCCCACTCCACAAAAGCACACAAGATGAACTGCCTCAAGCCAGTCTTCAGTCTGTAAGCTTTTCTTCAGATCATTTCTTCATTTCTATTGAAGAATATCCATTGTACGCTTCAGAAACTTCTTATTTTCCTATTCCCATTACATTTGATTGGTTAACAAATAATTGTTGCCATTTTTATGTCGCACCGTCACAGACACCAAAGGGTATGTACCGTGGTAAAGACAAACCAGACATAGCAGGCAACACAGCAAACAACCGCTTTAGCTGACCCAGCAGAGGAAAAACATTTTGAAGGTAAATATGAGAAAAAACATAAATATGGAAATCATTTACGTGTCGCAAAGCGTGTGGTGGCGAGACTCTCCTTCCGACTGCATGCGAGGCAAAGACACACTAATGTCATGCATGAATCACGTATGCACGTCGCATGGATCAATGAAAGGCAGGCTGCAAACATCTGTTGTAATTCCCCCAGCAAAGAGAAGCAGAGATGGTGGCCAGATAGGCAGAACACAGTCACTGTTTCTCTGTTCCTCTGCCTGTAATACTCTTATGTACAGTAGGTTCCTTCCCTCCCTTCCCTCACTGCATCCTCTCCTCCGGGTGTCTCAGGCAATTAGCAAGTCAATAAAATGTGTCTGTGAAGCAGAGCGCAAGCCCACTGGCTCAGCTCAGCCCCTCCTCCTTTCCTCCTCCAGCTCTCCTCAGGGCCACTAGCCTCTCCGTTAGCCAACAGCTAATCCAGCTCCAGCCTCAGCTCCAGGCAGGCAGACAGACAGAGGGGAAGGCTGAGGGTGATGCGTCCTGGAAGAGATGCCTGTCCTCGGTCAAGCCCACACGTTCTGTGGCTCGTGTCGGATCAGACAAAACAAAGAGGACAAAAACCTCTGCCTCCTCCTACCCATCACTTGCTCTCTCTGTCTCTCTCCCTCACGCTCTCTTTTTCAGGCAATCTCCGGGCAGTTCCCGCTCTCTCTCTCCTTCTCTCCCCTCCCATCCTGCCTCTCAGGAAAGAGGGAGAGAGCGATGATGCACTGGAGGAAAAAAAATAGTTGAAAAATCCCACAGACGTCACAGGGATGAATGAAAGGAGAGAGCGAGGGAGGAAAGAGAAAGAGAGAGAGAGAGGAGGATAGGAGAGAAATGAACAGGAGAGTATGTGTGGGGGAGGGTATAACCAACAAATAAATAAGGTGGTTTGAAAACAAACTGAATGGGTCATAAATCTTGGGGAACAGAAAAGGGAGGGGATGCGTAGAGAGGAGAGAGAGAGGAACAGACAGGAGGGTAGCTAAAGGTGGATGAGAGGAGAGGAATGCAGGAGATAGAGGAAGGGAAAAGGAGAGATGGAAAAAGGTGGAAGAGACAGGAGAGGGGAGAAGGCTCTTTCTATCCTCTCCCTCTTCTCTGTCTTTTGCAGTCACACTAGCTCCATCTCCCTCCAGAAAAGTTCCCGTCAACCCCCTCTTAAGCAGTAAGCGTTGTGGGTAGCAACAGCCTACTCCCCCCCCCCCCATCTCTTCCACCTCTCTCACATGGTGGGCTTGCCTGTGACCAAGGTGTTTGGAGCTCCAGGGCATTACAGTAGTGAGTCACATGTCTGTCTCCTTCATCCCTCTCTCTCTAAACCAGGGATATTCAAACTGGGGTTTGCGGAGGTACTGCAGGGGGTCAAAAAAAGTCATTCGGAAAGTATTCAGACCCCTTGACTTTTTCCACATTTTGTTACGTTACAGCCTTATTCTGAAATTGATTTAAATGTTTTTTTCCCTCATCAATCTACACACAATACCCCATAATGACAAAGCAAAAACAGGTTTTTAGATTTTTTTGCAAAAAAAAAAGAAAAAAAAAAGGAAATATTACATTTACATAAGTATTCAGACCCTTTACTCAGCACCTTGGGCAGCGATTACAGCCTCGAGACGCTATATTGTTCTCTGCAGATCCTCTCGAGCTCTGTCAGGTTGGATGGGGAGCGTCACTGCACAGCTATTTTCAGGTCTCAACAGAGATGTTTGATCGGGTTCAAGTCCGGGCTCTGGCTGGGCCACTCAAGGACATTCAGAGAGTTGTCCCTAAGCCACTCCTATGTTGTCCCTAAGCCACTCCTATGTTGTTTTGGCTGTGTGCTTAGGGTCGTTGTCCTGTTGGAAGGTGAAGCTTTATTTTTAATACATTTGCTAACATTTCTAAAAAATCTGTTTTCGCTTTGTCATTATCGGGTATTGTGTGTAGATTGATGAGGAAAAACATTAATTTAATATATTTTAGAATAAGGCTGTAACGTAACAAAATGTGGAAAAAGTCAAGGGGTCTGAATAGTTTCCGAATGCACTGTATATATACACTGAACAAAAATATAAAACGCAACATGCAACAATTTTTACGATTTTACTGAGTTACAGTTCATACAAGGAAATCAGTCAATTGAAATCAATTCATTAGGCCCTAATCAATGCATTTCACGTGACTGGGCAGGGGCGCAACCATGGGTGGGCCTGGGAGGGGAAAATGTTATCTTCTCCTTGCCGTGAGTGTTTGTGTGTGTGTGTCAGACATTGAATGAAAGAAAAGGTGCCATGAGGAGAGAGAGAGATTATGCTCGCACTTTGTTTGTTCATCATTAGTGACTCACACAATAAAGAGAAGCGTAGGTCCAATATTAGAAACTGTAACACATTATCATAATTGGCCCATCCTTTAATCACATGACTGAATGATACATGTCACGTGATATCCAGCATGTGTATGCGTGTTTACATGTACGTGGCTGAATGTTTTGTGTGCTCACTGTGGGAGGGGCTTCACTGTGTGTGTGTGTGTGTGTGTGTGTGTGTGTGTGTGTGCGTGGGTGTTACCCACCTGTGTCACTTGTTTAATTAGCTGAAATCTGTGAAGGACACCCACAGAGTGTGGTGATGAATCATGTCCCCTCTAAACTTAAATTACACTGTGACACGTACACAAAATGTTGCATATAGAACCTCAGAGAGAACACACACACACACACACAGGTGAGGTACTTGAATGGTAAAGCATGTAAAAACATATTGTGAACTAAATAAATCAAATATCCATTGAACACAACAAGTGCAAACTGCACATCAAAGTTCAAAGATCACACACAAGACAAACATTCCAGTGAGGGGTGACGAAGCCATAGCATTCAACGTGGTGTCATGTTTGTATGTCATTGTTGTCATTGTTCCTTTAGCTGCTGTGACATTTATCAAGGCCACCACCACCTTACTGTGTAAAGAAAGACTGTGTTCCCTTTCCTCGGTGGACCACGGCCCACCGTTGTCCTTATGCTAATCTGACAATTGACACAAGCTCTGTTCTGCTTTCTGGTGTAATTGCCGGCATCAGAGTACTAACTTGTCTTCCTGAGGTGTGACCTCTTTCTTAAAGGAACACATCATAATGACATCGTAATGACAATTAATATCCTCCTGTCATTAAGGGTGCGGGCAGTGTGTGTGTGTGTTTGTGTGTGTGTGTGTGGGGGGGGGGGGGCACACACACACACAGAGCTTATGACCCTTGAATCATCTGCAATGCAAATGCCATGATGGAAAACGCACATAAAAGAGTGCGTAGGTTGGAATGATGTGCCTACATGCCTTACACACAGACACTGCAGAATGAAACATACGCGCACGCGTAGGGGGAGTGGGTTCAGAAATCTAATCAGAGCTCTTGAGAGAAGATCTGGGGTGTTTCGAATCGGCCTAATTGCCGCAAAACTGCAAAATATGAGATCTGCAATAACACAAAGAGAGCAACTGACAAGTCTGCATCTGAATGATTAGGACTGGAGATTAGGATAACATAAACAGAATCGTCTAACTGCCACACCAGTGGAGAGAAGCCAGAGGGTGTGTTGCAGTGAGCTGTGGTCTCCTGTCTCTGTGTCTCTCATAGAGATGGTAGTCAAGGTGAATAGTGTCCGTGACATTTGGACAGATCTCATGACAAGGAGTGTAACCTGCTGTGAGGAAAGGCTAAATGACAGCACAAGGTGGAGGGACAGAAGAGAGAGGAGGGAGGATAGGGGGTAAGACGGGGGCGGGTGCATTTATGGGGGTGAAGATGAGAGTGCTTGAATTAGGGTGGAGGAGCTAGGTTAAGTCCAGGGAGTGCCGCTTGAGGTGGTACTGTACAAGTGTGTGATGAAAGAAACAGTATGGGGAAGGTAAGGAGCATTTTTTTTATTTGTGAAGTAAGTAGGGTGCAGGGGAGGGAGTAAGCTGTACCAAATTGTCTGCCTGTCTCCTTGAGGCAGGAAGTGGCTCTGCAGACAGACAGAGGTAATAGGGACAACCATAGAAATATAATTAATTATATTTCTATGGGGCCAACAACGACGAGTCCCGCTGCCATGACAACGTTTTCAGGGACACGCTATCGGTAACCACAACGTGCATAAACGCACAACAAACCTGATTGCTCATTATATTGTGTCACGATTGTTAGTTCAGGGCATGGAGGTTTGTTTCATGTTAGATTCAGATACGATAATTGAATAGTAAATCCAACAACATCCTTTACCACATTTACAGTTTGTAGAATCAAAGCAAACACGTGACTAGTACCAAAGAGAGGAAGTTGCTTGATGTGCAATGCTGTAAGGATGTAAGGATGAGGAAAGGTAACCATTTTTAAAAGGCACAATATGCAGAAATCGCTCCGTCATTTCCTGGTTGCTAACATTCGATAAAAATGTGCCTAATTTCAGTTTATGTGACAAAACAAACAAAACAAGTGTAGAGAATCATTATAGCATCCAAACCGCTGTGAAATGTATTTTCAATAATCAAATTTTTCTTTTCAGCTATTTGAAGCTGGTGTACAAAACTGAAAGTAAAAGACGCAAAAACTAAACTTAAGAACAGAACGCATAGAAATAGCGCACATAGAACAGATATACCGCTTCTTAGACTTGCTTTCAATGAGAATGACAGATCTATAACTCTAATTTCTATGTGAAATTGGTCGGGTTGCCCAAAAAGTTACATATTGCAGCTTTAACCAAAACAGTAGCAAAACATATGAGGCTGCATAGATAGCAATAGAAGTCACAAAGACATACTGTATAGGAAGAGAGATACAAGGTGTTGTCTGCATCACTTGAAGGAACATGAATGTCTGTCAACACAGCATGGTCACACTGATACATCAGTGTCTCTCTATTCCTACTGTCTGTTGGCAGTCCTGTCTCAGTTTCTAGCTGTAGCGTACTGGGCTGACTGACACGGGGCCTGACCAAGGTTATTATAGTTTGGTGGTTTTATATTCGTTTTTATTTCTATTCGTTTTTCGATTTTTATTTGAAATTCAGTTTAGTTTCAATTCGTTTTCAGACCTGATTTACTCGTTTTTCTTTAGTTTGAGTTCTAGTGTTAGGGACTCAAAGTAGCGGATTTCTTCCCTGTTACCTGGTGATAGCTAGTGATAGTGATACACAAGCTAGGCCTATTTGAACATTGACATCTCCTGTCAGCATTTACCCGGCAGATTCAGAAGCTTGAAAACCCCATTTAGATTTTTGCCCAAAGTTTAGAAGAAAAAATAAATAAAACGGAACATAATTCATGTTAGTATTTATTTTACTTTAGTTCGTTTTGGAGTCAAATATAATAGTTTCAAACGGGTCTGTTAATTATTTTATTTCAGTTTACAAAATTGTTTTTTCATCTTTAGTTCAGTTTTAGTTTACTATAATAACCTTGGGCCTGACACACGCCTGGCTAGAAACTGAATCTGTGTCCTATGGGCACCCTATTTTTTACATAGTGCACTACTTTGGACATGGGCCCTGGTCAAAAGTGGTGCACTATAAAGGGAATAGGGTGCCATTTGGGACATAGGCCTACAAAAATACTAAAATGTGGACTTTGGGGTGAAGTGTTTAAATACTGTGGGTTCATTGGTCACTTCGACCTCTGCAATTAGCATTCCATCTCTCTCTCTCAATCCGTTTGGTCTCTAGTTAAACACACATCATACAGATTCTTTGTTAAAGTCAGATAAAAGGAAGGTGAGTATGTATTTCTCTATGGCTACTGGTTGTGTACAGGAGCTGAGGCAGTTACAAAAACATTTTGGGTGGAGGTTTTGGGTGGAAGTCAGCTAAGCAGAGTGAGCTGTAATATAGGACTTCCACTTTCTCAGCTGAAGTGAGGAGACAATGGGATAAAAAGAGAATCAGAGTGTTCAGACAAGCCTTGGGTCGTTCAGAGTCCAAATAGAATCTCTCAGTGATTAAGTATAAATAGAGCGTCTCATATTTAGTTGTTTTTGAAGCTGCACTTCGGAGAAAACAGTCTAGACATCGCTTCAATTTCCTAACAGATATTGATCAAGTATAACACAACAACAAATAATGTCTCAATGCTTCATATTTATAATATACATTATGTGCATCCATAAAAGGGTATGAATATTGGATGTGCATATTGCATATGCATTTGACAATACCCCAACCCCCCACATTTTCTCATGCCATAGAAGCTATTAAAAATGCTATTACCAGTAATAAGTGAGTACAGGGGCCTATTTTAAAGAGGTTGTACAGGGTAACTTCCTTCCCTTTCTGTCATTTAGGCTTAGGCCTACATGTTATCGGAAGAGTGATGCTGCATCCTCTCTCTGTCATTGTAAATAGGTTTCTATAGAAACACATAATTTCCTGTTCTCAAACACTTACTTCATGCTCAATTGTCATAAGTTCTCTGAATTCAATTCTTGCAACAGTTTACACCAGACTTTCAATAGAACTTATGGAGGTTGTCGGTCATGTAAGAGACATGGGACATGACACCACCTAGCTCTCGAGAACCCAAGGGGGCCCAAATCGGGGCCCTCTTTTGGGTTCTCAGATGAAAGTATGGACCACAGCTGGCTCCATGTGAACTACAATCCCCAGGCTCTGTTTTAACGTTTAGAAACGTTAACAATCTTCGCTTGCGATACGGTTTTGGAAAACTTTGGAACTTAACTTTCATACCAGCGAGAAATAATCTTTCAAATACAAAAGATACACTTACTGTCTGCAGTTTAGCAAAGTTGCAAATAACACAGCCTCCAGCTGAGATATGACACATCCTCTCTAGATCTAGCATTTGGGCATTCCCCTCACAGGGCTAAAGGGGACGTCCAATGACCCAATGTCATGCAATGGAATTGGAGTCATCATAAAGGCTAGCTTTGACACCACCCTGCACACAGTCTAAGAACAAGTCTGACAATCAATTATTGTGTCACTGAATAATTTGAGCAAGGCTAAAGGAACAGATGCAATGGCCTATCAAGTTGCCAGCACTTTGAAATTAAGTTTTAAATGGGTGCATTTTCGTTACAGGTAGGCTATAATTCAATTTCAATGTAAATGCGCCCACGAATTTTGCGTGATAAAGTGGGTTGGTGGGAGCCAATGGCATGCTCTGGGGCTAGGCCTATTGAATTGCTTACCTTGGATGCTGTGAAGGTAAACTTTTAAACCAGAGCGAAGCTGTTGGTCGTCGACCCTCTCCAACTGCTTGAAAAGTTTAGCAAAGTTGTTCTTTACAGTTTCATGTCGCCGTACCTCGGCCCGAATCGCACTGGAAAGCGATAACTTGTTACTGCTGTTCATCTTGACACCTGTCTCCGGAGATTACATCCGCGACATTGACATTCGTTATCCATCTGAGCGCGCTTTTCCAAACACCTCAAGCAAAGCTAATCGAACCTATGCATTTAGCTTGAGAACGTCTGTCTGTAGCCTACATCATTAATACAAAAAAAAGACGTTATTAAATTGAGCAAATTTCCTGTTGCATGTTGAAATATCTCCGCTTGCGTCTTACAACGTCTACTTCCTTGTTTTAAAGCACTGCAAGAATGCCGATGATGGTGATGAGTTTTGTTATGTCCTCTGAAAAAATATGACACCCGATGGAGAGATTGTGTGTGTGGCTTTACATTTACATTTTAGTCATTTAGCAGACGCTCTTATCCAGAGCGACTTACAGTTAGTGAGTGCATACATTTTTATTTTCTTTGTTGCTATACGTGTGAAGTATATGGCATATCATATGATATGTTTCAGGTTTTAATGTCACGTGCACAAGTACATTGAAATGCCTTTCTTGCAAGCTCTAATACTAAATATAACATTAGGTAGAACAAAAACACACGAGAAATAGAAATAATAAGAACACGAGAAAGTAAGTAAGCATACTATATACAGGGTCAGTCAGTTCAAGTACTATATTTACAAAGTGCAGGGATACTGGAGTCAGTTATCACATGGTTGACCTGTGTAAATCGACTCGAGCTTCACAACAATATTAGCTGTCATAAGTGTACAGCTGGATAATCATTTGCAATGAGTCCAAATATGGTTAGGAAAACAATTCCAAAACAGTTGATGCACTCTCAAAAATCCCAAAGCATATGTGTAGACATATGCATGATGATATTTGCAATATTTGATCATTTATTTGTAGTACATGGTCTCGAGCATGATGATTGGTTGAAATATATAATCTTTGATATATCTAAACCAATGACAGACAAGTGAGAGCCTCTCACCACACCCACTGATATTGACAGAGACATGATATGATATCTGTTGTACGGTTTAAAGAGTGAGCGGTGCCTCCTCAAGCTTCGGCTTCGTGAAAGTAGACAAAATAGTGAACAATTACAGAGGGAAATATCCCTTGTAGGTAGCAAAGTTAGATACAACATCTTCAAGATGGTCTGTGGGGGATTTACGTGTTCTAAAAATGCTCTTTGTTCCCTCAACGTGGTGTACATGGTAAGTGTCGCTAACTAGCTCCTGCTAATGTTTCCAGCTAGCAGAAGGATGATGATGCTAACAGCGGTAGCAGCAGTACTAGTACAGAGCTAACTAGGATCAATGTCCACTATTGTTTCACTGAGATTTAGCTAGAAGCAAACAATGGGCTCTAATTTACTGTCATCTGCAAATAGTGTCACTATCAACAAGTTAGCTACTAACAGTTAACTATGCTTTCTGAAGGAGTAATGTTAACGTTAGCCAGCTAACTTTAACTAGCTAACAAATATGATTTCACAAGATCATAAACGATTATGCAAGGATGTGTGACGCTTGCTACAGGCAGTAAGGTGACAAATAATTTCTGATGATTTACTTGATTACCTATTAGAAGTTGAATTGTGTGTGTCGGGTATAAACATGCTGTAAGGGTAGCTAGCTACTGTACGCTAATGACCATTTGATTGTATTTGTACTTATTCAGAGGGCATCAGATATGTCCTAGTTAACTATATACTTTAAGTTTGTCAGAGGACATAGCTGATTTTGTTGACAAGCAAGTGACGGGTAGCTAGCTATGTCACAGCCCTCGTGATAGTAAACATAGACAACAGTATTGTCTCTGTAATGTCAACCACAGCCATAACTAGAAATGGACTGTGTGTGTGCGAGTCATTTGAGGCGTGAAGCTCTCCAGTCATCGTACATAGCTAACTGTGATTGTGTCATTTAATGACCATAATTCCGTGTCATTGCATTGCTACTACACAGGGAACACATTGATATGAGATTAATTATATTGCTGCACATCTCGACAAGTGTTCAATCAGATATCCTGTGTTGGAAAAAAAAAATTGTTTGCATAGTGAACTTACACACAGCACTGACACACTTACCCCACCAGACATACCACCAGGGGTCTTTTCAAAGGCCACAGGTCCAGAACAAATTCAAGGAAATGTACAGTATTATACAGAGCCATGATTGCATGGAACTCCCTTCCATCTCATATAGCGCAAGTGAACAGCAAACCTGGTTTCAAAAAACAATTAAAGCAACAACTCACAATGCTTCTCCCCCATGTGACCTACTTTGTGTGTACAGTTGAAGTCGGAAGTTTACATACACTTTAGCCAAATACATTTAAACTCAGTTTTTCACAATTCCTGACATTTAATCCTAGTAAAAATTCCCTGTCTTAGGTCAGTTAGGATCACCACTTTATTTTAAGAATGTGAAATGTCAGAATAATAGTAGAGAGAATGATTTATTTCAGCTTTTATTTATTTCATCACATTCCCAGTGGGTCAGAAGTTTACATACACTCAATTAGTATTTGGTAGTATTGCCTTTAAATTGTTTAACTTGGGTCAAACGTTTCGGGTATCCTTCCACAAGCTTCCCACAATAAGTTGGGTGAATTTTGGCCCATTCCTCCTGACAGAGCTGGTGTAACTGAGTCAGGTTTGTAGGCCTCCTTGCTCGCATACGCTTTTTCAGTTCTGCCCACAAACGTTCTATAGGATTGAGGTCAGGGCTTTGTGATGGCCACTCCAATACCTTGATTTTGTTGTCCTTAAGCCATTTTGCCACAACTTTGGAAGTATGCTTGGGGTCGTTGTCAATTTGGAAGACCCATTTGCGACCAAGCTTTAACTTCCTGACTGATGTCTTGAGATGTTGCTTCAATTTATCCACATAATTTTCCTTCCTCATGATGCCATCTATTTTGTGCACCAGTCCCTCCTGCAGCAAAGCACCCCCACAGCATGATGCTGCCACCCCCGTGCTTCATGGTTGGGATGGTGTTCTTCAGCTTGCAAGCCTTCCCCTTTTTCCTCCAAACATAACAATGGTCATTATGGCCAAACAGTTCTGTTTTTGTTTCAAGGACATTTCTCCAAAAAGTACGATCTTTGTCCCCATGTGCAGTTGCAAACCATAGTCTGGCTTTTTTATGGCGGTTTTGGAGAAGTGGCTTATTCCTTGCTGAGCAGCCTTTCAGATTATGTCGATATAGGACTCGTTTTACTGTGGATATATATACTTTTGTACCTGTTTCCTCCAGCATCTTCACAAGGTCCTTTGCTGTTGTTCTGGGATTGATTTGCACTTTTCGCACCAAAGTACGTTCATCTCTAGGAGACAGAACGCGTCTCCTTCCTGAGCGGTATGACGGCTGCGTGGTCCCATGATGTTTATACTTGCGTACTATTGTTTGTACAGATGAACGTGGTACCTTCATGCGTTTGGAAATTGATCCCAAGGATGAACCAGACTTGTGGAGGTCTGCAAAAAAAAATTCTGAGGTCTTGGCTGATTTCTTTTGATCTTCCCATGATGTCAAGCAAAGAGGCACTGAGTTTGAAGGTAGGCCTTGAAATGCATCCACAGGTACACCTCCAATTGACTCAAATGATGTCAATTAGCCTATCAGAAGCTTCTAAAGCCATGACATCGTTTTCTGGAATTTCCCAAGCTGTTTAAAGGCACAGTGAACTTAGTGTATGTAAACCTCTGACCCACTGGAATTGTGATAGTGAATTATAAGTGAAATAATCTGTCTGTAAACAATTGTTGGAAAAATTACTTCTTATGCACAAAGTAGATGTCCTAACCAACTTGCCCAAACTATAGTTTGTGAACAAGAAATTTGTGGAGTGGTTGAAAAACGAGTTTTAATGACTCCAACCTAAGTGTATGTAAACTTCCGACTTCAACTGTATGTACTGACACAACATGTTAATGTTTTTAAATGTATGTAAATTGTAAAGTCTTTTGTCTGTAATGTCTTTTTCATAATGTGTCAGACCCCAGTAAGGCTAGCTTTCGCCATTGGCGTCGGCTAATGGGGATCCTAATAACATTAACAACAACTAAAAACTATCTGTTGCATACGACTTGACACAATTAGATCATAGACATGTGAAGGTCTTGTGGAAAAAAGAAATGTTAGCCAAGCACACATTCACAATAAGGTCTTGTCTCATACCTAGAAGGCAAATACCCCCTGACTGTTTTTGGGCCAAGCATTTAAAATAGCCACCATAGATAGTCTCTGTGTTCAAGGTCCCTATTAGATTAGCTAGGCCAATTGTCATTTTTTCTGGTTAAGCCTGGTTGTCACTAATAAAGGTTTACATGTAGTTTACAGACACCAAGATGGACGAAAGTTAGTGAGTGCATACATTTTTCATACTGGTCCCACGGGGGGCCAGTATGAAAAATGTATGCACTCACTAACTGTAAGTCGCTCTGGATAAGAGCGTCTGCTAAATGACTAAAATGTAAGTGTGTGTGCGTGCACGCGATAGTTAGTGTCCGTTTCTTTGCCCAAGTCTGTGTGTATTAGGGATTCACGTTTTCCAGAAAATCGACCAAGTTACAATACCGGGAATAATTCATATTTATCCTGAGAGTCCTGGGAAATACCGAAAAGATTGTAAGTGCCCATTTAAAGCGTTTAAAAGCAAGATATGGTCACTATGACAGGTTCTCCCCAAATAAGATGGGTGCTGCGCCACTATGTAAAGATTTCAGATCAAATGAAACTGATATTTAGTAAAGACAGAGTAACTATCTTTTATCACCAATGACGTTGTGAATTGTGAAACAGGGCGTTCATAAATTCAGAGCGTTTTCATGTTCCTCAATTAATTCAGCACATTTAAGCAGTAGGCTATCTCGACACAGAGTTTTCCCTCGAGTATAGCTTTGTCGAATCATACAAACGTTGTAACTGCAGTCAAACAAAAATCAAATGACCAAAGTTTCTAAGCTTGCTAGATAACCTCCTTCAACAAATGACCGAATATCTCCTATATTTGGCAAAATCGAGTTGATGATTATACAGATAGCACATCAGCTCATGAATAACAGGGAGATGAAGAGTGGAAATAGTTTAAATATCAATGTATCAACTCTGTTTAAGAAATATCCATATCTACTCTTATACTGTTTGTTGATCACACATTCTCTACCGACGTTCTCATAAGGGCAGCAAGAGACAGCGCGGGGGAAATGTTATAGCGGTATTTTTTTTGACATACTTAGGTGAGAGATGTGCTTTTATAATGCAACCTATGGATTACAGAATAAAGCTAGGAATTTTCATGCGAGACTGGAGTTAGGATTTTGGGTTTCAGTGGGATTGGGTCTGGATGGGAAAATAGCCTAGGCTCTAGGACAGGAGAATATATAATTTCCCTCATGCCTCTCAGAATTGTTAACAGACTTCATATCTGTGACAGAGATGCATATGTAGTGAATTGTGCATAGGCCTATCAAATTTGACTGTCTGAAGAGTCACATTGACAGCGCAAAGAGGCACGCGTTATTTTCTAGGCTATACTGTAGGGGTTTCCTGTAGGGTTTATTAACCGCATTCGGATCGCGTGTGCAGTCTGGCAGTGTCAATTATGCGTGTGCTTTGAATTTATGGCGATTTTGTGTGAATAGCATTAGTGCGACATTGGGGGAAAATGTTGTAATTTCTCGGGTCTTGTCATTTTATTTTTTCTGGAAATGTGAAGTGTTCCTGGGATCCCGGTTACTCATGTTAATCCCTAGTGTGCAACTCCTGAGTGGCGCAGTGGTCTAAGGCACTGCATCGCAGTGCTAACTGTGCCACTAGAGATCCTGGTTCGAATCCAGGCTCTGTCGCAGCCGGCCGCGACCGGGAGACTCATGGGCGGCGCACAATTGGCCCAGCGTCGTCCAGGGTAGGGGAGGGAATGGCCGGCAGGGATGTAGCTCAGTTGATAGAGCATGGCGTTTGCAACGCCAGGGTTGTGGGTTCGATTCCCACGGGGGGCCAGTATACAAAAATATGTATTCACTAACTGTAAGTCGCTCTGGATAAGAGCGTCTGCTAAATGACTAAAATGTAAATGTAAATGTAATGTGCCAGTGTTTGTTCATCTCATTCTCCCCTCACTTAGTTTCTCTCTCTCTTTATCCCCAGTTGGTTGGTCTGCTGCTGATCGGCGTGGCAGCGTGGGGGAAAGGCTTCGGCATCGTGTCCAGCATCCACATCATCGGCGGGGTCATCGCTGTGGGCGTCTTCCTACTGCTCATCTCCATCGTGGGCCTCATCGGAGCCCTCAACCACCACCAAGTCATGCTCTTCTTCGTATCCTTTATATAAAGGGCATTTACAATCCAAACTTTACAATAAAACAATACAATTAAGAATATCTTCACTGTCAGCCCTATTCATACCAGTATGGGCAGGCAGAGTTGGTCTATAATGTTCCAAAAGTCTTTGGTATGGGTCACTGTGCGAGTTTCGTTTTACTTTAATGAATATAGGTCAGTAGTAAAAATGCATTATTTCTGTGTGTGCAGCCTTTGAGTGTTGGTCTGGTTCCTTGACTGCTCCTCTCTCAGTACATGGTGATTCTGTTCCTGGTGTTTCTTTTCCAGTTTGGTGTGTCCTGCTCCTGCCTGGCTATTAACCAGGGACAGCAGGTCTGTGTGTCTGTTATAATTTTACCTCTGAGTCACTGTGCTTGTCATTTAGTTTTCTCCCAGCTCCTGTTTTCTATCTTATGTCCACCTTCTTCCTTATGTCCAATTGCTCTAGGTCTTTCTTATTGGACACTACTCTCTATATATGGACGTGTGGTTGTCACTTGCCTTGTGTGTTGCTGCCTCTGCCATTCCACAGCACTCCTGTCACTGTCCTCACCTGTGTTGTATGTGTGTGTTTGATCTCCATCCCAGGTGAAGCTGTTGAACGCTACCTGGGGGTTGATGAGCAACGAGACGCGGGTGGGCGTGGAGAACAAGCTGAGCTGCTGTGGGCTGCTGAACACCACCCAGAGCCAGGAGCAGTTCAACGAGGATGTGAAGCTCTGCCAGGCGGTGAGGGAGACACACACATCAGTTTGTCACTCTCCTTGTGTTTGACGGTCTTGATCCAGGGAACAGTTCCATCTTTTCTAGGCAGTGTATACATATCAGCAGATTTCCTATATCGAAAAAATGAAATACTTTGTTAATTAGCAAAGTGCATTAAGAAAGAATGTGTAGTTTCTGACCCTAAAATGTCCCCTGCTCTCTGCGCTCAGCCTTTTAAAGGCCTTTCTCTCTGGATGTGGTTCTCTGCATGTGGTTTAAGCCACTCTGGTTACTCTCTGCCCTCAACAGCTCTCCCAACCTGTCTTAACCTTAACCATTACGGATCAAAGATAAAAACCATCACTGGACTGCCTATCATAGGTAGAAAGAAAATAGAAAGCAAAAACAGGATCGCAGTAGACCGTAATCTTATGGTTGGCTTTTTACTCTATGCAGATGCAGTCGTATGTTTGGACTTCCTCTCTTTATGTGATTGTTGTCTCATTGAAGGCTTTCTCGCTCCCTCTCTGTAGCCCTGTAAAGTGACTGGGTTGTGTTTCACCTGTGGGGACATGATGCTGCAGCACGCTGCAGAGGCTCTGAAAATCCTGGGTGGAGTAGGACTCTTCTTCAGCTTCACAGAGGTCAGGAAACCGCTCCTGACTATGCCTACAAGAGCTAAAATACACACACCACAACACTAGCACTTATCCCTAAATGCACAAAGAATTTCGACCCGAGTTAAGAACATGTAAATGGAACGTAATTCTTTTTTTATGTACTTTTCTCTCTGTGCGTATTCTGACCTTGAACTTAAGCATGAGAATAGCATGCTATTCACCGGCTATTCGTTTGGGTGGAGATTTAAGAAATGAAGTTGTCCTATTTGAAACAATATGGAACTCAGACCATACGTAGTAGTAGGTTAAACCTGGAGCCTGGCGCACGGTTCACAACGACTGGACTGTTGTCATCACAGTTCCATGATTAGTGAGGATTATTAGGGTAGATTTATAGGACTACTGTTCAACCCCTATTGTACACTTTTCTCACCTTCCAATATTTCATGGATTGAACAATTTAATGTCAACTTTCAGGATGAATCAAACCACTATTTTTGATTCACCAATATATTTTGTGCGTAAAGGCTCTCCAAACCAGTTTTTTATTATTCATAAATACTTAACTAACCCTAAATAATCTACAAAATCTGAGTATTTTTAAATCTACCAATAGGTGTGTATTTACATGGCTTTCTTTCAGTGATCCCTAATATTCTAAACCGCTCTCTCCATATATTCTAGTGAGTCTTCTAATTAGACTCACTTCTAATTAAAGGTACACCAAATTTAAATGAATGGCTTTAGATAAATGTACTGAAAACCCTATGAATGAAAACTCCACAAGGAAATCTGTTGGCCAGCAAGTGGGGGTTTTCAGCGGTTGAATAACGTTTATTCCACGCCTGCAAAGCCCATTACGCACCTGCATAAGGTAAATCTGAATACCAACTACGGAGAAGTGCGTAGGAAAGGTGTACATTTCCGTAGTCTGAATCAGGCCCATACAGTAAAGGTGAACACTATCACCATCAGTGGCGATTTTAGCATGTCAATCTTGGTGGGGCAAAAAAATATATATGTTGGATATGCATGCCAGCAAAGCCACAACACAACACTAAACGATACATGAATTGCACTATAACGGTGACAAACTGTGCCCACAAACTGTTAGGGCCTACATAAAGCTGTCTCAACAGCAGAGTCCCAACAGCAGTCCCAACACCTTACCACTGCTACACCTGGCTATCAGCGGAGCCTTGTCTGGCATTGAAACAGTTCATTCAGCCTCATTTACTGCCTTTAAAAAAAACAGCTGATATGGCTGACTTGCTTAAACAAATGTGGTTTCTACTGACAATTGAGATGTACAAACTATGGCATAAGGGGACGACAAGTGGATAAGAGGCAATCCATAATTTAGATTAAGACATTAATGAGCGAGCTAGGACGGACGTAGTCAATGTAACTTGAAATGTACAGCGACAGAATTCAGAACATGGGCCGTTCTTACAGTGTTCTCCCTGTACACCAAGTCAGAACCGTAGGATAAATAAAGGGGGCACAATGAAAGCTCTTACAATATTCGATGATTACATTTCTCTAAACAGGTTATAGGCTACATGTGCACCACCAAGTCAGAACAGTAGGCGAAATTAGGGGGGGAAATATACCAAATTATTAGAGTGAGGCACATGGGCTACTAACAACTTATTACACAACATACACTTAGTATTACTTTCTTAGCTACAGTATACATATCTCCCTGGTATATTACATCATTTATGCAGCAGCGTACAATACATTTTTGGACTCAGGTGGCGCAGCAGTCCTTCGTGGGCAAATTTGGTCATCAAAGTCTGGCATTCTCTTGATTTATGGTGCTTTCAAGACAACTGGGAACTCTGAAAAAAACAAGGTCGAATCATGATGACGTCAGTGATCTTCAGGTCGTAGCTCTAGAAAGAGGCCCGAGTTCCCGACTTACAATTCCGAGTTGGATGACCGTTCAAAACAAATTTTCCCAATCGGAGCTCGTTTTTCCCGAGTTCCCAGTTGTCTTGAACTCATTGAAGTCAGATTTCCCAGTTCCGAGTTAACAGTTGTTTTGAGCGTGGCAGGAATCACGCTGGATTGACAGCATGGCCAATGTTGAATGTTTATAATTTTAAGCTTGGAAAAAAGACCCTTAAACCCAGAGTTGGGACCACACACCCACTGAATAGCAGGCTAGTGATTGCTTTGCAATGCTTGCAGTTAGCCACTGATTCCTTCCAAACCACTCATTGTTGAATTAGCGATTTCCAACTTGTTGTGTAATGTTTATATCCAATGGCCGATGAGCACCGATACGTTTTATCTATAATTTCTCTTCATTATTTCTCTTCATATGACAAGGATTAAAAAGGATTTGCCAGTAGATTGTCGACTTGATTCATGATGATGACTGCTAGCTAAGATTTTGAAAGGATGATGTTGACATCAGTCCAATCAAAGCTACTGTAGATATAACGTGATTTGACGTCATTTTGTCTGTGGCCAATGACCTTGAGCCTTCTTGGATGGGCACTTCTAATGTAACTCTATGGCAGCACCCAAGGGGCTTGAATTTTCAAGCTCTACCCTTAGATTTGGCGGTGACGTAGTGTCCCTATGAGTGACAGAACACAGCCAATCACGGCGCAATTAGAGAACATTACGAACCCCTACGCTCCGTATTTTTCGCTGGCTGCTCCAACACCACAGAAAGCACTGAGCTAGGCTGAAACACCTGCATTTTGGAGCTGCCTTACTCAAGAAAGCAAAAAAGAGACCATGTTTGTATGCGGCTTTATTAACTCAATGATTTTTTATTTTTTTTTACATTGTTTGCAAACTGATATGTGACTCCTATTAATGCCAAAATAACATGCAAAACAGACAACCCCCACCCCCAAAAAAAGTTTGCCATTGATCACCATATACAGACACACACACACTTCTCATGAATGTTGTTCTGTTTCAGATCTTGGGTGTGTGGCTGGCTGCACGTTACAGGAACCAGAAGGATCCGAGAGCCAACCCCAGTGCATTCCTATAAGAGCAGAGCATGAAGAGGCCCACAAGTTACGCACCATGATATAGACATACACCAGGGTACCAAACATACACACACAAAATACAACATTGGAGATACACAGATGTGCCAATATGAAAAGAACAACACACACTCACAGCCTGATGCCAATTGACAACCCACTAAGTACCTTCTGGTTCTCACATGTGAAGTCACACAAACTCACATTGTGGTGCACAAATACACACACACACACTAGCAAGCACTGGGGAAGAAAAGGCAGTTCCTTCTCATGTATGATAGGATGGTTCAACAGCTTTTTTATAACTTCTGTATGTCAGTGTTTCTCAACTTCTGGTCTGTGGACTTGCACTGCTCTTTGGGATAATGGGGACCGCTCCCTCAGATGCTAATACTGATTTACTCTGTTCTTAAGTAGAAGTTTTAACACAGTTCTCCAGAGGGATATGGTTCATGTTCATTAGGCACCAAACAGAAGAACACGTACAGAAACAGGGAGGGACTACCTGCACCTTTCCAATAAGAAAGTTGTTTTTATTTTCCGTTCTGCTACGGTGTGCTCTAATGAATATGACCCTTTGCTCACTGGTCCCTGGGACAAAACCGGTTACCCCATTCAGAGACCCCTAGCCCTGTCTGTCCTTGATGTGGGTAGACTACACACAGACGCAGCACCCTGTGCACCAACTACCAGCATAGAATTGTGTGTGATGGCATGCAGAGAATTGATATTTTTTTAACCAAGAAAAATCATTTATAATTTAAGGGTTTTGTCTATGCCACAAAATGTTGCAATTGTGCCGATTTACATATACTTCTGTGTAGCTTCTGTTGCTTTTTAACAAGATGTCATCGTGTGCGGTGTGGCCATCAATATTTCTTGACAAAGAAAGCGGTGCCATATAGATAATGTAATGTTAGTGCCTCGGGTGGGAACTATATTTTGTGCCAAACTATTGACTAAGAGGTGATACTGAATTGGATAGTTTATAGCGGCATTTCTCTTCCTTTGAGCTAAAACATAATTAAGCCCTTTAATGAAGGGAGTTAAGAATCATGAGACAGTTCAGACAGTAAAAATGTAGGTGTAATTCAGTTAATCTTCCCCCCTCCCCATAGCACTTTATTCAACACATGCATTTGCTCCTGTATAATATTAAATGTATTTGTTTTCTTTGTGGTACTATGGACACTAGAGGGCTTTGACACAGAGTAAAAGTTGTCATTAAACAATTCATCTCGCCCACCAGAGTGAGTCAATACTGGAGATAATGCCTTTGTGGAGATGCTATGGGAAATGCAACATGTTTTTCTCCCATCTCTCCTTGGCCTGTCCTGATATGCACCACCCTCACCTCAATTGTCTCCAGACATAGAGCTAGGACATTTAACATATTTCATGTTTTGTTCATTCATTAAGTTTGCCAGTGTTTATAGTTGTCACACACTCCTTACTTAAATTAAGAGGATTTGTTCCTCCTAAAACAGCGCCAGTGTGATATCACAGCCTGGAAAGAGGGGGTGATTGAGAGTGTGTTGTTGGCAGGAGGCCTAGAGGGATGCCTCAGACAACAAGCTTCTTGTATACTGAAGTTGATGACCAAGAGATACCCCGCCCCCCTGCAATACTGAGTAGTCTACAATTGTAAAGCGACTTTGGGACCTTGAAAAGCGCTATATATAATACATAAGAAGTGCAGCCAATCTCAAAAGTTGAGACAAACTGTAGTCTGTAGAATTAAAATTAACTTGAAGCTTTGATTAGGAATATAAAATGAAGGGAAAATGTAGAATTACAATACAAAGCAATGGGCAGCACATCGTTTTTGGATGATCGAGCTTAAGTGGTGTTCCACTACCTGTCTCCATATAAGTTGACACTGATAACCATTTCAACCATACGATCCTTTTATCTGTGCATTCTTTGTTTCCACTTGATCTACTATTTTGTTTATTGTTGTGTAATTGGTTTAATTAACCTGAGTGTTTTCCTAGCTGCACTTTTTTTGCCTGATTTTATTTATTTGCCTGTCATTGGAGGAAATAATTTGCTATGGTTTAATTGACGCAATCGTGGAGGAAGTTTAAAACTAGGGATGTGCCTGTAGCTTTTAACCACCTGCCTAAATACTTAGCATACCAGTGAGTGTTCACAACAATTGTCAATGTGCAGCGTCTTAAAACTGAGCAAAGAGTTGAGGAACGAGTTTCATTAAGTATTGCACTTAATGGTAACCCTGCTAAAAGCCTTTGGTTGCACAGTGCCTCTGCACAGCAATGGGTTGTCGGAGTTAGTATGTTAGTCCCCTAGCTGTCACTTAATCAGCGATGCGGCACTTCCAAAGGCTGTGAGACTGTCTGACTCAAGGTTCTCACTTCGTCACCTGTTTTGACCCTAAACATCTGAAAGGTTTTAGTTCCCCTAAAGTTTGTCCATGATTGACAGAATGACTTATCTGTTCTGACGAGGACCTGGCTCACCCCTGGTGTTGACTTCCTGTTCTAGATTGTGGCAATGTCTCAGCTTCCTGTTGCTTTTGACCCAAATGGCTTCCTATTCCGTATATAGTGTACTACTTGAAAGTAGCGCACTATATAGGGAATAGGGTGCCATTTGGGACTCAACCCTTTTCTCAAACGTTCCTTCCGTTGTTGTACCTGCCTTTCAACCCACTGTGGACTTGATTACCTGCTGAACCTTAAGGTTTCCCTTTTGTGCAACACATTTTTCCTATCAAATGTCATGATTCAAGAGCCTGGCTTGTACAGTCATTTCATTCTTCACTTCTCTGAATTGATGTGATAACCTGAAGTCATTTCAGATTAAAGAAAATGAAATTAGCGAACAAGAATGAGACATTTCTTAACACACACTGAATGAACCAAGAAATTGAAAACGAGGGATAGAAAATGCATTTTCCATTAACATCTAGGGCATTTCTGGAATATAAAATGTACAAACGCCTGTTTTAGTAGATTGGAGCAGCTTTATTAGTCTTTGCAGCACTGATACACTGGGAGGGATGCTTAGTACAGAAACACATTTGGCCCATAAACCTGTTCAACAAATGCCACTTAGCTACTGTGTTCATGTGTGAATTTACAAAAATACATTAAGCTATAATATATTAACGACTCAGGACAGTTATTCCGTGTTGTATGTGTGGGTGCACGTTTCACTTGGGGAATGAAAGAGTCAATCCCTCTTCAGGTTCATATCCATATTGGTCCTAAAACCCCACTTCTCTCCTTACATTCTCCAGGTGGTCCACTGGGTGTGTCTAGCTTGTGTAGTAAGATAAAAAGGATCCACAACAGGAACATGGCCTGAAATGCACTGAATGACAATGTACACCAAAATGGAGTCAGGGTTACCATTCCTCACAGTACCGTCCTTCCATGTCATTAACTGCATTTCAACCATTTGTCACTTCCTCCTCATCCTCCTGGAAGTAAGGATGTTCTAGAGCATTCAGGGCAGAGATTCTTCTTAGAGGGTCAAAAGTTAGCATTTTCTGTGGGAACAAACAGAACAGTTGAGTTTACAAATGTGAATCAAGGAAGAATTACAAGTAGGGTTTGTCCTATCTTGTATACCGCCATAACTTTATTTCATTAATCATAGCTTTTACAAGCATTGGTCTGGATAAAAAGAATACACTTGGCCAGGATTCACACTAACCCAAGTGTATCCTGGACTGGTTTATACAATTCTACCATTTTGTTTTCACCAAACTGAAAACCCCCCCACAGCTGGTTAGAAAACCAAGAAGTCTCACCAGCAGCAACTCTGTCCCCTGTTTATTGATCTCAGGAGCGTAGTCTGTGATTGGGCGGGGGCTGATTGGACTGAAGTTGTGTCGTGAGAGGGTGATGTCAACAGGCCACTCCTCCTCAGGTGGCAGGCCAATCACACTGTGGAATGGCAAACAGGAAGGAGCAAACCAGCCAGTCAGACAAGCGTTTCAGAAAGAATTGACAGAAGAAAGACTGATCCAAAGTGACAAGAGGGGGCTGCATCCCAAATGGCACCGGTCAAAAGTAGTGCACTATATAGGGTGCAATTTGGGATACACCCAAGGATATTCCTGCCAATACTCACTTGAATATCTTTCCCAGTTGGTCCACTTCAGAGTCTCCACAGAACAATGGTCTACATGAGAGTTTGGATTTGGGTTAATGTGCTGTTGGCCAACTTCCCCAACTGTGAAACAAGCAGTAAAGTCTGTCTCTCCGCCCCCAAATGGCCCCATTTTATTGTTCCGACCTATGGCCATGTCTGTGGGAGATTACAGGGGCCTGGGCTGACCCTCTCCTGTGTACACTGGTGTGGCCTGGTCATTAGTGTGGAGCCATAATGATAAGAGAAGAATCCCTGAGTCACAGTTAATCTGAGTGCCACAACAGTAGTCTACTATGCTGCCATTTGACCGCATGGTGGCAGCATAATCAAAGAAATGAGCGCTCGGTCACACTACAGCCAGAAACAAATTGAGTTTGTCTTGCTCCATATTACCAATTTCCTGCAATTCTACACATTTTTGCTAGCATATGCTATCTGGGGGCCCCCTGGAGGTCGGGGCATGTGCCCGTTCGGTAATCTGGCTGTGAGTGTTAACTTTGCTGGGTGGAATATTATCTATTAATCCAATGGGAATCTTGTAAGAATATCAGATTAACGTGTATATAGCTACTCACGTATACACTGAGTGTACAAAACACTAAAGAACAACTGCTCTTTCCATGACAGACTGACCAGGTGAAAGCTACGATCCCTTATTGATGTAACTTGTTAAATCTACTTCAATCAGTGTAGATAAAGGGGAGGAGACAGGTTAAACAATTGAGATATGGATTGTGCATGTTTGCAATTCATCGGGTGATACAGGTATGTCCCAGTGTGTCAAATAAGCCTTCACAAGTCCTGACCACTCACTTGCGTCGGAACATCTCAGCAAAGATGCAGCCCGTGCTCCAGATGTCCACAGGCGTGGCGTAGGTGGACTGGAGCAAGACCTCAGGAGGCCTGTACCACAGAGTCACCACCTGAGAGTCATGGAGGAGAGAGACATCAATGGAGGGGCAGTTGGGAGTAGTATGAATGCGTGTTAATTTTAATGCAGGAAAACTGAAATCAGTCTTACCTCATTCCTACCAGCATGTCACCTGCGCAATTAGAGGCAAAAAAAACTCTAGATCACCTTTACTCCACACACAGAGGCTCATACAAAGCTCCACAGACAGATACAAAGCTCTCCCTCACCATCCATTTGGCAAATCTGATCATAACTCTATCCTCTTGATTCCTGCTTACAAGCAAAAACTCAAACAGGAAGTACCAGTGACGCGCTCAATACGGAAGTGGTCCGATGAAACGGATGATAAGCTACAGGACTGTTTTGCTAGCAAAGACTGGAATTTGTTCAGGGATTCATCCGATGGCATTGAGGAGTTTACCACATCAGTCGCCGGCTTCATTAATACGTGCATCGGCGACGTTGTCCACACATTGCCCGTACATACAGTTGAAGTCGGAAGTTTACATACACTTAGGTTGGAGTCATTAAAACTCGTTTTTCAACCACTCCACAAATTTCTTGTTAACAAACTATAGTTTTGGCAAGTCGGTTAGGATATCTACTTTGTGCATGACACAAGTAATTTTTCCAACAATTGTTTACAGACAGATTATTTCACTTATAATTCACTATCACAATTCCAGTGGGTCAGAAGTTTACATACACTAAGTTGACTGTGCCTTTAAATAGCTTGGAAAATTCTAGAAAACGATGTCATGGCATTAGAAGCTTCTGATAGGCTAATTGACATCATTTGAGTCAATTGGAGGTGTACCTGTGGATGTATTTCAAGACCTACCTTCAAACTCAGTGCCTCTTTGCTTGACATCATGGGAAAATCAAAAGAAATCAGCCAAGACCTCATTAAAAAAATGGTAGACCTCCACAAGTCTGGTTCATCCTTGGGAGCAATTGCCAAACGCCTGAAGGTACCACGTTCATCTGTACAAACAATAGTACGCAAGTATACACACCATGGGACCACGCAGCCGTCATACTGCTCAGGAAGGAGACGTGTTCTGTCTCCTAGAGATGAACGTACTTTGGTGCGAAAAGTGCAAATCAATCCCAGAACAACAGCAAAGGACCTTGTGAAGATGCTGGAGGAAACAGGTACAAAAGTATCTTTATCCACAGTAAAACGAGTCCTATATCGACATAACCTGAAAGGCCGCTCAGCAAGGAAGAAGCGACTTCTCCAAAACTGCCATATAAAAGCCAGACTACGGTTTGCAACTGCACATGGGGACAAAGACCGTACTTTTTTGAGAAATGTCCTCTGGTCTGATGAAACAAAAATAGAACTGTTTGGCTACATTGACCATCGTTATGTTTGGAGGAAAAAGGGGAATGCTTGCAAGCCGAAGAACACCATCCCAACAAAGAAGCACGGGGGTGGCAGCATCATGCTGTGGGGGTGCTTTGCTGCAGGAGGGACTGGTGCACTTCACAAAATAGATGGCATCATGAGGAAGGAAAATTGTGGATATATTGAAGCAACATCTCAAGACATCAGTCAGGAAGTTTAAAGCTTGTTTGCAAATGGGTCTTCCAAATGGACAATGACCCCAAGCATACTTCCAAAGTTGTGGCAAAATGGCTTAAGGACAACAAAGTCAAGGTATTGGAGTGGCCATCACAAAGCCCTGACCTCAATCCTATAGAACATTTGTGGGCAGAACTGAAAAGGCGTGTGCGAGCAAGGAGACCTACAAACCTGACTCAGTTACACCAGCTCTGTCAGGAGGAATGGGCCAAAATTCACCCAATTTATTGTGGGAAGCTTGTGGAAGGCTACCAAGTTAAACAATTTAAAGGCAATGCTACCAAATACTAATTGAGTGTATGTAAACTTCTGACCCACTGGGAATGTGATGAAAGAAATAAAAGCTGAAATAAATCATTCTCTCTACTATTATTCTGACATATCACATTCTTAAAA
This sequence comes from Coregonus lavaretus, assembly GCF_964263955.1. Lineage (NCBI taxonomy): Eukaryota > Metazoa > Chordata > Actinopteri > Salmoniformes > Salmonidae > Coregonus > Coregonus lavaretus. The sequence goes on from NC_139995.1 coordinate 35,408,523, forward strand.
TAAAGTGGTCATCTAACTGACCTAAGACCAGGGAATTTTTACTAGGATTAAATGTCAGGAATTGTGAAAAACAGAGTTTAAATGTATTTGGCTAAGGTGTATGTAAACTTCCGACGTCAACTGTACATGTCCCAGCCAAAAGCCATGGATTACAGGTAATATCCACACAGAGCTAAAGGCTAGAGCTGCTGCTTTCAAGGAGCGGAGCACTAATCCGGACGCCTACTGTATAAGAAATCCCACTACGCCCTCCGACAAACCATCAAAACAGGCAACATGTCAAATACAAGACCAAGATCGAATCCTACTACACCGGCTCTAACGCTCATTGGATGTGGCAGGGCTTGCCAACTATCACGAATTACAAAGCCGCAAGCTTCCTAGTGACACGAACTCGCCTTCTATGCTCGCTTCGAGGCAAGCAACACTGAACCATGCTGAGAGCACCAGCTGTTCCGGACGACTGTGTGATCTCGCTCTCCTTAGCCGATGTGAGTAAGACCTTTTAAACAGGTTAACATTCACAAGGCTGATTACCAGGTAGCGTACTCAGAGCATACGCTGACCAGCTGGAAAGTGTCTTCACGGACATTTCCAACCTCTCCTTGACCCAGTCTGTAATTCCTACATGTGTCAATCAGACCACCACAGTCCCTGTGCCCAAGAATGCCAAGGTAACCTGTCTAAATCGCTCTGGATAAGAGCGTCTGCTAAATGACGTAAAATGTAAATGTAAATGACCATCGCCATGTAGCACTCACATCTGTAGCCATGAAATGCTTTGAAAGGCTGGTCATGGCTCACATCAACACTATCATCCCAGACACCCTGGACCCACTCCAATTCGCATACCGCCTGGCAAACCACAAACCAGTTCCACAGGTGATGCAATCTCTATTGCACTCCGCACTGCCCTTACCCACTTGGACAAAAGGAATACCTACGTGTGAGGGGAAAAAAGTATTTGATCCCCTGCTGATTTTGTACGTTTGCCTACTTACAAAGAAATGATCAGTCTATAATTTTAATGGTAGGTTTATTTGAACAGTGCGAGACAGAATAACAACAAAAAAATCCAGAAAAACGCATGTCAAAAATGTTATAAATTGATTTGCATTTTAATGAGGGAAATAAGTATTTGACCCCCTCTCAATCAGAAAGATTTCTGGTTCCCAGGTGTCTTTTATACAGGTAACGAGCTGAGATTAGGAGCACACTTTTAAAGGGAGTGCTCCTAATCTCAGCTTGTTACCTGTATAAAAGACACCTGTCCACAGAAGCAATCAATCAGATTCCAAACTCTCCACCATGGCCAAGACCAAAGAGCTCTCCAAGGATGTCAGGGACAAGATTGTAGACCTACACAAGGCTGGAATGGGCTACAAGACCATCGCCAAGCAGCTTGGTGAGAAGGTGACAACAGTTGGTGCGATTATTCGCAAATTGAAGAAACACAAAAGAACTGTCAATCTCCCTCGGCCTGGGGATCCATGCAAGATCTCACCTCGTGGAGTTGCAATGATCGTGAGGAATCAGCCCAGAACTACACGGGAGGATCTTGTCAATGATCTCAAGGCAGCTGTGACCATAGTCATCAAGAAAACAATTGGTAACACACTACGCCGTGAAGGACTGAAATCCTGCAGCGCCTGCAAGGTCCCCCTGCTCAAGAAAGCACATACAGGCCCGTCTGAAGTTTGCCAATGAACATCTGAATGATTCAGAGGAGAACTGGGTGAAAGTGTTGTGGTCAGATGAGACCAAAATCGAGCTCTTTGGCATCAACTCAACTTGCCGTGTTTGGAGGAGGAGGAATGCTGCCTATGACCCCAAGAACACCATCCCCACCGTCAAACATGGAGGTGGAAACATTATGCTTTGGGGATGTTTTTTTGCTAAGGGGACAGGACAACTTCACTGCATCAAAGGGACGATGGACAGGGCCATGTACCGTCAAATCTTGGGTGAGAACCTCCTTCCCTCAACCAGGGCATTGAAAATGGGTTGTGGATGGGTATTCCAGCATGACAATGACCCAAAACACACGGCAAGGCAACAAAGGAGTGGCTCAAGAAGAAGCACATTAAGGTCCTGGAGTGGCCTAGCCAGTCTCCAGACCTTAATCCCATAGAAAATCTGTGGAGGGAGCTGACGGTTCGAGTTGCCAAACGTCAGCCTCGAAACCTTAATGACTTGGAGAAGATCTGCAAAGAGGAATGGGACAAAATCCCTCCTGAGATGTGTGCAAACCTGGTGGCCAACTACAAGAAACATCTGACCTCTGTGATTGCCAACAAGGGTTTTGCCACCAAGTACTAAGTCATGTTTTGCAGAGGGGTCAAATACTTATTTCCCTCATTAAAATGCAAATCAATTTATAACATTTTTGACATGTGTTTTTCTGGATTTTGTTGTTGTTATTCTGTCTCTCACTGTTTAAATAAACCTACCATTAAAATTATAGACTGATCATGTCATTGTCAGTGGGAAAACGTACAAAATCAGCAGGGGATCAAATACTTTTTTCCCTCACTGTATGTAAGAATGTTGTTCATTGACTACAGCTCAGCGTTCAACACCATAGTGCCCTCCAAGCTCATCACTAAACTAAGGACCCTGGGATTAAACACCTCCCTCTGCAACTGGATCCTGGACTTCCTGATGGGCCGCCCCAGGTGGTGAGGGTAGGCAACACATCCGGCACGCTCACCCTCAACACGGGGTCCCCTCAGGGGTGCGTGCTTAGTCCCCACCTGTACTCCCTGTTCACCCACGACTGCGTGGCTGCGCACGACTCCAACACCATCATTAAGTTTGCCGACGACACAACAGTGGTAGGCCTGATCACCACCAACGATGAGACAGCCTACAGGGAGGAGGTCAGATACCTGGCAGTGTGGTGCCAGGACAACAACCTGTCCCTCAACATCAGCAAGAAAAAGGATCTGATCATGGACTACAGGAAACGGAGGGCCGAGCACACCCCCATTCACATCGACGGGGCTGTAGTGGAGTGGGTCGAGAGCTTCAAGTTCCTCTGTGTCCACATCAGTAAGGACCTATCATGGTCCAAACACACCAACAGTCGTTAAGAGGGCACGACAACACCTCTTCCCCCTCAGGAGGCTGAAAATATTTGACATGGGCCCTCAGATCCTCAAGAAGTTTGGAGAGTATCTTGACTGGCTGCATCACCGCTTGTTATGGCAACTGCTTGGCATCTGACCGCAAGGCGCTACAGAGGGTAGTGCGTATGGCCCAGTACATCACTGGGGCCGAGCTCCCTGCCATCCAGGACCTCTATACCAGGTGGTGTCAGAGGAAAGCCCTAAAAATTGTCAAAGACTCCAGCCACCCAAGTCATAGACTGTTCTCTCTGCTACTGGTCCTCTGTAGCTCAGCTGGTAGAGCACGGTGCTTGTAACGCCAAGGTAGTGGGTTCGATCCCCGGGACCACCCATACACAAAAAAAAAATGTATGCACGCATGACTGTAAGTCGCTTTGGATAAAAGCGTCTGCTAAATGGCATATTATTATTATTTATTATTACTGCACAGCAAGCGGTACCGGAGCGCCAAGTCTGGGACCAAAAGGCTCCTGAACAGCTTCTACCCCCAAACCATTCGACTGCTGAACAGTTAAGCAAAATGGCTACCCGGACTACTTGCACTGTTTTATTTGCACTGACTCTACCCACACTACAATGACACTCCAATACACACGCATATTGATGCCACACAATCACAGACATACTGCTGCTACACTGTTTGTCTATCCTGATTGCATAGTCACTTTTATCCCTACCTACATGTACATATTACCTCAACTACCTCGTACCCCTGCACATTGACTCGGCACCGGTACTCCTTGTATATAGCCCCGTTATTGTTGTTTTATTGTGCTACTAGTTCCTTTCATTTTTTGCACCAAAAAAATTACTGTCTAACTCTGCATTGTTGGGAAAAGGCTCGTAAGTAAGCATTTCACGGTAAAGTCTACATCTGTTGTATTCGGCATGTGACAAATGCATTTGATTTGATATGAGTAAGATGAGAGAGAAGTATGAATGCGTATGAATATTTACGCCAAGTGTAAAGCATAAGTAAGCATTATGGTGAATGCACATAGAGACCCTTTCAATCCTCAACCATAGTGTGTGTGTGTCTTCCTACCACAGGAGTGAGGGCCATGTGGCAGCTGTAAATCCTTGCCAGTCCAAAGTCGGCTAGCTTCACCTGACCACGGCTGGTGACAAGGATGTTCTCTGGCTTCAGGTCCCGGTGCACCACGCGGTTCGAGTGGAGGAATGCCAGGCCGTGCAGCAACTGACGCATCAGGTCCTAACACACACAGGGGGACACATTTAACCTGTGCACCATGCTCGGTCCACTCAACCGTCTTCCAACACATCCAGCCAGGTAGAAAGAGAGGGCAACCTATACTGACTGTACAGCTGGTCCTGTGTGCATACATTCCTGGTTAGGGCGGTGGGGGTCATGACATTTTGTCAGCTGGTGATTGTCAAGCAAATAACTGCCGGTCTCACGGTAACTGACAGTTAATTAACAAACACTTTTAGCATCTCCTGGCTTCCACGCATAGCCTACCAGCCACTGATGCAGACCTTTGGAACATCTACATTTAAAAAAAGTCTAATAATCCATGTAATATAGCCTACACCATCACAATCAATCCATTATTTATTTTAGACAGGTCTAAAGAAACATGATATAAAGAAAATGTTTTCTATTTCAGAAGAACAGAATAGCATACTCTGAGTTGTCCTTGTGTTAGGCCCTGATCTGGCTATGCCATATGGCTGTGGGCGACTCTAGTTCATTTAGCAGACAAGATTTGCTTAGAATTCTGTGGCATTATTTTATAGTATGAAGAATACAATTGAACATTGCTGAATAAGAAAACATCCTTTCTTTCTCCAAACGATTTTGGAGGGAGTGTGCACATGAAGCTATTCTGTGTTGAGCAGTTAAAAAAGAAACAGGTCCCCCTATATGGTTTATTTATGCAACTTTAGTTGTGATACAAACGTTGGGCTATATGTTTTGATTTTTAATACATTCTAAGGCTGCATGATGCGACTAATGATGATTTGAAAAAAGTAATGAAAGGCATGAGCTCTGCTTTGTTTCTTGCACAGGCTGCACACACTTCATCAGTCTCTCATTCACAATTTGGCAAGCACTTGATAATGCCTCGAATTTCCTGGCAGCATCCCCCTAGTGTGGCCGTAATGCCACCTCAAAAAAAATCCATGCCTTTTGCGACCAGTGGCCGTTGTGCCCTTGGGCTGAATATAATAATTATAATTCCCTTCTCCCGGCTGCGTGTTCCGAAGCTCCTCTCACTCACATGGCTATCTCAGATATCGCAATTATAATTAGCCAATGCCCGTCACATGATCGGGTTCTTCTCACAGGCATCTATCTCAGCTCTGAAGTAGGTTACAAGTGAAGACAGACATCAGGGATGCAACTGCGCGCTTCCTTCATATCGAATTCCGAGGCGCATATTTAAGAACTGTCCACATTTACTTTTCTTCAGCCAACAAGATGAGTAGGCCTAACGAACAGCAAAAGCACTAGCCTATGTCAATCTACTATCCCCCATAGTACAAAAGTTTACCTATTCTATTAGTCAACTTGTCCTTCTGTGCAAGAAATAAATATTCCAAACATAGTCTGGGACAGTTGTGGGATGCGATATATCCCAAATTAATACAACTACTTGCATTAAAAAAAACACGTTTCAAAGCAACAGATCAGAACGTTCATCTTAAAATGTTGATAAACTATTAGGCTATTTCTTCACATAAGCGCAACAATGTGCACACGGCAGTAGGCTATAAGCGCGAATGTTCCAAAATACAATCAATTAGCTGGAAAACACCATTCTCAAAAGTGACCACAAATGCGATTATGCATGTAATGCTTTATTATAAAAGGTGCATTTTGATGGTGAAAATGATCTTCCCGAAACTTGAAACTCACGCGCTGCCTATGTATGCCAGTTAGACTACACCGGTTGTAAAGCGGATTAATGTGCTTCATTTTAAGAAGTTATTTGGCCACTTTAGTTGTGATACAAACCTTATCAAAACATATAGGTCTATGGACTAGGCTACATGAGGTGTGGTACTATGATTTGAGAAAGTCGCAAAAAAAAGGAATGCGTTTCTTGCCTTACTGCACACAAGCTGGGCATCATTCACAAGTGATAGGCTAATATTGTCACCCATCAGACTATTGTTGATTAAATCTTGTCTTTACATATACTAAATAATATGTGTGAAATTAGTTTTGATTTAGAATGGCAATTATCATGCACCCGTCTCGGAACAGGGGCAGGGGGGAAATAATACATTAAATTTAAGCACTTAAATAGCAAATGGAGGACACTTTTGCCGTGGTTCATTTTCATGCCAGCCAGGTAGGCTATACTCCTGTTTTAAAGCGAAGCAATGTGCTTAATATTAGTAAAGTTGAGAAATATATAATAGGCCTAGCCTATAGAAAGCTGATGGGATCCTCCTCTTTTGAATAAAGGCCATCAAAACTCTGTTTTCTCACGCAATTACATAGCCTATAGAAACGTTGCACAACTTGAGTTCATGGGCTCTCATGAAGTGTTTGATTTGATTTTCAATAACATTTGCATTGACGTCAGAGTGATTAGAGGGACAATAGAGTGCTGAGTACCAGGCAGTTAGCAAGTTTGGTAGGCTACTAATGACCATCAGCAGTATCAGAGCTTGGAGAAGCATAGTTACCGTGACTAAACGGTCACATGGAATTTGACTGCGGTCATGACTCTTGACTGCCGGTGTGGCGGTAATACGGTCACCGTAACAGCCCTAGGCCTGGTTCCATTTCAGTCCCTGGCCCCTAGTCTCTACCACTTCGGTAGATCTGAAAGAACTCCATAGTAAAAGCAATGTGGCGGAAGTTCTACTTCAACTATTGGAGGGCAAGTATTGCTATCCAAACCCTTCAGATCACCAAACACTGCAGGTGTGTGGAGGCAAAGAGCAGGGACAGTCTTGGTCAACTGACAACAGCCAAAGTAAGTGGAAGATCGTGTATAGTTTTAGGTGGACTACCTCTAACATGATTTACATGACCTAATATGTTATACTATATATACAAAAGTATGTGGACACACCTTCAAAATAGTGGATTCCGCTATTTCAGCCACACCCGTTGCTGACCGGTGTATAAAATCGAACACGCCGCCATGCAATCTCAATAGACAAACATTGGCAGTAGAATGGCCTTACTGAAGAGCTCAGTGACTTTCAACGTAGCATCATCATAGGATGCCACCTTTCCAACAAGTCAGTTTGTCAAATTTCTGCCCTGCTAGAGCTGCCCCGGTCAACTGTAAGTGCTGTTATTGTGAAGTGGAAACGTCTAGGAGCAACAACGGCTCAGCCGCGAAGTGGTAGGCCACACAAGCTCACAGAATGGGACCGGTGAGTGCAAAGCGCGTAAAAAAACATCTGTCCTCGGTTGCAACACTCACTACCGAGTTCCAAACTGCCTCTGGAAGCAACGTCAGCACAAGAACTGTTCATCAGGAGCTTCATAAAATGGGTTTCCATGGCCAAGCAGCCGCACAAAAGCCTAAGATCACCATGCGCAATGCCAAGCGTCGGCTGGAGTGGTGTATACCTCGCCGCCATTGGACTCTGGAGCAGTGGAAACGCATTCTTTGGAGTGATGAATCACGATCGGGCAGTCCGACGGACGAATCTGGGTTTGGCAGATGCCAGGAGAACGCTACCTGCCCGAATGCATAGTGCCAAATGTAAAGTTTGGTGGAGGAGGAATAATGGCCTGGGGCTGTTTTTTCATGGTTCAGGCTAGGCCCCTTAGTTCCAGTGATGGGAAATATTAACGCTACAGCATACAATGACATTCTAGACGATTCTGTGCTTCCAACTTTGTGGCAACAGTTTGGGGAAGGCCCTTTCCTGTTTCAGCATGACAATGCCCCCGTGCACAAAGCGAGGTCCATACAGAAATGGTTTGTCGAGATCAGTGTGGAAGAACTTGACTGGCCTGCACAGAGCCCTGACCTCAACCCCATCGAACACCTTTGAGATTAATTGGAACGCCGACTGCGAGCCAGGCCTAATTGCCCAACATCAGTGCCAGACCTCACTAAAGGTCTTGTGGCTGAATGGAAGCAAGTTCCCGCAGCAATGTTCCAACATCTAGTGGAAAGCCTTCCCAGAAGAGAGGAGGCTGTTATGCCCATGATTTTGGAATGAGATATTCGACGAGCAGGTGCCCACACACTTTTGGTCATGTAGTGTATTTAACATGGTTAACGGGGAACTCAGGGGGCTTCTTACTAGGATGCGGCTGGGGGGCAGTCCTGGGGTGGGAGCCTTCTCTAGGTAGGTCTTAAGGTCCTGGTCCACGTGCTCAAACACCAGGGTGATTTTAGTCTCCTGATCCGTCCTCAGGGTGGCACACACGTCCATGAGCCTGATGTACACACAAACACAGAACACACACACATGTCCATGAGCCTGATGTACACACAAACACAGAACACACACACATCCATGAGCCAGTGTACACATACAGAGTGTTTGAGTGATATGCACACATCCCCAACTTTCACACTAATGCTGGGCCGTCCACAACAGTCAAGAGAGAAAGCCCATTGTATGTGCTGCTCTCAAGTGCTTTAATTTAACCTGCACTACAGTTCAGGTAATATTTCAGCTGCCATGCCTTCTCAGAGATTAGTCATTATTGTGGAGCAGGTTAAATCCAAGCACCTGACAGCAGCACACATACCATGTTTGGGATCGCTCTTAATACACAGTCAAACAGAAGACCAGAATGACCATAATCTGAATGAGAGGCATGCCATGGTGAGTCAGTCGCTAGCTAATAACCTTTATAGAATCTGCTTATCAAAGACATACCAGTCAGTCTTTAAGCATTACACAGTTCTGTGGCTATGTGGGAAATACAGGTGATCAGGTCAAAACTGTCTCAGGCTACAAGTCACAACAAAACCAACACTGAATGTGTGATTGAGAGCGTTTGTGACTGTGTTAATGTGTTTGTGCATGTTTATGCAGTTCAAAGGCGCCATTGGTGGAGAGGAACAATTTACGTGTATGGGTATGTTGATTACTTTATGGCATTCATTCCCTTTTTTTAAATATTTTTGTACTTTTTTACCCCTTTTTCTCCCCAATTTAATGATATCCAATTGGTAGTTACAGTCTTGTCCCATCGCGGCAACTCCCGTACGGACTCGGGAGAGGCGAAGGTCGAGAGCCATGCGTCCTCCGAAACACAACACTGCCAAGCCGCACTGCTTCTTGACACACTGCTCGCTTAAACCGGAAGCCAGCCGCACCAATGTGTCGGAGGAAACACCGTACAGCTGGCAACCGCCACAAGGAGTCGCTAGAGCGTAATGGGAAAAGGACATGCCCATCTTTACCTTTCAAATGGGGTTGAGGCTTATAGTTAGATCTACACAAAACCTGCATGGAATGTGAACTAATCTGAACACTAGACCTCTTTCCTGGCCTGAGAACATTTGACAATCTTTGATTTTGGCGTGAACTATCACTTTAAATAAAGGTTAAATGAATAAATGTGTTCTAACTTGACCACGTTGGGATGGTCAAACTGCTCCAGTCTCTTCAGCAGGGCCACCTCTCTGACTGTGGAGATGGGGAGGCCATCTTGGTCCGTCTGGACGCGAACGCTCTTCAGAGCTACAAACTGGCCGCTCTCCAGGTCCCGAGCTTTGTACACCGTCCCGTACGCACCGCCTCCGATCTCTGCCACCGGCTCGTACTGGACCTCACTGCCCTGGGCCATGGCCATGGCCTGGCTGGCAGACAGGCAGGCAGGCAGGCAGGCGGACAGACAGACAGACAGAGAAAAATAGGTATAGCATGACTACAATGTCCTTCTACAGTAAGACACTGTCCCCTCCCTGCCACGTGCTCTCCAAAATGGAGGTACACCTGATTACCTCGTCTGCCCCCTCCCACAACCTTTCACCTTCTAGAGCACTGGACCTCATTAGCTGGGGTAACCTCTGCATTCCAGAGTGGAAGAGGCTGTCAGAAAGATTGTGTGTGTGTGTGTTAGTGATGCGCGGGTTGACTCATAACTCGCGGACGGGTTTAGGGTCATTAAATATTGTGTGGCTGAAGGGCAGGTGGGTGGCGGGTTGAATAAAGAGAAACAATACCTTAAATCCACAAATGTATAATTATGGTGCAATTCATATAGGCTACATTGAGGTTTTTCTTTCATTATTTTAGGCTATATGGTATTAGTGCATAAGCCTAAACTTCAGGGCTTAAATGTAAACTCGCCAAATTCGCCAGATATTTGCGCCTTCAAACCTAAATAGCTTTCAAACCACTTGAGCCACAGACTCTAAATAAGTGTCATGATGTTGGAAAAATTGCGCGTCTTATTTTAACGATTTGGACATTAATTCGCTTTCCAAAGCTAATAAACATGTGGAAATGTGAGCAGCATTCCATATTCCTAGTTGAATTAGTTAGTACCAACTTTTTTTACATTCGAATTTCAATAGCTCCTTGGTCATGTGACCTACTGACCTGAACCAAGGTTCAGAATGTCCACTGACTACCCTTCTATATTGCACACTCTTTTGTTTGTCCCTTTTAATCTCAGGTGATTTCACATGAATTTAAGGCTACTCAGTGGATGTTCTGAAAGTAGTTTGAGGGTTGTAGGTCATGACTAAGGAGCTATTTGAATTTGAAACTTAAAAATTATCGTAAAATCTCATGAGATGCAAATGGTCAAACAAAAGGGTGTGCAATGTATAGGCCCACTGAGTGTACATTATGAACCTTGTATGAGGTGTGTGGGTCACATGACCCAAGGCGCTATTGAATTTCTAAAATTCAAATAAACAATTTAAAAAAGTGTGCGCAATATGCGTCTCTGCCATCGGGTTAGCTAGAACCAGTTTTGACAGATTTAGGAGTAATGGTTAAAGAGCTATTGAAATTTAGATTTGTTACTATGTTGACGGTCCCTAACTGCTGTTGGTGGACGTAAGGAAAACTACAGGCGAATATCTAACCTGAACCTGAATCTGCAGAAGATGTTATTGTAAATCCACGGAGGCAAAAAGGTCATTGTCGAAGTTTAACTGAATAAGACAAAAGTAAAGTCTGGAAAAGATTTGGTGAACTGGTAAAAGAGGAGGATAGCAGTGCTGGCTATGTTATGTGTGATGATTGTGAGGTGCTATAAAAAATTGACAGTCACAAGACAGGACTTCAAATAGGCCTATGGCATGTCAAGGGAACTGTAGCCTACTGTTTAGATGGGTTAAATGGAAACTGGAATCTGGACACTGACTGTAGGTCTATAACCTCTCACATAGCATTAATAATAACTCCTGCAGAATTAAGCATTTCTTGCAGTAAAAGTATACACCAAATGTAGGCAAAAGTTGGACTTGGGAACAGGTGTGGAGAAATATGATTTATTTATTTCTGCATCTTCAGAGAATGCAATGCTCAGTTAGATACCATATGTAGAGGTGCTGTCTTCATCATAAAAGCCTCATAAAAGCTGATAGTATTATCAGAAACAGGTTGTGTCGTTTTCACAGTTTTCCCTTACAACCGGTCAAACTGATGTCACTTAGACATTTTGCACAGAAAATCCTTCCCGTTTTTTTTGCGTTATTGTATTTTATCCCCAGTCCCTAAATGTATTTGCTCCGCGAAAGATGACAGCGAGAAGTTTACCGACGTCAACTAGATTGAAGCATTCTATCGATCTATTACATTATTCTGTTGAGCAAGGGTTTATTTAGTCTTCTATGGCAACATATAGCCTAATGACAAAAGAGAAGCTGTATCTAAATATAGACAAGTTGCACACCCTGTCAAAAAATCGTTCTGCCGAATTTGACTGTAGCCTACAGTGCATTTTCTATATTTGCGGGTGCGGGTTGGGTGCAGGCTCAGATTTTCACTTGATCACATAGTCGGGCGGTTGCGGATGGGTGAACAAACAGCTGACCCACGCACCACTAGTGTGTGTGACTGGGTTTGGAATCTGACCTGATATCCAACGAGACAAGAGTTCAGTCAACAAGACATTACTGTCCTCAACCACACAGCACAGGCTCCCTGCTGACATAAGTGGGTGAGGGTGAGCGAAAAAGACATGACTCGGAGACAGACATGAGACTGAATAATGCCACCACCATGACGTTTGGTATTCCATACTGCCTGCAGAACTAAACTAACTTGTGATCAATCAGTCGGCATACTGTGCATTGCCTGGTATGCACAAAGTATGTAAACAATAAAGGGAGTATGCTAAATGCAGGAAGAGTAAGTCACCTTATAACTACTGTATGACTACCAATATGTGGGTGGGTAATAATTTGGGTGTATGCTATTGTTTAACTTCTGTTGCAAACAAAGGTAGTTCCATTGAGTGTAATAAAACGGAGGCCAGTTTCCCAGACAGAGATTAAGCCTGGTCCTAGACTAAAAAGCTATTTCAATAGAGATTCTCCATAGAGAATGAATAAGGATGACTAGGCTGGGAAAGCAGCCCTACATGTTTTTACCAAGTTGCCATCCTTAGCTACCCATACAGCCCCGTGTAACTCAGTTGGTAGAGCATGGCGCTTGCAACGCCAGGGTTGTGGGTTCGATTCCCACGGGGGGCCAGTATGATTTTTATTTTATTTTTTTAATGTATGCACTCACTAACTGTAAGTCGCTCTGGATAAGAGCGTCTGCTAAATGACTAAAATGTAAAATAGGTGTAGCTAAACGTGGTATCCTGGTTCACGGGTGTATATTATCAACAATAGGCCAGGAAGGGGCATTTAACACATTTGTATTTTTTCTATATTTAATGGTCCAAACAATGGTACATTAAAGACATCTGAAATATTTCCTAATGTGGCTCTATATTCTACCCAAGAAAACAAAAGGTTGGCCGACTTTCATTGTTAATTTACCTACGTCCATATACAATGGTAATATACAGCATTTAATATGTAGTTGTCCTAGTATTTTATCATCAAAATAAACTTATAAGCAAGCAAAATGAGGTAACGCTACCAAAATATTGGACAGAGCTTGTGGCATAAGGCAGGAAAACGAAAGCCCCCACTTGAAAGGTGGTGATTCTTCCATTACTCTCTTCTTTGTTAATTAAGTCAGACAACACAATACATCTTAAACGCAGTTTAAGACGTGGGAAAAGTCGTGGAAGTTAAAACATGGTTCCACACTTCTCTTTGGCATGGAAAACATTTGTGGAGGCAATAGGAAATCCACGCACCAAGTTGTGTAGAACTTGTGTGGTCAGGCCTATGATCTGACACTAGTGCCCCCAAACTAGCACGAATACATTGCAACTAGCGACATCTGGTTTTTAAAAGTATTTTCCGAGATGATGTGAACAGTATTTGAACTAAATTGGATCTAATAGGCTACTTACCACGTTTCTTGACGTTTTCTTTAACGTTAACAGGCTATACTGCTACATTTTGTGCATGAACGAAATCATGTTTTTCACTTGGTTCTTTAGTATCAAACCACATTCGAGGTAGGTCGCACATAGATTTTACACTAAACTTGCGAATGTCTTCGATCAAATCCTTCGATTTAACTTCGGCCTTACTTCACTTTTCTAAACACTAGCAAATCACTTGATAGTGGAGGCGCTTCCTGTCGCCATACAAGGCGGAGCCAAAAATCTATTCAACCCCCCCCCCAAAAAAATATTTTTATTTTTTTATTTAACCAGGTAAACCAGTTGAGAACAAGTTCTCATTTACAACTGCGACCTGGCCAAGATAAAGCAAAGCAGTGCAATAAATAAAAAAAACACAAAGTTACATATGGGGTAAACAAAACGTAAAGTCAAAAATACAACAGAAAATATACAGTGTGTGCAAATGTAGCAAGTTATGGAGGTAAGGCAATAAATAGGCCATAGTGCAAAATAATTACAATTTAGTATTAACACTGGAATGATAGATGTGCAAATAAGCTTTGCAACATGTAGCCATCCACTAACTAATACAGTACGTTCTGTAGTATGATACATCTGCCAATTAGCCAACATGTTCAAGTGTTTGTAAACGTTATCAGTGAGTGAACAATGCAGAGAGAGACAATGAGCAGTGAGTGAATCTTTTAAAAATACTGAATTCTATGATATGCTAATTATTGTCATTTTTTCCTAATGTAAAACATAACTTGGTTTATTTCCTCCATAGACAACTTATAATAGAAACATTGAAGAAGAGTTTATGACTCCTCAGGTCTGCCCCCAGCGCTCGCAGAGCTGCGTGGCGTGATGAATGAGGACCGCGCACCAAACCCCTCCCAGCTATTTATCGCGCTGCGATTGGCGGAGAACTGCTGTTGCTAGGCTCATCTACCAGTCTGGTTTGCTGTGAGAGCCCAAACCCCCCTACATTCCAAAGGAAGTATTCAGAATGAGTGGTTCAACTGAAATTATACTGTATATTCATTTGGTTAGTGCTATCCGTGATCTTGGGACGTCCATACCCTAACCTTAACCCCTATTCTTACCCTAACCCTATTTGTTTATTTTATTTGGATCCCCATTAGCTTTTGCAGAAGCATCAGCTACTCTTCCTGGGGTCCACAAAAAACACAAAACATGACAAGTAACAAAACACTGATAGACAAGGACAGTCACTCAAATTTAAAATACAATGATGTACAAACAATACAACAACAAAAAATAATACAAACAATACAACTAAAAAATTATGTGTGCGTTTGTGTATGTGTCCCCTCACAGTCCCCGCCGTTCCATGAGGTGTTGTTTAATCCGTTTTTTAAAGGTAATTTTGCTGTTTGCTTGAGTAATTGGAGATGGAAGGGAGTTCCATGCGATCATGGCTCTGTACAATACTGTGCGTTGCCGTGAATTTGTTTTGGACTTCGGGATTGTGAAGAGAGACCCCTGGTGGCATGTCTTGTGGGGTATGTATGGGTGTCTGAGCTGAAAGTTATTTGATTATGCAGACAATCTGGAATTTTCATCACAATAATACTTCTCATAAGAGCTAGAAGAGAAGCAGTTAATCTCTCGTCAACCTGACTGGCATGCATGTTGTTGATGTTAGTTCTGTATGTGCAGTTAAGGGCAAGGCGTGCTGCTCTGTTTTGAGCCAGCTGCAGCTTTGCTAGGTCTTTCTTTGCTGCACTAGACCATATTACCGGACAGTAATCAAGATGGGAGAAGACCAGAGCCTGAACAACTAGTACAGTTGATTTCTGTCAAAAACACAGAACATCTTTTTATAAGAGACATACTCCTCTCCATCTTCACAACAACTGTGTCAATATGACTTGCCCATGATAATTGACCATCTAATGTTAGGAGTTTATCTTCCTCAACTTGCTCAATGGTCACACCCTTTATGCACAACTCCAGTTGAGGTTAAGGTCTTAGAGAATGTTTTGAACCAAATACAATGCTTTTAGTTTTAGATATGTGTATAAGACCAGTTTATTATTAATTACCATTCTGATACTGACTGTAACTCGTTATTTATCATTTTTCTGAGCTCACTAGCTTTGGGTGCTGACACAGTCATTCTAGCTTTGTGTAATACCAGTGGCAAATCATTTGTAAAAATAGAGAAGAGTAATGGCCCAAGGCAACTGACATGCAGGACACCACACTGTACATATCTGATGTTAGAGAAGCTTCCATTGAAGAACACTCTCTGGGTTCTATTGGATAAATAACTCCCCAACCATGTGATTGCAGGTGATGTAAAGCCATAGCAAGTGAGTTTCTTCAATAACAACTTATGATCAATAACATAATATATAATAATAATAATAATAATAATATGCCATTTAGCAGACGCTTTTATCCAAAGCGACTTACAGTCATGCGTGCATACATTTTTGTGTATGGGTGGTCCCGGGGATCGAACCCACTACCTTGGCGTTACAAGCGCCGTGCTCTACCAGCTGAGCTACAGAGGACCACAACATCATAGGCTGCGCTGAAATCTAACAATACAGCTCCAACTATCATCTTATTATAAATGTATTTTAACCAATCATCTCTCATCTGAGTCAGTGCAGTATAAGTTGAGTGCCCTTCTCTATATGCATGCTGAAAGTCAGTAGTTAACTTGTTCTCTGAAAAATAGCATCGTATTTGGTCAAACACAATTCTCTCCATCAGTTACTAAGAACAGGCAGCAAACTGATTGGGCGGCTGTTAAAGCCAGCAAAGGGTGTATTACTATTTTTAAGCAGTGGAATTACTTTACCTTCCTTTCACGCCTGTGGACACACACACTCCTTTAGGCTTTGGTTAAAGAAATAGCAAATAGGGGTGGCAAGAAAGTTTGCTACCATTCTCAATACTTTCCCATCAAGGTTGGCTGTACCTGGTAGCTTATCATTATTGATGGATAACAATAGGTTTTCCACCTCTCCCACACTAACTTGACCAAATTCAAAACAGCAGTCCTTCTCTTTCATTATTAGATATTCTATACAAAAATATGATGGTTCGCTGTTCAATATTGTCATTTCACTTCTGAGTTTTTCCACTTTACTAGTGAAATAGTCATTAAAATGATTGGCAATATACACTAACCTTAATCATAACCCTTACCTAACCTTGACCCTTAATTTAACCATTTTACATTTCAACTTCAATGGGTTAGGGACGTCTCAAGGATCCCGATAGCATGAAGCATATTGATTTATGTGTACTCTGATCATTGATTTACTATACCTCATTAAAATAAACAATTCATAGTATGGGGATAGAAATCATGCCCTTGGCCTATAGCAATAAAGTTAATAATCATATAAATAAAGAAAACTGAAATTACCAAGCTTGGGGATATTTTATATACTAGCCTAGGCTATAATGCATACTGCAAGATGTTTTTATTGCAAATCTTTTTATGCATAATTGTACATGCAAATAATAACATTATTTACCCATATGCCACTGAAGTCAATTGCTGTGTTCGAGAGCATCAAAACCATGGTGTATCATGTGTATATTGTGACTGACTGATCTACAAATAATATAAGGTAGTTATTTATGATGCAAGGTGATTTGTAGAATAGTCAGTCTCGCCTTTAAAGTCGGCTGCAATGTCGGACGTGCCCAATGGTCGTGTTCCTGCTCGATTAGATGTGCAGGCTTTGCATTGCATCAACAATGGCTGCGTGCCACATCATCGACTGTGCAGTCGGGTAACAGATTGATGTGGTTAGCTGATAGTTAAACACCTATCCAAGCGTTGTCAGATCTGGCAGACGTCTGCAATCTAGTCGGACAGGAAAACAACCAATGTCAGAGTCACAGATTACTTTTTTGTTCAATTGACATGACTACTTCAAACCTTTTAGTTATCAAGTATAACGATAGGTAATGAGCACAGGGGAAAACACATCGTTGCCATGTATTTTTAGCATGCAGATGTATTCCGTTCATAGAGGACATTACTGAGATGGGTTTCTGTCCAGTGATGGAAAACAAAACCTCATAGTTTAGAGGTGTCATGTCACAAAATTAAGTATAAGGTATAGGACCTCTGTGTCATGTCAGCCTAACGATGCCTTCCTCTAACAGTTTATAGGTTATTAGGTAGTTGATGTCATCAATAGGCCTGACTGACAGTCAGTGTTAAGTGATTTTCGTTATTGTGAGAACATTAACATCTGAAAGGACCACACCCATCATGTTATTAATATATTCATACTCTTCTCATCCACCTCCTGTTTACTCATTAAAAAAAAGGATTTCCTTTTTCAGGTTGTCCAATAGATGGGTTAGCTGACAACGTCACGAAATTGAAAGTGTATTTATTTTTTCGGTTTCATCTTAAATCAGCCATAAATCCCCTTGTGACAGGGGGAATGGAAACATGTTGTATGCAACAGGGAGTGGCAATTAAATGCATTGTTAAAACATTTCTAGCCTGTCTATCTATGGGTAACATAGTTGATGTGTTATGCTCGACCCGCTCAGTAGAACCAGCTCACCTGCTTTTACACTATGATTTGACTATTAGATGTTCAATGTTTCTTTTGAAAAAAATATTTCAAAAGGAATAGTTTCACCATATTAAAACGAGAGTTCAGTTCACATAACAGGGTTGACCTTAAATGAGGGACAGACATAAATTAATAGTACGGCCCAGTACATCACTGGGGCCAAGCTTCCTGCCATCCAGGACCTCTATACTAGGCGGTGTCAGAGGAAGGCCCTAAAAATTGCCAAAGACTCCAGCCACCCTAGTCATAGACTGTTCTCTCTGCTACCGCACGGCAAGCGGTACCGGAGCGCCAAGTCTAGGTCCAAAAGGCTTCTTAACAGCTTCTACCCCCAAGCCATAAGACTCCTGAACAGCTAATCATGGCTACCCGGACTATTTGCATTGTCCCCCCACCCCACCCCAACCCCCTCTTTTAGGCTGCTGCTACTCTGTTTATTATTTATGCATAGTCACTTTACCTCTACCTACATGTACATATTACCTCAATTACCTTGACTAACCGGTGACCCCGCACATTGACTCTGTACCGGTACCCCCTGTATATAGCCTCGCTACTGTTATTTTATTGTTACTCTTTAATTAATTATTGTTATTTTTTTATTTTTTTTTACTTCCGTTTATTTTAGTAAATACTTTCTTAACACTTATTTTTCTTAACTGCATTGTTGGTTAAGGGCTTGTAAGCATTTCTCTGTAAGGTCTACACCTGTTGTATTCGGCGCATGTGACAAACAACATTTGATTCGATTTGATTTTACTGTCAAAGCAACAAAATAACTAGTACTTTACAATGATGGTGAAAACTTGGAGAAATGTTGGGGTTAAGTGGGTTAAAATCTTCCTAGCATTCACAGAAGGTGCACGGAGGGACATGTCAAAATGCTGAATTTTGGCATTTTAGCAAGTCTTTATTTATATAAAAAATCTGATTTATTGAATATTCCATGTGGTCTATATTAAAGGGCACTTCTTTATCCTATCACAGCCATTAAACTCTGTAACTGTTTTAAAGTCACCGTTGGCCTCATGATGAAATTCCTGAACGGTTTCCTTCCTATTCGGCAACTGAGTTAGGAAGGACGCCTGTATCTTTGTAGTGGCTGGGTGCATTGATACACCATCCAAATTGTAATTAATAACTTGACCATTCTCAAAGGGATATTCAATGTCTGCTTTTTAAATTTTTACCCATCTACCAATAGGTGCCCTTCTTTGTGAGGCATTGGAAAACCTCCCTAGTCTTTGTGGTTGAATCTGTGTTTGAAATTACCTTACAGATAATTGTTTGTGTGGGGTACAGAGATGAGGTAGTCATTCAAAAATCATGTTAAACATGTATTATTGCACACGGAGTGAGTCCATGCAACTTATGTGACTTGTTAAGCAAATGTATACTTCTGAACTTATTTAGACTGCCATAACAAAGGGGTTGAATACTTATTGACTCAAGACATTTCAGCTGTTCATTTTTTATTAATTTGTAAACATTTCAAAAAACATAATTCCATTTTGACATGATGTGGTATTGTGTGTAGGCCAGTGACACAAAATCTCAATTTAATCTATTTTAAATTCAGGCTGTAACACAACAACATCTGGAAAAAGTAAAGGGGTGTGATTCACTGTGTGAATACTTTCTGAAGGCACTGTACATTCCGTTCTCTGCAATCACAAAACTCTCTCTATCCTCTATCTTGTTAAGAGTGTTCAGGTGTGTTGGCCATGCCCATTTATTAGCCACACCTGATCTTAATGAGTGCTTGTTTCCTTTGAAATTGGGTCTGTTTGAATAGACTGAAATGAACAGCTTTGTATGAGTAAAAAAAACATGGCATGCTAGCTCCATCCTGGTGGCACAGTGGACTAATTTCATGGATAGAGAACAGAAGATCATAGGTTTAACAATCACTGATGCCGTGCCACAATAAAAAAAGAAATGTGTTTGCATGATTAATGCCTAAGGAAATGAATTTCTATGGGTCCGTTCTGTGTTACCTAAACTAGCAATGTTATTAAAAGTCTTATTGAAACATGTTCTCAGAAAGTAATTTAATTACCATCAAATAACCTATAATTTCAATTCTCAGAATGTTAATAAAACCCCAGGAAAACTTTCAGGGAACCATAGTAAAATGTTCTCAGAACCGCCTTGCAACCTAAAATTTTATTTTCACAGAACAGGCAACATTTTCACTTCCATTCTCAGAACGTTTAAAAAAAAATCAGTTTTACCAGTTAGGAAACGTATAGCTTTGTTCCCAGAACCAATGGGAAACCAAAAGCCTACGTTCCCACAACTTCCAAGGAACGAAATGTGCTAGCTGGGCACTTATTGTTATCAAAAACATTTCTCTAACACATTCAATGCTGTTGTATTTGTACTTGTAACTGGGCTTCTGAATGATCCTATTATATAGTTCATCATGACCCAGTTGGGTCTGAACACCTATAACGGTAACATTCTGAAGGAGGTGAGCTCTTGTCTTAGTAAGTTGTCAGCACCATGGTAAAGTTGGACGCTCTCAGGCAAACGAGCGCAGGGCCCCATCCCGTCTGCTGGGCCTCCAGTGGGCCCTCTGCCAGGACCCTCCCCGCCATGCTGGCCCATATGCCAGGGTATATTTCACTCAGAGTGGCTGGCTGCAATAACGGTTGCGGTAGCGCCACTGAGTTGGGATGACCATCTGTCCACCAGAGAGCTAGCAGGGCCTGGACAGCCTGCAGCCTGTCAGCCACTAGACCAGAGAGCAGAAAGATCTCCAGTCAGTTTGTTTGAGGGACCAAGATTACTTCGTAATGCCTACTTTTAAGTACTCTTATAAGTCAGGGTTGTGGGGAAAAAAACCTCTGTATCCTATTTTGTATCATGGTCACTATTATAGTCTATTATTCCACTCTATTTGTCAGTTTCCGATGGTAATATATTAAAACCGCAGCGAATGACAAAGAGTAGTCAGGCTGATCATTGATTTGTAAGGACCCACAATAATGGGAAGAGGATAATTGGGTGAGAAGTTCAGGGCCAGGGGAAAATAAGTATTGGTGAATGTAGTATTTCTGGTAAACAAGCTAAACAGCTGAACTGAGAGAGTTTTCTTTGTACTTTGAACACGCTGCCTTGCCAGTACAATCTGTGTGCATTTGGTGTGGGTGACGTGGCTGAGTATAGACAGACTGTACTCAGCCAGGGCGGTGTGTGTGTGTGTGTGTGTGTGTGTGTGTGTGTGTGTGTGTGTGTGTGTGTGTGTGTGTGTTGGTTTGAGTGTCTTAAGTGTCTGTTTTTGTGTACCTGTGTCATGTCAGTGTTTTTTTTGTGAGTGTGTGTCTGTATGAGTCTTCTAGTGTGCTGGTATTTGTCTATTTGGGTTCTTGTGGGTGTATTATTCAGACTTATGGTCACAAAGCTGCTCAGCCCTCTGCAGATAACCTATGAAACATAATGGTGTTGCTTTGTTCTTGATCAATAGCCAATATTACTAATGTCTCCATGACACAACCACCACCCTCTTTCACCCTCTCTCTTTGTCCATCTGTTCCTTTGAATTTTACACTATCTTTGTTCATCTCTTCCTTTGAATTTTACACTATCTTTGCCCTCATCTTTCTTCCTTTTGTTGCTTCTGCTTTCTCCCACGTTAGTTATCTCCCTCTTACTTAGCTAACATGTGCTGTAGTGGTGTCTCTCCGACTGACAGAGTTAGCCTGCCTGGACAACCCATTGGCCTTTTCAAAGGACATTACATTTGACATTTAGCAGACGCTCTTATCCAGAGTCAGTGCATTCATGTTGTAGTCAACCGTTAGCCTATTGACATCAACTGATTGAGCTTATTCAAACTTCACATTCTTAAATAGATAGTATGAAATGTGATATAGGCCTATCTATCGGTTGTTGCTTTTTTTTTTAACACTCATACAGACAATTTTCCATTGCGGACTCTAAACCTAAATCTATTTTTCTCTCTACTTCTGGGTCTCCCTGTCCTCTCTTGGCTCTTGTCCTCCACACAAATGATTTAATTTCAGCACTAATATGTCAGCATATAATTAATTGTACTGGTTACAATTCTGTTCACAGCGCTGACCGAGCTTACTGCTGATTTTTGCTTATATGTGTTCTGATTTTATAACACTCTTGTGTCATCTGTTTAATTGATGAATACAGTTAGTGGATGGGAGAGTGTGAAAATACTTGAAGTCACTGAAAAGTTTGTGTTATATTGTAATGCTGAGTATAAATCTGAGTTATTGAAGTTTAAAAAGTAGGCACATTAATGATCATGACACACAATGTTTTGAAGCTGGGTGCATCCATATACTGGAGAGATCCATTTTAATGTTGGCCTCCACACAGTTTGCCCTTTATCATGAGTTTGATTAAGAACTCATTCTGTTTTACAACAACGACGACCTGTGGAGTGTTGCAGTGGGAAGATGAGGATTCAAAATGACCCAGTTTAAACCTGCCAGCAGGGTGATTTGATGGCAATCAACATAAAAAACGTAACAGAGGCCAGGTTGGACATTTGGCCAGGACACCGGGGTAGCCTACTCCTCTATCCAATTGGTTTTAGTATTAAATGTTTTGTTTATTGTGGTGGTACTTTCCTATCTGTAAAGGGGAGAGTTGTTTTTTTTACTATCAGTTTTGTCAACTTCGGTCCCTCAGGCCCAGGCAGCACTTTGCTGCCGAATTTAGCAGGTTAGGATTTAATGGTGTTCATTTCAACACCATCGACAGCTCCCGTAAACCGGATGCCCCCAGCTGGACTAGGAGCTTGTAAAAGCACTGGGTGTATAAACGGACGAGGAAATACACAAAATGGCCTAATGTAACGTGTACGCTGGGAGTCGGTAAGCAAGTACAGGGAGTGAATTTAATAATAAATGGAACAAAACAAGAGTAGCGTACAGACATGAAACACAGGAACAGAATCAATAACGCCTGGGGAAAGAACCAAAGGGAGTGACAGATATAGGGGAGGTAATCAGGAAGGTGATTGAGTCCAGGTGAGTCTGATGAGGCGCTGGTGCGCGTAACGATGGTGACAGGTGTGTGTAATGATGAGCAGACTGGGGACCTCGAACGCCGGAGAGGGAACATAAATCTCTGATGGATAATTGTTTGATTCCCTAAACAGATCTGTTGCTCAGCTAAACTGTTTTTCTTGTCATGTGACCATGGAAATGCTTGCATATTTTCAATGAATAATTATTTGTATTTTCTTAAAATATAATAATGAGCTTAAATACTTGTTTGTTTGTTTCTTGTTTCCGTAGGCTAGTTTGATAGTTTTCTGCCTTACAGAGGAATCACTAAACTGCTTGATTTTTCCGCTCATTTATTATTGAGTTTAAATATGTGGACACGTGGGTTCGGCGCTCCATATAGGCTGCTGCATGTGGCGCCGACAGTGAGCATCCGCCCTCTTAAGAGTTCGGTCCGGGGTGTCTCTCGGTGGGGGTCCGGCAAGGCCAGACAACGCTCACAATACACAGAGGCTTTACCCTCCTCACATCCTCACTTTCATATATCTGTAACTAATGTTTTCATCTGGCTGTGATTCAACTCTAATCTAGTTATGGCATGGTTAATCTATTCAGTCGTTTGATGCTGCTTGGCCGAGTTCTTTGAAATTCGTGTCATTTTCTTTGTGGCATTAAGTAACACCTGGCTGAACTTCATGAAAGAACACCACAGTGGTTGGGTGGCTAGTGAAGCAATGTGCATTATTACAACATTCATGTAAGCCAAGAGCCTAGTATCCGTTTAGATGATAGGCCTAGACTTGAGAAAACGTTGAATAAACTATGCATAGGCATATGTAACAAGAGATAGACATGTGATAGAAGACTCACTCCGGGGCAGTGGCAGACTACTAATATCAGTCCTTGTCCATTGACATTACATACACCGTTTAGATTTCCCGGGATACACTGACTAGCACGTAGCCGCAACGTCACATGAAAATCAGCACCTCCGACAGCGGCTTCTGCCAATGCGCAGCCATACGGCGGAGCATTTTTCCTTCACGGATAGACTGAGGAAGGAATAATCATAGGAAAATGAGGGGACAACAACGATATAGAAAAACACATCTGTGTTTCAATTAGGCTAGCATGCATTTTCATGGCATGATCCTCCGTTTGTCCATCCACCAAATCAATTTCGATGGAGGCACGTCTGCTGTCAGAAGCAAGTATTTAAACACTGCCATGTAAAATAGCGTTTTATTGTTGTGATTGGTCGTAATTAGTTATTGGTAGTAAACGAACCCGTTATTTGGTGGCAAAGTTGATCTGGCATGGCGATGTAATCGGTTTGCTTCGTTCCCATACTCTGGGGGGTTATTCCCTGGCATCTCCGTTCTTCCTGGTGTGTGTTCTGCAGGAATCGTTGCAGGAAGAACAAAAAATAGCATGGAATTTCAATGGCAAGGGGATGTTTGTTTTTCTACAGGTTTTTGATGTCTCGTCCGATCCTGTTTAAAATGCGAACACGTTGGATAGTAAAGTGGCTCTCGGACTTATGTGAAGAGGGAACAGTGTGGGACATATTCTCTATCTATCAGCCAGAAGAAAAAAAGAGTGAGGAAACAGGGGAAGAGAAAAGCACGGTGTTCTGAAGTCTAGCATGCCATTGAGGGACAAACAACAGAGAGATGATTGTCAACTGGCCTTTTTTGTACGGACTAAACAGATGAAAACAACACCCAAACATGACTCAGTGGAATTACTGATGACATAGCGACATCTGTTTTTTAATAACATTATATATTATCCCGGAGCCTCCAACGCTCCCTACTCCACTCTCTATCTATTTTGCTCCCCCTCTCTGCTTGCGATAGAATTTTCGTTCAAAACCTTGGACAACTCTGGTTAAACGCAAGTGACTGGATCGAAAATGTACGTGAGGGGATTCAGTTTGATCCTATTGCTGTTTGGTTATGCTCATCGCTCACACTGAAAGCTGTCGGGATTTTTTGGTATCGGCATCGGTTGAATCCCAAAAGAAACTGCCCATCCATGAAAAAACTTCCGCATTGGCTATCGGCTACACATGGTAACAGAGAAAATGTAACAAGGAGTGATTCAATCTATTTCCATTGACCAAGATTTGTTCTCGGCAGTCATGCTTTTTATAGAAACCTCGGATATTTTTTTGATACTATAGCCCATAGCTAGAGAAGGCTACTTGAACCAAATAGGTTTGCACTTCGTAATAATAATAGGCTACTTACAAAGCCCATTTTGGCTCTCAAATCGTGCAAAAAAAATGCCTGATTTATACAACTCCCTTTATTGATACCTTCTATTTCACCCTACAGCCGCATTTTGCCTATGTGGGCTAGATCATTATGTTTAAGTACCGGATCCGTATGTTTTTCAATGAACTGAAAGTGCTGGTTTTGATGCGGTCTGGCTCAAGACGGGGGACCGATTCTGACACAGACCCAGACAGGCGAACAAGCAGCATGCGAGGGCTCGGGGTAGGAGGCTGCGGGTGGCCACCCTTCGACTGCTCTACCCGGGACGACGAAGAAGAGTACTATGGCACCAATCCCCGGCCGCGGAGCCTGGCATTCGAGGAGAAGGATGCGAAGCTTCAAGCGAGCCTGGACGCTGTGTCGCTCACAAGCAGCTTGGACAGTGGCATGCGCTCGCCGCAGTGCCGGATCTGCTTCCAGGGCCCCGAACAGGTAGGCTCTCCTGTCCTGAACCGAAGCCCTGCACTTCACCTATCTATCCACGTCTAGGCTACCGTTCCCTATGCGCCTTTTGATTACCCATCGTTTCCCCATTGTTTCCAGGGCTATTTCATTGTCCCTTCAAGGCTTCAAAGTTGGTTCTTCACATGTATTTCAGGTCTATACATAAGCACACATTGCAGGGAAGCTCAGGTATCACTGTATGGCTAAGGAAAACAAGCATGTCTTTTATCAGGTCAAAGACCAAACTTTTCTACAATAGATCAAGTCGACCTTTGCCTCCAAAGATCCCATAAGAGACACATTGGCTCCATGCAGACTGTTACTCCTGGAATCCAGAATAACTAAAGTGGATACAATGCTTTTAACTTAAACTTTGTTGACATGTTTCTGCATCCTCATGTTCCAGCTGCAGCCCAAACAGACAGTGATACAGCTTCCTTCCATTGAGGAGCATAAGCAGGATTTTCGTTCAGAGACTTACAGCTCCGGTTAACTTTAAGCTCTGGCATTGTGACCACATTAGGGTGCCACATGTCTGGTTTCATGAAGCAACTCATGAAACATCAAATCTGGAAATGTCTCCAATGGGTCAAACTTTCACAAAGTGTAACAGAGAATTTACATCATGGATGGTTATCAGTGCTGTGCCAATATTAAACATTGTTGTATTGTTATCCTGTTTGAGGGACAGTTTTCCAATAGACAGCAAAACAAATTAAATATAGTTGTTCGTACTTGGTTCCATACATTGTTCCATATACATATTGTTCCATACATACATTCATACATACTGTACATACATACATACATACATACATACATACATACATACTGTACATAAATACATACATATTGTTTCATATATTGTGCCAACGTACACTACCGGTCAAAAGTTTTAGAACATCTACTCATTCAAGGGTTTTTCTTTCTTTTGACTATTTTTCTACATTGTAGAATAATAGTGAAGACATCAAAGCTATGAAATAACACATATGGAATCATGTAGTAACCAAAAAAGTGTTAAACAAATCAAAATATATTTTATATTTGAGATTCTTCAAATAGCCACCCTTTGCCTTGATGATAGCTTTGCACACTCTTGGCATTCGCTCAACCAGCTTCACCTGGAATGCTTTTCCAACAGTCTTGAAGGAGTTCCCACATATGCTGAGCACTTGTTGGCTGCTTTTCCTTCACTCTGCGGTCCGACTCATCCCAAACCATCTCAATTTGGTTGTGGTCGGGGGATTGTGGAGGCCAGGCCATCTGATGCAGCACTCCATCACTCTCCTTCTTGGTAAAATAGCCCTTACACAGCCTGGAGGTGTGTTGGGTCATTGTCTTGTTGAAAAACAAATGATAGTCCCACTAAGCCCAAACCAGATGGGAAGGCATATCGCTACAGAATCCTGTGGTAGCCATGCTGGTTAAGTGTGCCTTGAATTCTAAATAAATCACAGACAGTGTCACCAGCAAAACAAAACACACCATAACACCTCCTCCTCCATGCTTTACGGTGGGAAATACACATGCGGAGATCATCCGTTCACCCACACCACCTCTCACAAAGACAAGACGGTTGGAACCAAAAATCGCAAATTTGGCTCCAGACCAAATAGGGCTATCTTCTGTATACACCCCCCCCCCCCCCCTCCCCTCCCCTACCTTGTCACAACACAACTGATTGGCTCAAACGCATTAAGAAGGAAATAAATTCCACGAATTCACTTTTAACAAGGCACACCTGTTAATTGAAATGCATTCCAGATGACTACCTCATGAAGCTGGTTGAGAGAAGCCAAGAGTGTGCAAAGCTGTCATCAAGGCAAAGGGTGGCTATTTGAAGAATCTCAAATATAAAATATATTTTGATTTGTTTAACACTTTTTTGGTTACTACATGATTCCATATGAGTTATTTCATAGTTTTGATGTCTTCACTATTATTCTACAATGTAGAAAATAGTACAAATAAAGAAAAACCCTTGAATGAGTAGGTGTTCTAAAACTTTTGACCGGTAGTGTATATCTTTTCAGGTTAAAACAGGCAGTGGTTCCACCACCAAGAAGCAGATACAGATTATTACTGTAGGTACATACCAAGTACCATAAGAAACTATGAAGAAAACAATTGCTTTAATATTTCAAGCTCTGAATTTTAAACAAGGAACGATAAACTGTAGGCCTAAGTGTACAAACATTGATCTTTTTTTACACATTCTGCATATATAGCACAGGAGGTTGGTGGCACCTTAATTGGGGAGGATGGGCTTGTGGTAATGGCTGGAGCGGAATTAGTGGAATGGTATCAAATACATCAAACACATGGTTTCCATGTGTTTGATGCCATTCCATTTGCTCCGTTCCAGCCATTATTATGAGCCGTTCTCCCCTCAGCAGCCTCCACTGATATATAGAGATGGATAATGCTAGCTAACTCCTGTATATACCCGGATATCTCCGAGTTCTTTTTGTGTGCTTGTGTGTCATGTTGCAGATAACATGAGTAGAGCAGAAGTGCTTTCAATATTAGTCTGATTGTTGTGATTTGATTCACTGTCAGTCTGAACCTGACACTACTGTGTGACAGCTAACCCACTGGGCACAGATGTCATTTCAACGTCTTGTTTTGATTTACATTTGGTTTAGTTGTCAACGAACATGAATTCACGTGAAATCAACAAAAAATGTCAACATGTCATTGGATTTAGGTTAAAAGTTGGGTGGAAAAAAATGAAATTCCCTTACCCAGTGGGAAGGTCCTGAGAGGATTTCATCCATCGCAAATCTTGTCAGGATTTCATCACTGGCAAAAAGGAAAACACAAATAATGTCAAAAGAGGTGTAACAACATGTGAGGGACCAACAATGACAATAGGACACCCCTCAGATTGAATACAGTAGGACATACAGTAGATACATTGAAATACAGTAGTAAAGTGCATCATGGGTAATGCATTTAATGACCTTTGCCCTTTTATCATGACATCGAATCACAATTAATCAACAAAGATTCTTGTCTGTGCAAAATATTTGAAACATTGCCAAGAAATACGTACAAAAACAACCCTTAAAAAAGTATATTAGTGATGGTAGAAAATGACTGTTACTCTACCAAATACTCTTCCTGTATACTTGAGTGAATTAAATCAAAATCAGTTTTGTATGAATTATTTGACTATTTGTTTGTTAAAAAGCAACAACAACAAAAAGGCCTGAGCTAAGCCTTGGGCTGTAATATTATAGATAGAAACAGTCTTTGTTGCAGCACCATGTCCCGTGATATAAGCATCCACTGAGGGAATCAAATGAGACAGAACCCCTGAATACTTTTAATTAGACTTGGTGGTGTCCTTTGAAAGGAGGCACGTGGATCAATTGATAGAGCGGAGATGACAACATTGCGTGGAGTTGATTTATAGGAGTGTCGTGATGGGGACTTACTGTGCAGTAGAATAAGAGAGATGAAGAGAGGACTGTGGAGTCTGCACAAACCCTGTAGCTAGGGGTATAGTGCCCTAACCTTATCACAAATCTACATACAGTGTATTATTCCATCGCTGAACTGGGGAATGATCATCCTTCCAAACCTCTAACTGTACATGTATATTAAACGGGTTACATTTTCTCATTAGTTGAAAGACTGCAGATAAAGAAGAGCTTAGGAAGGGGGTTTCAAATGGGAGGTCAAGGAGTATCTTATCCTAGATGAGAATATGTTTTGAAAGTGTAGCAAGTATAGTTCTAAGAATATCCTTGGAACAGCTGGCTGTAGCTCTATGTTATTTGCAGTGAGGTGGTGGTGGTGTTGCACGTGTATGGACCCAGGCTCTGCTGGTTGGAGAGTGCTGATGTGTAAGGCATTGGACTGCAGGCAGATTCTGACATTCATCCAATATCAATGGAGAGACATGCTCATGGAACCTACAGTGGATTGTCTAGATGGACAACTGTCCCACATGCAATCCCAGGGTTTTAACTGAAACTCACACCATGAAGACTATTCACTACATTACATTAAAGATAGATTCAACTTGAGTCAGATCCCAATCCTCATAAATGATACGTACAGTCATTTATGGGATTCAGTTATTCAGTCTATCTAACAGTAATGGAACTGTGTCATGAATAAAGGGACTGCCCCAGGAAACTGCTGTAAAATGAGGCACAATCATAGCATAAGATATTTGACACAAAAAACATGCTTTCACAACAGTTCACCTACCCTTTGTCTTCCTACGCATTCTTCTATCTACCTGTGTATTTGTTCTCTAAATAGAAACTATACAGAAAGTGTTCATTACCATATGGGTGGAAGAATCTGATTACCTTGTGCATTAATACATTTACGCTATTTTTTCACACTAGTGTAGTCAGAGAGGAATGTTGTAAATCATGTCACCGTCTGGTGTTTCTGGAGCAGTAGTAACTCTAATTGTGCACATGTCAAAATATGTGTGCGTACGTGTGTGTTTGTGTGCAAGTGTGTGCCAGTGTGTGAATGCATGCGTGAGAGTGTGTGTGCGTCTCATTTATATGGTACATCTCAAATTATATGGACCAAGGCGAGAGCAAGATCATAAAGGAGAGATGATAAGAGATGGAGAAAGAGAGTGGGGGAGGGGAAATATACAAGATAGAGAGAGAAGGGGGGAAGAGAGATGGACAGTAAGGTAGTGTAGTACTGTTGGGAAAGAACAGTAGAGTGGGGAAAAAGGTGATGAAAATAAAATGAATATTTTAGGCATTCTCTTATCTCTTTAAACCACATGGTTAATTGAGAACATTCATTTTTTACGTTTGCCTATGCAGCTTTTGTCATGATGATTCTGTGTAAGCTATTCACAAAGACTACTCTTTGGCTTTGATATTGTTACAGTATGACATTTTCACGCATCAGCCCGTTCTATAGCTAGGTTATATTCAACTTGATAAACACTTGAATGCCAGTTATGTTTTCAATTCAGTCAATTCAGGAAGTAAACTGGAATTCCAATTCCATTTCCAAATGTTTCTCATTGAAAGCCATTGAGGGAACAAGCAGAGTATTTGGAAGTGCACAACATTAATCACATACAATACCACTACATCAACCATATCACTCCTCTATAAGAGTTTCTCAAGTACACTCCCGGAAAAAAGAGGGATGTGTAGCACCATTTGTCTCTGTAGGAGAACCCTGTGAAAATAGGCTCCAGATAGAACCCTTTTTCAGGTCAGATAGAAGCTTTTTGGGTTCCAAATAGAACCTGAGTTCCAAATACAGATGTAGGATCTTAATTTGAGCCAGTTTGCCACAGCAGGAAAATAATCCTGCAGCAACAAGAAATGGGAATAGTATGTGGATTACAATTAATGGACATTTTTGTAGGGGTTGATACAAAAATTTGTTAGGGCAAATCAAGTCTGACATTTCAAAAGTGGAAATTACAAACTTAAGAAGCCTTTTTAAAACTCAAATAAACTAAAAGTTTGCATTTCCTGCTGTGCAGGAAAATGCTCAGCAACACAAGAGTGACATCTGTAGAACCTGTTAACCTCTACGGGACGGTAGAGCTAACGTGCGCTAATGTGATTAGCATGACTATTGTAAATAACAGCAAACTTTCCAGGACATAGACATGTCTTATATGGGCAGAAAGCTTAAATCCTTGTTAATCTAACTGCACTGTCCAATTTACAGTAGCTATTACAGTGACAAAACACCATGCTATTGTTTGAGGAGAGTGCACAAAAAAGAAAAACTATCACGGCAACTGGTTTGATACATTCACCTCTTAAGGTAAATAATGTACTTACATTCAGTAATCTTGCTCTAATTTGTCATCCTGAGGGTCCCAGAGATAAAATGTAGCATAGTTCTGTTTGATAAAATCAATTTTTATATTCAAATGTAGGAACTGGGTTCTACAATTTGAACCCTTGCTGTCTCTGGCTCCACACCCACCCCGCCCGGCCATCTAAATGTGTGAAAGTTAGTGTATAAGCTAATGATGCATCATGTATGACATTCCTGGTATATGTGTAAACTTACATTTTGTATTACCATATCATTTTTGTATGTTCTCTATAGTTATGTACTTGAAAATGTATCAATTGACCAATTCGGCACATTTGAGCAGACTTGATACAAAATAGTCCAGTATTGCAATGCTTCACTGGATCAATCTGAAACTTTGCGCACACACTGCTGCCATCTAGTGGCCAAAATCTAAATTGCGCCTATACTGCAATATTATATTGTGGCCTTTCTCTTGCATTTCAAAGATGATGGAACAAACAAAAAAATAGAAAACACATGTTTTTTTGTTTGTATTATCTTTTACCAGATCTAATGTGTTATATTCTCTTACATTAATTTCACATTTCCACAAACTTCAAAGTGTTTCCTTTCAAATGGTATCAAGAATATGCATATCCTTGCTTCAGGTCCTGAGCTACAGGCAGTTAGATTTTGGTATGTCATTATAGGCGAAAATTGAAAAAAAGGTTCCAATCCTTAAGAGGTTAAAGGGTGCTATTTGGAACCAGAAAGAGTTCTATCTGATCTTAAATGGTTCTGTAGGAGAACCTTTTTTTAAAGGGTTCCCCTACAGGGACAAATGGTGCCACATAGCACTCTTTCTTTCTGAGAATGTAGTCTATTCTCTTCTCCGTCTCCTCATCAATTTCTCAGATTAAGTGTCTCAACAGGTGATGGCCCAGCCTCCCTGGCGTTTGCCATTTACCTTTGACAAACACAATTAGCCACCTCATCAGGAGGTATCAAATATTCATGCTCATTAGCAGGCCGCCCTCCGGCGATGGTGGTGACTCCCTGTTGACACTGTCAACCTGAGATGGAGAGATGGACATGCTGTGTCACTGTGCATCAACCAGGCCTGGGCCTGTATTCACAAAGTGTCTCAGAGTAGGAGTGCTGATCTAGGATCAGGTCTACCCTGTCCACATCATCTTATTCATTATGATCTTAAAGGGAAAACTCACTCCTGCTCTGAAACTCTTTATGAATACGGGCCCTGATGTGTGTCATGTCATGTAAGCTGTCTGTCTCAGCCTCTCACATTCTTTACCTTTTATTGCCTTCTCTGTCTATTGTTTTCCTTTTATCTGTAATTTCTATCTTGCCCCATAGTTCTACAATTGTTGCTTCTGTTCTTCCATGTTCCATACTCCAAGCTTCCAAGGCCATTGTTACTAAAAATATGTTGTTGGCATGAAGGGTTTGTCATCCGTTGGTCCACTTTTCAATAACCATTGATTAATGATAATATTATCAGTTGGGGCCATATGTATCAAGCGTTTCAGACTAGGAGTGCTGATTCTGGTAATTTTTTTTCATTTTAGATCACGATGAATAAGATTACATGGACAGTGAGAACCTGATCCTAGATGAGCACTCCTACTCTGAGACACTTGATAGATTTGGCCCCTTATCTGTCTATCTATAGCTTCCAAATTATAAAGACATACTCAGCATTCCATAGTCATGAGGATGTCACTCCAGCTCACAACATTGTATCAGGCTTATATCGATATCAACAGGTGACAAATCGCACCATTGAATTCATAAAGACATCACTGTTTCACCGATCTCCCGGTATCTTTCGATCATAATGTGTCTGGTGTAAAGCAGACTGAAGCAGTCTATCCTCTAGGATCTCCCGTTTCGTTTCATTCTGTAAAACTCCCCAGTCTTTGACGATGTCAAGCATTCCTTTACCATGATGCAGCCATCACCATGCTTGAAAATAAGGAGGCAGTTACTCAGTGATGTTATGTTGGATTTGCCCCAAACTTAAGGCTTTGCATTTAGGCCCAAAAAGTGTATTCATTTGCCCTGTTAATTTTTTTTGCATTATTACTTTAGTGCCTTGTTGCAAACATGTTCTGGAATATTTATATTCTCCTTTCACTCTGTCATTTAGGTCATTATTGTGGATTATTGTGAATAGTCACATGTACAGGGTTGCAGGTGGTCATTATTGTGGATTATTGTGAATAGTCACATGTACAGGGTTGCAGGTGGTCACTGTGGTCTAAGGCACTGCACTGCACTGCACAGCGTCGTCCAGGGTAACCCCACCTCTTTAAGGAATACCTGGGATAGGATAAAGTAATCCTTCTACCCCCCCCACCCCCCCCTAAAAAACAAAAACAAAAAAAACATTGTAAAGTGGTTATTCCACTGGCTATAGGGTGAATGCACCAATTTGTAAGTCGCTCTGGATAAGAGCGTCTGCTAAATGATGTAAATGTAAATGTAAATGTAATAATGTAATCATTGGCCCACCTGTCTCTCCATAACATCCTATTAACAAAGACCATTGATTCACCTAGCTGTCCACTTTATTTGATTCATTAAGGCATTATGCCCAAGGAGCAGATTCACTTACCTTTGACTTAGCCCGTTTAATGTTGCTGGTGCTTTTTTTGCCCCAGTCCCTTCCGTCCTTGCTAGCTGAACCATCAACTGGCGTGGATATTTACATGTCCCGAAACAAATCTTATTTATATAGCGTTGTTGTGATGGGCACTCTGTGCGTGTTTTGGGATGGGAATCAAGTTTGGTCCCACCCATGCCCCACAGTCCATGGCATATGTGGTCAGTTGCCACTCCCTTCCCTAACCCCATATTCTTCATCCGCCAAAATATCATAGGGATTAGCATATGAAGAGAATGTTTTCTATTGACCATGTCTGTGAGCATTAGCTGCTTGCTGAGAATATGTCTTGATCAACGATGAATTCACTGTTGCTCAATTATTGCATCCAGATGTCTTACTTTATTCTTACTGAACCCCAAGACTGAGATACACTTGCTTGCAGGATTGAAATAAAATAACATTTTCAGAGAATGAACTACAGAGACCAATAACACTATTCAATGCAAATAACAAAATCTGGGCAATTAGGGTGAGAGAAATTAGTCCTACTATTTTGGATTACTAAGGATTGATCACAGTGGAAAAAACTCACTCTGTGATGTCAGTACAATTGAATGAAGGCAAAGGCCCAATCAGAGCACCAGCACTGACAGACTGATTACTCCACATAAAGTATGCCCATGAAAAATTGACCACATTAAAGCTCAAGTGTGTTTTGTAAGTGTGCGTAATGGTAGGGTTTTCATGCTAAGTGGCACAAGCCATTGGCTTTCTGGATGGCCATGCCATGCTGGCAAACAGGCAGTGAGCTGACTCACCGTCCACCCCTCCCTCCCTCCCCCTCCCCCTCCCTTCATCCATCCTCCCCTCCGCCTCTCTCTCCTCTCTTCTCCTCTCCCTCTCTACAGCAGCCCTGTGGCTATCTGGAATCTGAGCACACACACATATACACTCTCGCTCGCTCGCTCTCACACACACACACAGAGACTGCAAAGACATAGCTTTAACTAAACTCACAACAACATGAGCTTCCCAGAGAGAGGAGAGGAGACATAAGAAAAGAGAGACAGAGAGAGAGAGAGAGAGAGAGAGAGAGAGAGAGAGAGAGAGAGAGAGAGAGAGAGGGGTAGGGTGAGAAAGGGAAACAATGAGAGGGGGAAACACAGGGGAGCGAAAGGAGAGAAAGAGAGCGAGGGGAGAAGGAAACGGGGGATGGGAAGATAAAGCTGTTTGCATTTAGAAAAGAGCAGGAAAACGAATGGAAATCATTATCACTGTAGTAATGAGGGCATTTACAAAAACATACAGGCTTATTCTCACACACTCATCTGGTAGCCACTATATTTCATTCATTATCTCTGTTACATTTAGCTGTAATCCTCACAGCCAGCCCTTACCATTACACTCCATCTCCCTTCTTCTTTATCCCTCTCCTACCCCAAGTCTGCTTTCTCAAACCCAGACAAACGACAACAGCAACAACAACAACAGTTGTACAAAGTATGATGATCAGAATTATACTCCAAACATATCTATACTTTCACTGCTACGAATACTGATTTAATTTTTTTAAGACATATCGTCTGGTGTGCGAGTCTGTGTTTAGGAATGGTGTCAATTATTTTTATTTAATATAACGTTAGGGTAGTTCTGCGAGAATCTAGATTAGCAGCAATGCCATTCTCTCTCAAATTATGTTCCACTATACACTACACATTCTTTAAATCAATACATTCTTGGCATACTTATTGACATTTTTGAAAAGGTTTTCTGGAATGGTGCCAATCATTTCCAATTAATGTGGGGGCTATATCAGGATTAGCAAATTCATCCTCTCCCAAATCATGTAAAACTATACATTCTCTCCCATGAACATCCTCGATTATCAAACATGAGCTAAATTCATTCTCAGCATTTAACAATTTCCTTTCATGTTCTGTGCTTGTGTACAGTTACCATAATCCAAACTTTAGTGCCCCCCTCACGTATCCACTGACATTTATATGCCACTTACTGTATACACCTGCTTCCATCACACAAAACGTCACTCACCCTTTATGTACAATCCCTGTACTCCATTTTGTAATGTGTTGTAGTGGGCTATCCTGGCAAATGTATACCATCTTATTACCATGGAAATGCATTCCTCTTCCATCCTCCATCCTTTCTCTACCACAGTGAATAATGTTCCGCACTTGATGGCAGGACATAATGGAATGGAATAAACCACCTGACCCTGACCTCTAACCTCAGCCAGTGGCTAAATGAAATACAGGGATATCGCTAGATATCAAGGTGTATGTGTACTCATGTGTGTCTCAAATGACAGATGAATTGGCAGAGCCTATACAAGCACCCTTAATCAGTGCAGAAAAAGAGAAAACCCTGTGTACAGCAGTGCGTCTAGAAGTCCAGGTGCTGGTTTTGGCAGGAACAACTAGTATCCAAAACAAGTGTAAAAACCGCACATGTTTTTGAAAATCCTTGTCAGCTTCACC
This sequence comes from Coregonus lavaretus, assembly GCF_964263955.1. NCBI lineage: Eukaryota > Metazoa > Chordata > Actinopteri > Salmoniformes > Salmonidae > Coregonus > Coregonus lavaretus. Next base: position 35,445,228 of record NC_139995.1, read on the forward strand.
AACCATTCAGTGCTTACCCAGCTAACAACTAACGTTCCCACAACTTTACAAAACGTTTCCTTTAGGTCTCATTAGGTCATTTAACTAACGTTTTCAAAAGGAATGTTCCTGTGGTGTGCAAGGAATGTTTCCAAGAGACCATTCCCTTAATGTCAAATAGAACTTGTGGTTACCATTTCTCAGAACTTAAGATATTAATGTTATAGACACGTTTCATGGGAACGTTGCAACAACATTCATGTGTCCAGTTTTCTGAGGGTTAGGAGAATATTCCATCAACATCCCACCAAACATAAACATAATATGGTTGCCATGTTCTCAGAACATAAGATATTAATGTTCTAGACACGTTTCATTGGAACTTGGCAAAAACATGAATGTGTCTGTCGAGTTTCTGTGGGTTAGGAGAATAATCCACCAATGTCCCACCAAACATACACAGAACATGGTTGGCATGTTATCAGAATATAAGATATTAATGTTCTAGACACGTTTCATGAGAATGTTGCAAGAACATTCCTGTGTTCTGTTTTCTGAGGGTTAGGAGAGTATTCCATCAATGTCTCACCAAACATACACTACCGTTCAAAAGTTTGGGGTCACTTAGAAATGTCCTTGTTTTCGAAAGAAAAGCAATTTTGTTGTCCATTAAAATAACATCAAATTGATCAGAAATACAGTGTAGACATTGTTAATGTTGTAAATGGCTATTGTAGCTGGAAACGGCTGATTTTTAATGGAATATCTACATAGGCCCATCATTAGCAACCATCAGTCCTGTGTTCCAATGGCACGTTGTGTTTGCTAATACAAGTTTATCATTTTAAAAGGCTAATTGATCATTAGAAAACCATTTTGAGAAACAGACGCCTCACAGGTCCTCAACTGGCAGCTTCATTAAATAGTACCCGCAAAACACCAGTCTCAACGTCAACAGTGAAGAGGCGACTCCGGGATGCTGACCTTCTAGGCAGAGTTGCAAAGAAAAAGCCATATCTCAGACTGCCCATCTTAATCTTTTCTTTTTATTGGCCAGTCTGAGATATGGCTTTTTCTTTGCAACTCTGCCTAGAAGGTCAGCATCCTGGAGTCGCCTCTTCACTGTTGACGTTGAGACTGGTGTTTTGCGGGTACTATTTAATGAAGCTGCCAGTTGAGGACCTGTGAGGCATCTGTTTCTCAAACTAGACACTCTAATGTATTTGTCCTCTTGCTCAGTTGTGCACCGGGGCCTCCCACTCCTCTTTCTATTCTGGTTAGAGCCAGTTTGCGCTGTTCTGTGAAGGGAGTAGTACACATCGTTGTACGATATCTTCAGTTTCTTGGCAATTTCTCGCAAGGAATAGCCTTACTTTCTCAGAACAAGAATAGACTGACGAGTTTCAGATGAAAGTTATTTGTTTCTGGCCATTTTGAGCCTGTAATCGAACCAACAATTGCTGATGCTCCAGATACTCAACTAGTCTCAAGAAGGCCAGTTTTATTGCTTCTTTAATCAGCACAACAGTTTTCAGCTGTGCTAACATAATTGCATAATTCTAATGATCAATTAGCCTTTTAAAATGATATACTTGGATTAGCAAACACAACGTGCCATTGGAACACAGGACCGATGGTTGCTGATAATGGGCCTCTGTACGCCTATGTAGATATTCCAATAAAAATCAGCCGTTTCCAGCTACAATAGCCATTTACAACATTAACAATGTCTACACTATATTTCTGATCAATTTGATGTTCTTTTAATGGTCAAAAAAAGTGCTTATTTTTTGAAAACAAGGATATTTCTAAGTGACCCCAAACTTTTGAACGGTAGTGTACACAGAACATGAATGCCATTTTTTCAGAATATAATATGTTAAAGTTCTAGACACGTTTCACAGGAACATTGCATGTGTCCCAAAAAAATTTCATTGCACATCACCGAGCCAATCAAGGCCCTGATTGGTGGACCACTGATCCATTCATAGCTCTTTGTCTGTTGGCAAGGAATGCTAACACAGCTTATAACATACAGTGTTTTCAATTGACATATTTGACACACTTTGACATTTATACAGTAATTATTTTTCAACATGTCCTCAACTGGAATTTTAACTCACAACCTTTTGGTTCACAGTACGCCGATCTTCCTGCTATGCCACCATGTCCATGTGTCACGATCGTCAGGGAGAGAAGTAGACCAATGCGCAGCGTGTTGAACGAACATGTTTACTTTAATTAGTTAAAGTTTTAAACACAATACAAAAACAAGAAACGACTCGTGAAGTCCACGGTGACAATGACCGAACACGGAACAAAAACCCACAAACACAAAGTAAAAAACAGACAGTTTAAATATGGCTCCCAATCAGAGACAACCAGCCTACAGCTGACACTCGTTGCCTCTGATTGGGAGTCACACAGGCAAACATAGAAAAACACAACCTAGAACACCCAACATAGAAACAGAACACATAGAATGAACACACCCTGGCTCAACATATAGAGTCCCAGAGCCAGGGTGTGACAGTACCCCCCCCTAAAGGCGCGGACTGCGACCGCGCCTCAATAAGAGCAAAACAGGGGAGGGCTGGGTGGGCATACCTCCTCGGCGGCGGTTCTGGCTCCGGCCTTGCCCACCACCCTCCAATAAACCCCCCATAGCGCCCCTGGTCCGGTCTGGCCCCGCTGGCTGGAGCTGACCTGGACGTAGCAGGAGCGGCTAGCTTCAGCTCCGTTGTGGAGCAGTTGAGCGGTACCTGATTTGGCACCGATGACCCAGGCACGGGTTGTGCCGGACTGACGACGCGCACCCCTGGCTTGGTGCGTGAGGCAGGAACTGACCGGACCGGGCTGACGATGCGCACCCCTGGCTTGGTGCGTGGAGCAGCAACGGGCCGGACCGGGCTGATGATGCGCACCCCTAGCTTGGTGCGTGGAGCCGGAACGGGCCTCACCGGACTGACGACTCGCACCCCTGGCTTGGTGCGTGGAGCCGGAACGGGCCTCACCGGACTGACGACTCGCACCCCTGGCTTGGTGCGAGTAGCAGGAACGGGCCTCACCGGACTGACGACTCGCACCCCTGGCTTGGTGCGAGTAGCAGGAACGTTCTGGACCAGGTTGATGACTCGCACCCCTGGCTTGGTGCGAGTGGCAGGAACAGGCCGGGCCGGGCTGGCGACTCGCACCCCTGGCTTGGTGCGAGTGGCAGGAACAGGCCGGGCCGGGCTGGCGACGCGCACCGTAGCCTTGGTGCGAGTGGCAGGAACAGGCCGGGCTGGCGACGCGCACCGTATATTTGGTGCGAGTGGCAGGAACAGGCCGGGCCGGGCTGGCGACGCGCACCGTAGACTTGGTGCGAGTGGCAGGAACAGGCCGGGCCGGGCTGGCGACGCGCATCTTAGACTTGGTGCGTGGAGCAGGAACAGGCCGGGCCGGGCTGGCGACGCACCCCGTAGGCTTTGTGCGTGGAGCAGGGACAGGCCGGGTTGGGCTGGCGACGCACCCCGTAGGCTTGGTGCGTGGAGCAGGGACAGGCCGGGCTGGGCTGGCGACGCACACCGTAGGCTTGGTGCGTGGAGCAGGGACAGGCCGGACTGGGCTGGCGACGCACACCGTAGGCTTGGTGCGTGGAGCAGGGACAGGCCGAACTGGGCTGTGGAGACGGATAGGCGCCCTGGAGTGAAGAGCGGCCACAACCCGTCCTGGCTGAATGCCTACCCTCACACACTCTGTGTGAGGCATCCGCACAGGACGTACAGGGCGGTGTATCCGTAACCTGGTGGCCTCCAGAATCCGCCCCTCTTTTGCCTCCGTCAGCCCCGTCGTCCATGCCGTGTGCCCCCCCCTAAATTTTTTTTGGGGTTGCCTCTCATCAGTCTCACTCCATGGCCGGCGATCCTCCCATGTCCAGTCTGCCTGCTCCTGGACACGCTGCTTGGTCCTAGTATGGTGGGTTTTTCTGTCAAGCGTGCTGTAGGTGGGTGTAGTGGTGGAATCAAGTATAGTCCAAAAGACTTTAGTAATATTTCCAACAAGGAAAATAAGAACACACTTGCCCGAAGGCGAAATTACGCACGAAGGCGACAAAATAACGGCGCACTAAACATGTGCGAAAAATGCTCCAACGTAGTGGAGTGCAGCTCAACCGAGCGAGAATGCAACAAACAAGCAACACAACGACAGCAAATAATACAATAACACACCCTAGAACACCCAACATAGAAACAGAACACATAGAATGAACACACCCTGGCTCAACATATAGAGTCCCAGAGCCAGGGTGTGACACCATGTCAGGTATAAATTAATCTGACTATTCACTCATCATTGATTTTATTGACTTATTTCAGTCATTTAGGTGAAAGCAATAGGGTGAATGTACTTTGAAGTAAATCTCAGCTCTGTTAAAAGTAGACTTTCAAGAAAAAACATTTATTGATCATACTGATTCAGGAGTATCATAAAAACAGGTTATTATGCCCCACCAACATTAGACAATACAGAAAGCCTTTAAATTGTTGAAATAAGTACATCAAATCAATGATGAGAGAATAGTCAAATTAACAGATAACTGATACAGACATGGTGGCGTAGCAGGAAGATCTGAATGCCATGAACCAAGAGGTTGTGCGTTCAAATCCCAAATGAGGACATGTTGAATAATAATGACTGTATGGGGGACAAAATGGTGCCATAGAGTAAACACAGTGTTTCAGTGAGCTCCCGTGGCATTCGTTAATTTCTCTCTTTATATTCAATTCTTAGCTTGAAAAAGTGGTAGAATTTGCTAAATAAGTTACCCTACAATGAGTCTTGACGGCTATTTCTCAAAAGTTTCCGACAACATGCCCAATAGAACTACTAAGAACTAGACCAAAACCACCACCCCTGTAGATGCTAACTAATGTTAGCGAAGTTAACACCATTGCGGATCCAAGCACAATGGATCTAGTGATCCAAAAGATGACTGATAACATTACTAAAGTGATCAATGTCAAGATAGGAACGGTCTTGGAAGCAATAGCAGGCCATTCAGCCAAACTACAGAAGGTTATCAAGCGTATTGATGAGGCGGAAGGAAGAATTGCTACTGTGGAAACTTCAACTACATCAATGGACACTTAAGATAAAGGCACTTGAGAAACAGGTGCGCGAAATGGCAGAGCACATTGATGAATTGGAAAATCGAGGACGCAGATGCAATATCCGTGTGGTGGGTCTCCTGGAAAATACTGAAGGGACACGCTCAGGTAAATTCTTTGAGGAATGGATTCCTGGCTACCTACAGATGGATACTAAGACTGGACGTGTGAAGCTGGATAGCGCCCAATCGCTCTCAAACATCGATACCCGGTCCCAACCAGCGCCCACGACCAGTGGTTATAAAGTTCCACAACGTGTCATGGATCTGATGGTATTCAGCACCAAGGACCAAGGGTCTCATTCTTCAATGACTACTCCACCGCGGTTGTACGAAGACGCAAGGCGTTTGATGAGGTGAAGGCTCGACTCAAGAGAATGAAGATGGACTAGGCACTTCTGTACCCTGCCACATTGTAGATTATGGTCAACGGAACACCTAAGAAGCTTTACACACCTGAAGAGGCTGCTGTGTTTATTGACTCTCTCGGGTAAATAACTTTACGCTGCACCTTTGCAGCATTGGATAACTTTATTCAAATCTGGTCATGAAGCAGTGATGTGAGTTCTCAAGTGCTCTTGTTCAGTAACATTATTTGTATTATTTTTCTTGCTACAGTAACTGCCACCATAGCTCAGACTGAGATCTGTGTGAATCTATTTTGGTGCCCAGGCTTGGTCTTATGTGGAAGAGCCTCAATATTATTTTATTGATTTTCATTTTAATATGTATAAATTATGAGGCTATAGAGTGGTTATGCAGACTTAAGAGTCTACATTGGAGAGTTGAAATCCCCTGCATGTTAGCTGGTGGGAAAACCCCATTTGGAACTTTACATATTTATTTTTCGGGTGTATTATAGTTAGGGTTCAGGGTTCATATAGTTTGTTTAGACTCCGTGAGAATGGGGAGAGTTCAACACATGGGGAAAGGTACCACCCTATCTTTGCAGTAGGATTCAGTCTGCATATTGGTTGGTCACAGTGCAATGGCATGTGAGCGGAGTTGAGCGGTTGGAAATCCCGCTCATTGCTCATGGAGGCTCTGGCGCTACATGTCCTTTACAACCGCTCCGCTAAAAACCGCTCCATGATCACAGGAAAAAAACTGCTGCTTCAGATTAACCAACACCCATCTATTTTTGTGACTACCTGGACCTACCATTTAGTTTTGAAGTATTGAAACCAAACCATATGAATTTGAATGAAAAATATTTGAAAAAACGTGAAAAGGTGAATGTTAGAAGCGCACATCATTTCAAATAGGCTACATGTCATATTAAACAGCATATAAACACTCTAAATAGGTCAGGAGCCAGACAGGAAGCCTAAGAAGGAAACAAAAATGAATTATTTAGGCTATATTATTTCAATTATTTCAAGGGTGTAGCCTACAAACAAATACATTGTGAAGCATTTGCGAGTGCAACATAATAGGCTGGTAGGGACATAAAGCTCTCAGCATTTAAACAACATTTCATTGTATTAAATCATTATAGTCTATAAATTGCACATATAGGGTCTGACTTACTTAGAATTAAATGACAAAAAAAATGACATATTAGTGTCTTTGAATTCATTTTTAGAAATCATTTTTAGAAACATGAGTTTGGGAAGTCTGGGGCTTCAGGCTCATGCGATGTTGCCTGGAGAGCAGGCCAGTGGCGGAGAGTACCCTCTACACACTTGCAGAGCCACTGGGGATGCTAAACACCCTTTTGGCCATTTTTGCCAGGCTGGGAAGAGATGCAGAGTTGTTTTTTAATTTTTTTATAGGTAGGCCTAAATGTTTTTAGGCAAAATAACCCAATCAAAACGGAAAGTTACTTGAACGTGGGAATATGCCAGGCTAATTGGGCCAAAATCAATTATGGCCTATTGTATAGAAAATAGAACAAAAACGAACGAAACCTTTTAAGAGATCAGATTTTTTGTTTATAAATACTTTGCAACAATGACACACTTAGTTATCTGCCCACCTCGTTCCTTTATTTTAGCATGTGCACGTAGTAAGTACACCATCATGCTTTCGGGATACGTGTCTGTTCAGATTCCAAAATGATTCTTTAGTTGTGGACATTACGTCACCACACTCCCTCTCTTGGTCCTCATCTTGTAAGTAACCTTGATTTAGCACCTGTGTGTTCTATCAGTTTCTTTATAAAAATATTTAGCGAACTCCATGACAGTAGCTAAAGCAAGGGGCTATAGCAGCACACAAGTAGACTACAAATGCATGCTGGGCCGGGCATGCCCTGAGCTCATGAAGTGAGCTCTACTGGAGCGAAATTGGAGCGGGCGAGAAGGCCGACGCTCCAGCCTTTGGGAATCTCGCTCCAGTCAAATTGGGCACGCTCCGCTCTGCTCACATACTCTGATGGCAAGTAACATACTGCATTTATGTACATGGAACATTAGAGGGAGCCATAATCCCATTAAAAGGAAAAAAGTCATTTAACAAAATATATATACTATATATTGATATTGCTCTGTTGCAAGAAACGTATTTGGATGATAAGGAGCATCTGAAATTGCAACAAGGGGGTTTGGAAAAGTGTTTTTTTCATCATTTACATCCAGAAGTAGTGGTGTGGCAATTCTTGTGAAAAAATAACCTACCACGTTGTCACGACTTCCTCCGAAGCTGCCTCCCCTCCTTGTTCGGGCAGGCTTCGGCGTTCGTTGTCACCGGCCTACTAGCCACTGCCGCTCCATATCTCATCATTCCATTTGTCTTGTCTTGTCAATTACACACACCTGGTTCATATCCCCTCATTAGTACATGTATAAGTGTTCCCTCTGCCCCCCTTGTCCTTGTGGGTGATTGTTATTTGTGAGTTGAGTGTAGCTCGGTTGAGCTACCCGTACCTTGTATTTCCGGGGATATTGTTCCCCGTGTGCCTGTATTTTGTTGACGCTATCCAGCGTAACTGTGGCCTACGGAATAAACTCTGTATTCGGTGATTTACCCTCCTGCGCCTGACTCCTTCAAATCACATTCTCACACACGTAAGGTGTTGAATTGTGTGAAATTAGGTTGTTTTGTTATAATTAAAAGGTACTTTACAAGGGCAAGACATTTCCATAATGAATATTAACTTCCCCCCCTGCCCACCCCCCTGATTTCCTCACTAAGGTATTTCTCAGAATTAAACTCAGATAATGCTGTGGTTGGAGGAGATTTTAATTGCTTGTTGAACCCCGTTATTGACAAGTTTCCCAGCAGCATAGCTTCAACCTCTCCTCAAGCTAGGTTGCTTAAAGCTATTTGTGATGATCTGGGGTATGCTGATGCCTTTCATCCCTCCAACAGAGAGTTTACCTTTTTTCTCTGCACCCCATGGATGTCAGACTAGAATAGATTACTTTTTTATGCCCAGAACGTCTTTGCAGTTTAATCTGCTAATATAGGAAGCATAGTCATATCTGATCATGCTGAGGTGAACCTGGATGTAAAACTCAAAGGGACACCCAATCCATCAAGACACTGGAGATTGAATACAACCATTCTTAAAGACAAATACATTTACATCATATTTTATCACAGAGTTTAAAGCATTTTTCTCTATTAATTCTCAATCAACAGATAACCTTTGGGAAACCTATAAAGCATACCCCAGGGGTTTTATTATGTAAAAACATGAAAAGCAAAAAACTTTAGAGGGTGAATTGGCAACTAAAGAGAAGGACCAGTGGCGGTTCTAGACACATTTTACTAGGGGGGCCAAGGAGGGGCCAGTGTTTAATCAGGGGGGCACACATAAAAAAACTGGCAACACATGATATTCAAAGATTATAAACTTTATCTTACTTTAAAATCATATGACATTTATTATAACACGTATTTTGTACAAGAGTGCAGATGCAAGAGAGATAGTGCCATAAAAATGAAAAAATAAATAAATATTTTTTTTTTTTTTAAGTACAGGGTACAAATACAGGGTTCATATTCAATGTGAACAAAACTCCAGGATACAACAAAGGGTACAACAATGTGCCATTTCCTATTTATGGAAGCCCCACTACTGTGGACAGTTGATTCCACATTTTGTTTTAAGAAAGAAAACTTTCTGAGTGATTTATAAACAAAACACACTACCCTGTATCCATTTAGGTAAAATAAACCAAATCAGAAAAGAAATTCAATTCAAAGAGGCTTTACTAGCATGACCATATTGACATACAGTATTGCTAAAGCACATAAACAGGGAAACGTGTTACACATTAACATCCAGTAGTCCAATAGGATGCAGACAATAAACATTAAGTTAACATTCGTTTAAAAGCAACAATCATGTCAACACAATGTAGCAATATGAACAACACTGATGGATATCAGCAACAACATGAAAACAAGAATATTACAGCTGTGTGTGTGTGTGTGTGTGTGTGTGTGTGTGTGTCTGTGTCTTTGTGTACTTCACTGTCAGTTGATGAGCAGGTGTACAAAAAAAGGCTTTACAACATATATGGGCAAGTCCATTTAGGACAGCACATTTCCACCATAGTTCACATTAGGAAAAAATGACAGCATGAATGCTCACTAAACAAACATATACTACATATACCTTTTTATACACATTTTTTTTCAGTAATTTTTTAAGAGTGAAAGGGTAGTAAGCAATCGCTCATCATAGGATCATACATATTTCAGTTACAATATTAGTTACAATATTAGTGTTAGTTAGATCATCATGTCAAAGCTGGACCTGCAAAGTCTGAACGACACAAGTGTGCAATGATTGGAGTGATTTTGTTTCTTTTTTTTCTTGCTTTGCTTGTTTTCAAAAGGAAAAATCATAGTTGGTAAAAAATAAAATAAACTTTCGTTGAAAGGTATCACACTGTATAATTTACAAATATCTAAAGAGGTTTAGTGGATGCCATAAAATATCTGTGGAGCTTGAAGATTTGTAGTACATAGATGTTTGGCAGAGATAATTCAAAAGAATAAAATCATAAACTCTATCTATCTATCTATCTATCTATCTATCTATCTATCTATCTATCTATCTATCGAGAGAGAGAGAGAGAGAGAGAGAGAGAGAGAGAGAGAGAGAGAGAGAGAGAGAGAGAGAGAGAGAGAGAGAGAGAGAGAGAGAGAGAGAGAGAGAGAGAGAGAGAGAGAGAGAGAGAGAGAGAGAGAGAGAGAGAGAGAGAGAGAGAAGTGTTTCCTTAGAGCAGTACATGCAGCAATCACTTAATGGAGTGATGTCATAATGGGCCACAAAACTTTGGGGATGTGGATGGAAAGTTACAGGCAGGAGAGGGGAACCAACAGAAGCAGGTCTTGAGACATGAGTTTGCCCCTTTTTGAAAACCTCTTGAGAGAGGATTGGTGGGATATATATACATACATACAAACATACATACACTCTAGTAGTGTGTGGAACTACTGGTACTGTGAGGAAAAAAAGATAGATGATGTAAAATGAAAAATAAAACAAGCTTCAGCTTCTTAAGACACGGTGGGTTCATCTAAGTAGACACATGTAACTTCATGTGGACACCAGACTGTCTTTGTCTACACATCTAACTTCATATGGACCCCAGACCGTCTCTGTTTACACATGTAACTTCATATGGACACCAGACTCTTTGTCTACACATGTAACTTCATATGGGCACCAGACTGTCTCTGTCTACACATGTAACTTCATATGGACACCAGACTGTCTTTGTTTACACATTTAACTTCATATGGGCACCTGACTGTCTCTGTCTACACATGTAACTTCATATGGACACCAGACTGTCTTTGTTTACACATTTAACTTCATATGGGCACCAGACTGTCTCTGTCTACACATGTAACTTCATATGGACACCAGACTGTCTCTGTCTACACATGTAACTTCATATGGACACCAGACTCTTTGTCTACACACGTAACTTCATGTGGACACCAGACTAACTCCATTCATTTTACCGGTGGTATTGAGAACAGATAAACCCACCGTGTCTTAAGAAGCTCAAGCTTGTTGTTTTATTGTTCATTATATCTCTTTTTCCTCACAGCGGCACTCATACGCTACTAGCGTATATATCATATAGATACACTACAGCAACAGGATACGGCGGTTGTGCTGTCTGGCAAAACGGTGCGCCACTCTAATTTACCCGTGTAGAACGTTGCCGTGTAGAGCGTTGCATTAGTTCCGCTTTTGGCGCTCGCGTGTAAAATAGTTATAAATTCATAATTTTTTATTTGGTCAGCACGGGGGGGCCACAGGGGTGGCCAGGGACATTTCCAGGGAGGCACGGGCCTCCCCCGGCCTCCGTGTAAAACCGCCACTGAGAAGGACTATCTTAAAATTCCCACTCCTGCCCTATTAAAGGAAATATCAGTACTTAGATCAACGTTGGACTCTCACCTAACAGAGGACGCTGAAAAGAAAATGAGATTTGCCAGGCAAAAGCTTTATGAACATGGCGATAAACCAGGAACATATTTGGCGTACCTAGCTAAAACGAGAGCAGACTTCCAGACAATTGCTACTATTACTGATTCTGATGGCAACCATTTATATGAAAACAAATGGATAAATGAGTCATTTAAGAAATGTTATGCAAATCTTTATGCCTCAGAACTGACAAATGATGCACCCAAACTAATGGAGGACTTGTTTTCTAAGATTGAGCTCCCTACTATTTCCGAAGAACAGAGGTCTCTCCTTAATGCCCCTATTTCCAAGGAAGAGTTCATGTTTACAATTGAGAATCTGCAAAATGGCAGGGCCCCAGGACCAGACAGGTTTTGTAGTGAGTTCTATAAGGAGTTCCATGGCCTGATCCTTGAGCCATTGCTTGATATGTTTAACCACGCATTTTCAAATGACCGTCTCCCTCAAACTCTGAGGGAAACTAACGTATTCTCTAAAAGGGGAAATGCCCAGTCTTGTTCTTCGTACAGACCTATTGCCCTTCTGAACCTGGATAGAAAATTGCTTTCTAAAACCCTAGCTACACGCCTAGAGGACTTATTGCCACTAATTGTGAAAGTGGACCAAACTGGCTTCATTAAGGGCCGTAACTCATGTAATAATGTCAGGCGGCTTCTTAATGTTATTCAAGCCTACCAACAAAGTGATGTGGATGGTCTTGTGCTCTCCCTAGATGCTGAAAAAGCATTTGACCTTGTGGAGTGGTCTTACCTATTCTTTGCACTGACTAACTTTGGTCTAGGTGACAACTTTATAAAATGTGTTAAGGTTTTATATGATGACCCTCAGGCTGCTGTCCTTCCTAATGGGCTATGGTCAAATACAGGGCTGTCTTTTGTCCCCTCTGTTATTTGTGCTCGCTATGGAACCACTGGCCAAGGCCATCAGAGTAACGCCTACTATAAAGGGTCTGCTCATTGGTGACATTCGTCATAAAATAAGCTTGTATGCTGATGATGTTTTGATATTCATCTCTAGCCCCAAAACTTCAATTACATCTCTTGTTAATATTATTTAATTATTCAGTGTATTCCCAGGCTACAAGATGAACTAAATCAGAGGCTATACCACTTGGTAGTCTTAGCTCTGTACCTACTACCTCTCCCCCTTTCCTTTTTAAATGGTCTCCCTCAGGTTTTATGTATCTGGGTATATTCGTAACTCCCAAATTCCAGCAAATGTACAAAGCCTAATTTTGTTCCCTTATTTTACACAATAAGACAGGATCTGTGTCAAGGATGTTGTAAGTGGGTGTGGTGGTGGAATCAGGCGCAGGACGCAGAAGTATAGTTCCAAAGACTTTAGTGAAATCTCTAACCGTGCAAGCATAAAATAGCCCGAAGGCGAAACTCCGCGCGCAGGCGAAACAAAACGGGCGCACAGACAGGTGCGAACAAAACTCTCCAAACTATGGAGGACAGCTCTACCGAGCAAATAGTCAAAACATCCAGCAACAAAGCACGACAGTGAAAACAATCACACACAACACTAACCCAACCCCAAGGAGAACTTATAGGACACTAATTCACTAAACGAAAACAGGTGTGACAACAATTAGACAAAAGCAAACGAACATAGAAACATGCAACGGTGGCAGCTAGTATTCCGGAGACAACGAACGCCGAAGCCTGCCCGAGCAAGGAAGAGAGGCAGCCTCGGCCGAAACCGTGACAGTACCCCCCCCTTGACGCTCGGCTCCAGACGTGCGCCGACTCCGGCCTCGGGGACGACCAGGAGGACGCGGAGCAGGATGCGTCGGGTGCCCACGATGGAATTCCGTCAGGAGAGACGGGTCCAAAATGTCCCTCCTTGGCACCCAGCACCGCTCCTCCGGGCCGTACCCCTCCCACTCCACTAGATATTGGAGACCCCCCATCCGACGTCTCGAATCCAAGATGGACCGCACGGAGTACGCCGGTGCCCCCTCGATGTCCAATGGGGGCGGAGGAGTCTCCCTGATCTCACTTTCTTGGAGTGGGCCAGCTACCACCGGCCTGAGAAGAGACACATGGAACGAGGGGTTAATACTTTTATATTCAACAGGTAGTTGTAATTTGTAACACACCTCGTTCAACCTTCTCAGGACTTTAAATGGCCCTACAAACCGCCGACCCAGTTTCCGACAGGGCAGGCGGAGGGGCAGGTTTCTGGTAGAGAGCCAGACTCGATCACCAGGTGCGTACACCGGTCCCTCACTGCGGTGGAGATCGGCGCTCGCCTTATGACGCCGGAGGGCCCGCTGCAGGTGGACGTGTGCAGCGTTCCATGTCTCCTCCGAGCGCCGCACCCACTCATCCACCGCAGGAGCCTCGATCTGGCTCTGCTGCCAAGGTGCCAGAACCGGCTGGTAACCCAACACACATTGGAAAGGGGTTAGGTTAGTGGAGGAATGGCGTAGGGAATTCTGGGCCATTTCGGCCCAGGGAACGTACCTTGCCCACTCCTCTGGCCGGTCCTGGCAGTATGTTCTAAGAAACCTACCCACATCCTGGTTCACACGTTCCACCTGCCCATTACTCTCCGGGTGGTAACCCGAGGTGAGGCTCACCGAGACCCCCAATCGCTCCATAAAAGCTCTCCAGACTCTGGAGGTAAATTGGGGACCTCGATCAGACACAATATCCTCGGGTACCCCGTAGTGCCGGAACACATGGGTGAATAGTGCTTCGGCGGTTTGCAGGGCAGTAGGAAGGCCCGGCATGGGGAGCAAACAACAGGCCTTAGAAAACCGGTCCACAACGACCAGTATAGTGGTATTCCCCTGTGAAGGAGGAAGGTCAGTTAGGAAATCCACCGAGAGGTGAGACCATGGTCGTTGTGGAACGGGCAGGGGTAGTAACTTACCCCTAGGCAGATGTCTAGGCGCCTTACACTGGGCGCACACCGAGCAGGAGGAAACATAAACCCTCACATCCCTCGCCAACGTGGGCCACCAGTACTTGGCACTAAGACAGTGCACTGTCCGGCCGATACCAGGATGTCCAGAGGAGGGTGACGTGTGAGCCCAATAGATCAATCGATCCCGAACCTCGAGCGGAACGTACTTCCGACCCTCCGGGCATTGAGGTGGACTAGGGTCGGTGCGTAACGCTCGCTCGAGTTCAGCATCGACCTCCCACACTACCGGTGCCACCAGACACGACTCCGGCAGTATGGGAGTGGGCTCCACGGACCTCTCCTCCGTGTCATACCGCCGAGACAGTGCGTCTGCCTTACCATTCTGTGACCCAGGGATGTACGTGATCTTGAATGTGAACCGGGTCAAAAACATATTCCACCTCGCCTGGCGAGGGTTCAGCCTCCTCGCTGCCCGGATGTACTCCAGGTTACGGTGGTCCGTCAAAATGAGGAAAGGGTGTTGAGCCCCCTCAAGCCAGTGCCTCCACACCTTTAGGGCCTGTACCACGGCTAACAGCTCCCTGTCCCCTACGTCATAGTTTCGCTCCGCCGGACTGAGCTTCTTGGAATAAAAAGCACAGGGGCGGAGTTTAGGTGGCGCGCCGGACCGTTGCGAAAGCACGGCTCCTATACCGGCCTCTGACGCGTCCACCTCTACCTGAAATGGCAAAGAGGGATCCGGATGCGCCAGCACCGGGGCCGAGGTAAACAGGTCCTTCAGCCTCCCAAACGCCCTGTCCGCCTCGGCAGACCACTGCAGACGCACCGGACCCCCCTTCAAAAGAGACGTGATGGGAGCTGCCACCTGTCCAAAACCCCGGATAAACCTCCGGTAGTAATTCGCAAACCCCAAAAACTGCTGCACCTCCTTCACAGTGGTTGGTGTTTGCCAATTACGCACGGCTGACACCCGGTCTACCTCCATCTTCACCCCTGACGCAGACAACTGATACCCCAAAAAGGAGACCGACTCCTGGAAAAACAGACACTTCTCTGCCTTGACATACAGGTCGTGCTCCACCAGCCTCAGCAACACTCTGCGCACCAGGGCCACATGCTCGACTCGGGTAGGCGAGTACACGAGAATGTCATCTATGTACACAACCACCCCCTGCCCCTGCATGTCCCTGAAGATCTCATCCACGAATGATTGGAAAACTGACGGAGCGTTCATCAACCCGTATGGCATGACAAGATACTCGTAATGGCCCGAGGTGGTACTAAAGGCTGTCTTCCATTCATCGCCCTCCCTGATGCGCACCAAGTTGTACGCGCTCCTGAGATCTAATTTAGTGAAGAAACGCGCCCCATGCAATGACTCAGTCATGGTCGCAATCAGCGGGAGTGGATAACTGTACTTCACCGTGATCTGATTGAGACCACGGTAATCGATGCACGGGCGTAACCCACCATCCTTTTCTTCACAAAAAAGAAACTCGAGGACGCAGGGGAAGTGGAAGGCCGTATGTATCCTTGTCTCAGAGATTCGTCTATGTAAGTCTCCATAGCTTTCTTCTCCTCCTGAGACAGAGGATACACATGGCTCCGTGAGAGCGCAGCTCCTGCCTGGAGGTCTATCGCACAATCTCCCTGCCTATGGGGCGGCAACTGCGTCGCCCTCGACTTACTAAACGCAATAGCCAAATCCCCATACTCAGGGGGAACGTGCAATGCGGGCACCTGGAACAGACGCTCCCCCGCCTCTTTCCCCTCCGGGGGATGGTCAAACACCGCCCTGAAGCGGCGGGAGAACTCGTCGTAGGTGATGGTGTTAGCGTCTATTCTCCTCCACTCTGCGTTGGCCCATTCCAACGCTTTACCGGAAAGGCAGGAGATCAGGGCGGACACGCTCTCGTGCCCCGAGGGCGCCGGGTGCACGGTGGCCAGGTAAAGCTCCACCTGGAGAAGGAATCCCTGACACCCGGCAGCGGTCCCATCGTAGGCCCTCGGGAGCGAGAGTCGAACTCCTCTGGGTTCCGGAGCGGGAAGAGGCTGACTTGCCGATGGCGCGGGCAGGGACGATGGTAGTGGAGGTGTCCCTCGGGTCTCCCAGCCTCTGATGGTGGTGATCACCTCCTGCAATGCGGACCCCATCCGCAGGATCTGGTCATCTAGCTGGCGGACCCTGTCCTCCAGCGTCGCCTGCGCTGCTTCGGCTCCTGCTGATTCCATTTAAGGGTGTGTGATTCTGTCAAGGATGTTGTAAGTGGGTGTGGTGGTGGAATCAGGCGCAGGACGCAGAAGTATAGTTCCAAAGACTTTAGTGAAATCTCTAACCGTACAAGCATAAAATAGCCCGAAGGCGAAACTCCGCGCGCAGGCGAAACAAAACGGGCGCACAGACAGGTGCGAACAAAACTCTCCAAACTATGGAGGACAGCTCTACCGAGCAAATAGTCAAAACATCCAGCAACAAAGCACGACAGTGAAAACAATCACACACAACACTAACCCAACCCCAAGGAGAACTTATAGGACACTAATTCACTAAACGAAAACAGGTGTGACAACAATTAGACAAAAGCAAACGAACATAGAAACATGCAACGGTGGCAGCTAGTATTCCGGAGACAACGAACGCCGAAGCCTGCCCGAGCAAGGAAGAGAGGCAGCCTCGGCCGAAACCGTGACAATCTGTAGCGCTGGAACTCTCTTCCGATTTCATTGTTGGGTAGAATATCCCTCTTGAAAATGAATATTTTACCTAGACTACTTTACCCAATCCAAATGATCCCAGTCTTAATTTCCAATAAGGTAATAAAATATTTAAATGGCTTGTTAAGTTCCTTTTATATGGAGTAAACGCAAGCCAA
The DNA here is from genome assembly GCF_964263955.1 of Coregonus lavaretus. Taxonomy (NCBI): domain Eukaryota; kingdom Metazoa; phylum Chordata; class Actinopteri; order Salmoniformes; family Salmonidae; genus Coregonus; species Coregonus lavaretus. Next base: position 35,462,509 of record NC_139995.1, read on the forward strand.
GACTTAAGATGGCAATATTGCAGCTGCCAGGTTCTATGGGGGGCTTGGATCTACCCTATATTAGGTTTTATCAGTGGTGTGCCCACTTAAGTTATATTTCTGACTGGATCACAAATGATGACTCCTCTATTTGGTTAGATATTGAGACTTATTTTTCAAAATACCCCTTGCAGGATGTTTTATTTTTCAGAAGCTTCAAATCTGTAAAAGATTTCTGCAATAATCCCATTACACTTAATACACTCAAAGCAGGTCAGTTCAACGTTTTTTGGGAAGGTCCAAACTAACAATTACATTTACATTTTTTGTCATTTAGCAGACGCTCTTATCCAGAGCGACTTACAGTTTTAGTGAGTGCATACATTTTTCATACTGCTCTTACCCCGATTCTTAACAACCCATATTTTGTACCAGCATTGCTGGATGCTGGCTTTAACATTTGGCTTAATAAGGGCATAGGTAGACTAAATTATTTATTTGCTGATAAGATTTTATTGTAATTTGAGCAGATAGTTGAGAGATATCGGCTCCCAATGCAGGACTTTTTCCGCTTTCTACAAGTTGGACATAATATTTTGAAGAGCACCACCTTGATTGGTAACCCTGATGTGTCTGTCATTGAAATAATGTTTTTTTTCTCACAAAGGAAAATATCTGTAAGTTTATTTTATGATGCTTTAAGGTCCTTTTCTACTTTTGAAACACAGGGGGTCAAGCGAGAGCAATCCAATTAAGAATAATACTCATATTGCATAGATCCCTGAATCGCAGACATGCTTTAAACCCCTCCTCCTCTCCTCAGTGTCTTAAATGTAAAACTGATACAGGCACCCTACCACATTGTTTATGGTCATTTTCCAAATTACAAAGGTACTGGTCTAATGTTCTTCAAGAAATTGTAAAAATCCTAGGGGTCGACTTAGAATTGGACCCAGTTTCTTTCCTGTTAGGTCTCCCTAGTAGGCATGTTACTTCTGTGGGTAAGAGGAGGCTTTACAACATCCTTACCTTCGCAGCGAGGAAAAACATCCTCTTACAGTGGATTAGTGACAAGGTCCCTTCTATTAAAGATTGGCGTAAGATAATATTTGAATCAGTTCCATTGGAATATTTGACTTGTACATTACATTCTAAAACAGATCAGTTCTACAAAGTGTGGGGAAATGACCTAGATCCTGATTTATCAGCTATTATGCTGCAAGGATTTACTTAGAATGGTGGTTGTTTACTTGTCTAAGGATTACACTGTACATTCCATGTATTGGACCTAATTCCTTTATTTAAACTGGAGCTTTTGTGTTTAATTTCTTTCTGTTTGTTTGTTTAATTTTAATTTTAATTTTCTTTGTTATTTTAACTTTGTTACTGTATCTCTTAATGTGGGAGAAAATTGTGAAATTCCAATACAAATACTATTCCAATAATTACAGTAAAAATTAACATACACAATGTAAACGTGTATGTCAAAGTGTGTCAAATATGTAAGTTGAAAAGCATGTTAAAAGCACTGTGTGTGTGAGTATCCCCAGTGCTTAATTTGTAAATCTGAAAAAAAAGTGAACGCGAGAGGGGGGTGACCTGGGGAGTTCTGAGGTACCGGAACGCATGAGAAAAAAATATCACCTTTATAATAAAGCATTGCATGCATATCATCGCATTTGAGTAGTGGCATAGAGCAGTAGAGTAGAGACACTTACAGAAGTTGCACACATGGGGAACATTTTTAGTAGCCGAGGGTCCGGGAAAATGTTTGCCTTTTATAAACGCATTTCATGCAATTCTACATCATTTTACATGACTGGAGACTTTGGCAGAATCTTTTTTAATACCGCACAAATTATCGAAATGGCAGGTTACTTTGACGCTGACAAACTGAGAATCTGAGATCAATAAAAACGACCTTGTCTTGAATCCATCAATAGCCTAGTCCTAGGTGTGTGGAGACACATATTGTAGGCTGCAATATAAGGAAATTATAGTCCTAAAAATGCTTTCCAGTTTCACTGGATGTGCAGCTCACTCGCTGGTGATGGCCGATGCGTTCGTTGGAAGTTGATCAAATATTTTGGGAGCCTACAGCATAGAGTCTTCTCTTTTCATCATTAGCCATTTGCTTTCCAACCTGTGTTTCCCTCGATTGTATCAGAAATATTGCGAAAGGCCTGGTTTAAAAATAATAATAATTACTGACAGATTTGCCACGCGCTCCCGAATGTAGCCTATTCCTTGTTATTGGACTACAATCCACAGCTAGGCTATTCTTATTTTTTTTAAAGCTATTGATCCTCTGTCGCTAAATTATAGGCCTTCTCGTGGTGTAGTAGGTTATGTTGAATTATTTCATTTATTTCTGAACAGAGCAGTACTTCTATAACTTTGGCAAATGGATTTACATGCATCAGCAGCGCTGCAGTTCCTTCAGAACCCTTCGCGCGGCTATGCTTCTATAAGGCAATAAATGATGAAGTGCAACGCTGGAGAGATGAGTTGCAGGCTCATGTCTATCAGAGCAGAGAGGGAGCGAGATCATAGAAAGTTAATCTCATTCTAGTTATGTGAGAGATACTGGCGCGCTTCTCACACAGCCACGGCCACGCGTTGGTTTCAAACATAGGTTACAACGTTGCGCAAACCATAAACCTGGCCGCCCAACCCAAATCAACTCTTAGAATATTAGGCCTGGGCTGAAAATCTACTTTTTCACATTACGTTTTTTGTGGGGTCAGGAGAATTAATGAAGAGGCAACTCAAATTAACTTTGATCGCTTTTATTCGATAAAAATAATTTTCATGCCAGGAGAGGTACCGGATCTGGACAAATAGGTTCCGGAACAAAACAGCCTAAAACGGAGAGGTGCCGGGGAAGTTTGAGGAAGGCCCTTTCCTGTTTCAGCATGACAATATCCCCGTGCACAAAGCGAGGTCCATACAGAAATAGTTTGTCAAGATCGGTGTGGAAGAACCTGACTGGCCTGCACAGAGCCCTGACCTCAACCCCATCAAACACCTTTGGGAGGAAATTGAACACAGACTGCGAGCCAAGAATAATCACCCAACATCAATGCCCGACCTCACTAATGCTCTTGTGGCTGAATGGAAGCAAGTCCCCGCAGCAATGTTCCAACATCTAGTGTATGAAAAATTTATGAAAAATGTATGCACTCACTAAACTGTAAGTCGCTCTGGATAAGAACGTATGCTAAAGGACTAAAATGTAAATGTAAAATTAGTGGAAAGCCTTCCCAGAAGAGGGGAGGCTGTTTATAGCAGCAAAGGGGGGACCAACTACATATTAATGCCCATGATTTGTTGAATGAGATGTTCGATGAGCAGCTGTCCACATACTTTTGGTCATGTAGTCTCTTTCGTAACGTCTGAGATCCCCAGAGATTGGAAAGCTGCCGCGGTCATCCCCCTCTTCAAAGGGGGTGACACTCTAGATCCAAACTGTTACAGACCTATATCCATCCTGCCCTGCCTTTCGAAAGTTTTTTAAAGCCAAGTTAACAAACAGATCACCGACCATTTAGAATCCCACCGTACCTTCTCCGCTATGCAATCCGGTTTCCGAGCTGGTCATGGGTGCACCTCAGCCACGCTCAAGGTCCTAAACGATATTATAACTGCGATCGATAATAGACAGTACTGTGCAGCCGTCTTCATCGACCTGGCCAAGGCTTTCGACTCTGTCAACCACCGCATTCTTATTGGCAGACTAAATAGCCTTGGTTTCTCAAATGACTGCCTCGCCTGGTTCACCAACTACTTCTCAGTTCAATGTGTCAAATCGGAGGGCCTGTTGTCTGGACCTATGGCAGTCTCTATGGGGTGCCACAGGGTTCAATTCTTGGGCCAACTCTTTTCTCCATGTATATCAATGATGTCGCTCTTGCTGCTGGTGACTCTCAGATCCACCTCTATGCAGACGACACCATTTTGTATACATCTGGCCCTTCATTGGACACTGTGTTAACAAACCTCCAAACGAGCTTCAATGCCATACAACACTCCTTCCATAGCCTCCAACTGCTCTTAAACACTAGCAAAACTAAATGCATGCTCTTCAATCGAACGCTGCTGGCACCCGCCCACCCGACTAGAATCACTACTCTCGACCGGTCTGACCTAGAGTATGTGGACAACTACAAATACCTAGGTGTCTGGTTAGACTGTAAACTCTCCTTCCAGACTCACATTAAGCATCTCCAATCCAAAGTTAAATCTAGAATTGGCTTCCTATTTTGCAACAAAGCCTCCTTCACTCATGCTGCCAAACATGCCCTCGTAAAACTGACTATCCTACCGATCTTTGACTTCGGCGATGTCATTTACAAAATAGCCTCCAACACTCTACTCAGCAAATTGGATGTAGTCTATCACAGTGCCATCCGTTTTGTCACCAAAGCCCCATATACTACCCACCACTGTGACCTGTACACTCTTGTTGGCTGGTCCTCACTACAAATTCGTCGCCAAACCCACTGGCTCCAGGCCATCTATAAATCACTGCTAGGCAAATCTCCGCCTTATCTTAGCTCATTGGTCACCATAGCAACACCCACCCGTAGTATGCGCTCCAGCAGGTATATCTCACTGGTCATCCCCAAAGCCAACACCTCCTTTGGCCGCCATTCCTTCCAGTTCTCTGCTGCCAATGACTGGAACGAACTGCAAAAATCTCTGAAGCTGGAGACACTTATCTCCCTCACTAACTTTAAGCATCAGTTGTCAGAGCACCTTACCGATCACTGCACCTGTACACAGCCCTTCTGAAATTAGCCCACTCAACTACCTCATCCCCATATTGTTATTTATTTTGCTCATTTGCACCCCAGTATCTCTATTTGCACATCTATCATTCCAGTGTTAATACTAATTGTAATTATTTTGCACTATGGCCTATTTTTTGCCTTACCTCCATAACTTGCTAAATTTTCTGTGGTATTTTTGACTTTATGTTTTGTTTTACCCCATATGTAACTCTGTTGTTGTTGTTTTTATCACACTGCTTTGCTTTATCTTGGCCAGGTCGCAGTTGTAAATGAGAACTTGTTCTCAACTGGTTTACCTGGTTAAATAAAGGTGAAATAAAAATAAAGTAGTGTATGTTTGATGTGACGTTGATGGAATATCTCCTAACACTTAGAAAACTGGACACAGGATTGTTCTTGCAACTTCCCATAAAATGTCTAGGACATTAATGTTGTATATTCTGAGAACATTCTAACCACATTGCTATATAGAAAGGTTCTCAGAAGGTTTTTGCTAACATAAATAAAATGTTCCCTTAACAATTGCTAAACTGGACACTCAAACATTACAAAAATGTTCTCTCTCCCTAGAATTAACAGGAAGTTGGTGGCACCTTGGGGAGGACTGGGTCATAGTAATGGCTGGAATGGAATAAATGATACCATCCCATTCACTCCATTCCAGCCATTATCATGAGGCGTCCTACCCTCAGCAGCCTCCTGTGCTAGAATTGTTAGCTGGGTAGTGCCTGGTCTCAGGGTTTGCAGGCTTGTAGCAACCCTTTACTAACACACTGGATTCAACAAATCTAGTAATCATCCACACCATGCTTAGCTGAATCAGGTATTTTAGTGCTGGTATGGATCAAAAGTCTAGGATCAAATACTGGAGTTGTTGCCCATGCCTTCAGGAGATATTTAGAGAGATTTAACAGAAGACTGTGTGTTTCCTTCTCTGTCTCCTGCAGGGGGAGTTGCTGAGCCCGTGTCGCTGTGACGGATCTGTGCGCTGTACCCACCAACCCTGCCTCATCCGCTGGATCAGCGAGAGAGGCTCTTGGAGCTGTGAGCTCTGCTACTTCAAGTACCAGGTCCTTGCCATCAGCACCAAGAACCCACTGCAGGTACAGGGTGTGTGTGTGTGCATGCGTGTGTTTGTGTGTCTACAAGTACTGCCCCATACCTCAGGGGTTCTATATCAAATCCAATGTATTGTGTGAATGCTAAGCATATCATCCCACTCTAATGCTCCCAAAATACTTACAAATATAACAAAACAAATCGTCTTGCCTGTGGCTGCATGACAGTGCACAGATCATTATCTCCACCAAAAAAAGACACACATTGATCCACCACCTCCCCTCTCTCCCTCCAACCCCCCTCTCTTTCACCCTGTCTCTCTCCCTGTCCCTTTATCTCTCTCTCTCTCTCTCCCTCCACCCCATCCCCTCTCTCTCTCCCTCAACCTCCCCTTCTCTCTCTCCAGTGGCAAGCCATCTCTCTGACGGTGATAGAGAAGGTGCAGATAGCAGCCATTATACTGGGTTCTCTGTTCCTCATCGCCAGCATCTCCTGGCTGGTGTGGTCGTCCCTCAGCCCCTCGGCCAAGTGGCAGCGCCAGGACCTGCTCTTCCAGATCTGCTACGGCATGTACGGCTTCATGGACATCGTGTGCATAGGTAAGCTAGACGGTTCTATGACGTAGACCTCACCGACATACTATCAAAGATAATCATACGCTTTTGTGATTGCAATTGCAGGTATGGGTGTAGAGTTGCGTATGAAAAAAAAGGAGAATACCTCCATGCTCCCAGAGTTTGAATGTAGGAATTGTGGTTGAAACGTTCCAGTGTTACAGTAAGACTTGAGGTGTGTGTGTGTGTGTGTGTGTGTGTGATAGAGAGAGTAGGTGAGTAAGAGCAATTTGTTTGTTTCTCAGAGAGGCCGTAGCCTGTGCAATATGTCTCAGCTGAAAATGTACAGATTTGTACATCCAGACTGTTTAAATATTTACAGCACACTTGTGCAAAGGTAGCCTACGATAATTTCAGCTTTAAAGTGTTTTTTTCTTACTTTCTCGCCCGTCTCTCTTTCTCTGTGTCCTTTCATCTGTTTCCCTCTTTGTCTTCACATTCTGCAATCTTTCACCTCTCTCTGTCTGCTTGCCTCGCTCCTCCCTCCATCTCTCTTCTATTCACTGTCTCTCTTTCTCCTACCACTTGTATCACTCCTGCTTCTCTCACTTTCATACCTGTCCTCTCTCTCTTCTCCCTCTTGCTCTTGCTCTTTCTCTCACTCTCTCTCTTACTCCCCCCCACTTTTCATGTCTGTCTGGATTCTCTCTCCAGGCCTTATAATCCACGAGGGATCGTCAGTATACCGGATCTTTAAGCGCTGGCAGGCAGTGAACCAGCAGTGGAAAGTACTGAACTATGAGAAAGCCAAGGACCTGGGCGACCCCATCAGCTCCAGCAGCAAGGGTGGGGGTCAAAACCCTCCCCATGGCTCGGCCGGGGCGGACAGGGGGGGCCGGACAGGCCAGCGTGTTAGGACTATTCTCAACCACCACTTTGGCTACACCATCCTGCACATCCTCAGCCAGCTGAGGCCCAGCAACCCGCGCATCAGCGCCACATCCAACCGCGAGGTGGTCATGAGGGTCACCACCGTATGAGACCGGACCCCACGGTGGGGGGGGGGGGGGGTTGCAGCGGAGGTGGGCAGGAAGGGAGGGGAGAACGTGGACAACAGCCAACAACCCCCCGACCCACCTCTTCAAAAAAAACAAATTACTCTCACACTTCACCCCCCCCCCCCCCCCCCGCGCTGATTGTCTCCCTAAGCCCAAAGTGTGGTGCAGTGAGAGGGAACAAACACAAGGGCATGGATGCAGACATCCTGCTCCTGATAAACCCACCCTACGAGACACGAGGGGAGGGAGAGCAGCACAGTTAAAGGGTTGCTGAAGTTACAGTCACAGACTGTAGGACAAAACCATTCATAAAAAATTTAACAAAAAAAAGAAACGGCTTCGATAAAAAAATTTGAAAAGCTGGAGGGCTTTCTTTCGCCAGCTGAATTACACAAAGCATTGTAATTATTCCTGTTCTTCTGTTTTCTAAAGAAAAAACAGCAAGTATTGTTACTGATTTAGATTTTATAATCGAGAACATGTTAAGGAGGAAAAATGGAAAGGGACAATTTCTTACATCTGTCCCCCCAAACCCATACCACCAATGATGACTCACATCTCCTCCCCCTCCTCAACTCCTCCCGTCCCAGTATCCCCATAACCCCCCCCCCCCCCCCCCCCCCCCCCTGGGAACCACCAGACTGGGAACCACCTAAAGAATGAGCAAATAGAGTGCAATAAAACAGTTTAAAGAGATATGACTGACACAACTTAATAAACGAGATTCCAACATTTAAATTCATCTTCTGCAATAAAGAAACATGTACATGTCATGGTGAACCCCTGTGTGATGTCATAGCTTTATTGTATACAATGTTTGGTATCAATATAGTATGTTGTACTGTTTTCCTAATTTACTGTGTGAAGTTGTGTGATTGGTACCTGGGAATATTTCAGTATTTGTTGAGGTTAGGTAAGCAACAATAATTAGAGTTGATCACCTGGAACAGATTGTATTTTTCTTTCATGGTTTGAATGAAATATAAATCAAATCAAATGTTATTTGCCACATGCGCCGAATACAACAGGTGTAACATTACAGTGAGCCATTAACCAACAATGCAGTTTTTAAGAAAAAAATTATAATAATTAAAGAGCAGCAGTAAAATAAAATAACAGTAGGGAGGCTATATACAGGGAGTACCGGTACAGAGTCAATGTGCGGGGGCACCGGTTAGTCGAGGTAATTGAGGTAATATGTACATGTGGGTAGAGTTAAAGCGACTATGCATAAATAATGTGGTCCTCTGTAGCTCAGCTGGTAGAGCACGGCGCTTGTAACGCCAAGGTAGTGGGTTCGATCCCCGGGACCACCCATACACAAAAAAAAAAAAAAAAAAATGTATGCACGCATGACTGTAAGTCGCTTTGGATAAAAGCGTCTGCTAAATGGCATATTATTATTATTATAATAATAAACAGAGTAGCAGCAGCCTAAAAGAGGGGGTTGGGGTGGGGTGGGGGGCAATGCAAATAGTCCGGGTAGCCATGATTAGCTGTTCAGGAGTCTTATGGCTTGGGGGTAGAAGCTGTTAAGAAGCCTTTTGGACCTAGACTTGGCGCTCCGGTACCGCTTGCCGTGCAGTAGCAGAGAGAACAGTCTATGACTTGGGTGGCTGGAGTCTTTGACAATTTTTAGAGCCTTCCCCTGACACCGCCTGGTATAGAGGTCCTGGATGGCAGGAAGCTTGGCCCCAGTGATGTAGTGGGCCGTACGCACTACCCTCTGTAGTGCTTTGCGGTCGGAGGCTGAGCAGTTGCCATACCAGGCGGTGATGCAACCAGTCAGGATGCTAACGATGGTGCAGGTGTGGAACTTTTTGAGGATCTGAGGACCCATGCCAAATCTTTTCAGTCTCCTGAGGGGGAATAGGCTTTGTCGTGCCCTCTTCATGACTGTCTTGGTGTGTTTGGACCATGATAGTTTGTTGGTGATGTGGACACCAAGGAACTTGAAGCTCTCAACCTGTTCCACTACAGCCCCGTCGATGAGAATGGGGGGACTGAGCACGCACCCCTGGGTGGCCCCCGTGTTGAGGATCAGCGTGGCAGATGTGTTGTTACCTACCCTTACCACCTGGGTGCGGCCTGTCAGGAAGTCCATGATCCAGTTACAGAGAGAGGTGTTTAGTCCCAGGGTCCTTAGCTTAGTGATGAGCTTTGAGGGCACTATGGTGTTGAACGCTGAGCTGTAGTCAATGAATGGCATTCTCACGTAGGTGTTCCTCTTGTCCAGGTGGGAAAGGGCAGTGTGGAGTGCAATAGAGATTGCATCATCTGTGGATCTGTTGGGGCGGTATGCAAATTGTAGTGGGTCTAGGGTTTCTGGGATAATGGTGTTGATGTGAGCCATGACCAGCCTTTCAAAGCATTTCATGGCTACAGACGTGAGTGCTACGGGTCGGTAGTCATTTAGGCAGGTTATCTTAGTGTTCTTGGGCACAGGGACTATGGTGGTCTGCTTGAAACATGTTGGTATTACTGACTCAGTCAGGGACATGTTGAAAATGTCAGTGAAGACACTTGCCAGTTGGTCAGTGTATGCTCGGAGTACACGTCCTGGTAATCCGTCTGGCCCTGCGGCCTTGTGAATGTTGACCTGCTTAAAAGTCTTACTCACATCGGCTACAGAGAGCGTGATCATATAGTCATCCGGAACAGCTGATGCTCTCATGCATGCTTCAGTGTTGTTTGCCTCGAAGCGAGCACAGAAGTGATTTATCTCGTCTGGTAGGCTTGTTTCACTGGACAGCTCGCGGCTGTGCTTCCCTTTGTAGTCTGTAATAGTTTTCAAGCCCTGCCACATCCGACAAGCGTCAGAGCCGGTGTAGTACGATTCAATCTTAGTCCTGTATTGACTTTTTGACTGCTTGATGGTTTGTCGGAGGGCATAGCGGGATTTCTTATAAGCGTCCGGGTTAGAGTCCCGCTCCTTGAAAGTGGCAGCTCTACCCTTTAGCTCAGTGCAGATGTTGCTAATATAGGCTTGGCGATGCTGAGAAAATGTTTTTTCCAGTGCTACAGAAGGCCTAGTGCACTCATTATTTTTTAAATTCAGATTTATTTTAAATTCAGATTTTCAGGGGGTGCTGCAGCACCTTCAGCACCCCTACTTCCCAGGGCTATGGGCTTACCTCCATCGACTGGAATTTACATGGAATTACCCCATCTGCAAATGGGTATGGTAAGTATTCAATTGCAGAATTGTGTGAATGATATTAAGGTCTTTCACAACAGAAATGTTGAAGCTTTGTGAACCCTCTATTACCACATTGTCTGGAGTCTGACTGTAGTTTACAAAATGCAAGAGAATGCTATGTGGAGTAGGCCAACAGATGGTGACAAAATGACCAATATAAAACACTGATGGTCTGAATTGGGTTTCTAAGGGCAGCAATACGCATTTTGATTCCATTAATATAATTAAAGGTGAAAAATGCAGAAATCGCAGACCTGGTTGCTAAATTTTTATAGTTCACCTGATTTCAGTTTATGTGACAAAACAAGAGAATCATTGTACCATCTAAACCGCTGTGGATTATCTTTTCAATAACCAAAAATATTGTATTTTCAGCTGTTTGAAGCTGGGGCGGCAGGTAGCCTAGCGGGTAAGTGTGTTGGGCCAGTAACTGAAAAGTCACTGGTTCAAATCTCTGAGCCGACTAGGTGAAAAATCTGTTGATGTGCCCTTGAGCAAGAAACTTAACTCTAATTGCTCCTGTATGTCGCTCTGGATAAGAATGACTGAAATGTAAATATTTGTATTTATTATGGATCCCCATTAGCTGCTGCCAAGGCAGAATATACTATTCCTGGGGTCCAGCAAAATTAAAGCAGTTATTAACAATTAAAAACATTACACTAGATTTCACAACATTAAGTGTGTGCCCTCAGGCCACTACTTTACTACCACATATCTAGAAAACAAAATCGATGTGTACGTGTGTGTATAGTCTGTACGTTATCGTGTGTGTCTGTGCCTGTGTGTGTGTCTCTTCACAGTCTCCGCTGTTCCATAAGGTATATTTTTATCTGTTTTCTAAATCTGATTTTAATGTTTGCATGAGTTACTTGATGTGGAACAGAGTTCCATGTCATGGTTTTATGTAGTACTGTGTGCCTCCCATAGTCTGTTCTGGACTTGGGGACTGGGAAGAGACCTCTGGTGGCATGTCTTGTGGGGTATGCATGGGTGTCTGAGCTTTGTGCTAGTTGTTCAAACAGACAGCTCGGTGCGTTCAACATGTCAATACTTATCACAAACATAAGTAGTGATGAAGTCAATCTCTCCTCTACTTTGAGCCAGGAGAGATGGACATGCATATTGTTAATGTTAGCTCTCTGTGTACATTTAAGGGCCAGCCGTGCTGCCCTGTTCTGGGCCCATTGTAATTTTCCCAAGTCCCTCTATGTCCCACCTGACCACAAGACTGGACAGTAGTCCAGGTGCGACAAAACTAAGGCCTGTAGGACCTGCCTTGTTGATAGCGATGTTAAGAAAGCAGAGTAACGTTTTATTATGGACAGACCTCTCCCCATATTAGCTACTGTTGTATCAATATGTTTTGACCATGACAGTTTACAATCCAGGGTTACTCAATTTCCACATTATTTCCACATTATTCATTACAAGATTTACACTGAACAAAAACATAAACGTAACATGCAACAATTTCAAAGATTTACAGTCAAATTGAAATCAGTCAAATTGAAATAAATTCATTAGGGCCTAATCCACAATCTTTTTATTATCAATTTCTCTCAGCCAATCATCAGTCATTTGTGTAAGTGCCATACATGTTGAAAGCCCTTCCCTAAAAGCGTGCTGAAAGTCTGTTGTTAATTTGTTGATTTGTTTACTGTGAAATAGCATTTTATCTGGTCAAACACCATTTTTTCAAAAGTTTACTAAGGGTTGTAAACAGACTGATTGGTCAGCTGTTTGAGCCAGTAAAGGGTGCTTTGCTATTCTTGGGTAGCGGAATTACTTTTGCTTCCCTCCGGGTTTGAGGGAACACACTTTCCTGTAGGCTTAGATTAAAGAGATGGCAAATATGGCAAAGAGTGGCAATATCGTCCGCTATCATCCTCAATAATTTTCCATCCAAGTTGTCAGACCCAGGTGGCTTGTCGTTGTTGATAGACAACACCTCTTCCACACTCACTTTACGGAATTCAAAACTACAATGCTTGTCTTTCATAATTTGGTCAGTTATGCATGGAAGTGTAGGTTCAGAATGTTGTTGGCATGTCATGCCTAAATTTGCTAATCTTGCCAATGAAAAAATCATTAAAGTAGCAATATCAGTGGGTTTTGTGATGAATGAGCCATCTGATTTAATGAATGGAGCTGAGTTCGCCTTTTTGCCCAAGATTTAATTTAAGGTGCTCCAAAGCTTTTTACTATCATTCTTTATATCATTTATCTTTGTTTCATAGTAAAGTTTCTTCTTCTTTTTGTTAAGTTTAGTCACATGATTTCTCAATTTACATTACGTTTCCCAATCGGTTGTGCAGCCAGACTTATTAGCCATTTATTTGGCCTCATCACTCTCAACCATACAATTGTTAAATTCTTCATCAAGCCACAGGGGTTTAACTGTTTTTACAGTAATTTTCTTAATGGGTGCATGCTTGTTATACTGAACAAAAATATCAATGCAATATGCAACAATTTCTAAGATTTTACTGAGTTACAGTTCATATAAGGAAATCAGTCAATTTAAATACATTCATAAGGCCCTAATCTATGGATTTCACATGATTGGGAATACAGATATGCATTTGTTGGTCACAGATACCTTAAAAAAAAGGTAGGGTCGTGGATCAGAAAATCACTCAGTATCTGGTGTGACCACCACATGCCTCATGCAGCGCGACACATCTCCTTCGCAAAGAGTTGATCAGGCTGTTGATTGTGGCCTTTGAATGTTGTACAACTCCTCTTCGATGGCTGTGCAAAGTTGCTGGATATTGCCGGGAACTGGAACACTGTCGTACACGTTGATCCAGAGCATCCCAAACATGCTCAATGGGTGACATGTCTGGTGAGTATGCAGGCCATGGAAGAACTGGGACATATTCAGCTTCCAGGAATTGTGTACAGATCCTTGCGACATGGGGCCGTGCCTTGTCATGCTGAAACATGAGGTGATGGCGGCGCATGAATGGCACGACAATGGGCCTCAGGACCTCGTCACGGTATCTCTGTGCATTCAAATTGCCATCGATAAAATGCAGTTGTGTTCATTGTCCGTAGTTTATGCCTTCCCATACCTTAACTCCACCGCCCCCAATGGGGCACTCTGTTCACAATGTTGACATTAGCAAACCGGTCACCCACACAACGCCATAGACGTGGTCTGCGGTTGTGTGGCCGGTTGGACATACTGCCAAATTCTCTAAAATGACGTTGGAGGCGGCTTATCGTAGAGAAATTAACATTAAATGATCTGGCAACAGCTCTGGTGGACATTCCTGTATTCAGCATGCCAATTGCACACTCCTTCAAAACTTGAGACATTTGTGGCCTTGTATTGTGTGACAAAACTGCACATTTTAGAGTGGCTTTTTATTGTCAAATCAAATCAAATCCATTTTTATTTGTCACATGCACCGAATACAACAGGTGTAGACCTTTGTCACGAGAATTTTGTTATCTCAATGGTTGAAGTCAAACACTTCTTAAATTCCTCCCATCCCTAAATTGGGAGGCCTATTTCCTTATCTTGGTTTCACAGTTGTCACAAGTTGTCTAGCCTAACAGTTCTCCTTCTCCTTTGTTGTCTGGCCTAACTCCTACTCACATTGCTAAATAGTAACACAATGTCATAATCTTTACTTGTCCTACGCACACACATTATTAGATTATAGTCTCATGATTCAAACACATTTCTCAAAGTGGAGTGTAATAATTAGTCATTACTAAATTCTTCTATCAACCTTAGAGTGAAATGCTTACATACAAGCCCTTAACCAACAATGCAGTTTAAAGAAAAATAAGTGTTAAGTAAAAAATAGATAAGTAAGAAATAAAAATGCAACCAGTCAGGATGCTCTCGATGGTGCAGCTGTAGAACTTTTTGAGGATCTGAGGACCCATGCCAAATCTTTTCAGTCTCCTGAGGGGGAATAGGCTTTGTCGTGCCCTCTTCACGACTGTCTTGGTGTGTTTGTACCATGATAGTTTGTTGGTGATGTGAACACCAAGGAACTTGAAGCTCTCAACCTGCTCCACACAGCCCTGTCGATGAGAATGGGGGTGTTCTCGGTCCTCTTCTTTTTCCTGTAGTCCACAATCATCTCCTTTGTCTTGATCACGTGAAGGGAGAGGTTGTTATCCTGGCACCACACGGCCAGGTCTCTGACCTCCTCCCTCAACGGTGATCAGGCCTACCACTGTTGTGTCATCGGCAAACTTAATGATGGTGTTGGAGTCGTGCCTGGCCATGCAGTCATGGGTGAACAGGGAGTACAGGAGGGGACTGAGCACGCACCCCTGAGGGGCCCCCGTGTTGAGTATCAGCGTGGCAGATGTGTTGTTACCTACCCTTACCATCTGGGGGCGGCCCGTCAGAAGTGCAGGATCCAGTTGCAGAGGGAGGTGTTTAGTCCCAGGGTCCTTAGCTTAGTGATGATCTTTGAGGGCACTATGGTGTTGAACGCAGAGCTGTAGTCAATGAATAGCATGCTCACGTAGGTGTTCCTTTTGTCCAGGTGGGAAAGGGCAGTGTGGAGTGCAATAGAGATTGCATCATCGGTGGATCTGTTGGGGTGGTATGCAAATTGGAGTGGGTCTAGGGTTTCTGAGATAATGGTGTTGATGTGAGCCATGACGAGCCTTTCAAAGTACTTCATGGCTAGAGACGTGAGTGCTACGGGTCAGTAGTCATTTAGGCAGGTTACCTTAGTGTTCTTGGGCACAGGGACTATCATGGTCTGCTTGAAACATGTTGGTATTACAGACTCAGTCAGGGACAGGTTGAAAATGTCAGTGAAGACACTTGCCAGTTGGTCAGCGCATGCTCGGAGTACACGTTCTGGTAATCCGTCTGGCCCTGCGCCTTGTGAATGTTGACCTGTTTAAAGGTCTTACTCACGTCGGCTACAGAGAGCGTGATCACAGAGTTGGCCAGAACAGCTGATGCTCTCATGCATGCTTCAGTGTTGCTTGCTTCGAAGCGAGCATAGAAGTAATTTAGCTAATCTGGTAGGCTTGTGTCACTGGGCAGATCGCGGCTGTGCTTCCCTTCGTAGTCTGTAATAATTTGCAAGCCCTGCCACATCCGACGAGTGTCGGAGCCGGTGTAGTACGATTCAATCTTAGTCCTGTATTGACGCTTTGCCTGTTTGATGGTTCGTCGGAGGGCATAGCGGCATTTCTTATAAGCGTCCGGGTTAGAGTCCCACTCCTTGAAAGCGGCAGCTCTACCCTTTAGTTTAGTGCGGATGTTGCCTGTAATCTATGGCTTCTGGTTGGGGAATGTACGTACGGTCACTGTGGGGACGACGTCATCGATGCACTTATTGATGAAGCCAGTGACTGATGTGGTGTACTCCTCAATGCCATCGGAAGAATCCCGGAACATATTCCAGTCTGTGCTAGCAAAACAGTCCTGTAGCTTAGCATCTGCGTCATCTGACCATGTGCAAGGTGCACCTCTGTAATGATCATGCTGTTTAATAAGCTTATTGATATGTCACACCTGTCAGGTGGATGGATTACCTTGGCAAAGAAGAAATGCTCACTAACTGGGATGTAAACAAGTTTGTGCACAAAATTTGAGAGAAATTAGCATTTTGTGCATCTGGGTTATTTTATTTCAGCTCATGAAACATTTTACATGTTGCGTTTATATTTTTGTTCAGTGTAGTAACTGGAATAAGCAATTTCATAAATGTGTCAAGTGCAGCGTCTGGTTGCTCCTCATTACACACCACAGACCATCAAATATGCTTTATATCTTCAATATAGGAATCACTACAAAACGTATTGTATAACCTCTTATACACTATATTAGGCCCAGCCTTTGGAACTTTGGTTTTCCTAGATACAGTGAGGGAAAAAAAGTATTTGATCCCCTGCTGCAGTCTATAATTTTAATGGTAGGTTTATTTGAACAGTGAGAGACAGAATAACAACAAAAAAATCCAGAAAAACGCATGTCAAAAATGTAATAAATTGATTTGCATTTTAATGAGGGAAATAAGTATTTGACCCCCTCTCAATCAGAAAGATTTCTGGCTCCCAGGTGTCTTTTATACAGGTAACGAGCTGAGATTAGGAGCACACTCTTAAAGGGAGTGCTCCTAATCTCAGTTTGTTACCTGTATAAAAGACACCTGTCCACAGAAGCAATCAATCAATCAGATTCCAAACTCTCCACCATGGCCAAGACCAAAGAGCTCTCCAAGGATGTCAGGGACAAGATTGTAGACCTACACAAGGCTGGAATGGGCTACAAGACCATTGCCAAGCAGCTTGGTGAGAAGGTGACAACAGTTGGTGCGATTATTCGCAAATGGAAGAAACACAAAAGAACTGTCAATCTCCCTCGGCCTGGGGCTCCATGCAAGATCTCACCTCATGGAGTTGCAATGATCATGAGAACAGTGAGGAATCAGCCCAGAACTACACGGGAGGATCTTGTTAATGATCTCAAGGCAGCTGGGACCATAGTCACCAAGAAAACAATTGGTAACACACTATGCCGTGAAGGACTGAAATCCTGCAGCGCCCGCAAGGTCCCCCTGCTCAAGAAAGCACATATACAGGCCTGTCTGAAGTTTGCCAATGAACATCTGAATGATTCAGAGGAGAACTGGGTGAAAGTGTTGTGGTCAGATGAGACCAAAATCGAGCTCTTTGGCTAAACTCGCCGTGTTTGGAGGAGGAGGAATGCTGCCTATGACCCCAAGAACACCATCCCCACCGTCAAACATGGAGGTGGAAACATTATGCTTTGGGGGTGTTTTTCTGCTAAGGGGACAGGACAACTTCACCGCATCAAAGGGATGATGGACAGGGCCATGTAATGTCAAATCTTGGGTGAGAACCTCCTTCCCTCAGCCAGGGCATTGAAAATGGGTCGTGGATGGGTATTACAGCATGACAATGACCCAAAACAATGAAATAGAATAACGTCTAAATAGAAGTGAGAAATGTAAACATTTGAATTGATACAATTCAGCAGTGGGCTATAGTAGATTGTATCAACGCATTGGATGCTTTGTTGCACCACAACCAATTAGAATCCAGAATCTGTTATCGTCATCTGGTGACGTAAAAAGGAAGCGACCGAAAACTGGAAAGAACACCGTGGGAGCAAAGTAGATACCTCGTAGATACATTTGAATCTAATACTTCAATTAATACAAGATGAGCGTGTCGATGCCTCAGAAGCGATATTACAGGCAGCGAGCCCACTCGAATCCCATGGCAGACCACACGTTTGAATAGTGAGTCACTCGTCAGTCCTTTTGGTAAAAGGTTTAGCAAGCTAACTCGTTAGCTAACGCATGTTGCCCGCAAAATTGGCCAAGCTTCTAGTCGATGTACTACTGTATGTTTGAATTCATTTCACGTCACAGCTTTATTGAGCAAGAAATTGCCAAAAGCAAAACGTTTCTCTAAACTAGATTGCTGTTACGCTTCCGTGTGGAGTTCTCTCTCCTCACTCGTCGCTTGTTTAGATGCCTGACGACACAACAGTCGTTTTACAAGTCAGAATGTTGAATAAACTCATTTGAACTTTTTCAAAATATCCACAGGAAAGTAAGTATCATTAAAACGACTTTCCAAAACGCGTGTCTGCGTGGCTTTCGGTTTGTTCATCACTTAACGCAAGCTCATAAATTACTAAGCGAAAAGTCTGTTTAATAAAACTATCCTGTGGATATTTTTTATAAAATTTCCAACGGCACAAGGGACAACCAGCAGATGAAGTTCAAATTACAGTTTACAACATTCTGGCTACACAAAATGGTATATATAAATCATTGCACAAGACAACATTACGAAAATGTCAGTGGAATATAAGCCTTTCCTAATCAGCAAGCTAGCTTGCTTTTATGTCAGGAAGCCGGTATTAAAGGCTACTTATACATGAGCTATTGACCAAGTGCACTGTAGTTATTTAGTAATTAATACATTTTGTAAACGTAGAGAAAGTACTGCATTGGATTAGAAGTCAGTTTCACCTTGTGCTGGTCAGCATTTGCTCAGGTCTGTTGATTTCATACTTATACCTATTTCACCATGACCTCTTCTCAGCCCTGTCTGTCCAGAGGACATGGACTGGTCCCAGCTGTACCCTGAGTTCTTCAGCGACCACCAGTCGACCAAAAAGGCTGCACAAGTGGAGTTTGCAGACATCGGCTGTGGATATGGGGGACTTCTCGGTATGGCATGGTCTTCTAATCCATGATAATTCCTCACCCTTATTACCCAACACCAGTCTTTATCATTCTCATGCTTACTAACAAAAATACTCAACCATCAAGTGTTGTTGACAGAGGACTGTCAGTCCTAAATTGAACTGATGTGAGTGAGACTGTCCTTTGTAGGTGTCATTTTTGGTTGTTCCATCTGAGGGTGCTGTTGACTTGCAACATGGTCAGGAGATTTGGCTTGGTAGGTTCTTTCATTGTACACTCAGTGGCCAGTTAACGAAAATGAGTCACTTGGCCATGGCTTGATATATAAAGCAGGCAGACCGGCATTGAGGCATTCAGTTACTGTTCGCTTGAACATTAGAATGGGCAACACGAGTGACCTAAGCGACTTTGAGGGTGGTATGATAATCGATGCCAGGCCCGCCGGTTCCAGTATCTCAGAAACGGCTGGCCTCCTGGGCTTTTCACGCACGACAGTGTCTAGGGTTTACCAAGAATGGTGTGACGAACAAATAAAATCCAGTCAGCGGCAGTCCTGTGGGTGAAAACAGTTTGTTGATGAGAGGTCGAAGGAGAATGACAAGAATCGTGCACACAAACAGGCGGGCCACAAACAAGCAAATAACGGTGTAGTACAACTGTGTGTGTAGAATGGCATCTCAGAACGCACAACTCCTTAGTCCTTGTCACGGATGGACTATTGCAGCAGACGACTACACCGGAATCCACTCCTATCACCTAAAAACAAGCGGCTCCAGTGGGCACGCAATCACCAACACTGGACAATTGAGGAGTGAAAAAACATAGCCTAGTCCGACGAATCACGGTTCCTGTTGCGTCATGCTGATGACAGAGTCAGGATTTGGCGTAAGCAGCATGAGTCCATTGCCCCATCCTGCCTGGTGTCAACGATACAGGCTGATGGCGGTGGTATAATGGTGTGGGGAATGTTTTCCTGGCACACATTAGATCCCTTGATACCAATTGAGAAACGTTTCCATTCCCTCAAAGAACTCAGGCTGTTCTGGAGGCAAAGGTTGGTCCGACCCGGTACTAGATGGTTGTACCTAATAAATTGGCCACTGAGTGTACAGTATATTCTGTCTGTCTATATTCCTGGATTAACCTAAATGATAACATTGTACAGTATTTTTTCTGTATATTTAATACAATAACCTATAGTGACTAATGCAGGGAACACAGTCAAATGTAATTGTATTTGTCACATGCTCCAAATACAACAGGTGTAGACTTTACCGTGAAATGCTTACTTAGGAGCCCTTTACCAACAATGCAGAGTAAATAAATATACGGCAAATGTGCAAAAAAGGAAATGGTAACACAATAACAATAACAAGACTATATACAAGGAGTACCGGTATGAGTCAATGCCAATGGGTATGAGGTAGTTGAGGTGTAATTGAGGTAATATGTACATGTAAGTTGGAGTAAAAGTGACTAGGCAATCGGGATAGATATTAAAACAGTAGCAGCATTGTGTGTGAAAGTGTGAATGTGTGTGGTGTTAATTTGTGTGTGTGTGTTGGAATGTCAGTGTAGTGTGTGTGCATAGAGCAGGTGCAAGAGAGTCAGTGCAAATAAAAAGGGGGTCAATGCAAATAGTCAGGGTAGCAATTTGATTAACTGTTCAGCAGTCTTATGGCTTGGGGGTAGAAGCTGTTCAGGAGCCTTTGGGTCACAGACTTGGTGCTCCGGCACCGCATGCTGTGCGAATCGAGGAGTATGACCTTTCAACATTCTGTATCCTCTCCTTTTCCACAGCCATCAGTATCGTAGTAGACTCTGTTTTAGTGGTTCTTGCAACTTTTTATTTGCCACCTGTTCCCAGGTCAGATTAATAACCTACCTCCTCTCTATCTCAGTGGAGTTATCCCCGCTCTTCCCAAACCAACTGATCCTGGGCCTGGAGATCCGTGTCAAAGTGTCTGATTATGTCCAGGACCGTATCCGCTCCCTGCGTGCAGCAGAGACGGGCAGCTACCAGAACATCGCCTGCTTACGGAGCAACGCCATGAAGTACCTGCCCAACTTCTTCTCCAAGGGACAGGTACTTAACTGTTCCCGCCCCTTTTCTGTCTTCCTTTTTCCCCCTTTCTTTTTTCTGTGTAGTGTACTGTGACATTTGTTTGTAAAATACACTTTAAATAAATGATGATGAATGAGGTAGCCAGAGACCATCTGGGGTTGTCAGCCACATAACACTTCTGCCTTGCCCTTGTATCTATTGTGTTTATATTTATTTGTAGACATGTCTGTCAAACACCTCACCTCTAAATAGTACAGTACTTAATCCATTCAGCAAGTTTTCAAAATGTTTTGATGCCTGGCAATGATGCTCAAATTCAAATGGTGTTTGCTACACTTTTGCACAGCTTTCTGACCATTGGGCATTGAGGGTATGTGAAGCTATCCACCGTAGTAATTATTAAATAAAGTGTCCTTCCTATCAACCACAATATAAATATTTCTGTGTATCACAAAATAGTGGATACACAACATGTTCATAACCAATCAGTGAGTAAAATAAACCCACACACATCACAACTGCTGCTACCAGCACTTGTTACGATTGCTAAATACTGCACAATTTAAACACTTGCCCCCCCAATCCCCCCCTCCCCAAAATACGTGCAAATATTGGACTATGAATTGTGCCTCCCTGTATTATACTTATGCTAAAAAAGTTATTCTATTCTACTGAGCCATTTACTTTATTTTTGTATCCTTATCTTTTATTATGTATTATTGTTGTTGCCTTGTCGAGAAGGAACCTGCAAGTAAGCATTTAGTTGGATGGTGTATACCATGTGTGTCCCGTATGCACAACTAATAAAACTTGAAATGCACAGTATCTGTATTAGGTAGTTTACAGCCCTCTAGTGGCAACAATAGGAAGTGTTTGATCAGCAGCACCAGGTATCAATATGACCAGTACAGCAACTTAGTTCTTATCTCTATACCGTAGAGTAACAATGGCTAATGATTTCCAAACCTTATGTCACAACCCAGAGATTTTAGCCTCTAATGAATTTCTCAACAAAGGTGACACCGTGCCAGTGACCACATGCCAGGCGTCACATCAGCTGAACATAAGACTATACACTAATCAGTATTTTACAGCCTAATAGTGGAGGGTTTCGCCTTAGAATTCAACCCAATTAATCAGAATGACTGATAAAACAAGCTAGCTTAGCCTACATAGTGGAACCTCCAGTACCAGGACTGAGTAACCTAAATCAAACTTTATGTAAAGCACATTTAAAATTGCAACACACATTAAAGTGAACAAATCGAATGGAAAAGGAAGTAAAAGCAAATAAGAAATGATAAAATGTCACATTTTCCTTCAAGTTCTTGTATTGGAGTATAGCTCCTTGGCTGGGTTTGAATAGACACATTGACATGATGAGCTCTGACGCTCGTCGGATGTGGCAGGGCTTGAAAACTATTACAGACTACAAAGGGAAGCACAGCTGCGAGCTGCCCAGTGACACAAGCATACCAGACGAGCTAAACCACTTCTATGCTCGCTTCGAGGCAAGCAACACTGAAGCAGGTCAACATTCACAAGGCCGCAGGGCCAGACGGATTACCAGGACATGTACTCCGAGCATGTGCTGACCAACTGGCAAGTGTCTTCACTGACATTTTCAACATGTCCCTGACTGAGTCAGTAATACCAACATGTTTGAAGCAGACCACCATAGTCCCCGTGCCCAAGGACACTAAGATAACCTGCCTAAATGACTACCGACCCGTAGCACTGACGTCTGTAGCCATGAAGTGCTTTGAAAGGCTGGTCATGGCTCACACCAACACCATTATCCCAGAAACCCTAGACCCACTCCAATTTGCATACCGCCCCAACAGATCCACAGATGATGCAATCTCTATTGCACTCCACACTGCCCTTTCCCACCTGGACAAGAGGAACACCTACATGAGAATGCTATTCATTGACTACAGCTCAGCATTCAACACCATACTGCCCTCAAAGCTCATCACTAAGCTAAGGATCCTGGGACTAAACACCTCCCTCTGCAATTGTATCCTGGACTTCCTGACAGGCCGCACCCAGGTGGTAAGGGTAGGTAACAACACACCTGCAACGCTGATCCTCAACACAGGGGGCCCCTCAGGGGTGCGTGCTCAGTCCCCACCTGTACTCCCTGTTCACCCATGACTGCATGGCCAGGCACGACTCCAACACCATCATTAAGTTTGCCAACGACACAACAGTGGTAGGCCTGATCACCGACAACGATGAGACAGCCTATAGGGAGGAGGTCAGAGACCTGGCGGTATGGTGCCAGGATAACAACCTCTCCCTCAACGTGACCAAGACAAAGGAGATGATTGTGGACTACAGGTAAAAAAAGAGGACTGAGCACGCCCCCATTCTCATTGACGGGGCTGTAGTGGAACAGGTTGAGAGCTTCAAGTTCCTTGGTGTCCACATCACCAACAAACTATCATGGTCCAAACACACCAAGACAGTCGTGAAGAGGGCACGACAAAGCCTATTCCCCCTCAGGAGACTGAAAAGATTTGGCATGGGTCCTCAGATCCTCAAAAAGTTCTACAGCTGCACCATCGAGAGCATCCTGACTGGTTGCATCACCGCCTGGTATGGCAACTGCTCGGCCTCCGACCGCAAGGCACTTCAGAGGGTAGTGCGTACGGCCCAGTACATCACTGGGGCCAAGCTTCCTGCCATCCAGGACCTCTATACCAGGCGGTGTCAGAGGAAGGCCCTCAAAATTGTGAAAGACTCCAGCCACCCTAGTCATAGACTGTTCTCTCTGCTACCGCAAGGCAAACGGTGCCGGAGCGCCAAGTCTAGGTCCAAAAGGCTTCTCAACAGCTTCTACCCCAAGCCATAAGACTCCTGAACACTAATCATGGCTACCCGGACTATTTGCACTGCCCCCCCACCCCCACTCCACATTTCTACGCTGCTGCTACTCTGTTAATTATTTATGCATAGTCATTTTAACTCTACCCACATGTACATATTACCTCAACTAGCACATTGACTCTGCACTGGTACCCCCCTGTATATAGCCTCCCTACTGTTATTTTATTTTACTTCTGCTCTTTTTTTCTCAACACTGTTTTATTTTACTTTTTGATTAAAAAATAAATGCATTGTTGGTTAAGGGCTGTAAGTAAGCATTTCATGGTAATGTCTACACATGTTGTATTCGGCGCAGATGGCAAATAAAATTTGATTTGATTAAGCAGACAGTACATCAGGTAGGAGACAGTGAATTTCACTCAAGACATGTTATAGTATATTACTGTCCTAGGAGAGGGGGTAACACCTGGGGCTGACAACTGAAAGGAACGCAAAAAGTGTGTAGATTCTATCTATGGAAGAAACCCCCAGAGCACTATTTTTACCGGCTTGGCTGTAATGACGTCATTGAGACCTGCCCATTTTGTGTCGAGGATTAAGTGCTTTGGAAAAACACAGACCGACCGACACACACACACACACACACACACACTCTCTCTGTCATATGCACAGACATAAACGGGAGCCCCTGGGCGATATTTGCGCACCCACATGCATGATGTACGTGTGGGTAGAAACGGCGCTATACTCCCCAATATGTCTTCTCTCTTTGTTTCCCCTCAACGTTCTTTTTTAACACTGTGCCAGAGCACTAATTAAAGTGTGTCGTTTTTTCCATTTTGTGAAGAGTGGGGCCCAGTCCCAACCACCCTGGAGCGACGGCAGTCCTCTGTGATTATCCCCCCGTTTTTCTGTTTTTACATGACATTATTTATTTAAAAAAGAGTCAACTGGAACAGTTTTTAATATCGCAGTCAGACTAATAGTAGTAAGTTGTGTACATCTTGTCAAAGGGAGGGGGACTTTATCTTAATAAAAATCACTTAAAGAGGGAATTTCCACCTTTACAATGCGGGCTGCCTGACAACTGACACCAAAATATTATGAGAACTACAGAGAGCTGACTATAATAACTTGATAGACTGGTTTGAATAATAACCACATTGATACACTGGTTTGATATAAGAGAATATTTAGCAGCATAGTTCTCTTGTTTTCACAAATGGTAAAAGTAGTACCAGAGGAAGTAGGAGCTGGAGGACTGTGTTTCTTCACTGAGGTCAGTTGAACTTGAGATGCCTGGCCTCTGTCTGTCTGGTCTTATTTGCATTGTGACCGTTTTGTTGATTTCTCTCCTCAGCTCAGTAAGATGTTCTTCCTGTTTCCTGACCCGCACTTCAAGAAGACCAAGCACAAGTGGAGGATCATCAGTCCCACTCTGTTGGCCGAGTATGCCTACACACTGAGAGTAGGGGTAAGGACAGAGCATAGGACGCCTACATTTACGTTTTAGTAATTTAGCAGACGCTCTTATCCAGAGCGACATACATTTGGTTAGTGCATTCAAGTGGGACAACCACATATACACAGGCATAGTAAGTACACTTTTCCTCAATAAAGTAGTTGAGGTGAGGAGGGGGATTATTTAAGATACTCTTTGAAGAGGTAGGGTTTCAGGTGCTTTCAGATGATGGGCAGGGACTCTGCTGTCCTAGCTTCAGTGGGAAGCTGGTTCCACCATTGGGGTGCCAGGATAGAGAAGAGCTTGGACTGGGCTGAGCGGGAGTTCTTTCCCCTAGGGGTGGGAGGTCCGAGAGACCAGAGGTGGCAGAATGGAGTTCTCGGATTGGGGTGTAGTGTTTGAGCTAGGGGTGGGCGATATGAGCTAAAATTCATATCACGATATTTTCCACTGTCCAGACGATATCGATATGATATCACGATATATGACGTAAAAAAATATGAATCACATTTTAATATCCCTTCTTGGTTAAATTATATTAGTTAAGGAAAAATATGTATTTGAACCTTATATAACCAGAAAGAGTGAGGCATTGGACCGTATGGACCTGAAAAGTTTTTATTTGTATTGTGCAAACATGCATTCCGTAAACATGAGGTAGGTAGGCCTATATATATATATATATATATATATATAAATTAGATATTAAGTAAAATTAAATAAAAAATAACAGGAGATAAAGAAAATAAGGTAATTACAAATTCAAATACGTGTGTTTGTTTTGGCTACGGTCCGTAGATATGTAAAAAACTAACCGTTTGAAACTAAACCTTTCAAGCCTCAACCATCAATTATCAACAATATCAACAAATCTTCACTAGAACTTTCTTCACAAGTTCCGTGCCAGGAATACCAGCATGTTGACTGTTTCTGGCTTTAGTGCTGCCCTGTGACATGTCACCACATTGCCCCCAGTGCTGAATGCCCTCTCAGAGGGGGCACTTGTGGCAGGGATGCATAAGTATTTCTTTGCCAGACAACTCACACGTGGAAAATTAGATCCGTGAAATCGCCACCACTCCAAAGGATCAGACTCGCTGTCTGCTGCCGTTGCCAGAATGTAGCTATTCAGCTCTTGCTCAATGATCTGCCTCTCTGAACATGAGGCAGGTGCACTGCTGGTCTGCTTAAAGAAGCTCCCAAGGCTCTTCTTGGGCTTCTTGCCTGATTGATGAGCAGTGGAAGCTTCTTTCTCCCTGTCAGTGTGATCCTCTGCAAGAGACGATTTTCCCAGGGCTGTGTTCTCCACCCGGAGGGCTTCGGTCTCTGAGGCAGCTCTCACCTTAAAAAATGAAAATAATTAAACTTTATTTGTATAGCACCTTTCATACATAAAATGCAGCCCAAAGTGCTTTACATTTGAAGCAATAAAACAAGAACAAATGAATAAATACCTTAATGTCCTCCAGTTTCTCAGCGGACATGTACCTGGTCTTGAACCTTGGATCTAGAAAGGTAGCCATGGAGAGCAGCTCATCTGTTGCAGGGTCAGTGTACTTGTTATTCAAGTAATCAAGAACCTTGATCTTGATCTCTTTGGTCAGTTCTGTATCGTCCTTGCTCAGATTTAGAACCTCTGCATTTAACAGATTGATGACAGGCTTCAAATAGGACACGCTCACATACGCTTCTCCTGACAGGGCATCTGTAAAGTCCTGGAGTGGCTTCAGTGCTGCTGTGACTGATTCCAAGACCTGGATGTCTTGCCAGGTAGGTACAAGGTGCCGTGTCTTTTTGTCCCCTGCCAGGACCTGTGTAATGGCCTTTTCCTGCTCCAGGACTCTTTCCATCATTTTCAGACGAGATCCCCACCTTGTCGGAGATTCTGTGATGAGCTTGTGCAGGGGCAGGCTTAGTTCATTCTGTGCTGTCATCAGGGCCTTCTGCTTTTTCCAGCTGTATGAGAACGTGCTAACCACCTTTTTGCAAACCCCTGTGGCCCGGGAAATCGCACACCCCTGTGGCCCGGGAGCGTTTTGGACACTCCTCTCTGGAAATTGGGAATAAGAAATCAAAATAATAGGGTGAAAAATAATCAAATCACAATACAATAATAATTAATAATAATGCATTTTTATATAGAAATCACAATACAATATAACTTTTAATCTTTGTTTGAGGATTTACGGCATTTACATTCAACTGTTACACATTTTACAAATCTGATGTGCTTAGATTTAGCCTACGGTACATGGCTGATGTGAGCTGTATTTTTTCTTAATAATAAGCATCATACAGGGTAGGCCTAGGCTACAGTCCTGAAACTTACCAATAGCATTGTGCAGCCTGTGTCCGAAACATCCAAGGTTTGCCCACTTGTTCAGCTGCAATGCCTTGATCATGTTCGATCCGCTGTCGGTCGTCATACAAACTTGACGCGACTCTTTTAATCCCCAGGACGACAGTATGTCCCTCAGCCCACCTGCAATTATTTCCCCGGTGTGGTCGTCTGGGAAATAAGACGTCTGTAGGCACTTACTTTTCAGTTTCCAGTCACCGTCTATGTAATGGATTGTGAGGCTTATATAAGGTTCTGTGGTACGACTTGACCATAGATCGGCAGTAGTGGAGAAGAATGGAATGTTATTTATCTCACTGTAAACTCTGTCCCAGCATTCTGTGTAAAGCTGTGGCAGGCATTTTTGGCTAAAATATTTGCGGCTCGGGATCTCATATCTTGGGTCCAGAGTTTGAATCAACTTTCTGAACCCCTCTTTCTCCACAGTTTGAATCGGTACCATGTCCTTCGCTATGTGATTTGTAATCGCAGCTGTGATGTCTATCCATTTTTTGCTCGTCTTCTCATAGCAAGTACCGGCAGCAAATGATGATATAATTGATTGTTGAGTGCGAGTCTGGCTTGTCTTCGGGCGAGCTCCTGGGCTTACTGTCTCACGCATTCTGGTGCATTGTTCATACTCACGGACATGTATGTTTTTTAAGTGATTGAACAGGTTGGTCGTGTTTCCACCTTTTGCTAAGACAACACGACGACACAACTTGCATAGGGTAGTGTTTTGGTCGGGGTCGGAGATTTTAAAGCCAAACCAGTTCCAAACAACAGAGGTGCCCCCTTTCTTCTTAACCAATTTATCCTCCTGCTCTTGAGCAACATCAATTTCTGTGTTTTCGCTCATCCTGGATTGTAAAGTTTTCCCCCAATAGTTAACCTGCCTCCTAACTGCAGCTGCCTGCACACTTCTTTGTTGCTAGCACTACATGCGTGCAACAAGTGCATGCGACGTGCGCTCATAAAAATAGGTCAACATATTAACATACATTCTTTTATTCGTAAGAACCAAGAAAGGTTGGATAAAAAAAATAAAAAAAAGATGTAGCTACTTAGTACTATCACTCAGTTGAAATTTGGAACAAAAAAATATTGATGCAAAATTCGAATTTATGAATTCTGAATAAATCGCGGTATCCATGATATTGCTAAATCCATATCATGGCGCGGCACAATACCGGTTTTTACTATCAAACCGGTATATCGCCCACTCCTAGTTTGAGCATAGCCTGAAGGTAGGGAGGGGCAGTTCCTCTTGCTGCTCCGTAGGCATGCACCATGGTCTTGTAGTGGATGCGAGCTTCGACTGGAAGCCAATGGAGTGTGCGGAGGAGCGGGGTGACATGGAATAACTTGGGAAGGTTGAAAACCAGGCGGGCTGCAGCGTTCTGGATAAGTTGCAGGGGTTTGATGGCACAAGCGGGGAGCCCAGCCAACAGCGAGTTGCAGTAGTCCAGATAGGAGAAGACAAGTGCCTGGATTAGGACCTGCGCCGCTTCCTGTGTGAGTTAGGGTCATACTCTACGGATGTTGTAGAGCATGAACCTGCAGGAGCGGGTCACTGCTTTGATGTTTGCAGAGAACGACAGGCTGTTGTCCAGTGTCACGCCAAGGTTCTTTGCACTCTGGGAGGGCGACACTGTGGAGTTGTCAACCGTGATGGAGAGGTCTTTGATTGGGCAGGCCTTCCCCGGGAGGAAGAGCAGCTCCGTCTTGTCGAGGTTGAGCTTGAGTTGGTGGGCCGACATCCAGGCTGAGATAGGCCTAGAACCGAGCCCTGGGGCACACCAGTAGTGAGAGTATGTGGTGCAGACACATATCCTCTCCACATCACCTGGAAGGAACAGCCTGCCAGGTAGGATGCAATCCAAGAGTGTGCAGAGCCTGAGATGATGGTTGACAGTGTCGAAGGCAGCGGATGGATTTAGGAGGATGAGAACAGAGTCAGCTTTGGTAGTGCGGAGAGCCTCTGTGACACAGAGAAGAGCAGTCTCGGTTGGAGAAAGAAGTCAAGGCGTAGCCTACACACTGAGAGTAGGGTTAAGGACAGAGCACAGCGTATGGGGGGGGTTCATCAGGGGCACCCAAAGTCAACAGTTGAGTTAGGGATGTGGTTGAGCAATGGGAAGGGTCTTCAGTTACTTTTTCCAACAGCAAGACATATGATACATATGAGAGGACAGTACTAGCTACAGTGGGGGAAAAAAAGTATTTAGTCAGCCACCAATTGTGCAAGTTCTCCCACTTAAAAAGATGAGAGAGGCCTGTAATTTTCATCATAGGTACATGTCAACTATGACAGACAAAATGAGATTTTTTTTTCCAGAAAATCACATTGTAGGATTTTTTATGAATTTATTTGCAAATTATGGTGGAAAATAAGTATTTGGTCAATAACAAAAGTTTCTCAATACTTTGTTATATACCCTTTGTTGGCAATGACACAGGTCAAACGTTTTCTGTAAGTCTTCACAAGGTTTTCACACACTGTTGCTGGTATTTTGGCCCATTCCTCCATGCAGATCTCCTCTAGAGCAGTGATGTTTTGGGGCTGTCGCTGGGCAACACGGACTTTCAACTCCCTCCAAAGATTTTCTATGGGGTTGAGATCTGGAGACTGGCTAGGCCACTCCAGGACCTTGAAATGCTTCTTACGAAGCCACTCCTTCGTTGCCCGGGCGGTGTGTTTGGGATCATTGTCATGCTGAAAGACCCAGCCACGTTTCATCTTCAATGCCCTTGCTGATGGAAGGAGGTTTTCACTCAAAATCTCACGATACATGGCCCCATTCATTCTTTCCTTTACACGGATCAGTCGTCCTGGTCCCTTTGCAGAAAAACAGCCCCAAAGCATGATGTTTCCACCCCCATGCTTCACAGTAGGTATGGTGTTCTTTGGATGCAACTCAGCATTCTTTGTCCTCCAAACACGATGAGTTTTTACCAAAAATTTCTATTTTGGTTTCATCTGACCATATGACATTCTCCCAATCCTCTTCTGGATCATCCAAATGCACTCTAGCAAACTTCAGACGGGCCTGGACATGTACTGGCTTAAGCAGGGGGACACGTCTGGCACTGCAGGATTTGAGTCCCTGGCGGCGTAGTGTGTTACTGATGGTAGGCTTTGTTACTTTGGTCCCAGCTCTCTGCAGGTCATTCACTAGGTCCCCCCGTGCGGTTCTGGGATTTTTGCTCACCGTTCTTGTGATCATTTTGACCCCACGGGGTGAGATCTTGCGTGGAGCCCCAGATCGAGGGAGATTATCAGTGGTCTTGTATGTCATCCATTTCCTAATAATTGCTCCCACAGTTGTATGTCATCCATTTCCTAATAATTGCTCCCACAGTTGATTTCTTCAAACCAAGCTGCTTACCTATTGCAGATTCAGTCTTCCCAGCCTGGTGCAGGTCTACAATTTTGTTTCTGGTGTCCTTTGACAGCTCTTTGGTCTTGGCCATAGTGGAGTTTGGAGTGTGACTGTTTGAGGTTGTGGACAGGTGTCTTTTATACTGATAACAAGTTCAAACAGGTGCCATTAATACAGGTAACGAGTGGAGGACAGAGGAGCCTCTTAAAGAAGAAGTTAAAGGTCTGTGAGAGCCAGAAATATTGCTTGTTTGTAGGTGACCAAATACTTATTTTCCACCATAATTTGCAAATAAATTCATTCAATGTGATTTTCTGGATTTTTTTTTCTCAATTTGTCTGTCATAGTTGACGTGTACCTATGATGATAATTACAGGCCTCTCTCATCTTTTTAAGTGGGAGAACTTGCACAATTGGTGGCTGACTAAATACTTTTTTCCCCCACTGTACATTGCATAAATGGCCTGGAATTGACCTCACCCTCACTTGCTTTCTATCCTCCTCATCTGTCTGTTATCTGCCTCACCGTTTCATACATGTCAGATTTGTGTGGGGCTCTTGGTGTCAGTTCACTGTGGCAGCGAGGAGAGACTGAGGATTGGGAGAACAATGGGAGGCTTATGTTTGTGCATGTGGGATTTTAATGTGCTCACGTGCGTCCGTCTGTAGGCTTTACCGTTACACTCAGCAGCACTGACACGGGGCCCAAGCCAGACACTGATCTCCTCTGGGGGGTGGAGGTGGAGAGCTGTCTAGAGAATTTTTCTCTGGCAATTTAGACTACAACATCGATCCGCCCAGAACACACCTCCATCACACACACCCTCCCCCCACCTCCACGGCTCCCCACCTCCTGGCCTCAACGTGAACGCTACATCACTGAGCTAACAACCGGGCGCTGTGCAAATCTATGCCATTACTGAGTTTTCCAAGAAAGCCCTGTTCTAATTATACTATCTGTCTGCGCTCCAATGTAAACTACAATGACACAGGTTATAAACCTCTGTTGGCTTTGGGTTATTTCTGTCCTTTTGAGGAAAAAAAGAAACCTTTGCTCTTCAAAGTATTTAAGGCCACCACACCAAGGCATGTTTCAAAGAAAATGTTATTGGTTAAATGCTTACTTTCGAGCCCGTTCCCAAAAATGCAGAGTTAAAAAGTAAGACAAATATTTGCTGAATAAAAAAGGAAATAGTAGCACAGTAAAATAACAATAATGAGGCTATATACACGGAGTACCAGTACAGAGTCAATGTGCAGGGGTACTATGTAGTTGAGGTAATAAAGTATGTACTGCACATGTAGGTAGGGGTGAAAGTGGCAATCAGGATACAGTTGAAGTCGGAAGTTTACATACACTTAGGTTGGAGTCATTAAAACTTGTTTTTCAACCACTCCACAAATGTCTTGTTAACAAACTATAGTTTTGATAAGTCGGTTAGGACATCTACTTTGTGCATGACACAAGTAATTTCTACAACAACTGTTTACAGACAGATCATTTCACTTATAATTCACTATATCACAATTCCAGTGGGTCAGAAGTTTACATACACTAAGTTGACTGTGCCTTTTAAACAGCTTGGAAAATTCCAGAAAATGATGTCATGTCTTTAGAAGCTTCTGATAGGCTAATTTACATCATTTGAGTCAATTGGAGATGTACCTGTGGATGTATTTCAAGGCCTACCTTCAAACTCAGTGCCTCTTTGCTTGACACCATGGGAAAATCAAAAGAAATCAGCCAAGACCTCAGAAAAAAAACTGAAGACCTCCACAAGTATGGTTCATCCTTGGGAGCAATTTCCAAATGCCTGAAGGTACCACGTTCATCTGTACAAACAATAGTACGCAAGTGTAAACACATGGGACCTCGCAGCCGTCATACCTCTCAGGAAGGAGACGCGTTCCGTCTCCTAGAGATGAACATACTTTTGTGCGAAAAGTGCAAATCAATTCCAGAACAACAGCAAAGGACCTTGTGAAGATGCTGGAGGAAACGGGTACAAAAGTATCTATATCCACAGTAAAACGAGTCCTATATCAACATAACCTGAAGGCCGCTCAGCAAGGAAGAAGCCACTGCTCCAAAACCGCCATAAAAAAGCCAGACTACGGTTTGCAACTGGACATGGGGACAAAGATCGTACTTTTTGGAGAAATTTCCTCTGGTCTGATGAAACAAATAGAACTGTTTGGCCATAATGACCATTGTTATGTTTGGAGGAAAAAGGGGGATCTTGCAAGCCGAAGAACACCATCCCAACCGTGAAGCACGGGGGTGACAGCATCATGCTGTGGGGGTGCTTTGCTGCAGGAGGGACTGGTGCAATTCACAAAGTAGATGGCATCATGAGGAAGGAAAATGATGTGCATATATTGAAGCAACATCTCAAGACATCAGTCAGGAAGTTAAAGCTTGGTCGCAAATGGGTCTTCAAAATGGACAATGACCCCAAGCATACTTCCGAAACGTTTGACCCAAGTTAAACAATTTAAAGGCAATGCTACCAAATACTAATTGAGTGTATGTAAACTTCTGACCCACTGGGAATGTGATGACAGAAATAAAAGCTGAAATAAATCATTCCCTCTACTATTATTCTGACATTTCACATTCTTAAAATAAAGTGGTGATCCTAACTGACCTAATACAGGGAATTGTTACTAGGATTAAATGTCAGGAATTGTGAAAAACTGAGTTTAAATGTATTTGGCTAAGGTGTATGTAAACTTCCGACTTGAACTGTATATAATAAACAGAGTAGCAGCAGCGTAAGTGAAAATGTGTCTGTGTGTGTGGCGTTAATGTGTGTGTGTTTGGCGTGTCAGTGTAGTATGTGTGAGTTCATGGGTAGAGTGAAGTGAGTGTGCATAGAGCCAGTGCAAAAACAAAAAAATTACAATAAATAATAAAGGGGGTCAATGTAAATAGTCCGGGTAGCCATTTTATTAACTGTTCAGCAGTCTTATGGTTTGGGGGTAGAAGCTGTTCAGGAGCCTTTTGGTCCCAGACTTGGCGCTCAGGTACCGCTTGCCGTGTGGTAGCAGAGAGAACTGGCTATTTGAAGAATTTCAAATATAAAATATATTTGGATTTGTTTAACACTTTTTTGGTTACTACATGATTCCATATGTGTTATTTCATAGTTTTGATGTCTTCAGTATTATTCTACAATGTAGAAAATAGTAAAAATAAAGAAAAACCCTTGAATGTGTAGGTGTTCTAAAACTTTTGACTGGTAGTGTAGGCCGTTATATTTTCTAAATACTTTATATCTGGTTTTAGTCTAAGTTTACACTGAAAACGTTTTACCATCAATTTAAAAAATACATAATTATTTTATTTCTTATTTTATTTATTTATTGTACTTAGGCGGCCTGAAAAAACACACATGGCGGCCCGCCCATGATTTTTCTATGCAGAAAAAACACTGACCTTATAATATGGTGCTTGTCGTTCCCATTCATTTGGAATTGAGTAACAGATTGTGGGACGTGGACTCATCTCAACATTAGTTTGTCGAGGGCCGGCAAACCGTGCCAATATATCCTCCAAACACCGGCTTCGAGGGCATTATCACTTTTATACAACGGGTTACCAACATATTCAAATATTGATTGACATATTTTCATTAACTTTTTCATCCTTCCACAAGATATAGTCCCGACACAAATCTAGGGTTGCTTCCCAAGCCGGCTGGTCGTTCGTTCTATCGGTTCGGTTGCTAGAGACGTGACCCAGTATTTCTGTATCTATGGACCTGACCCAGTCGACGTTCTAAATGTTCCATTGCCATACTGGCTGGCAACGTTATTATCCCTTGCTTGCTAGTTAGCGAACTACGGCTAACTTACAGTCATGTCAAAAAGTGCAGCCAGAATAACAGCAAAGTAGCTGCATTTGTTTAAGCTGTTTTCTATGTGGATACATCCATATCAATGAGCTATGAAGTTCGATTTCGCCTGGAATAGAACATTTGCTCACTCGTCAGGGCACTGTTGTTCAGAGGAGCTAGCCAACAACACAGCTAACACAATCACTTCAAACTGAAGCTCGAAAGACTGCAAACTAGCTGCACTTTAGTTTTACCTTTTTTCAATTTACGTGTCTTTGTATATATCCATAAAAATTATGCCAGCTGATTCATGATTTCGACTGGCTGAGAAACGCTGCCTGCCCGTCTGTCTCGTCCCGACTCCCGACAGGTTCATTACTATAGGACAGCTGGAGATCGAATTTGAATATCGAAACAATGTTGCAAATGTCGGAGAGACAGACAGCAAGGTTTATACAAATCTGAGCTGTTGAAAACTAAATGTTAGTCTAAAAGAAATGTGAGATAATGTCTAGATGCGTTTTATAGTGGAGATCAAGTTTATAAATTGCTGGGCTGATGAGACAGCGGATTGTGCAGGCAGATGGAACAGAGTAAATAGGCATTTTAACGTCATCGATTTAGCCGGTGGTAACTTGTGGAATAGACACTGGCTGGAATGTGGTTTTAACCAATCAGCATTCAGGATTAGACCCACCTGTTGTATAAACTTAATTATGAGGACATTGTGTTAACTCTTGTTTTGTGTCTCCCAGGGTTTGGTGTACACCAACACAGATGTGGAGGAAGTGCATCTCTGGATGGTGAAACATTTCAGTGAGCATCTGCTGTTCACACGGGTCCCCGATGCGGAACTGGTACGATGACTGACATTTTAGACAGTCCTTCTTGACAATTAATATCAATTCTGTTTTTACTTATGTAATACTTTGTCATAATATTTGTCATAGAGAAGCCAACCTTGAACCCCATATAAGCAAGTGAGAAATTGATTGTAACAAAGAAGTGAAACTCCTTAGCCTGGAGTTAGACGAAGCAACTTTCACGCAACTTTGGTTGCTTGTCACTGAGTTGCTTCTTGATTGCTTAGTGAAACACCCCCCAGCAACTCATCTGCAACTTGTTTGCATCCAGTTGCAACCTTTCAACTTGCAACTAGTTGCGAACAACAACCAATCAAAACAAATGCTTTTGTAACATGATCCATTCGAAGGTTCGGAACTCTGACCAAGTTGTCATGTCAACAACACAGCTGTCAGTGCTACGGTAAACCCGCGATCAAGGTGGACAGGAGAGACATTAGGTAGCTATTTTGATAAAACAGTGCTGGCAATTTCATTTTGGCTAGCTAAGTTGTACAGCCAGTATTTTGTCTAAATCAGTCCTTATACAATAACCAAACGGTTGGAGAAACAAATCATTTGTGAAATCGCGGTGTAATGCAGCAGATGACATTGGGTGAGTTTAGAATTTTCATACCATATGGAGGAATTATATGACAAAAGCAGCTTCAATTTGATTGGCTGTTGCATTGCCTCATGTATCAGCAAAGTTTCTTGAAATTATGTCACTTGCGTGAAAGTTGCTTAGCATAACTCCAGCCTTATGTTCAGAACTTGATTTTTGTTAAGTATATCCAACAATCTTCCTACCTTCCAATTTAGAAAACATTGTCAACATACTTGCCAGTATCATACAGTTTTTAAGCCATCCCAAATATTATGATTAGGAAACCTGGTAAATTAGACAAATCGACAAATAGTAATTCTACTATTAAAACCCCCAAAATAGTAATGGTAATTTTGGGGTAGCGCTCTTCAGACCCTTCAAAATTGTCCCTTTGTTTGGCAGGTTGATGATGTCATCATCAGTCGCCTGGGAACCTGTACAGAGGAGGGGAAGAAGGTGCAGAGGAACGGAGGGAAGAACTACCTGGCAGTTTTCCGGAGGGTAGAAGACCAAAACTAAAACCCCGTTATTACAGACATATCAGTTGGATGTTGGATAAACTGAACTTTTTGCCTTGCTGATAGGAGCATCAGCTCTTCCCATGCAAGGACAGAAAAATGGATGACCAAAATGACGGCTAGAAAAGATTGTCTATTATATTGACAAGATAGTCAAGTGACCCCTCTAACAATGGAAATACATGTCCTCAAAGATGGAAGGCAGGCCGGAGGAGGCGAGATCAGGTGGGACCATTCTAGCCAATGAAAGGGCAGATACGTGTGTGAACAACATGCCATAGAGATAGATAGAGGACTCCTTTGTGTCTGTGACAGCATGGGCATCTCCATTTAAAGTAGTCAGTTTTCGTCTTCTTCATTGGCTGATTGCTCCCAACTAATAGGAATCCCCACCCAGTTGACTACTTTAAAATGGAAGTCCTCAATTGCAATGTCCATGCTAAAAAGGGTTATATCCATGATGAGTCCTATCTATCGCTATGGCAACAGGCACAACTCCGATATAAAGTCATTTTTTTCCCAAAGTTGCCGAAATGCCACATGCCACATCCACTTGTATCCTTTTATTCGTAACAACCTAACAATTACAAAACTTCTATTCGATCAAATAAGCCATACGTAGCAAATTAGCAATAGAAAATGTTGTTGACCAAATTCGACACTCATTGACCTCCATACAAAGATTCCTCACTTCGTGGGTTTATTTTCGTGGACAGATTTTGGGCTTTTGGGCTGAATAAAACCTCTCGCTTCGCCTCTTCTTCTCTGCTGCTAGGTTTTCTCCAGGGGTAAAACTTGGCTTGTTCGTCTTAAACTTTGGTTCTTCCCGATTTGGTGGACAGTAATATGAATGTGTGGTCATTGGTCAATGGTTTAAATGGCCAAACTGAAGCATCTACCATTACCTTTTTTGAAAATGTGCCTGAGTTGGAATTATTGGATTCACCGTAAAAAAAAAAAACGTACACAAGAAGATCAACACTTTAGCCATTATTTACACTCAAAACCTGTTGCTAATTAGACTGCTCACAAAGGCGTGCTAAATTGGAGATTAATCTGCAATGAAGCTTTGTATTGATTCATTATACTTTCATGACAGCATGAATAAATCTTTATTTTTCTCATGCCACTTTTTTCCCCCACCTTTTTAATTGTGGGATGCAATCACTTGTTCCGACCATCTGCCAAACCTTGACTGCTATTTTTGGATTTTGGTTTAGCCTCCAAGGCTTTTTGTGTTCCAACTTGACAGGGGAAGTGTTGGTTTTGGCTACGAGCCGCTAGTGTTGGAGACTTCACCGTAAATAAAAGGAGAGAGACATTGAAGTATAACAGTCATAGATGGAGTTTGAGGGAGACCAGGAGAGGATTCAGCTAAAACTTAGAGGCTTCTTCAGTTCTTATTCTTCATGTCCTATTCTTCATTTATCAGAAAAATCTGGAAACATTTGCCAAAAATGTTAATTGCAAGTATATAATGCTAAGTGCATTGACTTCTGCATATTACAATTGATGACACTGCAAATGGTATCCAAAATGTATTTGCAGACAACAAGAAGTATATTGAATGATGTGTATTGTACTGCACTTGCTGTCTGAGACCTACAAGAATCATCACATAACATATTCAGTTGGCTCTGTCCTGAGCAGGGAGAGAGGAGATTGGAGGCATCTGCTTCGAGCAGCGGTTGTGTTCCCAATGGGACCCTTTCCCTACATAATGCTCTACTTTTAACCAGCGCCTTATGGGCCCTGGTCAAAAGTAGTGCACTATATAGGGAATAGGGTGCCATTTGGGTCACAATCAGTGGGCCCGTTTAAACTTGAAGTTTTGGTCCTTTGGTCCTTTCAATCCACACTGGTATATTATTCCTGAATCGTGATCAAATGTGTTCATTCAGCACACCTTGGACCATATGGTTTGAAGCATGTCTGTAGAAAAGCCAGAAACGGGATGGTGCAGGTTTGAAATGAGCCTGTTCTACCGCTGCAGGGGGTGTTGGCTAGGAACAGGACAGCACATGCCTCAATAGTGGAACTCCACAGTCAGGAAACCAGGGATGGATACAGTCTGAAACCTCTGGTTCCCTTTCAGTCAGTACTCTTGGTACAACACAACTATGGGGAGTCTCGGATTAATTCCTTAAATTCTTCTGCTCTTCACCTCGTTGTGAGCAGGAACGATTCAAATCAAATTTTATTTGTCACATGCCCCGAATACAACAGGTGTAGACCTTACCATGAAATTCTTACTCACAAGCCCTTAACCAACAATGCACAGTTTAAAAAAAGTAAGAAACATTTGCAAAATAAACTAAAGAAAAAAATAGTAACACAATAAAATAACAATAACGAGGCTATATACAAGGGGTACTGGTACAGAGTCAATGTGCAGGGGTACAGGTTAGTCGAGGTAATTGAGGTAATATGTTCATGTAGGTAGGGGGTAAAGAGTAGCAGCAGCGTATGTGTGTTTTGGAGTGTCAGTGTAGTATGTGTGAGTATACATCGAGCCTGTGCAAGAGAGTGAGTCAGTGCAAAAAATAAGAATACAATAAGGGGGTCAATGCAAATAGTCCAGGTAGCCATTTGCTTAACTGTTCAGCAGTCTTCTGGCTTGGGGGTGGAAGCTGTTAAGGAGCCTTTTGGTCCCAGACTTGGCTCTCTGGTACTGCTTGCCTTGCGGTAGCAAAGAGAACAGTCTATAACTTGGGTGTAGAGTCTTTGACCATTTTTAGGGCCTTCCTCTGACATGCCTTGTATAGAGGTCCTGGATGGCAGGAAGCTCGTCCCCAGTAATGTACTGGGCCGTAAGCACTACCCTCCGTAGCGCCTTGCGGTTGGATGCAGAGCAGTTGCCATATCAAGCGGTGATGCAACCAGTCAGTATGCTCTCTGGTGCAGCTGTATAACATTTTGAGGATCTGAGTTCCCATGCCAAATTATTTTCAGCCTCCTGAGGGGGAATAGGCATTGTCGTTCCCCCTTCATGACTGTCTTGGTGAGTTTGGACCATGGCAGGTCCTTAGTGATGTGGACACCAAGGAATTTGAAGCTCTCCACCCGCTCCACTACAGCTCCGTTGATGTGAATGGAAGCGTGCTTGGCCCTCCTTTTCCTGTAGTCCACGATCAGCTCCTTTTGTCTTGCTCACATTAAAGGAGAGGTTGTTGTCCTGGCACCACACTGCCAGGTGGCTGTCTCATTGTCGTCTGTGATCAGGCCTACCACCGTTGGGTCGTCTGTAAACATAATGATGGTGTTGTGGGTGAACAGGGAGTACAGGAGGGGACTGTGCATTGACACCTGAGGGGCCCCCGTGTTGAGGGTCAGCGTGGCGGATATGTTGTTGCCTACCCTCACCACCTGGGGGCAGCCCGTCAGGAAGTCCAGGATGTTTAGTCCCAGGTTCCTTAGCTTAGTGATGAGCTTGGAGGGCACTATGGTATTGAACGCTGAGCTGTAGTCAATGAACACCATTCTCACATGGGTGTTCCTTTTTTCCAGATGGGAAAGGGCAGTGTGGAGTGCAATAGAGATTGTGTCATCTGTGGATCTGTTGTGACGGTATGCGAATTGGAATGGGTCCAGGGTTTCTGGGATGATGGTGTTGATGTGAGCCATGACCAGCCTTTCAAAGCATTTCATGGATACAGATGTGAATGCTATGGGGCGGTAGTAATTTAGGCAGGTTACATTGGTGTTCTTGGGCACAGGGACTATGGTGGTCTGCTTGAAACATGTAGGTATTACAGACTGGGTCAGGGAGAGGTTGAAAATGTTAGTGAAGACACTTGCCAGCTGGTCAGCGCATGCTCTGAGTACCCGTCCTGGTAATCCGTCTGGCCCTGCGGCCTTGTGAATGCTAACCTGTTTAAAGGTCTTACTCACATCAGCTACGGAGAGCGTGATCACACACTCGTCCGGAATAGCTGGTGCTCTCATGCATGGTTCAGTGTTGCTTGCCTCGAAGCGAGCATAGAAGGCATTTAGCTTGTCTGGGCAGCTCGCGGGTGGGTTTCCCTTTGTAATAGTTTGCAAGCCCTGCCACATCCGACGAGTGTCAGAGCTGGTGTAGTAGGATTCGATCTCAGTTCTGTATTGACGCTTTGCCTGTTTGATGGTTTGTCGAAGGGCATTGCGAGATTTCTTATAAGCGGCAGCTCTAGCCTTTAGCTCAGTGTGGATGTTGCCTGTAATCCATGGCTTCTGGTTGGGATATATATGTACGGTCACTGTGGGGACGACGTTGTCGATGCACTTACAGTGCCTTGCAAAAGTATTCATCCCCCTTGGCGTTTTTCCTATTTTGTTGCATCACAACCTGTAATTTAAATTGATTTTTATTTGGATTTCATGTAATGGACATACACAAAATAGTCCAAATTGGTGAAGTGAAATGAAAAAAATAACTTGTTTCAAAAAATGCTAAAAAATAAATAACGGAAAAGTGGTGCGTGCATATGTATTCACCCCCTTTGCTATGAAGCCCTTAAATAAGATCTGGTGCATCGAATTACCTTCAGAAGTCACATAATTAGTTAAATAAAGTCCACCTGTGTGCAATCTAAGTGTCACATGATCTCAGTATATATACACCTGTTCTGAAAGGCCCCAGAGTCTGCAACACCACTAAGCAAGGTGCACCACCAAGCAAGCGGCACCATGAAGACCAATCCTTCTACCCCCCCCCCCCCAAAAAAAAAAGAAAAAAAAAAGTGTAAAGTGGTTTTCCCACTGGCTATAGGGTGAATGCACCAATTTGTAAGTCGCTCTGGATAAGAGCGTCTGCTAAATGACGTAAATGTGCCCTTGAGCAAGGCACTTAACCCTAATTGCTCCTGTAAGTCGCTCTGGATAAGAGCGTCTGCTAAATGACTAAAATGTAAATGACCAAGGAGCTCTCCAAACAGGTCAGGGACAAAGTTGTGGAGAAGTACAGATCAGGGTTGGGTTATAAAAAAATATCAGGAACTTTGAACATCCCACGGAGCAACATTTAAATCCATTATTAAAAAATTTAAAGAATTTGGCACCACAACAAACCTGCCAAGAGAGAGCCGCCCACCAAAACTCACGGACCAGGCAAGGAGGGCATTAATCAGAGGCAACAAAGAGACCAAAGATAACCCTGAAGGAGCTGTAAAGCTCCACAGCGGAGATTGAAGTATCTGTCCATAGGACCACTTTAAGCTGTACACTCCACAGAGCTGGGCTTTACGGAAAAGTGGCCAGAAAAAAGCCATTGCTTAAAGAAAAAAATAAGCAAACACGTTTGGTGTTCGCCAAAAGGCATGTGGGAGACTCCCCAAACATATGGAAGAAGGTACTCTGGTCAGATGAGACTAAAACTGAGCTTTTTGGCCGTCAAGGAAAACGCTCTGTCTGGCGCAAACCCAACACCTCTCATCACTCCGAGAACACCATCCCCACAGTGAAGCATGGTGGTGGCAGCATCATGCTGTGGGGATGTTTTCATTGGCAGGGACTGGAAAACTGGTCAGAATTGAAGGAATGATGGATGGCGCTAAATACAAGGAAATTCTTGAGGGAAACCTGTTTCAGTCTTCGAGATTTGAGACTGGGACAGAGGTTCACCTTCCAGCAGGACAATGACCCTAAGCATACTGCTAAAGCAACACTTGAGTAGTTTAAGGGGAAATATTTAAATGTCTTGGAATGGGCTAGTCAATGCCCAGACCTCAATCCAATTGAGAATCTGTGGTATGACTCAAAGATGGCTGTACACTAGCGGAACCCATCCAACTTGAAGGAGCTGGAGCAGTTTTGCCTTGAAGAATGGGCAAATATCCCAGTGGCTAGATGTGCCAAGCTTATAGAGACATACCCCAAGAGACTTGCAGCTGTAATTGATGCAAAAGGTGGCTCTACAAAGTATTGACTTTGGGGGGGTGAATAGTTATGCACGCTCAAGTTTTCTGTTTTTTTGTCTTATTTCTTGTTTGTTTCACAAGAAAAAATATTTTGCATCTTCAAAGTGGTAGGCATGTTGTGTAAATCAAATAATACAAACTCCAAAAAATCCATTTAAATTCAAGGTTGTAAGGCAACAAAGTAGGAAAAATGCCAAGGGGGGGTGAATACTTTCACAAGGCACTGTATTAATGAAGCCGGTGACTGATGTGGTATACTCCTCAATGCCATCAGATGAATCCCGGAACATATTCCAGTCTGTGCTAGCAAAACAGTCCTGTAGCTTAGGATCCGCTTCATCGGACCACGTCCGTATTGAGTGTGTCACTGGTACTTCCTGTTTGAGCTTTTGCTTGTAAGCCGGAATCAGGAGGATAGAGTTATGGTCCAATTTGCCAAATGGAGGGCGAGGGAGAGCTTTGTACGCATCTCTGTGTGTGGAGTAAAGGTGACGTAGAGTATTTCTTTGGGTCTGCCATGGGCCATTTCATTTGGTATCTGTTGGGGCCCGCTTGGGGCGGGATTCAAGTTCCCCATAGTTGTAATGTACCGAGAGTACTGACTGAAAGTGAACATAACATTATGACTGTAACTACTGTTCCCTGAAGGAGGGAAACGATGTACAACACCAGTTTGGCCCCGCTCCGCCTGTTCCTGGGCTCGATGAAGAGCGGCACTGAATTGAAGGAATTAATCCGAGCCTCCCGCTTCTTGCCTGTGAAGGCGGGGCTTCCAGCAAAGCACAGATTTCATTGGCCTTGTCCGGCTTGATTTTAGTTCTTCAATCAAAGTCACGAGAGTGCGACTCCACAAAGTCGTTGTTCCCCGTCTCCCTCCTTCAGGGAACAGTAGTTATAGTCATAACTAGTGCTGATCGATTAACCAACATGTTTGTTATTTTTCGGTTTTTAAACAACTAATTGACCGATGTTGGTTCAATTATTTGAATTCCTTTTCGTTCGTATTTTTTCTTTGAGCTCAATGCGCAC
This sequence comes from Coregonus lavaretus, assembly GCF_964263955.1. NCBI lineage: Eukaryota > Metazoa > Chordata > Actinopteri > Salmoniformes > Salmonidae > Coregonus > Coregonus lavaretus. Next base: position 35,506,137 of record NC_139995.1, read on the forward strand.
ATCGCACAGTTTCTCTAGAGATAAATCAGATCCAGCCTGAACTGTGCGATTTAGTAGGGAGTTGTAGTTTCCACCAGGCCACTATTCTACATAGTTTAGTGCATAAAATGTGGTAATTAACTACAATGAGCATAATCCATTGCGCATCTACTTTTCCGGTCTGTTTCTTTTACGACTGCTACTGAAGGGAGAAGAATGCGTGATCGTGAGGTGATATTTAGAGCAGCTGTTGCTTCGCGAGGTATCTCTACCTGAAAATACATGCTCTAAGTCACAGGTCAAACTCATTCCACAGAGGGCCGAGTGTTTGCAGGTTTTCGGTCCTCCCTTGTACTTGATTTATGAATTAAGGTCAGTTATTAGTAAGAAACTCCCCACACCTGGTTGCCTAGGCCTTAATTGAAAGGAAAAACTAAAACCTGCAGACACTAGGCACTCCATGGAATGGAGGGATTGATAGTTGGTATTCAGCAGTCATACAAGTATGTTTTATTTACTTTGATCACAAAATTGGGATTTTGTCAGACAGCATAGGCAGCAGCTCTATAGAGATGATGACTTGGAATGAAATAAAGTCATCAAATAAAACAAATGTAATACACACAACTGAAATATTTTATTTAAGTAAAGTAATGTGAATAAATGATAATAAGCAGTAATGGACAGTCACTACCATCATGGGACTTTTATTAAATTGTTTTATTCTTTGCTGTTACAGCATTCAACCCACATAATGCATTGTGCATTTAACCGAAATGACCTCAAAAAGCACTAATCGTTCAGCACTAGTCATAACGTTATGATCTCTCTTACAGAGTAAAACATTTTCCCCCGAAACTCAAAAGGAACCATTGTCAAACTGAGACAATCTGTTCATTGTGTATATTCGTCATATTTTTTTTGATTTATTACTTTCAAATAACAATTTATCCCTCTGCTGGCATTGTGCCAATCGTAAGGATTCCCACTCCCTACCCGAGTTTACGTTCTCTCTCTATGGGCTAAATTCTGACTTGAAATGCATGTGCCATACTCAGACTTTCACGCTAAGCTCCCATTGACGTATGCATCCCAAGTTTGCATGATCTACTCGTACGTTCGAGTTACATGCGGGTATCTAAAGTTACGATTCTGCTTTATATAACCAACAACTGAGCTGTATCAATGGAAAGCTATGGCTTGGCAAATGCACACTCTTAGAAGTGTCAGATGCCCCATCCCAACTTCTAGTCTTCCACTTGTATGAATAACGGTTTTACCCTCTGCTATTTCTGTTTAGGCTATATGCATGGACTTTACATACCAGGTTCCATACACTGGTCTTAGCCCGCACTAAGAGCACTACTTCTCACACCTGTTCCAGTGCCTCTTTTCCACTTTTCTAACTATGTGATATCGCTTTTATTCCCAAACATTCAGCAATACATGTTTGTGGGGACCTAAGTATGTGACACAGACACACACTGTACAGTGACATATTGGGACAGTGACACATCTTTGGTTGTTTTGGCTCTGTACTCCAGCACTTTGCATTTGAAATGATACAATGACTATGAGGTTAAAGTGCAGACTGTCAGCTTTAATTTAAGGGTATTTTCATCCATTTAGAAATTACAGCACTTTTGTACCAAGTCCCCCCATTTTAGGGGATCAAAAGTATTGGAACAAATTCACTTGTGTATTCAAGTAGTAAAAAGTTAAGTATTTGGTCCCATATTCATAGCACACAATGACTACATCAAGCTTATGACTCTACAAATGTGTTGGATGCATTTGCTGTTTGTTTTGGTTGTGTTTCAGATTATTTTGTGCCCAATAGAAATGGATGGTAAATAATGTATACACTTATATTGTAAATAAGAATAGAATGTTTAACACATCTACATTAATGTGGATGCTACCATGATTATGGATAATCCTGAATGAATCATGAATAATGATGAGTGAGCAAGGTACGGACACACAAAAATCATACCCCCCCCCCCCCCCCCCCCCAATGATAACCTCCCTTGTTATTGTAATGGTAAGAGGTTAGCATGTCTTAGGGGTATGATATTTGTGCGTCTGTAACTTTCTCACTCATCATTATTCATGATTCATTAAGGATTATCCGTAATCATGGTAGCATCCACATTAATGTAGAAGACTTTAGAAACATTATATTCTTATTTACAATAGAAGTGACTCCAAAATGACACAACACATTATTTACCATCCATTTCTATTGGGCACAAAATAATCTGAAACACAACCAAAACAAACAGCAAATGAATCCAACAAATGTGTTGGATGTCATTAGTCAGTCCCAACGTCTGGTCAAACCCCATCTGAGCAACCGTCTGGGTCTCTCTCGCTCTGCCTTGAGGAGTGAAAAGAGACCAGGCTGTCCACAATACACTTGGGCACAGTCCTCAGCAGACCTTTACCCTGGTCAACATTACCATGGCATGCAGAATCCCAGGCATGTGTGTGTCTCACAGGAGATATTCCCAGCCAAGTGCGCCTGAAATCCACAGCCATTCCTAAAACCCAATCAGCATTTCTCTGAATATGCAGTCAGCCAGCAGATTGCAATGTGTTTTAATTCTCCTTCCTGTCAGTTCCGGGTATATGCAATTATTCACCATGCATATGGGTTAACCTCCAGCTGGGGAACCACAAAAATAGGCAGCAACACACACACACAGCCAACCATATTTGCAAACACAAAGCCACACACAAACACACGGCCAACTGTGTTTGCTCTGACATGTCCCCCTTCTATTCCCATGCAGTTGTAACAGGAAAACTGTTCAAAAGCTCCGCAATTTTCTTTACTAGTAACCAATAAGAAGTGCTTTTGCCCTGTCTGTCAATAGTGTAAGATTGGTATTGATTTTGCATATTTTCTTGCAGAATATTTTGTTATTTTGTCAATTATATTATTAACATTAGCTGTTGAAATTGCTGCTGTTCATAACTGTCATCTACCTATTTATTTCATTAGTTGTTTCAGTTGCACTACTTTTATACCTGACTGCGTGACATTTCATAATCTGCGTATTTCATAATATTCACTTTGGGTCTTTTGACAAAGAGGTGATTTGGGTGTGGCTCTAGTTCTGGTATTGACCCTGTGCTCTTGGTAAATCAGGCTGATGGGTGATCTGATTGTCCTCTGCCAAAGCTAAGTGAGTAGAGGAGGTTGTTTTCCTCTGTGTAGGGTTAGTATGAGCAGAGGACACATCTCTTCGAATGGGTAAACATATGACAGGGACGATAATTAATCAGTATGTCATGGCACAGGAGCATGATGATCTTCTCCTGCCAAATGGTTCTTGGCGTTCAGAAAACCGGAACGCCAAGCCAACATTACTCATCAAAACAGAGTGTACTTTATATGTCCTACTATTTTACTTTGGTATTGACATTTTAAGCCCTGAAGAAATGGATGGATGGACAGTTATTTAACTATATACAGTGAGGGGAGAAAAGTATTTGCTCCCCTGCTGATTTTGTACATTTGCCCACTGACAAAGAAATGATCAGTCTATAATTTTAATGGTAGGTTTATTTGAACAGTTAGAGACAGAATAACAACAAAAAAATCAAGAAAAACGCATGTAAAAAATGTTATAAATTGATTTGCATTTTAATGAGGGAAATAAGTATGCGTGCATATGTATTCACCCCCTTTGCTATGAAGCCCCTAAATAAGATCTGGTGCAACCAATTACCTTCAGAAGTCACATAATTAGTTAGATTGCACACAGGTGGACTTTATTTAAGTGTCACATGACCTGTCACATGATCTCAGTATATATACACCTGTTCTGAAAGGCCCCAGAGTCTGCAACTTAACTAAGCAAGGGGCACCAACAAGCAAGCGGCACCATGAAGACCAAGGAGCTCTCCAAACAGGTCAGGGACAAAGTTGTGCAGAAGTACAGATCAGGGTTGGGTTATAAACAAATATCTGAAACTTTGAACATCCCACGAAGCACCATTAAATCCATTATAAAAAAATTGAAAGAATATGGCACCACAACAAACCTGCCAAGAGAGGGCCGCCCACCAAAACTCACGGACCAGGCAAGGAGGGCATTAATCAGAGAGGCAACAAAGAGACCAAAGATAACCCTGAAGGAGCTGCAAAGCTCCACAGCGGAGATTGGAGTATCTGTCCATAGGACCACTTTAAGCCGTACACTCAACAGAGCTGGGCTTTACGGAAGAGTGGCTGGAAAAAAGCCATTGCTTAAAGAAAAAAATAAGCAAACACGTTTGGTGTTCGCCAAAAGGCATGTGGGAGACTCCCCAAACATATGGAAAAAGTTACTCTGGTCAGATGAGACTAAAATTGAGCTTGGGGGGGGGTGAATAGTTATGCATGCTCAAGTTCTGTTTTTTTTGTCACAATAAAAAATATTTTGCATCTTCAAAGTGGTAGGCATGTTGCGTAAATCAAATGATACAAACCCCCCAAAAATCCATTTTAATTCCAGGTTGTAAGGCAACAAAATAGGAAAAATGTGGTGTACTACTCAATACCATCAGAAGAATCCCGGAACATATTCCAGTCTGTGCTAGCAAAACAGTCCTGTAGCTTAGCATCTGCTTCATCTGACCACTGGTGCTTCCTGCTTTAGTTTTTGCTTGTAAGCAGGAAGCAGGAGGATAGAATTATGGTCAGATTTGCTAAATGGGGGGCGAGGGAGAGCTTTGTACGTATCTCTGTGTGTGGAGTAAAGGTGGTCTAGAGTTTTTTTCCCCTCAGGTTGCACATTTAACATGCTGGTAGAAATGAGGTAAAACGGATGTAAGTTTCCCTGCATTAAAGTCCCCGGCCACTAGGAGCGCCGCCTCTGGATGAGCGTTTTCCTGTTTGCTTATGGCCGTATACAGTTCATTGAGTGTGGTCTTAGTGCCAGCATCGGTTTGTGGTGGTAAATAGACAGCTACGAAGAATGTAGATGAAAACTCTCTTGGTAGATAGTGTGGTCTGCAGCTTATCATGAGATACTCTACCTCAGGCGAGCAACATTTCCTTAATATTAGATTTTGTGCACCAGCTGTTATTTAGAAATATACACCGGAGGCAGCTGTTCTATCTTGCCGATGCACCAAAAACCCCGCCAGCTGTATGTTATCCATGTCGTCGTTCAGCCTCGACTCGGTGAAACATAAGATATTACCTTTTTTAATGTCCCGCTGGTAGGATATTCTTGATCGGAGCTCATCCATTTTATTATCCAATGATTGTACGTTGGCTAATAGGACTGATGGTAGAGGCAGATTACCCACTCGCCGTCGGATCCTTACAAGGCACCCCGACCTACGACCCCGATATTGCCGTCTCTTCTTCATGCGAATGACAGGGATTTGGGCCTTGTCGGGTGTCTGAAGTAAATCCTTCGCGTCCGACTCGTTAAAGAAAAAGTATTCGTCCAGTACGAGGTGAGTAATCGCTGTCCTGATATCCATAAGCTCTTTTCGGTCATAAGAGACGGTGGCAGAAACATTATGTACAAATAAGTTACAAATAACGCGAAAAAACAAACACAATAGCACAATTGGTTAGGAGCCCGTAAAACGGCAGCCATCTCCTCCGGCGCCATATTATGTAAATCATGATTTGTCAAATGAATGAGACTTTCATGTGAATTGATTTGAATTAAATTCAACTTTTTTTCAAATTCAATTTAGATTTTGCTTCCTGTGGGGTGTGGCCAATTCAATTCAAATGTATTGTTTAAATTAATTCAGAAATTCAGAATTGACCCCAACCCTGCGGCTAGCGCACACTCACATATCTCATTCCCATAGGTTTGTACACACACAGACACACTCCTGCCAGTGCCCAGACAGGCATGCAACAGCCATGAACTTTCACACACTAGTCTGGGCACTGAGCCAACACGGTACAAGGAAACATCTCAGGCTATCCCAACCATGCTTCGCTCCGCTGCATAGCACACACTCTCTCCAACTGGGCCAAACCAATGCTCAGCACTCCGCTGCACAATGAGCCCTATTCTTCCACATAATTTTTTATAATCAATATTAATCTCCTCTGTCGGGCACAGAATTAATTAAAATGTCTGGTGATGGAAAGGGAGTTTGAATGGTATCAGCTTCTTGTGTGGTCTAGCTGCCACCAGTGTACTTAGTTACTGAGTCAGTTATCTTGCATGAAGAATTGGACAGGACCAAGATGCGTATGTTAGGATAGGCTATGAAACCATGGTACATTGATGTCCATATCTGAGATGACAAGAAGTGCACCGGAGTGAAAGGAGACTTGGCTCCTGCTTGTACAGAGGTCCATGTAGCCATCAATATGCAACAGGAGAGCAGACAGACAGAATTTGATAACTTCTGCATGATCCTTTAAAGATGACCTCCTATCATAATGTCAAACTATTATGAAGCTCGGCATCACATAACCCCCAAATGGAAACGTTTAATGCCAAAGGAGGGAGACCTTTCAGGTTTGTGCGCTACAGGGCCAGATTACCGACCAGGCACGTGGCCCCAAATCCCAAAAATAGATTTATTTATAACATATGAACACTAAATAAGCAATGCCAAAATGTGTAGAATAGCAGGAAATTAGCTTTAAAACTGCAAAATTATCTCTCAGCCTTGTGGTAAAATGTGAAGAATAGCATGAGATGAGCTATAAAACAGCACATTTTTCTCTCTGCCCCATGGCAAAATGTGTAGAATTGCAGGAAATGGCTTTAAAACTGCAACATTTTCTCTCAACCGCATGACAAAATGTGTAGAATAGCATTCTAAAACTGGAAGTAGGTGCTCCGGGGCTGGTGCACTAGTGTACACTTCAGCGGCCACCAGTTATCTTTCACACTTGACTCTTACTGAACCCCATTTGACCATGGAGTTACTCTGATATTGTTAAAGCGTCTCATGTACATGTCCCTGGCTAAACTTTTATCCTCATAGCTCAGCATGTCCACTTGTCTTGTCGTACCCAAACAAGAGTGTGCGGCTCAAGTGTTCCAATATTATCAATGCAGGATTCCAATCTCGTCAAGCTCTATTTTCATGTCATTTATCAAATGTAAACACCTGAAGTTTGCTAAACTGCATTGGTCTTGGATTAAACCCGGTGTTATGGTCAGATGACATGAAAATAGAGCTCTTTGGCCACGCACACCAGTGCTGGGTTTTGCGTAGAAAGAAAGACGCGTCTGCAGAAAGAGTCCCATACCTACTGTAAAATATGGTGGTGGATCTTTGATGTTATGGGGCTATTTTGCTTCCACTGGTACTGGTGCCCTTGATAAGGTCAATGGGATCATGAACTTTACCCAGTACCAGGACATTTTAGCCAAAAACCTGGTTGGCTAGACTATCACTTGTTAAACAAAATCTATTTCGCTGAGCAATTGTATGGGTACAAAATAATTTTCTGTTTTTTTTCTGAGCATACAATATACAGTAGCTCAGTATAATTTATTTTAAAGTATTTTTTGTTCATCTTTATCAAGGGTGACAATAATGTTGGAACTGACTACATGAGACACAACATATAACATAACAATGAACAAGCATAAGAGAATTTAAAGGGCAGGAACTCCATTATACTTTTTTTTTTAGCTAATATTCTAAAAGAGGTGCAGGAACTCAATATGCCTACTAACTACTACTAGCTAGCTTCATTGATAAACACAGATGGAACTTTGCTAGCTAGCTAGGGATTTTGGGCACTGATAGTGTTGCTTGTGCTTTATTTACGATAGTTTGACAGCTTGCTAATGAAAGTTCTCAATCCTACGCAGCAGCAGAGTCAATAATCTCTGCAGTGCACTAGTAGTTTTCATGTACATTTTGTTAACTTGAGAAATACTGCACCAAACACAATAGCTAGATGTAAAATTGCGTGACTAAAACCTCTGCAAAAACGTAAAAATGTATTACATTTTATCTTAGATTATTTCAGACTATTTGAGTTGCTACGTTTTTTTGTCCCTATTGAGACACCGTAGGGATAAACAACTGTAACTGCCAGGGTACGATAACACAACCATATCGAACCACAACCCCAAGATTGAAATCTTGTTTTTCATAATAAGCAGCAGAAAAACACATGCAGAATCTGTGAGTTCAGTCGCTCTTTAAAAGAGCAGGTTTCCGAGCAAAATGCTCCTTAAAGGGGCAATCAGCAGCTGCTGCATCAATTTTTGGACTTATACTTGTTGAGGCAGGTTGCCTTTTTAAGAAAGCACTGGGTGAGGTAGGAGCTGATACTGGTTGCAGGTGTCCCGATAAGAAGACAAGGATAGGGAGAGAGACTTGAGGATTATTTTAGAGAGGTTTAGCTCCCATTTATTTTCTCCAATCAATGATCATCCATTTCATTTGCATTATTGCTTTATGTGTGGTTGGATATTGGACGCACAGATGAACAGAAATAAAATAAATACATGGTGGAGAGTTCTTCCCAACTGCATGGATTGTTTGGCACTGAACTAAAGACAAAGAAACTCTGGTATTTAAAGAGGGAGATGCACAAAAAAAATGTATGCACGCATGACTGTAAGTCGCTTTGGATAAAAGCGTCTGCTAAATGGCATATTATTATTTATTATCAGATGGTTGCAGGTGCGCTCACAGGAGCCTGCAGTTAAAGGGACAGTTCCCCAAAAAGTGCAGTTAGAGACAAAAAAACTAAAAAGTGTGAGAGAATGAGAGCCTTTTCTACACCCATTGATTCTTGAAGAATATAGCTTATAAATGCCTCATTTGCATAGTTCAACTATCGTACCCCATCAGAACCCAAAATATAATCTTATTTTACTCCAATGTTTGTAAACTAAGTAAACAAAAACTGTATAGCCTAAAACATGATTAAAACTACAATGTTGATATCATGAATGGTCAGTCCTTGCATGATGTTGCATCCATAGCTCTGTCTTTGAATTTGAGAGTGGTTACATTTCTCCAGCCCCATCCCCCCACTTTTTTTACCGGAACGGTGGGAAGAAAGCTTTTAGTTATTGTTTCAACTGGTGATTGCCGATTTAAAAACATGTGCAATCTGTGGTCAACAGCGCTCTAATCTGGGATTTAAAATCATCAATCTGAATAAAATGATCTAGTTTAAAGTCCTTTTACCAATTGTTCCAAGATGATGGGGCAGCATTGGGAACATTATATAAAATACAGTTCTGATCTCAGAAGGTAATTTCCATGACTCTGTAGGGTGAATACAGTGCCTTCAGAAAGTATTCATACCCCTTGACTTATTCCACAATTTGTTGATACAGCCTGAATTCTTAATGCATTATTTATTTATTTTACCCATCTACACACAATACCCCATAATGACAAAGTAAAAACATGTTTTTAGAAATAATATAAAGAAATCTAATTTACATAAGTATTCACACCCTTGTGTCAATACATGTTATAATCACCTTCGGCAGTGATTACAGCTATGAGTCTTTCTGGGTAAATCTTTAAGAACTTTGCACACCTGGATTATACAATATTTGCACATTATTAAAAACATTCTTCAAGCTATGTCAACTTGGTTGTTGATCATTGCTAGACAGCCATTTTCAAGTCTTGCCATACATTTTCAAGCCGATTTAAGTCAAAACTGTAACTTGGCCACTCCAGAACATTAGATGTCGTCTTGGTAAGCAACTCCAGTGTATATTTGGCCTTGTATTTTAGGTTATTGTCTTGCTGAAAGGTGAATTTGTCTCCAAGTGTCTGTTGGAAAGCAGACTGAACCAGGTTTCCCTCTAGGATTTTGCCTGTGCTTAGCTCTATTCCGTTTCTTTTTATCCTAAAAAACTCCCTCCTTGCCGACAAAAACCATACCCATAACATGATGCAGCCACCACCATGCTTGAAGAAATGAAAAGTGGTACTCAGTGATGTGTTGGATTTGCCCCCAAAATAACGCTTTGTATTCAAGACATAAAGTTCATTTCTTTGCCACATATTTTGCAGTTTTACTGTAGTGCCTTATTGCAAACAAGATGCATGTTTTGGAATATTTGTATTCTGTACAGGCTTCCTTCTTTTCACTCTGTCACTTAGGTTAGTATTGTGGAGTAACTACAATGTTGTTGATCCATCCTCAGTTTTCTCCTATCACAGAAAAACTCTGTAGTATCTTTGTAGTGACTGGGTGTATTGATACCTATTCCTTGATGAGATCCACAACTAGGGACTTTTCTAACACCTTCAAATGCCTGCTTTAATGAATTGACAGCTCAAAACTATTTGTTTTAATATCATATAGAGCTGGTCTTCTTTTTTAAACAATCTTTATTAAGAGCTGTCATTTTATTGTGATGAACTCCGGTTTTATCCGAAATGTTTCTGTTTTGTCCTCTTATGTGAGTGATCCTTCTTTGCGAGGCATTGGAAAACCACCCTGATCTTAGTGGTTGAATCTGTGTTTGAAATGTATCGCTCAACTGAGGGACCTTACAGATAATTGTATGCGTGGGGTACAGAGATGAGGTAGTCATTCAAAAATCATGTTAAACACTATTGATGCATACAGAGTGAGTCCATGCTAATTATTATGTGACTTGTTAAGCAAGGTTTTACCCCTGAACTTCTTTAGGCTTGCCATAACAAAGGGGTTGAATACTTATTGACTCAAGACATTTCAGCTTTTCATTTTTGTATTAATTTGTAAAAATTTCAGAAAATATCATTCCACTTTTACATTATGGGGTATTGTGTGTAGGCCAGTGACACAAAATCTCAAATGTACATTCAGGCTGTAACACAACAAAATGTAGAAAATGTCAAGGGGTGAATACTTTCTGAAGGCAGTGCATGTTGGCAGCTGTCATAAAATGGCCTTAAAGACAAACATGTACCAATGAGTCTGTCTCGTTACAGTTAAGGATGGGCATGCTGCTAACTGATATACAGTACAGTGATGTGTAGAGATATTGTGTTGGTTACAAATCTTAGAGCAGCATGGTAAAGAGTATTAATAAGAGTTATGAACATTTACGTGGATCAAAACCACTTTCAATGGCATTGCCACCCCCAAGAGTCAATGTGTAATCCAAACTTTGAATAAATAAACCCATATACCTGTAGCTACACAACACTCACAACAAATGCAGATGATCGCCAAAAATGTGCCGACCAATGGTATTGATAAATTGAATTGTCTCCAAGAATCCACCAATCCAATGTTATTTTTGCTGGGGGGTCTATCCACTGATGGCATGATAAGAAAACTACTGGGAGGGATATTGTCATAAAACAATCTGATCTCCCTCTCAGCATCCCCATCCCATTGCTTCTGAACTCATCAGTATTGGAGCATGGGGAGGAGGGGTTCATCGACTTTTGGGCCAACCTCCGCATTACCTCACCACCATCCTTGAACACTAATAATTGGTAATGCTTTTGTCGTGCATATCCGTTGTCTGTCTCTACTTTTAAAAAAAGATAAAGAGATGTGCACAACGTCAATTTATTTTCTTTGTGGACCCAAAGACATTTCAATTCTTATGGGGACCCCTGTAAGATGGGGACCCCTTTAATTCTAACCCTGAATAGACCCATCTAGGACATTCCGTACCTTCATTTAGCCGACCAGTATGCCATTGCCATCTATTGCAGTGGTTCCCAACCAGGGGTACTAGGACCCCTGGGGGTACTTGGCCTATCCACAGGGGGTACTTGAGACCCCCTCCGCTGTGCCGTGCTCTCTGGATCAGAGCTCTGTCCCTTTGGCGGTTGTGGCCTGCACGCAGCCGGCGTCTCAGCAGCCCTCTTATCAGGTGAGTTCTGTGGCTCTGGCCTCGTAATCTGCTTCGAGACACGTCAGAGGCCGGATCATTCCGGCGATTGTGATAGGGAGTTCGATGGTGAGGCATATATCTGTACCTGGGGCAAAGACTTTATGTTTTCCTGGGGCAAAAGTTCAGGATATCACCAGGGTGCTTCCCGAGGCTGTGAGTCAGTCACCGGGGGCGGATCCTGTCATGGTTCATGTGGGGTCAAATGACATTCTGAAGGGCAGATCAGAACAGCTAAAGATGGATTTGAAAGAACTGATTGGGTCTCTACTTGACACCAACAAACACCCCATAATATCTGGCCCTCTGCCCTCCCTAAATCGTGGCATTGAACGGTTCATTAGACTTTTAGCCCTCCATAACTGGCTACGAGACTATTGCAAGTCTGTGGGTGTAACATTTATTGACAATTTTGATACCTTCTGGAAACAAAGCTCATATTATAAGGAGGATGGGATCCACCCAAATCATTTGGGTTCCTGGATCTTTTCACAGCATTATAATTCACAGCATTATAAGGCTGCGTTGAGACAATGACTTATCAAAGACCCAAGTCCAGCTCATTTAATCCCTACCATTGTGTCGCTGAGTCGTCATAATGATTCAGCAAATGTACATTATCCTAGGGGCGTTGGAAGACACAATGTAAATAACCTAATTTATGTCCCTCTTACTGCCCGTAATGCCTCTGTTGATCCAACAGCTATTGTATGCAGTAATCATATGCCTATGAACCAGAGTAATACTGTTAGCACTGAGGTGGTGTGCCCTAGTTGGAAGACCACTGTGTGCAGCTCACCCTGCACTAATAAAAATAACCAGAGTATGTCTACCTCTGCTAAGCTTCCCAGTAAAGCAAGAACAATAATCAAGCATCCCAGAAAAGTGTTAAAAATAGCCCATGTTAACGTATGTAGCTTAAGAAACAAGGTTAATGATATTCATATTCTGACAATCTCTGAAACTCACTTAGATAATACCTTTGATGATACAGTGGTAGCAATACAAGGTTATGACATTTACAGAAAAGACAGAAATGCCAATGGGGGCGGTGTTGCGGTCTGTATTCAGAACCACATTCCTGTAAAGGTTAGAGAGGATCTCATGTTAAATACTGTTGAAGTAATATTGCTACAGGTTCACCTGCCTCACCTAAAGCCCATTCTGGTGGGAAGCTGCTATAGACCACCAAGTGCTAACAGTCATCTGGATAGCATGTGTGTGAAATGCTAGATAATATATGTGATATCAATAGAGAGGTATACTTTCTGGGTGATTTAAATATTGACTGGCCTTCATCAGGCTGCCCACTCAAGATAAAGCTTCAAACTATAACTAGTGCCTGCAAGCTGGTTCAGGTTCTCAATCAACCTACCAGGGTAGTTACAAACAGTACAGGAATGAAATCATCAACATGTATTGATCATATCTTTACTAATGCTGCAGAAATTTGTTTGAAAGCAGTATCCAAATCCATTGGCTGTAGTGATCACAATATAGTAGCCATATCTAGGAAAACCAAAGTTCCAAAGACTGGGCCTAATATTGTGTATAAGAGGTCATAGAAGAAGTTCTGAAGTGATTCCTATGTTGTTGATGTGAATAATATTTGTTGGTCTGTGGTGAGTAACGACGAGCAACCAGATGCTGCACTTGACGCATTTATGAAATTGCTTATCCCAGTTACTAATAAGCATGCACCCATTAAGAAAATAACTGTAAAAACTGTTAAATCCCCATGGATTGATGAGGAATTGAAAAATTTTATGGTTGAGAGGGATGAGGCAAAAGAGATGGCAAATAGGTCTGGCTGTACAATCGATTGGCAAACGTACTGCAAATTGAGAAATCATGTGACTAAACTAAATAAAAAGAAGAAGAAACTACACTATGAAACAAAGATAAATGACATAAAGAATGAAAGTAAAAAGCTTTGGAGCACCCTAAATGAAATTTTGGGCAAAAGGCAAACTCCGCTCCATCATTCATTGAATCAGATGGCTCATTCTTCACAAAACCCACTGATACAGTGGGGGGGAAAAGTATTTAGTCAGCCACCAATTGTGCAAGTTCTCTCACTTAAAAAGATGAGAGAGGCCTGTAATTTTCATCATAGGTACACATCAACTATGACAGACAAATTGAGAAAAAAAAATCCAGAAAATCACATTGTAGGACTTTTAATGAATTTATTTGCAAATTATGGTGGAAAATAAGTATTTGGTCACCTACAAACAAGCAAGATTTCTGGCTCTCACAGACCTGTAACTTCTTCTTTAAGAGGCTCCTCTGTCCTCCACTCGTTACCTGTATTAATGGCACCTGTTTGAACTTGTTATCAGTATAAAAGACACCTGTCCACAACCTCAAACAGTCACACTCCAAACTCCACTATGGCCAAGACCAAAGAGCTGTCAAAGGACACCAGAAACAAAATTGTAGACCTGCACCAGGCTGGGAAGACTGAATCTGCAATAGGTAAGCAGCTTGGTTTGAAGAAATCAACTGTGGGAGCAATTATTAGGAAATGGAAGACATACAAGACCACTGATAATCTCCCTCGATCTGGGGCTCCACGCAAGATCTCACCCTGTGGGGTCAAAATGATCACAAGAACGGTGAGCAAAAATCCCAGAACCACACGTGGGGACCTAGTATCAAAGCCTACCATCAGTAACACACTACGCCGCCAGGGACTCAAATCAAGTGGAAAATATAAAGATCCAGTCCATAAAGAAAATTGGAGGCCCCTTACACTTCAGTGTTTTGATGCAAAAATTCTAGCAAAATGTATAGCGCATAGAATTAAAAAGGTATTGTCGGACATTATTCATTCTAATCAGAAAGGTTTTGTTTACATGGAAGATTCATTGGAGATAATATAAGGCAAGTACTGGAAACAATAGAACACTATTAAAAATTCTGGGAAACCAGGCCTGCTATTCATAGCAGACTTCGAAAAGGCATTTGATAAAGTACGACTGGGGTTTATACAGTTTATACAGTGGGGAGAACAAGTATTTGATACACTGCCGATTTTGCAGGTTTTCCTACTTACAAAGCATGTAGAGGTCTGTAATTTTTATCATAGGTACACTTCAACTGTCAGAGACGGAATCTAAAACAAAAATCCAGAAAATCACATTGTATGATTTTTAAGTAATTAATTTGCATTTTATTGCATGACATAAGTATTTGATACATCAGAAAAGCAGAACTTAATATTTGGTACAGAAACCTTTGTTTGCAATTACAGAGATCATACCTTTCCTGTAGGTCTTGACCAGGTTTGCACACACTGCAGCAGGGATTTTGGCCCACTCCTCCATACAGACCTTCAACAGATCCTTCAGGTTTCGGGGCTGTCGCTGGGCAATACGGACTTTCAGCTCCCTCCAAATATTTTCTATTGGGTTCAGGTCTGGAGACTGGCTAGGCCACTCCAGGACCTTGAGATGCTTCTTAAGGAGCCACTCCTTAGTTGCCCTGGCTGTGTGTTTCGGGTCGTTGTTATGCTTGAAGACCCAGCCACGACCCATCTTCAATGCTCTTACTGAGGGAAGGAGGTTGTTGGCCAAGATCTTGCGATACATGGCCCCATCTATCCTCCCCTCAATACGGTGCAGTCGTCCTGTCCCCTTTGAAGAAAAGCATCCCCAAAGAATGATGTTTCCACATCCATTCTTCACGGTTGGGATGGTGTTCTTGGGGTTGTACTCATCCTTCTTCTTCCTCCAAACACGACGAGTGGAGTTTAGACCAAAAAGCGATATTTTTGTCTCATCAGACCACATGACCTTCTCCCATTCCTCCTCTGGATCATCCAGATGGTCATTGGCAAACTTCAGACGGGCCTGGACATGCGCTGGCTTGAGCAGGGGGACCTTGCGTGCGCTGCAGGATTTTAATCCATGACGGCGTAGTGTGTTACTAATGGTTTTCTTTGAGACTGTGGTCCCAGCTCTCTTCAGGTCATTGACCAGGTCCTGCCGTGTAGTTCTGGGCTGATCCCTCACCTTCCTCATGATCATTGATGCCCCACGAGGTGAGATCTTGCATGGAGCCCCAGACCGAGGGTGATTGACCGTCATCTTGAACTTCTTCCATTTTCTAATAATTGCGCCAACAGTTGTTGCCTTCTCACCAAGCTGCTTGCCTATTGTCCTGTAGCCCATCCCAGCCTTGTGCAGGTCTACAATTTGATCCCTTATGTCCTTACACAGCTCTCTGGTCTTGGCCATTGTGGAGAGGTTGGAGTCTGTTTGATTGAGTGTGTGGACAGGTGTCTTTTATACAGGTAACGAGTTCAAACAGGTGCAGTTAATACAGGTAAGGAGTGGAGAACAGGAGGGCTTCTTAAAGAAAAACTAACAGGTCTGTGAGAGCCGGAATTCTTACTGGTTGGTAGGTGATCAAATACTTATGTCATGCAATAAAATGCAAATTAATTACTTAAAAATCATACAATGTGATTTTCTGGATTTTTGTTTTAGATTCCGTCTCTCACAGTTGAAGTGTACCTATGATAAAAATTACAGACCTCTACATGCTTTGTAAGTAGGAAAACCTGCAAAATCGGCAGTGTATCAAATACTTGTTCTCCCCACTGTACATACATACATACATACATACATACATACATATACATATCCTTTTTTTAAATATACAGTGAGGGAAAAAAAGTATACTTAACATTTTATTGGTTGCAAGAATTTTGTGTAATTTAAATAGAAAAACTCTAAGTTTTGAATCAGGCATTGTTTTGTGTATCAGTTCATAAACCATGTGCCATAGAATCAGCACATAAAAAATATATTCGCAACCATTTTGCAGCCTGTATGGCCCAGCTGTCTATTTTTTGGCCCTTAAATGGAACTGGTATACTTTTTTTATTCATCCCAATTATTGTTTTGTTTTTTCAATTTTGGTCTTTAATGTTGGGCTTTCAGACAAGTTCCTTCCACTTGCCTCCCCCATTTTTGCGGTAATGCTGCAATCAGTTGGTTGTAATTTTGGATAGAACAGACATTTCCATTGATTTTTGTTAGCTCCATGTGTGACATAACTCCACCAGCCCTATTTATGATATAATTAACAAAAAAAATGTATTTAAAAAAAAAGTTGTTTTAATCAATTAGTATATTTGAGTTTAACCATAATATTTGTTGTAATATTTGTTCTGTCTTTTCTGGTGGATGAAACTGAAATTGCAACCAGCTTTCTATGGTTTGATTTAAAAATAACAATATTTTTTAGATTATTTCATTTTCAAATAACCGAAAGTGCGAGGTTGTAATCAGGCCATCTTTTAAC
Source organism: Coregonus lavaretus (assembly GCF_964263955.1). Lineage (NCBI taxonomy): Eukaryota > Metazoa > Chordata > Actinopteri > Salmoniformes > Salmonidae > Coregonus > Coregonus lavaretus. The sequence continues at coordinate 35,523,242 of NC_139995.1, forward strand.
ACGGGGTGAGCCATTCTTCCTAATCTGCTGGAGAACCCGTTGGGATTTAAGTATACATTTTGTATGACTGAAGCCTTTAGTGAGAGGTTAATTGCTTTAATATTTAATCATTTTAGCCCTACGAATTCATATTTATTATATAAATAGGCCCGTTTAATTTTGTCTGGCTTGCCATTCCAACTAAAGTGGAATATGTTTTGCTCATATATTTTTTTTTAAACAAGTCGTTCAGTGTAGGCAGGGCTATAAGTAAATAGGTCAACTGGGATATGACTAAAGAATTAATAGACAGGTATTTACCTTTCCATGGTAGCAAGACCTTATCTATTTTTGCTAACTTTATATTAACATTTATTGTAGTGAAATCATTTCTTTCTTTTGAGATATGAATACTGAATATGTCTACTTCACCGTCAGACCATTTTATTGGTAAACTACACGGTAATGTAAGGGCCTCCAGTTTTTGGGGTGGATTGGATCTTTATATTTTTCACCTGGGTCCTGTTTCAATAATAGTGAAATCAGACCTTCTTGCTGAGTATCTGATAATCTACCATTTTCATAGGAGTGGTTAAAACGTGCTAATAACTGACCTCTGAGTACATCGAAAAAGGTTATTTATACCTCAACTGGTATGCCATCCAGTCCTGGAGTTTTTGCAGACTTAAGGGCTTTAATTGCATCAAGAAGTTCCTCCTCTGTAATTTGGCCTTCACATAAGTCTTTCTGTACAGCTGTTAATTTTACACTATTATTAGAAAGAAAACATACAATTAACTTCAGTTAGTGGAGATGGAGGAGACTGAAATGAAAACATATGCTTAAAGTATTTTGCTTCCTCTTTCAAAATATAAACGCAACATGCAAAAAGATTTTACTTGGTTACAGTTCATATAAGGAAATCAGTCAATTGAAATAAATTCATTAGGCCCTAATCTATGGATTTCACATGACTGGGCAGGGGTGCTGCCATAGGTGGGCCTGGGAGGGCATAGGCCCATCCACTGTATACAAGCACACTATACACAAGCACATTTGACATTTGTTTGAGATTTCAAGTGTTGGTAGCTTTAACGGTTTAAGAGCAGTGGCGAATCCAAATACTTCCCATTCAAGCCTATGGAACTGTTGTGCACATTTAAAACGGTTATAGTTCAAAAAGTATAAATGGTATCAAAAAGCTGTATATAAGCACACTATTCCAGACAGGTCTGCATGTTTCAGAGTTTCAATGGCGTTTCTAACTTAAATGGTTGAAGACTAGTAGCAACTGGAATTTTTCCCATTCAAGTCTATGGCCCCTGAAATGCATTTGGATTTATGCAAATATGGTTGTAGTGTGAAAAGTATATGTAGTATCAAAACGGTTTTTTTCAACCAACAGTACCATAGCCAGTCTGCACGTTTTAAAGTATGAACAGTTTCTAAAGTTGTGCTTTGCTTTCAGCAAACACACCTAATGATCTCCAATGCATTTCAATGGCAATAAAAGTGCCAAATCTGATACTGGAGAGCCAAGTCTGGGACCAAAAGGCTCCTGAACAGCTTCTACCCTCAAGCCATAAGACTGCTGAACAGTTAATCAAATAGGTACCCGTAGATTTTGCATTGATCCCCTTTTTTTGCACTGACATTCTTGCACTGGCTCTATGCACACTCACTGGACACTACCCACACACTCACACATACTACACTGACACTCCCAATACACACACGCAAAATACACATACATTTACATTTACGTCATTTAGCAGACGCTCTTATCCAGAGCGACTTACAAATAGGTGCATTCACCTTATAGCCAGTGGGATCACCACTTTACAATGTTTTTTATTTATTTTTTATATATATATATTTTTTGGGGGGGTTGGGGTTGGGGTAAGGGGGGGGTAGAAGGATTACTTTATCCTATCCCAGGTATTCCTTAAAGAGGTGGGGTTTCAAATGTCTCCGGAAGGTGGTGAGTGACTCCGCTGTCCTGGCGTCGTGAGGGAGCTTGTTCCACCATTGGGGTGCCAGAGCAGCGAACAGTTTTGACTGGGCTGAGCGGGAACTATGCTTCCGCAGAGGTAGGGGAGCCAGCAGGCCAGAGGTGGATGAACGCAATGCCCTCGTTTGGGTGTAGGGACTGATCAGAGCCTGAAGGTACGGAGGTGCCGTTCCCCTCACAGCTCCGTAGGCAAGCACCATGGTCTTGTAGCAGATGCGAGCTTCAACTGGAAGCCAGTGGAGTGTGCGGAGGAGCGGGGTGACGTGAGAGAACTTGGGAAGGTTGAACACCAGACGGGCTGCGGCATTCTGGATGAGTTGTAGGGGTTTAATGGCACAGGCAGGGAGCCCAGCCAACAGCGAGTTGCAGTAATCCAGACGGGAGATGACAAGTGCCTGGATTAGGACCTGTGCCGCTTCCTGTGTAAGGCAGGGTCGTACTCTCCGAATGTTGTAGAGCATGAACCTACAGGATCGGGTCACCGCCTTGATGTTAGCGGAGAACGACAGGGTGTTGTCCAGGGTCACGCCAAGGCTCTTTGCACTCTGGGAGGAGGACACAACGGAGTTGTCAACCGTGATGGCGAGATCATGGAACAGGCAGTCCTTCCCCGGGAGGAAGAGCAGCTCCGTCTTGCCAAGTTTCAGCTTGAGGTGGTGATCCGTCATCCATACTGATATGTCTGCCAGACATGCAGAGATGCGATTCGCCACCTGGTTATCAGAAGGGGGAAAGGAGAAGATTAGTTGTGTGTCGTCAGCGTAGCAATGATAGGAGAGGCCATGTGAGGATATGACAGAGCCAAGTGACGTGGTGTATAGGGAGAATAGGAGAGGGCCTAGAACTGAGCCCTGGGGGACACCAGTGGTGAGAGTACGTGGTGCGGAGACAGCTTCTCGCCACGCCACTTGGTAGGAGCGACCGGTCAGGTAGGACGCAATCCAAGAGTGAGCCACGCCGGAGATGCCCAGCTCGGAGAGGGTGGAGAGGAGGATCTGATGGTTCACAGTATCAAAGGCAGTAGACAGGTCTAGAAGGACAAGAGCAGAGGAGAGAGAGTTAGCTTTAGCAGTGCGGAGAGCCTCCGTGACACAGAGAAGAGCAGCCTCAGTTGAATGACCAGTCTTGAAACCTGACTGGTTTGGATCAAGAAGGTAATTCTGAGAGAGATAGCAAGAGAGTTGGCTAAAGACGGCACGCTCAATAGTTTTGGAGAGAAAAGAAAGAAGGGATACTGGTCTGTAGTTGTTGACATCAGAGGGATCGAGTGTTGGTTTTTTGAGAAGGGGTGCAACTCTCGCTCTCTTGAAGACGGAAGGGACATAGCCAGCGGTCAAGGATGAGTTGATCAGTGAGGTGAGGTAAGGGAGAAGGTCACCGGAGATGGTCTGCAGAAGAGAGGAGGGGATAGGGTCAAGCGGGCAGGTTGTTGGGCGGCCTGCCGTCACAAGTCGCAAGATTTTATCTGGAGAGAGAGGGGAGAAAGAAGTCAAAGCATAGGGTAGGGCAGTGTGAGCAGGACCAGCAGTGTCATTTGACTTAACAAACGAGGATCGGATGTCGTCAACCTTCTTTTCAAAATGGTTGACAAAGTCATCCACAGAGAGGGAGGAGGGGGGGGGGGGGGGAGGATTCAGCAGGGAGGAGAATGTGGCAAAGAGCTTCCTAGGGTTAGAGGCAGATGCTTGGAATTAGTGGTAGAAAGTGGCCTTAGCAGCAGAAACAGATGAAGAAAATGTAGAGAGGAGGGAATGAAAAGATGCCAGGTCCGCAGGGAGTCTAGTTTTCTTCCATTTCCGCTCAGCTGCCCGGAGCTCTGTTCTGTGAGCTCGCAATGAGTCATCAAGCCACGGAGCTGGAGGGGAGGACCGAGCCGGCCGGGAGGATAGGGGACATAGAGAGTCAAAGGATGCAGAAAGGGAGGAGAGGAGGGTTGAGGAGGCAGAATCAGGAGATTGGAGGGAGAAGGATTGAGCAGAGGGAAGAGATGATAGGATGGAAGAGGAGAGAGTAGCGGGAGAGAGAGAGCGAAGTTTGCGGCGGCGCATTACCATCTGTGTAGGGGCAGAGTGAGTAGTGTTGGAGGAGAGCGAGAGAGAAAAGGATACAAAGTAGTGGTCGGAGACATGGAGGGGAGTTGCAGTGAGATTAGTAGAAGAACAGCATCTAGTAAAGATGAGGTCAAGCGTATTGCCTGCCTTGTGAGTAGGGGGGGATGGTGAGAGGGTGAGGTCAAAAGAGGAGAGGAGTGGAAAGAAGGAGGCAGAGAGAAATGAGTCAAATGTAGACGTAGGGAGGTTGAAATCCCCCAGAACTGTGAGGGGTGAGCCATCCTCAGGAAAGGAACTTATCAAGGCGTCAAGCTCATTGATGAACTCTCCAAGGGAACCTGGAGGGCGATAGATGACAAGGATATTAAGCTTAAATGGGCTAGTGACTGTGACAGCATGGAATTCAAATGAGGAGATAGACAGATGGGTCAGGGGAAAAATTGAGAATGTCCACTTGGGAGAGATGAGGATTCCTGTGCCACCACCCCGCTGACCAGATGCTCTCGGGGTATGCGAGAACACATGGTCAGACGAGGAGAGAGCAGTAGGAGTAGCAGTGTTTTCAGTGGTAATCCATGTTTCCGTCAGCGCCAAGAAGTCAAGGGACTGGAGGGTAGCATAGGCTGAGATGAACTCTGCCTTGTTGGCAGCAGAACGGCAGTTCCAGAGGCTGCCTGATACCTGGAACTCCACGTGGGTGGAGCGTGCAGGGACCACCAGGTTAGAGAGGCAGCAGCCACGCGGTGTGAGGCATTTGTGTAGCCTGTGCGGAGAGGAGAGAACAGGGATAGGCAGAGGCATAGTTGACAGGCTGCAGCAGATGGCTACAATAATGCAGAGGAGATCGGAATGAAATGAACTAAACATCTGGGAAAGGAGAGAGCGGGGCCTCCCTCACCACAACTCCCAAATATAACTCTCCCAACTTCCACCTCAGAAACTATAATTGTTGTAAAACTACAGTGGTTCAATGTTTTCTAGGAATAGACTAACTTAGTTTATTCAGCTAGCTAACTAGGTGCAGTATTATTCCGTGAAAAATCATCCAGGCACTTAGTCATAAGACGCCACAGCCAGCTAGCATGCCGGACTCCAACAACACGGTTTAGCGCCAATACTCGGCCACAACAAACCACCAGTGTCTCAACACGCAAGCAGATCGTTCGTGTCCGTGTCTAACGTTGTGGGTTAGTCCCGACAGCTTGAGCGAGTCCGTCGTCAACTTATTCAGCCAGTTAGTTAGCTAGAATAGTTAGCAAACTAGCTAGCCATTGCTTTCAGACAAAGAAGAACCCCTCCTTTCACGGCACGAACACACAGAGAGAGCCAAACTAACGTTAACTAGTCACCCATGTCCCGAATTCCTTGAACGACTCGGGCTATCAATATGTAAAAAACAAAACACAAATGTAGGTTATGACTTACCCCTAGCAGCTACTGTTAGCTAGCCAAGTGCAAAGCTAGCCACTGAATTGACTCAGCCAGTTCGCGTCTGTTCGCTCGGTCGTTCCAGCTATTGTTTACTAGTAGCTATCCAGGTAGCAACAAGCTAGCTAAATTTTAAACACAGTAGCCACTTGCTACCTAACGTTAACGGTTCAGACAATGAGGTTAGAAAACAGCTGAATGGTAGGCAATTATTGTATGTAATTATTGTAGGCAGCCAGCTGGCGTAATTACAGGCACTCTCAGGCGTGAAACAACTATACCGTTGCTAATAGCTACTCGCCAGCTAGTCCAGGTGGTGGGTTAGCTAGCTAGCTTCGTGCTACACCGGGCATAGCCGAATACAATACTAACCTACAATAATTACATACAACAACCCACGATAACTACCTACAATACCTAACTACAATCTAAATACATAGTTTAAGCCTTACTCGACAAAGCCCAAGCTATGTATAAAGCCAAGCTTACCCGACGCCAAGCTTACCCGACGACCTCCGACGACCTCACATAGACATGCATATTGACGCCACACACACACACACTCACACACTTTCACACTCTTCACATATGCTGCTGCTACTCTGTTTATTATCTATCCTGATTGCCTAGTCACTTTTACCCCTACCTACATGTAAATATTACCTCAACTACCTCTTACCCCTGCACATTGACTAGGTACCGGTACTCCTTCTATATAGCCTCGTTATTGTTATTTTACAGTGTTACTATTTCCTTTTTTTTCTTGTTTGCTAATTTTTATTACTTTTTAACTGCATTGCTGGGAAAGGGCTCGTAAGTAAGCATTTCACGGTAAAGTCTACACCTGTTGTATTCTGCGCATGTAACAAATACATTTGATGTGATTTGATTTGTGGTCCTCTGTAGCTCAATTGGTAGAGCATGGCGCTTGTAACGCCAGGGTAGTGGGTTTGATCCCCGGGACCACCCATACGTAAAAATGTATGCACACATGACTGTAAGTCGCTTTGGATAAAAGCGTCTGCTAAATGGCATATTATATTATTATAAAAGGGCCATAGACTTTAATGGTAAAACAAACAAAAAATGATAAACCTCTCCTCTTTCACCATTTAAGCTATCAACTCCAAACCAACGTTCAAATGTTGTCACGGTTCTCTACGACAGAACCCAGAAGCAGACCAGGACAAGGTGAGTTGAACGAAGGTGAGTATTTATTACAGATTCAAAAAATGCAGAATAATCCAGGAGACGGAGCGGGCGGCGGAGATGAGTTGGTGGAGGTGAAGTGGCAGATCCAATGATGGCACGGCAGCCGCCGACAACCAGGCAGGGGTTGGGTGAAGGTCCCGGGAGAATGACTGTAGACAGAAAAAATATGGAGGTAAGTACACGGCGGGCCAACAAGGTGCAAAAACAACAAAACTAACGCTAGTAACTCAGAGGCTGATACGCTGACAAAACATACTGTTCATGGCTAACGATCCGGCAGGGAATGGATGTCAGGTCAGAGCTTATGAAGGGGTGATGATCAGGACCAGGTGTGCCGAAGCTGATGAGAAGCAGGTGCGGGTAATCGAGAGATCACCCGCCTAGCAACGTCGCCCGGCAACCGGACAGGGTGCGTTCAGGAACCTTCAGGAAACAGGAGATTCAGAGCAGAAAAACGGCAACACAGGCAGGAACAGACTCAGGACGTAGGGTTCATGACAGTACCCCCCCTCCGATGAACGCCACCGGGCGGACTACCCGGAGCGCCAGGTTTGAGGCGGTAGAAGTCACGAAGGAGGTCAGCATCAAGGATCTGACGCCGAGGAATCCAACTCCTCTCCTCAGGACCATACCCCTCCCAGTCCACGAGATACTGGAAACCCCGGCCCCGCCGTCTGGAATCCATGATGCGGCGCACCGTGTAGACAGGACCTCCTCCGATCATCCGAGGCGGAGGGGGCAACAGAGGGCTGAGGAGAACAGGCTTGAGGCAGGAGACATGGAAGGTGGGATGGACTCTGAGCGTACTAGGCAACTTGAGTCGAACCACAACAGGATGAATTACTCTCTTCACCACAAACGGACCAATGAACCTCGGCGACAGTTTCCTTGACTCAGTCCGCAGAGGAAGGTTCCGTGTAGCCAACCAGACCCTATCTCCGATGGCATAAGCGGGGGCTGGAATACGGCGACGATTCGCCTGGAGCTGATACCGGTCAGAAACTCTAAGGAGGGCCTTTCTGGCCCGATGCCAGGTCCGGTGGCAACGACGAATGTGGGCCTGGACAGAGGGAACCGAGAGATCCTTCTCCTGAGAAGGAAACAAGGGGGGTTGGTAGCCGTATAGGCACTGGAAGGGAGACATCCCAGTGGCAGAAGTAGGGAGAGTATTGTGGGCATACTCAACCCAAGGCAACTGAGAGACCCAAGAGGTGGGGTTGGAGGAAACAAGGCAGCGCAGCGTGGATTCCATCTTCTGGTTGGCTCTCTCCGCCTGACCATTAGATTGGGGGTGAAATCCAGATGTGAGACTGACTGTAGCTCCAATGGCCAAACAGAAGGATTTCCAGACAGCAGAGGTGAACTGAGGGCCACGGTCGGAAACTGTGTCACTGGGCAATCCGTGGACCCTGAAAACCTCCCTAACCAGGATCTTGGACGTCTCAGAGGCAGAGGGAAGCTTGGAGATGGGCACAAAGTGGGCGAACTTGCTGAATCTGTCCACAATAGTCAGAATGACCGTGTTCCCCTCAGAAGAGGGCAACCCAGTGACAAAGTCCAGGGCCAGATGTGACCATGGTCGCCGGGGAATCGTTAGGGGGTGAAGAAGTCCAGAGCTGGGCCGATTGGCACTCTTGTTCTGCGCACAAACTGGACAGGCAGCAACAAACCTCCAAGTATCTTCTCCCATGGCAGGCCACCAAAATCGTCTGCGTAGAAGCGCCATTGTCCGAGCCACTCCAGGGTGACAAGCCATCTTGCTGGCGTGGGACCATTGGAGGACAGCCGAACGGACCGACTCAGGCACAAACAACCGACCGGGTGGACCGTTACCGGGGCCGGGCTGCGTCCGAAGGGCCGCCATAACCTCCTCCTCAATCCTCCACATAACGGCTCCCACGACAAGGTTCCGGGGAAGAATCGTCTCAGTCTTGGCCCCACTCTCCTCCGTCTTGGAGAACATCCGGGACAAGGCGTCCGCCTTGCCATTCTTAGACCCCGGTCGGAACGTCAAGGAAAAATTAAAGCGTCCAAAAAACAACGACCACCTGGCCTGACGGGAGTTGAGACGTTTAGCCGATTGCACGTAAGCAAGATTCTTGTGGTCAGTCCAGACAACAAACGGTTGCTCCGCCCCCTCCAACCAGTGGCGCCACTCCTCCAAGGCAAGTTTCACCGCGAGAAGCTCCCGGTTACCCACATCGTAGTTCCTCTCCGCAGACGAAAGACGACGTGAGTAGTAGGCGCAGGGATGGAGTTTACCGTCAGTGGAGCGTCGCTGGGACAGGATGGCGCCAACCCCCACATCAGACGCATCCACTTCAATGACAAACTGACGGGCCGTGTCAGGTTGAGAGAGAATCGGAGCGTTGGTGAATCACCTCTTCAAATCCAGAAATGCTCGGTCCGCCTCAGGATTCCAACTGAAGGTTCTGGTACTAGAGGTCAGGGCAGTTAAAGGAGCGGCCACACGGCTGTAATCACGGATAAATCTACGATAGAAATTCGCAAACCCCAGAAACCTCTGGAGCTGCAATCTCGTACCGGGCTTGGCCCAATCCAGAACCGCCCTAACCTTCTCTTGGTCCATCCTAATCTCTCCCCTGGAGATGATGTACCCGAGGAAGGATGTAGTGTGGGCGTGAAATTCACACTTCTCGGCCTTCACAAACAGACGATTCTCCAACAATCGCTGCAGAACCTGCTTGACATGCTGGACGTGGCTGGAAAGCTCCTTAGAGAAGATAAGAATGTCATCCAGGTAAACGAACACAAAAAGACCGATCATATCTCTCAGGACGTCATTCACCATACTCTGGAACACTGCTGGAGCATTGGTCAGTCCAAACGGCATCACCTGATACTCGAAATGACCCATCGGTGTATTGAAACCAGTCAACCACTCGTCCCCCTCTCTGATCTGGACCAGATGATACGCATTGCGTAGGTCCAGCTTGGTGAACACAGTAGCACCCTGTAAGGGGGGTTAGCCTCAATGACCTGACTGGGAACAGAATGGGAACAGGCAGTCTTGAGGCAGTTAGCATGACAATCAATGCTCCAACTAGTTACCTTGCCAGTCACCCAATCGAACGTGGGATTGTGTTCCTTCAGCCAGGGGTATCCAAGGACCAGAGGAACATGGGGAGAAGGCAGAATGAAGAATGAGAACCTCAGAATGATTCCCTGACAACAGCATCTTAACCGGTTCAGTCCTCATCGTGATACGTGCCAGACTACTGCCGTTCAGAGTGGTAGCTTCAATGGCTTCCGGTAATCGCTCCTTGGGAAGCCCCAGCTGTACCACCACGTCGGCATCAATAAAGCTGCCATCGGCACCTGAATCGACGAAAGCGTTAATCGCTAAACTCTGATTCCTGTTCATGAGGGTAGCCGGGAAACGGGGTCTGACAGGGGTATTGAGAGGTTGAAACTGTCTCGCTAAAAGTCCTCCCAAACTTAGCGAGCCGAGCAGTTTGACGGCCGCTGGGAACAAGTGGAGATGTAATGTCCCGAACTCCCACAGTAGAGGCAGCGGTTGGTCTCACGTCTATGTTGGCGCTCCTCCTTGGTTAACCCGTGCTGCCCCACTTGCATGGGTTCAGAATCTGGAGGCAGGACCTCTCCACTAATCCCGTGTGGTGGACAATGATCGACGCGTTCTGGTCCACCTCCTGACCCAACTGGGAAACGAGAAGCTGATTGATTGGACGGGCCCCATTGCTTCTCCCTCCTTCTCTCTCGAACTCTGTTATCCACCCGAATAGACAAAGCTACCAAACTGTCCAGGTCACTAGGCTCCGGATAGGAGATCAACTCATCCTTGAGTTGCTCCGACAACCCCTGATAAAAGGCCGCTTGCAATGACTCTTCATTCCACCCACTCTCCACAGCCAATGTCCTGAATTCGATTACGAAGTCGGCAACTCTGCGAGCTCCTTGGCGAAGAGAAAACAGGCGCTTAGCTGCGTCCTTACCTCGGACTGGATGGTCAAACAGCTTCCTCATCTCTGCCGTGAACTCCTGGTATGACGCCATGCAGGTGTCCTGTCGTTCCCATACGGCTGAAGCCCACTCCAGGGCTCTACCATGCAGCAATTCAATAACAAAGGCTATCCTAGCCTTGTCTGTGGCGTAAGAGTGGGGCTGTAGATCGAACACTAATCCACACTGCATAAGAAAGGAACGGCATCTTCCCAAATCCCCTTCATACTTATCAGACGTCGGAACCTTGGGCTCACGGAAGGGCACAGCTCCAGAAACGGCAGGCGAGAGAGGTGAAACCGGTGGTGGATTCTCCACCGGCAAACTGAGCTGAGCCTGGATCTTCGTCAGACTGGTAGAAAAGTTCAGAACCGACAACGCTATCTCCTGTAGCGCCGTGCTGTGTTGTCCCAACATCTTTTCCTGATGGGTAATGGCAAGGCGAACAGATACCAGGTCCGCTGGGTTCATTTCTGGCCGGATCGTTCTGTCACGGTTCTCTACGACAGAACCCAGAAACAGACCAGGACAAGGTGAGTTGAACGAAGGTGAGTATTTATTACAGATTCAAAAAATGCAGAATAATCCAGATCCAGTGGCAGATCCAATGATGGCACGGCAGCCGCCGACAACCAGGCAGGGGTTGGGTGAAGATCCCGGGAGAATGACTGTAGACAGAAAAAAAACGGAGGTAAGTACACGGCAGGCCAACAAGGTGCAAAAACAACAAAACTAACGCTAGTAACTCAGAGGCTGATACGCTGACAAAACATACTGTTCATGGCTAACGATCCGGCAGGGAATGGATGTCAGGTCAGAGTTTATGAAGGGGTGATGATCAGGACCAGGTGTGCCGAAGCTGATGAGAAGCAGGTGTGGGTAATCGAGAGATCACCCGCCTAGCAACGTCGCCCGGCAACCGGACAGGGTGCGTTCAGGAACCTTCAGGAAACAGGAGATTCAGAGCAGAAAAACGGTTACACAGGCAGGAACAGACTCAGGACGCAGGGTTCATGACAAATGTGCAGACGGACCCAATTTAGATTGATTGCTTCAGATTTGTGATACTATTTATACTTTTTGAACTATAACCATTTAAAATTTGCACAAATTAACATGGGTTTGAATGCGAACCATAGGAATACAGGGGTAGCTGTTCAAAATGGTCCTGCTCCTCGGCCAAGACCAACTTTAAAACGTTCAGGCTATCCTAACTTAAAATTCTCTAAGACCTTTATAAACTATAAATAATGTTATAGATTAGAATAAAACCATTTTAACACCAACCATAAGAACACAATTGTAAACATTTTAAATGCAACTGCTCTTGAACCATTACAGCTACAAACATTAAAACAACTAACATTTCCAAAACTTTAAATTAGAACTACAGTATCTACTAACAAATATTTAAAATGGGAAACGATTGGAATTACATAAGTAGAGATGGAGTCCTCCATCGGGGTCTTGAGAGGCAGTAGGGCTGATTTGGTTAGATTCATTTTATAACTTGAGATTAAGCTGAATTTATCTATGATGTTCAGTGCGTTTGGGAGCGATTGAGATACATTGTCCAGATATATTAAAATATTGTCTGCATATAATGAGATGAAGTGATCAGTAAAATTTAGGAAATCTGTGTTATTTCCTTTGATTGACGAATTGCCTGGGTAAGGGGTTCCATGGATAATAAAAATAACAAAGGAGAAATTGAATCGCCTTGTCTGCTGCTTCTAGTGATTCTGAATGGAGCGGAGCAGATATTGCCTGTTATAACTATGGCTGAGGGATTGGCATATAGCATTTCAATCATATTAATGAAATTGGAGCCAATTCCCATATGTTCCAAGACAGACCAGAGATATGACCATTCTAGTCTATCAAAAGCTTTTTCTGCATCGAGAGAAAATAGCCCAAGGAGCTGTTGTTTCTGATGAAGCATTTAAGATTTTTATGAAATCAACAGAGGTTATCCGAGGATAAAACATTTTTTAACAAACCCGCTTTGGTCAAGTAAGTCTCGAGATGGGACGACAACATTTTGGAAAACAGTTTAATATCTGTGTTTATCAAAGATAGTGAAAACACTAGTTGGCATCCTTATCTTTTTTTTATAAAAGGGAAATTAGTGCTCTCCCAAATTAAACTTTGTGAAAGGCTGTGTTAATCATTTCGAGCAATAGTGGACCTATTACAATAATTACAACATTTACCTGGACCTAACTCTGCAAATAGCACTGCTGGGTGATTTGAAAAGTCATAGTCAATCAATCAATAATATAATAATACTCTTAGAAAAACATTTTATATTTTATATATTTTTCTTTATTTCACCTTTATTTGACCAGGTAGGCCAGTTGAGAACAAGTTCTCATTTACAACTGCGACCTGGCCAAGATAAAGAAAAGCAGTGCGATAAAAACAATAACAACACAGAGTTACACATGGGATAAACAAAACATACAGTCAATAACACAATAGTAAGTTATGTGCAAATGTAGTAAGTTACAGTGAGGGAAAAAAGTATTTGATCCCCTGCTGATTTTGTATGTTTGCCCACTGACAAAGAAATTATCAGTCTATATTTTTAATGGTAGGTTTATTTGAACAGTGAGAGACAGAATAACAACAAAAAAATCCAGAAAAACGCATGTCAAAAATGTAAAATAATTGATTTGCATTTTAATGAGGGAAATAAGTATTTGACCCCCTCTCAATCAGAAAGATTTCTGGCTCCCAGGTGTCTTTTATACAGGTAACGAGCTGAGATTAGGAGCACACTCTTAAAGGGAGTGCTCCTAATCTCAGTTTGTTACCTGTATAAAAGACACCTGTCCACAGAAGCAATCAATCAATCAGATTCCAAACTCTCCACCATGGCTAAGACCACGGGAGGATCTTGTCAATGATCTCAAGGCAGCTGGGACCATAGTCACCAAGAAAACAATTGGTAACACACTACACCGTGAAGGACTGAAATCCTGCAGCGCCCGCAAGGTCCCCCTGCTCAAGAAAGCACATATACAGGCCCGTCTGAAGTTTGCCAATGAACATCTGAATGATTCAGAGGAGAACTGGGTGAAAGTGTTGTGGTCAGATGAGACCAAAATCAAGGTCTTTGGCATCAACTCAACTCGCCGTGTTTGGAGGAGGAGGAATGCTGCCTATGACCCCAAGAACACCATCCCCACCGTCAAACATGGAGGTGGAAACATTATGCTTTGGGGGTGTTTTTCTGCTAAGGGGACAGGACAACTTCACCGCATCAAAGGGACGATGGATGGGGCCATCTACCATCAAATCTTGGGTGAGAACCTCCTTCCCTCAGCCAGGGCTTTGAAAATGGGTCGTGTATGGGTATTCCAGCATGATAATGACCCAAAACACACGGCCAAGGCAACAAAGGAGTGGCTCAAGAAGAAGCACATTAAGTTCCTGGAGTGGCCTAGCCAGTCTCCAGACCTTAATCCCATAGAAAATCTGTGGAGGGAGCTGAAGGTTCGAGTTGCCAAACGTCAGCCTCGAAACCTTAATGACATGGAGAAGATCTGCAAAGAGGAGTGGGACAAAATCCCTCCTGAGATGTGTTCAAACCTGGTGGCCAACTACAAGAAACATCTGACCTCTGTGATTGCCAACAAGGGTTTTGCCACCAAGTACTAAGTCATGTTTTGCAGAGGGGTCAAATACTTATTTCCCTCATTAAAATGCAAATCAATTTATAACATTTTTGACAAGCGTTTTTCTGGATTTTCTTGTTGTTATTCTGTCTCTCACTGTTCAAATAAACCTACCATTAAAATTATAGACTGATCATGTCTTTGTCAGTGGGCAAACGTACAAAATCAGCAGGGGATCAAATACTTTTTTCCCTCACTGTATGGAGTTAAGGCAATAAATAGGCCATAGTGCAAAATAATTACAATTTAGTATTAACACTGGCGTGATAGATGTGCAGAAGATGATGTGCAAATAGAGATACTGGGGTGCAAATGAGCAAAATAAATAACAATATGGGGATGAGGTAGTTGGGTGGGCTAATTACAGATGGGCTGTGTACAGGTGCAGTGATATGTAAGCTGTTCTGACAACTGATGCTTAAAGTTAGTGAGGGAGATAAGAGTCTCCAGCTTCAGAGATTTTTGCAGTTCATTCCAGTCAGCAGCAGAGAACTGGAAGGAATGGCGGCCAAAGGAGGTGTTGGCTTTGGGGATGACCAGTGAGATATACCTGCTGGAGCGCATACTACGGGTGGGTTTTGCTATGGTGACCAATGAGCTAAGATAAGGCGGGGATTTGCCTAGCAGAGATTTATAGATGACCTGGAGCCAGTGGGATTGGCGATGAATATGTAGTGAGGGCCAGCCAACGAGAGCGTACAGGACACAATGGTGGGTAGTATATGGGGCTTTGGTGAAAAAACGGATGGCACTGTGATAGACTACATCCAATTTGCTGAGTGTTGAAGGCTATTTTGTAAATGACATCGCTGAAGTCAAGGATCGGTAGGATAGTCAGTTTTACGAGGGCATGTTTGGCAGCATGAGTGAAGGAGGCTTTGTTGCGAAATAGGAAGCCGATTCTAGATTTAACTTTGGATTGGAGATGCTTAATGTGAGTCTGGAAGGAGAGTTTACGGTCTAACCAGACACCTAGGTATTTGTAGTTGTCCACATATTCTAAGTCAGACCCGCCGAGGGTAGTGATTCTAGTCTGGCGGGCGGGTGCAAGCAGCGTTCGATTGAAGAGCATGCATTTAGTTTTACTAGCTTTTAAGAGCAGTTGGAGGCTACGTAAGGAGTGTTGTATGGCATTGAAGCTCGTTTGGAGGTTTGTTAACACGGTGTCTAATCTTTAATTTACAATCTGTAGAAACTATGAGAACAGAAAGGTTCAGGACTTTTCAGGACTTTTGTGAAACATTACAGCAATAGAAATCAAAACTGGATGGTGTTCAGAGATAGATGGAAGGGGTTGACGGGAGCTGAAGGGTGGGACTACAAATAACAAATATAGCAACAAAAAAACTAGATAACTAATGTAAAATATACTGTGTCTGTAAAATGTATATGGTACAGTGCATTGAGAAAGTATTCAGACCCCTTGACATTTTGTTACGTTACAGCCTTATTCTAAAATGGATTAAATAAATACAAAATCCTCATCAATCTGCACACAATATCCCATAATGACAAAGCGAAAATAGGTTTTTAGAAATTTTCGCAAATTTATTTAAAATAAAAAACAGAAATGCCTTATTTAAATAAGTATTCAGACCCTTTGATATGAGACTCGAAATTGAGCTTGGGTGCATCCTGTTTCCATTGATCATCCTTGAGCTGTTTCTACAACTTGATTGGAGTCCACCTGTGGTAAATTCAATTGATTGGACATGATTTGGAAAGGCACACACCTGTCTATATAAGGCCCCACAGTTGACAATAAATGTCAGAGCAAAAACCAAGCCATGAGGTCGATGGAATTGTTCGTAGAGCTCCGAGACAGGATTGTGTCGAGGCACAGATCTGGGGAAGGGTACCAAAAAAATGTCTACAGCATTGAAGGTCCCCAAGAACACAGTGGCCTCCATCATTCTTAAATGGAAGAAGTTTGGTCGGACCATCATATAATTGGCATATACATTACTCTTACTGAATTTCCACGTGGGCGAGGATATTGGAAATTTAATCAAAGCCTATTGGATGATAACTTGTTTTTAACTAGGACAGAGGAATTTATAACTGATTTTGTACGACATAACATAGGTACAGCAAATCCCCTTATTGTATGGGACACCTTTAAATGTGCCTTTAGAGGCCATGCAATTCAGTACTCATCTCAAAAACAAAAGCAATTTAGGTCAAAAGAGTCCACACTAACAAAGGAAATAGAAGGTCTAACAGAACAGATAGATAGCAATAAAAACTGTAACAATAAATTAGAGGAAAAACAAAAAGAAATGGAGAAACTTATTCAAGAAAGATCAAGTGTAATATATTATAATAATAAAGCAAACTGTATGGAATATGGGGAAAAATGCACCAAATTCTTTTTTAATCTTCAACATAGGAATGCTACCAAAAATAATTTATTGAAACTGGTTACAAATGACGGAGTCAGCCATGATTCACCAAATTATATTTTGAAGGAGGAAACAAAGTACTTTAAGCATATGTTTTCATTTCAGTCGCCTCCATCTACTCTAACTGAAGCAAATTGTAGAGATTTTTTTTCTATTGATAATGTAAAATTAACAGCCATACAGAAAGACTCATATGAAGGTGAAATTACAGAGGAGGAACTTCTGGATGCAATTTAAGACTTTAAGTCCGGGAAAACTCCAGGGTTGGATGGCATACCAGTCGAGGTATACCAAACCTTTTTTGATATACTCAGAGGACCGTTATTAGCATGTTTTAACCACTCCTATGTAAATGGTAGGTTATCAGACACTCACAAAAAAGGTCTGATTTCATTATTACTGAAACAGGATAGAAGTGGAAAATATAAAGATACAGTCCATTTAAAAAATTGGCGGCCCCTTACACTTCAGTGTTGTGATGCAAAAAATTCTAGCAAAATGTACAGCGCATAGAATTAAAAAGGTATTGTCGGACATTATTCATTCTAATCAGACAGGTTTTTTTACATGGGCGAAACATTGAAGATAATATAAGGCAAGTACTGGAAACAATAGAACACTATGACAAATCTGGGAAGCCAGGCCTACTATTCATAGCAGACTTCGAAAAGGCATTTGATAAAGTACGACTGGGGTTTATATATAAATGACTGGAGCATTTCAATTTTGGACAATCTCTTATAAATTGGGTTAAAATCATGTATAGTAACCCTAGGTGTAAAATAGTAAATAATGGCTATTTCTCTGAAAGTTTTAAACTGTCAAGAGTAGTGAAACAAAGTTGTCCACTATCAGCATATCTATTTATTATGGCCATCGAGATGTTAGCTATTAAAATCAGATCCAACAATAATATCAAGGGATTAGAAATCCAGGGCTTAAAAACAAAGGTGTCATTGTACGCTGATGATTCATGTTTTCTTTTAAATCCACAACTTGAATCCCTCCACAGCCTCATAGAGGATCTAGATACATTTTCTAACCTCTCTGGATTACAACCAAATTATGATAAATGTACTATATTACGTATTGGATCACTAAAAAATAAAAAAATAAAATGTCCATGTAGTTTACCAATAAAATGGTCTGATGGTGATGTGGATATACTCGGAATACATATCCCAAATGAAATAAATGATCTCACTCCAAAACATTTTAATAGAAAGTTAGCTAAAATAGATAAGATCTTGCTACCATGGAAAGGTAAATACCTGTCAATTTGTGGAAAAATCACCCTGATTAACTCTATAGTATTATCCCAGTTTACCTATTTGCTTATGGTCTTGCCTACGCCTAGCGAACAGTTTTTTTAATCATATGAGAAAAAAATATTCAATTTTATTTGGAACGGCAAGCCAGACAAAATTAAACGGGCCTATTTATATAATGAATATGAATTAGTAGGACAGAAATTATTAAATATTAAAGCATTAGGCCTATCACTAAAAGCTTCACTCATACAAAAATTATACTTAAATCCGAACTGGTTCTCTAGCAAACTAGTAAGATTGTCTCACCCAATGTTCAAGAAGGGACTTTTTCCCTTTATTCAGATTACAACCCCTCACTTTCAGGTATTTGAAAAGGAAATCATCTCCCAAATATCACTATTTCTAAAACAAGCCATAGAAGGTTGGTTGCAATTTCAATTTAATCCTCCAAAAATGACAGAACAAATATTGCAACAAATATTGTGGTTAAACTCAAAACAATAAAAAAAAATAAAACGTTATTTTTTGAGAAAAAAAAAAAAAAAGGTATAATCTTCGTAAATGATGGTGGAGTTATGTCGCACATGCAGCTAACAAAAACATATGGAAATGTCTGCTCTACCCAAAATTACAACCAAATAATTGCAGCATTACCGCAAAAATGGAAGAGGAAAGTGGAAGGAGGAAAAAGTAAGGAACTTGTCTGTCGGCCTTGCATTAAAGAACATAATTGGTTTAAGAAAATTGTGATAAATAAAAAAGTTTACCAGTTTCATTTAAGGACCAAAAGATTGACAGCCGTCCCATATAGATTGCAAAATAGTTGGGAAGAGATTTTTGACGTACCGATTCCATGGCATAGTGTTTATGAACTGATACGCAAAACGACGCCGGATTCCAAACCTAGAATTTTTCAATTTAAATTATTATATAAAATTCTTGCTACCAATAGAATGTTATTTGTATGGGGGATACAATCTTCCCAGCTCTGCAGATTTGGCTGTGAAGGGACAGAATTTAGATCATTTGTTTTGGTACTGTCCATTTGTAGCTTGTTTCTGGACACAGGAGCTGACCCTGCAGATAGCACTACTGGGTGATCTGAAAAGTCATAGTCAATCGATCAATAATATAATAATACTTTTAGCAAAGATGTTTATTTTCAATTCACAAACTGTAGAAACAATGAGAATAGAAAGGTTCAGAACTTTTGTAAAACATCACAGTACAGTTGAAAAATATATGGCAAATAGAAATCCAATATGGATGGTGTTAAGAGATAGATGGGAGGTGTTGAATGGAGCTGAAGGATTGGACTAATAACAACAACTAATAACAACAACATAACTAGTGTAAGACATGCTGTGTCCATAATAAGTATATAGGTTATATATTGTGAGCTTTTGTGAAAGAACACAGTTAGAAAGATATGGCATATAGAAGCATACCAGATGGACATCATGAAAATGATCGGAGGAAGTTCAGGAGTAAAAACAAAATATAATTATTGACCATGTCCCTAAAATTTATATAGTATGTATAAGCATGAAGTAGAGGCCTAAGCATTGTTGTTCACTAGTTTACTCCAATTAGGGAGGGGATGGTGGGGTTGGAAAGTAATAAAGGGAAATATATATATTTCTAAAGGATATGTATGTATATATATATATATATATATCTACAGTGAGGGAAACAAGTATTTGATCCCCTGCTGATTTTGTACGTTTGCCCACTGACAAAGACATGATCAGTCTATCATTTTAATGTTAGGTTTATTTGAACAGTGAGAGACAGAATAACAACAAAAAAATCCAGAAAAACGCATGTAAAAAATGTTATAAATTGATTTGCATTTTAATGAGGGAAATAAGTATTTGACCCCTCTGCAAAACATGACTCAGTACTTGGTGGCAAAACCCTTGTTGGCAATCACAGAGGTCAGACGTTTCTTGTAGTTGGCCACCAGGTTTGCACACATCTCAGGAGGGATTTTGTCCCACTCCTCTTTGCAGATCTTCTCCAAGTCATTAAGGTTTCGAGGCTGACGTTTGGCCACTCGAACCTTCAGCTCCCTCCACAGATTTTCTATGGGATTAAGGTCTGGAGACTGGCTAGGCCACTCCAGGACCTTAATGTGCTTCTTTTTGAGCCACTCCTTTGTTGCCTTGGCCGTGTGTTTTGGGTCATTGTCATGCTGGAATACCCATCCACAACCCATTTTCAATGCCCTGGCTGAGGGAAGGAGGTTCTCACCCAAGATTTGACGGTACATGGCCCTGTCCATCGTCCCTTTGATGCGGTGAAGTTGTCCTGTCCCCTTAGCAGAAAAACACCCCCAAAGCATAATGTTTCCACCTCCATGTATGGTGGGGATGGTGTTCTTGGGGTCATAGGCAGCATTCCTCCTCCTCCAAACACGGCAAGTTGAGTTAATGCCAAAGAGTTCAATTTTGGTCTCATCCGACCACAACACTTTCACCCAGTTCTCCTCTGAATCATTCAGATGTTCATTGGCAAACTTCAGACGGGCATGTATATGTGCTTTCTTGAGCAGGGGGACCTTGCGGGCGCTGCAGGATTTCAGTCCTTCACGGCGTAGTGTGTTACCAATTGTTTTCTTGGTGACTATGGTCCCAGCTGCCTTGAGATCATTGACAAGATCCTCCCATGTAGTTCTGGGCTGATTCCTCACCGTTCTCATGATCATTGCAACTCCACGAGGTGAGATCTTGCATGGAGCCCCAGGCCGAGGGAGATTGACAGTTCTTTTGTGTTTCTTCCATTTGCGAATAATCGCACCAACTGTTGTCACCTTCTCACCAAGCTGCTTGGCGATGGTCTTGTAGCCCATTTCAGCCTTGTGTAGGTCTACAATCTTGTCCCTGACATCCTTGGAGAGCTCTTTGGTCTTGGCTATGGTGGAGAGTTTGGAATCTGGTTGATTGATTGCTTCTGTGGACAGGTGTCTTTTATACAGGTAACAAACTGAGATTAGGAGCACTCCCTTTAAGAGTGTGCTCCTAATCTCAGCTCGTTACCTGTATAAAAGACACCTGGGAGCCAGAAATCTTTCTGATTGAGAGGGGGTCAAATACTTATTTCCCTCATTAAAATGCAAATCAATTTATAACATTTTTGACATGCGTTTTTCTGGATTTTTTTGTTGTTATTCTGTCTCACACTGTTCAAATAAACCTACCATTAAAATTATAGACTGATCATTTCTTTGTCAGTGGGCAAACGTACAAAATCAGCAGGGGATCAAATACTTTTTTCCCTCACTGTATTATAGTTGTGGTATTCAATTTTGGCCTTCTTTCCAAAATCAAGTTTTGACTCCATGATATAATTGTCAGAATGATTGCTTGCATAGGCCAGCACTTGAGGGCCCGCTTCAAATACAATTGCAATTCAGACAGAATATATGCAATAAACATTCACACCCCTTGATTTTTCCAAATGTTGTTTTTACAGCCTGAATTTAAAATATATTAAATTGGGATTTTTTTGTCACTGGCCTACACACAATACCCCATCATTTCAAAGTGGAATTATGTTTTTAGAAATGTTTACAAATTAATTAAAAAAAAGAAAAGCTGAAATGTCTTGAGTCAAAAAGTATTCAACCCCTTTGTTATGGCAAGCCTAAACAAGTTCAGGAGTAAAACTGTGCTTAACAAGTCACATAATAAATTCCATGGACTCACTCTGTGTGCAATAATAGTGTTTACCATGATTTTTTAATGACAACCTCACCTCATTGATGCTTGGCAAGCATATAATCCTAAAGCAAAAGAGTACACTTTCTACTTAAACAGGCATAAATCATTCTCACAAATTGATTTAATACTATTATCTACACCTCTATTTTCTTTAATCAATATATATATATTTTTTTACATATGAGCTTGTCTGACCACCACACCTACTACTGTCAACTTCAAATTTCAGAATCACAAGAGGGTGTTTCAACATTTCATTACTACAAAATCCTACATTCTGTGATCACTTTGAAATTCAACTAAATTAATTAATAATGATCCAAAAAAATTATGTTGATGACCCCCGAATTCTATGGGATGACACCAAAGGTTTTATAAAAAATAATGCAACTGCATTTGCATCTGGGTTGAATAAATCACAATTAAAGAAGATATCAGAATTGGAAATGTTGTTAACTGCATAAGAGCGTTCTCAACAAACACTCTTTTCAGACCAGGTAGCTACTACTCTTTCAAAAGTCAAGACAGAAAATAATTGATTGATAAGACAGAGAGCAGAATTTGCCATCCATCGAGTTCGACTCAACCATTACTTCCATGGTAATCGTCCCAGTCGTTTACTGGCCAACAAGCTACGCAGTAAGGATCAATTAGCTGATATCGCAACTATTGAATCTGAAACCGGGGAATTACTATCAGAACCCAAATTAATCAAAGATTTTCCCGCTTCTATAAAGAACTCGACACCTCTGATTGTAAATCCACACCAAGCCAGACTATTGTCAAAGATTCTGCTGCCATGGGTGGATCCTGGCCATCTAGCTACGATGTTAGTGAGTTGACCTTTGTCATCACAGACAGCCTGCACGTTGATGGAGCAGTAACCTTTCTGATTACGGAATAGTTCTCCATTCTCGCCACCAGGATTAGGAATAGGAATGTGTGTACAGTCTATTGCCCCTAGTACACCTGGGAATCTAGCTCTCCTGTAAAATCCAGCTGCTGTTTCCTCTGTAGGGCTGAACCTTATATACTGATTCTTCAGACTGGCAATAGCACTGGACACTGACTACAATCCTGCAGACGGTTGACTTGTGGAGTCCAAAAAGGCCCCCATCCACCATCTGGAAACATCCAGTTGCGTAGAACCGTAGGGCCACCAGGAGCTGAAGTAGTGGGGGTACAGCCGCGTTCCTATCACTCCCGTGCTTAATGGTTGGTCCAACCTTTCTTTCCAATTGCATTACAGAGTCCTTGGAGAAGCGGCATCGCCTTGAAAACTCATCATTATCATAAAATTCAACAGGATTTAACCTGTCTCTAATTATTCACTGAGGAACTCTGTCGTTTTGGTCTCTCCACAGTATATATACTGCCATTTTATCAGTTAAACCACCTCAAGTGGCAGTTTAGAATTAATCTCCAATCTAAATGTATATTCATTTTTTTTTATTGAGCAACAGGCTTAAATGTATCTAGGTTTAAAGTGAAAACTAAACTTAGATTAGAGGAAGGATTTAATTTAACTAGGATTAATCTAAAACCTAGGTTTAAAATTTTGTGCAACAAGATTAATAGATAAACCTTTAAGAGTTAATCCATGTTGGTGCAACCCACCTTAAGTCCTTCTAAAATAATTACCAACTCTTCTCTCAACAGAGGAAGCCACATCACTGGGAGCCCAGATCGCTATCAATGAACTCAAAAGGGCATTGGATAGCATGAATAAAGGCAAATCACCTGGATGAGATGATATTCCTTCTGAGATCAGCTTTAATATTGCTGATACTGTAGATTGTGTAAGTATCTGCATCATTTCCAATCCCATATATATTTTTTGGTAAATATTTATTTGTAATATATCTACCTTCTTTATTACAATATTTTCCCCTAACCCTATCATCCTTTGCCTAATTGGAGTAAACTAATGAACAACAATTATTGGGCTGCTACTTCCAGCTTATACATCCAGTGCATTCGGAAAATGGTGCCAGGTTTCCTCCAGACGTAACGTTTGGCATTCAGGCCAAAGAGTTCAATCTTGGTTTCATCAGACCAGAGAATCTTGTTTCTCATGGTCTGAGAGTCGTTTAGGTGTCTTTTGCCAAACTCAAAGCGGGCTGTCATGTGCCTTTTACTGAGGAGTGGCTTCCGTCTGGCCACTCTACCAAAAGGCCTGATTGGTGGAGTGCTGCAGAGATGGTTGTCCTTCTGGAAGGTTCTCCCATCTCCACAGAGTGACCATCAGGTTCTTGGTCACCTCCCTTACCAAGGCCCTTCTCCCACGATTGCTCAGTTTGGCCGAGCGGCCAGCTCTAGGAAGAGTCTTGGTGGTTCCAAACTTCTTCCATTTAAGAATGATGGAGGCCACTGTGTTCTTGGGGACCTTCAATGCTGTAGACATTTTTTGGAACTCTTCCCCAGATCTGTGCCTCGACACAATCCTGTCTCGGAGCTCTACGAACAATTCCATCGACCTCATGGCTTGTTTTTTTTGTGGTTTTTTTTATGGTATCGATTCATCCCCTCAGGAAGTCTCCACTCTTCCTCATCCCCCTCTTCCTACGCCTCCTCCCTCCCACCAAGTTAAAAGATATATGTCTGTGACAGAATGTCCTCTGGTCCCTGTCATCCAGCTAGAGCTGCTGACTGGGCTGACCGAGGCTGACCTGTCCCACACTGCCTTGCTGCTTTGTTTGGGTTTGAAACTCAGGGCAGAGTATCAGTTGTCCAGCGGCCTGGCAGGGGTTCAGAGGAACAAATGAAGAAAACACGTTCCTGGTTAGATTTGACACAGGTGTACAAGCATTGGTCTTGTACTATTATATTCCTAAGAAAAGCAGAAGCCTTTCTACCCCCATAACATGAACAGTCTGTCATATATATATAACATATTTTTTAATTTTTTTGAGGAGGTACATCAGCTTTAATATTGCAGATAGATTGTAACTTCCATCAATGTAATTGTCTGCATCACTTCCAATCCCCCATATGTTTTTTTTATCTCGCATATATATATATATATATATATATATATATATATATATATATATATATATATATATATATATATATATATATATACACATACATACACATATACAGTGGGGAGAACAAGTATTTGATACACTGCCGATTTTGGAGGTTTTCCTACTTACAAAGCATGTAGAGGTCTGTAATTTTTATCATAGGTACACTTCAACTGTCAGAGACGGAATCTACAACAAAAATCCAGAAAATCACATTGTATGATTTTTAAGTAATTAATTTGCATTTTATTGCATGACATAAGTATTTGATACATCAGAAAAGCAGAACTTAATATTTGGTACAGAAACCTTTGTTTGCAATTACAGAGATCATACCTTTCCTGTAGGTCTTGACCAGGTTTGCACACACTGCAGCAGGGATTTTGGCCCACTCCTCCATACAGACCTTCAACAGATCCTTCAGGTCTGGAGACTGGCTAGGCTACTCCAGGACCTTGAGATGCTTCTTACGGAGCCACTCCTTAGTTGCCCTGGCTGTGTGTTTCGGGTCGTTGTCATGCTGGAAGACCCAGCCACGACCCATCTTCAATGCTCTTACTGAGGGAAGGAGGTTGTTGGCCAAGATCTCGCGATACATGGCCCCATCCATCCTCCCCTCAATACGGTGCAGTCGTCCTGTCCCCTTTGCAGAAAAGCATCCCCAAAGAATGATGTTTCCACATCCATGCTTCACGGTTGGTATGGTGTTCTTGGGGTTGTACTCATCCTTCTTCTTCCTCCAAACACGGCGAGTGGAGTTTAGACCAAAAAGCTCTATTTTTGTCTCATCAGACCACATGACCTTCTCCCATTCCTCCTCTGGATCATCCAGATGGTCATTGGCAAACTTCAGACGGGCCTGGACATGCGCTGGCTTGAGCAGGGGGACCTTGCGTGCGCTGCAGGATTTTAAACCATGGCGGCGTAGTGTGTTACTAATGGTTTTCTTTGAGACTGTGGTCCCAGCACTCTTCAGGTCATTGACCAGGTCCTGCTGTGTAGTTCTGGGCTGATCCCTCACCTTCCTCATGATCATTGATGCCCCACGAGGTGAGATCTTGCATGGAGCCCCAGACCGAGGGTGATTGACCGTCATCTTGAACTTCTTCCATTTTCTAATAATCGCGCCAACAGTTATTGCCTTCTCACCAAGCTGCTTGCCTATTGTCCTGTAGCCCATCCCATCCTTGTGCAGGTCTACAATTTTATCCCTAATGTCCTTACACAGCTCTCTGGTCTTGGCCATTGTGGAGAGGTTGGAGTCTGTTTGATTGAGTGTGTGGACAGGTGTCTTTTATACAGGTAACGAGTTCAAACAGGTGCAGTTAATACAGGTAATGAGTGGAGAACAGGAGGGCTTCTTAAAGAAAAACTAACAGGTCTGTGAGAGCCGGAATTCTTACTGGTTGGTAGGTGATCAAATACTTATGTCATGCAATAAAATGCAAATGAATTACTTAAAAATCATACAATGTGATTTTCTGGATTTTTGTTTTAGATTCCGTCTCTCACAGTTGAAGTGTACCTATGATAAAAATTACAGACCTCTACATGCTTTGTAAGTAGGAAAACCTGCAAAATCGGCAGTGTATCAAATACTTGTTCTCCCCACTGTATATATACACATACATACAGTGAGGTCAGACAAGCTCATATGTAAAAAAATATATATATATTGATTAAAGAAAATAGAGGTGTAGATAATAGTATTAAATCAATTTGTGAGAATGATTTATGCCTGTTTGAGTAGAAAGTGTACTCTTTTGCTTTAGGATTATATGCTTGCCAAGCATCAATGAGGTGAGGTTGTCATTAAAAAATCATGGTAAACACTATTATTGCACACAGAGTGAGTCCATGGAATGTATTATGTGACTTGTTAAGCACAGTTTTACTCCTGAACTTGTTTAGGCTTGCCATAACAAAGGGGTTGAATACTTTTTGACTCAAGACATTTCAGCTTTTCTTTTTTTTAATTAATTTGTAAACATTTCTAAAAACATAATTCCACTTTGAAATGATGGGGTATTGTGTGTAGGCCAGTGACAAAAAAATCCCAATTTAATATATTTTAAATTCAGGCTGTAAAAACAACATTTGGAAAAATCAAGGGGTGTGAATGTTTATTGCATATATTCTGTCTGAATTGCAATTGTATTTGAAGCGGGCCCTCAAGTGCTGGCCTATGCAAGCAATCATTCTGACAATTATATCATGGAGTCAAAACTTGATTTTGGAAAGAAGGCCAAAATTGAATACCACAACTATAATACAGTGAGGGAAAAAAGTATTTGATCCCCTGCTGATTTTGTACGTTTGCCCACTGACAAAGAAATGATCAGTCTATAATTTTAATGGTAGGTTTATTTGAACAGTGTGAGACAGAATAACAACAAAAAAATCCAGAAAAACGCATGTCAAAAATGTTATAAATTGATTTGCATTTTAATGAGGGAAATAAGTATTTGACCCCCTCTCAATCAGAAAGATTTCTGGCTCCCAGGTGTCTTTATACAGGTAACGAGCTGAGATTAGGAGCACACTCTTAAAGGGAGTGCTCCTAATCTCAGTTTGTTACCTGTATAAAAGACACCTGTCCACAGAAGCAATCAATCAACCAGATTCCAAACTCTCCACCATAGCCAAGACCAAAGAGCTCTCCAAGGATGTCAGGGACAAGATTGTAGACCTACACAAGGCTGGAATGGGCTACAAGACCATCGCCAAGCAGCTTGGTGAGAAGGTGACAACAGTTGGTGCGATTATTCGCAAATGGAAGAA
Organism: Coregonus lavaretus; assembly: GCF_964263955.1. NCBI lineage: Eukaryota > Metazoa > Chordata > Actinopteri > Salmoniformes > Salmonidae > Coregonus > Coregonus lavaretus. Next base: position 35,550,792 of record NC_139995.1, read on the forward strand.
ACACAAAAGAACTGTCAATCTCCCTCGGCCTGGGGCTCCATGCAAGATCTCACCTCGTGGAGTTGCAATGATCATGAGAACGGTGAGGAATCAGCCCAGAACTACATGGGAGAATCTTGTCAATGATCTCAAGGCAGCTGGGACCATAGTCACCAAGAAAACAATTGGTAACACACTATGCCGTGAAGGACTGAAATCCTGCAGCGCCCGCAAGGTCCCCCTGCTCAAGAAAGCACATATACATGCCCGTCTGAAGTTTGCCAATGAACATCTGAATGATTCAGAGGAGAACTGGGTGAAAGTGTTGTGGTCAGATGAGACCAAAATTGAACTCTTTGGCATCAACTCAACTTGCCGTGTTTGGAGGAGGAGGAATGCTGCCTATGACCCCAAGAACACCATCCCCACCAAACATGGAGGTGGAAACATTATGCTTTGGGGGTGTTTTTCTGCTAAGGGGACAGGACAACTTCACCGCATCAAAGGGACGATGGACAGGGCCATGTACCGTCAAGTCTTGGGTGAGAACCTCCTTCCCTCAGCCAGGGCATTGAAAATGGGTTGTGGATGGGTATTCCAGCATGACAATGACCGATAACACACGGCCAAGGCAACAAAGGAGTGGCTCAAGAAGAAGCACATTAAGGTCCTGGAGTGGCCTAGCCAGTCTCCAGACCTTAATCCCATAGAAAATCTGTGGAGGGAGCTGAAGGTTCGAGTGGCCAAACGTCAGCCTCAAAACCTTAATGACTTGGAGAAGATCTGCAAAGAGGAGTGGGACAAAATCCCTCCTGAGATGTGTGCAAACCTGGTGGCCAACTACAAGAAACGTCTGACCTCTGTGATTGCCAACAAGGGTTTTGCCACCAAGTACAAAGTCATGTTTTGCAGAGGGGTCAAATACTTATTTCCCTCATTAAAATGCAAATCAATTTATAACATTTTTGACATGCGTTCTTCTGGAATTTTTTGTTGTTATTCTGTCTCTCACTGTTCAAATAAACCTACCATTAAAATGATAGACTGATCATGTCTTTGTCAGTGGGCAAACGTACAAAATCAGCAGGGGATCAAATATTTTTTTCCCTCACTGTATATGCATTGATTAGGCCTATTATTGGTTTGAGTCATATTTGTGCAATTAGGCCAAATATACAGTAGGCTTAGGCTACAATCATGTATAATCATATAAACCATTAGGCCTATGTCAAGTTGTAGCCTGCTGGCGCGTTTTATGCCCAAAAGCAAAGCCTTGATAGTGAAAGTACATAAGATCCATAAGAACCTTCGATTCTCCCATTATCTATCTATCAACACACACAGGAGTGCTCTGACACATTGTTTCTAGAAGGTCAATTACCCTACTAGAATAATCCTTATTCCCAAGAAAATTATCATTTGATTACCCACGCGGACATCCATGGCGGATCCGCGTGTTATATCTGATAGGTCGTCTCTGAATATATTGATAATTCTGACCAAGACGCACACCAACAACATGACTCATCAATCTCACCAGAGAAAGCATCCGAGCTTGGCAAACAGCGCCCCTCTGTCTTAATTATTATATTATTAATATGTGTAGGCCATGAATCTGATCCTATCTGGCCAAAAAGAGTATGACATGTCATATTATTTTTGGCCAGACAGCATCAAATACATGGGCTACAGATACTAAGACAGAGGGGCGCTGTTTGCCTCGCTCGGATGCTTTCTCTGGTGAAATAGATACATCCTCTTACGAATTGAAGGAAAATTATGAAGCATGGATTGACACAAATGAGTAATCATTTTATAAGTTTGTTTCTTTTTTTATTGTAAAACTGTTGGGGGAAGCATGGCTTCCCTTGGCATCCATTAATACACGCCACTTTGTAGGCTGAATGTCATTACACTTATGGTGTTTGTAATAATGTCCTCTTCCATTCAAATGGTGTATGCACAGTGCACTGCTGGACTTATTTTGGAGTAGACGAAAGTGCGTAAGTAACCTACTTAACCTACTTTTTGAAAGGATTTGTTTGACAATCAGATGAAATCATGACTGGTTGTGTTCATAAAAAGGTAATACATTATTACAGTTATATTATGTCTTTACTATGAAGCCCATAAAGTTCCCATTTTGCCTTTAGTTCTACCTCTCGTAGTTGCACGTCTATGGGGTGTACTCTACCACCCGTAGGACCCATTTCATCAACCTCCCTCTCCTGAAGGATTTCCTCCTCCACCAAAGCAGTACCGATCAACTGACTATTGCTTTTGGATTGCCAGATGCCACTTTGATGTCATAATACTTTGCAATGACGAGCAGATTCGCCTTTCTACATTTATCTAGCAACTCCCATGTAGGGTTTTCCACAAATGCTTCCATCTTAAAGTCCATGGCTTTATTTTATTAGCCTGTGTGTTTATGCAACTTTCAAAATGATTCCACCAATTTTATAACCCCTCAAGGTGGAGGTCAGTAACAGATATTCTACCACAAAAGTGTATTTTGAACACTTAAATATCTGGGCACAGCAGAGCTTCAGAGTAGGTGACTAGAGCGACTACAATACTCAGGGGAAACTAAATCCTGGACGAGCTCCCATTTTGTTACGTTCCCCAGCAAGAAAACCAAAAATGCCGCTCAAACAGAAGAGGGAACTAACAAAGAGTTACTGACCAACAACCAAAACAAAACAGGTGGGGTTTTAGGAGTGGTTCTGAAAGACACTCATTGGGGTGTCCACTGAAAGTTGACTAGCAACAACAACTGGAACCTAAAAGACACCCACCATGAGTTACACACTAAATTTGCCAGAGAAGACGCAAACAAAAGAAAAACCCACACCAAACTTAAAGACAGGAACCAAACCAAAAAGGTAGAGCAAAACTAAATTAGGGAAAACAGATAAAGGATTGTTTTTCTAAAAATGTAAATAGGGAGAGCCAACTAAAGGTGTTAACCTTCCACATCTATCAAGACAACTGGAGCACTGGGCCAGCCACCAGTGTTGCCAACTCCTCAGTAAGGAAAGTAGGTATTGGCTGTCCTAAAAGTCGCTAAATGACGTCATCACCTAATTTGCATAATTGGCCATGTGCATGTAATTGTGATTGACGCTGTATGAGAGAGGAATAACGTCGTGGGAAAGACAAAAAGTGAGAAAAAACACCCTAAATATGTTTAAAACTACAAATGAACTTTCTTCTGTCGATTCTTGTTTTTTTTATGTCATATTCCAACCCGCCTCCTTTATCCGGGCTTGGGGCCGGCAAAAGAGACACTCTGGCGGAGGTACTTATTATTTTTCTTTTTTTTGGTTTGGTTTTTAACCTTATGGTCCACTTAGGAGCCTACAACAAGTCACAGTAAAACATGAACATTTTTAACCATAACATAAACAAATATATATCAAGACCCCCCCTCCACACACACACAGGCTGTGCTGGCTCACAGAAAGAGTGGGTCTTCGTCATTTTGGTCAAGGCTCTCAATGGCAGGTTCAGCAACTGAGGGAGCTGACTTAAATGAGTAAGCAGCTGATGTGCCAAAAAACTGCAAAACATTATCAGGCAGCTGGTGCTCATAGCAAGCCTCACCAGACAGCTTCAGTCCATATCGAATGTACAGGATGGAGTTAAGGGTCTGCAAGGACATCCGATTTCTACGTTTGCTTTTTACCACACTCATCTGGCTGAATACTCTCTCGACTTCAGCAATCGAGTGTGGCAAGGACAACACAGACACAGCAGCCATGGCAAGTTCTTGAAATGGGTTGATATCAGCTGCATCCCTGAACTTTCAAATCTCACTCCAGAAGCCCAGTGTGTTTTTTGTCTCATTCCATTTACTAAGATGGATGGCACGCCATTGCTGGACAATCTTGTCTCTCTCTGTAGGGGAGTAGCCAAGGAGCTTGGCTATTTTTTCTATTTCTCCAGGGCTCTTATTGTGCTTTAGAGTTTCCTCCACATTGAAAACTGACATGTACTGCAATGCTTCGATGTTGTCCGGCAGTCTCACCCTCAACTCATTAGTGAGGGAGATGGTGAAGGCTACACACCGCTTTCGGACATTGTTTTCATCCTCAGGCGCAAGGTGGAGCTCAGCTGCCTTTGACTCAAAAAGGTAACCAAGGTACGGTTTGGGACTGATGTTTCCATCTATTGGCCCTTTGAGTACATCACCCAGCACCCAGCACTGACTTCAAAAAAGTCAGATACAATATGTTTTGAGGATCACCGTACATGGAGTATAAAACCTCAGCCATGTAGCAGTGTTCACTGGACTTGGTGACTGCGTAATGCAGCCTAAGCTCCTCCCACTGGTCCAAAATGTGTGAAACCGCGGGTTCAATGGAGAGCCAATGTGTGGCACACACAGCGAATAAGAACCAGATCTTTGAGGCCATACTCCTCCTTCAGCACTTTATGGACCCCATTGTTAATCCCCGCCATAACAGAGGCATTGTCAGTCCCTATCCCCAGGAGTTTCTCTTTTTTAAGACAACACTTCTCGAGGAAAGCCACAACAGCACGTGCTATAGATTTGGCATCTCCTCCCTCCAACTCAACAAGCCCCAGAAATGTTGATACAATTGTCTGCTTGGTGTCACTAAAGTACCTTATCACAACCCCCAGGTACTTAGAAACACTTACATCCGTGGACTCATTGAGGAGGAGGCTGAAACGCTGGTCACCCACATCTGCGACCAACTTTTTCAGAAAGTATGGCGCTAGAACACCATTAATCATTTCTGTGCACTTTGTCCTGTGCATTTTGAAGTGGGTAGTAGCAGCAGTGGAGTCTGAGAATGCAGCTCTACATGCTTCTCCAATGTGATCACATGCCAGCATGGAACAGTGTTCAGCGATAGCTAATGCCATGGTGGCATCAGCCTTTTTTGCAGTTTTAACCATAAATGGCAGCTTGTTTTGGGTGGAACTGTTATAAGGCTTTGCCTTTTGAGTATGTTTTTGAGTTGTCATGTGTTTTTTTTACATCACTAAGTTTTGCGTAGAAATCAGCCTTACAATACAGGCAGTATGCCTGTGTATCATCTCCAATTTTGAAAGAGCTGCAAAATCTGGACCCCTACAAATCAGCTGGGCTAGACAATCTGGACCCTTTCTTTCTAAAACTAGCCGCCGAAATTGTCGCAACCCTCTGTTCAACCTCTCTTTCATAACGTCTGAGATCCCCAGAGATTGGAAAGCTGCCGCGGTCATCCCCCTCTTCAAAGGGGGTGACACTCTAGATCCAAACTGCTACAGACCTATATCCATCCTGCCCTGCCTTTCGAAAGTATTTGAAAGCCAAGTTAACAAACAGATCACCGACCATTTCGAATACCACCGTACCTTCTCCGCTATGCAACTGGTTTCCCGAGCTGGTCATGGGTGTACCTCAGCCACGCTCAAGGTCCTAAACGATATAATAACCGCGATCGATAAAAGACTGTACTGTGCAGCCGTCTTCATTGACCTGGCCAAGGCTTTTGACTCTGTGAATCACCGCATTCTTATTGGCAGACTAAATAGACTTGGTTTCTCAAATGACTGCCTCGCCTGGTTCACCAACTACTTCTCAGATAGAGTTCAATGTGTCAAATCGGAGGGCCTGTTGTCTGGACCTCTGGCAGTTTCTATGGGGGTGCCACAGGGTTCGATTCTCGGGCCGACTCTATTCTCTGTGTATATCAATGATGTCACTCTTGCTGCTGGTGACTCTCAGATCCACCTCTACGCAGATGACACCATTTTGTATACACCTGGCCCTTCATTGGACACTGTGTTAACAAACCTCAAAACGAGCTTCAATGCCATACAACACTCCTTCCATGGCCTCCAACTGCTCTTAAACGCTAGTAAAACTAAATGCATGCTCTTCAATCGAACGCTGGTTGCACCCGTCTGCCCGACTAGAATGACTACTCTCGGCGGATCTGACTTAGAATATGTGGACAACTACAAATACCTAGGTGTCTGGTTAGACCGTAAACTCTCCTCCAGACTCACATTAAGCATCTCCAATCCAAAGTTAAATCTAGAATCGGCTTCCTATTTCGCAACAAAGCCTCCTTCACTCATGCTGCCAAACATGCCCTCGTAAAACTGACTATCCTACCGATCCTTGACTTCGGCGATGTCATTTACAAAATAGCCTCCAACACTCTACTCAGCAAATTGGATGTAGTCTATCACAGTGCCATCCGTTTTGTCTCCAAAGCCCCATACGCTACCCACCACTGTGACCTGTACGCTCTTGTTGGCTGGTCCTCACTACATGTTCGTCGTCAAACCCACTGGCTCCAGGCCATCTATAAATCACTGCTAGGCAAATCCCCGCCTTATCTTAGCTCATTGGTCACCATAGCAGCACCCACCCGTAGTCTGCGCTCCAGCAGGTATATCTCACTGGTCATTCCCAAAGCCAACACCTCCTTTGGCCGCCATTCCTTCCAGTTCTCTGCTGCCAATGACTGGAACGAATTGCAAAAATCTCTGAAGCTGGAGACTCTTATCTCCCTCACTAACTTTAAGCATCAGTTGTCAGAGCACCTTACCGATCACTGCACCTGTACACAGCCCATCTGAAATGAGCCCACCCAACTACCTCATCCCTATATTGTTATTTATTTTGCTCTTTTGCACCCCAGTATGTCTATTTGCACATAATCTCTTGCACATCTAGCATTCCAGTGTTAATACTATTGTAATTATTTTGCACTATAGCCTATTTATTGCCTTACCTCCATAACTTGCTACATTTGCACACACTGTATATATATTTTCTGTTGTATTTTTGACTTTATGTTTTTTACCCCATATGTAACTCTGTGTTGTTTTTATCGCACTGCTTTGCTTTATCTTGGCCAGGTCGCAGTTGTAAATGAGAACTTGTTCTCAACTGGCTTACCTGGTTAAATAAAGGTGAAAAAAATAAAAATAAAAAAATAAACAGCTTCAACCAGCCTTTGAATTCAGGGTTTGATTCCCACTCCTTTCTGTATTTTTGAGTGTACAGTTTAGACATGATGAGCTAGCCAGCTAGATGTTTAACTTATGTCACAGAGAGGCACACACACAGTGGACGAGGTGAGTAAGTGACTGAGGCTGTGTGAGTCAAATGCAGTCATTTATTTTAGACAAAGAACAGTTTATATTTACATCCCACCCTGAATGTAAGCCAGGGCGGGATCAGCCAGCGGCGGCTTCCAGCATGCGCGATGCATTTGCAGTCTGGACGCGGAGGGGTGAACATCTCCTGCTCTGACTGCAGCTGGGAGGGACTGCTGCGCGAGGACTGGGCCGCCTGTGAGTGCTTTGGGACGGGAGTGGGGCCCGCGGCAGCACCCGTTGCTCGTTGAGGGTGGGGCCCACGGCAGCACCCGTGGCTCGTTGAGAAGAGCAAGAACGATAACACCAGAAAAAGTCTCTAGATTTGACGCTAGTCAAATTTTTGAAAATGTGTCGCTAGAGGGGTCTGAATACTCGCTAAATATAGCGACAAATTAGTTAAGTTGGCAACACTGCCAGCCACTCTTAAATAGCACCTGGGCCAGCACAGGTGAAACACCTTCCCACAAATGAGATAGCAACCAGCAGAGGTCTAACGAGGTGACACCAATTGGCACGCCCTACGTGCTAACGAGCTATATGTGCTAAAGTCCAACCTCAAAACAGGCACTTTCAAGTGAATTTACTGTTGTTTGCTAATACTCTTATATAGAATCCTGCCCTTAAATGCAAACAATGTAACAAGACTTTTGGAATTGATTATTATTTTTTTTGAACAGGGAAATGTACCAAACATTTAATGCGTTGAACCATCATAATTATATTGAAAAAATCCAACTTGCATCGATTAAGGTTCAAAATGTTATGGCCCCACAAAAATGGGTCTGTGCGCCACGTTGGCCACACACCCCTAGGGCGTCACTAGGGCGTCAGTTCCGTCTCATAATTCAAAGAAGCAGGGAGGAATGTCGAGAACGCGGAGGATAATGTTGTGCGCACGTGGAGAGAGTTGAGAGTTCAGATAAAAAAAATTTGAAGTCACAGCTCAGAGAAAATTTTTGCGTGCCCAGGAAGTGGAATTGAGAGCAAGAAATTACGTTTAGAGCACACATCTCCCTGCTCATGGTATACTTGCCTGCGCTCTGTCGAAATTCACCTGTGCTTGCGTGATATGATCTCTGTGCGCTCGCAAATCTACAATGACGTTACTCAAATATGATTGGCAGCCTTATTGACCAATCATAGCACTGCTTTTTGTTATAATGCCATTGATTGGCTAGCTAAATGGAAGACGGGACCCAGACAACATGATGTTTACATCCCCAGGTTGGTATTTAGCCAGCAGTGTTGCCAACTTAGCGACTTTGTCGTTATATTTAGCGAGTATTCAGACCCCTCTAGCAACACATTTTCAAAAAATCGACTCACTTACTCACCTCGTCCACTGTGTGTGTGCCTCTCTGTGATATAAGTTAAACATCTAGCTGGCTAGCTCATCATGTCTCAGTCTAAACTGTACACTCAAAAATACAGAAAGGAGTGGGAATCAAACCCTGAATTCAAAGGCTGGTTGAAGCCGTTTATTGGAAATGATACACAGGCATACTGCCTGTATTGTAAGGCTGATTTCTACGCCAAACTTAGTGATGTAAAGAAACACATGACAACTCAAAAACATACTCAAAAAGCAAAGCCTTATAACAGTTCCACCCAAAACAAGCTGCCATTTTTGGTTAAAACTGCAAAAAAGGCTGAGGCCACCATGGTATTAGCTATCGCTGAACACTGTTCCATGCTGGCATGTGATCACATTGGAGAAGCATGTAGAGCTGCTTTCTCAGACTCCACTGCTGCTACTACCCACTTCAAAATGCACAGGACAAAGTGCACAGAAATGATTAATGGTGTTCAGCCTCCTCCTCGATGAGTCCACGGATGTAAGTGTTTCTAAGTACCTGGGGGTTGTCATAAGGTACTTTAGTGACACCAAGCAGACAATTGTATCAACATTTCTGGGGCTTGTTGAGTTGGAGGGAGGAGATGCCAAATCTATAGCCTGTGCTGTTGTGGCTTTCCTCGAGAAGTGTTGTCTTAATAAAGAGAAACTCCTGGGGATAGGGACTGACAATGCCTCTGTTATGGCGGGGATTAACAATGGGGTCCATAAAGTGCTGAAGGAGGAGTATGGCCTCAAAGATCTGGTTCTTATTCGCTGTGTGTGCCACACATTGGCTCTCCATTGAACCCGCGGTTTCACACATTTTGGACCAGTGGGAGGAGCTTAGGCTGCATTACGCAGTCACCAAGTCCAGTGAACACTGCTACATGGCTGAGGTTTTATACTCCATGTACGGTGATCCTCAAAACATATTGTATCTGACTTTTTTGAAGTCAGTGCTGGGTGACGGACAGTTGGCCATCAAGGCTTTTGAGGGAGAGCAAGTAGATCCTCTTAAGCTACTTGACAGCTTGGTTAGCCTGATCAAGTCTGTGAGCAGCAGGGTGCTGAATCCACTGGCAAATGTTGATGTACTCAAAGGGCCAATAGATGGAAACATCAGTCCCAAACCGTACCTTGGTTACCTTTTTGAGTCAAAGGCAGCTGAGCTCCACCTTGCGCCTGAGGATGAAAACAATGTCCGAAAGCGGTGTGTAGCCTTCACCATCTCCCTCACTAATGAGTTGAGGGTGAGACTGCCGGACAACATCGAAGCATTGCAGTACATGTCCGTTTTCAATGTGGAGGAAACTCTAAAGCACAATAAGAGCCCTGGAGAAATAGAAAAAATAGCCAAGCTCCTTGGCTACTCCCCTGCAGAGATAGACAAGATTGTCCAGCAATGGCGTGCCATCCATCTTAGTAAATGGAATGAGACAAAAAACACACTGGGCTTCTGGAGTGAGATTTGAAAGTTCAGGGATGCAGCTGATATCAACCCATTTCAAGAACTTGCCATGGCTGCTGTGTCTGTGTTGTCCTTGCCACACTCGAAGTCAAGAGAGTATTCAGCCAGATGAGTGTGGTAAAAAGCAAACTTAGAAATCGGATGTCCTTGCAGACGCTTAACTCCATCTTGTACATTCGATATGGACTGAAGCTGTCTGGTGAGGCTTGCTATGAGCACCAGCTGCCTGATAATGTTTTGCAGCTTTTTGGCACATCAGCTGCTTACTCATTTAAGGCAGCTCCCTCAGTTGCTGAACCTGCCATAGAGAGCCTTGATCAAAATGACGATGACCCACTCTTTCTGTGAGCCAGCACAGCCTGTGTGTGTGTGGAGGGGGGTCTGGGGAAAAAAAACTATTAACCTGAATTAAGGCCAGACTAGTTACCATCATTTTCTCACATTGCCATTGACAGTTTTTTCTATTGTCTCTTTTTGGTCCATTTAGATTGTTAATGTAGATTGTATGCACTTTTTTGTTATGGTTAATAAATGGGTTAATAAATGTTCATGTTTTACTGTGACTTGTTGTAGGCTGCTAAGTGGACCATAAGGTTAAAAACCAAACCAAACTTAAGGAAAAAAAAATAAATAAAAAAAAATAAGTAACTCCGCCAGAGTGTCTCTTTTGGGTAACTTTTGCCGGTCCCAAGCCCAGTTAAAGGAGGAGGGTTGGAATTATGACATTAAAAAAAACAAGAATCGACAGAAGAAAGTTCATTTGTAGTTCTAAACATATTTAGGGGTTTTTTTACTCACTTTTTGTCTCTCCCACGACGTTATTCCTCTCTCATACAGCGGCCATCACAATTACATGCACATGGCAAATTAGGTGATGACGTCATTTAGCGACTTTTAGGACAGCCAATAGCTACTTTCCTTACTGAGGAGTTGGCAACACTGCTAGCCAGTAGCCACATTGCAACATGGCAGACTCCCAGCAAGTCACTTCTTCTCAGGTAAGAAAGCTAGCTAGCTAGCTAGCTAATTCAGCCTAATGCTATTTCAACGTCTTTTTGATGATCTCATTTATTTAAAGGTTTGCCAGTGGATATCTGTAATGGTAGACTCAGTAATTCCAGTTTAGCTATAAACCTTATTCTGATATGATGTCATTCCTTCGGATTTCATCACTCAATTATCTAGTTGATGGTGCCCATATAGCTACTGTCACACATTGCATTAATCCTAACTACTATACTATCAACTGGCTTGCTATATTAGCCAGCTCTAGATGTGAGGGGAAAATTAATATTTTTATATTATCTATAAAGATTATAAAAAGGCCATTAGGTATCTAGCTAGCTAGCATAAAAACCTCTGGAAGAACTAGCTAGCTAGATAACTAACTCCCACCATCACCTGAGTTCATCAATGTAGCTAATGATAGGTTTCTAAAAAATAAACAATATTTGCTAGTTATATTTTAAAGACTAAGGCACATAACACCCAGACAGATGTAGAACCTTAGGGACCTCCCAAGCACCAGGAAAGTCTCCTTATGTTTATTCTGGAGTTTATTCAGGAAGGTGCAACATGTTAGATAAAAATACAGGTAACTGCCAAAACAATGTAAACACTTCAGTAAATGAGGAAAACAAAGTATATTGAAAGCAGGTGTTTCAACACAAGTGTGGTTCCTGAGTTAATTAATCAATTAACATCCCATCATGCTTAAGGTCATGTATAAACATGCTGGGCAGGCCATTATTTTGGCTACCATGGCTATGCCCCCATAGGATGGCAATGCCCCCATCCCATAGGGCACGAGTGCCTGAATGGTTTGATGATCATGAAAACGATATAAACCATATGCCATGGCCGTCTCCTCCACCAGATCTCAACCAAATTGAACACTTATGGGAGATACTGGAGCTGCGCCTGAGACAGCGTTTTCCACCACTTTCAACAAAACACCAAAGGATAGAATTTATTGTGGAAGAATGGTGTCGCATCCCTGCAATAGAGTTCAGACACTTGTATCATTGAAGCTGTTCTGGCTCGTGGTGACCCAACGCCCTATTAAGACACTTTATGTTGGTGTTTCCTTTATTTTGGCAATTACCAGTAGATCCACACGTTATTGTCCATATCATGCAGAATTGTCATCTCATTGTTACTTAGGGAGGTCGTTCTATAATAAAGACGTAGGTGATTTCTGTCCCAGGTAGTTGCAAAAATCGGGTAACTTTCCCCAAATTCCCTGGTTTTCCCGAAAACCCGGTTGGAAAATTCCCGGAATCAGAAGGGAATAAGCAGGAAATCTGGAACACTCCAACCAGGATTTCTGGAAAACCTGGGGATTCTGGGAAAGGTACTGGATTTTTGCTACCCTAGTCCCAGGGGACTGAACTGTGTGCACGTTTTTATTCCTGCATAGCACAAACATCTCATTCAACTAATCGTGGTCTTCAATTTAGACCACAATTAGTTCAGTGAAGTGTTAGTAGAGTGCTGGAACAAAAACCTGTACACTGTGGCTGTCTTGACTACAATTGTCTAAATACAGGTACAATTTTATTTTGCTAATCAATTCAGGTTTGTCACCTGATTTCCAAAGAGCCAGGTGGAGATAGATGCAACCATACTCCAAGGCAGGGCATTTCCCCACATCCAGGTTAAGGCCTGCTACCATGGAAGAACATGGAGCACCCCATGTCAGTGTCAGTATGTCATGACGGCACCTTTCGGTTATAGGTCCAACTCCTTAGGCGCTGGGCTCCCTACCGATACTATTTGAAGAACTAATACTCCAATCATATGAGTAGTGGAGAACTACAGTGAGGGAAATAAGTATTTGATCCACTGCTGATTTTGTATGTTTGCCCACTGACAAAGACATGATCAGTCTATAATTTTAATGGTAGGTTTATTTGAACAGTGAGAGACAGAATAACAACAAATAAATCCAGAAAAACGCATGTCAAAAATGTTATAAATTGATTTGCATTTTAATGAGGGAAATCAATATTTGACCCCTCTGCAAAACATGACTTAGTACTTGGTGGCAAAACCCGTGTTGGCAATCACAGAGGTCAGACGTTTCTTGTAATTGGCCACCAGGTTTGCACACATCTCAGGATGGATTTTGTTCCACTCCTCTTTGCAGATCTTCTCCAAGTCATTAAGGTTTTGAGGCTGATGTTTGGCAACTCGAACCTTCAGCTCCCTCCACAGATTTTCAATGGGATTAAGGTCTGGAGACTGGCTAGGCCACTCCAGGACTTTAATGTGCTTCTTCTTGAGGCACTCCTTTGTTGCCTTGGCCGTTTGTTTTGGGTCATTGTCATGCTGGAATACCCATCCACGACCCATTTTCAATGCCCTAGCTGAGGGAAGGAGGTTCTCACCCAAGAGTTGACGGTACATGGCCCCGTCCATTGTCCCTTTGATGCGGTGAAGTTGTCCTGTCCCCTTAGCAGAAAAACACACCCAAAGCATAATGTTTCCACCTCCATGTTTGATGGTGGGGATGGTGTTCTTGGGGTCATAGGCAGCATTCCTCCTCCTCCAAACACGGCGAGTTGAGTTGATACCAAAGAGCTCGATTTTGGTCTCATCTGACCACAATACTTTCACCCAGTTCTCCTCTGAATCGTTCAGATGTTCATTGGCAAACTTCAGACGGGCCTGTATATGTGCTTTCTTGAGCAGGGGGACCTTGCGGGCGCTGCAGGATTTCAGTCCTTCGTAGTGTGTTACCAATTGTTTTCTTGGTGACTATGGTCCCAGCTGCCTTGAGATCATTGACAAGATCCTCCCGTGTAGTTCTGGGCTAATTCCTTACCGTTCTCATGATCATTGCATGAGATCTTGCATGGAGCCCCAGGCCGAGGGAGATTGACAGTTCCTTTGTGTTTCTTCCATTTGCGAATAATCGCACCAACTGTTGTCACCTTCTCACCAAGCTGCTTGGCGATGGTCTTGTAGCCCATTCCAGCCTTGTGTAGGTCTACAATCTTGTCCCTGACATCTTTGCAGAGCTCTTTGGTCTTGGCTATGGTGGAGAGTTTGGAATCTGGTTGATTGATTGCTTCTGTGGACAGGTGTCTTTTATACAGGTAACAAACTGAGATTAGGAGCACTCCCTTTAAGAGTGTGCTCCTAATCTCAGCTCGTTACCTGTATAAAAGACACCTGGGAGCCAGAAATCTTTCTGATTGAGAGGGGGTCAAATACTTATTTCCCTCATTAAAATGCAAATCAATTTATAACATTTTTGACATGCGTTTTTCTGGATTTTTTTGTTGTTATTCTGTCTCTCACTGTTCAAATAAACCTACCATTCAAATTATAGACTGATCATTTCTTTGTCAGTGGGCAAACGTACAAAATCAGCAGGGGATCAAATACTTTTTTCCCTCACTGTATGCACCATAAACCTGTCTACTGGAGTAACTTCCGGTCAGAGACTGATTAGAGGGTTAGACAGGAGGCCCTGGGCCAATGGGAGGTCACGGGTGAGCACATTCCATTGGTGCTTAAGTAAAACTCCACCCATCCGGGGCACCGGGCCATGCAAAACGAACTCACCCAGTAAGAGGGGAAGTTACAGACATGAAGATACAACTTGAAACACAGAGTAAGGCTGCCCTCAAATAAAAATGCATATAACGCTTGTCCGACGCAGCGGTGTGGTTAGGAGAAACACTGCTCTACATTTTCAATGGATACGTCTTTGCAACTTTCCTGATGGACAGCGCAACACAATGCTAGGGCCTCCCAACACACTCCTCCCATTGAAAACCATTGAGTTGCTGCGTCTTTTACACATCCATTTTCTGATTTGAAGGCCCCCTTAGTCCTCAATAATCAAACATGTAATACTTGTTACTTGTTAACTCTCTAGCGCTCTTTCTTTCAAGCACTCTCAGTACTTCTATCCATCTCTCTCTCTCCAGGTGATACAGCGACAGAATATTCCAAGGACCTCTAGAGCCTTCTGACCAACTACCTGCGATCTCTCCAGAGCACAGAGAAGTAGGCTCCGATCGTAATAGTATACTTATGCACCTTCACTATTGGGGTCTGTGATTATAGTATATAATCAAGGGTCACTGGTTGGATTTACTGTACTCACTTAAACTCATACTCTCTCCTCCCTCTAAAAGTCTCCCAGACTTTAATAAAAAACGAACATGCATCTTTCCCCATGTCCCCAGGTGAGTCTGCTGGGCCATGGAACTCTAGAGCAGCACATCAAAATACATGCCACCCTGTTGTCAGCTGTCAGCAGGCCGTTCCCTGAGGAAGGATACAATGGTCAATGGCCGAATTTGGGGGATGACTAAATGCCATAAAGCTGTGTCTAAACTATGCATGTTAATTTTTATTTTAAATAGTTAGGTTACAAAATAATAACTTGTTCATAGTCTGTTGGTCTTCACATTTTTACTAACTATGGTAACTTAACAAACAATATGCAGACTTTATCAATCAAGACAACACTTAGAGTTTATGATTCAAAAGTTCTAAAAATCAATTAAAGTCTCATGTCCCGGGTGAATACATTTGTATTCATGTATATTAGACACATCACACGGGTGTATCAACTTAAATATATATCAAAGACCAGATTGAAGAATGGGACAATAGACAAGTGAATATGTCAGTTATTGCATTTGTATCAGTTTGTATGAATGAGTGGTTAAAAGAAATGTAGACCTTCCAAACACACACCAGAGACAGAAGGGTGTTCTACACTATTTACAGTGGGGGAAAAAAGTATTTAGTCAGCCACCAATTGTGCAAGTTCTCCCACTTAAAAAGATGAGAGAGGCCTGTAATTTTCATCATAGGTACATGTCAACTATGACAGACAAATTGAGAGAGAAAAATCCAGAAAATCACATTGTAGGATTTTTTATGAATTTATTTGCAAATTATGGTGGAAAATAAGTATTTGGTCACCTACAAACAAGCAAGATTTCTGGCTCTCACAGACCTGTAACTTCTTCTTTAAGAGGCTCCTCTGTCCTCCACTCGTTACCTGTATTAATGGCACCTGTTTGAACTTGTTATCAGTATAAAAGACACCTGTCCACAACCTCAAACAGTCACACTCCAAACTCCACTATGGCCAAGACCAAAGAGCTGTCAAAGGACACCAGAAACAAAATTGTAGACCTGCACCAGGCTGGGAAGACTGAATCTGCAATAGGTAAGCAGCTTGGTTTGAAGAAATCAACTGTGGGAGCAATTATTAGGAAATGGAAGACATACAAGACCACTGATAATCTCCCTCAATCTGGGGCTCCACGCAAGATCTCACCCCGTGGGGTCAAAATGATCACAAGAACGGTGAGCAAAAATCCCAGAACCACACGGGGGGACCTAGTGAATGACCTGCAGAGAGCTGGGACCAAAGTGACAAAGCCTACCATCAGTAACACACTACGCGGCCAGGGACTCAAATCCTGCAGTGCCAGACGTGTCCCCCTGCTTAAGCCAGTACATGTCCAGGCCCGTCTGAAGTTTGCTAGAGTGCATTTGGATGATCCAGAAGAGGATTGGGAGAATGTCATATGGTCAGATGAAACCAAAATAGAACTTTTTGGTAAAAACTCAACTCGTCGTGTTTGGAGGACAAAGAATGCTGAGTTGCATCCAAAGAACACCATACCTACTGTGAAGCATGGGGGTGGAAACATCATGCTTTGGGGCTGATTTTCTGCAGAGGGACCAGGACGACTGATCCGTGTAAAGGAAAGAATGAATGGGGCCATGTATCGTGAGATTTTGAGTGAAAACCTCCTTCCATCAGCAAGGGCATTGAAGATGAAACGTGGCTGGGTCTTTCAGCATGACAATGATCCCAAACACACCGCCCGGGCAACGAAGGAGTGGCTTCGTAAGAAGCATTTCAAGGTCCTGGAGTGGCCTAGCCAGTCTCCAGATCTCAACCCCATAGAAAATCTTTGGAAGGAGTTGAAAGTCCGTGTTGCCCAGCGACAGCCCCAAAACATCACTGCTCTAGAGGAGATCTGCATGGAGGAATGGGCCAAAATACCAGCAACAGTGTGTGAAAACCTTGTGAAGACTTACAGAAAACGTTTGACCTGTGTCATTGCCAACAAAGGGTATATAACAAAGTATTGAGAAACTTTTGTTATTGACCAAAAACTTATTTTCCACCATAATTTGCAAATAAATTCATTACAAATCCTACAATGTGATTTTCTGGATTTATTTTTCTCATTTTGTCTGTCATAGTTGACGTGTACCTATGATGAAAATTACAGGCCTCTCTAATCTTTTTAAGTGGGAGAACTTGCACAATTGGTGGCTGACTAAATACTTTTTTCCCCCACTGTATTTAACAATAGCTAATTCCCAAATAAAATGCAATTGTGTTCATTTCCCGTAGCTTATGCCTGCCCATACCATAACCCCACCGCCATCATGGGGTACTCTGTTCACAATGTTGACATCAGTCTGCCATCTGCCCGGTACAGTTGAAACCGGGATTCATCCGTGATGAGCACACTTTTCCAGCATGTCAGTGGCCATCGAATTTGAGTATTTGCCCACTGAACTCGGTTACGACGCCGAACCTCAGTCAGGTCAAGACCCTGGTGAGGACGACGAGCACACAGATGAGCTTCCCTGAGACGGTTTCTGACAGTTTGTGCAGAAATTCTTCAGTTGTGCAAACCCACAGTTTCATCAGCTGTCCGGGTGGCTGGTTTCAGACAATCCTGCATGTGAAGAAGCCAGATGTGGAGGTCCTGGGCTGGCGTGGTAACACGTGGTCTGCGGTTGTGAGGCCGGTTGGACATTCTGCCAAATTCTCTAAAACGACGGCTTATGGTAGAGAAATTAACATTAAATTCTCTGGCAACAGCTCTGGTGGACATTCTTGCAGTCAGCATGCCAATTGCACACTACCTCAAAACTTGAGACATCTGTGGCATTGTGTTGTGTGACAAAACTGCACATTTTAGAGTGGCCTTTTATTGTCACTGCATCAGGGATAGCATACACAGACGATTCGGCTTTACAGCCTTCTTCAGTATGTAACTTTATGCGACATATTTTTGAGTGCGAACCCATTACACTTTTTTGTTTGTCTGAATTAGCTGTTTTTACGCACCAGCCAAGCTTCTAGGAGAGCGCGCTGGTTCTCTTGATTAACCTTTTATTGTCCTCAGCACAAGGTGCACCTGTGTAATGATCATGCTGTTTAATCAACTTCTTGATATGCCACACCTGTCAGGTGGATGGATTACCTTTGCAAAGGATAAATGCTCACTAACAGGGATGTAAACACATTTGTGCCAAATGAGAGAAATCAGCTTTTTGTGTGTATGGAAACATTCTGTGATCTTTTATTTCAGCTCATGAAACATGGGACCAACACTTTACATGTTGCCTTTATATTTTTGTTCAGTGTAGTATAGTATAAGCTTATGTCTTAAGCATCCTAAATAATGCCATAGATTGTTTTTTTTAAATAGTAAACTTGAAGGCAGAAAAGGGAAGAAGGATGTAAGATGCGAACCTGTGATTCCAACTGATTATAGGCTACTAAAGCCAAGGAATTACCACTGCGCTACGTAGTTTTAATGAAAACAGTGGAGAATTGTATTTATTTATCTGATAATCACACACTGCTATATTGCTGACCAGCAGATTTCACTAATGAGTATTGTAAACATAATGAAGCTTCGAGTAATTAACAGTTTTTTGCCTAATTTGTGGAAAGCGCAGAAGCCTTCAGAAAGCCTCGGTGTCCCATCACTACCTAAAAGAAGAAGCGCCTTGCCGGAAGTACTCCATGTTGTAATGTGGCTACTGGTTAGCTACTTGGGGATGTAAACATAACGTTGGTCCGTCCTTCCATTTAGCTCGTCAGTCAATGGCATTGTAACAAAAGCAGTGCTGGTCAATAAGGCTGGCAAAAATATGAGTAAGATGTCATTGCAGATTTGCAAGCACACAGAGGTCAAATCTTGCAAGCACAGCTGCATTTCGAGAGAGTGCAGGCAAGTATACTGTGAGCAGGTAGATGCTGAGCTCCACACTTAATTTATTGTGCTCAATTCCACTTTCTGGGCATGCAACATTTTTGTCTGAGTTCTTAACTGTCTCTCAGCACCTCAACATCATCCTCTGCCCCTCAATATGTTTTATCTCAACTCTCTCCACCCATGCTCAACATTATGTGGTCCTCTGTAGCTCAGCTGGTAGAGCACGGCTTGTAACGCCAAGGTAGTGGGTTCGATCCCCGGGACCACCCGTACACAAAAAAATGTATGCACGCATGACTGTAAGTCGCTTTGGATAAAAGCGTATGCTAAATGGCATATTATATTATATTATTTCCCACGTTCTCGACATGCCCCCCTGCGCCTTCCAATTGTGAGACGGAAATGACGCCATACACCCCATTAAAAATGTTCTGGACACACCACTGGCAGACATGAAAGTTACTCACAAAAAGCCTCTGAAGAAGATGCACCAAATCTGTGCCTGTATTTGGCGCTGTTACAGTCAATCGTGGGTATTTCAGTGTTCGGTAATTCTCTTAAAATGACATCCGGGAAAGGGGCTGTATGGCTTGAACTATAGAAGAACACCAAACGTCAATGCAGATTCCGAGTAAAACCACTATTACTTAATCGCGCAAGGTGCACACATGCCGTTTTGGCAAGCTTCCACTTTAATGAAAAGCGGGTCTGGATTTTCTCTCGTGCTCACACAAAGACCGAGGCGAGCACCCAACAGGAAAACCCCGAGTCAGCAAAGAATCCATGTAGCCTATTGCAATACATTCTCAGTAGGCCCTTTATGAGTAGATAATTCGCATTATTAACGAATTATTGAATTGAGAAGCATAGGCCTATAATAGGATCACGAATGGACCTATTGCTCAACATCTACAGGACTGGAAAATGCATTCCAAAAAAAGTGAACACTAATTTAACATTGATTATTCTGGAGTTACTGAAATACAACATATTAACCCCACTGTGACTGAAACAAAGCACAACCGAATATTATAGGCTAAACAGCCTGACATGATTTTGCATGTTTGTTTCATACTCGTGTAAAATTGATTATCCACATCAAATAAACGTCATATAATAGGAGTAGGCTAAGCTATATTGATATAGTAAGCTACACTGTTTTTAATATGTGATTTATGGCAACACATCTTAATTCTTATCATGCATGATCTGTTTGCTATTCATTTCCTCCTAATAATAGCCTAGACAGAGAAATGCAGTGCAGGAAAATTGTTTCTCAGCAGCTCCACCGGTGTCTGAGAAAATTGATTAGGCTATTTACCCTCCACGTGTGCGCTACTTTGGGTTGGTCTGACTTCTGCCATCTGATTGGACACACCTTCCAAATAGTTCACGCCTACTGCGTCCCAGCCTTGCCACTGGGCGGGGTCGACTCCAGCATTTGCTTTCATTGGCCCACACTGAGAAACTTAACAACTCTAGTTCGGCATGGGTCTAGCGGTATAAATACAGTGTCTTGGTGCGAGATTAGTGCCGACACCCGACACACTTGCCATCGTTCATCTTCCATTGTATGAACATAGCCATAAGGATGCTGCAGCAAGCCCTCAAAGTGTCCGGTCGCAGTGCGTCCCCGCTGATCAAGTGGATGGAGAAGTGGGCTGAGAGCGCAGCTAGCCTGAAGAAGACGGAGGCGACGCACCGGATGAAAACCCTGGAGGAGATGCCGGGACCAACCGTCGCCAAATTTGCCTGGGACCTCTTCGCCAAACGGGGACTGTCCCGCCTCCACGAGCTGCAGGTAAATTATTTGAATGACTTGTTCATCTTTCTTTTTAATCATTACTTTTTAGCCAGACAGACACTGATGTAAATGTATGAAATTAGTGTTTTATAATGTCTTATACTTAGTGCTTATGGGTCTGTCATTTTAACAGGAGTACCATAGTAATGTATCTTTCATTGGCAGATGTAACTGGTCATCACATTGCGTCTTGTAATAGATAGGTTATTACATTACTGTTGGGTATGGCATAGCCTACGCGGAGTCGCCAGAAAACGCTATCATCCGATTTTCAGGGGTACAGTATTTTCAACCTAACTTCTGTTTCCCCTGAAAAACGGAAGTGGGAACTCAGCTTAGCAGTCTTTCTACACCTGCTCCATTAGGTTAGATATGGCATGGTACTATAGGGAAGGGCAGGCTTGCCCCCCTCAGTCAGCCAAGGCCATAAACAGTGTCAGACTGGCAGACACTGTCACTGGCTCTTCTTACATGTACTGTATAACATAACCATCAGTGTGTAATGTAATTGTTCAGCAATTAAAAAGCTATGAGGGGGCCAACAAAAGCTACCTAAATGCACCAGACATGCAGTTGCAAATGCATAAGCTATGTAAGCTATGTGAGCTCCTGAGTGGCGCAGTGGTCTAAGGCACTGCATCGCAGTGCTAACTGTGCCACTAGAGATCCTGGTTCGAATCCAGGCTCTGTCGCAGCCGGCCGCGACCGGGAGACTCATGGGCGGCGCACAATTGGCCCAGCGTCGTCTAGGGTAAGGGAGGGAATGGCCGGCAGGGATGTAGCTCAGTTGATAGAGCATGGCGTTTGCAACGCCAGGGTTGTGGGTTCGATTCCCACGGGGGGCCAGTATAAAAAAAAAAAATGTAATCACTAACTGTAAGTCGCTCTGGATAAGAGCGTCTGCTAAATGACTAAAAATGTAAAAAAAAATGTAAAATGTAAGACAAGTGGTTCATTGGTTCATTGAGCAGGAAAGTGCCTTGGGCAACTCAGGCACTTTCCTGTGCTTTGCGGGTGTCTGCTACATCATAGGGGTAGATGGGGAGCATAAGGAGCAAGAGGGCAAGCTTTATATCACATCTTGACCATAGGGCGGCTCCCAAAGCTTTGAACATTGAACAGATTTTGTCCATAAACTTTACTTTAGAACTGTAGCTAGGTCTGCTCACAACATGTTGATGTTCCATCCATAGAAATAGATTCATTCTAATTCTAAGGACTGTTCCATCTCCAGTGAATCATGCTATCTAAATGCGTTGTGTGCTAATGTGTTGTCCTCTCCCAGCTTGAGGGTGTGAAGCGCTACGGGCCAATGTGGAAGGCCAGCTTCGGTCCCATCCTGACAGTGCATGTGGCCGAGCCAGCCCTGATAGAGCAGGTGCTGAGGCAGGAGGGCCAGACCCCAATCCGCTCTGACCTCTCCTCCTGGAAGGACTATAGGAAACAACGAGGCCATGGCTACGGACTGCTCACAGCGTGAGTACCATTCCTCTCCTCTGCTGTTTCCCCCCCATGCTGTCCCCCTCCCCTCTACTCCGTTGCCCTTGCCTCCCCTATCTTATCCCTTTCCCTCCCCTATCTCCATATTCCTTTGTCTCTCATCACCACACCTCTCCTCTTCCCCCCTCCCCTCTCCTCTTCTCTCTGTCTTTACCACACCCTCAGACAGCCACAGTCATCATCATTGGACACTGTTCAACTTGACACATAGCATCTGTGTGTCCCATATTTAATAATATCACTATAGCAGCCTAATTATCTTTATGACAGTGTATGACTGTGTGATCTTACTCAATGAGTTGTCATCCTGATTTAAACTGTTCTGATGTCAGGGTGACGTGCTGTTGACAGGAAACAGGAAAGACTAACAGAGACGAAGCAAAGACTTTAGACAAAGGACTAATTGGCCTAGCAGCCAGACAGTGAGTCAGCCCTCCATCTATGATCTATGATGGGTTATTATTACCTATGGGTTATTACCTAATCACCAGGAATATGAAAATACTATCTCAAATCAAATTAAATCAGGCTTTATTTATACAGCACATTTCAGTCATGGAATGCAATGCAATGTGCTTTAAAGGAAAAAACAATGAAAATAAAAGCTGAAATATTTACTACACAACAAACATAAGATAAAAAACAAAAGAATGACACAAACTGAACAATTACAATTCAATCAAGTAGCCTACAGTACAGTTGGCCCAGCCTGTATAAAACATGTACATTATTGATGTTTGTTGGTGTGCAAACTCATTTGATGGCATTATTTTCTGTTTACCTTAATCTTCAGTGAGGGGGAGGAGTGGCAGGCGGTGCGGAGTCTCCTGGGGAAGCACATGCTACGTCCAAAGGCGGTGGAGGCCTACGACGCTACTCTAAACGGCGTGGTAGATGACCTCATCACTAAGCTCCGCCTCCGCAGGCGCCAGGACCCCCGCGGCCTCGTCCCGGACATCGCCAGCGAGTTCTACCGCTTCGGCCTCGAAGGTAAGGCCTATTTACATTCACTGTGGTGCGCTCCTGAGGCCTGCTTTTACTCAACTCTGTTTCTTTGTTGGTATTTTTAAACGGTGGCATATGAGGTCAGCATCTGAGGTCAGGTGTGAGGTTATCTGAGGTCAGGTGCCCGTAATAAGAGACAACAACAAGGAAGCAGCTTTATCATTATCATTCTATTGTATCAATGTCAATTAGCATTGTAGGCTACTAGTTTAGTCTATTACCATAACTTACTTGTGTATGGTACGAGTATGTTACTCTGACAAGTCTATAATAGGCTTGATTGGATCTGTATTACAGAGGGCAAACAAACAAAGCCCTTCTGGAAAGCCCTTCAAACCCTTCACACCATCTCCCCTTACCCTCTGCCTGTCTTCCTCTCTGTAGGGATCTCCTCAATCTTGTTTGAGTCCAGGATTGGTTGCCTAGACCCTGTGGTTCCCACGGAGACAGAACGTTTCATTCAGTCCATTAACACCATGTTTGTCATGACGCTCCTCACCATGGCTATGCCCGCCTGGTTACACCAGTTGTTCCCCAAGCCCTGGGACACTTTCTGCCAGTGCTGGGACTACATGTTCCAATTCGGTGAGCTGCCATCTTGGATAGCCTCATACTTGCTCCACCTTGGTTTAATTCCGTGGACTTCTTTAATCCATGCTATTCGACTGACCTACTGATTATTATTAGTTGCCCCCAGTGTTAGTTACTCTCTACTGATAGATTTCTAGTAACTTATAGTAACTATAAATAGTTCCCATTGAACAGGACCCATAGTGTGTGGTCTCCTTCCATTCATTACCTGTAATCCCTGTAGTAAGCTTTCCCAGAGGTCTATTTTTTCCTCTTTAAGCTGTACGGATCCCTTTAGTCTGACTAGAGCTCCTTCAGACCTGGGTTCAAATACTATTTGAAATAATTTCAAATACTAGCTGGAATTGATTGAGCTTGCCTGGTGCTATGGAACCAGTAGAATTGTCGCAATACTGCAAACCTAGCCCATCTGGCACTCAAGTCAGACTAAAAGCAAACGCTGAAAGTATTTGAAAGATTTCAAATAGTATTTGAACCTAGATCGGACTAATATTTGAACCTAGGTCTGACTGAGCTCCTTCATTCTGATCTTGACCCCTGATCTCTCTCCTTGCAGCTAAAGGTCACATTGACCAGCGTCTGATGGAGGAAGCAGAGAAGGTGGCACGGGGAGAGGAGGTGGAGGGGCGATATCTGACTTACTTCCTGACCCGCACGGGGCTGCCCATGAAGACAGTGTACAGCAACGTCACCGAGCTGCTCCTGGCTGGGGTGGACACGGTGAGGAACATTTCTCATCTCTCCTTCCTCTCGCATCTCTCTCACCTCTGTCTTCTCTGTCTCCATCTTTGACCTAGTACTTTAATATTAGTTTTTAACATATTCAATAGCCAAACATCTCCATTTCCTCTCAGTCCTAGTTACAGCATACTTCCTCTTCTTAATCTCCCTCTCTGTGTGTTAAGTCTGATCCCATACAGTTAGGCTTAGCTGTAGGGAGCTCACTACCCTCTCCATCCACTGCTACAGTGACCTTATGGTGAATGATCTTTCAGTCGTACTGACCTGCTGTGTCCTGTGTGTTCAGATCTCCAGCACCATGTCCTGGTCCCTTTACGAGCTGTCTCGGCACCCCGAGGTGCAGGCCTCGCTTCGGGAGGAGGTACTGGCCGTGATGGGGGGTCGGAGGGTGCCTGGGGCTGCAGACGTGGCTCGCATGCCCCTCATGAAGGCTGTGGTCAAGGAAGTGCTCAGGTAGAAATGTTGGATGATGATAATGATAATAGTAATAATAATGATATAGGTTTGGATTAATATAGCGCTATTCCAAGTGCTCATAGCTCCTCATTATATAAATCAAATCACATTTTATTTGCCACATGCGCCGAATAGACATTACAGTGAAATGCTTACTTACAAGCCCTTAACCAACAATGTAGTTTTTAAGAAAATAAAAAAATGTGTTAAGTAGAAAAGAGATAAGTAAAAAATAGCAACTAATTAAAGTGCAGCAGTAAAATAAAATAACAGTAGGGTGGCTATATACAAGGGGTACCGGTACAGAGTCAATGTGCGGGGGCACCGCACATAGGGAAGTTCATTTCATCCACTACCAATTGGGGTGAACTATGTACCCTTGATTCAATCAACTACTACAACCAATCGTAAATCATTAGACTGATCAGTCACACTGACATCGTTATGTTTTGGCTTCTCCAGACTTTATCCTGTTATTCCGGCCAATGCCAGGGTCATCGCAGACAAAGACATCCAGGTCGGCGGCTACCTCCTCCCCAAAAACGTAGGTGTTGACTTAATGTTGAGTGCTTCTTTCTCAGAACTTTTAAAGCAATCTGGTGTAATATGGTGTAATATTCATGTGTAAAGGCAAATGTGTGTAATAGAAAGTTTTTTAAACTGATTCCTAACAGCAGTATCTCACGATTCTATCCTATCCAGACTCTGATCACCCTCTGCCACTTCGCCACATCCCGGAATGCAGCATTTTTCCCGAACCCGAATGCCTTCCAGCCCCATCGCTGGCTGAACCGGGAAGAAGGCCACCACCCCTACGCCTCAGTGCCCTTTGGTGTGGGCAAACGCAGCTGCATCGGCCGGCGCATCGCAGAGCTGGAGGTCTACCTGGCACTTGCACGAGTGAGTAGATTTTTGGTCACTTTTACAGCTAGGCTTTGGCAGAAAGTGTCTCCGAAAATGACATTCATTTTCATAGCATTTTGAGTCCCAGTACATACAGTCATGACCGAAATTATTGGCACCCTTGATAAAGATGAGCAAAAAAGACTGTATAAAATAAATAATACAAATATTGAGCTATATTTTATGCTACATCTTTTGGGAAAATGGTATTATTTTATGAGATTTTGTTTAACAAGTAATACATTTTCCTCTCTGGTCTAAGATCCCTCCCAATGTGTTCTCCAATCTCATATAACATTTTAGAAAAAGGCTCAGTGCCGTTATCTTCGCAAGGGGAGGGTGCCAGAGTATTGAAAAAAAAAAAGATCTCTGAGCAATTGTATTAGCAATATATTTCCCAATTATTTTTTGGGGGGGATACAATATAGCTCAGTATTTTGATTCTTTATTTTATACAGTATTTTTTGCTAATCATTATCGAGGGTGCCAATCATTTCGGTCGTGACTGTATACTGTGTTTTTAGCCTCGTAGTGGACTTCCATTCTTCTAAGTACTGTTTCATGTGAGGGGTGCCCTCTAATTTTCTCAACCCCTCTCCTGGTCGCCTCAGATTCTGATGCAGTTTGATGTGAAGCCCGATCCAGATGGCAGTGGTGCAGCAGTCAAACCCATGACCCGGACACTGCTGGTGCCAGAGAGTGAGATCAACCTGCAGTTTATTGAAAGATGAGTCGATGACCTGCTGAACACTAGCTATGTGTATTTGACAGTGACTGACAATCCAAGTCTCTCAGAGTGAGACAGTTGGCAGCACTGGGAAAAGCACTGATAAAGAGGGCCCGACTGAATTTGCAGCCCTGTAGGCCTAAACACATAGACCAGGCCCTCAGCCCCTCAGATCTCAAGCCCAGATGGTTTGGGCTGGCCTGGGTCTGAGTTGATACAGCAGCTGAATGAGGGGCTGATAGAGGTCTCAGATTAATGTCATTGTTAATTGAAAACATTCCTCTCTGTATATGAACAGTAGTAGTTGCATTTCCAGTGTACTGAAACTCACTTCCCACACATTTTTTGCACAAGGAGGCTAGGAGAGGGTGAAGGGTGGGTAAGGCAATATTTAAAGTGTCTTAGAGCCTATCTTGAAACTTCTCCCCATGCAGAGTGAAATGCATAAAACTTGAAACCTTTGACTGAAACTTGAAAAGTGCATCAGGACTAATTATGTGACATAGTACTATAAAGCTGCAATCAGCAGTAGAAACGATAACAAAGCGGCCCCGCCCCTGTTTTGGTAAAAACCTGAGGGATGGGGCTGAAGAAATGTAACCACTTACAAATTCATAGACAAAGCTATGGATGATAGGACTGATCATCCATGAAATCAAAATTATAGTTTTAACCATGTTTTGAGGCTATATAGTGTTTGTTTACTTTGTTTACAAACATTGGAGTAAAACAAGCTTATATTATGGGTTCTGATGGGGTACGACAGTTGAACTAAGATCATGAGGCATTTATAAGTTATATTATTCAAGAATCAATGGGTACATATCATTAATTGATAAGTAAAAAATTGGATGTAGCAACTGCTGATTTCCCCTTTAATGACAAGTGATTTTCCTTCTCAATATCAGGTTGATCCCTCTTTACACCACTTAAAGATGCGTTATAAAGGTTTTGTATAATTTCAGCCAGTAGTTTTGAAAGTAGAGCTCATGAATCAAAACGGGCCCCTGAAAATGGTGTACAACGTCATCCATTTTGTATGATATGTTACGTCCTGCAATATTTTTTTTTACAAATCTGCAATTCCTATGATATGTTACAAATTCCAATTTGTACAATATGTTACGAATTTGTAAGTTCTTAAGATCCCGTTCAATCTCTTTAAACCTTCTGCTTTATTCAATAATGCTTGTGAATACAATCACTTATACATACTTTTAGTGGTTTAGATTGTAGCCAATGGTATTGCCAGTTGCCAATGGTATTACCAAAGGAATCTGATATCTACATATGTTCCTCTCACCTAACCAGACATCAATTGCTATTTGACTGTAAGCATCCTGACCATGGCATGTAATGCAAAACAAATATGGACTGAGAAGTTGTAACTCATTCCTTAGCGAAGACAAACAGAAAGTAGGGCGGCAGGTAGCCTAGCAGTTAAGAGCGTTGGGCCAGTAACCAAAAGGTTGCTGGTTCGAATCCCGAGCAGACTCTGTGAAACAAATCTGCCGATGTGCCCTTGAGCAAGGCACTTAACCCTAATTGTTCCTGTAAGGCGCTCTGGATAAGAGCGTCTGCTAAATGACTAAAATGAAAATGTAAAATGAAAGCAATTTATCCTTCTCTAATTTAAATCATAGATTGGCAGATGCCAAACAGAGCCTCAGTTGCATTTAATAATGTTTACGCATTGCTGATGAAGGTTCTATAAAATGGTTAGAAATGTGTCATGTACTACCTTTAGAAGAGTGTTATTTAATAATTATTATTTTGGACAAAACTATGATGCTCATATCAGGATGGTGCTCATTTGGTGCTTATATGGCGCTTATATGGTGCTCGTTAAAATCTAAGTGAAAAATGGCAGCTGGTGGGACTAACATGGTGCTCCATATCCTCCCACCTGGGTTACTCTTTTTAAATACACTTTTTATGTATTTTTTTTAAAGTATTTTGAACTTTTATGAAGTCCTACTCAGTTGTACCAAACTATTTATCTAATGTGAGTTGTCTGTACCTTTTACATCTAAAAAATTATTTATGTGTTACCCGTTTTTCTACATCTAGAACCTTATGTGGCTTGTATGATGTGGTGCTTCAAAAGCTTCTTTCTCTGTTGGGATAACACATTGTAGAAAATTGTTATAGCAATATGGAACTATTTTACTTTTGTATTTGTTCTCTAATAAAAACATTTCATACATGTATGCATGGTCTTCTTTTTCTGTTCTAGAAATGTGAAAATTATGCTACCTTGCGGCATCATTTTTTTTCCTGTAAGGCATTAGTGATGGGGGGAAAAAATCAATAGTTACATATTGCACTATTATTTTTGGACGGTATTATATTGATATATCGATTTGTATAACAAATAAGAATGTAAACAGTACCAGTCAAAAGTTTGGACACACCTACTCATTCAAGGGTTTTTCTTTATTTTTACTATGTTCTACATTGTAGAATAATAGTGAAGACATCAAAACTATGAAATAACACATGGAATCATGTAGTAACCAAAAAAGTGTTAAACAAATCAAAATATATTTGAGATTTGAGATTATTCAAATAGCCACCCTTTGCCTTGACAGCTTTGCACACTCTTGGCATTCTCTCAGCCTGCTTCACCTGGAATGCTTTTCCAACAGTCTTGAAGGAGTTCCCACATATTCTTAGCCCTTATTGGCTGCATTTCCTTCACTCTGCGGTCCAACTCCTCCCAAACCATCTCAATTGGGTTGTGGTCGGGGGATTGTGGAGGCCAGGTCATCTGATGCAGCACTCCATCACTCTCCTTCTTGGTCAAATAGCCCTTACACAGCCTGGAGGTGTGTTGGGTCATTGTCCTGTTGAAAAACAAATAATAGTCCCACTAAGCCCAAACCAGATGGGATGGCGTATCGCTGCAGAATGCTGTGGTAGCCATGCTGGTTAAGTGTGCCTTGAAATCTAAATAAATCACAGACAGTGTCACCAGCAAAGCACCATAACACCTCACAAAGACACAGTGGTTGGAACCAAAAATCTCAAATTTGGACTCCAGACCAAAGGACACATTTCCACCGGTCTAATGTCCATTGCTCGTGTTTCTTGGCCCAAGCAGGTCTCTTCTTGTTGGTGTCCTTTAGTAGTGGTTTCTCTGCAGCAATTTGACCATGAAGGCCTGATTCACACAGTCCACTCTGAACAGTTGATGTTGAGATGTGTCTGTGGCTTGAACTCTTTATTTGGGTTGCAATTTCTGAGGCTGGTAACTAATGAACTTATCCTCTGCCGCAGAGGTAACTCTGGGTCTTCCATTCCTGTGGTGGTCCTCATGAGAGCCAGTTTCATCATAGTGCTTGATGGTTTTTTGCGACTGTTCTTGAAGAAACATTCAAAGTTCTTGAAATGTTCCATATTGACTGACCTTCATGTCTTAAAGTAATGATGGACTGTCGTTTCTCTTTGCTTATTTGAGCTGTTCTTGCCATAATCTGGACTTGGTCTTTTACCAAATAGGGCTATCTTCTGTATACCACCCCTATCTTGTCACAACACAACTGATTGGCTCAAATGCATTAAGAAGGAAAGAAATTCCACAAATTAAGTTTTAAGAAGGCACACCTGTTAATTGAAATGCATTCCAGGTGACTACCTCATGAAGCTGGTTGAGAGAATGGCAAGAGTGTGTAAAGCTGTCATCAATGCAAAGGGGGGCTATATGAAGAATCTCAAATATAAAATATATTTGTTTAATACTTTTTGGTTACTACATGATTCCATAGGTGTTATTTCATAGTTTTGATGTCTTCACTATTATTATGTAGAAAATAGTAAAAATAAAGATAAACCGTTGAATGAGTAGGTGTGTCCAAACTTTTGACAGGTACAGTATATATACACTGAACAAAAATATAAACGCAACATGTAAAGTGTTGGTCCCATGTCTCATGTGCTGAAATAAAAGATCCCAGAAATGTTCCATACGCACAAAAAGCTTATCTCACAAATGTGGTGTACAAATTTGTTTACATCCCTGTTAGTGAGCATTTCTCCTTGGCCAAGATGATCCATCCACCTGACCGGTGTGGCATATCAATAATCTGATTAAACAGCATGACCATTACACAGGTGCATCTTGTGCTGGTGACAATTGGCATGCTGCCACTGCAGGAATGTCCACCAGAGCTGTTGCCAGAGAATTGAATGTTAATATCTCTACCATAAGCCGCCTCCGAAGTTGTTTTAGAGAATTTGGCAGTATTTCCAACCAGGCTCACAACCGCAGACCACGTGTAACTACGCCAGCCCAGGACCTCCACATCCTGCTTCTTCACCTGTGGGATCGTCTGAGACCAGCCACCCGGACAGCTTATGAAACTGTGGGTTTGCACAACCGAAGAATTTCTGCACAAACTGTCAGTAATCATTTCAGGGAAGCTCATCTGCGTGCTCGTCGTCCTCACCAGGGTCTTGACCTGACTGCAGTTTGGCGTCGTAACAGACTTCAGTGGGCAAATGCTCACCTTCGCTGGAGAAGTGTGCTCTTCACGGCTGAATCTCTTTGTCAACTGTACAAGGCAGACGTGTGGGGCAAGCGGTTTGCTGATGTCAACGTTGTGAACAGAGTGCCCCATTGTGGCGGTGGGGTTATGGTATGGGCGAACACAATTGCATTTTATCTATGGCTATTTGAATGCACAGAGATACCATGACGAGATCCTGAGGCCCATTGTCGTGCCATTCATCCACCACCATCAACTCATGATTCAGCATGATAATGCACGGCCCCATGTCGCATGACAAACCATCAAACAGGCAAAGCGTCAATTCAGGACTAAGATTGAATCCTACTACACCGGCTCTGACGCTCGTCGGATGTGGCAGGGCTTGGAAACTATTAGGGACTACAAAGGGGAACCCAGCCGCGATCTGCCCATTGATGCGAGCCTACCAGACGAGCAAAATGTCTTTTATGCTCGCTTCGAGGCAAGCAACCCTGAAGCATGCATGAGAGCACCAGCTGTTCCGGACGACTGTATGATCCCGCTCTACGTAACCGATGTGAGCAAGACCTTTAACCCTCCCGTTGTCCTAGGGTCAAAATGACCCGCCACTGTGTTGAACCAACTTTATTTAATTTTTATATTTTTGGGATCATTTGTGAGAAGGAGGCAGTGAGACTTTAAAGAAAGTATCACTGCCTCCTTCTCACAAATGATCCAAAAAATATAAAAATTAAATAAAGTTGGTTCAACACAGTGGCGGGTCATTTTGACCCTAGGACAACGGGAGGGTTAAACAGGTCAACATTCACAAGGCCTCGGGGCCAGACGGAATACCAGGATGTGTACTCAGAGCATCCGCAGACAAACTGGCACGTGTCTTCACTGACATTTTCAACCTCTCCCTGACCGAGTCTGTAATACCTACATGTTTCAAGCAGACCACCATAGTCCCTGTGCCCAAGAAAGTGAAGGTAACATGCCTCAATGACTACCACCCCGTAGCACTCATGTCGGTAGCCATCAAGTGCTTTGAAAGGCTGGTCATGACTCACATCAACACCATCATCACGGAAACCCTAGATCCACTCCAATTCGCATACCGCCCCAACAGATCCACAGATGACGCAATCTCAATCGCACTCCACACTGCCCTTTCCCACCTGGACAAAAATAACACCTATGTGAGAATGCTGTTCAATGACTACAGCTCAGCGTTCAACAACATAGTGCCCACAAAGCTCATCACTAAGCTAAGGACCCTGGGACTAAACACCTCCCTCTGCAACTGGATCCTGGACTTCCTGACGGGCCGCCCCCGCCTGCCACGCTGATCCTCAACACGGGGGCCCCTCAGGGGTGCATGCTTAGTCCCCTCTTGTGCTCCATGTTCACCCATGACTGCGTGGCCAAGCACGACTCCAACACCATCATTAAGTTTGCTGACGACACAACAGTTGTAGGCCTGATCACCGACAACGATGAGAAAGCCTATAGGGAGGTCAGAAACCTGGCAGTGTGGTGCCAGGACAATAACCTCTCCCTCAATGTGAGCAAGACAAAGGTGCTGATCGTGGACTACAGGAAAAGGAGGGCCGAACAGGCCCCCATTAACATCGACGGGGCTGTAGTGGAGCGGGTTGAGAGTTTCAAGTTCCTTGGTGTCCACATCACCAACAAACTATCATGGTCCAAACACACCAAGACAGTCGTGAAGAGGCCACGACAACACCTTTTCCCCCCAGAAGACTGAAAAGATTTGGCATGGGTCCCCAGATCCTCAAAAAGTTCTACAGCTGCACCATCAAGAGCATCCTGACCAGTTGCATCACCGCCTGGTATGGCAACTGCTTGGCATCCGACCGTAAGGCGCTACAGAGGGTACTGCGTACGGCCCAGTACCTCACTGGGGCAAAGCTTCCTGCCATCAAGGACCTATATACTAGACGGTGTCAGAGGAAGGCCCAAAAAAATTGTGAAAGCCTCCAGTCACCCAAGTCATAGACTGTTCTCTCTGCTACCGCACGGCAAACGGTACCGGAGCGCCAAGTCTAGGTCCAAAAGCTCCTTAACAGCTTCTACCCCCAAGCCATAAGACTGCTGAACAATTAATCAAATGGCCACCCGGACTATTTACATTGACCCCCCCCTTTGTTTTTACACTGCTGCTACTCTGTTAATTATTTATGCTTTGTCACTTTACCTCTACCTACATGTACATATTACCTCAATTACCTCAACTAACCTGTACCCCCGCACATTGACTCGGTCCCGGTACCCGCTGTATATAGCCTCGTTATTGTTATTTTATTGTGTTACTTTTTATTAGTTTTATTTTTTACTTTAGTTTATTTAGTAAATATTTTCTTAACTCTATTTCTTGAACTGCATTGTTGGTTAAGGGCTTGTAAGTAAGCATTTCACAGCAAGGTCTACTACACCTGTTGTATTCGGCGCATGTGACAAATACAATTTGATTTGATTTGATTTGAAGGGCCTGTACACAATTCCTGGAAGCTGAAAATGTCCCAGTTCTTTCATGGCCTGCATACTCACCAGACATATCACCTATCGAGCATTTTTGGGATGCTCTGGATCGACGTGTACGGCAGCGTGTTCCAGTTCCCGCCAATATCCAGCAACTTCGCACAGCCATTGAAGAGGAGTGGGACAACATTTTACAGGCCACAACCAGCAGCCTGATCAACTCTATGCGAAGGAGATGTGTCGTGCTGCATGAGGCAAATGGTGGTCACACCAGATACTGACTGGTTTTCTGATCCATGCCCCTACCTTTTTTTTAAAGGTATCTGTGACCAACAGATGCCTCTCTGTATTCCCAGTCATGTGAAATCCATAGATTAGGGCCTAATGAATTTATTTCAATTGACAAATGTCCTTATACGAACAGTAACTCAGTAAAATCTTGGAAACTGTTGCATGTTGCATTTATATTTTTGTTCAGTGTGTATATCATTTTTTGCTACTGTTGGTAGCGTTAGCTAGCGCTAGTCGGCTGTACCTGCGTTAACATTCCGCAATTTTTCAACCTATAGCTTGTTCTCCATCTTCTTTTTAAATAGTGAGCCTACGTGTTTTCAGCACTTTTATTTCCCAGACTGATCAAAACTAATTTTCTCATGCTCTCGACTCTCTGCAGAAGACATATAGTGAGCAATATGTTTGGAACATCAAATCGCAATAAAATCGCAGTATTGTATCGCAATACATATCGTATCGGCACCTAAGTATCGTGAGAATATTGCATTGTGAGGTCCCTGGCAATTCCCAGCCGTATAAGACATTGTAACCTAGTTTCTGGTTCTAACTTGTCTGTGGTTCAAACCGATGGACTAATATTTAGACATGAAGGCAGGTGGTTCTGAGAAAGCCGCTGCTGGGTATCGCTGTTCCTGTGGGACGTGTCTGTGGGGACATTGTGCTACCGTACATTGGTGCTAAGTTTGCAGGTCAACAGTTTGCTTCACATTCCGCTCCACCCCCAATTACATTCTGGATGAGAGAGTGAGGTTTTTGTACATAACCCTGACTGTCCAAAACGCCCAAATCACACTGGAACAAAGGTTGAGACAGACAGGATGCAACCCTCTAGATTATAAATTATGTAAAATAGTACACTGTAGTGGTCGGCCTACTCATTAGTAGGATGTTCTTGTGATGGGTATGCCTCTCTTTCTGAGTAAAATACCAACCACACTTCCTTCAAGTAATCATGATTCACTCTCCAAAATGTTCTGGTCATGAACAGAACAATGCATTACCAACACAGCTGTAAACATACGTTGCATTTTATAGTATTATATATGCATAGGCCTACAATAAATGAAGACCGCCTAAGTGGTGGTTGTGGTGGACTGAAATACTGGAGGAAGGACATCCATAGCCAGTCAGAGCTGAAATTTTCCAAAAAGGTTAATAATTCATAGACTCCTTTTCTCTTATTTCCCCCTCTGCCTGGCAGAGGCAGCAACAGAGGTAGGGGCCTTAGGTGGCCTGAGACCAGACCAGGTCAATGCTGGACTTTAGCAGGTGACTGTAAGCAGTGGGTCTGTGCCTTTCAGTGCCTATACTGACTCAGAGGTCTAGTCTGCCTAATTTATGTTGTCTGGTAAACAGACAACATGTAACATGATGTGTTGAAGGGGATGTTATGTGATTGTATAGGTGAAAAGTTAATGGCGAAATTTGAAATAGATAGCACAAATTATATATTTTAATGATTGATTTGTTTTTTCAGAATTGCTCAATCCATTAGTGTGATTGTCCTTCCTAATTTCGAAAATAATGTAGTTTATTTTAGTCGTGTGAATTCAAACCATAGATATGTATAGAGGACTAGCACCCAAAATCCTGTTTTAGCATAGGCACCGGCATTGAGGACTTTCACCATTTTGAAATAGTCAACTGGGTGGGACTTCCTATGGGTTAAGGAAGGATCACATAATTCCATCCAGGTCATCAGGAGGGATCAACCAATGAATTATACTTGTGAGCAAACATTCCATAACTGCAAGTGGCAGTAAATCACAAACCTTGGCTTTACCTGTTCAAACAACACACAGTGGCAGTTTGCACCCTTTCAGTTTGTTTACCAAGTCATAGAAGTAGCTAGTAGAAGAATGACATTGACTACTTTAAAATGGAGAGGACTCTGCCCTCTCACAAATGCCATAATGGGACAGATACAACGTTGTGATCTCTATACATCTCTATGATTCAAACAAAACGTTGTATTGTGCAATGACCCTAAAAAGAAAAGTGTCTTGCAGCACCATCTGTTGGTAAAACATTTGACTAAACCAGGTCATCATTAATTGCACATTTCCTAAGAGTTCACATGCTGGAACTACATAGCATTTATTTGTATCACACATAGAGAATCGTGTTGAAATAAAGCGCAAGCATTTTGGGGTCAACCACCTCGCTACATGTCAACGAGCATTCCATACTCCAGCCCTGTTGGTGGCAGCAGTAATGTACGTTATGAGAATGTTGTGAAGAAGACTGCAAACGACATTTCCTGTGCATATCGGAAATGTGTTTCGTTCTGTTATTGTTAGCTAGCTAATGTTGAATATAAGTTAACATATTCGTATAGCAATTGTGTTAATCGAAGTGTCAATATGCCTGGCTAGATTCTAGTTTGCTGATAAACGAGGTAAGTAGAGAATGAGCGAAGAGGCTGTTTCGTTACTGTTATAACCAACGTTAGCTCGCGAATGATGTGAAACGTTCCTAGCTACATCCATCTAAGGTTAGATAGCTGGCTTTCGAAACATCTATCAATATTGTTCACATCAAGCTAGCTAGCTAGTTAATAGCTGCATAGCACAGCTTATATTTATCACATTGAGCTTGCTAGCAATCCGCACATGCCTCCCATTTACTGCCCATCACTGACTGATACCTTCCTCTCTCTCGTCTCAGATTACCACCTGATATACGTTGTCTGAGTGACACCTGCCGAATGTAGCAACGTTACTATTCGAAAGTTCTGGACTGTGACCAAGATCATGGACCAAGGTAACGTTATACACATCTCTTGGTTGTCTGTCTGCCTCTTGTTGTAAGTTGTTGTCATCATAATCCAAAGACTCTAGTGTCTAACATCGAAGTCTATCTCCGTCTGGGGACAGATATACAGGCAGGTGTTGCAATTGCATCTGTGGTTGGGGCACCGATTGGAGCAGCTGGGTCAGAGGAGGAGGAGTCGACTGGGATGAAAGACATCAAAAGGACAGCAACACAGGCTTTCGTTGGGGGTGGTGGTGTTGTGCCCAAACGCAGGAGCTCTTCAAGGTTGGACTGCCACTCACTTGTGTCCAGCTTAATGTTATAGCTTACTCTGCAAGCACTTTTTCCCGCTTCAATCTTTCCACCAGTGTTAAACTGAAAGATGAACATGCAACACCTTGTACAGTTCACTGATTCAAATGAACTGCCTACACGTCTGACCATTGGACAGCATTCGTTCTGCATCACCTACCTACTGAATTTGAAGTAGGCCTGGCGAAAAGATAGCTCAGGGGTGCTGTCTGTGTCCGCTCTGGTGGCTATATGATATCTAACCTGTTCCTCTCCTACTTCCAGGTCAATTAAGAGGAAGAAGTTTGATGATGAGCTGGTGGAGAGCAGCCTGGCCAAGTCATCTAGCAGGGTCAAGGGTCCACCTGTCATCGAGCCAATCCGCTGCTCTGGGAGCGAACCCTCATCCAATGAGAAGAAGAAGGTAGAGGGGAGGAGTTGAATCCAAAGAGAGGGTGGTGTTATTGTGGGTAGCTCATAAGAGAAACATAGAGGGAGATACCTGTAGTTGTTGTTCAATTTGCTCTTGATTACATGGCTAGTTTATTATGCTGTTTATATGGTCAGGTTTTTCTTTGTCTCCAGACTCTTGATCATCACCCTATTAAATGGCATGTAAGGGTGATACCTAATAAAGGTGTCTGGCAGATGACAAAATGCCTACTAGAGTAAATGCTGAATGAGGCAAAGGAGATGCCTCATTGGTTCCCCTCCTCCATGCCCCCCTATGTTAGGTGTCCAAGTCCAGCACGGCCCTCACGCCACCCCTCACCATGGTGATCACCCCCCCACCCATTGCCAAGCGGGTGAAGAAGAGTAAGCAGCCCCTCCAGATCACTAAAGACCTGGGACGCTGGAAACCCACCGACGACCTTCTGCTCATCAATGCTGTGCTACAGGTAACAGACCTAAAGAGAATTGAGATACACTATTGATATACACTGAACAAAAATATAAACGCAACATGTAAAGTGTTGGTCTCATGTTTCATGAGCTGAAATAAAAAATCCCAGACATTTTCCATACGCACAAAAAGTGTATTTCTCTAATTTTGTGCACACATTTGTTTATATCCCTGTTAGTGAGCATTTCTCCTTTGCCAAGATAATCCATCCACCTGACAGGTGTGGCATATCAAGAAGCTGACTAAACAGCATGATCATTACACAGGTGCACCTTGTGCTGGGGACAATCAAAGGCCACTTTAAAATTCACAGTTTTGTCACACAACACAATGCCACAGATGTCTCAAGTTGACTGAAGGAATGTCCACCAGAGATGTTGCCTGAGAATGTAATGTTAATTTACCTACCATAAACTGCCTCCAACGTCATTTTAGAGAATTTGGCAGTACGTCCAACTGGCCTCACAACCGCAGACCAAGTTTAACCACGCCATCTGAGGGGGGAGGGGGGTGCTGAGGAGTATTTCTGTCTGTAATAAAGCCCTTTTGTGGGGGAAAAATCATTCTGATTGGGTGGGCCTGGCTGACAAGTGGGTGGGCCTATGCCCTCCAAGGCCCACCCATGGCTGCAACCCTGCCCAGTCGGGTGAACTCTATAGATTAAGGCCTAATGAATTTATTTCAATTGCCTTATTTCCTTATGAACTGTAGCTCAGTAAAAACTTAAAAATTGTTGCATGTTGCGTTTTACATTTTTGTTCAGTATATAACTGATGCATCAGGGCTATACATCATTGGAATTTGGCAGTTAGTGTACTGTGTAACTTTGACCTGTGAAGTCTCAATGTGTTTGATGTATCCAGATTATTTTTCTATGGATGTATATCATACAGCTCATTGACTATGGTAATGCACTGAAACCGTAAGTGGCTGCAACTGACTGCGTGTGTGTGTGTGTTGTATCTGTGTGTGGGTGCTGTTAGACGACAGATCTGACCTCTGTTCATCTGGGGGTGAAGTTCAGCTGTCGTTTCACCCTGCGGGAGATCCAGGAGCGCTGGTACGCACTGCTCTACGACCCCGTCATTTCCAAGTAAGAGCTCCACCACAACCCACAAACCCCTGGCCAGTGTTGTAATACTCGAGTCCAGGACTCGGACTTCACTCGGACTCAAGTCACGATTTTCATGACTCGACTCGGACTCGACCAGTGGTGACTCAGACTTGGGCCAGGACTCGACCAATCTTCATAATTCAATTTACTAACTATAACAGCAAATGATAGATGGCTGTATTATTAAATCCAGATTGTATTTATAAAAAAATAGAATCAAATGTTATTTGTCACATGCTTCGTAAACAACAGGTGTAGACTAACAGTGAAACGCTTACTTTTCCAACAATGCAGAGTTAAAGATTTAAAATATATATATATATATATATATATATATATATATATATATATATATATATATATATATATATATATATATATATATATATATATATATATATATATATACACAGT
Organism: Coregonus lavaretus; assembly: GCF_964263955.1. Taxonomy (NCBI): domain Eukaryota; kingdom Metazoa; phylum Chordata; class Actinopteri; order Salmoniformes; family Salmonidae; genus Coregonus; species Coregonus lavaretus. Next base: position 35,590,183 of record NC_139995.1, read on the forward strand.
GACTAACAATTAAAAATAACATGGCTAAACAGTGCATTCGGAAAGTATTCAGACCCCTTTACTTTTTCCACATTTTGTTACGTTACAGCCTTATTCTAAAATGGATTAAATTGTTTCCCCCCCTCATCAATCTACACACAATAACCCGTAATGACAAAGCAAAAACAGGCTTTTTGAAATTTTTGCAAATGAATTAAAAAAAGTATTCACATTTACATAAGTATTCAGACCCTTTACTCAGTACTTTGTTGAAGCACCTTTGGCAGCGATTACAGCCTCGACTCTTCTTGGGTATGACGCTACAAGCTACTACAAATCAACACCTGTATTTGGGGAGTTTCTCCCATGCTTCTCTGCAGATCCTCTCAAGCTCTGTCAGGTTGGATGGGGAGCATCGCTGCACAGCTATTTTCAGGTCTCTCCAGAGATGTTCGATCGGGTTCAAGTCCGGACTCTGGCTGGGCCACTCAAGGACATTCAAAGACTTGTCCTGAAGCCACTCCTGCATTGTCTTGGCTGGGTGCTTAGGGTCGTTGTCCTGTTGGAAGGTGAACCTTCGCCCCCAGTCTGAGGTCCTGAGCGCTCTGGAGCAGGTTTTCATCAAGGATCTCTGTACTTTGCTCCGTTCATCTTTCCCTCGATCCTGACTAGTCTCCCAGTCTCTACCGCTGAAAATCATCCCCACAGCTTGATGCTGCCACCACCATGCTTCACCATAGGGATTGTGCCAGGTTTCCTCCAGACGTGACGCTTGGCATTCAGGCCAAAGAGTTCAATCTTGGTTTCATCAGACCAGAGAATCTTGTTTCTCATGGTCTGAGAGTCCTTTAAGAGGCTTTTGGCAAACTCCAAGCGGGCTGTCATGTGCCTTTCACTGAGGAGTGGTTTCCGTCTGGCCACTCTACCATAAAGGTCTGATTGGTGGAGTGCTGCAGAGATGGTTGTCCTTCTGGAAGTTTCTCCCATCTCCTCAGAGGAACTCTGGAGCTCTGTCAGAGTGACCATCAGGTTCTTGGTCACCTCCCTTACCAAGGCCCTTCTCCCCCGATTGCTCAGTTTGGCAGGGCAGCCAGCTCTATGAAGAGTCTTGGTGGTTCCAAACTTTTTCCATTTAAGAATGATGGAGGCCACTGTGTTCTTGGGGACCTTCAATGCTGCAGAAATGTTTTGGTACCCTTCCCCAGATCTGTGCCTTCACACAATCCTGTCTCGGAGCTCTACGGACAATTCCTTCGACCTCATTGCTTGGTTTTTGCTGTGACATGCACTGTCAACTGTGGGACCTTTTTTATAGACAGGTGTGTACCTTTCCAAATCATGTCCAATCAATTGAATTTACCACAGTTGTAGAAAAATCTCAAGGATGATCAATGGAAACAGGATGCACCAATTTCTAGTCTCATTGCAAAGGGTCTGAATACTTATGTAAATAAGGTATTTCTGTTTTTTATTTCTTATAAATTTGCTAAAATAGTTTTCACTTTGTCGTTTATGGGGTATTGTGCTGGAGTACGAGGTAATTGAGGTAGCTATGTACGTATAGTATGGGTAAAGTGACTAGACAACAAGATGGACAGTAGCAGCAGCGTATGTGGTCCAGTGTGTGGGCATTGTCAGTGCAAGAGAGTTGGTGCAAAAAAGGGTAAATGCAGGTAGTCCGGGTAGCCATTTGATCAGTTGTTTAGCAGACATTGCTAGGGGTAGAATCTTTTCAGGGTCCTGTTGGTTCCAGATTTGGTTCATGCCATGCGGTAGCAGAGAGAACAGTCTATGAGTTGGGTGGGTGGAGTCTTTGACAATTTTTTGGGCCTTCCTCTGTCACTGCCTGGTATAGAGGTCCTGATTGGCAGGGAGCTCGGCCCCAGTGATGTACTAGGCCGTACTCACCGCCCTCTATAGCGCTTTGTGGTCGTGCGCCTTGCAGTTGCCGTACCAAGCAGTGGTGCAGCTGTAGAACTTTTTGAGGATCTGAGGGCCCATGCCAAATCTTTTCAGGCTGCTGAGGGGGAAGAAGCATTGTCGTGCCCTCTTTACAACTGTGTGGGTGTGTGTGGACCATGTTATTTCCTTAGTGATGTGGACACCGAGGAGCTCTCGACCAACTCCACTACAGCCCCATCGATGTGGATGGGGGCATGCTCGCCCCTCCTTTTCCTGTAGTCCACAATCAGCTCCTTGGTCTTCCTGGCGTTGAGTGAAAGGTTGTTGTCCTTGCACCACACTGCCAGGTGTCTGACCTCTTCCATATAGGCAGCCTCATCATCGTCAGTGATCAGTCGTGTCGTCAGCAAACTTGATGATGGTGTTGGAGTCGTGTGTGGCCACGCAGTCGTGGGTGAACGGGGAATGCAGGAGGAGACTAAGCACACAGCCCTGAGGGGTCCCTATGTTAATGATCAGACTGGTGGATGTGTTGTTGCCTACCCTCACCACCTGGTGGCGGCCCATCAGGAAGTCCAGGATCCAGTTGCAGAGGGAGGTGTTCAGTCCCAGGGTCCTGAGCTTGACATTTAGTATGTATTAGGATCCCCAATTAGCTGCTGCCGAGGCATCAGCTATTCTTCCTGGGGTCCAAATAGGAAACAACACAACAAATAAAATACATAATATACACAACCATTTCAAAAGTTTGGGGTCACTTAGGGTCAAATTTTTTTGTCCATTAAAATAACACCAAATTGATCAGAAATACAGTGTAGACATTGTTAATGTTGTAAATGGCTATTAGTCTAGTCCCGATGGTCACTCTGACAGAGCTCCAGAGTTCCTCTGTGGAGATGGGAGAACCTTCCAGAAGGACAACCATCTCTGCAGCACTCCACCAATCAGGCCTTTATGGTAGTCTAGTGAAGAGGTGACTCCGGGATGCTGACCTTCTAGGCAGAGTTGCAAAGAAAAAGCCATATCTCAGACTAGCCAATAAAAAGAAAAGATTAAGATGGGCAGTCTGAGATATGGCTTTTTCTTTGCAACTCTGCCTAGAAGGTCAGCATCCCAGAGTCGCCTCTTCACTGTTGACGTTGAGACTGGTGTTTTGCGGGTACTATTTAATGAAGCTGCCAGTTGAGGACCTGTGAGGCGCCTGTTTCTCAAACTAGACACTCTAATGTATTTGTCCTCTTGCTCAGTTGTGTACCGGGGCCTTCCACTCCTCTTTCTATTCTGGTTAGAGACAGTTTGCGTTGTTCTATGAAGGGAGTAGTACACAGCGTTGTACGAGATCTTCAGTTTCTTGGCAATTTCTCGCATGGAATAGCCTTCATTTCTCAGAACAAGAATAGACTGACGAGTTTCAGAAGAAAGTTATTTGTTTCTGGCCATTTTGAGCCTGTAATCGAACCCACAATTGCTGATGCTCCAGATACTCAACTAGTCTCAAGAAGGCCAGTTTTATTGCTTCTTTAATCAGCACAACAGTTTTCAGCTGTGCTAACATAATTGCAAAAGGGTTTTCTAATGATCAATTAGCCTTTTAAAATGATAAACTTGGATTAGCAAACACAACATGCCATTGGAACACAGGACTGATGGTTGCTGATAATGGGCCTCTGTACGCCTATGTAGATATTCCATTAAAAATCAGCCGTTTCCAGCTACAATAGCCATTTACAACATTAACAATGTCTACACTGTATTTCTGATCAATTTGATGTTATTTTAATGGACAAAAAAACAGTAGTGTACATAAATATACATACATAGCACTACATTTACATTACGATTTAGACATTCAGCAGATGCTGCCATCCAGAGCAACCTACAGCTAGTGCATTCATTTTAAGATTGCCAGGCGAGACAACCACATATCACAGTCATATCCCAACAATTTATCACATACATTATACAATGCAAAATACAATACAAAATGCATAAACATTTCTGTGTGTCTCTTCACAGTCCCCGTTGTGCCATAAGGTGTTATTTTATCTGTTTTTGGACTCTTCAACACCTCGCACAAGGACTAATACCGATGCAGTCAATCTCTCCTCAACTTTGAGCTAGGAGAGATTGACATGCATGCCATTGACATTCGCCCTCCGTGTACATCTAAGTGCAATAGGTGCTCCTCTGTTTTGGACCAACTGCAATTTGTCTATGTCCTTCTTTGCTGCACCTGACCACACAACTGGACAGTAGTCCAGGTGCGACAAAACTAGGGTCTGTGGGACCTGTCTGGTTGACTGAGATGTCAAGAAAGCAGAGCAACGCCTTATCATGGACAGACTTCTTCTCATTTTAATAACCATTGAGTCTATATGTTTTGACCATGATGATTCATACATAGGTATTCCTTTTGTCCAGGTGGGTGAGGGCAGTGTGGAGTGTAATAGAGATTGCGTCCTCTGGATCTGTTGGGCGTTATGCGAAATGGAGTGAGTCCAGTGTGTCTGGGATGATTGTGTTGATGTGAGCCATGACCAGCCTTTCAAAGCAATTCATGGCTAAAGATGTGAGTGCTACGGGGTGATAGTCATTTAGGCAGGTTTCCTTGGCGTTCTTGGGCATGGGGTCTATGGTGGTCTGCTTGAAACAAGTTGGTATTACAGACTGGGTCAGGGATAGGTTGGAAATGTCAGTGAAGACACTTGCCAGCTGTTCAGTGCATGCTCTGAGTATGCATCCTGGTATTCCGTCTGGCCCCGCTGCCTTGCAAATGTTAACCTGTTTAACCCTTTGACACGTACCAACACACTGGCGCGATCATTCTACAGTGGTTCCTGTAGCGTACGCTCAAACCGGTGTGATTAGAACGCTTTTTTAGAACGTCCAGTTACGATTGATGCAACAGTCAGCGTTTGATTATTTTGCACAAACAGTCCTTACAACGTTATGTCCTGAATGGGACCAGTTTATTTTTGGATGCAATGTTCAGACATTCACAGAAGTAGCGACATCATAACACAATCATCCAAACCGGAAAATGTAGGCTACATTAGTCTTAACGCTGAGGAAAGATTGACGTAACACAAGCGGTCATATTTATCTAACTCTCGGCTGACAGAAACAATAATATGAGTTAGCTAATAGCAATTGCTATTTACAATTCATCACATTACAGGTGACCTCACAATTGAGTAAAGCACTTTCTAAAAATGAAAAGTAATCCGATGATGGGTAGTTTGTGCGCGCTGCAATGTTTTTTCCCCCCCGCATCAAACAAAGGTAAGAAGAGGAGACAAGATGAGTTTGGTCTGTTTGCAGTATGCAAGTTGAATGGGGTGTGTTGTCTACCATCATTCACTTCCCATCATTCACTTCCGGAAGTTTACTCGAAAGATGAGTTAACCATCTCTTCACCTCATTTTGTTATAACATCTTTGGTCAGAGAGACGTTTACGTGACACCCAGAATGCATTGTACAAACATGGCGCCACACATAGCTGGCAAATAGCTTAGCATTAGCTCATCAAACTCAGGACAACCTTCAAAAAAGTATTTTACACGCATCATGTGTGTCCATTACAATCCATGCAAGAATCAAAATGCATGATTTGTCACCATGTGAATATAACAGTAAATACATAATGCTCCATACATGCATACGGTATGCTACAATAGAAACGACAACACGATATACAGAAAATAAGGCACTTACTTTGATAGGAACGCACACATGTTCAAAGTTATTATTTGTAAGGAAAACAACAATGAAGGCATTGTGGGCGCCAGCCGGAAAATGTGCCAGGGGGGGAAAGTTTGTGCAAGGCCTGTTCTGACTGGAGATGTGCAAATCTCTGCAAACTTGATCTTGGGAAACACTGGGGAAGTGCTTGGGCTCTTGGCGAAGAGAGAAGTTTGTCTGGCTCGGTAAAGCCTCAAACAAAAATTGTCCGCAACAGTGAAATGGGCTACTTCTACAGTGCATTCAGAAAGTATTCAGACCCCTTCACTTTTTCCAGATTTTGTTACGTTACAGCCTTATTCTAAAATGGATTCAATTATTTTTTCCCCCTCATCAATCTACACACAATACTCCATAATGACGAAGCGAAAACAGGTTTTTAGAATTTTTTACAAATGTATTAAAAATAAGATATACCTTATTTACATAAGTATTCAGACCTTTTGCTATGAGACTCGAAATTGAGCTCAGGTGCATCCTGTTTCCATTGATCATCCTTGAGCTGTTTCTACAACTTGATTGCAGTCTACCTGTGGTAAATTCAATTGATTGGACATGATTTGGAAAGGCACAAACCTGTCTATATAAGGTCCCACAGTTGACAGCGCATGTCAGAAAAAAAAAAACCAAGAGGTCAAAGGAATTGTCCGTAGAGCTCAGAGACAGGATTGTGTCGAGGCACAGATCTGGGGAAGGGTACTAAAAAATGTCTGCAGCATTGAAGGTCCCCAAGAACACAGTGGCCTCAATCCTTCTTAAATGGAAGAAGTTTGGAACCACCAAGACTCTTCATAGAGCTGGCTGCCCGGCCAAACTGAACAATCGGGGGAGAAGGGCCTTGGTCAGGGAGTTGACCAAGAACCCGATGGTCACTCTGACAGAGCTCCAGAGTTCCTCTGTGGAGATGGGAGAACCTTCCAGAAGGACAACCATCTCTGCAGCACTCAACCAATCAGGCCTTTATGTTAGAGTGGCCAGACAGAAACCATTCCTCAGTAAAAGGCACATGACAGCCTGCTTGGAGTTTGCCAAAAGGCAAATGAATCCAGAACGCAGTTGGTTTTGTTAGCTATAAGTTTGCCATTCCTCTATGTAAAATGTTCATACCTTCTTCATCCAGTCTTTGATTGCCCTTATGATGGCACCATCTGTAAGTATTTGCGTTCCTGTATATTTTTATATGCTTAGATTTAGTCATTTTGTCTACTTTATGCCTCATCAAGTAGATCGCCAGCCAAACGGTCCTAACCGTTAGCCATCAGCCGTTGCCATAGAGATGTATTGTTTAGCCTAGCTGTTCGCTAGCCCCATTCAAATGTATGTAGCTACTATTTTCCTAATCCTATCTACTTTGTATGCGAATGTATGTTTATATCAGAATACTTAACTATTCTACAAACCTGTAATTGACCCACACAATGTTGTTTTGTCACTGTCACAGCTTATTCAGATATTGTTCATGTACTGTATGTGTTAAGATATGGTGCTCTACTTACCTTTTGTATCCTGTGCTTTTGTTGTGTTGCAGTTTTACACTTCTGAATTCAATCAACTAAAGATGTATTCGGCCTGATTCTTGGAAGTTTTAGTGATGAAGAGTTTAGCTGTCTGTATAGCAAAAAGACACTCATGGGAGAAAAGCTTTAGTGAAGACAGCACAGTCTGGATTAGTGTCCCGCTCCTTGAAAGCGGCAGCTCTAGCCTTTAGCTCACTGCGGATGTTTCCTGTGATCCATGGCTTCTGTTTGGGGTATGTACAGTGCCTTCAGAAAGTAGTCACACCCCTTTACTTTTTCCATATTTTGTTGCAGCTGGAATTTTTAATTGATTAAATTGAGATTTTGTGTTCAAGGGAGGTGCTGAGGTAATGCAGAGGCTGGGTTGTAGTGTTGCACAATGATAATGACCCAAAAGTCGATTAACCCCTCCTCCCCGTGCTCCAATTCCGATGAGTTCAGAAGCAATGGGATGGGAATGCTGAAAGGAAGGTCAGATAGTTTTATGACAATAACCCTCCCAGTAGCTGTTTTTATCATGCCACCAGTGGATAGATTGGTGGATTCTTGGAAACAATTCAATTGTGATGCCATTGATCGGTAAATGTTTGGAGATCTGCATTTGTGTTATGTAGCTATAGGTATATGAGTTTTTCATTAACGTTTGGATTACACATTGACTCTTGGTTATGCCAATGCCATTGAAAGTGGTTTTGATCCATGTCAATTTTTTAAAAACTCGTATTAGTACTCTTTACCATGCTGCTCTAAGATTTGTAACCAACACAAGATCACTACACATCAAATCAAATGTTATTGGTCGCATACACATTTAGCAGAAATTATTGCAGGTGTAGTTAAATGCTTGTGTTCCTAGCTCCAACAGTGCAGTAGTATCTAACAATACACATAAATCTAAAAGTAAAAGAATGTAATTAAGAAAAAAATATTAGGACGAGCAACGTCGGAGTGGCATTGACTAGAATACACTATATAAACTCAGCAAAAAAAGAAACATCCCTTTTTCAGGACCCTGTCTTTCAAAGATAACTCGTAAAAATCAAAATAACTTCACAGATCTTCATTGTAAAGGGTTTAAACACTGTTTCCCATGCTTGTTCAATGAACCATAAACAATTAATGAACATGCACCTGTGGGACGGTCGTTAAGACACTAACAGCTTACAGACGGTAGGCAATTAAGGTCACAGTTATGAAAACGTAGGACACTAAAGAGGCCTTTCTACTGACTTTGAAAAACACCAAAAGAAAGATGCCCAGGGTCCCTGCTCATCTGCGTGAACGTGCCTTAGGCATGCTGCAAGGAGGCATGAGGACTGCAGATGTGGCCAGGGCAATAAATTGCAATGTCCGTACTGTGAGACGCCTAAGACGGCGCTACAGGGAGACAGGACGGACAGCTGATCGTCCTCGCAGTGGCAGACCACGTGTACATCCGAACATCACACCTGCGGGACAGGTACAAGATGGCAACAACAGTTGCCCGAGTTACACCAGGAACGCATAATCCCTCCATCAGTGCTCAGACTGTCCGCAATAGGCTGAGAAAGGCTGGACTGAGGGCTTGTAGGCGTGTTGTAAGACAGGTCCTCACCAGACCTCACCGGCAACAATGTCGCCTATGGGCACAAACCCACCGTCGCTGGACCAGACAGGACTGGCAAAAAGTGCTCTTCACTGACAAGTCGCGGTTTTGTCTCACTAGGGGTGATGGTCGGATTCGCGTTTATCGTCGAAGGAATGAGCGTTACACCGAGGTCTGTACTCTGGAGCGGGATCGATGTGGAGGGTCCGTCATGGTCTGGGGCGGTGTGTCACAGCATCATCGGACTGAGCTTGTTGTCATTGCAGGCAATCTCAACGCTATGCGTTACAGGGAAGACATCCTCCGCCCTCATGTGGGACCCTTCCTGCATCCTGAAATGACCCTTCAGCATGACAATGCCACCAGCCATACTGCTCGTTCTGTGTGTTATTTCCTGCAAGACAGGAATGTCATGGCCAGTGAAGAGCATCTCACAGCAAGAACTGGCAAATCTGGTGCAGTCCATGAGGAGGAGATACACTGCAGTACTTAATGCAGCTGGTGGCCACACCAGATACTGACTGTTACTTTTGATTTTGACCCCCCCTTTGTTCAGGGACACATCATTCCATTTCTGTTAGTCTGTGGAACTTGTTCAGTTTATGTCTCAGTTGTTGAATCTTATTATGTTCATACAAATATTTACACATGTTAAGTTTACTGAAAATAAACGCTGAGTTTACATATTAAATTAGTAAAACAGTATGAAAACATTATTAACTAGTATTACATTATTAAAGTGACCAGTGATTCCATGTCTATGTACATAGGGAAGCAGCCTCTAAAGTGCAGGGTTGAGTAACCGGGTGGTAGCTGGTTAGTGACAGTGACTAAGTTCAGGGCAGGGTACTGGGTGGAGGCCGGCTAGTGATGGCTATTTAACAGTCTGATGGCCTTGAGATAGAAGCTTGTCCGGGAGCAAGATGTTGGTGTCTGCGACGTGGCTGGTTTTCCCTTTGTAATCCGTGATTGTCTGGAGTCCCTGCCACATACGTCTTGTGTCTGAGCCGTTGAATTGCAACTCCACTTTGTCTCCGTACTAACGTTTTGCCTGTTTGATTGCCTTACGGAGGGCATAACTGCACTGTTTGTATTGAACCATATTCCCAGTCACCTTCCGTGGTTAAATGCGGTGGTTCGTGCTTTCAGTTTTGCGTGAATGCTGCCATCTATCCATGGTTTTTGGTTTGGGTAGGTTTTAATGGTCATAGTGGGAACAACATCCGTCATACACTTCCTGATGAACTCAGTCACCATTTCCGTGTATACGTCAATGTTATTCTCAGAGTTAACCCCGAACATATCCCAATCCGCGTGATCAAAACAATCTTGAAGCATGGATTCCGATTGGTCAGACCAGCATTGAGTAGACCTTAGCACGGGTATTTCCTGTTTGAGTTTCTGCCCATTGGAAGGGAGGAGCAGAATTAAGTTGTGATCTGATTTGCTGAAGGGAGGGCAATGGTCGAGAGTTTTTGAAGTTTGAGTACTACAGGCAATGTGTTGCTAGAACTTCGGTAGCGTTTTCCTCAAATTTGCTTTGTTAAAGTCCCCAGCTACAATAAATGCGGCCTTAGGATATGTGGTTTCCAGTTTGCACAAAGTCTAGTGTAGTTCCTTGAGGGCCGTCATGGTTGATTGAGGTATTCTAGGTCGGGTGAACAAAAGGACTTGAGTTCCTGTACGCAATCACAATCACATCATGAGTAGTTAAACATGAAACCTACACCTCTGCCTTTCTTCTTCCCGGAGAGTTCTTTATTCCTGTCTGTGCAATGTACTACTGAGAACCAAGCTGGCTGTATGGACGGGTACAGTATATCCGGAGAGAGCCAATGATTCAGTGAAACAGAGTATGTTACAGTCCCTGATGTCTCTCTGGAAGGGGATCCTCGCCCTGAGCTCATCTACTTTATTGTCCAGGGACTGAACATTAGCGAGTAATATACTCGGAAGCAGTGGATGGTGTGCACGCCTCCTGAGTCGGACTAGAAGTCCACTCCGAATACCTCTTCTCTGCCGGCGGCGTCTTGGAGCAGCCTCTGGGATAATTTCAGTTGCCTTGGTGGGTACAAACAAATAATCTAATTCGGGAAAGTCGTATTTCTGGATGCTGGTGAGTTACCACCGCTCTGATATCCAAAGGTTATTTCCGGCTGTATGTAATCACACAAAAAACGTTCTGGGCTAATAATACAGTAGAATACTCCAACACCTCCACTACGCTGATCCTCAATGCAGGGGCCCCACAAGGGTGCATGCTCAGCCCGCTCCTACCCATGACTGCCACACACGCCTCCAACTCAATCATCAAGTTTGCAGGACGGTGCCTTAGTTTTTCCACATTTTGTTGTTACAGCCTGAATTCAAAATTGATTAAATTGAGATTTTGTGCCACTGGTGTTAAATTCCACAGCAAGAAAAAATTGTTGTTCAAACAGAAGGGGGAACTAACAAAGAGTCACTGACAACAACCAAAACTAAACAGGTGGGGTTTTAGGAGGTGTTCTGAGAGACACTAATGGGGGTTCTTAAAGACACTAATGGGGGTGTCCACTGAAAGTTGACTAACAACAACAACTGGGACCTAAAAGACACCTATCATGAGTGCCCACTAAAGTAGCCTAAGAAGAGGCAAACAAAAGAAAAACCCACACCAAACTTAGACAGGAAGCATACCAAAAAGTGGAGAAAACTAAAACAGGGAAGCTCAGATAAAGGATTGTTTTTCTAGAAATCAAAGAGAGCCAACTAAAGGTTTTAAGCCTCCACATTTCTCAAGAAAACTGGAGCACTGGGCCAGCCACTCTTAAATATCACCTGGGCCAGCACAAGTGAAACATCTTCCGACTAACGAGATGGACAAGCCAGCACAGGTGTAACACATACTGACTAACGAGGTGACACCAATCGGTGCGCCCCACGCGCTGACGTCCAACCTCGAAATATAAATGGAAAAACCAAAGCCTGTAACACTAGCCTTCACACAAAATCCCATAATGTCTAAGTGGAATTATGTTGAGACATTTTTACAAATTAATTACAAATGAAAAGCTGAAATGTCTTGAGCCAATAAGTATTCAACCCCTTTGTTATGGCAAACCTAAGTACAGTAAGTTCAGGAGTAAAAATGTGCTTAACAAGTCACATAAATTGCATGGACTCAATCTGTACATGAATTGTGTTTTTAAATGATTTTTTTTATGACTACCTCATCTCTGTACCCCACACATACAATTATCTGTAAGGTCCCTCAGTCGAGCAGTGAATTTCAAACATAGATTAAACCACAAACACCAAGGAGGTTTTCCAATGCCTCGCAACGGACGACAGCCATTGGTAGATGGGTAAAAAAACTAAACAACATTGAATATCCCTTTAGAGTGTGGTGAAGTTAATTACACTTTGGATGGTGTATCAATACACCTAGTCACCAGAAAGATACAGGTGTCCTTCCTAACTCCGTTGCCGGAGAGCAAGGAAACCGCTCAGGGATTTCACCATGAGGCCAATGGTTACTTTAAAACAGTTACAGAGTTTAATGGCTGTGATTGTAGAAAACTGAGGATGGATCAACAACATTGTAGTTACTCCACAATACTAACCTAAATGACAGAGTGAAAAGAAGGAAGCCTATACAGAATACAAATATTCCAAAACATGCATCCTGTTTGCAATATGGCACTAAAGTAGAACTGCAAAAAATGTGGCAAAGAAATTAACTTGATGTCCTGAATACAAAGCGTTATGTTTGGGGCAAATCCAACACAACACATCACTGAGTACCACTCTTAATATTTTCAAGCTTGGTGGTGGCTGCATCATGTTATGGGTATGCTTGTCATTGGCAAGGACTAGGGATTTTTTTAAAATAAAAAGAAACAGAATAGAGCAAAGCACTTTCCAACAGACACTGGGGAGACAAATTCACCTTTTCAATTTTTCAATTAAAAATATTATAAAATTCTTGCTATCAATAGAATGTGATTCATATGGGGGATACAATCTTCCCAGCTCTGCAGATTTTCCTGCGAAGAGACAGAATCATTAGATCATTTGTTTTGGTACTGTCCATTTGTAGCGTGTTTTTGGACAAATATATGGCAAATAGAAATCCAATATGGATGGTGTTAAGAGATAGATGGGTGGTGTTGAATGGAGTTGAAGGATGGGAATAATAACATCTAACAACAACTAATAACAACAAGATAACTTATAATGTAAGCATACTGTGTCCATAATAAGTATATAGGTTATAGGTTGAGAGCTTTTGTGAAAGAGCACAGTTAGAAAGATATGGCATATAGAAGCAAACCGGATGGACATCATGAAAATGATCAGAGAGGTTGAGGGTAGAGGAAGTTCAGCAGTAAAAACAAACAAAATAGAATGATTGTAAAATTGACTGTGTCCATAAAATGTATATAATAAGTATATGCTGTAAGTAGAGGCCTAAGCATTGTTGTTCACTAGTTTGCTCCAATTAGGGAAGGGGTGGTGGGGTTGGAAAGTAATAAAGGGAAATATATTTAAAAAGGATATGTATGTACAGTGGGGAAAAAAAGTATTTAGTCAGCCACCAATTGTGCAAGTTCTCCCACTTAAAAAGATGAGAGGCCTGTAATTTTCATCATAGGTACACGTCAACTATGACAGACAAAATGATAAAAGAAAATCCAGAAAATCACATTGTAGGATTTTTAAGGAATTTATTTGCAAATTATGGTAGAAAATACGTATTTGGTCAATAACAAAAGTTTCTCAATACTTTGTTATATACCCTTTGTTGGCAATGACACAGGTCAAACGTTTTCTGTAAGTCTTCACAAGGTTTTCACACACTGTTGCTGGTATCTTGGACCTAGACTTGGCCCTCCGGTACCGCTTGCCGTGCGGTAGCAGAGAGAACAGTCTATGACTAAGGTGGCTGGAGTCTTTGACAATTTTGAGGGCCTTCCTCTGACACCGCCTGGTATAGAGGTCCTGGATGGCAGGAAGCTTGGCCCCAGTGATGTACTGGGCCGTACGCACTACCCTCTGTAGTGCCTTGCGGTCGGAGGCCAAGCAGTTGTCATACCAGGCGGTGATGCAACCAGTCAGGATGCTCCATTCCTCCATGCAGATCTCTTCTAGAGCAGTGATGTTTTGGGGCTGTCGCTGGGCAACACAGACTTTCAACTCCCTCCAAAGATTTTCTATGGGGTTGAGATCTGGAGACTGGCTAGGCCACTCCAGGACCTTGAAATGCTTCTTACGAAGCCACTCCTTCGTTGCCCGGGCGGTGTGTTTGGGATCATTGTCATGCTGAAAGACCCAGCCACGTTTCATCTTCAATGCCCTTGCTGATGGAAGGAGGTTTTCACTCAAAATCTCACGATACATGGCCCCATTCATTCTTTCCTTTACACGGATCAGTCGTCCTGGTCCCTTTGCAGAAAAACAGCCCCAAAGCATGATGTTTCCACCCCCATGCTTCACAGTAGGTATGGTGTTCTTTGGATGCAACTCAGCATTCTTTGTCCTCCAAACACGACGAGTTGAGTTTTTACCCAAAAGTTCTATTTTGGTTTCATCTGACCATATGACATTCTCCCAATCCTCTTCTGGATCATCCAAATGCACTCTAGCAAACTTCAGACGGGCCTGGACATGTACTGGCTTAAGCAGGGGGACACGTCTGGCACTGCAGGATTTGAGTCCCTGGCGGCGTAGTGTGTTACTGATGGTAGGCTTTGTTACTTTGGTCCCAGCTCTCTGCAGGTCATTCACTAGGTCCCCCCGTGTGGTTCTGGGATTTTTGCTCACCGTTCTTGTGATCATTTTGACCCCACGGGGTGAGATCTTGCGTGGAGCCCCAGATCGAGGGAGATTATCAGTGGTCTTGTATGTCTTCCATTTCCTAATAATTGCTCCCACAGTTGATTTCTTCAAACCAAGCTGCTTACCTATTGCAGATTCAGTCTTCCCAGCCTGGTGCAGGTCTACAATTTTGTTTCTGGTGTCCTTTGACAGCTCTTTGGTCTTGGCCATAGTGGAGTTTGGAGTGTGACTGTTTGAGGTTGTGGACAGGTGTCTTTTATACTGATAACAAGTTCAAACCGGTGCCATTAATACAGGTAACGAGTGGAGGACAGAGGAGCCTCTTAAAGAAGAAGTTACAGGTCTGTGAGAGCCAGAAATCTTGCTTGTTTGTAGGTGACCAAATACTTATTTTCCACCATAATTTGCAAATAAATTCATTAAAAAGCCTACAATGTGATTTTCTGGATTTTTTTTTCTCATTTTGTCTGTCATAGTTGATGTGTACCTATGATGAAAATTATAGGCCTCTCTCATCTTTTTAAGTGGGAGGACTTGCACAATTGGTGGCTGACTAAATACTTTTTTCCCCCACTGTGTGTGTGTATATATGTGTGTGTATATATATATATATATATATATATATATATATATATATATACATACACACACACACACACACACACACACACACACAGTGAGGGGAAATTTTTTTTGATCCCCTGCTGATTTTGTATGTTTGCCCACTGACAAAGACATGATCAGTCTATAATTTTAACGGTAGGTTTATTTGAACAGTGAGAGACAGAATAACAACAAAACAATCCTGAAAAACACATGTCAAAAATGTTATAAATTGATTTGCATTTTAATGAGGGAAATAAGTATTTGACCCCTCTGCAAAACATTACTTAGTACTTGGTGGCAAAACCCTTGTTGGCAATCAGAGGTCAGACGTTTCTTGTAGTTGGCCACCAGGTTTGCACACATCTCAGGAGGGATTTTGTCCCACTCCTCTTTGCAGATCTTCTCCAAGTCATTAAGGTTTCGAGCCTGACGTTTGGCAACTCGAACCTTCAGCTCCCTCCACAGATTTTCTATGGGATTAAGGTCTGGAGACTGGCCAGGCCACTCCAGGACCTTAATGTGCTTCTTCTTGAGCCACTCCTTTGTTGCCTTGGCCGTGTGTTTTGGGTCATTGTCATGCTGGAATACCCATCCACGACCCATTTTCTATGCCCTGGCTGAGGGAAGGGGGTTCTCACCCAAGATTTGACGGTACATGGCCCCGTCCATCGTCCCTTTGATGCGGTGAAGTTGTCCTGTCCCCTTAGCAGAAAAACACCCCCAAAGCATAATGTTTCCACCTCCATGTTTGACGGTGGGGATGGTGTTCTTGGGATCATAGGCAGCATTCCTCCTCCTCCAAACACGGCGAGTTGAGTTGTTGCCAAAGAGCTCGATTTTGGTCTCATCTGACCACAACACTTTCACCCAGTTCTCCTCTGAATCATTCAGATGTTCACTGGCAAACTTCAGACGGGCATGTATATGTGCTTTCTTGAGCAGGGGGACCTTGCGGGCGCTGCAGGATTTCAGTCCTTCACGGCGTAGTGTGTTACCAATTGTTTTCTTGGTGACTATGGTCCCAGCTGCCTTGAGATCATTGACGAGATCCTCCCGTGTAGTTCTGGGCTGATTCCTCACCATTCTCATGATCATTGCAACTCCACGAGGTGAGATCTTGCATGGAGCCCCAGGCTGAGGGAGATTGACAGTTATTTTGTGTTTCTTCCATTTGCGAATAATCGCACCAACTGTTGTCACCTTCTAGCCCATTCCAGCCTTGTGTAGGTCTACAATCTTGTCCCTGACATCCTTGGAGAGCTCTTTGGTCTTGGCCATGGTGGAGAGTTTGGAATCTGATTGATTGCTTCTGTGGACAGGTGTCTTTTATACAGGTAACAAGCTGAGATTAGGAGCACTCCCTTTAAGAGTGTGCTCCTAATCTCGGCTCTTTACCTGTATAAAAGACACCTGGGAGCCAGAAATCTTTCTGATTGAGAGGGGGTCAAATACTTATTTCCCTCATAAAAATGCAAATCAATTTATAACATTTTTGACATGCGTTTTTATGGGTTTTTTGGTTGTTATTCTGTCTCTCACTGTTCAAATAAACCTACCATTCAAATTATAGACTGCTCATTTCTTTGTCAGTGGGCAAACGTACAAAATCAGCAGGGGATCAAATACTTTTTTCCCTCACTGTATACTGCATCTTATTTCTAATCATGCATAATCAGCCACAATCAGATGATGTTTTTTGCAGCGTCTGTCTCATTGTCTCCTAACTGGAAAACTGCCGTCATGCAAAGACATCTACATGAGACAAAATGTGATGGTATGATTGATCCTGTGGAATCCAGACAACCACAAATCTTAAGTGCCGTCGAACAAGTTTCATTTTGAGTGTTGATTTACCCCTGAAAATGTTCTAATTAGGTGAAAGATGGCCAAAGGAGTGCGGGTGGCTTGGCTGTGCCTGAATACTACGCAGATGTGTTTGGTGGGGGGGAATGGTGGGGGACGACACTGCAACGGAACACAACACACAGAGTACACAGCACTCCAGGGGTCGGTGGTGGGAGTGGTGCACGTGAGAGGTTGAGGGGGTGAATTACACACAGGCACAGCAAAGGCCAGACCTTGGGTTGTTGGGCAGCGGCGTGAGACGCCTGAAGGATGGCCACGGGGTCCTCGTCCACCTGTCCCTGGAGGACAGCAGGCGTGAGGGGAGGAGAAGGGATCAAAGTTCATAGTTAGAGTGGTGCTATAGTGGAAAGATGGGTATTTGTATTTATTATGGATCCCCATTAGCTGCTGCCAAGGCAGCAGCTACTCTTCCTGGTGTCTGGAAAATGTAAAGCAGTTATACAATTGTAAAAACATTACAATACATTCATAACAGATTTCACAACACACTAAGTGTGTGAACTCAGGCCCCTACTCATTTACATTACATTTACATTTACGTCATTTAGCAGACGCTCTTATCCAGAGCGACTTACAGTTAGTGAATACATATTTTTTTTTTATACTGGCCCCCCGTGGGAATCGAACCCACAACCCTGGCGTTGCAAACGCCATGCTCTATCAACTGAGCTACATCCCGGCCGGCCATTCCCTCCCCTACCCTGGACGACGCTGGGCCAATTGTGCGCCGCCCATGAGTCTCCCGGTCGCGGCCGGCTGCGACAGAGCCTGGATTCGAACCAGGATCTCTAGTGACACAGTTAGCACTGCGATGCAGTGCCTTAGACCACTGCGCCACTCAGGAGTACTACTCCACTACCACATGTCTACAACACAACATCCATGTGTACGTGTGTGTATAGTGCTTATGTTATCATGTGTGTGTATGGATGTTATAAATTGATTTGCATTTTAATGAGGGAAATAAGTATTTGACCCCTCTGCAAAACATGACTTTGTGATTGCCAACAAGGGTTTTGTCACCAAGTACTGAGGTCAGACGTTTCTTGTAGTTGGCCACCAGGTTTGCACACATCTCAGGAGGGATTTTGTCCCACTCCTCTTTGCAGATCTTCTCCAAGTCATTAAGGTTTCGAAGCTGACGTTTGGCAACTCACACCTTCAGCTCCCTCCACAGATTTTCTATGGGATTAAGGTCTGGAGACTGGCTAGGCCACTCCAGGACTTTAATGTGCTTCTTCTTGAGCCACTCCTTTGTTGCCTTGGCCGTTTGTTTTGGGTCATTGTCATGCAGGAATACCCATCCACGACCCATTTTCAATGCCCTGGCTGAGGGAAGAAGGTTCTCACCCAAGATTTGACGGTACATGGCCCCGTCCATCATCCCTTTGATGCGGTGAAGTTGTCCTGTCCCCTTAGCAGAAAAACAATCCCAAAGCATAATGTTTCCACCTCCATGTTTCACGTGGAGATGGTGTTCTTGGGGTCATAGGCAGCATTCCTCCTCCTCCAAACATAGCGAGTTGAGTTGATGCCAAAGACCTCGATTTTGGTCTCATCTGACCACAACACTTTCACCCAGTTCTCCTCTAAATCATTCAGATGTTCATTGGCAAACTTCAGACGGGCCTGTATATGTGCTTTCTTGAGCAGGGGGACCTTGCGGGCGCTGCAGGATTTCAGTCCTTCACGGCGTAGTGTGTTACCAATTGTTTTCTTGGTGACTATGGTCCCAGCTGCCTTGAGATCATTGACAAGATCCTCCCGTGTAGTTCTGGGCTGATTTCTCACCGTTCTCATGATCATTGCAACTCCACGAGATGAGATCTTGCATGGAGCCCCAGGCCGAGGGAGATTGACAGTTCTTTTGTGTTTCTTCCATTTGCGAAAAATCGCACCAATTGTTGTCACCTTCTCACCAAGCTGCTTGGCGATGGTCTTGTAGCCCATTCCAGCCTTGTGTAGGTCTACAATCTTGTCCCTGACATCCTTGGAGAGCTCTTTGGTCTTGGCCATGGTGGAGAGTTTGGAATCTGATTGATTGATTGCTTCTGTGGACAGGTGTCTTTTATACAGGTAACAAGCTAAGATTAGGAGCACTCCCTTTAAGAGTGTGCTCCTAATCTCAGCTCGTTACCTGTATAAAAGACACCTGGGAGCCAGAAATCTTTCTGGTCAAATACTTATTTCCCTCATTAAAATGCAAATCAATATACAGTGGGGAGAACAAGTATTTGATACACTGCCGATTTTGCAGGTTTTCCTACTTACAAAGAATGTAGACGTCTGTAATTGTTATCATAGGTACACTTCAACTGTGAGAGACGGAATCTAAAACAAAAATCCAGAAAATCACATTGTATGATTTTTAAGTAATTAATTTGCATTTTATTGCATGACATAAGTATTTGACCAGTAAGAATTCCGGCTCTCACAGACCTGTTAGTTTTTCTTTAAGAAGTTTTTCTTGTTATCAGTATAAAAGACACCTGTCCACAACCTCAAACAGTCACACTCCAAACTCCACTATGGCCAAGAACAAAGAGCTGTCAAAGGACACCAGAAACAAAATTGTAGACCTGCACCAGGCTGGGAAGACTGAATCTGCAATAGGTAAGCAGCTTGGTTTGAAGAAATCAACTGTGGGAGCAATTATTAGGAAATGGAAGACATACAAGACCACTGATAATCTCCCTCGATCTGGGGCTCCACGCAAGATCTCACCCCGTGGGGTCAAAATGATCACAAGAACGGTGAGCAAAAATCCCAGAACCACACGGGGGGACCTAGTGAATGACCTGCAGAGAGCTGGGACCAAAGTAACAAAGCCTACCATCAGTAACACACTACGCCGCCAGGGACTCAAATCCTGCAGTGCCAGACGTGTCCCCCTGCTTAAGCCAGTACATGTCCAGGCCCGTCTGAAGTTTGCTAGAGTGCATTTGGATGATCCAGAAGAGGATTGGGAGAATGTCATATGGTCAGATGATTTTGAGTGAAAACCTCCTTCCATCAGCAAGGGCATTGAAGATGAAACGTGGCTGGGTCTTTCAGCATGACAATGATCCCAAACACACCGCCCGGGCAACGAAGGAGTGGCTTCGTAAGAAGCATTTCAAGGTCCTGGAGTGGCCTAGCCAGTCTCCAGATCTCAACCCCATAGAAAATCTTTGGAGGGAGTTGAAAGTCTGTGTTGCCCAGCGACAGCCCCAAAACATCACTGCTCTAGAAGAGATCTGCATGGAGGAATGGAGCATCCTGACTGGTTGCATCACCGCCTGGTATGACAACTGCTTGGCCTCCGACCGCAAGGCACTACAGAGGGTAGTGCGTACGGCCCAGTACATCACTGGGGCCAAGCTTCCTGCCATCCAGGACCTCTATACCAGGCGGTGTCAGAGGAAGGCCCTCAAAATTGTCAAAGACTCCAGCCACCTTAGTCATAGACTGTTCTCTCTGCTACCGCACGGCAAGCGGTACCGGAGGGCCAAGTCTAGGTCCAAAAGACTTCTCAACAGCTTCTACCCCCAAGCCATAAGACTCCTGAACAGCTAATCATGGCTACCCGGACTATTTGCACTGCCCCCCCCCACCCCATCCTTTTTATGCTGCTGCTACTCTGTTAATTATTTATGCATAGTCACTTTAACTCTACCCACATGTACATATTACCTCAACTACCTCAACTAGCCGGTGCCCCCGCACATTGACTCTGCAACGGTACCCCCCTGTGTATATATAGCCTCCCTACTGTTATTTTATTTTACTTCTGCTCTTTTTTTTCTCAACACTTTTTTTGTTGTTGTTTATATTTGTAATGTCTGCACCTGTTGTATTCGGCGCATGTGACCAATAAAATTTGATTTGATTTGATTTGAGGAATGGGTCAAAATACCAGCAACAGTGTGTGAAAACCTTGTGAAGACTTACAGAAAACGTTTGACCTGTGTCATTGCCAACAAAGGGTATATAACAAAGTATTGAGAAACTTTTGTTATTGACCAAATACTTATTTTCCACCATAATTTGCAAATAAATTCATTAAAAATCCTACAATGTGATTTTCTGGATTTTTTTTCTCATTTTGTCTGTCATAGTTGACGTGTACCTATGATGACAATTACAGGCCTCTCTCATCTTTTTAAGTGGGAGAACTTGCACAATTGGTGGCTGACTAAATACTTTTTCCCCCACTGTATATATAAAATAAAAAAATAAAATTCACCTTTCAGCAGGACAATAACCTAAAACACAAGGCCAAATATACACTGGAGTTGTTTACCAAGACTACTTATGGTTTTGACTTAAGTCATTTAGAAAATCTATGGCAAGACTTGAAAATGGCTGTTTAGCAATGATCAACAACCAACTTGACAGAGTTTGAAGAATTTAAAAAAGAATAATATGCAAATATTGTACAATCCAGGTGTGCAAAGCTCTTATCAAGAAAGACTCCGCTGTAATCGCTGCCAAAAGTGATTCTAACATTTACTGACTGATGTGAATACTTATGTAAATGAGATATTTCTGTATTTCATTTTCTATAAATATGCACACATTTCTAAAATCATGTTTTCACTTTGTTATTATAGGGTATTGTGTGTAGATGAGTAATTTAATAAAACAAAATTATCCATTTTGAATTCAGGCTGTAACACAACAAAATGTGGAATAAGTCAATGAATCCAGTGACTGATGTGGTAAACTCCTCAATGTTATCGGATGAATTCCGGAACATATTCCTGTACATGCTATCGAAATAGTCCTATAGCTTATCATCCGCTTCATCAGGCCACTTCCATATTGAGCACATCACTGTTACTTCCTGTTTGAGTTTTTGCTTGTAAGCAGGAGGATAGAGTTATGGTCTGATTTAGCCTTTAAAAAATGAGCAACAGTGTAATGAAATGTAGCTTTAAAAATAGTTGGACAGGCCTGAGTAGCACAGCGGTCTAAGGCACTGCATCGCAGTGCTTGAGGCGTCACTACAGACCAGGGTTCGATCCCAGGCTGTGACCGGGAGACCAATGAAGCGGCACACAATCGGCCCAACGTCGTCCGGGTTAGGGGAGGGTTTGGCCGGCCGGGATTTCCTTGTCCCATCGCGCTCTAGCGACTCCTTGTGGGGGCCGGGCGCCTGCAAGCTGACATTGGTCGCCAGCTGGACGGTGTTTCCTCCAACACATTGGTGCAGCTGGCTTCCGGGTTAAGCGAGCAGTGTGTCAAGAAGCAGTGCAGCTTGGCAGGATCGTGCTCTCGACCTTCGCCTCTCCCGAGTCCATAGGGGAGTTGCAGCGATGGGACAAGACTGTAACTACCAATTGGATATTACAAAATTGGGGAGAAAAAGGGGTAAAAGTACAAAAACAAAAAAATGGGTGGACTGCAGCTTTTAGCACTACCAAGGGACTCGTGATTCGAGTATAAAGGACTCAGACTTGGACTCGGACTCGAACACAAAGGACTTGGGACTCAGACTCAAGGTTTAGTGACTTGACTACATCACTGCCCCTGGCCATCTCCTACTATCCACTTCCTCCTATCTTTTTCCTTCCTCTCTCTTTCTTTCTCTCTCCCTCTACCACATTTAACCACCACTATCAAATCTGTTTTCCCCTTAGTTATTTAACCTCAAAACTGTTATTGTAATAGACAACAAATTGTGTTGTAGGTTGGCATGGCAGGCGATGCGACAGCTTCATCCGGAGGCCATTGCTGCGATCCAGAGCAAAGCGCTCTTCAGTCAGGCTGAGGAGGCTCTGCTGGCTAAGATTCCCTCAGTGAGTGAGTCTCGGGTTTCTATGGGGTTTGAAATATGGAGTCACATGAGGTGAAGAAGACCCAGCTCTTGCTCTTGAAATATGGAGTCAGTCAGCTCCTACTACACAAAGCAACGGCCAAATATAGACTTACGTAAAGGATTGATGCTCTCCATTACTTCTCAACCTTTTAATCATACACACAGTTCAGAGATAATAAACACCATAAACCAGAACCATATACAGTCCACACCATATGTATTTGCACAGTGAAGCTAAACATTTAAATGTGGCTTTATACTCCAGTATTTTGAATTTGAGATAGAATGTTTAATATTAGGTGACAGTACAGAATGCCACCTTTTATTTGAGGGTATTTTCATACATATCTGTTGTACTGTTTAGAAATGAAAGCGCGTCATGTATCTAGTTTGAAGAGTGTAAAGTGTATTAAAAAAGTCAAGTTTAATATTTGGTCCCATATTCCTTGCACTCAATGACTACATCAAACTTGTGACTCTTCAAACTTGCTGGATGCATTTTTAGTTTGTTTTCGTTGTGTTTTGAATTACGTTTTGCCCAATAGGAACTGAATGGTAAATAATATCTTGTGTCATTTTGGAGTCACTTTCATTATAAGTAAGAATAGATGTTTCAGAACACTTACAGTTGAAGTCGGAAGTTTACATACACTTAGATTGGAGTCATTAAAACTCGTTTTTCAACCACTCCACACATTTCTTGTTAACAAACTATAGTTTTGGCAAGTTGGTTAGGACATCTACTTTGTGCATGACGCAAGTAATTTTTCCAACAATTGTTTACAGATAGATTATTTAACTTATAATTCACTGTATCACAAGTCAGAAGTTTACATACACTAAGTTGACTGTGCTTTTAAACAGCTTGGAAAATTCCAGAAAATGATGTAATGGCTTTAGAAGCTTCAAATAGGCTAATTGACATCATTTCAGTAAATTGGAGGTGTACCTGTGGATGTATTTCAAGGCCTACCTTCAAACTCAGTGCCTCTTCACTTGACATCATGGGAAAATCAAAATGAATCAGCCAAGACTTCCGAAAATAAGTTGTAAACCTCCACAAGTCTGGTTCATCCTTGGGAGCAATTTCAAAACGACTGAAGGTACCACGTTCATCTGTACAAACAATAGTACGCAAGTATAAACACCATGGGACCACGCAGCCATCATACCGCTCAGGAAGGAGAAGCGTTCTGTCTCCTAGAGATGAACGTACTTTGGTGTGAAAAGTGCAAATCAATCCCAGAACAACAGCAAAGGACCTTGTGAAGATGCTGGAGGAAACAGGTACAAAAGTATCTATATCCACAGTAAAACGAGACCTATATCGACATAACCTGAAAGGCCGCTCAGCAAGGAAGAAGCCACTGCTCCAAAACCGCCATAAAAAAAACAGACTACGGTTTGCAACTGCACATGGGGACAAAGATCGTACTTTTTGGATAAATGTCCTCTGGACTGATGAAACAAAAATAGAACTGTTTGGCCATAATGATAATCGTTATGTTTGGAGGAAAAAGGGGGAACTTGCTAGCTGAAGAACACCATCTCAACTGTGAAGCACGGGGGTGGCAGCATCATGCTGTGGGGGTGCTTTGCTGCAGGAGGGACTGGTGCACTTCACAAAATAGATGGCATCATGAGGAAGGAAAATGATGTGCATATATTGAAGCAACATCTCAAGACATCAGTCAGGAAGTTAAAGCTTGGTCGCAAATTGTTCTTCCAAATGGACAATGACCCCAAGCATACTTCCAAATTTGTGGCAAAATGGCTTAAGGACAACAAAGTCAAGGTATTGGAGTGGCCATCACAAAGCCCTGACCTCAATCCTATAGAAAATGTGTGGGCAGAACTGAAAAAGCATGTGTGCGAGCAAGGAGGCCTACAAACCTGACTCAGTTACACCATCTCTGTTAGGCGGAATGGGCCAAAATTCACCCAACTTATTGTGGGAAGCTTGTGGAAGGCTACCCGAAACGTTTGACCCAAGTTAAACAATTAAAAGGCAATGCTACCAAATACTAATTGAGTGTATGTAAACTTCTGACCCACTGGGAATGTGATGAAATAAATAAAAGCTGAAATAAATCATTCTCTGCTATTATTCTGACCTTTCACATTCTTAAAATAAAGTGGTGATCCTAACTGACCTAAGACAGGGAATTTTTACTAGGATTAAATGTCAGGAATTGTGAAAAACTGAGTTTAAATGTATTTGGCTAAGGTGTATGTACATTTCCGAATTCAACTGTATATTACTCCAGTTATCATTCACCATTCAGTTAATATTGGGCAAAACATAACCAAAACAAACTGCAAATGCATCCAACGAGTTTGTAGAGTCCCAAGCTTTATTCTAGTCATTGTGTGCAAGGAATCTGGTACCAAATACTAAACAATTGGCTACTTTAATACACAATAGGTGAATTTGTCCAAATACTTATGATTTCTTCAAATGAGGGGGAATAGAAGCATAAAGTGCTTTCATTTCTAAATGGTAAAACAGATATGTATTTGCTTATGGTCTTCCCTACACCTAGTGACTTGTTTTTAAAATTACAGTGGGGAAAAAAAGTATTTAGTCAGCCACCAATTGTGCAAGTTTTCCCACTTAAAAAGATGAGAGGCCTACAAATTGAGGAAAAGAAATCCAGAAAATCACATTGTAAGATTTTTAATGAATTTATTTGCAAATTATGGTGGAAAATAAGTATTTGGTCACCTACAAACAAGCAAGATTTCTGGCTCTCACAGACCTGTAACTTCTTCTTTAAGAGGCTCCTCTGTCCTCCACTCGTTACCTCTATTAATGGCACCTGTTTGAACTTGTTATCAGTATAAAAGACACCTGTCCACAACCTCAAACAGTCACACTCCAAACTCCACTATGGCCAAGACCAAAGAGCTGTCAAAGGACACCAGAAACAAAAATTGTAGACCTGCACCAGGCTGGGAAGACTGAATCTGCAATAGGTAAGCAGCTTGGTTTGAAGAAATCAACTGTGGGAGCAATTATTAGGAAATAGAAGACATACAAGACCACTGATAATCTCCCTCGATCTGGGGCTCCACGCAAGATCTCACCCTGTGGGGTCAAAATGATCACAAGAACGGTGAGCAAAAATCCCAGAATCACACGGGGTGACCTAGTGAATGACCTGCAGAGAGCTGGGACCAAAGTAACAAAGCCTACCATCAGTAACACACTACGCCGCCAGGGACTCAAATCCTGCAGTGCCAGACGTGTCCCCCTGCTTAAGCCAGTACATGTCCAGGCCCGTCTGAAGTTTGCTAGAGTGCATTTGGATGATCCAGAAGAGGATTGGGAGAAAGTCATATGGTCAGATGAAACCAAAATAGAACTTTTTGGTAAAAACTCAACTCGTCGTGTTTGGAGGACAAAGAATGCAGAGTTGCATCCAAAGAACACCATACCTACTGTGAAGCATGGGGGTGGAAACATCATGCTTTGGGGCTGTTTTTCTGCAAAGGGACCAGGACGACTGATCCGTGTAAAGGAAAGAATGAATGGGGCCATGTATCGTGAGATTTTGAGTGAAAACCTCCTTCCATCAGCAAGGGTATTGAAGATGAAACGTGGCTGGGTCTTTCAGCATGACAATGATCCCAAACACACCGCCCGGGCAACGAAGGAGTGGCTTCGTAAGAAGCATTTCAAGGTCCTGGAGTGGCCTAGCCAGTCTCCAGATCTCAACCCCATAGAAAATCTTTGGAGGGAGTTGAAAGTCCGTGTTGTCCAGCGACAGCCCCAAAACATCACTGCTCTAGAGGAGATCTGCATGGAGGAATGGGCCAAAATACCAGCAACGGTGTGTGAAAACCTTGTGAAGACTTACAGAAAACATTTGACCTGTGTCATTGCCAAGAAAGGGTATATAACAAAGTATTGAGAAACTTTTGTTATTGACCAAATACTTATTTTCCACCATAATTTGCAAATAAATTCATTAAAAATCCTACAATGTGATTTTCTGGATTTCTTTTCCTAATTTTGTCTCTCATAGTTGACGTGTACCTATGATGAAAATTACAGGCCTCTCTCATCTTTTTAAGTGGGAGAACTTGCACAATTGGTGGCTGACTAAATACTTTTTTTCCCCACTGTATATTAGCAAAAAATATTCAATTTTATTTGGAATGGCAAGCCAGACAAAATTAAATGGGCCTATTTATATAATGAATATGAATTCAGAGGGCAGAAATGATTAAATATTAAAGTATTAGACCTCTCACTAAAGGCGTCAGTCATACAAAAGTTATACTTAAATCCGGACTGGTTCTCTAGCAGATTAGTAAAAATGTCTCACCCCATGTTCAAGAATGGCCTTTTTCCCTTTATTCAGATTACAAACTCTCACTTTCGGTTATTTGAAAATGAAATAATCTCCAAAATATTGCTATTTTTAAAACAAGCCATAGAAAGTTGGTTGCAATTTCTGTTTAATCCACCAGAAAAGACAGAACAAATATTACAACAAATATTATGGTTAAACTCAATTATATTAATTGATTAAATGTTTATTTTGGGGGGGAAATGTTTTTAAAAGGTATCTTTTGTAAATGATATCATTAGTAGGACTGGTGTAGTTGTCACACATGCTGCTAACAAAAATATATGTAAATGTCTGCTGTACTCAAAATTACAACCAACTAATTGCAGCATTACCGCAAAAATGGAACAGGGAAATGGAAGGGGGAGAAAGTAAGGAACTTGTCTGTCGCCCTGCATTAAAGACCAAAATTGGCTAAAGAAAATTGTGATAAATAAAAGTATACCAGTTTAATTTAAGGAGTAAAAAATTGACAGCTGTGCCATATAGATTGCAAAATAGTTGGGAAGAGATTTTCGATGTACCGATTCCATGGCACATGGTTTATGAACTGATACACATAACTACGCCGGATTCAAAACTTTGAATTTTTCGATTTAAATTATTATACAAAATTCTTGCAACCAATATAATGTTTTTTATATACAGTATTTCACAAAAGTGAGTACACCCCTCACATTTTTGTAAATATTTGAGTATATCTTTTCATGTGACAACACTGAAGAAATGACACTTTGTTACAATGTAAAGTAGTGAGTGTACAGCTTGTATAACAGTGTAAATGTCCTGTCCCCTCAAAATAACTAAACACACAGCCGTTAATGTCTAAACCGCTGGCAGCAAAAGTGAGTACACCCCTAAGTGAAAATGTCCAAATTGGGCCCAATTAGCCATTTTCCCTCCCCGGTGTCATGTGACTCATTAGTGTTACAAGGTCTCAGGTGTGAATGGGGAGCAGGTGTGTTACATTTGGTGTCATCTCTCTCACACTCCCTCATACGGGTCACTGGAAGTTCAACATGGCACCTCATGGCAAAGAACTCTCTGAGGATCTGAAAAAAATAATTGTTAATCTACATAAAGATGGCCTGGGCTATAAGAAGATTTCCAAGACCCTGAAACTGAGCTGCAGCACGGTGGCCAAGACCATACAGCGGTTTAACAGGACAGGTTCCACTCAGAACAGGCCTCGCCATGGTCGACCAAAGAAGTTGAGTGCACGTGCTCAGCATCATATCCAGAGGTTGTCTTTGGGAAATAGACGTATGAGTGCTCCCAGCATTGCTGCAGAGGTTGAAGGGGTGGGGGGGTCAGCCTGTCAGTGCTCAGATCATACGCCGCACACTGCATCAAATTGGTCTGCATGGCTGTCGTCCCAGAAGGAAGTCTCTTCTAAAGATGATGCACAAGAAAGCCCGCAAACAGTTTGCTGAAGACAAGCAGACTAAGGACATGGATTACTGGAACCATGTCCTGTGGTCTGATGAGACCAAGATAAACTTATTTGGTTCAGATGGTGTCAAGCGTGTGTGGCGGCAACCAGGTGAGGAGTACAAAGACAAGTGTGTCTTGCCTACAGTCAAGCATGGTGGTGGGAGTGACTTTGTTTTTTTTACCCCATATGTAACTCTGTGTTGTTGTTTTTATCGCACTGCTATGCTTTATCTTGGCCAGGTCGCAGTTGTAAATGAGAACTTGTTCTCAACTGGCTTACCTGGTTAAATAAAGGTGAAATAAAAAAATAAAAATAAAAAAGGTCTGGGGCTGCATGAGTGCTGCCGGCACTGGGGAGCTACAGTTCATTGAGGGAACCATGAATGCCAACATGTACTGTGACATACTGAAGCAGAGCATGATCCCCTCCCTTCGGAGACTGGGCCGCAGTCAAGCTCCATAGAGCTCCGAGACAAGGTACCAAAAAATGTCTGCAGCATTGAAGGTCCCCAAGAACACAGTGGCCTCCATCATTCTTAAATGGAAGAAGTTTGGAACCACTAAGACTCTTCCTAAAGCTGGCCACCCAGCCAAACTGAGCAATCGGGGTTGAAGGGCCTTGGTCAGGGAGGTGACCAAGAAACCCGATGGTCACTCTGACAGAGCTCCAGAGTTCCTCTGTGGAGATAGGAGAACCTTCCAGAAGGACAACCATCTCTGCAGCACTCCACCAATCAGGCTTTTATGTTAGAGTGGCCAGACGGAAGCCACTCCTCAGTAAAAGGCACATGACAGCCCGCTTGGAGTTTGCTAAAAGGCACCTAAAGGACTCTGACCATGAGAAACAAGATTCTCTGGTCTGATGAAACCAAAATTGAACTCTTTGGCCTGAATGCTAAGCGTCACGTCTGGAGGAAACCTGGCACCATCCCTATGGTGAAGCATGGTGGTGGCAGCATCATGCTGTGGGGATGTTTTTCAGCGGCAGCGACTGTGAGACTAGTCAAGATTGAGGGAAAGAAGAACGGAGCAAAGATACAGAGAAATCCTTGATGAAAACCTGCTCCAGAGCGCTCATGACCTCAGACTGGGGGCGAAGGTTCACCTTTCAACAGGACAACGACCCTAAGCACACAGCAAAGACAATGCAGGAGTGGCTTCGGGACAAGTCTCTGAATGTCCTTGAGTGGCCCAGCCAGAGCCCGGACTTGAACCCGATCGAACATCTCTGGAGAGACCTGAAAATAGCTATTCAGCGACACTTGAGAGGATCTGCAGAGAAGAATGGGAGAAACTCCCCAAATACAGGTGTGCCAAGCTTGTGGCATCATACCCAAGAAGACTTGAGGCTGTAATCACTGCCAAAGGTGCTTCAGCAAAGTACTTAGTAAAGGGTCTGAATACTTATGTAAAAGTGATATTTCAGTTGTTAATTTTTTATACATTTGCAAAAATTTCTATAAACCTGTTTTTGCTTTGTCACTATGGGGTATTGTGTGTAGATTGATGAGGGAATAAAACAATTTAATCCATTTTAGAATAAGGCTGTAATGTAACAAAATGTCAAAAGTCAAGGGGTCTGAATACTTTCCGAATGCACTGTATATATTTATGAAAAAAATATGGGGGATTGGAAATGATGCAGACAATTACATTGATGGAAGCCACAATCTATCTGCAATATTAAAGCTGATCTACCCCCCCCCTCCCAAAAAAACAACAACAACAACAACAACAACAGATCTGTATGAAAATACCCTCAAATAAAAGATGACATTCAATACAAAATGCTGGAGTTTAGAGCCACATGTAGATTTTAACTTAATTGTCTAAATACATATGGTGTGGACTTGATATACATGTGTATATAGACTAATTTATATACACTTCAGCCAAGTGGTGAAATATGTATCTATTTTACATGTGTGTGATTGATGGCACTGTATTTGTGTCAGTTTGAAGAAGTGTGTGCATTTGTTTTAATACATGTTTGAATAAGTGTGTGTTTGTGTTTTCTGATGAACAGAGCAGTCAGCCCAAGCTGGAGGTGTTCCAGGAGATGCTGAGTAAGCACCCTAGTGTGTTCTACCCCTCCCGCACTCCCAAGAGCTTGCTGGTGCACTGGCAGCTACTCAAACAGTACTACCTGCTGGAGGACCAGAGTGGTGAGAGAAACTCAACTTACGCAGGTTACATACCAAATGGCACCCTATTCCCTTTTAGTTGGTCAAAAGTAGTGGTGCCATTTGGAACACTGCCACACTCTCTTAGCCCATCACTTATTATTATTATTATTATATTATTATCACTTGACATCCATGGAGTGAAGTTAATGTAATTATTTCAAACAAGTTTTTAACTGTACACAAATGTTTGACTGTTGAAAACTAAAACTAAGTGAATTGAGCCTTATTGTATGGTTTGATTATCTTTTGCAGTCCAACCTCTCCCTAAAGGCGACCAAGTCCTCAACTTCTCTGATGCTGAGCAGCTGGTGGACGATTCTAAGCTAAAGTAAGAGAAATGGTCAACGTTCTGAGCACAAT
Source organism: Coregonus lavaretus (assembly GCF_964263955.1). Classification (NCBI taxonomy): domain Eukaryota; kingdom Metazoa; phylum Chordata; class Actinopteri; order Salmoniformes; family Salmonidae; genus Coregonus; species Coregonus lavaretus. Next base: position 35,621,335 of record NC_139995.1, read on the forward strand.
TAATTTCAGTTTCCCTAAGGTTAAATTCAGAGCTCCTCCCGTGTCAGTCATTTTAATCAGTGTCTGTCTCGTTAACCAGGGAGAGCAGGGATGAGGTGCTGGAGCATGGTGAGTTACGCAACCATAGATTCTTGCATATAAATTACACATTACTAACACATAAAAAGGAGTCTAAGAAGGTGCTTAATTTACCAAATTCAGAGCAACTGAATGCATGTTAATGGTTTATTGGAGTAGAAATCTGTTGCGTCATCTCTCCTTCTCCCCTTCCTTATTCTCTCCTTACTCTCAGAGCTGATGATCTCTGACCGCCATCAGAAGAAAGAGATAAGACAGCTGGAACAGGAGCTACCACGCTGGCAGGTCCTGGTGGACAGCATCACAGGTGAGCATTATGTGCGTATGTGTTTGTGTGTGTGCCTGCCTGTGTGCATATATAGTACCAGTCAAAAGTTTGGACACACCTACTCATTCAAGGGTTTTTCTTTATTTTTACTATTTTCTACATTGTAGAATAATAGTGAAGACATCAAAACTATGAAATAACACATATGGAATCATGTAGTAACCAAAAAAGTGTTAAACAAATCAAAATATATTTTATATTTGAGATTCTTCAAATAGCCACCCTTTGCCTTGATGACAGCTTTGCACACTCTTGGCATTCTCTCAACCAGCTTCACCTGGAATGATTTTCCGACAGTCTTTAAGGAGTTCCCACATATGCTGAGCACTTGTTGGCTGCTTTTCCTTCACTCTGCAGTCCGACTCATCCCAAACCATCTGAGTTGAGGTCGGGAGATTGTGGAGGCCAGGTCATCTGATGCAGCACTCCATCACTCTCCTTCTTGGTCAAATAGCCCTTACACAGCCTGGAGGTGTGTTGGGTCATTGTCCTGTTGAAAAACAAATGATAGTCCCACTAAGCCCAAACCAGATGGGATGGCGTATCGCTGCAGAATGCTGTGGTAACCATGCTGGTTAAGTGTGCCTTGAATTCTAAATAAATCACAGACAGTGTCACCAGCAAAGCACCCCCACACCATAACACCTCCTCCTCCAAGCTTTACGGTGGGAACTTCACATGCAGAGATCATCCGTTCAACCACACCGCGTCTCACAAAGACATGGCGGTTGGAATCTCCAATTTGGACTCCAGACCAAAGGACATTTCCACCGGTCTAAAGTCCATTGCTCGTGTTTCTTGGCCCAAGCAGGTCTCTTCTTCTTATTGGTGTCCTTTAGTAGTGGTTTCTTTGCAGCAATTCGGCCATGAAGGCCTGACTTACATAGTCCCCTCTGAACAGTTGATGTTGAGATGTGTCTGTGACTTGAACTCTGTGAAGCATTTATTTGGGCTGCAATTTCTGAGGCTGGTAACTCTAATGAACTTATCCTCTGCAGCAGAGGTAACTCTGGGTCTTCCATTCCTGTGGCGGTCCTCATGAGAGCCAGTTTCATCATAGCGCTTGATGGTTTTTGCAACTGCACTTGAAGAATTGACTGACTTTCATGTCTTAAAGTAAAAATGGACTTTCGTTTCTCTTTGCTTATTTGAGCTGTTCTTGCCATAATATGGACCCCCTACCTTGTCACAACACAACTGGTTGGCTCAAACGCATTAAGAAGGAAAGAAATTCCACGAATTAAGAAGGCACACCTGTTAATTGAAATGCATTCCAGGTGACTACCTCATGAAGCTGGTTTAGAGAATGCCAAGAGTGTGTGTCACGATCGTCGGGAACAGAGGAGGACCAAGGCGCAGCGTTGAAGACGAACATACTCTTTATTTTGTGATTAACCGAACAAAACAACAAAACGATAACGTGACAGCTCACGGTCTAACACAAAACCAACTAGAACAAGATCCCACAACCACTGTGGGAAAACAGCTTGTCTAAATATGGTTCCCAATCAGAAACAACCAGCAACAGCTGACACTCGTTGCCTCTGATTGGGAACCACTCTGGCCAACATAGAAATACAACTACTAGACAAACAACTGAAACTCACACCCTGGCTCAACATACAAGTGTCCCCAGAGCCAGGGCGTGACAGTACCCCCCCCTAAAGGCGCGGACTCCGACCGCGCCAACTAAATACCACAGGGGAGGGACCGGGTGGGCACTCCGCCTTGGCGGCGGATCCGGCTCCGGGCCTGATCCCCACTCCCTCTCCAACCCCCCAAAGAACCCCTGGTCCGGTCTGGCCCCGCTGACCGGAGCTGGACTGCACACTGGTGGAGCGGATTGCTCTAGCTCCGGCGTGAAGCAGCTGACCGGTGCCGGACCAGGCACCGGTGGAACAGGCACGGGCCGTGCCGGACTGACGACGCGCACCATAGGCTTGGTGCGGGGAGCAGGAGCGGGCCGGACCGGGCTGGCGACGCACACCACTGGCTTGGTGTGGGGAACAGGCACGGGCCGTGCCGGACTGACGACGCACACCCCTGGCTTGGTGTGGGGAGCAGGAGCGGGCCGGACCGGGCTGGCGACGCGCACCATAGGCTTGGTGCGGGGAGCAGGAGCGGGCCGGACCGGGCTGGCGACGCACACCATTGGCCTGGTGCGGGGAGCAGGAACAGGCCGGGCCGGGCTGGCGACGCGCACCAAAGGCTTGGTGCGGGGAGCAGGAGCGGGCCGGGCTGGCGACGCGCACCATAGGCTTGGTGCGGGGAGCAGGAGCGGGCCGGACCGGGCTGGCGACGCGCACCATTGGCCTGGTGCGGGGAGCAGGAACAGGTCGGGCCGGGCTGGCGACGCGCACCATAGGCTTGGTGCGGGGAGCAGGAACAGACCGGGCCGGGCTGGCGACGCGCACCATAGGCTTGGTGCGGGGAGCAGGAACAGGCCGGGCCGAGCTGGCGACGCGCATCATAGGCTTGGTGCGGGGAGCAGGAACAGACCAGACCGTACTGGGGACACACACCACTGGCCCTACGGCGGGATCTGGAACGGGCCGGACCGGACTGGTAACACACCCCAGTACCTCTCGCCGTGCCTCTACACCTTCCTTCCCCTCTTTGACCAGTGGCCCCCGTAACCTGGCGGCCTCCTCTGCCAACCCGCTGGGCCGCCCTATCGCAGTCTCCTGCTGCCCCGTCGTCCACGGCGTTAGCCCCCCCCTAAAAAAATTCTGGGCTTCTCTCCTACCCGTGGACCAGGTCTCCATACTTTTCGCCAGCCTTTCGCCCTTCTGCTTCCACGTCAAGCCCCTCTCTTGCTCACCCGGCTTGACCCAGTCGAGGAGGCGCTGGATATCCGCCAGAGATTTCCCTGGCGATGGCTCCTGGACCCGCTGCTTGGTCCAGTTCTGCTGGGATCTTCTGTCACGATCGTCGGGAACAGAGGAGGACCAAGGCGCAGCGTTGAAGACGAACATACTCTTTATTTAGTGATTAACCGAACAAAACAACAAAACGATAACGTGACAGCTCACGGTCTAACACAAAACCAACTAGAACAAGATCCCACAACCACTGTGGGAAAACAGCTTGTCTAAATATGGTTCCCAATCAGAGACAACCAGCAACAGCTGACACTCGTTGCCTCTGATTGGGAACCACTCTGGCCAACATAGAAATACAACTACTAGACAAACAACTGAAACTCACACCCTGGCTCAACATACAAGTGTCCCCAGAGCCAGGGCGTGATAGTGTGCAAATCTGTCATCAAGGCAAAGGGGGCTATTTGAAGAATCTCAAATATAAAATATATTTTGATTTGTTTAACACTTTTTTGGTTACTACATGATTCCGTATGTGTTGTTTCATAGTTTGGATGTCTTCACTATTATTCTACAATGTAAAAATAAAGAAAAGCCCTTGAATGAGTAGGTGTGTCCTATCTTTTGACCGTTAGTGTACATGCGAGCGTGTGTGTGTGTAAGAAGCCAGTCTTACAGGGCCTTTGACCTCGATTCAATCCGATCGAGCGTTAAACCGAGCTAAACCGAGCTGGCGGACTTCCGCATAACAGATGTTCTTGCGGTGTTTGAGGTGTATCTGTCAAATGAGCGGAAAAATAAGTGAGCGGCTGCTCTTGTGTGTCACAAACCACTCCCTTATTATCCCTAATGTGTTAGAAGTTCAAAACGGCGATAGGAAGTGTAGGCTAATGCATGTTTTCATGTTCATTTGGATCAGAATCAGTCACCTTTATTAAAAATCCATTTAAATTACAGGTTGTAATGCAACAAAATAGGAAAAACACCAAGGGGGATGAATACTTTTGCAAGGCACTGTAGCTCTATCATAGCCCTTCTAAGTATAGCCTTTCCACTCCCTATTTAATCTTGCTCAAATTCAGGATCTCTGCCTCGCAAACACATGTGACTGCCTTCCTGAATGGTTTCAACTCACCACACTATTGAAAAAGGCCTTTTTCAATTGCTCAAGGAGCGACACTTCAGGCTTATGAGTGAGTTTCACAGATCCCCATCTGCTACATTCACCCTCTTAGCTCACTCCACAGCGACCCCAGTGGTTGAACCAGCGCAACTGTAGATCCGAGTCCAGTGACACCATTGTAAAGGACGTCACACTACCTGCTTAGCGAGTACCTCTTCCCCCTGATTCAGCTCATATGGAGACTCAAACACAGACAAACACAGGTGACCGCCCTCCTGAAGCATTCCAACCCATCGTGCTATTAAAAAAAAGCCTTCAATTGCGCAAGGGGCGATACTTCAGGCTGAGGAGTGAGTTTCACAGATCCCCATCTGCTACACTAATACAAGTCTTCAAGATCCAGCAAGGTTACTCGTCAAAAGAGCGTGGTTTAGTGATCCATGCTTATGTGATGAAAACCTGCCTGAGACCTGAAGACATGTTAGTTTGACATGTGCTAATTTGTGTTGAACGTGTTAGTTTCAAGCAGTGGCAGACTGGCCATCTGGCATTTCGGGCAAATGCCAGATGGGCTGGTCCATTTTTAGCTCAGTGGGCCTGTCTAACTTTGTGCAAAATTATCATTATCTAGCTAATGATGAGGACCTCAAGGATAATAATGGGCAAGTCTGGGGGCCTCAAGGAAAATAATTGGCTGATGTGTTAGAAATGCCAGGGCCGATTATTATAATTATTTTGTCCCAGTCCGCCCCTGGTTTCAAGTCCCTGCAAGGGTAGTCATTATGAGGTTAAAATGTGACTGAGTGGGTTAAGACTGTGTTAGCCTGTTGCGCTAAAGCCTAGGTATTGGTCCTGTGACTTGGATGGGTCTCTTCAAGGAAGAGGTCAAAGGGGGGTGAAGTGTAACACAGGTGGTTCGGTGACCACGCTCGTGTGATGAGTAACTTGTCTGAGACCTGGGTTAGAACCCCATCAGTCAAACTTACACGTCTTCATGTATCAGGCAAGGTTGCTCATCACATAGCCTCGCGAGCGAAGTGATCCCACAAGCTTATATGAATGGTTTCGCTACAAGCGGTAATCAGTCTGGCAATTACGAGGCTACTCATCACATTCATGGATCACCAAACCACCTCTTTTACACTAATTTAATGGGGTCCACAGATCCTTCTGCTTTCGTTTGCCACAGACAGTGTTGTTTTTTAGTACGCCTGATTTTCAAACCCAGTCAGTTATATTGGTGCCGTGATCTCTGAGTATGAGATCAAAGAGGGGTGAAATGTAAGCAAGATGAGTAACTTTGCTGTATACTTGAAGACTTGTGTTAGCTTCCTGATCTCATCCCAATGGGCTTTAGCTAAATTTGCTAACACAGTCTGGTGACATGTAGTAGACCTGGTTCGAACCCAGTCAGTCACAAGACTAAGATTAAATAGAGAGTGGAAGGGCAATGACAGGGCTATTCAACTATATTCTTATGGGGGTCAAAATGCGTTTTTTGTGACACTCCCTTCTAACGCGGCCTGTGTGAGCATAATAGAGGGGAACATTTTCCAGAGAGTCTTACCTTTCAGGAATGGGGTCATAATAGCTTATTCAAATGAGGTTCAAATGCTAGAGCCAAATTCATTGGAAGAAAATAAATTCAACATGTCACATTGGATTCAGAAACCGCCAGAAGCTTCTGTTTACCACAGAGAGCGTTTGATTCTATCTGTTCTCCTCTATGTTGTCTCTGGTTTTGAATCTGAATTTAGGGAACTGAATTTGAAAGCTGAGTCTGAATGCATCTGAGAAGATGAATATATTAAACTTAATTGAACTTGAAATTATGTTTTGTAAACTTGAGACAATGAAAGCAATATCTACCATATTGAAACTGAATATATAAATAATGAATTAGAATATAAAATAAAATGTTTATTTAACCTTTATTTTAACAGGAAAGACCTATTGAGACCTAGGTCTCTTTTACAAATGCGCCCTGTATATACAACATAAATATGCACATTATACCCAAACATAATCATGGGAAGCACAAATAAAACATCACAAATCACCCAGAAAACATTTACATTCCTCCACAAATAAGTCCACAATCAATGCTTTAAATTGCCCGAACGGTACCAGAACATCAAGATAAAACGTATTTAGAATTTTGTTCCAGCAATACGGTGCATTAAAAGTAAAAGCAGATTTACCTAAGTCAGTGGAGACCATAGGAACCTCAAGAGTTAACCAATCCTGTGAACGGGTTAGGCAACTCCGGTGTTTATACTTCAACAGCAAAGTTAGATAAGACGAAAGTTTATGAAGTAAGGCCTTGTAAACAAAAAGGGAGTAATGTAGCGATATATACGGGTCTTTAGTGAAGTCCAGCCAAACTTTTGATACAGGATGCAGTGATGAGTATCAAAACTGTCACCTGTAACAAAATGAAGGGCATTATGGTAGATGGCATCCAAAGGTTTAAGAGTAGGAGCAGGCAGCTGCACTTTGGTAAATAATATCACCATACTCAAGAACAGATAAAAAGGTTGACCAAATAATCTGCTTCCTACTGCTTAAAGGCACGATCTGTTTCTGTAGAAAAATACCATTTTAAATCTTAGCTTCTTAACCAGCTCATCTATATGTTTTTTAAATGTCAAATCCATATCAATCCAAATGCGGAATTATTTATATGCGTTCGAACACGTTCGATTGGAGAACCATCTGAAGTACATGTTGTTTTCAAACTCTCGGAAGAATGTTTCAGATGAACTACACGTCTTGAAAACAACATGTGTTTTCTTTTGCCCGTATTAAGCACAAGTTTTAACCTCTACGGGATCGGTGTCCCGTATACGGGACGGTTGAGCTAACGTGCGCTAATGTGATTAGCATGACTGTTGTAAGTAACAGCAAACTTATGTTTTATGTGGGCAGAAAGCTTAAATTCTTGTTAATCTAACTGCACTGTCCAATTTACAGTAGCTATTACAGTGAAAAAATAACATGCTATTGCTTGAGGAGAGTGCACAACAACAAAAAACGTATCACGGCAACTGGTTTGATACATTCACCTCTGAAGGTAAATAATGTACTTATATTCAGTAATCTGTCATCCTAAGGGTCCCAGAGATAAAATGTAGCATAGTTTTGTTTGATAAAATCCCGGCCATCTAGATGTGTGAAGGTTGGTGTATAAGCTAATGATCCATCATGTATGACATTCCTGGGAGTGTGTAAACTTACATTTTGTATTACCATATCATTTTTGTATGTTCTCTATAGTTATATACTTGAAAATGTATCAATTGACCAATTCGGCACATTTGGGCAGACTTGATACAAAATAGTCCAGTATTGCAATGCTTCACTGGATCAATCTGAAATTTTGCACACACACTGCTGCCATCTAGTGGCCAAAATCTAAATTGTGCCTAAACTGCAATATTATATTTTGGCCTTTCTCTTGCATTTAAAAGATGATGGACAAAAAAAAAAAAAAAGCATTGTTTTTTTGTTTGTATTATCTTTTACCAGATCTGATGTGTTATATTCTCCTACATTAATTTCACATTTCCACAAACTTCTAAGTGTTTCCTTTCAAATGGTATCAAGAATATGCATATCCTTGCTTCAGGTCCTGAGCTACAGGCAGTTCGATTTGGGTATGTCATTTTAGGCGAAAATTTAAAAAAATATCCTTAAGAGGTTAAATCCGCAAGGGATTCCTGCATAGCTATCAATGCAAATAGTCTGGGTAGCCATGATTAGCTGTTCAGGAGTCTTATGGCTTGGGGGTAGAAGCTGTTAAGAAGCCTTTTGGACCTAGACTTGGTGCTCTGGTACAGCTTGCCGTGCGGTAGCAGAGAGAACAGTCTATGACTAGGGTGGCTGGAGTCTGATAATTTTTAGGGCCATCCTCTGACACCGCCTGGTATAGAGGTCCTGGGTGGCAGGAAGCTTGGCCCGAGTGATGTACTGGGCCGTACGCACTACCCTCTGTAGTGCCTTGCGGTCAGAGGCCTAGCAGTTGCCATACCAGGCAGTGATGCAACCAGTCAGGATGCTCTCGATGGTGCAGCTGTATAACTTTTTGAGGATCTGAGGACCCATGCCAAATCTTTTCAGTCTCCTGAGCGGGAATAGGCTTTGTCGTGCCCTCTTCACAACTGTCTTGGTCTGTTTGGACCATGATAGTTTGTTGGTGATGTGGACACCAAGGAACTTGAAGCTCTCAACCGGTTCCACTACAGCCCCGTCGATGAGAATGGGGGCGTGCTCAGTCCTCTTTTTTTCCCTGTAGTCCACAATCATCTCCATTGTCATTAACAACTAAAATGGTTGCTGTAATAGTGCTATGCCCAGTCCTAAACCCTGATTGGTTTACATTCAAAATACATTTCTCAGATAAAAAAGATTAAAGTTGTAAATTTACCAAGGATTCAAGAATCTTAGCTAGACAAAGAAGCCTTGAAATGGGGCAATAATTATTAAGATCACTACTATCCCCGCCCTTATGGAGTGGCAGCACATCAGGAATATTTCCTGATAACAATGTTAAATAAAAAAATGTGGTTATTCAGCCAACAGTGATGGGCGCTGCACACTTAAGCAGACCGGGATCCAAATGGTCGGCCCCTGTGGATTATTTTGTTGTCTATTGCTAGCAAAGCATCAAGGACTTATTTTTCTGTAAATAGCCAAAATGAAAAGCTTTGACTGTCATTTCTGTGATCATTCAGCAAGTTTCCCCTATCAGCATCCAGCCCAATATCATTGTGAATATGCTTAGGAGTTCTTTCACAAAGAGAGAGCCCGCTGAAAAAAATGGTGATTAAATGCATCAATGATGGCATTCTTTTCCATTAATGAGGCCAGTGCCTCATTAATTTGTTGTGGCAGAGAGGAAGAAGTAGAACCCTTCAGGGATATGACAGTTTTCCAGAATTTAGCCGGGTTCCCATTACAATCCCAAAGAGCGGTTACATAATAATCCGATTGATCCTTTCTGATTTGTCTTACCCAATGATTTTTCAGTTGCTTGAAATTGAATTTTAAAACAGAATGCCATATTCATTCAACTCAGTTTCAAATCATGAAATACAAGTTCAATTTATGAATTCAATGATTACATTTGTGCTTTACAACTTAAAAAATGTCAAATTCAATATCGTAATTCAAAATGATAAAATTCTAATACAATTTCTGTTAGCACTGAAATTGCTCCATACATATGGTTTATCTACTAGAAACTCATGGAATATATAGACACAGATATAATAAATTAATACTATATATGAATACATATATTTTTTAAAGTTATTCAAATCTAAATAGACCAACATTATGATCAATTGCCATAGACTTTCTGTTATTTACTTTGCTAAATTAGCGGGAGCTTTGCAACCCTAGCTGTGATGTTGTCCTCCCACTTGAGGTTGTGGGAGATGATGGTCCCCAGGAATTTAAATGACTCAGCCATACTTACAGCTGAACCGTTGATTTCAAGGGGGAGAGGTGGTGAGGGACTCTTCCTGAAGTCAATCACCATCTTCAAGGTTTTGAGTGTTCAACTCCAGGTTATTGTGACTGCACCAGGCCACCATCCGGTCAACTTCTAACCGGTACATGAATTCATCACCGTTGGAGATAAGACCGACCAGGGTGATGTCATCTGCAGACTTTGAGTAGCTTGACAGACATGTCGTTGGAGGTGCAGTCGTTGGTGTAGACGAGAGGGGAGAGCACGCAACCCTGCGGCGCTCCCATGCTGAGGGACAGAGTGCGAGAGGTGTTTCCCCAGCTTGACGTATTGTGTCCTGTTGGTCAGGAAGTCGGTGATCCACCGACAGATGGTGTCAGATACGTTCAGCTGGGTAAGTTTGTCCTGCAGCAGCTCTGGGATGATGGTGTTGAACGCAGAACTGAAGTCCACAAACAGTATCCTTGCGTATGTCCTTGGGTTGTCAAGGTGCTGAAGGATGTAGTGGAGACCAGTGGCAAACCGTGACTATAGGACCTAGGCCTTCAGAGGAACCAGAAATCTTCCAATACATTGTATCAAACTCAAAAATCAAGAAAATAACAAAACATAGCATCACTTAATGCGACATATCTTCTGTTGTCGGACCACACTAGTTCTAGTGAAGGAGGAGCAATGCTTTTCGATTACATTTATGAATGAATCAAACAGGCCTGGCTGCGCTTCGGGCTGCCGCGCACACAGAGACAAAATGGCATGGACACGTGACACACACAGCATAAAATAATGTGACCAGCAAAACAAAAAACACACTGTTTACACAACCTATGGTAGCCTAATGCCACTATTACCAATAGCGACAACAACAGTGTCACATCAAAGGTGACAGGCTCGTGGCACTGAAAGGACAGCGACCGTAATACCTGTGCACTCCATGGCGCTGAAGGAGAGACAGTTTTGGTGAAACACATAGACACGACTGATAGACAGGCAACAGCAATCAAACACAGCATCAAATAATGTTAAAGAATAAGCAGCCCATTCACTCCAGAAGGCACCATGAAATCATAACAAGACAAAAGCACAACCATTTAATTTCCAAAATGAAATTAACAAACCAGCTATTACACTGAACAAAAATATAAACACAACATGGAAAGTGTTGGTCCCATGTTTCATCAGCTGAAATAAAACATCCCAGAAATGTTCCATATGCACAAAAAACGTATTTCTCTCAAATTTTGTGCACAAATTTCTTTCTATCCCAGTTAGTGAGCATTTCTACTTTGCCAAGATAATCCATCCACCTGACAGGTGTGGCATATCAAGAAACTGATTAAACAACATGATCATTACACAGGTGCACCTTGTGCTGGAGACAATAAAAGGTCACTTTATAATGTGCAGTTTTGTCACACAACACAATGCCACAGATGTATCAAGTTTTGAGGGAGCGTGAAATTGGCACGCTGACTGCAGGAATGTCCAACAGAGCTGTTGCCAGAGAATTGAATGCAAATTTCTCGACCATAAGCTGCCTCCAATGTCATTTTAGAGAGTTTGGCAGCACGTCCAACCAGTCTCATAACCGCAGACCACATATAACCACGCCAGCCCAGGACCTCCACATCCGACTTCTTCATCTGTGGGATTGTCTGAGGGTGGGTGCTGAGTAGTATTTATGTCTGTAATAAAGCCCTTTTGTGGGGAAAAACTCATTCTGATTGGCTGGGCCTGGCTCCCCAGTGGGTGGCCTGGCTCCGAAGTGGGTGGGCCTATGCCCTCCCAGGCCCAACCATGGCTGCACCCCTGCCCAGTCATGTGAAATCCATAGATTAGGGCCTAATGAATTTATTTCAATTGACTGATTTCGTTATATGAACTGTAACTCAGTAAAATTGTTGCATGTTGCGTTTATATTTTTGCTCAGTATACTTACCATTGCAAAAAAATAAATATCATCACACTAACCTATGATCTATAGTTTCAACGTAACAATGTTTGTCATTATTTTCAAAGAGATAGCTAAACGGCCCCACCCATTGCAAGTCAAAATGTGATTGATTCATTCCACTGTCATTCCAAAATTCTGCTCTAATACAGTTGAATGGCAGAGGCCTTCTGTCCATCTTCTGAAGGCCTAGTCAAAGGCTGACTTAGCTAGCTATATGTTTCTAACCAGAGACCACCAAACAAAAACATGATTGGATATTTTTTTCTCTTCAGCATTAACCTTTCTCTTTCCAACACAAACTGAAGAGATGAAATCAGAAGATCATTAAAATTATTGTAAAGAGGAAAGAGAAATTAAAAATGATTTTAATTTCATTGGAGACCAATGTTGACAGTGTTGTCCACAGACCTGTTGGCTCTGTAGGCGAACTGCAGGGGGTCAAGGAGGGCATCTGTGATGGTTTTGAGGTGGGATAGGATAAGGCGCTCAAATAGGATAGGGTGGATTTATAGCCTAGTATCAGTCTAATTGAGGTGTAGAAAATAGAACATCACGCATTCGAGTGTTTGAACTTGTTAACGCGGCTGCATGAACTTCTAACACGGCTCCATTGGATTTGTCAGATTATACATTCAGGTGGTTTCTTGTATCCAATGGCAGTGTTCGCGATAAGCTAACGCAAGGAGCTGCTTGTGGATTTGACAGTTCTAACGCAGTTCCACTTCCGACACATGTGGTGGATATTTTAATCAATAATGAGGAGAGACAAGGTCAATCACCAATCAGAATATTAACTTTATTAAAAACGTATCGATAAGGGAGCTGGTCACACCACCCACAGAGTGAGTAGAGTGAGAGCCCAACGAACAGGAAATGCTGACATCTTATATAGTGGACCTAAAAATGCTTAGTCATGGCTGGTTCCACCCCTCCCCGGCAGATCAGGAGCTACCTTGTTTTCTTCTTGTGGCTATTTGTATTGGGTCATAGCGCACAAACAAGTGAAAACGTTAGCTCCGTTACTGCCCATATCTCCACACAGCTGTGGAAAGGATGAACTGAAAAACTGTGGTCATTCTGAGGCTCTTTGTCTTGACCGTGTGACCAGATTACTCAGAAGCAAAGAGAAATTGAAACAATACAGGTCTATCTGTTCCTCAAGTTTATCTCTATCCCATGTCCTTGACTACACGCCCAGACCAGCTGCAGGGAGCTAGAGGGAACCATCCTTATGAAAAGCACAGCATTGGTAGTTAAGAAATGTCTCTACTATTGTTAAGCATATTCATTGTTAACTATTAATATTAAACAAATTAGGTAAATATGTGATTTTTGTCCCACACACCGACAAAACAACCGCTATGCGGGTGTCGGCTAGTGCGGATCTGATAGAATCTAGCCCTTTTATTTTGTTTTGTTCTCAGGGATGAACTCTCCAGACTTTGACAACCAGACACTGGCAGCGCTGAGAGGCCGGATGGTTCGCTACCTTATGAGGTCACGAGAGGTGAGCAGCTCATTTCAGATTTACCAGTTAACTGAATTTACAGTACAGACTGTCCAATACCAAATTATATTAGCACCATAGTAAGATGACTGTGGAGCAGGTTAATTATACGGAAATGTATGCTTACAAAATATGAAAACATATGCACACTTGACTGTAAATTGCTTTGGACTGCTAAATGCCCTATATTTTATTAAGCTAATCTGACTGTTCCTCTAGATCACCCTGGGCAGAGCCACCAAGGACAAGCAGATAGATGTGGATCTGTCTCTGGAAGGACCTGCATGGAAGATCTCCAGGAAACAAGGTGACTCACTTACTACATCACCTGCAGCACCATGACATGGTCCTCATTTAACACTGGTTGTGTCTGAAATGGTACCCTATGGGGTGGCCCTATGAGCCCTGGTCAAAAATAGTGCACTATGTAAGGAATAGAATGCCATTTCAGACGCACCCCCTATCTGCATTACCTGGGTCTGAAGCTGAAGAACCTGTATTATCTGGACTCTAGAGGGCAGTGCTTGCCTTGTCCTCACGTCACCTTAGTGAAATTATACCCTGTTAAAATATTTTTTATTTTTATTTTTTATTAAAATGTGACTGTTTTCTGCTAAACGTCGATCATGTAGTAATATTATTAGGACTTAATCTAGTTTGTCATTGTGTGTTTATAACTGGTAATAATGTACAGGGATCATTAAACTGAAGAACAACGGGGACTTCTTCATAGCCAACGAAGGCCGCAGGCCCATCTACATAGACGGCAGACCAGTCTTGTCTGGCTACAAGTGGAAACTCAACAACAACTCTGTGGTGGAGGTGTGTGGAGGGTTCTGGACAACTTAAATGGCAGGGGATATGATAGGGGAGCTGGTGCAAGAAGATTGAGATTGATAAATCTGTTAAAATTGGCAAAAGGTATTTTTCATAAACAACAACAGCCACCTCTTATAATACATGAACCTCACAACAAGTTGTTTGTCTCTCCAGATTGCAGGTCTTCGTTTTGTGTTCCTGATCAACCAGGAGCTGATCTCACTCATCAAGGCAGAAGCAGCTAAGATGAACCAGCAGTGAGAGAGAGAGAGCCGTGCTGCCTCAGTGGAGGAGAGAGACTGGAACAGAGGCCAAGTCACATGCCTGTGTCTACTGCACAGCCAGCTCCTCCATACAGAGCAACGTACAGTGGCCTCCAGTGGACACACTGTACACCACCAGGAGCCTAGTAGACGAGGTCCACATGAAGGAGCACAGACTTGAATGAAAGGAACCCAGAACCCTTTTGGTCATGGTTATACAGCGGAGTAAGAGCAGGGGACACCCACACACACACACTGAGAATGGTGATATTTGGTTACATCTCATACCTTTCCACTGCTGGATATTTTAGGGGGAATCCCATCTCAAAGACACTCAATTATACTTTCCTTGTAACTACAGGACCATAATAACACCAGTTTAGTCTTGTTTTAAAGTTTAAATTGGCATTCATATCATGAGGTTCCACACTGCCTATAAGACAATGAATTGGTTTTAATTCTGTGTTTCCTTTTTTCCCCCCATACAGATTGATTTAGGTTGAGCTGGTACATGCAAAGATGCATTTAGGACCAGGATAGGGTATCACTTGTAAAAGTGATATTGTGTATGTATGTATCTATGTTAGTGCTACTTAAGCCAAAGCCATGTAAATGTGACAGTTTGTTAGATTTTTGTATGAAAGCTTGGATTAAACTGTCATTAGTTGAATGTCCTTCCTTTGTGGAGCCGTTTCTTAAGTGGCATCATAATAGCATGTAAATGTAGGGTTTTTGTTCTACCACAAGGTAGAGCTGTTGGATAATTAATCGGTTCAAAATGGCAGTTTTAGTTTTTTTGCAACTCTTCAGTCTTGATACTGAAGCACAAATTATTACAGAGTATCTTTGATGTTATTAATATCTGAGAGTTAAGCTGTCAATGGAAAAACAGAAATTCTACTCCATAATTTGGCAGATAAGTGTAGACATGGCATCAACAGAACCTCAGAGTCCCACGAGCAGGTGTAGTGCTTGTCAGACTACAGTACATCTCAGCAGAGCTATTTTATTGCAACATAGTAGAAAGTTGATCATTAATTTCCAGAATCAGAGATACCGCAGTCCTGTTTTAATAGGATGCAATATCAAAGAATATCAGATAGGTGGATATGCAGATTTTCTAGAAGTGTGAAAGACAGTCTATTGAAAGATAATATATTAATGTTAACACTCACAAAAAAAATGTAAATTTTAACACTTGTAGTAGCAGTTAATACATTTATAAATAGTTTTATGAATTCCATAAACCCTCTGATCTTATGCTTTCTCCTCATTGTGGAACTTTCTGTTAAACTTAAATCAAACAAGTTCTGTGTTATCCTGGGTGCCAGTCTGTAGTGATGGGCATTGAGTCTTTTTGGTTAGCCGGATCATTTTGGCTCCGTTCAACTAAAAGAGACATTCATTTGTCTAAATACGGATCTTCGTTTAGAGATCTTTCCCCACTATGTTATTCATGCAGTGAGGATTTACCATCTTCAGAGAATGTTTTTATAATTTATCTGCAGATAATTGATATCTGGAGCTCAAAAACCAGTAGTTAGCACTATGGGGGAATGGCGATGGGCTGGTCCTTTTGTAGGCCAGTGGGACTGTCTTAACTAGTTTCTTCCCCCACAGTATTTTCATTATCTGGCAAGTAATGGGGGCCTCAAGGAAAATAATGGAGTAGGCAAGAGTGCAAACAGATCTGGGACCAGGCTAGTTCTGTGTCTTTTGAGGAAATAATTGGTCGTTTTGCATACTTTTTATTCCTTTAGGGAAGTGGCCCCCAAGACCTGCCCCCATGTTGTTACAAACAAGAAAATAACATCCCCGCTTTTTTCATTGTTTTGCTCATTAGGCCTATGTATGAAATGAATGAAAAGGAGAGCAAGAAATGTAAAACAAAGTGGTATCTGATAAAATGTGGATGTTGGATATTTAAATTCATCAGCATCACAGGAATTGGATTAACAAAATAAGTTTGCTTTGTGTTCTACCATTTGATTTGGGGATGTGGTTATTTTTGTGCTGACTTACCTAGTTAACCCTACTTGGCCAATTTCTGCTAGCGAGTATCCAACAATGAGCGAGTTCGTTTAACATTGCCAGGTGCCCTGGGTAGGCTGATGTTGCATATTTTAGACCATTCTCCTCCACCGACCCGGTGCACCGGGGAATGCAAAACGAACTCGCCCACTGACAACAACCTACGTACACAACCGGCTAGTGGAGGAGAGCTCGAGCCTCGAGTACTTGACAGCAGTGCATCTGGAATAATAAAACATACACTATATTAAAGTTTAGGTGAGTAACAGTTAATGTCGCTTGCTCTTTAAGATATTAATTTCTCGTTTCTATTCAATTATTGGAATGCAAGAACACTAGCCACACCTTGAAATACTATTGAGTGGCTTGTTTATGACATGGTCCTGGCATGGCTAGCTGGTAAATCCACATGCTAGCTAATGCTAAAATAATGTAGCTAGCTTGCTGCTGGGAGCAGCTATGAAACAAGCCACATTACGATACCCTCTATGACATTTTATCAGGTCTTTGCCATCCATCCGACTTTCTGATAATGCAGGCACATCAAAGGTAAGGTTAGCTAATGAAATAATGAGTATTTCTAAATCAATTGAACCATTGATGCCATTCGAAATAAAGGTAAGAGGGAATTCGTGCTGTAGCTAATAATGTTTTGATTACTTAAGAAGAAAAAATTACATTATATATATATGTATATATATATATATAAAAAGGTCATTTAACACAACATATATAAATGAGCATTATTTATATAAATGAGCTTTATTAAAGCTCATTTATATATATATATATATATATATATATATATATATATATATATATATATATATATATATAAAGCTCATGTATATATGTTGTGGAGGGTTGCATAAAAAGTAAGATATTGTAGCGAACGGCAGGCCAAGAAATCGAACCCCGGGTCGCTGGTGTGAAAGGCAACGCACGGGTCAATAGTGACGTCACTTGGTAGGAATTAGAGCACTGCTGACGCTACACTGTCCCTTCCAAACGGGAAGGCACGTCCCCGTGCTTCGTATACTTAGCCCCCCTCACAAGTCCGGGCCGTGCGTTCCGATGGCCTCACAGCCGTCATCCCACTTTTGACACGAACGGCAAGGCATCGAACCCGGGTCGCTGGCATGAAAGTCAAACACCCGAGTTGCGTCAATAGGGTTAACCCTCTTGGTGGGAATTGTACCGTGGCTCAAATAGAAGGATAGCTATAATACCATTTCAGTGTCCAGGATTTGTTAGTCTGTGTGTTTCTATGTATCAAGCCAGGATGCTGTGTTTAACGTATATTTGACTTTTGACTAAAAACCTACTTAAAGGGTGTTTACCACGAGTGCCTCAATTTGCATGAAAATAAGTAAATGCACTCTTTCAGTGTCCAGGATGTTTGTTTCCAGGAAGGAAGCCCCAGGATGCTGCGTTTAAACTGTTATCACGATCAGTCTTAGGTAGATTTATGATGGACAATAAACCACTTAAAACAGTTGATTAATCACAGACCTTTCACTCTTCTGATAGTGTAGGGTGATTCTCATGAAACCCGTTTTAACCATGGCAGTAGCAAATGGAGTTACATTTTAAATTTTTAAATTTTAGTCATTTAGCAGACGCTCTTATCCAGAGCGACTTACAGTTAGTGAGTGCATACATTTTTTCATACTGGCCCCCCGTGGGAATCGAAGCCACAACCCTGGCATTGCAAGCGCCATGCTCTACCAACCGAGCTACAGAGGAGGCCACGTCCCTGAGTTACACTGAACTAAAATATGAACGCAACATGCAACAATTTCAAAGATTTTAATGAGTTACAGTTCATATAAGGAAATCAGTCAACTTAAATAAATTAAATAGGCCCTAATCTATGGATTTCATGTGATTGGGAATACAGATATGCATCTGTTGGTCACAGATACCTTTAAAAAAAGGGTAAGGGCATGGATCAGAAAACCAGTCAGTATCTGGTGTGACCACCATTTATTTGCCTCATGCAGCGTGACACATCTTCACATAGAGTTGATCAGTCTGTTTATTGTGACCTGTGGAATGCTGTCCCACTCCTCTTCAATGGCTGTGCGAAGTTGCTGGATATTGGCGGGAACTGGAACACGCTATCGTATACAGAGCATCCCAAACATGCGACATGTCTGGTGAGTATGTAAGCCATGGAAGAACTGGGACATTTTCAGCTTCCAGGAGTTGTGTAGAGATCCTTGCGACATGGGGCCGTGCATTATCATGCTGAAACATGAGGCGATGGCGGCGGATGAATGGCATGACAATGGGCCTCAGGATCTCGTCATGTTATCTCTGTGCATTCAAATTGCCATCAATAAATGCAATTGTGTTCGTTGGCCGTAGTTTATGCCTGCCCATACCATAACCCCACCGACACCATGGGGCACTCTGTTCACAACTTTGACATCAGCAAACCGCTCGCTCACACAATGCCATACATGCTGTCTGCCATGTACAGTTGAAACTGGGATTCATCCGTGAAGAGCACACGTCTCCAGCGTGCCAATGGCCATCGAAGGTGAGCATTTGCCCACTGAAGTCGGTTTCGACGACAAACTGCAGTCAGGTCAAGACCCTGGTGAGGACGATGAGCATGTAGATTAGCTTCCCTGAGACAGTTTTTGCAGAAATTATTCAGTTGTGCAAACCCACAGTTTCATCAGCTGTCTTTATTTAACTAGGCAAGTCAGTTAAGAACAAATTCTTATTTACAATGACGGCCTACACCGGCCAAACCCGGACAACGCTGGGCCAATTGTGCGCCGCCCTATGGGACTCCCAATCACAGCCGGTTGTGATACAGCCTGGAATCGAACCAGGGGGTCTGTAGTGACGCCTCAAGAACTGAGATGCAGTGCCTTAGACCGCTGCGCCACTCGGGAGCCCTGGCTGGTCTCAGACGATTCCGCAGGTGAATAAGCCGTTGGTGGCAGCTTATGGTAGAGAAATTAACATTCAATTATCTGGCAACAGCTCTGGTGGACATTCCTGCAGTCAGCATACCAATTGCACGCTCCCTCAACTTGAGAGATCTGTGGCATTTTGTTGTGTGACAAAACTGCACATTTTAGAGTGATCTTTTATTGTCCTCAGCACAAGGTGCACCTGTGTAATGATCGTGCTGTTTAATCAGCTTCTTGATATGCCACACCTGTCAGGTGGATGGATTATCTTGGCAAAGGAGAAATGCTCACTAATGGTTGTAAACAAATGTGTGCACTAAATTTGAGAGAAATAAGCTTTTTGTGCAAATGGAAAGTTTCTGGGATCTTTTATTTCAGCTCATGAAACATGGGACCAACACTTTACATGTTGCATTTATTATTTTGTTCAGTATACTTCCATATAGATGGGTTAGCTGAAAACGTCAAGAAAACAATGCACACGCTTCAATGGGGCAGAAGTCAGTTGTGATTCTGGATGGCCAGATGTCCTTAAAAAAGTTTTCTAATTTGTCTTTGTATGCAGCCTTGAACTCCCTTCATTTTGCTTTTGTCTTTGAATATTTTTCCTTTCCTCTTTACTGCCACCTGATTTTAAACACTTTTTTTCTTATTGAGAAGCTCTTTTAATTCCCGAGTCACCCACGGTTTATTATTGGGAATAACGAGATCCTCACAGAAACAGATGTACTCCGAGACAGTATCCACTGCCTCTTCCAGGTCGTCGGCGCTGTCCGTCAGGGCCGCCCAGTCAGTGGACTCTCTTCCAGGTCGTCGGCGCTGTCCGTCAGGGCCGCCCAGTCAGTGGACTCTCTTCCAGGTCGTCGGCGCTGTCCGTCAGGGCCGCCCAGTCAGTGGACTCTCTTCCAGGTCGTCGGCGCTGTCCGTCAGGGCCGCCCAGTCAGTGGACTCTCTTCCAGGTCGTCGGCGCTGTCCGTCAGGGCCGCCCAGTCAGTGGACTCTCTTCCAGGTCGTCGGCGCTGTCCGTCAGGGCCGCCCAGTCAGTGGACTCTCTTCCAGGTCGTCGGCGCTGTCCGTCAGGGCCGCCCAGTCAGTGGACTCTCTTCCAGGTCGTCGGCGCTGTCCGTCAGGGCCGCCCAGTCAGTGGACTCTCTTCCAGGTCGTCGGCGCTGTCCGTCAGGGCCGCCCAGTCAGTGGACTCTCTTCCAGGTCGTCGGCGCTGTCCGTCAGGGCCGCCCAGTCAGTGGACTCTCTTCCAGGTCGTCGGCGCTGTCCGTCAGGGCCGCCCAGTCAGTGGACTCTCTTCCAGGTCGTCGGCGCTGTCCGTCAGGGCCGCCCAGTCAGTGGACTCTCTTCCAGGTCGTCGGCGCTGTCCGTCAGGGCCGCCCAGTCAGGGGACTCTCTTCCAGGTCGTCGGCGCTGTCCGTCAGGGCCGCCCAGTCAGTGGACTCTCTTCCAGGTCGTCGGCGCTGTCCGTCAGGGCCGCCCAGTCAGTGGACTCTCTTCCAGGTCGTCGGCGCTGTCCGTCAGGGCCGCCCAGTCAGTGGACTCTCTTCCAGGTCGTCGGCGCTGTCCGTCAGGGCCGCCCAGTCAGTGGACTCTCTTCCAGGTCGTCGGCGCTGTCCGTCAGGGCCGCCCAGTCAGTGGACTCTCTTCCAGGTCGTCGGCGCTGTCCGTCAGGGCCGCCCAGTCAGTGGACTCTCTTCCAGGTCGTCGGCGCTGTCCGTCAGGGCCGCCCAGTCAGTGGACTCTCTTCCAGGTCGTCGGCGCTGTCCGTCAGGGCCGCCCAGTCAGTGGACTCTCTTCCAGGTCGTCGGCGCTGTCCGTCAGGGCCGCCCAGTCAGTGGACTCTCTTCCAGGTCGTCGGCGCTGTCCGTCAGGGCCGCCCAGTCAGTGGACTCTCTTCCAGGTCGTCGGCGCTGTCCGTCAGGGCCGCCCAGTCAGTGGACTCTCTTCCAGGTCGTCGGCGCTGTCCGTCAGGGCCGCCCAGTCAGTGGACTCTCTTCCAGGTCGTCGGCGCTGTCCGTCAGGGCCGCCCAGTCAGTGGACTCTCTTCCAGGTCGTCGGCGCTGTCCGTCAGGGCCGCCCAGTCAGTGGACTCTCTTCCAGGTCGTCGGCGCTGTCCGTCAGGGCCGCCCAGTCAGGGGACTCTCTTCCAGGTCGTCGGCGCTGTCCGTCAGGGCCGCCCAGTCAGTGGACTTGAAACAGTCCTGGAGGGCTTCAGTAGCTTCAGGAGTCCAGCTGTTAATCTCCACCTATTTAGCCTTCTCTCGCTGCAGTCACGGTTTGTAGACTGGGATGAGCCCAACCATGTTATGAGCCAAATCCCCGAGATTGGGTAGTACCTTGGAGGAATACGCACCTGGGATGTTACCATAACAGAGGTCCAGACAGGCTTCATTTCGGATAGGACATGTAACATATTGCTGGTATGATGGTAAATGTTCAGATTGACTGCACATTTTAAAGTCTCCCATGATCAGCTTTACTGCTTCAGCTGACTGTCCCAGCATGGGAAACAAGGTCATGGATCAGGTCGGCAGCTGTTTGGGTGTCAGCGGAAGGGGGCTATTTAAATAATAAACAGTCAGACTTGATTTATTTCCTGTGGCAGGTAGTATGGCAGTAGGTTAAGAGCAAGGAGTTCAATATGTTTAGTACAGACCTGGTGCTTCGTTGTGATATGGGCTGAATTGCAGTATTTCTCATTGATGAACTCACTTTCCTCTTACCGGAGTTGATGTTTTGGTCCATTCTAAAGATTGTGTAGCCGTCCAGCTCCACTGCAGAGACGGTTTCCTGTTCCGTAAGCCAGGTCTCAGACAGATCAGGCAGGATTGTCGGTACTCGGAAAGGTATTGGGTACAAGGCTGTAGCTCGTCGGCTTGGGCGGTATACTGTTTACCGGGGTATTTGGAAATAGCCACAGGATGGTTTTTCAATACCGTTTTAAACTATGTTTTTGAAGTTTTTCAATCAATATTCATATTTACTTTTTAAGTAAATACCTGCAGTCAACTTGTGCAATACGTTAGGAGGTAAAGCAGATTGCGTTCTTCATTTCACCTGTCACATTATTTTACATTATGAAACTTATCGTAGTTCCCCAGAACAGTTGAGCCAGTCAAGTGTTTGTTTGTAAATAGCAGAAGAAAGCGGGAGCAGGTGAGTCCAGCTGTGTATTGACAATATTTGCGTTTTATATTGAAAGTCAAATGTTTTTTTTGCTTCAATAGAGTTATCAGGGACGTGCAACTATAGTTTTCCTTCACAGAAAATACATTAGTGCAACACATTCGGCAGAAAATAGCTTCATTGTCATGAGATGACAACAGAAGTGCAACACTATTTGGCTGGCGGCCACACAAGTAAATGAGCTTACAATGAAAAAGCAAGGTATTTCTTTGCAAAAAACGATGCATGGCCACCATATTTCTAATGTTATCATAGAAAGATTGTAACCAGTGACAGTTCCTAATGTTTTGCTTTAAGTTAATCTTGTGTTTTACCTGAGAAAATTAGGCTGGCTACACCAAGAAAAGTACTGGAGAAAAGTAGCTACACATCATTCAGAGCGCTGTCTTTTGATAGAATGCCTGTTCGTGAATTCTCATCCGAGTGGAGAAGTGCAACTAAGCCTCCAAATGATTTTGATGCTGAGCAGAAATTACAATAAGAAGCATTTTAGATTTACATTGACGAAACGCTGCAAGATATTTCATATGCGTTGTATCTTTTTTTCCTGCGTGAAAAAATACGAATTTTGCATTAGGGCGACCCCTAAGTTTAACTTGCTAGTTATCTAATTAAGTGGCGGAATAATGAAGTCACGGGGGATCATATTGTGTTCGCTTTCTGCTGTGTTTGAGAAGTAAAAGCCCTTTGGATGGGTTATCTGTACAGCTGCCGCTGCTGCCTGATTTCCTTGCATTTTTTCTCCTATCCGTTCTGCCCCATCTGCTCCTCCCTTATCTTCTCCAAGCAGAGCAGGCAGCCCCGCGACCCCCAGACTCCACACAGACACAGTGTGTACACAGTACTGTTCTTCCTTCAGACAAGCATATATCAAAACTTTGTTGATTTGCACAATGTTTCTCGTTCACATTCGCTTGTAAATGTCAAAATTCACCAAAAATGACATTCGGTAGCGCCTACCTATGTATAACTTTATGAGCTGGATTGCCTGTCTTTGCAATTTAGTTTATTTTCGTTTGCTCTCGTTAGCATATTTAGCTAGCAGCATCCATGGAAATTTGCTATTACTTGTACTAATTTTGTTAGCATTCTGGTAATAGAAGGCCAATTGACTTTTTTGGGGTGCTTTTTGGCACCCCCTTGTGTACTAAACCAGTAATACCGTAAATTCTGGTGTGAGGATATGAAAATCTGGATACCGCCCAACACTACTCGTCAGTCTTATTCTTTATGATTTGTGCATTGCCTTGCACAATAGATGGAAGACGTTTTCTGAAGGGCTGTTTTTTAATCCGATTCCGAATTCCTCCTCTACTGCCACTCTTCTTTTCTTTAGATGCCTTTTCTTGGGAACATGTTGATTGTATTGATTGTAATATTCCATTGTAGCCTAAGCTTGCAGCAAAGGGTCGGAGATTAAGCAGGACGTCTCTTGTGTATGATATCCGCGGTTGCGGCTCGCTATATCTATTGATGGTTAGGTCTACAGCTTGTTTGGTGCATTTCACATTTATTTATTTTTTACAACTAACAGCAAAAGTACTGCTATTTGCCTCATTATTAGCTATCTGATTTCATACCAAACTTGGTTGATTGAGGTGGATCGCAACTTTAAACAAACAAACAAGCACGAAAACGACGAGCACAAATGACCGTGTCACTGCAAGAGGTCCTCTGTAGCTCAGCTGGTAGAGCACGGCGCTTGTAACGCCAAGGTAGTGGGTTCGATCCCCGGGACCACCCATACACAAAAAAATGTATGCACGCATGACTGTAAGTCGCTTTGGATAAAAGCGTCTGCTAAATGGCTTATTATTATTAAGAGCAGCCCCCATACATAATATAATGTTTTATAAACATGGAAGGATCTTACAGATTGCATTCGCTCACTGTTTTGCTGCTCCCAAACTTGATCTTTTAATAAAGCTTTGGTAATTCATATTTATTTAAAGCAGTCTCACGAACCAAATCCTTTATTGATAGTCTGCTATTTGGGAATGCATTGGGCATGACAAAAAAAACAGGCTTCGCTGAAATGAAAAACAAGCAATCTGTGTTATTGTTAAGACCTGCTTTTGGTTGGTCTTAAAACTTTAGCGCTGCATGAAATTGTCACTTTTGTGCATGTTTTTAAGGACACACCTCAAATATTGCCACCCCTCCCACCTCAGCACAAGCGGGCTGATGTGAGACAGGTAAACCTGGCATTAGGGATGGAAAATGCCAGTGCCAGTGGTTTTACATGACGAAATTGTCCTCGATGTTCAATTTCACACACAGCTTGGATACAACCATGATTACAGATACAGATTTCAGGTACAGATCTACTATGTTATAATATCTGACAGTACAGTAGGGTCAGCATTTCTCACGAGGCAGTGGACTGTGTTAAACATAATGACATCCAGGTTTTTACGGGTCTATGAAATGGGTATGTTTAAATGAGATGTTCATGTTAGGGGGACGTGTGTATTTGTGCTTCTTGTTTATTAATTGTACTTCTTTCCCCTTAGACTACCAACACCAATGCAATGTTGCTCCTCAGACACTGCCGAGGCCTAACCAGAGTAGGCCTTCTCAAGACTCAAAGGTAAAGTATTTAAAAAAACACTACTGTCACCTGTCACACAGGTAGTCATAAAATAAGCTGCATTTGTTACCTTTGAGCATAAAGGTAATGTCAAAGTTATAAAAAATATATCACTAAAGGCATGGCCATTCTGGCAGACCTGGCATTTGCCTTGTCTCCTTATTGCTATAGTCCACTTTAATGGCCTGTTTGGCCTGTTAATGTCTTGCCTAGTCAAAGGTCTGAGTCAGTCAGAACAGCCACTAAAAGATCTTACATGTCTCCAAAAAACAAGCAGGTTATACACCAGCCACCCAGGGCTGTCAGCCAGCAAAGTGCAACGCAAGGCCACTATGTCTTGACTGACTTAAAGGAATAATTTTCATTACAGCTAACTGCGTCCGAAATGTTGCTCTATTCCCTAGCTATGTGCATTCAGAAAGTATTCAGACCCCTTGACTTTTTCCACATTTTGTTACGTTATAGCCTTATTCTAAAATTGATTAAATAGTTTTTTTCCCTCATCGGTCTACACACAATACCCCATAATGACAAAGCAAAAAAACGTTTTTTATAAATTTTAGCAAATGTATAATTTTTTAAATCACATTTACATAAGTCTTCAGACCCTTTACTCAGTACTTTGTTGAAGCACCTTTGGCAGCGATTACAGCCTCGAGTCCTCTTGGGTATGACGCTAAAAGCTTGGCACACCAATATTTGAGGAGTTTCTCCCATTCTTCTCTGCAGATCCTCTCAAGCTCTGTCAGGTTGTATGGGGAGCATCGCTGCACAGCTATTTTTAGGTCTCTCCAGAGATGTTCGATCGGGTTCAAGTCCTGGCTCTGGCTGGCCACTCAAGGACATTCAGAGACTTGTCCTGAAGCCACTCCTGCGTTGTCTTGGCTGTGTGCTTAGGGTCGTTGTCCTGTTGGAAGGTGAACCTTCGCCCCAGTCTGAGGACCTGAGCGCTCTGGAGCAGGTTTTCATCAAGGATCTCTCTGTACTTTGCTACGTTCATTTTTCCCTTGATCCTGACTAGTCTCCCAGTCCCTGCCGCTGAAAAACATCCCGACAGCATGATGCTGCCACCACCATGCTTCACCGTAGGGATGGTGCCAGGTTTCCTCCAGATGTGACGCTTAGCATTCAGGCCAAAGAGTTCAATCTTGGTTTCATCAGACCAGAGAATCTTGTTTCTCATAGTCTGAGAGTCCAAACTTCTTCCATTATAGAATGATGGAGGCCGCTGTGTTCTTGGGGACCTTCAATGCTGCAGAAAGTTTTTGGTACCCTTCCCCAGATCTGTGCCTCGACACCATCCTGTCTCTGAGCTCTAAGGACAAGTCCTTCGACCTCATGGCTTGGCTTTTGCTCTGACATGCACTGTCAACTCTGGGACCTTTTATAGACAGGTGTGTGCCTTTCCAAATCATGTCCAATCTATTGAATTTACCACAGGTGGACTCCAATCAAGTTGTAGAAACATCTCAAGGATGATCAATGGAAACAGGATGCACCTGAGCTCAATTTCGAGTCTCATAGCAAAGGGTCTGAAACTTACAGTTGAAGTCGGAAGTTTACATACACCTTAGCCAAATACATTTAAAATCAGTTTTTCCACAATTCCTGACATTTAATCCTAGTAAAAATTCCCTGTCTTAGGTCAGTTAGGATCACCACTTTATTTTAAGAATGTGAAATGTCAGAATAATAGTAGTGAGAATGATTTATTTCAGCTTTTATTTATTTCATCGCATTCAAAGTGGGTCAGAAGTTTACATACACTCAATTAGTATTTGGTAGCATTGCCTTTAAATTGTTTCACTTGGGTCAAACGTTTCGGGTAGCCTTCCACAAGCTTCCCACAATAAATTGGGTGAATTTTGGCCCATTCCACCTGACAGAGCTGGTGTAACTGAGTCAGGTTTGTAGGCCTCCTTGCTCGCAAACGCTTTTTCAGTTCTGCCCACAAATGTTCTATAGGATTGAGGTGAGGGCTTTGTGATGGCCACTCCAATACCTTGACTTTGTTGTCCTTAAGCCATTTTGCCACAACTTTGGAGGTATGCTTGGGGTCATTGTCCATTTGGAAGACCCATTTGCGACCAAACTTTAACTTCCTGACTGATGTCTTGAGATGTTGCTTCAATATATCCACATAATTTTCCTTCCTCATGATGCCATCTATTTTGTGAAGTGCACCAGTCCATCCTGCAGCAAAGCACCCCCAAAGCATGATGCTGCCACCCCCGTGCTTCACGGTTGGGATGGTGTTCTTCGGCTTGCAAGCAGTTTTGGAGCAGTGGCTTCTTCCTTGCTGAGCGGCCTTTCAGGTTATGTCGATATTGGACTCGTTTTACTGTGGATATATTTACTTTGTACCTGTTTCCTCCAGCATCTTCACAAGGTCCTTTGAAGTTGTTCTGGGATTGATTTGCACTTTTCTCACCAAAGTACGTTAATCTCTAGGAGACAGAACGCGTCTCCTTCCTGAGCAGTATGATGGCTGCGTGGTCCCATGGTGTTTATACTTGCGTACTATTGTTTGTACAGATGAAAGTGGTACCTTCAGGCATTTGGAAATTGCTCCCAAGGATGAACCAGACTTGTGGAGGTAAAAATTGTTTTCTTCTGAGGTCTTGGCTGATTTCTTTTGATTTTCCCATGATGTCAAGCAAAGAGGCACTGAGTTTGAAGGTAGGCCTTGAAATACATCCACAGGTACACCTACAATTGACTCAAATGATGTCAATTAGCCTATCAGAAGCTTCTAAAGCCATGACATCATTTTCTGGAATTTTCCAAGCTGTTTAAAGGCACAGTCAACTTAGTGTATGTAAACTTCTGACCCACTGTAATTGTGATACAGTGAATTATAAGTGAAATAATCTGTCTGTAAACAATTGTTGGAAAAATTACTTGTCATGCACAAAGTAGATGTCCTAACCGACTTGCCAAAACTATAGTTTGTTAACAAGACATTTGTGGAGTGGTTGAAAAAACAGGTTTTAATGACTCTAACCTAAGTGTATGTAAACATCTGACTTCAACTGTATGTAAATAAGGTATTTCTATAATTCTGTATTTTTTTTTGTGCTAAAAATTCTAGAAACCTGTTTTTGCTTTGTCATTATGGGGTATTGTATGTAGATTGATGAGGGGGAAAAAACGATTTAATCAATTTTAGAATAAGGCTGTAACGTGACATTGTGGAAAAAGTCAAGGGGTCTGAATACTTTCCGAATGCACTGTACATAGTGCACTACTTTTGACCAGGACCCAAAGTAAAAAGTGATCAAAAGTAGTGCACTAAATAGGTATGCGGCCCTAGTGTCAGCTGCTGGGTTAATGATTTCCAAGCAGGAGCAGAGATAATCAATTACCTCCTTATCAAACAAGCTTCTGAAATACAGATTTGTCTCTCCCCCTTTATTTGTTTAGTCTTATTGCCTTGTTGAAATGAACTGTAATCAGTTTGCCTGACCTCTAACATTTTTAAGGAGTGGAGTCTCCTAGGAGAGGCCTTTGTCTGGGTTATCAGGTGAAATCTGGACCATAGAAACCATTTTAACATTTTCACAAGTCAATTAAGTCTAATGGGCCCAAACCTTTTCATGAATAGAAAAAGCTTTTGTCAGTTGCATAGTTACTGCCTACCATAACTTCTCTTTTGTATGGACATGGGTGTAACTAACTGTAACATGAATGCATTCAGTACATGAGTAAACTGCTAGGTGTGTCTCAAATGACTCCCTATATAGTGCACTTATTTTGGCCAGAGCCCAGAGCCATTTGGGACACACCCCCAGTGTTTGTCTGATTGTGACACTGGTCTGTGTGTCTCCTACAGGGTGCAGTTGTTGCAGGGTGCGGTCCCTCCTGTGGCAGTGTGTGCGGGCAGCCTCTGTGCACGCTGGGGCAGCAGTCATGGGGGGCAGGAGTCAGGGCAGTACCAGCGCAGCCATGGCCCCAACTGGAGACACGCCCTGGCAGGGCTGCTGGCTGGGACAGGGGCTGTACTGGCCTATGGCCTCCACCACAGCCAGGTGAGAGGGACAGTCTACATGCTAAGAGCTGGTGTGATGGAAGTTGTGGTGCATTTATGCTATGATACTGTTAGAGAAATGTATCCTACAATATGGGCATTTAACAACATTTATAGTTTTTCAAGGTGTTATTTTGTTCAATACAATTCATTTTGTTACATGTTTTGTAGCATGAATAATGTCAAAAATTAACCATTTGTTTTTGACATTAATCATGCTACAAAACATGTAACAAAACGTTGTTTCTACTCTTTTTTTCCCTGTAGCTGATATTTGGCTGTTATTTGTCTTGTCTCCAGACTGAGCAGGCAGCCACCACTATAGTCCAGCCCATAGCCCCAGCCTCCTCTCTGCCCATCTACACCCAGGACGAGGTCACCAAGCACCGCTCCGTTGAGGAGGGCGTCTGGGTCACCTACAAGGGCAGCGTCTATGACATCACAGAGTTTGTGTCCATGCACCCTGGCGGTGATAAGATCCTGCTAGCAGCAGGTGGGGCTCTGGAGCCCTTCTGGGCGCTGTACGCCGTTCACAGGCAAGACCATGTGCTGGAGATCCTGTCAGAGTATAAGGTGGGCGAGCTGTGTGGTTTAGTTATCTGGTCTGTGCAAGTGTAAATAATTATAATGTTGCTACGACAGCATATATTCCCATAACCAATTCTTATTATGAAACCTTTGTTGCAATTGACTATGTTTTTATTATCTAAACAACATAACAGTGAAATATATATATATATATATATATATATATATATATATATATATATATATACAGTACCAGTCAAAAGTAACTACTCATTCCAGGGTTTTTCTTTATTTTTTACTATTTTCTACATTGTAGAATAATAGTGAAGACATCAAAACTATGAAATAACACAAATGAAATCATGAAGTAACCAAAAAAGTGTTAAACAAATCAAAATATATTTTATATTTGAGATTCTTCAAAGTAGCCACCCTTTGCGTTGATGACAGCTTTGCACACTCTTGGCATTCTCTCAACCAGCTTCACCTGGAATGCTTTTCCAACAGTCTTGAAGGAGTTCTCACATATGCTGAGCACTTGTTGACTGCTTTTCCTTCACTCTGCGGTCCAACTCACCCCAAACCATCTCAATTGGGTTGAGGTTGGGTGATTATGGAGGCCAGGTCATCTGATGCAGCACTCCATCACTCTCCTTCTTGGTCAAATAGCCCTTACACAGCCTGGAGGTGTGTTGGGTCATTGTCCTGTTGAAAAACAAATGATAGTCCCACTAAGTGCAAACCAGATGGGATGGCGTATCGCTGCAGAATGCTGTGGTAGCCATGCTGGTTAAGTGTGCCTTCAATTCTAAATAAATCACAGACAGTGTCACCAGCAAAGCACCATCACACCATCTCCTCAATGCTTCATGGTGGGAACCACACATGCGGAGATCATCCGTTCACCTACTCTGCGTCTCATAAAGACACGGCGGTTGGAACCAAAAATCTCAAATTTGGACTCAAGGACAGATTTCCACCAGGTCTAATGTCCATTGCTCGTGTTTCTTGGCCCAAGCAAGTCTCTTCTTCTTATTGGTGTCCTTTAGTAGTGGTTTCTTTGCAGCAATTCGACCATGAAGGCCTGATTCACACAGTCTCCTCTGAACAGTTGATGTTGAGATGTGTCTGTTACTTGAATTCTGTGAAGCATTTATTTGGGCTGCAATTTCTGAGGCTGGTAACTCTAATGAACTTATCCTCTGCAGCAGAGGTAACTCTGGGTCTTCCTTTCCTGTGGCTGTCCTCATGAGAGCCAGTTTCATCATAGTGCTTGATGTTTTTTGCGACTGCACTTGAAGAAACTTTAAAAGTTCTTGAAATTTTCCGTATTGACTGACCTTCATGTCTTAAAGTAATGATGGACTGTCATTTCTCTTTGCTTATTTGAGGTGTTCTTGCCATAATATGGACTTGGTCTTTTACCAAATAGGGCTATCTTCTGTATACCCCCCCCTACCTTGTCACAACACAACTGATTGGCTCAAACGCATTAAGAAGGAAAGAAATTCCACAAATTAGAAGGCACACCTGTTACTTGAAATGCATTCCAGATGACTACCTCATGAAGCTGGTTGAGAGAATGCCAAGTATGCAAAGCTGTCATCAAGGCAAAGGGTGGCTATTTGAAGAAGCTCAAATATAAAATATATTTGGATTTGTTTAACACTTTTTTGGTTACTACATGATTCCATATGAGTTATTTCATAGTTTTGATGTCTTCACTATTATTCTACAATGTAGAAAATAGTAAAAAATAAAGAAAAACCCTTGAATGAGTAGGTGTGTCCAAACTTTTGACTGGTACTGTGTATATATATACAGTGCCTTCGGAAAGTATTCAGACCCCTTGACTTTTTCCACATTTTGTTACGTTACAGCCTTATTCTAAAATGAATTAAATAAAAACAATTCCTCAGCAATCTACACCCAATACCCCATAATGACGAAGCGAAAACAAGTCAAGGGGTGTGAATACTTTCCAAAGGCACTGTATTTATATTTATTTATAAATAAAAAAAAATTAAGGTGGGTGAGCTGAGTGCGGAGGACTGGCGGAAGCAGCAAAGCGTGAAATCCACGGATCCCTACTCCACCGACCCGGAGCGGCACCCTGCCCTGCGCATCAACAGCCTCAAGCCCTTCAATGCCGAGCCCCCGCCCGAGATCCTCTCCGACAACTACATCACCCCCTCAGCCATCTTCTTTAAGAGGAACCACCTGCCCGTGCCACAAGTGGACCCGAAATCCTACCGGCTGCAGGTGGAGGGTCTGCCTGGGGGAGCACCTCTGAGCCTCTCTCTGGAGGAGCTGAAGACACGCTTCCCCAAACACACAGTCACGGCCACGCTGCAGTGTGCTGGCAATCGCCGCTCGGAGATGAACAAAGTCAAACAGGTGAAGGGGCTCAACTGGGGCATTGCTGCGATAAGTAATGCTACGTGGAGCGGCGCCAGGCTGAAGGATGTGCTGCTGGCAGCTGGCTATAGGCCAGAGGTGGCCCGGCAGACATGCCACGTTCAATTTGAAGGACTGGACAGTGACGTGACCGGCACCACCTACGGGGCATCTATCCCGCTCAACAAGGCGGTCAGTGAAGAGGGTGACGTGCTGTTGGCGTACCAGATGAACGGAGAAGACCTACCTGCTGACCATGGCTATCCCGTACGGGTGGTGGTGCCGGGAACGGTGGGCGCCCGCAATGTCAAGTGGCTGGGAAGGATCATAGTGAGTGAGGAGGAGAGCAGCAGCCACTGGCAGCAGAATGACTACAAGGGCTTCTCCCCCGCCACTGACTGGGACACGGTGGACTTCAAGTCGGCCCCAGCCATCCAGGAGCTGCCCATCCAGTCGGCCATCACCCAGCCAGCGGAGGGAGCCGTGGTGGAACGCAGCGCAGAGGAGGTGACGGTGAAGGGCTACGCCTGGAGCGGGGGCGGACGGGAGGTTGTGCGTGTCGATGTGTCTCTGGACGGGGGGCGGACCTGGCAGGTGGCGCAGCTACAGAGCAGTGAGAAGGGGCAGGTCCCGGCCCCCTCGCCCCCACCCGGCAGAGCCTGGGCCTGGAAGCTGTGGGAGCTGACAGCCCCGCTGCCCCCCGCGGCCCAGGAGCTGGAGATTGTGTGCAAGGCGGTGGACAACAGCTACAACATGCAGCCAGACTCAGTGGCGCCTATCTGGAACCTGAGGGGAGTGCTGAGTAACGCCTGGCACAGGGTGAAAGTCACAGTCAAGGAGGATGAGGAAAAGGAGGAAGAGTAGAAACTGTTGTGATCTAGGGGGTTGTGTTCAAGTCTTAAAGAGTGTAGAGGGAAACGGATGATGATGTTTTAACCTGGCCCTCTCCAGACAGACGACGTCAAACCCACTCAAGCTCAGTGGGGGAACTGACCGTACCACAGGTGCTGTGTGTGTGTGATGCCCTGACACTAAAGACCCCTCTGTTGTCTTGTTGCACAGCAAAACAGATAATTCTGTTCAGTGGAGATGGAAAAATGTAAATAGGCATTCATCTGTGCGTAGCCAATGTTGAGCGCTTAAAGAACATTATGTGGCCAGTTGGGTTAAAAAGAATCCCAAACGCACCACAAAACAAGATAACAGTAACAAATCTGTTGGTGTCAACAGTTGCTCAAGGACAAGCAAAAAACGCCTTGCCAGTGCAGTCCTTTTCATATCCTGAAATCTATTCACTAACCTCTTTGGCTTTGATGACAAGCTTGCTTCCATTTCATGATTTTATATGGGTGTCATTTGCTGGATCCAGAGAATATTCTAATTCTTTGATTTGCATTGTCTTAACTCATATTGATTATAGCAATTGATAAATTGTCTATCATATTACTAATTATTCATTGTGTAAGATCAAAAGCACTTAGATCTTGTAAGTTTCAGCTAGTGTTAGCTGCTGCATTAAGCAAGGTACTACATTGTTTAGATTTTCACAAAATAAAGTTCTCAGTTATATTTTTGAGATAAATTGTTTTGCACACAATGTATGCATTTAAATGAATCAGCGATGCTACTTTTGAAATGTATTTTTTCCCACTGTCAAGTGTGATAAAACATATTTTCACCTATCTGGTTCTAGTTTTCATTTGGAGACAACTTTTTATAAGAAAACAATTTAATCAAATAATTAACAAATTAACATGCTACATGATTGATTACGAGCTTTAAATGAACAAGTGATAAATAAACAACACTTAAAACATTTATCAATAACACATTCATATTAAATATTAAACTTACACTACATGACCAAAAGTATGTGGACACCTGCTTGTCGAACATCTCATTCCAAAATCATGGGCATTAATATGGAGTTGGTTCCACCCCCTCTTGCTGCTATAACAGCCTCCACTCTTCTGGGAAGGCTTTCCACTAGATGTTGGAACATTGCTGCATGGACTTTAATTCAGCCACAAGAGCATTAGTGAGGTCGGGCACTGATTAGGCCTGGCTCGCAGTCGGCGTTCCAATTCATCCCAAAGGTGTTCGATGGGGTTGAGGTCAGGGCTCTGTGCAGGCCAGTCAAAGTCTTCCACACCAATCTTGACAAACCATTTCTGTATGGACCTCGCTTTGCGCACTGGGGCATTGTCATGCTGAAACAGGAAAGGGCCTTCCCCAAACTGTTGCCACAAAATTGGAAGCACAGAATCGTCTAGAATGTCATTGTATGTTGTAGCGTTAAGATTTCCCTTCACTGGAACTAAGGGGCCTAGCCTGAACCATGAAAAACAGCCCCAGACCATTATTCCTCCTCCACCAAACTTTACAGTTGGCACTATGCATTCGGGCAGGTAGTGTTCTCCTGGCATCTGCCAAACCTAGATTAGTCCGTCGGACTGCCAGATGGTGAAGCGTGATTCATCACTCCAGAGAACGTGTTTCCACTGCTCCAGAGACCAATGGCGGCAAGCTTTACACCACTCCAGCTGACACTTGGCATTGCGCATGGTGATCTTAGGCTTGTGTGCAGCTACTTGGCCATGGAAACCCACTTCATGAAGCACCTGACGAACAGTTCTTGTACTGACGTTGCTTCCAGAGGCAGTTTGGATCTCATTAGTGAGTGTTGCAACCGATGACAGACAATTTTTAGTGGTGTGGCCTACCACTTTGCGGCTAAGCTGTTGTTGCTCCTAGACATTTCCACTTCACAGTAACATCACTTACAGTTATAATAATAATATGCCATTTAGCAGACGCTTTTATCCTAAGCGACTTACAGTCATGCGTGCATACATTTTTTTATTATTATTTTTATTTTTATTTTTTTTGTGTATGGGTGGTCCCGGGGATCGAACCCACTACCTTGGCGTTACAAGCGCCGTGCTCTACCAGCTGAGCTACAGAGGACCACAGTTGACCGGGACAGCTCTAGCAGGGGAGACATTTGACGAACTGACTTGTTGGTAAGGTGGCATCCTATGACGGTGCGACGTTGAAAGTCACTGTGCTCTTCAGTAAGGCCATTCTACTGCCAGTGTTTTTCTATGGAGATTGCATGGCTGTGTGCTCGATTTTATACGCCTGTCAGCAACGGGTGTGGCTGAAATAGCCTACTATCTACTAATTTGAAGGGGTGTCTACATACTTTTGTGTATATATATATATAGTGTATGTCCAACTGTTATTCAGCTGTTGTGCAATCATCATGAATTAAGCTTCTGTACCTCTGGCTAGACTCTAGAAAGAGATACATTGCTGGCCCCTGGTGGCCAGATAGCACATGACAAAACGTATACCAGTTTACTGTCTTTGCTAGTGCTAATCTAATGGTATTCATGACATATAACATAAATATACTTGCGGCAAAGATGATCCATTACATAGACAAAATAGTCGACAGACCGCTCTAATAATGGAAAAATTATATTTTACACAAAGGCAGAAGGGGGCGAGATCAGGTGGGAACATTTTAGCCAATGAGAGGGCAGATACGTGTTAACAACAGACACAGCTCCGATATAAAATTGTTTTGCTCAAAATTGCCGGAATGCCACGTGCGCCCTTACAAAAAAGAAACTGCAGTAAAAGTGCAGTAACTGCAGTCAACTGTGGTATTTTGGACGCAGTAATTGCAGAATAACTGCAGTGTACTGCAGTTGAACTGCAGTTATACTGCATTGTAACTGACAAAATTACTGCAGTAAAAAAAAACTGTGTTATTTTGGATGATGTATTTGCAACATACTGCACTTATACTGCACACTGACTGTACTCTTATTTTGTAAGGGTGTCCACTTATATCAGTACATTTGTAACAACCTAAACATTATGAAACTTTTATTCCATCAAATAAGCCTCACATAGCAAATTATCAATGACATTTTTTGTTGACCAAATTCGCAGAATTTGTTATAGGAAATAACCACTGCCACCTGGTGAGGTTAGCATAAGGCTAACGTGTGCCAGGTTATCTGATGGGACCAGCTACAATGTACAGTAGCATTCTATCATGTGCAAGTAAATATACAAATGTAATTGGCTGATCCCCATTTTGAGATGGATGTCTAGGCATAGCCGCAGGAAGTAGGGGTGCTGAGGATGCTGCTAAAAACAAAATATATATACATTCACAAAAAGTAGTGCACTGTGCCTTTATTACTCCTGTAAAGCAGACCAAAATAGCCTTCAGCAGTGCAGAGAGAAATTATGACTAACAACATCAGAATATAGGTCAAGTTTAAGAGCTCAACTAGATAACTGTCACCACTGAGATACTAACACACAAGGAAAAGCAACAAGTAGGTAATACTGAGTAAATTAGTGATATGTACATCCCAAAAGTTCACTGGTGCTTTGCCAAAAGACAGTCCAGGTTGAATTAAAGCACAGCATATGCTGTGGGTGAGCTTCCTTTCTTTATGCAAAATGACTAATAGGAAGAAACCAATGCTACATAATTAAAAATGACTTCCTGTATATACTGTATATGTATGCAGGGATGACCAAAGATTATCTATTATAT
The DNA here is from genome assembly GCF_964263955.1 of Coregonus lavaretus. Lineage (NCBI taxonomy): Eukaryota > Metazoa > Chordata > Actinopteri > Salmoniformes > Salmonidae > Coregonus > Coregonus lavaretus. The sequence goes on from NC_139995.1 coordinate 35,657,982, forward strand.
TGACTGCTCTAATGCCGCATTTCCATGGAGACTTCCCCCCACACCAGTGTGCTGCCAGCATTTTATGTTAATGTAAACTCTAGTGTAATTGTGTTTTCAGAGCTAGGGCTGACAGTGAGACTTGTTAAGAGCAGGGTCAACATCCTCAATCAACAGCCTGCCCCATAGATGGAAACAGAAAAGTCTGAGCCTTTTGGGTAAAACACTGGGGTAAATCCTGTGTGGAAATGCACCATAACAATGGAAACACATGTCCTCAAAGATGGAAGACACTCAATAGCTAGCGTTCCATCCAATTGGCGACAGATTTTCATGCAAATATTCAAAAATCCACATAAAGAAAATATGCGAATTTTCCCACCAGTGGTGTTTCCACCAAATAGACTAAAAATCAGTGCGTGTTGAGGTAGTGCACACAAAATGTACTTTATCGCTTACATTTTCATGTACCGAATAAAACAATCCAAAGATCAATGTGTTTCCATCGCATGTTCAACTCTGCTGATAGTTTTGTCACAAAAACTTTTGCATTAAATAGCAAATGTGCCTACTCTGGTCTTGGCACTTGCTCTCTAGCCAACAGCTAGCAGATACAGTGCGGGTAGGCTGGTCTACATTATGAGATTATTCTGGGTAAGAGCGAGTCAAAAGGCAGTCAAGCATCGATCATCATGTCACCAGAATCAGATCCTCAATATTTATTGGAAAAGAGCATCAAGATCATCGTGCACTTTCATCACCCTGTGAAGTTCTCAGAAATTATTTAATCTATAGCCTAATAAAGTGCATGGTTTCCCGAGTCTTAGTGGGAGGACCACACAACATATAATCGCGTAATATGATGGTTATTATATCAATATATGCGCATTAAAGGCATTTCCATTGCCATTTCTCGCATATAGTTGAAGTCGGAAGTTTACATACACTTAGGTTGGAGTCATTAAAACTTGTTTTTCAACCCCTCCACACATTTCTTGTTAACAAACTATAGGTTTGGCAAGTCGGTTAGGACATCTACTTTGTGCATGACACAATACATTTTTCCAACAATTGTTTACAGACAGATTATTTCACTTATAATTCACTGTATCACAATTCCAGTGGGTCAGAAGTTTACATACACTAAGTTGACTGTGCCTTTAAACAGCTTGGAAAATTCCAGAAAATGATGTCATGGCTTTAGAAGCTACTGATAGGCTAATTTACATCATTTGAGTCAATTGGAGGTGTACCTGTGGATGTATTTCAAGGTCTACCTTCAAACTCAGTGACTCTTTGCTTGACATCATGGGAAAATCAGAAGAAATCAGCCAAGACCTCAGAAAGAAATCAGCCAAGACCTGGTTCATCCTTGGGAGCATTTTCCAAACGCCTGAAGGTACCACTTTCATCTGTACAAACAATAGTACGCAAGTATAAACACCATGGGACCACGCAGCCATCATACCGCTCAGGAAGGAGATGTGTTCTGTCTCCTAGAGATGAACGTACTTTGGTGCGAAAAGTGCAAATCAATCCCAGGACCTTGTTAAGATGCTGGAGGAAACAGGTGCAAAAGTATCTATATCCACAGTAAGATCGTACTTTTTGGAGAAATGTCCTCTGGTCTGATAAAACAAAAATATAACTGTTTGGCCATAATGACCATCGTTATGTTTTTGAGGAAAAAGGGGGACTTGCAAGCCGAAGAACACCATCCCAACCGTGAAGGACGGGGGAGGCAGCATCATGCTGTGGGGGTGCTTTGCTGCAGGATGGACTGGTGCACTTCACAAAATAGATGGCATCATGAGGAAGGAAAATTATGTGGATATATTGAAGCAACATCTCAAGACATCAGTCAGGAAGTTAAAGCTTGGTCGCAAATGGGTCTTCCAAATGGACAATGACCCTAAGCATACTTCCAAAGTTGTGGCAAAATGGCTTAAGGACAACAAAGTCAAGGTATTGGAGTGGCCATCACAAAGTCCTGACCTCAATCCTATAGAAAATGTGTGGGCAGAACTGAAAAAGCGTTTGCGAGCAAGGAGGCCTACAAACCTGACTCAGTTACACCAGCTCTGTCAGGAGGAATGGGCCAAATACTAATTGAGTGTATGTAAACTTCTGACCCACAGGGAATGTGATGAAAGAAATAAAAGCTGAAATAAATCATTCTCTCTACTTTCTGACATTTCACAATCTTAAAATAAAGTGGTGATCCTAACTGACATAATACTGACTTTTTACTATGATTAAATGTCAGGAATTGTGAAAAACTGAGTTTAAATGTATTTGGCTAAGGTGTATGTAAACTTCCGACTTCAACTGTAATAAATGTTACTGGCATACAAAGATCTCACCATGTTGAATGAACAAATTATCTGTTGGAATTTATACAATTGTACCAAAACTTCCTGTTTCCATCACAGCAGTCATGATATTTTTTTAAAAATATGGTATGACTTTACTCGCATAAAAACTATGGATGGAAATGTGGTTATTGACAATCCATACTTTTTTTTAAAGGTATCTGTGACCAACAGATGCATATCTGTATTCCCAGTCATGCGAAATCCATTGATTAGGGCCTAATGAATTTATTTCAATTGACTGGTTTCCTTATATGAACTGTAACTCCTTAAAATCTTTGAAATTGTTGCATGTTGCATGTATATTTTTTTCAGTGTAATTTATCTCGTTTTGGGATGATGCTTTTATGGCGATGTGGGTGCCTTCTATTGCTCCGTTCCTATTTGGGAACCCATTGATGGCAAAGAAACCCCTCTTGACTTCAACCTGTTGTGCGATGGTATATGGAAATGGTATGTTACAGTTCATTTAGCTGATGATTGCATCCAACACATTGGCTCATCGAGGGATGTGAGACGCAGATCGGCAAGCTCCCACTGAAAAGTGCACACTGCCAAAAACCGCAGGGTGGATAGCGCTTTGATGTGCACCAGAATGGCATGTGTTTGCCTTTCTAAAGTAGGTCTTAAATCCTCGCAAAGATCCTATAAGATTGGTTTTGGGAAACTATATCTGATGAACTGATCTGTACTTTCTGCAAAAAAGTTCCACCTGTCTCTAAAAACGCACTCTCTGCGAAATGCAGCATGTGCCAAATCTTCCAACAGAGCAAAATCAGCCATCTCTCATTCGATTTCCCATTATCTCAGTCTTTTATAGTATTTCAACAATGGTTTCACTTTCACAGTTGCCTCTAATTTAACATATTACTGTACTTTATATGGATTATTATCGTAACAAATGCACTGATGTGGTCAAATTATATACAGCCTGTCAAGATAGGCCTATGTATGAATTCACAATGGAAATACAATTACATTGAAAATGATTTAATTATTAGGCCTACTCTCACAATTTCACACATTTCAATACATATTTTCCCCCTTCTGCGCTTCACAAGCAGTTCCCTCATTCCACCACTTGGCACGTGTCACCACTTGGCATGGTCATGGCTGTGCATAAGCATGAGTGATAAATGAGGTCCCAGGTTTCCATCCAACCTTTTTATGCGAGTAAAGTACATATGTCGAATAAAGAAAATGTCATGAAATACCTGATGGAAACAGAAGATTTGTCGGAAAACTTTACAAATGTCAACAACAAAAAAATATTCTAGACAAAGTGAGATCTTTTTGTGTTAGTAAAATTAATTATGTGAGAAATGTCGTTGGGAACGCTTTTATACGCAAATAATAATATAATAAACAGCGAAGTAAACTTGTCACAAGATTATATATTGTGTGGTCCTTCCACTACGATTTGTCGGGAAAACATGCGGTTTATTAGGGTACAGATGGAAAAAAAATATGATGAACTTCTCAGGGTGGTGAAGTGCAAGCTTGATGCTCCTTTCCAGTAAATATCGAGGGTCTTATTCTGGTGACATGATCATTGATGCTTGGCTGCCGTTTGAAAAATTAAAATAATATTGCTATTTTGTCCATAATCATCTCATCATGTAGGCCAGTAGTTCCCAACCAGGGGTACTATGACTCATGAGACCATAGGCCTACTGGTAAAATGAACATGAGGAGGTACTTCAGGGGTACTCTGGGCAGAGCAAAATTCAGTTGGTGGTACAGTAACCAAAAAAGGTTGGGAACCACTGATATAGGCTATACCCGCACTGTATCTGCAAGTTGTGGGCTAGAGTGCAGGTACCAATACCAGAGTGGGCACACTCGCTGTATAACCCAATCTTTTTTTGTGAGAAAACCATCAGTAGAGTTGAAAATGCGATGGAAACCCATTTAACTTGTATTTTTTATTCGGTATATGGGAATTTGACCGCAAAATGTATTTTTATGTGCACTACATCATCACACACAGCCTTTTATCCAATAAGTCAATTTGATGGAAACACATCTCTGATGGGAAGATACTAGAATATTTGCATGAAAATCTGTTGCCAATTGGATGGAAACCTAGCTACTTGCTCTGCAGTTTTAAAATAAATTAAGTACATTTTAACCTCTTTTATCTCAGTCATTGTTTTTAAGCCTTTTTAAGTGTTAGAGTAAGGCCAGCTCTTTCACACACACACACACACACACACACACACACACACACACACACACACTTATATCTATCTACACTTGTTTAGTTTACTTTGTGATGTACAGAGGAGGCTCCGGCTGTTTAATCTGCACGCTGAACTCATTGATGCACAGATGTGGTGAGGTATTTCAGCTAGCAAGAGAAAGAGGGAAGAAGGAGGGAGAGAGAGACAAACAGGGTGGAGAGGGAGAAATAGAAAGAGAAAGACAGAAGTGAGAAATGGAACAAGAATAAGAAAGGTAATTGAAGGGATGAAAAGAAAAACAGAGTGAGAGATGGGACAGACTGCCCAGAGAAATAAAGTTGGTTTATGATGTAAAAGACAACAAACTCAGCGTGTGACCAGACCACAGACACATATGTTTTAGCCCTCCTACTCCATAAAATCAGGGAGCTCATCCAACATGAATTCACTTTAGAGAATGGCACTTGGGGAATCTGTAGATGATCTCTGAGAGATTGCTGTTCTGTTAGGAAGTCTGAGCCAAAACTAACCTCTGTGATAATGAATGGAAACAAAGGATGAATTTAGGGAGAGTTGGCTAAGTGGAGAGAGATAGGGCACAGAGTCAGACAGAACCATGCAGGTGTCTAGGTGACATGGCGAGACCCGAAACGGAGACTCATTGACTGAGCACATTATTCCCACCCGTGACCTCCCTCCACAAATAAAAGGACAGACCCCTGCTGTGTGTGAAGTAGAAAGAGAGAGAGACAGAGCAAGATAGTGTCACGACTTCCACCGAGGCTGCCTCCCCTCCTTGTTCGGGCAGGCTTCGGCGTTCGTCGTCACCGGCCTACTAACCACTGCCGCCCCAATTATCATCATCACATTTGTCTTGTCTTGTCAATACCACACACCTGGTTCTAATCCCCTCATTAGTCTGTGTATAAGTGTTCCCTCTGCCCCCTTGTCCTTGTGGGTGATTGTTTGAATGTGAGAGTAGTGTAGCTCGGTGGAGCTACTCGTACCATTTTGTTGCCAGGGTAGATATTTCCCATGTGCCTATGTATTGTATGGCGATACCATTACATTGTATTGCCAGGGTAGACAGTTTCCCCTGTGCCTGTTTCGTTTGTCGCTATTCCAGTGTATTTTGTGTAATGGAGGAATAAACTCTGTATTCGGTGAGTACCCTCCTGCGCCTGACTCCTTCCATCACACCCATCACAGATAGACAGACAGATAAAGGGGGCATTCAGTACCTCAGATAACTTGCTCTTGGACAGTATAAATCAAAACCAGATAACCATCCGGACAGTCATTTCACAACCTGATTTACATTCCATCTTTCCCTCTGCCTTACATACACTGCAATAGAGAATTAATCACTTATTATCAGTTAATAATGCTTAAAATATCAATAATTTGTTAGTAACACGTGCTCTATTTCAAATAGAGGTCCAACTATTTTTCCGGTATCACCTGGATTTGGAATTCCTGAGTCTATAGGGAGTCTTTTTTTTGCCTAGTTGTCAGACATCCGTATTCCCTTCAAACTGTTATAATTTACTTTGTGTTTCATGCAGAATGTGCAGATATGTGACCTTGTGCTCTAGCTCTCTTCCTCTATGACTCAAAGTCAATGATGACTCAACCTGGGATGAGTAGAACAGAGCAGACTATAGTGAAAGCATTCCCTTACTGCCTAGTCCTTCATTTACAGGCACCGTTAGTAAACAGAACTGTTTGGTTCTGAGAAAAAGTAATTTGATTTACTGTTTTTTCTCAGGGAGTGTAGAAAGATCTCCAGCTGTGGACGTTTTTTCACACAGCATGACACACTTACATTAACACTGGTATGAATCAGTGAGAGAGAACTCATACTTATACAGAAACAGGGCTGGAAAGATCGAAAGGAGGGAAACAACAAAAGAGAGTTTAAGGCATCTGAGGAATACCACTGTGAACATTCCATGTACACTGAACAAAAATATAAACGCAACATGTAAAGTGTTGGTCCCATTTTTCATGAGATGAAATAAAATAATCCAGAAATATTCCATATGCACAAAAAGCGTATTTCTCTCAAATGTTGTGTACACATTTGTTTACATCCCTGTTAGTGAGCATTTCTCCTTTGCCAAGATAATCCATCCACCTGAAAGGTGTGGCTTATCAAGAAGCTGATTAAACAGCATGATCATTACACAGGTGCACCTTGTGCTGGGGACAATAAAAGGCCATTCTAAACTGTGCAGTTTTGTCACACAACACAATGCCACAGATGTGTCATGTTTTGAGAGAGCATGCAATTGAAATGCCAACTGCAGGAATGTCCACCAGAGCTGTTGCCAGAGAATTGCATGTTCATTTCTCTACCATAAGCCGCCTCCAACGTCATTTTAGAGAATTTGGCAGTAGGTCCAACCGTCCTCACAACCGCAAACCACGTGTAACCACGCCAGCTCAGGACCTCCACATCCAGCTTCTTCTCCCGCGGGATCATCTGAGACCAGCCACCCGGACAGCTGATGAAACTGTGGGTTTGCACAACCGAAGAATTTCTGAACAAACTGTCAGAAACCGTCTCAGGGAAGCTCATCTGCGTGCTCGTCGTCCTCATTACGGTCTTGACCTGACTGCAGTTTGGCATCGTAATCGACTTCGGTAGGCAAATGCTCACCTTCGATGGCCACTGGCACTCTGGAGAAGTGTGCTCTTCACGGAACAAGTCAAACACCGAAACATAGATCGTGGCAGCTAGTACTCCGGGGACGACGAACGCCGAAACCTGCCCGAGCAAGGAGGAGGAGCAGCCTTGGCTGATTCCGTGACAGTACCTCCCCCTTGACGCGCGGCTCCAGCCGTGCGCCGACCCCGGCCTCGGGGACGGCCAGGAGGACGCGGAGCAGGGCGAGTCGGATGACTCCGGTGGAAGTCCCTCAACATGGAGGGATCTAGAATGTCCCTCCTGGGGACCCAGCACCGTTCTTCCGGACCGTACCCCTCCCACTCCACGAGATACTGCAGGCCCCCCGTCCGACGCCTCGAATCCAAGATGGAACGGACTGAGTACGCAGGAGCCCCCTCGATGTCCAACGGGGGCGGAGGAGCCTCTCGTACCTCATTCTCCTGGAGTGGACCAGACACCACCGGTCTGAGGAGAGACACATGGAACGAGGGGTTAATGCGATAATACCTGGGCAGTTGTAACCTATCTCCACCCCCCTCCAGGTGTCGCCCATCTTCCCCATTACCCCCAGTGTATTTATACCTGTGTTCTCTGTTTGTCTGTTGCCAGTTTGTTTTGTTTCGTCAAGCCTACCAGCGGTTTTCCCCTTGCTCCTGTCTTTCTCAAGTTCCTTTTTTCCTGGTTTTGACCATTCTGCCTGCCCTGACCCTGAGCCTGCCTGCCGTTCTGTACCTTGTCACACCACCCTGGATTATTGACCTCTGCCTGTCCTGAACTTGAGACTGCCTGCCATTCTGTACCTTTTGGACTCTGATCTGGATTACTGACCTCTGCCTGCCCTTGACCTGTCGTTTGCCTGCCCCCTGTTTTTGTAATAAACTTTTGTCACTTCGACACTGTCTGCATCTGGGTCTTCTCCTGAAACGTGATACAATTTTTGAAGGGTAACTCTCTCAACCCCAATTTCAGCCTTTGCCCAACCTCTTCAAATTTAAAATAAAATGCGTTCAGTTAAGAAGTTGTGGGTGGGGGGAATTGCTCAAAATATTCATTTTGGAGGTGGGTAAATGTAGTTGTACCTGATCCCAACATTTCTCACTAAAGCATATTTACCAGAAGTCCACTGGCACGCTCTGATAATACAGTTATGTGCATTGCATCTATTGCCACTTGCAGTGTAAATTCAAATCCCCCATGGGGCACAAAAAAAAATGGTGAAATGTGGACTCACATTTATTGCGTTATTGTGTTGGGAAGAAATGTCCAATCATCACCTTGAAAATGAAAAGGGCTCAGTTCAATCTAACCCGCATTGCAGTATTTACGCAGTAACTATTTTTCCAATGGTCAAATTAACTCACAGATTGGTTTTGGGTACTGTATAAAAACGTACAACTACTACCAGGGGGACCTCTCTGCTTTCACTTTTCTGAATGAAAAGTGTGTGGGCATCTGATGAATTGTGTAAATAAAGGATTTGGAGAAAAAGAAAAGATATCTGCACCATGTGGGATTAGAACTCACATCCATTGATCTATGAAGCAACTGTATGGAGTCAAATCTGGTTCAAAAGTCGAACATGCATTAGATGACGCGAGCAAGGTGAAATGTCATTGCACGATCAAACATTAGGCATTTTCTATTGACCCAGGTTTATTCAGGTTTCCATTGACCCAGGTTTATTTGACAAAAGCAATGTCGCCCCCCAAATTTATTTTGCGACATGTGTAATGGAAACGGCAGATATAGGAGACATTTTCTAAAGATAAAAAAAAAAAAATCGTTCGACGGGTGGATTTTTATTTGGTTGAATTTTCATTAATGCGACAAATTATGATGGAAATGTTGTTTTTATAATAAATGATGATTGCCGAATACTTTTGAAGGTATGCGGGGCTCGTGATGTCATCACGTAACTATAAGCGCCACTCCACATTTAATTCTAAATGCCTAGCCTACTGCTTGCAAAATCTATTTTTTCAACTATGAAAATAATGTTTCTTTGCAGGACAAGGATTGTCCTGACTTTCAAGAATGCCTGAATTGCTTCACCTTGCTTTTCTGATTGGCTGGGTTGGCTGGCAAGTTTCAACCTCTAATTATTGCAGATCTACAGGAGTGCAAGTTTCACCATCTAATTATTTTAGATCTACAGGAGTGCAAGTTTCACCATGGCACGGACTAGCCTAGGCATGGGCGCTAGATTCGTGGCGATATGTTAGGCACATGACAGTTATGAGAATATAACAAATATTAGTCAATTATTGCATTCTATCCATGCTGGCTTTCACGGGCTACCTGAGACATGAAACAGATAGGTGGGAGGGCATACAGCTGTTGCCAATTTATTAATGCCGAATTTGCCTAAATGGGTAATGGAAACACATCAACCAGTAAAAAAAATGTTAGACACCGTAGGTTTTTGGGAAAAGACTCCATACTTTTTGGGGAAAGTCGTCCCCCCTATACAACTGTCTTAGCGGACTGCGCCACCAATCAGTCATAGCTGTTGGGAAAAAATACAACCAGTTGATATAACCACCATTGGCATCTATTTATTTTTATGATGGTTGTAGCTACAAATATAAACATATACTCCTCATAGTCTACATGTTGTTTTCTTCTTCTTAAAGCACATACAGTGCCTTCAGAAAGTATTCATACCCCTTGACTTTTTCCACATTTTGTTGTGTTACAGCCTGAATTCAAAATGGATTAAATATATTTTTTTCTTACCCATCTACAAACAATACCCCATTATGACAAATTGAAAACATGTTTTTAGACATTTTAGCAAGTTTATTGAAAATGAAATACAGAAATATCTCATTTACTTAAGTATTCACACCCCTGAGTCAATACTTTGTAGAAGCACCTTTGGCAGCGATTAAAGCTGTGAGTGTTTCTGGTTAAGCCTCTAAGAGCTTTCCACACCTGGATTGTGCAACATTTGCCCATTGTTCTTAAAACAATTATTCAAGCTCTGTCAAGTTGGTTGTTGATCATTGCTAAACAACGATGTTCAGGTCTTGCCATCGATTTTCAAGTAGATTTAAGTCAAAACTGTAACTGACTGAGTCTGTAATACCAACATGTTTCAAGCAGACCACCATAGTCCCCGTGCCCAAGAACTCTAAGATAACCTGCCTAAATGACTACCGACCCGTAGCACTGACGTCTGTAGCCATGAAGAGCTTTGAAAGACTGGTCATGGCTCACATCAACAGCATAATCCCAGAAACCCTAGACCCACTCCAATTTGCATACCGCCCCAACAGATCCACAGATGATGCAATCTCTATCGCACTCCACACTGCCCTTTCCCACCTGGACAAGAGGAACACCTACGTGAGAATGCTATTCATTGACTACAGCTCAGCATTCAACACCATAGTGCCCTCTAAGCTCATCACTAAGCTAAGGATCCTGGGACTAAACACCTCCCTCTGCAACTGGATCCTGGACTTCCTGACGGGCCGCCCCCAGGTGGTAAGGGTAGGTAACAACACATCTGCCACACTGATCCTCAACACGGGGGCCCCTCAGGGGTGCGTGCTCAGTCCCCTCCTGTACTCTCTGTTCACCCATGACTGCATGGCCAGGCACGACTCCAACACCATCATTAAGTTTGCCGACGACACAACAGTGGTAGGCCTGATCACCGACAACGATGAGACAGCCTATAGGGAGGAGGTCAGAGATCTGGCCGTGTGGTGCCAGGACAACAACCTCTCCCTCAACGTGACCAAGACAAAGGAGATGATTGTGGACTACAGGAAAAAAAAGAGGACTGAGCACGCCCCCATTCTCATCGACGGGGCTGTAGTGGAACAGGTTGAGAGCTTCAAGTTCCTTGGTGTCCACATCACCAACGAACTATCATGGTCCAAACACACCAAGACAGTCGTGAAGAGGGCACGACAAAGCCTATTCCCCCTCAGGAGACTAAAAAGATTTGGCATGGGTCCTCAGATCCTCAAAAAATTCTACAGCTGCACCATCGAGAGCATCCTGACTGGTTGCATCACCGCCTGGTATGGCAACTGCTTGGCCTCTGACCGCAAGGCACTACAGAGGGTAGTGCGTACGGCCCAGTACATCACTGGGGCAAAGCTCCCTGCCATCCAGGACCTCTATACCAGGCGGTGTCAGAGGAAGGCCCTCAAAATTGTCAAAGACTCCAGCCACCCTAGTCATAGACTGTTCTCTCTGCTACCGCACGGCAAGCGGTACCGGAGTGCCAAGTCTAGGTCCAAAAGACTTCTCAACAGCTTCTACCCCCAAGCCATAAGACTCCTGAACAGCTAATCATGGCTACCCGGACTATTTGCACTGCCCCCCCACCCCATCCTTTTTACGCTGCTGCTACTCTGTTAAGTATTTATGCATAGTCACTTTAACTCTACCCACATGTACATATTACCTCAACTACCTCAACTAGCCGGTGCCCCCGCACATTGACTCTGCAACGGTACCCCCCTGTATATATAGCCTCCCTACTGTCACTTTATTTTACTGTATATATAGCCTCCCTACTGTCACTTTATTTTACTTCTGCTCTTTTTTTCTCAACATTTTTTTTGTTGTTGTTTTATTCTTACTTTTTTTGTTTAAAATAAATGCACTGTTGGTTAAGGGCTGTAAGTAAGCATTTCACTGTAATGTCTGCACCTGTTGTATTCGGCGCATGTGACCAATAAAATTTGATTTGATTTGATTTTAACTCAACCACTCAGGAACATACACTGTCTTCTTGGTAAGCAACTCCAGTGTATATTTGGCCTTGTCCTTTAGGTTAATGTCCTGCTGAAAGGTGAATTCCTCTCCCAGTGTCTGGTAGAAAGCAGACTGAACCAGGGTTTCCACTAAGATTTTGCCTGTGCTTAGCTCCATTACATTTCTTTTGAATCCAGAAAAGCTCCCCAGTCCTTAACGATTACAGGCATACCCATAACATGATGCAGCCACGACTATGCTTGAAAAAATGGAAAGTGGTTTACCCCAAACATAACACTTTATATTCAGGACAAAAAGTTAATTGCTTTGCCACAGTTTTTGCAGTATTACTTTAGTGCCTTGATGCAAACAGGATGCATGTTTTGGAATATTTTCACTCTGTCAATTAGGTTAGTATTGTGGAGTAACTACAATGTTGTTGCTCCATCCTCAGTTTTCTCCTATCACAGCCACCTGTAACTGTTTTGAAGTCACCATTGGCCATTGTTTAAATCCCGGACTGGTTTCCTTCCTCTCCGGCAACTGAGTTAGGAAGGACGCTTGTATCTTTATAGTGACTGGGTGTATTGATACACCATCCAAAGTGTAATTAATAACTTCACCAAGCTCAAAGGGATATTCAATGTCTGCTTAAAAAAAAAAATACATCTACCAATAGGTGCCCTTCTTTGCGAGGCATTGAAAAACCTGCCTGGTCTTTATGGTTTAATCTGTGTTTGAAATTCACTGCTCGACTGAGGGACCTTACAGATAATTGTGTGTGGGGTACAGAGATGAGGTAGTCGTTCAAAAATCATGTTAAACATTATTATTGCACACAGTCAGTCCATGCAAGTTATTATGTGACTTGTTAAGCACATTTTTACTCCTGAACTTATTTAGGCTTGCCATAACTGTCACGCCCTGACTCAGGGGACGCTTATATGTTGAGTCAGGGTGTGTATATTCCTTATATGTTGAGTCAGGGTGTGTATATTCCTTATATGTTGAGTCAGGGTGTGTATATTCCTTATATGTTGAGTCAGGGTGTGTATATTCCTTATATGTTGAGTCAGGGTGTGTATATTCCTTATATGTTGAGTCAGGGTGTGTATATTCCTTATATGTTGAGTCAGGGTGTGTATATTCCTTATATGTTGAGTCAGGGTGTGTATATTCCTTGTTGTGCGTTTTCTATGTTTGTGATCTAGCATGTATAGTTCTATGTTGGCCGGTGTGGTTCCCAATCAGAGGCAGCTGTCGCTCATGGTCTCTGATTGGGGACCATACTTAGGCAGCCTATTGGCACTGTCTAGTTGTGGGATCTTGTTCCTTGTAAGGTATGTTGTGTGGTCTACCTTGGACTTCACGTTTCGTTTCGTTTATTGTTTTGTCGTGTGTTTATTTAGTTTAATAAACATGTACGTATATCACGCTGCGCCTTGGTCTGACCCGTCATTCAACGAACGTGACAATAACAAAGGGATTGAATACATATTAACTCAACATGTCAGCTTTTCATTATTATTTTTTTATGTACTTTTTTTTTTAGAAAAACATAATTCCACTTTGACATTATGGGGTATTGTGTGTAGGCCAGTGAACAAAACATCTCAATTGAATCCATTTTAAATTCAGACTGTAACACAAAAACATTTTGAAAAAGTCAAGGGGTCTGAATACTTTCTGAAGACACTGTAGATGTGTGTGAAACAGTAAGCGGAAATGTGCCTTACTGCCTTTTGAATTTTGTGTAACGTCAGTAGTAATGTCTAGTCAAGGAAGCATCATGCAAAATATTTTGGAATAGTCCACTTAACAAGACCATTGCCAAATAAGGTGCGCTGTCACCTGGGTTGCGTTCAGTAAGTTTTTACTTTCTGGAACGTTCAATTGAACAAAAACTGTGCTGTACTGAACGACCAGTTAAAAAACGGGGAGGGGTTGGGTTGTGGGTAGGGGAATGCTGTCAGCATGGCCACTGCCATTTAAATACAGTATATCACTCTGCTTCAATTCATACCTCGCCAGTCGCCACCAGTGGTCGCTACACCCACCAAACTGCAGCAACTGCACAGTACCTTAAAGTCTGTTCAAGAACATACAAGAGCGTTTTGAGGAAATGTGTCATTCATACAAACCGTTCTGCAACGTAGCAAGCGTTCAAGCGAACTGAACCACCTTTGCTTTTATAGTAAGCCTTCAGTTGGTACCACCAAGCACATCTAGAAAGGAGTGTATTTTAAACCGAACCCCTCCCTTGAGATGACGTAGGTGCCTCTTCATCACGATTTCAATGGTAGAGTTGAGCCACTAGGGGCAAAAATAGCTAGATCTACTACTAAAAGACCAAAATATATAACTTTTGCAACGAGCTGTCAAAATCAAGACCAGAATTGATGTATTTCACTATAACTAAGCCTAAAACATCATTTTTTTGATGAAACAAATGTTTTTTCTTGAAAGGTATTCTTTAAAATGGGTTAGAAGTTCGAAACTCGTAGGCATTACGGTGGGACTCATTGGGTTAAGCTGCAGAACTGATTTCTGAAATGCCAACCTGAGTACGTCCTTGAAAAGTGTGTGGGGGTTTTAACATTATTGTAGCATATCCTCCTAATGATGACAAGGTGGAGGAGGATGAAATGCTACGTAAAAAGGGGCTCCAAAGCTGTCCAGTCAGAATGAGAAACTAACGACTGAGACCATGGTTTTTGGTGTTGCACTTACTGTATATTAGCAAATTTTTTGCATTTTCACACTCTTGCTTCAAAAACAGGGCACTGTATTTCTGGCCCTGAGGTAGTTCTGTGGTTTGGTCAGTAGTATCTGTCAATGGCACCTTGTTGAATGATGAGGAATGTGCAGCTGTGCAGTGCAGCTATGGTGTGGACTTCAACTCAGCATTTCTCCAGTGTCTCTTTAAGCCCTCAGGGCACCAGGACTGTGTGAAAATCTATGCTGGAATACATTGACCGACCATGACATTGTTAGTATCAAACATCGCAAAATCTAAACAGTTATGATAGATAGTAATGGAGGACTTACTACCCTTGCATAGGTCAAATGATTGATGTTGAATATGGGCTTGCTTGCACAGCTACTTGAAAGGAACACTTGATCAAATGTGGTCTATAAAGGCCAATTACCCCACATACTTTCTATTCAAGGCATAATGACATAAAGCCTAACATTCATTCATTAAGTATTTTATATTCACTTGACAAAGTCTTGGAATGTGCTTGATAGGCCTATGCCATCACTATCACGTCCTGATCCTACTGCTGCAAGGTCATATTTTAACCACCACACAGTGACTGACACCTGACTGACACAGTTGGTTGGGCTTGGGCATTACTGTACTATGGAAAAGCTTCGCTTAGTGACCAATTGTGCAATGTTACAACTCCTTTCTGCCAATGACATGTGGTAAATATTGGCCTACGTGTGGTGAGCACCGTCGGGAATCGATGTGAAACGTTGCCAATGTCTCTCATGCCTTGACGTTTGTAGCTCCCTACGGTGTCCCTGTGGAGGAAACAATTATCAGGAACTTACAACAACAACAAAAAATCAACAATGTAGGCCTAAGTCACATTTGGCATTACTGGAAACTTAGAAAAAAATCCCATAGGTACTGGGGAAATATAGGCCTATAGGCTGAAGTCTCCCACCTATGTGTCCCTCGTGAGAAGGAGGAGGCACATGGGGGTGTGTGAGTGATTCAAAAAATGGTCGACAGCTGCATAATTTTACTGTTTCAAAGTGAAACTCTCCTTTGGCCATTGCTCTTGGCCAATTCCTCAGAGATGGATCATCACAGTGGGTCAGGGCTGACTCACTCGGCACTTGAGTTATAAAACTCCAGAACACACGGAAGTAAACCAGTAGAGTAAAGTTTTGGGAGAGTAACGGATAACAGTGAAGGACAAATTATTTTTTCTCCCTAAAGATGTTTGATAAATATATATTTTTCTAAGTATTTAAGACAAGAGCGTCCTGCAAAGTGTGTTACATACCTCATATTTGCTTGGCTTTCCTAACACTTACAGCTGTTTTTCCTGCGTAGAACTTTTGCAAAATGGGTTACCTTCTGCAGATGACGGTCCTCATGGCTATCGTGCTGTGCGTAATGACAGGAGTGATGGACAGGAGGATGGAGGTCACTGAAGCAACGGTAGGAATTTTCCAGCTTCTTTCAAATATATTATAATATACACTAGATATACAAAAGTATGTGGACACCCCTTCAAATTAGTGGATTCGGCTATTTCAGCCACACCCGTTGCTGCCAGGTGTATCAAATCGAGCACACAGCCATGCAATCTCCATAGACAAGCATTGGCAGTAGAATGGCCTTACTGAAGAACTCAGTGACTTTCAACATGGCACCGTCATAGGATGTCACCTTTCCAACAAGTCAGTTCCTCAAATTTCTGCCCTGCTAGGTCTGCCGCGGTCTACTGTAAGTGCTGTTATTGTGAAGTGGAAACGTCTAGGAGCAACAACGGCTCAGCCACGAAGTCATAGGCCACACAAGCTCACAGAATGGGACCGCCGAGTACTGAAGCGCGTAGTGCGTAAAGATCATCTGTCCTCGGTTGCAACACTCACTACTGAGTTCCAAACTGCCTCTGGAAGCAATGTTAGCACAATAACTGTTCGCCGGGCGCTTCATGAAAAGGGTTTCCATGGCCGAGCAGCCACACACAAGCCTAAGATCACCATGCACAATGCCAAGCGTCGGCTGGAGAGGTGTAAAGCTCGCCACCATTGGACTCTGGAGCAATGGAAAGTGTGATGAACCACGCTTCACCATCTGGCAGTCCAACGTACTGGTTTGGCAGACCCCAGGAGAACGCTACCTGCCCCAATACATAGTGCCAACTTTTAAGTTTAATAATGGTCTGGGGCTGTTTTTCATGGTTCGGGCTAGGCCCCTTAGTTCTAGTGAAGGGAAATCTTAATGCTACAGCATAAAATGACAATCTAGACGATTCTGTGCTTCCAACCTTGTGGCAACAGTTTGGGGAAGGCCCTTTCCTGTTTCAGCATGACAATGCCCCCGTGCACAAAGTGAGGTCCATACAGAAATGGTTTGTCAAGATCGGTGTGGAAGAACTTGACTGGCATGCACAGAGCCCTGACCTCAACCCCATCGAACACCTTTGGGATGAATTGGAACGCCAACTGCGAGCCAGGCCTAATTGCCCAACATCAGTGACCTCACTAATGCTCTTGTGGCTGAATGGAAGCAAGTCCCCGCAGCAATGTTCCAACATCTAGTGGAAAGCCTTCCCAGAAGAGTGGAGGCTGTTATAGCAGTGTATCTATCTTTCTCCATTATTGTCATAATACAAACGTTATCTGAACTGGACCATGCATATACCCATTGTATGATGCAAAGTGCCATATGTGTGACCTGTGGCTTTTAGTCTTTCTGGTAGACTGCAACGGAATCAACATTGGTTTCTCTTGTGGCTGTTGTCATTCACAATGTTAGAGGTGAATAAGAGCACTTTGAAACTTCTAAAGTTAACCCTTTTATCCCCACTGTGGTTATTGTGTTACCAGGCATACCTGATGAAGTATGGCTATCTGCACACTTCACTGGATCCTCAGAACCAGGGCTTCCAGACAGAAGATGTAATTCAGGCCCTCAGGTAAAGTAGATCCTCACCAACACAAACTACAGTCTATGAACACAACAACAACTTACACGTGTGATTCTTCATGGCAATGTGTGATTCCTCTTCCCCAACACAAAAAATCTGAACACACTTACTCTAAATGCTCCTTTATGAATACAGATCCAAACACAGCTCTATTCTATAGCCTTTTGCAAGTCACATTGATATATGTACTACAATCAATGCAATTATTTAGCATAACATTTCCCATTGGAAGGAAATGCTTCCTTGCCTTCCATTTATAGTACACAAATGCTGTATCTGCTATTGGAGCTTTCAGTCCTTCACTTCCCTAGGGTGTTCCAGAGGGTGACAGACCTGCCTGTCACTGGAGTGATTGACAAGGCCACCCTAGAGATGATGAGACAGCCTCGCTGTGGCATAGAGGACCCATTCAACCAGAAAACCCTCAAGTACAGAGTGCTGGGTGAGTGAAGAAATGTGGACAGGATATTGTATGTGGGGGTGGGATGGACCAGTGTTTCCCAGATGGTTGGTTGGAACTTAAAACTTTGGGAGACACTATGCACATTAAATTATAATAAATAATAATCCTCACCTAATAAGAATAATCTTCACCTACACAATTGTGTTTTCTCGTCTAGACAGGTGTTTGTAGTAAAATGCATGTTTTTTGTCTCTACTGTAGGCTACTGGCGCAAGAGAAGCCTGACCTGGCGCATCTACAACTATACTCCAGACATGCGGAAGAGTGAGACAAAGAGGGCCATCCGCTCTGCCTTTAAGTATTGGAGCGATGTGGCTCCCCTGAGCTTCCGAGAGGTTGAGTATGGACGAGCCGACATCAGGATCTCATTCCACGCGAAAGATGCCACTTGTGCCGTGCCTTTCGACGGGAGGGGTGAGTCTGCCTATGGGCCCGAAACAATTGGGTTGGGATTGGAGTTACAATAGTTTAACACACACACACACACACACACACACACACACACACACACACACACACACACACACACACACACACACACAGTAGTTGTACCCCTAATTGGAATATAAAATAATGTAAAATATTTTACATTTGTAGGTCACGTGCTGGCCCATGCTGAACACCCAGAGTCAGGGATTGTTCATTTTGACGAGGATGAGTTTTGGACCGAGGGCATGTTCTACGGCACTAACCTGCGTATCATCGCTGCCCATGAGATAGGCCACGCCCTGGGCTTAGGCCACTCGCAATACAGAAGTGCTCTGATGGCCCCTCTTTACACCGGCTACCGTAACAACTTCCGTCTGCATCCCGATGACGTAAAAGGCATCCAAGCTATGTATGGTGAGTGGAGCCTTAGTTTGACCTAAGGATTTTCTGACCTGCTGGCTTGCCATACACAGTAGTACCTCCTTATCAGAATACTTTATAATTACAAAAGGGCTCAAATGTCACATATAATGCTTTCATCCTCTAAGTCTAATCCCTTCCACCAATTCTGTCTGTCTTAGGTAATCGTGGTACAAGTGTTCCAATTGAGCCCACAGTGACACTCCCCACAGACAGCCTCCCTGATGCTGAGGGAGACATCCCAGACCCCTGCACCTCCAGGTTAGATGCCATCATGTTGGGTAAGCTGTCTGCGCACAATACTGGCCAGCGATATACAGTCAAGAGAAGTCTCCCTTGGAAGCACTTATTTTTGCCTCACTAAGTTTTGCCTTCCACTAGTCAAGAAAGATTGTAGCAATATTTCTTACTCTGACAGAGCCAGCTAACCTTATTTTACTCTCTTCATTGGAACTGAAGATGGGATTTGACAGGTTGAGATCACACTCTGATTGGACCTTCAGTTGTCACGGTTTCGGCCGAGGCTGCCTCTCTCCCTTGTTCGGGCAGGCTTCGGCGTTCGTTGTCTCCGGAATACTAGCTGCCACCGTTGTATGTTTCATGTTCGTTTGCTTTTGTCTGTTTGTGGTCACACCTGTTCTTGTTTAAGCCTAATTAGTGTTCTATAAGTTTCTCGTTGTGTTTGTCTAGTGTTGTGTGTTATTGGTTTTTGTCAGTCGTGTATAGGGCGTGTTTCCTGTATTTCGCTCGGTTGAGCTTCCCTCCACTGTTGGAGTATTTACGCACCTGTTTGTGCGCTTTTGTTTTGTTCGCCTTCGTGCGTATTTCGCCTTCGGGCAAGAGTGGACCTATTGCCGTGTTTGGCGATCACTAAAGTCTGTTGGATTATCCGTCTGTGTCCTGCGTTTGATTCCACCACTGCACCCACCTACAGCACGCGTCAGCAGGAGCCGCAGCAGCCCAGGCGACACTGGAGGACAGGGTCCGGGAACAAGGTGACCAGATCCTGCAGATGGGGACCGCACTGCAGGAGGTGATCACCACCATCCGAGGCTGGGGGACGCCTCCACCGCCACCCGCCCTGCCAGCACCATCGGCCAGTCAGCCTATTCCCGCACCGGAACCCCGAGGAGTCCGACTCTCGCTCCCGAGGGCTTACGATGGAACCGCGGCTGGGTGCCAGGGTTTCCTTCTCCAGGTGGAGCTGTACCTGGCCACCGTGCACCCGGCGCCCTCGGGACATGAGAGCGTGTCCGCCCTGATCTCCTGCCTGTCCGGGAAGGCGTTGGAATGGGCCAACGCGGAGTGGAGGAGGATCGACGCGGACACCATAACCTACGAGGAGTTCTCCCGCCGCTTCAGGGCGGTGTTTGACCATCCCCCGGAGGGGAAAGCGGCGGGGGAGCGTCTGGTCTTCCTCCGGAAGGGGAGGAGGAGTGCTCAGGAGTTCGCCCTCGAATTCCGTACTCTAGCGGCAGATGCAGGGTGGAATGATCGGGCTCTCGTCGATCACTACAGATGTAGTCTACGAGAGGACGTCCGTCGGGAGCTGGCCTGTAGGGACACCAGCCTCACGTTCGACCAGTTGGTCGACATGTCCATCAGGCTGGATAACCTGCTAGCTACCCGCGGACGTCCCGAGGGGGGTCCGTCCATTTCACCCTCCAGCGCCTCCGAGCCGTGCCCCATGGAGCTCGGGGGCGCTGGCGCTAGAGAGAGGAGGGGTCGGCTTACTAGGGGGTCCATCCCCTGCACCAACTGTGGTCGGGGAGGACACACCGCGGCTAGGTGCTGGGGATGGCCTCCTAGGGGAGAGGACGACAGGTCCCGCACTGGGGATTCCTTCCAGGTGAGTAGGCGCCCCACTCACCCAGAGCTCTCTGTTGCACATTTCTGTATACCTGTGCGTTTTCCACAGGTAGCACCTCATTCCCAGCATAAGGCGCTGGTAGATTCAGGCGCGGCTGGGAATTTTATTGATAAGAAGTTTTGTTTAGCTTTAGGGATTCCCCTTCTTCCTGTTGATGTCCCTTTCCCCGTTCATGCCCTAGATAGTCGTCCGTTGGGTGCGGGCTTGATCAGGGAGGTCACTGCGCCACTTAGGATGTGTGCGCAGGGGGGTCATCAGGAGATGATTCAGCTATTTCTGATTGACTCTCCTGCGTATCCGGTGGTGCTGGGCATGCCCTGGTTGAGTACCCATAACCCATCTATTTCGTGGCAGGAGAGGGCTCTGATGGAGTGGTCTGCCCAGTGTGTGGGTAGATGTTTAGGCGTTTCCGTAGGGGCTACCTCGCTTCTTCACTAAATTAGATCTCAGGAGCGCGTACAACTTGGTGCGCATCAGGGAGAGCGATAAATGGAAGACAGCCTTTAGTACCACCTCGGGCCATTACGAGTATCTGGTCATGCCATACGGGTTGATGAACGCTCCGTCAGTTTTCCAATCATTCGTGGATGAGATCTTCAGGGACATGCAGGGGCAGGGGGTGGTTGTGTACATAGATGACATTCTCGTGTACTCGCCTACCCGTGTCGAGCATGTGGCCCTGGTGCGCCGAGTGTTGCGGAGGCTGGTGGAGCACGACCTGTATGTTAAGGCAGAGAAGTGTCTGTTTTTCCAGGAGTCGGTCTCCTTTTTGGGGTATCAGTTGTCTGCGTCAGGGGTGAAGATGGAGGTAGACCGGGTGTTGGCCGTGCGTAATTGGCAAACACCAACCACTGTGAAGGAGGTGCAGCAGTTTTTGGGGTTTGCAAATTACTACAGGAGGTTTATCCGGGGTTTTGGACAGGTGGCAGCTCCCATCACGTCTCTTTTGAAGGGGGGTCCGGTGCGTCTGCAGTGGTCGGCCGAGGCGGACAGGGCGTTTGGGAGGCTGAAGGACCTGTTTACCTCGGCCCCGGTGCTGGCGCATCCGGATCCCTCTTTGCCGTTCCAGGTAGAGGTGGACGCGTCAGAGGCCGGTCTAGGAGCCGTGCTTTCACAACGGTCTGGCGCGCCACCTAAACTCCGCCCCTGTGCTTTTTATTCTAAGAAGCTCAGTCCGGCGGAGCGGAACTATGACGTAGGGGACAGGGAGCTGTTAGCCGTGGTACAGGCCCTAAAGGTGTGGAGGCACTGGCTTGAGGGGGCTCAACACCCTTTCCTCATTTTGACGGACCACCGTAACCTGGAGTACATCCGGGCAGCGAGGAGGCTGAACCCTCGCCAGGCAAGATGGAATATGTTCTTGACCAGGTTTACATTTAAGATCACGTACATCCCTGGGTCACAGAACGGTAAGGCAGATGCGCTGTCTCGGCGGTATGACACGGAGGAGAGGTCCGTGGAGCCCACTCCCATACTGCCGGAGTCGTGTCTGGTGGCACCGGTAGTGTGGGAGGTCGATGCTGAGCTCGAGCGGGCGTTACGCACCGACCCTAGTCCACCGCAATGCCCTGAGGGTCGGAAGTACGTTCCGCTCGAGGTTCGGGATCGATTGATCTATTGGGCTCACACGTCACCCTCCTCTGGACATCCTGGTATCGGCCGGACAGTGCACTGTCTTAGTGCCAAGTACTGGTGGCCCACGTTGGCGAAGGATGTGAGGGTTTATGTTTCCTCCTGCTCGGTGTGCGCCCAGTGTAAGGCGCCTAGACATCTGCCTAGGGGTAAGTTACTACCCCTGCCCGTTCCACAACGACCATGGTCTCACCTCTCGGTGGATTTCATTACTGACCTTCCTCCTTCACAGGGGAACACCACTATACTGGTCGTTGTGGACCGGTTTTCTAAGGCCTGTCGTTTGCTCCCCATGCCGGGCCTTCCTACTGCCCTGCAAACCGCCGAAGCACTATTCACCCATGTGTTCCGGCACTACGGGGTACCCGAGGATATTGTGTCTGATCGGGGTCCCCAATTTACCTCCAGGGTCTGGAGAGCCTTTATGGAGCGGTTGGGGGTCTCGGTGAGCCTCACCTCGGGTTACCACCCGGAGAGTAATGGGCAGGTGGAACGCGTAAACCAGGATGTGGGTAGGTTTCTTAGAACATACTGCCAGGACCGGCCGGAGGAGTGGGCAAGGTACGTTCCCTGGGCCGAGATGGCCCAGAATTCCCTACGCCATTCCTCCACTAACCTAACCCCTTTTCAATGTGTGCTAGGTTACCAGCCGGTTCTGGCACCTTGGCAGCAGAGCCAGATCGAGGCTCCTGCGGTGGATGAGTGGGCGCGGCGCTCGGAGGAGACATGGAACGCTGCACACTTCCACTTGCAGCGGGCCCTCCGACGTCATAAGGCGAGCGCCGATCTCCACCGCAGTGAGGGACCGGTGTACGCACCTGGTGATCGAGTCTGGCTCTCTACCAGAAACCTGCCCCTCCGCCTGCCCTGTCGGAAACTGGGTCGGCGGTTTGTAGGGCCATTTAAAGTCCTGGGAAGGTTGAACGAGGTGTGTTACAAATTACAACTGCCTGTTGAATATAAAAGTATTAACCCCTCGTTCCATGTGTCCCTTCTCAGGCCGGTGGTAGCTGGCCCACTCCAAGAAAGTGAGATCAGGGAGACTCCTCCGCCCCCATTGGACATCGAGGGGGCACCGGCGTACACTGTGAGGTCCATCTTGGATTCGAGACGTCGGATGGGGGGTCTCCAGTATCTAGTGGAGTGGGAGGGGTACGGTCCGGAGGAGCGGTGCTGGGTGCCGAGGAGAGACATCTTGGACCCGTCTCTCCTGACGGAATTCCATCGTGGGCACCCGACGCACCCTGCTCCGCGTCCTCCGGGTCGTCCCCGAGGCCGGAGTCGGCGCACGTCTGGAGCCGCGCGTCAAGGGGGGGGGGTACTGTCACGGTTTCGGCCGAGGCTGCCTCTCTCCCTTGTTCGGGCAGGATTCGGCGTTTTTTTTCTTTTGTTATTTTTTATTATTTTTTTTTATTATTTTTTTTCTTTTCTTTTTTTTTTTAAATTTTTTTTTATTTTTTATATATATATATTCCCCTTTATTACTTTTCAACCCTACCATCCTTTCCCTACTTGGAGTAAATTAGTGAACAACAACGCCCAGGCCTCTACTTCCGGTCCATACTCACTATCTACACCTTATGGACAGAGTTAATTTTACAATAATTCTATATCTATATATATATATATATATACATATATATATATATATACATACATACATACACATACACACACACATACATATATATATATATATATATATATATATATATATATATATACACACATACATACATATACATATACACATCTATTTATTTTTTTTCTCCTGAACTTCTTCTACTCTCAACCTCTCCGATCATCTTCATGATGTCCATCCGGTTTGCCTCTAAATGCCATATCTTTCTAACTGTGCTCCTTCCCAAAAGCTCCCAACATACAACCTATATACTTATTATGGACACAGTATGCTTACATTATTAGCTATCTTTGTTATTATTTGTTGTTATTTGTTATTAGTCCCATCCTTCAACTCTATTCAATACCTCCCATCTATCTCTTAACACCATCCATATAGGATTTCTATTTGCCATATATATTTCAACCATACTGTGATGTTTTACAAAAGTTCTGAACCTTTCTATTCTCATTGCTTCTACAGATTGTGAATTAAAAATAAACATTTTTGCTAAAAGTATTATTATATTATTGATTGATTGACTATGACTTTTCAGATCACCCAGTAATGCTATCTGCAAGGTTAGTTCCAGGTAAATATTGCAATCCTTTAGCCATTCCTGGACCTGTGTCCAAAAACAAGCTACAAATGGACAGAACCAAAACAAATGATCTAATGATTCTATCTCTTCACAGCAAAATCTGCAGAGCTGGGAAGATTGTATCCCCCATATAAATAACATTCTATTGGTAGCAAGAATTTTATATAATAATTTAAATTGAAAGATTCTAATTTTTGAATCCGGTGTCGTTTTGCGTGTCAGTTCATAAACACTATGCCATGGGATCGGTACGTCAAAGATCTCTTCCCAACTATTTTGCAATCTATATGGGACTGCTGTCAATCCTTTGGTCCTTAAGTGAAACTGATATACTTTTTTATTTATCACAGTTTTCCTTAACCAATTATGTTCTTTAATGCAAGGCCGACAGACAAGTTCCTTACTTTCTCCCCCTTCAACTTTCCTCTTCCACTTTTGCGGTATGGCTGCAATTATTTGGTTGTAATTTTGGGTAGAGCAGACATTTCCATATGTTTTTATTAGCTGCATGTGCGACATAACTCCACCAGTCCTACCGATGATATCATTTACGAAGATTATACCTTT
Organism: Coregonus lavaretus; assembly: GCF_964263955.1. Lineage (NCBI taxonomy): Eukaryota > Metazoa > Chordata > Actinopteri > Salmoniformes > Salmonidae > Coregonus > Coregonus lavaretus. The sequence continues at coordinate 35,683,181 of NC_139995.1, forward strand.
TTTAAACATTCTGTCAATAAATATAGGTTTTTTGTCAATTAGTATATTTGAATTTAACCACAATATTTGTTGCATTATTTGTTCTGTCGTTTCTGGAGGATTAAATTGAAATTGTAACCAACTTTCTATGGCTTGTTTTAGAAATAGTGACATTTGGGAGATTATTTCCTTTTCAAATAACTGAAAGTGAGAGGTTGTAATCTGAATAAAGGGAAAAAGGCCTTTCTTGAACAGTGGGTGAGACAATCTTACTAATTTGCTTGAGAACCAGTTCGGATTTAAGTATAACTTTTGGATGACTGAAGATTTTAGTGATAGGTCTAATGCTTTAATATTTAATAATTTCTGTCCTCCGAATTCATATTCATTATATAAATATGCTCTTTTAATTTTGTCTGGCTTGCCGTTCCAAATAAAATTGAATATTTTTTTGTCATATAATTTAAAAAACTGTTTGCTAGGCGTAGGCAAGACCATAAGCAAATAGGTAAACTGGGATAATACTAAAGAGTTAATCAGGGTGATTTTTCCACAAATTGACAGGTATTTTCCTTTCCATGGTAGTAAGATCTTATCAATTTTTGCTAACTTTCTATTAAAATTTATTGAAGTGAGATCATTTATTTCCTTTGGGATATGTATTCCGAGTATATCCACATCACCATCAGACCATTTTATTGGTAAACTACATGGTAATGTAAAAATTGTATTTTTTAGTGATCCAATACGTAATATAGTACATTTGTCATAATTTGGTTTTAATCCAGAGAGGTTAGAAAATGTATCTAGATCCTCTATGAGGCTGTGGAGGGATTCTAGTTGTGGATCTAAAAGAAAACATGAATCATCTGCGTACAATGACACCTTTGTTTTTAAGCCCTGTATTTCTAATCCTCTGATATTATTATTGGATCTGATTTTAATAGCTAACATCTCGATGGCCACAATAAATAGATATGCCGATAGTGGACAACCTTGTTTCACTCCTCTTGACAGTTTGAAACTTTCTGAGAAATAGCCATTATTTACTATTTTACACCTAGGGTTACTATACATGATTTTGACCCATTTTATAAGAGATTCTCCAAAATTGAAATGCTCCAGGCATTTATATATGAATTCCAGTCGAACTTTATCAAATGCCTTTTCGAAGTCTGCTATGAATAGCAGGCCTGGTTTCCCATATTTTCCATAGTGTTCTATTGTTTCCAATACTTGCCTTATATTGTCTCCAATGTATCTTCCATGTAAAAAACCTGTCTGATTAGAATGAATAATATCCGACAATACCTTTTTAATTCTATGCGCTATACATTTTGCTAGGATTTTTGCATCACAACACTGAAGTGTAAGGGGCCTCCAATTTTGTAAATGGACTGGATCTTTATATTTTCCACTTGTATCCTGTTTCAGTAATAATGAGATCAGACCTTCTTCTTGAGTGTCAGATAATCTACCATTTACATAGGAGTGGTTAAAACATGCTAATAACGGTCCTCTTAGTATTTCAAAAAAGGTTTGGTATACCTCGATTGGTATGCCATCCAACCCTGGAGTTTTCCCGGACTTAAAGTCTTTAATTGCATCCAGAAGTTCCTCCTCTGTAATTTCACCTTCACATGAGTATTTCTGTGTGGCTGTTAATTTGACATTATCAATAGGAAAAAAATCTCTACAATTAGCTTCAGTTAGAGGAGATGGAGGCGACTGAAAAGAAAACATATGCTTAAAATACTTTGTTTCTTCCTTCAAAATATCATTAGGTGAATTATGGGTGACTCCGTCAATTGTAACCAGTTTCATTAAGTTCTTTTTGGTAGCATTCCCCATATTCCATCCAGTTTGCTTTATTTTTATAATATATTACACTTGATCTTTCTTGAATAAGTTTTTCCATTTCTTTTTGTTTTTCCTCTAATTTATTCTGAGCCTCTATGTTACAGTTTTTATTGCCATCTATCTGTTCTGTTAGACTTTCTATTTCCTTTCTTAGTATAAACTCTTTTGACCTAAATTGCTTTTGTTTTCGAGATGAGTACTGAATTGCATGGCCTCTAAAGGCACATTTAAAGGTGTCCCATACAATAAGGGGATTCGCTGTACCTAAGTTATGTTGGAAAAAGTCAGTTATAAATTCCTTTGTTCTAATTATAAATAAATTATCATCTAATAGGCTTTGATTAAATTTCCAATATCCTCGCCCACGTGGAAATTCAGTCAGAGTAATGTATATGCCTATTATATGATGGTCCGACCGCATTCTGTCCCCTATCAACACTTTTTTTACTTTTGGTGCCAACGAGAATGAGATAAGAAAGAAGTCAAGACGACTAGCTTGATTCAGTCTCCGCCATGTATATCTCACTAGATCAGCATATTTAAGCCTCCATATATCTACTAGTTCTAATGTATCCATGACATTCACAATTTCCTTAAGAGCATGTGGGTGATTGTTTGTGGTGTGATTTCCTTTTCGGTCCATTGAGCTATTTAAAACAGTATTATAATCCCCCACCATAATAATATTGTCTTGAGTTGCTTGCAGGCTTGATAATTTATTATATATATTGTCAAAGAATTGTGGATCATCATTATTTGGTCCGTAAAGGTTAATGAGCCATATCTGTTTATTGTCCAATACCATATTTAAAATAATCCATCTACCTTGCGTATCTATTTGGACAATTTGCACATTCGGATCGAAATTACTATTAATTAATATCATCACCCCTTTTGAATTTCTTTGCCCATGGGAGAAGTATATTTCCCCCCCCCATTCTTTTTTCCACGCTACTTCATCTCGAATTGTTGAATGAGTTTCCTGTATACAATAGATATTATATTCCTTCTCTTTGAGCCATGTAAATATTGTTCTTCTTTTGTTATTATCAGCTAAGCCATTACAATTATAACTGGCTATACTTATTTCACCATACACCATAATGAGATACAAGTTTCAAGTCTATTTATCATTATATATGTTTGTAAATTTACCAATAAAAAATAGCGTAATGATTGAGTGTCCATATAGCTGTACCGTGATATTTGCATTGCTACGGAGTAACCCTTCAATTGTTCTCCACTAATTCCCCCGCTAAAGCCCCTCCCCATCCCAAGTTGAGCCGTCATCCCAGTGATCAGCATCCCCCCCACGTCCCTCCGTATCCCTAAGGCCCTGAGAGGCCAGGACCCATCCATCGAAAACAGCACACAGTGCCACCCACAAAACAGAAGCAGGTTAACCGCCAAAAGCATTTCCAATGCTTTCACCTCTATATATATATATCTATATAACTATTATTTATTTATTTTATTATGCATATCCTATTTTCCATCATTATCAATTAATATGCGTAATAATGTCGGCAGTTCACGCATAGGATTCTAACATATAACCAGGATTGCCATTATATTACATTTAATTCATTGACAAGCAATTATTATCCTAGCAAATAATTCCCGCGGAATTCGTTGTCTCCGGAATACTAGCTGCCACCGTTGTATGTTTCATGTTCGTTTGCTTTTGTCTGTTTGTGGTCACACCTGTTCTTGTTTAAGCCTAATTAGTGTTCTATAAGTTTCCCGTTGTGTTTGTCTAGTGTTGTGTGTTATTGGTTTTTGTCAGTCGTGTATAGGGCGTGTTTCCTGTATTTCGCTCGGTTGAGCTTCCCTCCACTGTTGGAGTATTTACGCACCTGTTTGTGCGCTTTTGTTTTGTTCGCCTTCGTGCGTATTTCGCCTTCGGGCAAGAGTGGACCTATTGCCGTGTTTGGCGATCACTAAAGTCTGTTGGATTATCCGTCTGTGTCCTGCGTTTGATTCCACCACTGCACCCACCTACAGCACGCGTTGACATCAGTGTTCTATTTCGTGCCCCTCTTTCTCATCAGGTCCATGGAGGAAGACATTTGCCTTCAGTGGTGATTATGTGTGGATGGTGTCTGACATGGGATACAATGCACCCATGAAGATCGACCGGCTGTGGACCGGACTGCCTGGGAACCTGAACGCAGCCGTTTACTCTCAGAGAACCAACAAAACATACTTTTTTTAAAGGTGCAATATTTTCTCGACATTAAAATGTATTATGTTTTTGATTAACAAATTAGGTAACGTGAGACGATTTTAAAAGAAAGACTGATAGTATGAACTATGTAATACTTGTGTTAAATTACTTGACAGGTCCCCTGTAGCTCAGTTGTTAGAGCATGGTGCTTGCAACGCCAGGGTTGTGGGTTCGTTTCCCATGGGGGGCCAGTATGAAAATATATGCACTCACTAACTGTAAGTCGCGCTGGATAAGAGCGTCTGCTAAATGACTAAAATGTAAAAAAAACTTGACAGTGATTGACTGACAGTGATCTGGCCCAGAATGTGTTACTGTTCATCTCACTTCATTTCAGACTAACTGTTTCTGACCACAGGTGATGAAGTGTGGAGATACACCAGTTTTCTCCTGGACTACGGGTACCCCAAAGAGCTGAAACGCCTCCCACCTAATATTGATGCCGCTTTGTACCTGGAGAAGAATAAGAAGCTGGTGTTTTTCAAGGTAGTTGAACACAACACAGCACAATTAAATCAATACTTTTCAACCAGTAAACTCAACATTGTTACAAATGACAACTGAGCTTTATGGTTTCAGATAGATAGATTAATGATAACAACTGATGCCTTAGCATTTTTACCCACTTGAATGTGATGAATATGCCAAATATCCACCTTACAAAAAACGTTTTGTACTAATCATCTTTCTCCTCTGTTGTCTGTCTCCTCAGGGTACAGGTTATTGGCAGTGGGATGAGCTGCTCTCCAGTAACCTCAACGTGTACCCCAAACCCTTGTCTAACCTCTTCACTGGGGTGCCCTCCAGCCCTGACGCTGCCTTTACCTTGACCAATGGAAAGATCTTCTTCTTCAAGGGAGACAAGTACTGGCGTGTGAACAGTCTACTGAGTGTAGACAAAGGCTATCCACTCAGCAAGCGTGAACGCTGGATGCACTGTTAGGAGCCAGACACTAGAGGGTAGTAGACACCATAAGCCTTGATAGGGTGCTGACGTGATGTGTGCTCAATTGACCTTTCAGGGAACCACAACAGCAACTACAACCACACTGTGATAACATTGTGTTCACACTGTGAGGGGTCTGGAAACCATATAACCATATTTATATGTACCGGCACATGATTTCAAGTGAGGATTGAGTTAGGTACAGTCAAAGTACATAAAACTGAAATGTTATGTCAAATGAATTCTTCTTGAAACACAAGAACCTTTATCAGGTTGAGTATTGAGTGTCGTCCCACATAATTAAAATGCCTTTATAGTTCTGGAGCAGTAACCTGCTGGGTTTGTTCATATCATTATGGCCTGGCTCTTTTCTTCCAAACAGCCCAAACATGTTAGGCTTAGATCAGACTGTGTGTGTGGAGAGGCTATTTGTTATGATCTTAGGGGGCCTTCCAGGGGGCCATTTTCTCCCTCACAACAGATGTGGATTGGATTATTCAATTGTTGTGTGCCCTCTTTTCAGTATGTGTACTGATTTCAACGGTGTTCCAGTTAGAAACTTCTCGTTTTCTTTTGACGTTTCGCTTGCAGATACTGTGGATGGGTCTGAAAAAGTATTTGTGAGTTTATTGTCGCCATGTTATGCATTTCTAGGGCAATGGTGTAAATATTTTATCACTGCCCACAAAGAGAAACATGATATCATTGGTGTTTAGACACAAGCTTTCACATTTTATAACTGGTTTATAATTGTGTACTAATGTTGCTGTTGAACCTCATCATGCTTATTGATGTTTTTATAGTCATGATGCTCATACAAGCTAAAGGGAATTCACATTTCAGTGTATAGGCCTACCTTTTGAAAATTATTTTTGTACACTGAACAAAAATATAAACGCAACATGCAACAATTTCAAAGATTTTACTGAGTTACAGTTCATTTAAGGAAATCAGTCAATTGAAATAAATTCATTAGGCCCTAATCTATGGATTTCACATGACTGGGAAAACAGATATGCATCTGTTGATCACAGATACCTTAAAAAAAAGGTAGGGGAGTGGATCAGAAAACCAGTCAGTATCTGGTGTGAACACCATTTGCCTCATGCAACGTGACACATCTCCTTCACATAGAGTTGATCAGGCTGTTGATTGTGGCCTGTGGAATGTTGTCCCACTCCTCTTCAATGGCTGTGCGAAGTTGCTGGATATTGGCGGGAACTGGAACAAGCTGTCGTAGACGTCGATCCAGAGCATCACAAACATGCTCAATGGGTGACATGACTGGTGAGTATGCAGGCCATGGAAGAACAGGGACATTTTCAGCTACCAGGAATTGTGTACAGATCCTTACGACATGGGGCCGTGCATTATCATGCTGAAACATGAGGTGATGGCGGTGGATGAATGGCATGACAATGGGCCTCAGGAGCTTGTCACGGTATCTCTGTGCATTCAAATTGCCATTAATAAAATGCAATTGTGTTTGTTGTCTGTAGCTTATTCCTGCCCATACCATAACCCAACCGCCACCATGAGGCACTCTGTTCACAACGTTGACATCAGCAAACCGCTCGCCCACATGACGCCATACACGCTGTCTGCCATCTGCTCGGTACAGTTGAAACCGGGATTCATCCGTGAAGAGCATACTTCTGCAACGTGCCAGTGGCCATCGAAGGTGAGCATTTGCCCACTGAAGTCGATTACGATACCAAACTGCAGTCAAGACCCTGGTGAGGACGACGAGCACGCAGATGAGCTTCCCTGAGACGGTTTCCAACAGTTTGTGTAGAAATTCTTCGGTTGTGCAAACACACAGTTTCACCAGCTGTCCGGGTGGCTGGTCTCAGACAATTCCGCAGGACAAGAAGCCGGATGTGGAGGTCCTGGGCTGGCATGGTTACACGTGGTCTGCGGTTGTGAGGCCAGTTGGAGGCACTGCCAAATTCTCTAAAACGACATTGGAGGGGACTTATGATAGAGAAATTAACATTCAATTCTCTGGCAACAGCTGTGGTGGACAGTCTGGCAGTCAGCATGCCAATTGCATGCTCCCTCAAAACTTGAGATTTCTGTGGCATTGTGTTGTGTGACAAAACTGCACATTTTAGAGTGGCCTATTATTGTCCCCAGCACAAGGTGCACCTGTGTAATGATCATGCTGTTTAATCAGCTACTTGCTATGCCACACCTGTCAGGTGGGTGGATTATCTTGGCAAATGAGAAATGCTCACTAACAGTGATGTAAACAAATTTGTGTACAACCTTTGAGAGAAATAAGCTTTTTGTGCATATGGAAAATGTCTGGGACCTTTTATTTCACCTCATGAAACATAGGACCAGTACTTTAAATATTGGGTTTAGATTTCTGTTCAGAATATATGTATGCAATTACTTTTTTCATCTAAGACATAGTTGTGCAAATTAGTCATGACAGTCAACAATAACACAATTTCAACAGGCCTTGTTTCCTTTATGATGTAAACCTACTCTGATGTCATTGCAATGGCTAATTAACAACAGAGACACCAAGATTAGAAAAATACTTGAGGTCAGAGGAGCCTATGACGAGAGCCATGTGCTTTCATGCATGATACTTGTGGGCTGCTAAAGTTTCGGAGCTGCCACAGCAACACCACTGCTTAAACCAATCAGGGAGCAGGAAATCACCCCCATTTGTTGCCTTTAAGGTCCTCTGTGTTTCTGATTCCAAGGCAGAATTTGGCCGCTGATGTTGCTAGGTGACCAGTGAGGGAAAATAGAGCCATTTAGCCTCAGACAAATGACTCAGACAGCTTTTGTTTTTAAACTAATTTAATGGTTTATCTTTTCAATTTCCTATTGACAATTCTGTACAGATTCAGAATAGTTGAGAGTACTGAGTGAGAGTAGGCCTACTGTCCCTCTAAAATTCTAAAACAAAAGTAAATTACAATTTTAAAAACACTGATCATTCCTTAGTAACCTAGAGTACAGCAAATGTATGCTCACATTTTTACCATAGCATATTCCTTCAATGTTATTGATCATATACATTACTGAATACAGGTACTGCACAGGTAAAACTGCCTAGAAATTGTAATGAAAACAAGCTACTGCTCCAAAATAACTGACATAACCAAGTATGGTTTGAAACAACATTGTATAGTATTGCAGTATTGCTACCTCTAAAAAAGGCGCTGCAGTTACAATGAAAACAAACGTAAATTTCACTTGTAACAGTTGCCAATCTCCATCGTATTTAGGCACAGAATGGCTGCCGTGTATCTCTCTGGACCTGAACCTTCTACACTCAACTATACAGGCAGTTACTAACAAAAAGGGACAAGTAAACATCAATACACACACCTTAACATTACAAACGCACACACACTCACACAGACAGCAAACACTGGTCAGAGAAATGTATCTCGAAATGTCCTCTTCTTTGTCCAGTCACAGTGCCTTGTCAACATCAGCTGGTGTCCTGTTCTGCGAGGCAGTTGACCAGAGTTTACTCACCACTGGTTCATTTCAAGTCATTAAAGCACAGTTAACTCTAATTATAAAAGTTGATATCACTCGAGGAGGTAGCTCTCGTGCTATTCATATCCATTTCCATTCCCAGTATTGCTTTCTGAACAGTCCGTTTTCATCAGTCAAGTGATTTCTCCCACATGTAATCAATCAATCACATAAAAGCACCAGAGAAAGTATACAACCTCAGAAGTCAGATGAGATAATTTCTGCTCCTTCTTCTTCTTCTGACTTTGTGTACTCTGCTCTGTCCTAACCCCATAAGCATTTCAGTGCTCTCTGTTTCTCTCTCTCCGGCAGAAGTGGCCTTCAGACTTTTCACATGGACCTGCCACCGCTAAGAGCAGACACAACACAGGGAGAGGCCACACAGGCCCAGTCTATTGAAAGAGTGATTACAGCACACATCAAACGGGGGGCCAAACACCAACCACTCTCAGGGAACAGCTCACAGACCGAGGAACCATTCCATCGCCTTCCAGTCTGCCATTCCAAACGAGGTACAGTACAGTACACTGGAGGTGTGCTAGGATCGAGTGGTGCTTTGTTCTTCACTTGGACAGCATTCAAGGCCCTATTCCAGCTCAATGTACGAAAGATCCATTATTCAATAGACTCTCACATTGCCTAAATGAGAGCTGAGGCCCTAAAAGAGTAGTCTGTAGGGTCAACAGTACACTACATAGGGAGGAGGACTGTGGAGGAGGGACAAGAAACAAGTGGGTGGTCCCCTGCTTGTCCCTCGGTGCGTCAGACCCTGTTGACAGGTGTGGTGGCGGTGAGGGGTACAGTGGAGCTTGTCTCGTAGTCAAAGTCGATCATTGTGTGGTTGGTAGTGCCCAGGCTGCTGAGGGAGTTGCCTGTGCACATCTGTCTGTCCCTAAGACTCTGCAGGTAGCTCTGAGAGAAGGAATAAAGGAGAGAGGGGAGAAGAGAGGAGAGGGGGAATATAATCAGAATCAACCTAGGAATGGGTTCTACATGTTGGAATTCGATTAGAATAGAGTGTGTGTGAGAGCGAGACTGACCGGTGCCAGCAGGTCTCCGGCGTAGCGTTTGACAGGGGCGGGCTTGCGACGATACGTGCCCTCCTGCCCACTGCTCTGCTGGCGCTTCTTGACATCTTTCTGTCTGATCCGCATCAACTGGACCCGCTTCTGCCTCCTGCTGATGATGACTGAGGAGAGAGAGACGAGAGAGAGGAGAGAGAGGAGAGAGAGGAGAGAAGAGAGAGGAGAGAGAGGAGAGGAGAGAGAGGAGAGAAGAGAGAGGAGGGAAGAGAGAGGAGGGAAGAGAGAGGAGAGAAGAGAGAGGAGGGAAGAGAGAGGAGGGAGAGAAGAGAGAGGAGAGAAGAGAGAGGAGGGAGGAGAGAGGAGGGAAGAGAGAGGAGGGAAGAGAGAGGAGGGAAGAGAGAGGAGGGAGAGAAGAGAGAGGAGAGAAGAGAGAGGAGAGAGAGGAGAGGAGAGAGAGGAGAAAAGAGAGAGGAGGGAAGAGAGAGGAGGGAAGAGAGAGGAGAGAAGAGAGAGGAGGGAGGAGAGAGGAGAGAAAGAGAGAGAGAGAGAGAGAGAGAGAGAGAGAGAGAGAGAGAGAGAGAGAGAGAGAGAGAGAGAGAGAGAGAGAGAGAGAGACGTGTTTACTCAATTAGTCATTTCTTAGTAATTCTACAGAGCATATGAGAACTTTAGGGGAAAATTAGACATTCTTAAATCACCTGAAATGTAATGTAAAAAACTGGCTTGGGAGACAATCTGTTTTGTTTCAATGCCAGAATAATGTTCTCTAACACCATAAAACTATTGTTGCAGTGAAGAGAACATAATATAACCCATACTCCATATTGAGATATAAAGATGCATCATACTCTACAAACAGCTTCCTCTACCTCCCATGCTTACCACAGAGATCATATACATTACTTCTATATGTAATTCTATGATGCTTACCCTCAGTGTGTGAGAACCCCTCGGCCGTCAGCTTCCACTGCACCAGCACCCCCATGAAGCTGAGTGCCGGCCAGATACCCATGATCACCCAGCTGTACCAGCAGAGCGACGGCGCTGGCGACAGCCTCAGGCACTCATATGCGTGGCTAGCCAGCGCCAGCATCTCCACAAAGTAGTCGGCGCACACCGTCATGATGGCCGCCCCGAAGACAGACGTAGACAACACGGTGAAGAGCTTCTGCCACTGCAGGGTGAGCACGGCGAACAGCATGCCTGTGCCCAGCAGCACCCCCAGGGGCACCCAGACGGTGGTGGGGGTGTAGAACTGGTGGGTGACCAGCAGGGTGGCGAGGGCAAGTAGCAGGCCCAGTAACAGACCCGTCATGAAGAGACCCACGGAGCGCACCAGCATGGTGACCAGGCCACACAGCAGGCCGATGCCCAGGCCAATACCCGCCGAGGCCTCCACACTCAGCTGGGTGTCTAGCACCCGCTCCTTGTGGCACAGCAGGAAGATGATGACCGAGCCGAACATCAGGCCCGACAGGAACATGACCGCTTTGAAGCAGCGATATCCTGGGAGAGAGGAGAGAAGAGAGGTGAAGAGGGAATGGTGAGGGAGAGAGGAGAGGGGTAGAGGTGGAGAGAGGGAATGGTGAGGGAGAGAGGAGAGGGGTAGAGAGGTGGAGAGAGGGGGTTAAAAAGAAAATAACACTTATTTAAAGTTGTACTTTAAATGGGGGGAGATTCAATAACCTGAGGAATCTAACAGTAAATAAATATGCAGGTGATAAGTTAAGGCTTAAAGATAAAGTTATATTGCAGTGGCTAGGGCATCAGCAACTCGTATCCAACTATATAAATATTACAGAATTTCAACTGAAAGCAATGTAATGCCATATAAATTACCCTACAATTAAAACTAAAAAGAGAGGTGGTGTGGAGGAGCAAGAAGCAATTGTGGTTATTAAGTTGGATTTGGTGAGAAAAATGTAATAAATGAATAAAGTCAGTTTTTTACTCTATTTGTAATCATTTAAGGCCAGGCACCACACCCTAATATGATTATTGTTTTGCTGTAGATTGCAGGAAATGTCAGTTACAGGTGTTAAAAAATCAGCAGCACCACCTTGTTAAAAAATCCTGGGGAGAACCCTGCTGTATAACACATTAGCAGACATATGATATGTCTGAATACACATTCCCTATCCCCTGCTCTACTACATTGTTTGCCTCCCAATTGGCACCCTATTCCCTACACAGTGCACTACTTTTAAACAGAGCCATATGGGCCAAAGTAGTGCACTATATAGAGAATGGGGTTCCATTTGGGATGCAACCCTTGTTACTGAAGCTTTAGTTTACTTGTTGACGTGACATCGTTGGGGTATGCCTTGTGGCCTTCACCCAGTGGTGACCTTACCAATGAAGCAGTAGATGATGCCGAACAGGCAGCACATGGAGCAGATGACGGCAGGGATGACCTCATACTTCCTCTCGATCTCCAGGCTGCAGGTGTTCACCTCGGCCAGGCCCTCCCCTCCAGCCCCGTCAGGGTCTGTCATCTTGGGGCTCCCTCCGACCGACCAGACCACCAGGGAGACAAGGAGGAGGAGGTAGGGGTTGAAGGTTGGGACTGAAGGATGAGGAGTGGTGCTGTTATCTGGAGTTCATCAGAACAGCTTGGGTGCCTGTAACATGAAAGAGAAATATCTGAGTAGGTCATAGATCATCACAGGACATCACAATGTGTTAAAAACTCACAATGCAATAAAGTATCTTACAGTATTTATTTGTCTCTGTTAAGACTTTAGGGCACAATACTGGCAAAGAAGACTGAGCAGACGTCTTAGCTCAACTTTAAAATCTAGGGCTAGGTTAATGAACACTGCCTTAGATGCCTTACCCACAAAACAGAGAACAGAAAGTGGTGTGTTGCAGCGAGACTCCATTGATGCTAAATGACTCAAAAGTGTAACATGTTGCATGTAGGGCACTCCAGAACCCCCCCTCCTCATCTGATTCAGACCGCTGACCCCTCACCCCTCCTCACTCCCACCAGTGTTCCCCGAGGCTTCAGGAGAAGTGTGAAATCTGCTGGCTGTGACTTCTCCCTGGTGACTCTGCATATGGTGCCTGCCAGACACTCCATATGCTGCTAGCCTCCCATAATAACACACAGTACTGTATACTACGCATACACCCTGTTGCCATGACTACAGTCTCATTGGAGTACATAAACATGGCCAACCACATACTACAGAGACATCCTGTAGTACATTGCTGAAAAACACTGTACTAAAAAGGCCTATAGACACCAGTACTGAGTACCGGCACGTCATATAGAATATTGACTTATTGCAGTGTCTGTCTACTCTACTGTATGTAGGCAATTATGACCATTCTAATCAACATAGCAGCAGATGTCCAGTGTCCACTCAAAAAAAAAAGTGCCATCATTTTCTGTGAGCATATTCAACACTGATTTAATATCAGCAGCAAAGACCCACTCAAGTTTATTGGGGTCAAAGTTGTTTTCATTGTTTATCTACAACTCTCCTAAATTGGACTTGAGGTGTCAGTGTCAGTGTCATGCATTTAAACTAGGCTATGTAGTAAAAATGTCAGGGTGAAAGTCAATTACTTTACTAAAAGTAGGGCTACTACAGACATCGAGTGGTGCTAGTGAAGGGTTAATCAGGCAGCCCCAACTCCCCTCCCAGTCTGCCTGTTGGGGAGGATGTGTAGGACTCATTGCTCAGGGTGGGCCGCTCTCTCTTGGGCTGCTGGCAGGCCTTCTTTATGATCTCACCTCAGTTCTGATCTGTTTACAGCAAACTCACGTTTTCAGGCTCAGGAGAAAAACAGTAAAAGAGCTGGCTCCCTGATCTCCTGATCTGATCTCTCACTTCTCAGTCTCCCCCTCTTTCTCTTCATCTGTCTTCTGCATTACTATCTCCCTCCCTCCATTCTCCCAAACTTTACTTCTGCTTTTAAACTCCTCCTTCCTTCCCCCTCTCTCTGAGATACATTATGACCTGGCCATGACTTGACATGGAAAGAATGAGGGCCCATTGGAAAGTATCTCTCTGGTTCACTCTCTTTTTCCAGAGCTAGAGGAAGAGTTCTCACTTCATTCCCTCAGTCCTTCACGTGTCTGGCTTTGTCTCGGCCAGATAGTCCTCTCTGTTCTGTCTCACTTGTTTTCTAAAGGCCAAAGACAACTCAAGACAAATGATCTAGCCATCTGAGAGCTCCACAGTTCCACTGGTCTGTTGTGTCTGTGGCACTACTTTCCCAGTAGGTCTGAGAGGATGAAGCCAGGATAATGAATGCTTTAGAATGAGACTGAAATATGATATACAGAAGTCATTCAGTATGTAGGCTAATAATGTGCTGTGCAGTATCACCCATATTGTAAAGCATAAGGGCATTTCACCTTGAGGCTATAGTTTGGACTTCTCTTTCATCATATTCAGTTACGGTGACATGGATGGATTTTGTGGCATTACCTCAAACCTGCCCTAGTCAAGGTTAACACACTAACAGGAACTTTTATCGAAGTTCATGACAAAAAAACATCCTCTGATTGTGCAAAAGACAGAACTTTTGCAAACTATTAAATATATCTGTTTACAGTCAACATTCTTGAAGAGTAATGGAAAGCTAAGATAACTGCTCACCTCTGAAGACATTAAAAAGCGACTGCAAGGGTGTTGTGGTAATCCATCAAGTCGCACAACTTGTGAATCCGACCGCACACACTCACACACACCAACTCTCTCCCACGTCCATGTGTCTGTCCCCACATTGTCCCTGTGTGAGTCACAATGGTGGCCAGTGTATGTGTGAGGCCTGGAGTCAGTGCCGCTCAGGGAGAATGGAGCCATTATGGGGCAGCACAAAGGCTCTGAAGCCCCAGCCATGACCTCTACTGGCACACACAGCAAAGCATGCTGGGAGAGAGGGCATACCACATAGAGATGGAGGGAACCAGAGAAAGGAGACGGTGTCTGAGTGTGTGTGTGGGTGGATGAAGGATGAACGATCCCACTGGGCACACACTGGTTGAATCAATGTTGTTTCCACGTTATTTCAATGAAATTAAGTTGAACGTGGTATAGACGTTGAATTGACGTCTGTGCCCAGTGGGATGAAGGGGGCTAGATGGGGGTCTAGCTGGTAGCTGTCCAGAATACTGATATTGTCACCCATTCTCACCAGATAAGGAGGAAGTGACATGGCTCCATGTTTTGTCTTGGAGCTCAAGGCGCAGAAGTAGAAGTTGAGAAATACTCTCTTTCGATACATTTTGATGAAGTACATCTTGAATGACCTCATTCCAATATGACATTTCTGTGTGTGTTGTCATGACAACAGCTAAAATAAAGTTGCTGCTAGTGCTGTATAAGTAAATATAGTCACACTTATAGATGAATGAGTATGTTGGTATGAAACGACCTTGGAACAAATTGCTTTAGAATGTTGCCTAACACACTTGCTCGACAAACACCATGCATGGAGGGAGGGATGGGTGGGGTGGGGTGGAGGGAGCTCAAGCCTCAACAGCTGAGAGACAGGCAGAGCCATGCCCAGGTTCCCCACATAGCTAATTTGGGTGGGATTCATGAACCACTGATGGGGGTGCGGGTCTGTGAGAGAGGTCAGGGATTCCAAGTGGGCTCTGGCTTTAAGGCAGGGGGCAGCTGAGAACTAAACGTTACAGCCCAGCTGTATGGAGGCACAGCTTGGCACAGGGGGGGTATGCGAGACTGTGCCATTTGCCATGGTCTCCCCCTGACTGGGCATGATGCCCGTTGGCCTACAGCTACACCCCCCCCCCCCCCCCCCCCCCCCCCGCCCTTACAGCTGCAGCTATAAACCTAATTCTCCATGACTCCAAATGCCAAACACCGTGCCCAACGTGCCCTGCCCATTGGGCACGGTGGAGACTGGAGAATAGTATGGAAATTCTAGGACCAACCCACTCCATGGTGTCCACCTTGTGCCAACTGTGGTTGCCTATTAACCATAAGAGAAACATTTGTAGATTAATGCAGACTTGCCTCCTAAAGCGAACCATGAGAAGGAAAAAAAAGGTTATTAGGGAAACTTTAACCTTTGACCTCTGACCCTAAGCCCCACTTCCCTCCTCTGCTCTCTCATTGGCAGGAAGCTGTGTCCCAGAGGAGGAAGTGGAGATCAGGGGCTGTGCTGTAGGTGACTTTTCCCTCAGGGCAGGAAGCAGAGCAGGAAGGGTAGATTTGGATTTGAAGGCTGGAGCATCAACACCAACACTCTTATTTTCTGGTTTAATCCAACATAACAGACTCAAAATTAACTTGGTGATATCATTTTGAATGCCTTGGCTATTAGAACATGATGATGATAATGGGTTCTGCTGCATTTGTGGGTTATGATCTCTAAACAATTCAAATAAAACACTCCACCCTCTGTCCACATGTTCAAAATGATCTCAGAACTGATCAAAAGGATTGTGTTTATATGGGCCTTTCATCAGGGATCCAGACGCACTCACTCATGCTCTAATATGTGAGACACTCTATGATATCAACATTTACAGCCGAGTGGAAGAAACAATGAGAGAATGCTCTCTGGCTGGCAACTTGAACACAACTTGTGTACAGATAAAGCCCATTTTTACTGTGGTCAAATAGGTGAAACACGCTCTCTGGATAGATTTCCAAATCCTCTTGAACTTGAATAACCCCACTCACTGACCTGTCCAAACCTTTACCAACCAAACCTGGTCCCTAAATATTTGTAATTAAATCATGTTGGCATGTTGATATATGGTGCAATGAGACCTCTTCCAATTTGTTTCTTATGAAGTCAAATTGCTGCACTTAATAGACCTTGTCATTAGTTATTGAGGAACGCTAAGCAGATTAAAGGCAGTCCTGAAGAGTGTTATGTAAATGGTTGTTTTGAGCAGAGAGAGAAAAAATGAAAATCCCGCTCCGTTTGGGAGCTCATTTGACTGGGAAATGAAGGGACAAGACTCGTTTGTCATCTCATTTCAAAAACAGGGAGCAAATGTGATGTACTCCACATGATATGTGACAGTGGTCTACTGAGAGACAGCCACAGACAGCCTGCCTTTTATTTACATTTTAGTCATTTAGCAGACACTCTTATCCAGAGCAACTAGGGTTAAGTGCCTTGCTCAAGGGCACATCGACAGAATTTTCACCTAGTCGGGTCGGGGATTAGAACCAGCGACCTTTCAGTTACTGGCACAACGCTCTTAACCACTAAGCTACCTGCCGCCAGGATTTTATCTCTTATAAGGCAAAGAATGGACACTATGTTATATTGACGAGGAACATAAACACCATGGTTACAAGTCATTAAGTGCATTTCCTCAGATGTATTATCATAACTAGACCACTATGGTAAAATCACAGATCTATGATAACCTTTACTCATCCATGCTGACTAATGAAGGAAATTATGAATTTGAAGATGAAACCGTTACAGCCTTATTCTAAAATTGCTTACATTAATTTTTTCCCTCATCAATCTACACACAATACCCCATAGTGACAAAGCGAAAACAGGTTTTTCGAAAGTATTCAGCCCCTTTGCTATGAGACTCGAAATTGAGCTCAGGTGCATCCCGTTTCCATTGATCATCCTTGAGATGTTTCTACAACTTGATTGGAGTCCACCTGTGATAAATTAAATTGATTGGACATGATTTGGAAAGGCACACACCTGTCTATATAAGGTCCCACAGTTGACAGTGCATGTGAGAGCAAAAACCAAGCCATGAGGTCAAAGGAATTGTCCGTAGAGCTCTTAGACAGGATTGTGTCGAGGCACAGATCTGGGGAAGGGTACCAAAAAATGTCTGCAGCATTGAAGGTCCCCAAGAACACAGTGGCCTCCATCATTCTTAAATGGAAGAAGTTTGGAACCACCAAGACTCTTCCTAGAGCTGGCCGCCCGGCCAAACTGAGCAATCGGGGGAGAAGGGCCTTGGTCAGGGAGGTGACCAAGAACCCGATGGTCACTCTGACAGAGCTCCAGAGTTCCTCTGTGGAGATGGGAGAACCTTCCAGAAGGACAATCATCTCTGCAGCATTCCACCAATCAGGACTTTATGGTAGAGTGGCCAGACGGAAGCCACTCCTCAATAAAAGGCACATGACAGCCCGCTTGGAGTTAGCTAAAATGCACCTAAAGGACTCTCAGACCATGAGAAACAAGATTCTCTGGTCTGATGAAACCAAAATTGAACTCTTTGGCCTGAATGCCAAGCGTCACATCTGGAGGAAACCTTGCACCATCCCTACAGTGAAGCATGGTGGTGGCAGCATCATGCTGTGGGGATGTTTTTCAGCGACAGGGACTGGGAGACTAGTCAGGATCGAGGGAAAGATGAACGGAGCAAAGTACAGAGAGATCCTTGATGAAAACCGGCTCCAGAGCACTCAGGACCTCAGACTGGGGCGAAGGTTACCTTCCAACAGGACAACGACCCTAAGCACACAGCCAAGACAACGCAGGGGTGGCTTCGGGACAAGTCTCTGAATGTCCTTGAGTGGCCCAGCCAGAGCCCGGCCTTGAACCCGATCGAACATCTCTGGAGAGACCTGAAAATAGCTGTGCAGCGACGCTCCCCATCCAACCTGACAGAGCTTGAAAGGATCCGCAGAGAAGAATGGGAGAAACTCCCCAAAACATTTTTTTATAAATTAGCAAAAATGTCTAAACCTGTATTTGCTTTGTCATTATGGGGTATTGTGTGTAGATTGATGATGATTTTCCATTTTAGAATAAGGGTGTAACGTAACAAAATGTGTAAATAGTCAAGGGGTCTGAATATTTTCCGAATGCGCTGTATACACTCTTTTCTTGAAACATTAATATCTTAACAACCTTTATATCTATTATAGACATGTTTGCACAGCGGTAAACCTATCGGCATTCAGTGTGTGACAGGTTCGTGATTCTGTAAGGACAGCAACCGTAATACCAGCGCACTCATGTAGGAGTGCACTTTTTGTAAAACACAAAGGGCCAGTGTAGTAGTGGTGGGTATACGCAGGTATAAGCCGTATGTGTCTGTGTGAATCAGAAATATATATGAAAACCGTTTGGGAACTTTTAGGCAAAATTAGAGTATACCCACTTCTCCAGGCGCCACTACACCACTGCATAGGGCTGATGGAAAGACAGCAGTCACACACAGCATGATGTTAAAGGATAAGCAGTCCATAAACTCTGACATAATAAGCCAGTAGGTCCCAATCATAAGAATACAAAAACACAACCATTAAGCATTTCCCATTAGAAATGTACAACTATTACTTCCCATTGCAAAAAACACTTCACATTTAGCACACAAAGTAACCGGTGACCTTAAGTTTAAAGTGGAACTGACAGCGTTTTAACTACTTTGCAGATATGAAACAAACAATCATAATATCAGTCAAAAATATCAAATTCCCAGTTCATGCTACAAAACCAACTTTATAAGTTATATTTGACTCAACGTTCCATGATGTACGCTAAGCCATTTTTGGCAGAATAGATGGATGCAGTTCAATGCATGATTAATATAGTTCACCAATACATTTCTTGGTAGTCCCAAAAAAATTGCTATCAGGTTATAAATCACAGCTGGCCTGGTACATTGTTTGCTGCCTCCATTCGGGATGCACTGTTTCAGTTTCAATGACTCAATATTCTGGACAAAAACGGACGAATGTAACTAAGGCTGGGAATGTCAATGCAATTAAACTAGCAAGGGCAATGATCACAAGTCAGTCATAACGTGGCTAATAGGCTAGCGTATCTATTTATGTAGCGAGCTAAAAACACAGACCCTAATGTTAGCTAGCTAGCTAGGAGGATTTCATGCCATTGGAGGAGTGGGTGAGTGACTGACTTTTTGCCCTCATATCGTTTTTCAGTGGTTATACACAGCTAGAGATGCAGGTGTCATTTGGTTAGCTAGCTAGAACTTGAACAACTGTTATACAGTTAGCATATCTCTTGCTATATGGCTATCTACTCCGATTTCAGCGCACTCTTGCCTGAGTGTGCCAGAGCGCAGAACAACTGATGAATTTACGAACGTGCAACACCTGCTGAATATGTCCGTGTCAGTAAATGTAGGCAAAAAAAAGTAATAGTTAGTCAAGAACACTCTAGATAACATGTAAACAGCCTAACCAGCTCTGCTACAGCGAGTAAAATTGTCAAAGTGAGGTGTTCTTTCATTTGTGTCTGGAAGTAGCTAGCTAGCAAGCAAGACAACTTTAGCCAGTTAGCTTGGGTGCTTGGTTTGGACAAGCATGCATTGGCAGGCAAGCTGCAGAAGGACGAATAGCTACAATTCCCCATTATTTATCAGTGCAATTTTGACAGCCAACTAGCTGAAAAAGTTTGAGAGGATAGAATGAATGATCTACCAGTCATAAAGACGTCCTTATACCTCATCTACACTCCTTTCAAATTAATCAAATGGCCTCCCCCACTGTTTTTACAAACTACCTCGACTAACCTGTACCCCCGCACATTGACTCGGTACCGGTACCCCCTGTATATAGCCTTTTTAGTTCATTTATTTATTGAACTGCATTGTTGGTTAAGGGCTTGTAAGTAAGCGTTTCACGGTAAGGTCTACACCTGTTGTATTCGGCGCATGTGACAAATAACATTTGTTTTGATTTGATTTCACATCCTGACATTTTTCTGAAGTTGGTGATAAAGTCACAGCTCGCCACAATTCTCTCTCTCAGCCTGTCTCTGTATCATTTCTCCTCTAAATCTCTGACCAGTGCCTCTCAAACAACACTTTGTTCCTCAAGAGTGAATGAGGCGGAGGGGGGACCTGCAGTGATTTTGGCACTGCCGCACCGCCTCCTACTCCCCTCCCTCCATGCCTCCAGTCTTCATTCAGCCGGGCTTGGACCGAGAGCAGAGAGCTCTCTCTATGAAAGTCCCCACTGTTTTCTGAACCCTACAGTGCTCTTCAAAGAGAGAAAGAGAAAGAGAGAGCGAGAGACAGAGAGAGAGAGAGAGAGAGAGAGAGAGAGAGAGAGAGAGAGAGAGAGAGAGAGAGAGAGAGAGAGAGAGAGAGAGAATGTAGTCTGTAATCCATTCAGAGAGCAGTAATTACCGAGTGAGAATGTATAGAAAGTGATTTGAGGGGCAGTAACTTTACGACAAAGCCTAACACTGGCATGAACTATAAGACCATACACACTGACCTTTCTAACATGTGCTGATGTGCCAAAATAACAAACCTCAGTAAAGTCATCATAAAAGAAAATACATGACTATCCAACCCCCCAAACCATCTACCTCTCAATCACCATGGAGGCAGAGTTATGGCCACGTCTCTCCTTTCAACTCAAATGTAGTCTATAGGCCTACATTTCTTCACTTACAGACAAGCAAGCAACTGTCTCTGGTGGCAAGCACACATCTTTTATATTATGTCTGAATGAGTATCCAAGAAACCCGCTGTTTAACACATGGTCTAACACAGTCTAACATACTGTATAGCCTTTTAAATATGGTAATAGTTTTATCAGTTTCAGAGAGAGTTCCTATTCTCCCTCAAGCCCTTCCACTCCACGCCTGCCTTTGAGAAAGGCCCAGACAATGGAGGCCTTTCAACTCTGATTGTAGCGAGTTCCTTACAAAAAAAGGATAAAAAACAGTAAGTACAAGAACAGAGAAACAATGAGAGGCCTTTTCAAGAGGCAGAGTCATGTGTAAGATACACGTGGACACACATGTTGTGGTCAAAAGTTTTGAGAATGACACAAATACTAATTTTCACAAAGTCTGCTGCCTCAGTTTAGATGATGGCAATTTGCATATACTCCCGAATGTCATGAAGAGTGATCAGATGAATTGCAATTAATTGCAAAGTCCCTCTTTGCCATGAAAATGAACTTAATCCCCCAAAAACATTTCCACTGCATTTCAGCCCTGCCACAAAAGGACCAGCTGCCATCATGTCAGTGATTCTCTCGTTAACACAGGTGAGAGTGTTGACGAGGACAAGGCTGGAGATCACTCTGTCATGCTGATTGAGTTAGAATTACAGACCGGAAGCTTTAAAAGGTGGGTGGTGCTTGAAATCATTGTTCTTCCTCTGTTAACGATGGTTACCTGCAAGGAAACACGTGCCGTCATCATTGCTTTGCACAAAAAGGGCTTCACAGGCAAGGATATTGCTGCTAGTAAGATTGCACCTAAATCAACCATTTATCGGATCATCAAGAACTTCAAGGAGAGAGGTTCAATTGTTGTGAAGAAGGCGTCAGGGCGCCCAAGAAAGTCCAGCAAGCGCCAGGACCGTCTCCTAAAGTTGATTCAGCTGCAGGATCAGGGCACCACCAGTGCAGAGCTTGCTCAGGAATGGCAGCAGGCAGGTGTGAGTGCATCTGCACACACAGTGAGGCGAAGACTTTTGGAGGATGACCTGGTGTCAAGAAGGGCAGCAAAGAAGCCACCTCTCTCCAGGAAAAACATCAGGGACAGACTGATATTCTGCAAAAGGTACAGGGATTGGACTGCTGAGGACTGGGGTAAAGTCATTTTCTCTGATGAATCCCCTTTCCGATTGTTTGGGGCATCCTGAAAACACCTTGTCCGGAGAAGACAAGGTGAGCGCTACCATCAGTCCTGTGTCATGCCAACAGTAAAGCATCATGAGACCATTCATGTGTGGGGTTGCTTCTCAGCCAAGGGAGTGGGCTCACTCACATTTTTGCCTAAGAACACAGCCATGAATAAAGAATGGTACCAACACATCCTCCGAGAGCAACTTCTCCCAACCATCCAAGAACAGTTTGGTGATGACCAATGCCTTTTCCAGCATGATGGAGCACCTTGCCATAAGGCAAAAGTGATAACTAAGTGGCTCGGGGAACAAAACATTGACATTTTGGGTCCATGGCCAGGAAACTCCCCAGACCTTAATCCCATTGAGAACTTGTGGTCGATCCTCAAGAGGCGGGTGGACAAACAAAACCCCACAAATTCTGACAAACTCCAAGCATTGATTATGCAAGAATGGGCAGCCATCAGTCAGGATGTGGCCCAGAAGTTAATTGACAGCATGCCAGGGCGGATTGCAGAGGTCTTGAAAAAGAAGGGTCAACACTGCAAATATTGACTCTTTGCATAAACTTAATGTAATTGTCAATAAAAGCCTTTGACACTTATGGAATGCTTGTAATTATACTTCAGTATACCATAGTAACATCTGACAAAAATATCTCATAACACTGAAGCAGCGAACTTTGTGAAGACCAATACTTGTGTCATTCTCAAAACTTTTGACCACGACTGTAAACACACACCCCTACTTCCATGCACACTCACACACACATACACAAACTCTGCGTCAACAGACCCACACACGTCACGCACCCACAAACTCATGCAAATATACCAACTCCAATCTACACATTCTAATCATCCCCACCATTGCACATCGACAATTCTGTGTTTGTACAAATGGCAATGTCAACGTAGTTCAGAAAGCCAGATATGCCACCAACCTCCTTAATAATTGCATTCAGTTGTTAAATAGCCTACAACAAAATAAATGGGCTGTAATAACAATATGTGATTATTTGGATAGTAAATGTAGTCAGTGGTCGAAAAAGTACTCAATTGTCATACTTGAATAAAAGTAAAGGTACCTTAATAGAAAATGATTCAAGTTAATGTGAAAGCTACCCAGTAAAATACTACTTGAGTAAAAGTCTTAAAGTATTTGGTTTTCAATATACTTAAGTATCAAAAGTAAATGTAATTGCTAAAATATAATTAAGTATTAAAAGTTAAAGTACAAATAATTTCAAATTCCTTATATTAAGCAAACCAGACGGAACAATTTGTGTTATTTTTTTATTTACGGATAGCCATGGACACACTCCAACACTCAGACATAATTTACAAAAAAAGCGTTTGTGTTTAGTCAGTCCGCCAGGTCAGAGGCAGTAGAGATGACCAGGGATGTTCTCTTGATAAGTGTGTGAATTGGACCATTGTCCTGTCATGCTAAGCATTCAAAATGTAACGAGTACTTTTGGGTGTCAGGGAAAATGTATGGAGTAAAAAGTACATTATTTTCTTTAGGAATGTAGTGAAGTAAAAGTAAAAGTTGTCAAAAATATAAATAGTAAAGTAAAGTACAGATAACCAAAAAAGCTACTTAAGTAGTATTTTAAAGTAATTTTACTTAAGTACTTTACACCACTGAATGTAGTGTACTTATCATTACACAGAGTAAAAGGGTGATGGGGTTCTTAATGAGAGCAAACATAAAACATAAGAATTAGGTCTACAAGTCACACGGTTTAGAACTTGCAGACTAGAAGTGTCAGTAGAACCGATGTGGATGTGGTGGAGGAGTCAGGCGCAGGACACAGAGGCTTCGTCCAACAGACTTTACTAGTCAAAAGTGCTAAATTACAATACACGGCCTCGAAAACAAACAGAGGCGAGTGAATACGTAAACCATGCGTAAACACTAAACAAACAAACAGAGCGTCAAAACGCAGCTCCGAAAATACAGGCAGACAACAACACACAATCTAACCAATACCAAACAGGGAACTTATAGGACACGTAATCAGAACACAAACAGACACAGGTGTACAAGACAGACCAAAGCAATCACACCACGAAACATTCAACAGTGGCAGCTAGTACTCCGGGGACGGCGAACGCCGAAGCCTGCCCGAACCAGGAGGAGGAGCAGTCTCGGCCGAAACCGTGACAGTACCCCCCCCTTGACGCGCGGCTCCAGCCGTGCGCCGATCCCGGCCTCGGGGACGGCCAGGAGGACGCGGACCCGGGCGCGTGGGATGCCCACGGTGGAACTCAGTCAGGAGGGATGGATCTAGGATGTCCCTCCTAGGCACCCAGCACCGTTCCTCCGGACCGTACCCCTCCCACTCCACGAGATACTGGAGACCACTCATCCGGCGCCTCGAGTCCAAGATGGTCCGGACCCTGTACGCCGGGGCCCCCTCGATGTCCAAAGGGGGCGGAGGGGTCTCTCCTATCTCATCTTCTTGGAGTGGGCCAGCTACCACCGGCCTGAGAAGAGACACATGGAACGAGGGGTTAATATTCTTGTACTCAATAGGCAGTTGTAACCTGTAACACACCTCGTTCAATCTTCTCAGGACTTTAAAGGGCCCCACAAACCGCCGACCCAGCTTCCGGCAGGGCAGGCGGAGGGGCAGGTTTCGAGTCGAGAGCCAGACTCGATCTCCCGGTGCGTACACCGGTCCCTCACTGCGGTGGCGATCGGCGCTCGCCTTTTGTTGACGGATGGCCCGCTGCAGATGGACATGGGCAGCGTCCCACGTCTCCTCCGAGCGCCGAATCCACTCGTCCACCGCAGGGGCCTCGATCTGGCTCTCGTGCCACGGTGCCAGGACCGGCTGATACACTAAAACACACTGGAAAGGTGTTAAGTTGGTGGAGGAGTGGCGGAGAGAGTTCTGGGCCATCTCTGCCCAGGGGATATACCTAGACCACTCCTCCGGCCGCTCCCGGCAATAGGACCTCAGAAACCTACCCACATCCTGGTTGACTCGTTCAACCTGCCCATTGCTCTCTGGGTGGTACCCCGAGGTAAGGCTCACCGAGACCCCCAAGCGTTCCATGAACGCCCCCCAGACTCTGGAGGTGAACTGGGGACCTCGGTCAGACACAATATCCTCGGGGACCCCATAGTGCCGGAACACGTGGGTAAATAGGGCCTCGGCGGTCTGTAGGGCAGTAGGGAGACCCGGCATTGGGAGGAGACGACAGGCCTTGGAGAACCGATCCACAACGACCAAAATGGTGGTATTCCCCTGGGAAGGGGGTAGGTCGGTTACAAAATCCACCGAGAGGTGGGACCATGGTCGTTGTGGAACGGGCAGGGGATGTAACTTACCCCTGGGCAAATGTCTAGGCGCCTTACACTGGGCACACACCGAGCAGGAGGAGACATAAACCCTCACATCCTTAGCTAACGTTGGCCACCAGTATTTCACGCTAAGGCAGTGCACTGTCCGGCCAATACCTGGATGTCCAGAGGAGGGTGATGTATGAGCCCAATAAATAAGACGATCACGAACCTCGAGCGGAACGTACGTCCGCCCCACAGGACACTCGGGGGGAGTAGGGTCGGTACGCAGTGCCCGCTCGATTTCCGCATCGACCTCCCATACCACCGGAGCCACCAGACAAGACTCCGGCAGTATGGAAGTAGGCTCAATGGCCCTCTCCTCTGTGTCATACCGCCGGGACAGGGCGTCTGCCTTACCGTTCTGGGACCCTGGGATGTATGTGATCTTAAAAACAAACCGGGTCAGGAACATGTTCCACCTAGCCTGACGAGGGTTCAATCTCCTAGCTGCCCGGATGTACTCCAGGTTACGGTGATCAGTCAGAATGAGGAAAGGGTGTTGAGCCCCCTCAAGCCAATGCCTCCACACCTTTAGGGCCTGGACTACAGCTAACAACTCCCTGTCCCCAACGTCATAATTGCGCTCCGCCGAGCTGAGCTTCTTGGAGTAGAACACACAGGGGCGGAGCTTAGGTGGCGTGCCGGACCGTTGTGACAGGACTGCCCCAATACCGGTCTCGGACGCGTCTACCTCTACTTGGAATGGTAAAGAGGGATCCGGATGCGCCAGCACCGGGGCCGAGGTGAACAGGTTCTTCAGTTTGACAAATGCCCTGTCCGCCTCAGCTGACCACTGCAAACTAACCGGACCCCCCTTTAGCAGGGACGTAATGGGAGCTGCAACCTGTCCAAAGCCCCGGATAAACCTCCGGTAGTAATTAGCAAAACCCAAGAACTGCTGCACCTCTTTTACAGTGGTTGGAGTTTGCCAATTACGCACGGCCGACACACCTCTATCTCCACACCAGACGCGGACAACCGATAACCCAAAAAGGAGACGGACTCCTGGAAGAACAGGCATTTCTCTGCCTTGACATACAAGTCATGCTCCAACAGTCTTCTCAACACTCGACGCACCAGGGCTACATGCTCGGCTCGTGTAGAAGAGTACACTAGGATGTCGTCGATGTACACTACCACACCCTGCCCATGCATGTCCCGGAAAATCTCGTCAACAAAGGATTGGAAGACTGAAGGAGCATTCATTAACCCGTATGGCATGACGAGATACTCGTAATGACCCGAGGTGGTACTAAATGCCGTTTTCCATTCATCCCCCTCCCTAATGCGCACCAGATTGTACGCGCTCCTGAGATCCAACTTTGTGAAGAACTGCGCTCCGCGTAATGACTCCGTCATAGTCGCAATCAAATCAAATCAAATCAAATTTTATTGGTCACATGCGCCGAATACAACAGGTGCAGACATTACAGTGAAATGCTTACTTACAGCCCTTAACCAACAGTGCATTTATTTTAAACAAAAAAAGTAAGAATAAAACAACAACAAAAAAAGTGTTGAGAAAAAAAGAGCAGAAGTAAAATAAAGTGACAGTAGGGAGGCTATATATACAGTAAAATAAAGTGACAGTAGGGAGGCTATATATACAGGGGGGTACCGTTGCAGAGTCAATGTGCGGGGGCACCGGCTAGTTGAGGTAGTTGAGGTAATATGTACATGTGGGTAGAGTTAAAGTGACTATGCATAAATACTTAACAGAGTAGCAGCAGCGTAAAAAGGATGGGGTGGGGGGGCAGTGCAAATAGTCCGGGTAGCCATGATTAGCTGTTCAGGAGTCTTATGGCTTGGGGGTAGAAGCTGTTGAGAAGTCTTTTGGACCTAGACTTGGCACTCCGGTACCGCTTGCCGTGCGGTAGCAGAGAGAACAGTCTATGACTAGGGTGGCTGGAGTCTTTGACAATTTTGAGGGCCTTCCTCTGACACCGCCTGGTATAGAGGTCCTGAATGGCAGGGAGCTTTGCCCCAGTGATGTACTGGGCCGTACGCACTACCCTCTGTAGTGCCTTGCGGTCAGAGGCCAAGCAGTTGCCATACCAGGCGGTGATGCAACCAGTCAGGATGCTCTCGATGGTGCAGCTGTAGAATTTTTTGAGGATCTGAGGACCCATGCCAAATCTTTTTAGTCTCCTGAGGGGGAATAGGCTTTGTCGTGCCCTCTTCACGACTGTCTTGGTGTGTTTGGACCATGATAGTTCGTTGGTGATGTGGACACCAAGGAACTTGAAGCTCTCAACCTGTTCCACTACAGCCCCGTCGATGAGAATGGGGGCGTGCTCAGTCCTCTTTTTTTTCCTGTAGTCCACAATCATCTCCTTTGTCTTGGTCACGTTGAGGGAGAGGTTGTTGTCCTGGCACCACACGGCCAGATCTCTGACCTCCTCCCTATAGGCTGTCTCATCGTTGTCGGTGATCAGGCCTACCACTGTTGTGTCGTCGGCAAACTTAATGATGGTGTTGGAGTCGTGCCTGGCTATGCAGTAATGGGTGAACAGAGAGTACAGGAGGGGACTGAGCACGCACCCCTGAGGGGCCCCCGTGTTGAGGATCAGTGTGGCAGATGTGTTGTTACCTACCCTTACCACCTGGGGGCGGCCCGTCAGGAAGTCCAGGATCCAGTTGCAGAGGGAGGTGTTTAGTCCCAGGATCCTTAGCTTAGTGATGAGCTTAGAGGGCACTATGGTGTTGAATGCTGAGCTGTAGTCAATGAATAGCATTCTCACGTAGGTGTTCCTCTTGTCCAGGTGGGAAAGGGCAGTGTGGAGTGCGATAGAGATTGCATCATCTGTGGATCTGTTGGGGCGGTATGCAAACTGGAGTGGGTCTAGGGTTTCTGGGATTATGCTGTTGATGTGAGCCATGATGACCAGTCTTTCAAAGCACTTCATGGCTACAGACGTCAGTGCTACGGGTCGGTAGTCATTTAGGCAGGTTATTTTAGAGTTCTTGGGCACGGGGACTATGGTGGTCTGCTTGAAACATGTTGGTATTACAGACTCAGTCAGGGACATGTTGAAAATGTCAGTGAAGACACTTGCCAGTTGGTCAGCACATGCTCGGAGTACACGTCCTGGTAATCCGTCTGGCCCTGCGGCCTTGTGAATGTTGACCTGCTTAAAAGTCTTACTCACATCGGCTACGGAGAGCGTGATCACATAGTCATCCGGAACAGCTGGTGCTCTCATGCATGCTTCAGTGTTGCTTGCCTCGAAGCGAGCATAGAAGTGGTTTAGCTCGTCTGGTAGGCTTGTGTAACTGGGCAGCTCGCGGCTGTGCTTCCCTTTGTAGTCTGTAATAGTTTTCAAGCCCTGCCACATCCGACGAGCGTCAGAGCCAGTGTAGTATGATTCAATCTTAGACCTGTATTGACTCTTTGCCTGTTTGATGGTTCGTCGGAGGTCATAGCGGGATTTCTTATAAGCGTCCCGTTCCTTGAAAGCGGCAGCTCTACCCTTTAGCTCAGTGCGGATGTTTCCTGTAATCCATGGCTTCTGGTTGGGGTATGTACGTACGGTCACTGTGGGGACGACATCATCGATGCACTTATTGATGAAGCCAGTGACTGATGTGGTGTACTCCTCAATGCTGTCTGAAGAATCCCGGAACATGTTCCAGTCTGTGCTAGCAAAACAGTCCTGTAGCTTAGCATCTGCGTCATCTGACCACTTTTTTATTAACCGAATCACTGGTGCTTCCTGCTTCAGTTTTTGCTTATAAGCAGGAATCAGGAGGATAGAGTTATGGTCAGATTTGCCAAATGGAGGGCGAGGGAGAGCTTTGTATGCGTCTCTGTGTGTGGAGTAAAGGTGGTCTAGAGTTTTTTTCCCTCTGGTTGCACATTTAACATACTGGTAGAAATTAGGTAGAACGGATTTAAGTTTCCCTGCATTAAAGTCCCCGGCCACTAGGAGCGCTGCATCTGGATGAGCGTTTTCCTGTTGATTAATGGCCTTGTACAACTCATTCAGAGCAATCTTAATGCCAGCATTGGTTTGTGGTGGTAAATAGACAGCTATGAAAAATATAGATGAAAACTCTCTTGGTAAATAGTGTGGTCTACAGCTTATCATAAGATACTCTACCTCAGGCGAGCAAAACCTCGAGACTTCCTTAGTATTTGATTTTGTGCACCAGCTGTTGTTTACAAATATACACAGACCGCAGCCCCTTGTCTTACCAGAGTCAGACGTTCTGTCCTGCCGATGTAGCGTATAGCCTGCTAGCTGAATGTTATCATTGTTGTCGTTCAGCCACGACTCCGTGAAACATAAGATATTACAGTTTTTAATGTCCCGTTGGTAGGATAACCGTAATCTTAACTCGTCCATTTTATTCTCAAAAGATTGAACGTTGGCTAGTAGGATTGATGGGAGAGGCAGTTTACTCGCTCGCCGTCGGATCCTTACAAGGCACCCGGATCTGCGTCCGCGATATCTCCGTCTCTTCCTCACGCGAATGACGGGGATCTGGGCCTTGTCGGGTGTCTGTAGGATATCCTTCGCGACCGCCTCGTTGAAGAAAAAATCTTCGTCCAATGCGAGGTGAGTAATCGCTGTCCTGATATCCAGAAGCTCTTTTTGGTTATAAGAGACGATGGCAGAAACATTATGTACAAAATAAATTACAAATAACGCGGAAAAACACACATAATAGTACAATTGGTTAGAGGGCTGTAAAACGGCAGCCATCTTCCCGGCGCTGTTCAGTGGAAGAGGGTAACTGTACTTAACCGTGATCTGATTGAGACTACGGTAATCAATACACGGGCGCAAACCCCTGTCCTTCTTCTTCACAAAGAAGAAACTCGAGGAAACCTGGGAAGTGGAGGACCGAATGTATCCCTGTGCCAAGGACTCGGCTATGTAAGTCTCCATAGCCGCAGTCTCCTCTTGAGACAGGGGATACACACGGCTCCACGGAAGTGCCGCTCCTGTTTGGAGATTTATCGCACAGTCCCCCTGTCTATGAGGTGGTAGCCATGTTGCCCTCGTTTTGCTGAACACAAGTGCTAAGTCCTCATACTCAGGGGGAATGCGCATTGCGGGCACTTGGTTCGGACTCTCTACCGAGGTCGCCCCTAAGGAAACACCTAGACATTTCCCTACACACTGGGCAGACCACTCCATAAGAGCCCTCTGTTGCCACGCAATGGTAGGATCATGGGCGCTTAACCAGGGAAGCCCCAGCACCACGTGGTACGCAGGAGAGTCAATCAGATAAAACTGAATGATCTCCTCATGACCCCCCTGCGTCGTCATCTTAAGTGGTGCTGTGACTTCTCTGATCAGCCCCGACCCCAACGGCCGGCTGTCTAGGGCGTGGACAGGAAAGGGGGCTTCTACCGGCCGAAGGGGAATTCCTAACCTATGACAAAATGCACGATCAATAAAATTCCCAGCTGCGCCTGAATCTACTAGCGCCTTATGCTGGGAATGAGGTGCCACCTGTGGAAATCTCACAGGAATACTCATGTGACCAACAGAGAGCTCTGGGTAAGTGGGGCGCCTACTCACCTGAAATGACTCCCCAGTGCGTGACCTGTTGTCCCCTCTCCCAGGAGACCCTCCCCAGCACCTGGCCGCGGTGTGTCCTCCACGGCCACAGTTGGTGCAGGGGATGGCCCCCCTCGGGTTCTCTCTCCTCCTCTCTCTAGCGCCAGCACCCCCGAGCTCCATGGGAATCGGCTCGGAGGTGCTGGAGGGTGGAATGGACGACCCCCACTCGGGACGTCCGCGGGTAGCCAGCAGGGTGTCGAGACGGATGGAGATGTCCACCAACTGGTCGAAGGATAGGTTGGTGTCCCTGCAGGCCAGCTCACGACGAACGTCCTCTCGTAGGCTACACCGGTAATGGTCGATGAGGGCCCTCTCATTCCACCCCGCATCCGCCGCTAGAGTCCGGAACTCCAGGGCGAACTCCTGTGCGCTCCTCTTCCCCTGTCGGAGGTGGAACAGACGCTCCCCCGCCGCCTTTCCCTCAGGTGGGTGATCGAAGACAGCCCTGAAGTGGCGGGAGAACTCCGCGTAGGTGATGGTAGCGGCGTCTATTCCCCTCCATTCGGCGTTGGCCCACTCCAACGCCTTGCCGGATAGACAGGAGATGAGGGCGGAGACGCTCTCGTATCCCGAGGGCGCTGGGTGTAGGGTAGCCAGGTAAAGTTCCACCTGCAGGAGGAACCCCTGACACCCGGCTGCAGAACCGTCATATGCCCTCGGGAGCGAGAGCCGAATGCCCCTGGGTTCCGGTGCTGAGAGAGGAGGACTGGCCGTTGGTGATGGGATGGTGTAAGAAGACGTGGGCACCTCCCCAGTAACCAACCGGCGCAGAGTGTTGGACACCTCGTCCATGGCGGACCCAAGTTGCCGGATCATGGTGTCCTGATAGCTGATCCGTTCCTCCAGCGACTTGGGTGTCGCAGCTGCTCCTGCTGACTCCATGGTTGGTGTTGTTGTTCTGTCAGTAGAACCGATGTGGATGTGGTGGAGGAGTCAGGCGCAGGACACAGAGGCTTCGTCCAACAGACTTTACTAGTCAAAAGTGCTAAATTACAATACACGGCCTCGAAAACAAACAGAGGCGAGTGAATACGTAAACCATGCGTAAACACTAAACAAACAAACAGAGCGTCAAAACGCAGCTCCGAAAATACAGGCAGACAACAACACACAATCTAACCCATACCAAACAGGGAACTTATAGGACACGTAATCAGAACACAAACAGACACAGGTGTACAAGACAGACCAAAGCAATCACACCACGAAACATTCAACGGTGGCAGCTAGTACTCCAGGGACGGCGAACGCCGAAGCCTGCCCGAACCAGGAGGAGGAGCAGTCTCGGCCGAAACTGTGACAAGAAGAAACAATTGAACATATAGTGTCATTACAAAGCCAGACTAGGCTATACAGGGAGTGGAGTACGACGGAGTCACTATGAACACAAAAACTAAGGAGTGGATGCCAAGCCTCACCTACAGTGCCTTCAGAAAGTATTCACACCCCTTGACTTTTTCCACATTTTGTTGCGTTACAGCCTGAATTTCAAATGGGTTAAATTTAGATTTTGTGCCACTGATCTATCTACACACAATACCCCATGATGTCAAAATGGAATAAAAGATTACATCCTGAAAAGACTTGACTTTTGAATGATTACTCCATCTCCGTACCCCACAAATACAATTATCTGCAAGGTCTCTCAGTCGAGTAGTGAATTTCAAGCACAGATTCAACCACAAAGACCAGGGAGGTTTTCCAATGCCTCGCAAAGAAGGGCACCTATTGGTAGATAGGTTTAAAAAAAAAAAAAGCAGACACTAAATATCCCTTTGAGCATGGTGAAGTAATTAAGCTTTGAATGGTGTATCAATACACCCACTAACTACAAAGATACAGGCGTCCTTCCTAACTCAGTTGCCGGAGAGGAAGGAAACCGCTCAGGGATTTCACCATGAGACCAATGGTGATTTTAAAACAGTTACAAAGTTCAATGGCTGTGATAGGAGAAAACTGAGGATGGATTGACAACATTGTAGTTACTCCACAATACTAACCTAAATGACAGAGTGAAAAGAAGGAAGCCTGTACAGAATAAAAATATTCCAAAACATGCATCCTGTCTGCACCAAGGCACTAAAGTAATACTGCAAAAACTGTGGTAAAGAAATGAACTTCATGTCCTGAATACAAAGCATTATGTTTGGGGAAAATCCAACACAACACATCACTGAGTTCCACTCTTCATATTTTCAAGCATGATGGTGGCTGCATCATCTTATGGATATGCTAGTCATCGGGAAGGACTAAGGAGTTTTTGGATAAAAAGAAACAGAATAGAGCTAAGCACATGCAAAATCCTAGTGTAAAACCTGGTTCAGTCTTCTCTCCAACAGACACTGGGAGACAAATTCACCTTTCAGAAGGACAATAACCTAAAACTCAAGGCCGAATATACAATGGAGTTGCTTACCAAGACAACATTGAATGTTCCTGAGTGGCCTAGTTACAGTTTTGACTTAAATCAGCTTGACAATCTATGGCAAGACTTGAAAATGGCTGTCTAGCAATGATCAACAACCAATTTGACAGAGCTTGAAGAGTAAAAATAATAATAATAGGCAAATTGTACAATCCAGGTGTGCAAAGCTTACCCAGAAAGACTCCCAGATGTAATCGCTGCCAAAGGTGATTCTAACATGTATTGACCATTGGTGGTGGAATACTTATCTAATCATTATTTTTCATTAATCTATAACAAATGTTAGAATTATTCTTCCACTTTGACATTACAGAGTATTTTGTGTAGATTGTTGAATCCATTTGAATCCCAATTTGTAACACAATGAAATGTGGAAAAAGTCAAGGGGTGTGAATACTTTCTGAAGGCACTGTAAATATTAAGGTCAGTCAGGTTTAACTGTTTAGCTGTAATAGCTCAGCTCAAACATATTAGTGGAACTCATCTCTCTAGCTGTAAAGCATCGGGACAAGTCCACAACATTCTGCTGAGGAAATGTTAAAATCTAACTGCATAAATGTTAGCCTGCTTTTTTTTTAGGGGGTAGATCAGCTTTAATATTGCAGATAGATTGTAACGTCCATCAATGTAATTGTCTGCATCACTTCCAATCCCCCATATGGTTTTTTTTCTCGCAAATTTTTCCAACAATTGTTTACAGACAGATTGTTTCACTTATAATTCACATTATCACAATTCCAGTGGGTCAGAAGTTAACATACACTAAGTTGACTGTGCCTTTAAACAGCTTGGAAAATTCCAGAAAATGATGTCATGGCTTTAGAAGCTTCTGATAGGCTAATTGACATCATTTGAGTCAATTGGAGGTGTACCTGTGGATGTATTTCAAGGCCTACCTTCCAAATCAGTGCCTATTTGCTTGACATCATAGGAAAATCAAAAAAATCAGCCAAGACCTCAGAAAAATAATTGTAGACCTCCATAAGTCTGGTTCATCCTTGGGAGCAATTTCCAAATGCCTGAAGGTATCACGTTCATCTGTTCAAACAATAGTACGCAAGTATAAACACCGTGGGACCACGCAGCCGTCATACCGCTCAGTAAGGAGACGCGTTCTGTCTCCTAGAGATGAACGTACTTTGGTGCGAAAAGTGCAAATTAATCCCAGAACAACAGCAAAGGACCTTGTGAAGATGCTGGAGGAAACAGATACAAAAGTATCTATATCCACAGTAAAACGAGTCCTATATCAACATAACCTGAAAGGCCGCTCAGCAAGGAAGAAGCCACTGCTCCAAAACCGCCATAAAAAAGCCAGACTACGGTTTGCAACTGCAAATGGGGACAAAGCTTGTACTTTTTGGAGAAATTTCCTCTGGTCTGATGAAACAAAAATAGAACTGTTTGGCCATAATGACCATCGTTATGTTTGGAGGAAAAAGGGGGTTGCTTGCAAGCCGAAGAACACCATCCGAACCGTGAAGCACGGGGGTGGCAGCATCATGCTGTGGGGTTGCTTTGCTGCAGGAGGGACTGGTGCACTTCACAAAATAGATTGCATCATGAGGAAGGACAATTATGTGGATATATTGAAGCAACATCTCATGACATCAGTCAGGAAGTTAAAGCTTGATCGCAAATGGGTCTTCCAAATGGACAATGACCCCAAGCATACTTCCAAATTGTGGCAAAATGGCTTAAGGACAACAAAGTCAAGGTATTGGAGTGGCCATCACAAAGCCCTGACCTCAATCCTATAGAATATTTGTGGGCAGAACTGAAAAAGCGTGCGCGAGCAAGGAGGCCTACAAACCTGACTCAGTTACACCAGCTCTGTCAGGAGGAATGGGACAAAATTCACCAAACTTTTTGTGGGAAGCTTGTGGAAGGCTACCCGAAACGTTTGACCCAAGTTAAACAATTTAAAGGCAATGCTACCAAATACTAATTGAGTGTATGTAAACTTTTGACCCACTGGGAACGTGATGAAAGAAATAAAAGCTGAAATAAATCATTCTCTCTACTATTATTCTGACATTTCACATTCTTCAAATAAAGTGGTGATCCTAACTGACCTAAAACAGGGAATTTTTACTAGGATTAAATGTCAGGAATTGTGAAAAACTGAGTTTAATTGTATTTGGCTAAGGTGTATGTAAACTTCCGACTTCAACTAATATTTTTTAATTCTTAATTTTAAGAGTATATTTATAATTTTCATTTGTTTTATATATATATTTGTTTTTATTATTATTATTTTTTCATTAATTGTTTTATCTTATTACTGTTTTATATTGTTTTATGTTCCTTCGTTTTTTAAATTTTTCAATTTTTATTTTATTGTTTGTATTTAAAAAAAATAGTTTTTATAGTTTTTTGTTTATTTAGTTCTTTGAGACTGTGGTCCCAGCTCTCTTCAGGTCATTGACCAGGTCCTGCCGTGTAGTTCTGGGCTGATCCCTCACCTTTCTCGTGATCATTGATGCCCCACGAGGTGAGATCTTGCATGGAGCCCCAGACCGAGGGTGATTGACCATCATTTTGAACTTCTTCTATTTTCTAATAATTGCGCCAACAGTCGTTGCCTTCTCACCAAGCTGCTTGCCTATTGTCCTGTAGCCCATCCCAGCCTTGTGCAGGTCTACAATTTTATCCCTGATGTCCTTACACAGCTCTCTGGTCTTGGCCATTGTGGAGAGGTTGGAGTCTGTTTGATTGAGTGTGTGGACAGGTGTCTTTTATACAGGTAACGAGTTCAAACAGGTGCAGTTAATACAGGTAATGTGTGGAGAACAGGAGGGCTTCTTAAAGAAAAACTAACAGGTCTGTGAGAGCCGGAATTCATACTGGTTGGTAGGTGATCAAATACTTATGTCATGCAATAAAATGCAAATGAATTACTTAAAAATCATAGAATGTGATTTTCTGGATTTTTGTTTTAGATTCTGTCTCTCACAGTTGAAGTGTACCTATGATCAAAATGACAGACCTCTACATGCTTTGTAAGTAGGAAAACCTGCAAAATCGGCAGTGTATCAAATACTTGTTCTCCCCACTGTATAAACCCCAGTCGTACTTTATCAAATGCCTTTTCGAAGTCTGCTATGAATAGCAGGCCTGGTTTCCCAGAATATTTAATAGTGTTCTATTGTTTCCAGTACTTGCCTTATATTATCTCCAATGAATCTTCCATGTAAACAAAACCTTTCTGATTAGAATGAATAATGTCCGACAATACCTTTTTAATTCTATACATTTTGCTAGAATTTTTGCATCAAAACACTGAAGTGTAAGGGGCCTCCAATTTTTTTTATGGACTGGATCTTTATATTTTCCACTTGTATCCTGGTTCAGTAATAATGAAATCAGACCTTAGCCTGCTAAGTTACTAACAGTTAGTTACAGTTAAATTGTCCTTGTATAAATGTATCTGATGAGTTGAATCAAAATGAAATTGTATGTCATTATACTGTGGAGTACTGTCAGGGAACAGGCAAAATGGCTTCCAAAAAAGGGGATATTCATATTACTTAAGGTAACAGCTAGATCTACTGTAGTGTGGGGTGGTGGGCCTCGAAGAGTTCACCATCCCACACAGCATCTCTGTATCTCTGCTCTCTGCCACTTCCAGTTGAGCTCTGTCATTTACAGCAGCGCAGAGCAGTTCTTCTATTCCACCCAACATCTGTCTGGTGCCAGGGTATAATTGTACCTCCTTAAGATCTCTCCAATCATAAAATACCTCCCCTCGTGTACACTACTAGGTTTCCCTGGCATCCCCTAAGCCAGGGGGAAACTACATCACCCAATACGTTGAGTCCCTCTATGAATGGATGTTATTGGATCTCCAAGACCCTAAACTATCCCTTTTGGATGCTCGGCTCGGCCAATGAGACAGCCAAACAATTCCACACCCAAATACTTCTTGACTGCCCTTCCTAGACTAATGCTACAGGAGAAGACTCTCTCCATCTCCCAGCATAACCCACAACAAGCATCTCCTCTTACCAACAGGGTTCAACATAGACTCTATTTCCAGGCTCTTTTAACTGAGGGGGCTTATTTGTGGGAGATCCTAGTGTGGTCAGTGTATAAATACACTCTGCCAGTGCAGGACCAACACAGTACAGTACAGTAGAGTATAGGCTACTCCAAGGAAGTATGTTACCTAAATCAGTCCTTGGCTTGTAGAGCAATGCCTGACAACCATGGGATATGATGCAAATCAGGACAGTAACTCATTCATGGCTATGTTGAAATACTTAATAAGGAGTGTGATAACAGATAAGCACACTGCAGCCTTGATTGCTAGCTTAAATATAACTGAGGCTTTTCTCTATCAGAGCTCTAGCCGATAAAGTAGTCATATCCACATTACAGTACTACTGTGTCCCCTCTATGAGTTGCAAGGGGTTAAAGTGAAAGAGGGAGTGCAGGGTTAAGATGGGACTTAGGGGTAATACCAGTCACTCCTGAGGTCCTGAGTTAGAACTGCAGGAGACAGAGATGTGTGGCCAACCAGCAGAGGTGGCACCATGGGTGAAAAGTGCAGGGGCAAATGCCAGCTTGCCACGTTTGCCGGCAGCCCTTCCAGCCAGAGTAGGAATACTAATCTGGATTTTAGTCAAGGGTTCAGAGAATGGAGACTTGGATCAAGTCATTGCACCACGACAGGATATTACTGTACTATAGTGCCTTCAGAAAGCATTCACACCCCTTTACTTTTTCCACATTTTGCTGTGTTACAGCCTGAATTTTAAATTGATTAAATTTAGATTTTGTGTCACTGGCCTACACACAATACCCCTTAATGTCAAAGTGGAATTATGTTTTTTGAAATGTTTGTTTTAAAAAAAAATTGCAAAAATGTCTAAAAACATGTTTTCACTTTGTCATTATGGGGTACTGTGTGTAGATGGGTGAGCAAAAAAATAATTTTATCCATTTTGAATTCAGACTGTAACACAACAAAATGTGGAATAAGTCAAAGGGTATGAATACTTTCTGAAGGCACTGTATGTAGGCCTGTGCTTTTAAACAGAGCTAGCCTTGTTCTTCTGAGCTCATGTCCTATGAACAAGCTACTTGAAGGTCTGTGACACAAAGAAACTAGACAGTGAGACGGATTGAGTAGACCATGTTGGGATTATTGAGACAGTTCAGAATGCAACTTGGTATTATAATCAATTAAATGCATCTGGTAATATACCATAACATGACAAATCTTGTTATCATGTGAGAGACTGCCCTTGTCTGCATAGACAAGGACGTCTGCTCTGTGCATTCATCATCTTCAGTTTTACTGTAACGAATTTAACATTGCAGACATAGATACAGAAATAACATTACAGGGGACAAAAAAATTGGGGATATCCAGACCCAGAACAAGTCTATGAGGAGAGGTCTCTGGAAATGATAATAAACAAAAAGTTAGTGGATCTATCAATCACAGGACTTCGCCTGAAATAGCCTGATGCAGAGAACACATGAGACAGGCTTGTCAGAGCATGGAAAGTTAAACTTCAACAAACTTTCAGTTCTAAATTATCTAAAAACTGCCGGCTCAGTAAAAAGGGCCCGGTTTCAAACTGAATTACAGATCAACAGGACAGGGAGCATGCCTCAGAGGCTGCACTCTCCAACCCCCCTCACTGATAGTATATACAGCTGCCCAAGCTTTGCAACAGCAGTCTTATTTAAACACGACCCATCCCTGCCCCCTTGCTCCTCAGTCCTCCTACAGATGAAGAGACGCTAAGCTAAAGTTGTGACCTTTCAATTCTCTGACAGGTCATGTTGTTGGCTGGACCATACGAGC
Organism: Coregonus lavaretus; assembly: GCF_964263955.1. Lineage (NCBI taxonomy): Eukaryota > Metazoa > Chordata > Actinopteri > Salmoniformes > Salmonidae > Coregonus > Coregonus lavaretus. The sequence continues at coordinate 35,722,439 of NC_139995.1, forward strand.
CTTGGCAGGGTTGACCTCTGCTACCACAGCTGAGGGTCTCTAACGGGGGTGTGGAGTGTACAGTCAGTAAAGACAGTAGAGTAGAAGACTTCAATTCACCATGACACCACCAGTAGAAGAGTTTCCACAATAAGACCTGACGCCCATGATTATTATGGATAATATACGCTCTGTCATCATGGGTCAGGGCTACATTAAGGCCAGACTAGGGTGTCTCTCCTCTGACCTCTCCTTCCCACCCTGCTCCCGAGTGGCGCAGCGGTCTAAGGCACTGCATCTCAGTGCTTGAGGCGTCACTACAGACCCCCTGGTTCGATTCCAGGCTGTATCACAACCGGCCGTGATTGGGAGTCCCATAGGGCGGTGCACAATTGGCCCAGCGTCGTCCGGGTTTGGCCGGTGTAGGCCGTCATTGTAAATAAGAATTTGGTGGTTGTCCCACTGGCTATCCTAAGTTGAATGCACAAATTTGTAAGTCACTCTGGATAATAGTGTCTGCTAAATGACTTAAATGTGAATGTAACTGACTTGCCTAGTTAAATAAAGGTAAAATTAAAAAATATATTTCAACCCTGGTCCTTAGTTGGGTTGACACCATTCGGGTTGAAAATCTAATCAACCAGTTTGTCTTTGAGTCACCTTTGGTTGAAAATGCCAGTGTGAAAACTGCTATTGGTGAACACCCTGGGATGGAGTTCCAATTTACCTCTCAACTATGTTCTCTCAGATCTACAGGTGGTGAGTGAAAGTAGACAATTCTGAAAGGAAAGTAGTTCAGAGTGATTAGTCTTCTTTCTAGCCAGACAGAGCTAGGGAATTACAATACCCCTGGAGGCGGATGGTTAGACGGGCCACCAAGACCCCCTCCTGAGGTCAAGACCAAGGCTCCTGGTTGGAGGGACCCAGGGAGTGATGATGAGTGCTTCAGTGCTAATTAAAAGGTATTATGGAAAAACAGAATAACACAGTACACTACAGGCCCTCAAGGACTAGGAGTTAAGTATCACACGCCAGCATTTACTGTCTGCTCTTTCCCCCTCTCCCTCATATGCCTCTCTCTCTTTCTCTCTCCAGATCAGGGAAGTGCCCCATCTCTGCATTTTCCCAAGGTGGTTTAGGCAAAGCCATCTGGCCCTAGCTAGCCGACTGGCTTTGGGGGGGCTAGCTGGGAGGGTGTAGGAGAGGAAAGAGCGTTGTGGGGGGGGGGGGGGGGTGTAACTAGAGACGATGTGTGACTCCTTTGCCACAGAGGGACATAAGCTATCATTCCCCCCCCCCCCCCAAAAAAAATAAAAAAGCAAGGCACACCCCCACCAGTAAACACACTGGGCTACAAGGCCAAGGCTCTTTCATGTCCTGTCTGAGACTATGGCAGAGGAAAAATGGATGAAAACAAATAGAAAAAAATGAATATGTGAACTGATGTGAGAAAAAACTAGGCATGTTTACAGTGGGTGTTGTTTGTATGTAGTTGTATAGCTGTCAAGGAGAAAATACATAACAATGCTTATCTGGTCAATAGGATCAGGGAGTGCACGTCTGACTATGATAACAATTGTTAAAGATAACAATCAATCCATTTCAGGCTTTTCTCCATACAATGGCTAATTGCCCAAGTTGTTTACATTGTTATCTTCTGTATAATAACCCAATAGGTTCTACTAAAATTATCTTGAAACAGAGCCCACACATTAATTTACTGGAGAGTGACATCATAATGATATGATAAATTACTGAATGAATAAAACAAAAATAGTTTAGCCTATACTTACTCTATGGAATTCATTATTAAAATCGTGTTGTTGCCTTCAAAATGGTGTAACTTACTAGTCACTAACACAAGTTTATGAGCATCCCACCCGCAGACTTTTTCAAACAGCAGGGAAAAGATACAATGTAACAAAAGCTCTTCTACAGGAACTAACGTTACAGAGTATTTCAGTTACATTGTATCTTTCTCCTGTTTGAAGGAGCCTAAAGATCATAAATTGTATTGTCTGCCGTGCGAGTATAATCCATCATAGCCAATGATATGGCTGTAATTTACATACTATAAAGGTTAATAACTTATTTACACAATGTAAAGAACACTTACCGACTGCGTTCGGCTACGTGGATCTGTTTTCCGTGAAAACTGTCAGGCATGAACACAACCGAAAACAGAAAATCGAGACAGCAGTGGGAAAACCGGTTCCAATGCACATAGGCTACAGTCACAGTGACCATAAAAAGTTTTCCCTTCAATGATTTAAGGACAAAAGTAGACTATTCAAAATGAATCAGCCCCGCGTTCTTGTCTTCTTCAAAAACTGTCCAAAATTATAAATCAGTCAAGCGTTATTTGCAGTCTCAACGGAGGAACTTAAATAAAGTGAGTTCTTGCGGTTTATAACAATGTATTCATAAGTTCCACGGCATTGTATTAAAAATCAGTTTGTCAGTTGGCTAGTTAGTCACGTCTGACAGAGGCTAGCTACAGCGAGCCAAATTGTTTTTCCTCTACACGCCACCTCTTTCCCTCTATCTGGCGTGGACTGTTGTCGATACCCAAGGGGTTTTAGTTCTCTCGAGTTCTAAACTCATTTTAAAAAGAGTAGGCCTATTATTTTTCTTCGTGAGAGTCCCACTCCCTCCTCTCTCTCCCTCTCCCTCCCCCTCCCCTCCAACGTTCAGCCAACAGCTGAAAACGCTTGACATCATAGCCAACATACCATCTGTTATTGCTGCCCAGTTGCATTCAAATTTGGGACTGGGAGGGCGAGATAGGGGCCTGAGGCTTGGATGGTACTGAGTTTGTCTTCTATAATAATAATGATGATAATAATAATAGAGAATAGATTATAGATAATAAATGTGTAATAACATAGTTAGGCCTACTGCACTTAGTGTGTGTGTGTGTGTGTGTGTAAGAGAGAGAGACAGACGAGTACCCTCCAGTGACTGTTTTGAATAGAGCCGTGTTCTCTGGCGATTTTCTAATTGGGTGATTTGAACACAACAATGTACAACCTGGTCTCAGAGCATTTCGTATTATTCTGTATGTAAATCCCAACATTCCATTTAGTATGTTACGTTTCATATGGTATGTATTAATTTTGCCCTGTACAGCACCCATTTCGTATATGTTTCGAATTACAATTCGTATTATATGTTACGAATTTGCAAAACGTACAATGTCACAAATTTGAAAAAAATACAATATGTTAAAGAATTTTCTAAATGTACAATATGTTATGAATTTGCAAAATGTATGATATGTTACGAATTCTAGCTAGGTGGCTAACGTTAGCTAGCTTGCTAATGTTCACTAGGCTAGGGGTTAGGGTTAAGTCTAGGAGTTAGGTTAAAGGGTTAAGGTTAGGGGAAGGGTTAGCTAAAAGGGTTACGGTTAGGGTTAGGTGAAGGGTTAGCTAAAAGGGTTAAGGTAAGGGTTAGGAGAAGGGTTAGCTAACATGCTAAGTAGTTGCAAAGTAGCCAAAAAGTAGGAAGTAGTTGAAAAGTTGCTAATCAGCAAAAATGCTGAAGTTGTCCGTGATGAGATTCAAACTCGCAACATTTTGGTTGCTGACGTTTGCATTCTACGCCCACCCAATTTTTGTTTTGCCTTAAGTAACCATCTGTCTTATGTAACCATAACAAATAACATCATACTAAATGGAGTGTCACGGATTTACGTACAGAATAATACGAAATGCTCCGCGACCAAGTTCCACCCCAAGCCTAAAAGACATTAGGAACAGGCAGGGGACCTACTTGCACGTGGGGGAATGGAGATAGATATTGGCAAAATACTCTTGAAAAACAACCTGGACTCCAACCCCACCTTCCAAAAACACTTTTCATATCAAACCTCAACTCAGTCACACCACTAAAACAAATCCTTACAACTTTTGCTTTTCAAATTGTCCTCTGATTGTATAGAATGATCATGCTTTTAGGCTAGCAGTGTTCAAGGATGCAATATAATTTTAACTGAATTGTCTTAGTAAGTACGTTACCCATTTTCCGAGTAGTATAACTAAACATCCTTAGAACATTTCATTTTCTTGTCATATAAAAAAATTGTCCTCAATACTACATCAAGCTCGAAGATAGCTTAGCTACACAATGAAGCTGAAGTACTGTATCATATTCTGTGGTCAGTATTTGATTGTAGTGTAGGTGTTGCCCTTCTCATCTCTGTTTTGGAATGTTTTTAAAGGTCTATGGCTGTATTTACTTCACTTGGGTTTGACTTGAAGCCATGTCACTTTGCATTCTTCTCTCTCAGCTCTGTACAGTCCTAGGGTTCCTGTGGATTTGTAACTATCTGCCATGACAGACAGGCAGCATTGCCAGACGTAGAGTCTATAGTGGGTTGACGACGTCAGAGCAGTGGGTTAGTGTTCTGTAGCCTATACACACGGCACACATATGGGTACACAAGAAGGAGGATTTAATGTGTTCATGTTTTCAAGGCACTCTGTTTGACTAGAGGTGCAAAGGCTTTGAACTGCCTATAAAACTACAGCTTTTCTGTACTGCAGCACAGGAAGGTGGGAGGTTCAGTCAATTTAAAGAGTATATGAGTCCACGAGGGAACAGAAGAGAAGTTATAGAAAGAGAATCAGAAAACACAGCTAGATATGCCTACTTCTTGAAAATATCCTTCACAAATGTCCTCTTTTATATCTCTACGCAGTCTTAAAGACACCTGTTGACACATCTTCTGATATTCCAACTTCAAATATGTTTGTTTATTCACACACCCCTTCCCGTAAAGCATAACACTTTAAAACAGTTAATTATACCATCTAGTATGATACCCTACAGGTTCTTTATATCCCTCATTGCAAAACAAACACCTGGAAATCATAACTCTTTGAGCTGTCAGTCAATAGTTAGCTGTCAGTCAATATTTAATATCTGGGTCACCATTCTTGCAACAGGACACACACTCGTTGTGTTTGTACAGGCCCAGACCACTCCTGTGCTTCTCCGTCTCCCATCCCAGCTCTGGGTCTGTGGGATAGGGGTCTGACCGGATGCTAGCGACAGGAAGTGACTAACATGCTCCAGATGTGGGGACCAGGTGGACCACCCCCGCCGCAGCTGGGAAAGGTGAGAGACCACAGGCCCTGATTGTAAACAGACTGGGATGCCTCTGAACCCACCCACTTTCTCCCGTCCTTACAGAAACAAGGTCTGAGGAAATAGAGATAGGTAAGTAGACGAAAAAAGAAAAAGTAGACGGGTAGAGTCAGGAAGAACACAGAAATTCAGCCTACAGTACAGCAGTTATTTTGCTCATTTGAGATAATAGTAGGGCGGATAATAATGTGGGGGGATATCAAATACAATTTATCAAATACAATTTTATTCGTCACATGATTCGCAAACATGCACAGACCAACAGTGAAATGCTTACTTACGGGCCCTTTCCAACAATAAAGAGAGAAAGAAAATAGAGAAATAGAAAAGTGAAACATAATAAAACAAGTAATAATAAATACACAATGAGTAACGATAACTTGGCTATACACAAAGTATTCAGACCCTTCCCTTTTTCCATATTGTTACGTTAGTCTTATTCTAAAATTGATTAAAAAAATGTTTTTCATCCATCTACACACAATACCCCATAATGACAAAGCGAAAACAGGTTTAGACATTTTTGCAAATGTATTAAAAATAAAACAGAAATACTTTATTTACATAAGTATTCAGACCCTTCGCTATGAGACTCAAAATTGAGCTCAGATGCATCCTATTTCCAATGATCATCCTTGAGATGTTTCTACAACTTGATTGGAGTCCAAGGCACACAGCTGTCTATAGAAGGTCCCACAGTTGACAGTGCAAGTCAGACCAAAAATCAAGCCATGAGGTCGAAGGAATTGTCCGTAGAGCTCCAAGACAGGATTGTGTCGAGGCACAGATCTGGGGAAGGGTACCAAAAAATATCTGCAGCATTGAAGGTCCCGAAGAACACAGTGGCCTCCATCATTCTTAAATGGAAGAAGTTTGGAACCACCAAAATCTTCCTAGAGCTGGCCGCCTGGCCAAACTGAGCAATTGAGGGAGAAGGGCCTTGGTCAGGGAGGTGACCAAGAACCCAATGGTCACGAACAGAGCTCCAGAGTTATGGAGATGTGGAGAACCTTCCAGAAGGAGAACCATCTCTGCAGCATTTCACCAATAAGGCCTTTATGGAAGAGTGGCCAGACGGAAGCCACTCTTCAGTAAAAGGCACAACAGCCCGCTTGGAGTTTGCCAAAAGGCACCTAAAGGACTCTCAGACCATGAGAAACAAGATTCTCTGGTCTGATGAAACCAAGATTGAACTCTTTATCCTGAATGCCAAGCGTCACATCTCGAGGAAACTTGCACCATCCCTACAGTGAAGCATGGTGGTGGCAGCATCATACGGTGAGGATGTTTTTCAGCAGCAGGGACTGGGAGACTAGTCAGGAAGTACAGATAGATCCTTGATGATGTGGTCCTCTGTAGCTCAGCTGGTAGAGCACGGCGCTTGTAACGCCAAGGTAGTGGGTTCGATCCCCGGGACCACCCATACACAAAAATGTATGCACGCATGACTGTAAGTCGCTTTGGATAAAAGCGTCTGCTAAATGGCATATTATTATTATTATTATTATTGATGAAAACTGCTCCAGAGCGCTCAGGACCTCAGACTGGGGCAAGGTTCACCTTCCAACAGGACAACGACCCAAAGCACACAGCCAAGACAACGCAGAAGTGGCTTTGGGACAAGACTCTGAATGTCCTTGAGTGGCCCAGCCAGAGCCCGGACTTGCACCCGATCGAAAATCTCTAGATAGACCTGAAAATAGCTGTGCAGCGTCGGTCCCCATCCATCCTGACAGAGCTTGAGAGGATCTGCAGAGAAGAATGGGATAAACTCTCCAAATACAGGTGTGCCAAGCTTGTAGCGTCATACCCAAGAAGACTTGAGGCTGTAATTTGCTGCCAAAGGTGCTTCAACAAAGTACTGAGTAAAGGGTCTGAATACTTATGTAAATGTGATGTCAGTTTTTATTTATACATTTGCAAACATTTCTAAAAACCTGTTTTTGCTTTGTTATTATGGGGTATTGTGTATAAAAATAAAACCCTCAATGTAATACATTTTTGAATAAGGCTGTAACGTAACAAAATGTGCACTGTATGTACATAACTAAGAATTAAGTGACAGCTAATAAAGAGTAGCAGCAGTGTATGTGATGAGACAAAAAAAGTTAGTGCAAAAAGGGTCAATGCAGATAGATAAATAGTTAACCAAATGGCTACACCGACTAACTATTTAGCAGTCTTATGGCTTGGGGGTAGAAGCTGTTCAGGGTCCTGTTGGTTCCAGACTTGGTGCATCGGTACCGCTTGCCACGTGGTAGCAGAGAGAACAGTCTATGACTTGGGATGCTGGAGTCTGACAATTTTTGTGGCCTTCCTGACACCGCCTGGTATAGAGGTCATGGATGGCAGGGAGCTCGGCCCCAGTGATGTACTGGGCTGTACGCACTACCCTCTGTAGCACCTTACGGTCGCCAAGCAATTTCCATACCAAGCGGTGATGCAGCCAGTCAAGATGCTCTCAATGGTGAAGCTGTAGAATCAGAGGGCCCATGCCAAATCTTTTCAGTTTCCTGAGGGAGAAGAGGCGTTGTCGTGCCCTCTTCACGACTGTGTTGGTGTGTGTGTGTGGACCATGATAGATCATTAGTGATGTGGACACCGAGAAACTTGAACCTCACGACCCGCTCCACTACAGACCTGTCGATGTGAATGGGGGCGTGCTCTGCCCTCTGTTTCCTGTAGTCCACAATCAGCTCCTTTGTCTTGCTGACGTTGAGGGAGAGGTTGATGTTCTGGCACCACACTGCCAGGTCGCTGACCTCCTCCCTGTAGGCTGTCTCATCATTGTCGGTGATCAGGCCTACCACCGTCGTGTCATCAGCAAACTTAATGGTGTTGGAGTCATGAACGGCCACACAGCCGGTGAACAGGAAGGGACTAAGCACACACCCGAGGGGCCCCCGTGTTGAGGATGTGTTGTTGCCTACCTTCACCACCTGGGGGCGGCCCATCAGGAAGTCCAGGATCCAGTTGCAGAGGTAGGTGTTCAGTCCCAAGGTCCTTAGCTTAGTAATGAGCTTGGAGGGCACTATGGTGTTGAACGCTGAGCTGTAGTCAATTAACAGCATTCTCACATAGGTGTACCTCTTGTCCAGGTGGGAAAGGGCAGTGTGGAGTGCAATAGAGATTGCATCATCTGTGGATCTGTTGGGGCGGTACGCGAATTGAAGTGGGTCCAGGGTCTCTGGGATGATGATGTTGATGTGAGCCATGACCAGACTTTCAAAGCATTTCATGGCTAAACATAGGTATTACAGACTGGGTCAGGGAGAGGTTGAAAATGTCAGTGAAGACACTTTCCAGCGCATGTTCTGAGAACGCGTCCTGGTAATCCGTCTGACCCTGCGGCCTTGTGAATGTTACTTACATCGGCTACAGAGAGCATGATCACACAGTCTTCCGGAACAGTTGGTAATCTCATGCAGGGTTCAGTGTTGCTTGCCTCGAAGCAAGCATTGAAGGCATTTCGCTCGTCTGGTAGGCTCGGGTCACTGGGCAGCTCGCGGCTGAGTTTCCATTTGTTACCAGTGATAGTTTGCAAGCCCTGCCACAGCCGACGAGTGTCAGAGCTGGTGTAGTAGGATTCGATTTTAGTCCTGTTTTGATGCTTTTCCTGTTTGATGGTTCTGCAGAGGGCGTAGCTGGATTTATTATAAGTGTCCGGATTAGTGTCCCGCTACTTGGAAGCGGCTGCTGTAGCCTTTAGCTCAGTGCGGATGTTACCCGTAATCCATGGTTTATGGTTGGGATATGTACGTACGGTCACTGTGGGGACGAAGTCATCGATGCACTTGTTAATGAAGCCAGTGACTGATGTGGTAAACTCCTCAATGCCATCGGATGAACTCCGGAACATATTCCAATCTGCGCTAGCGAAACAGTCCTGTAGCTTAGCATCCGCTCCATCGGACCACTTCCGTATTGAGCGAGTCACTGGTACTTCCTGTTTGAGTTTTTGCTTGTAAGGGGCAGGTAGCCTAGTGGTTAAGAGCGTTGGGCCAGTAACTGAAAGGATGCTGGTTTGAATCCCCAAGCTGACTAGGTGAAAAATCTGTTGATGTTCCCTTGAGCAAGGCACTTAACCCTAGTCGCTCTGGATAAGAGCGTCTGCTAAATGTAGAAAATGTATAAATGTATATAAATGAAATAGAAAGATAGTGTTATGGTCAGATTTGCCAAATGGAGGGCGTAGAGCTTTGTATGCATTTCAGTGTGTGGAGTAAAGGTGATCTAGAGTTTTCACGTCCAGTTGCACACGTGACATGCTGGTATAAATGAGGAAAAAACTAATAGTATGTTGTAAAGCTTAAGGATCTTGAAATGTTTAAGGATTAAGAAAAAGGCATGAATGCTTCTCTTGAATAGAGGTATACTTTTAACATTGGTTCTTTCATGTGCTTAAACATTTTCTGCTTGGCCCCTGAACAAATCCACCAGGAAATTGAGTTTGTGGTTGACAGATAATCTACTCTACAATGTCACGTGCCCCCTAGTGGTGAAAAGGGCACAGTGCTGGTGTGTGAAGTCAGCATGAGTGGATGAGTGTACTCCACAGATGCAAAACTTGTAATTACTTATTTATTTTATTAATCAACATGCGCAGGATTTACCCTGAACTGTATCCGCAACATATGAAACAACATTCTGAAAACAGCGGATATATTATTACCCCAACTGTGATAAAAGTTAACCAGTAGTCTGCTGATTACAATCTTGAGTTAATATAGTCTGCCTCCCAAATGGCACTCTCTACCCTATGGACCCTGATCCAAAGTAGTACAGTATAAAGGGAATAGGGTGCCATTTGGGACAAATCCATGGTAAGAAACACCTCGTTTTTTTATTCTAAAACCTGGGCATTGACAGTACAATCCCTGTATTGGCTGGACCTTTGAAATACCTACAGAACATTGAATACTGAAGAGAAAGACTGAAGAATATAATGACAAACCCATCAAATGCAATATGTTTCCAATAAACCTGGAGCCCTCGCTCTCTCTGGTCTTTGGATTTTCTCTGAGAAGACTTGTTTACCACCTCAGAAATATTTGTTAAGTGAAGGTCCAGGTTTCCCCATCCTCAGTCCCCACACAGCCCTGTAGAGGCATAGTGTAAGATGATGCTTCAATCCTATTGGGTCCAACTGGATGCCTCACATTGGTGGTGGACGAGGTGAGTTTCCCCCTTTCTACGTAAAACACTGAGCACCTAAGTGGAAAAGCTGTATATAAATGAAATAAATCCAACTGAAGACTTCTCCTCTAATCATCATCTTCCTCATCATCGTCAATCAGGACCCTCTGTCGTCTGCGCTTGGCAGGGACGGAGTGACTGTCTGAGTCTGTCGGAGTGACTGCCTCCCTGTCTGAGTCCGCGTCCCTGTCAGCCCCTAGGTCCATAGTGAAGGAGTCCTCTGTCAGGAGAGGAGACAGCAGTGTTAGCAAAACAGCTCCATGTTTAAATGTCATACTAATCATTTTGTAGCCTGGATGCCAGTCCGTTTCTTCTTTAACAAACGCCTGTCATTGCCTTTGTTTGGCAAGACAGACAATGACAAAGGAGTTGGCTAAACAGATTGGCACCCAGGCTATCATTTCTAGTTTGAGGGTAAAACTAACATGACTAGATTATGATTAGGTTAAAGCACAGTACCTCCATCCTCATCGCTGTCCAACAACAGCACTCTGCTTCTCTTGGTGGAAGTCTTCTTCTTCTCTGAAGATCTGTGATGGTAAAGGAGAGGAGAAAACAGTCAGAAAAGAACAGGCAGAGCTATGCTATTGCATAAGAGACACACCGTGTACAGAATGGAGAACTCACCTCTGAGGTGCAGTGTCTGAATCTATATCCTCAACAGGCGTGAAATCTGAAGAGAAAGAGACAGAAATGGCTTGTCAGATATAACTGGATGTTTGCGAATATACAGTAGTTAATCATGTTCCAATTTTTGGTAGCCATCCATTGGTAAAGAGTTTGATGGAAATATTACCTCCCCTAATAAAGTTACGGTTAACTAAACAACAACCTTGGATCAATTCTATGAGATCTCCACAATTCAGAGTTACAAGAGTTATCAACGGAGTATGAGATGATGGCTATTCACTAGTGCACTACTTTTGAACATGACCCATAGGGTTCTGGTCAAAAGTAGTGCACTATATAGTGAATAGGGTGCCATTTCAGACACATCCAATGTCTTTAATCTGCTGACCTGTGTGTTCTGCTGAGGCAGAGGGATGTTTCCTCTTGCGGCCAGCAGCAGGGCTCGGAGGGCCTGGGCTCTCTGCTCGTGGGAGGCTGCCTCCCACTGTGGCTGCTCCTGGATGGGGCTCCCTGGGGCTGGCCGCTCCGACCCCTCTCCCCCTGCCGCGGCCTCCTCACTGGGGCTCAGGGCCGACGCCGCTCCCCTTAGCTGGGACAGTTTAATCTTGGCTGGGATCCTCCAGAATGACTCCTAATCGATCATCAGACACACATTACATATACAGTAGTCTAAGTGCTGAAAAACACAGACATCACTTCAATGCCTTTCATAAATGCAACATTTTAAAAGTTGACTGCCTCATTTAAGCCGCATCTTGCCTTAAAGTTGGAATCCTTAATTGTGAAACTGCCACGTCCTTTTGTGATAATACAACAAAGTTACTGCAAACAACGCTGTTTTTTCTCTCCCTTCACTGAACAGCAAAATATGTACTGCAATTTATTTGGGCGCGTTGCGCGACGCTCCTCACCTCCACTTCGTCAACAAAACCAAAACCATAATGTTCATGGTGCCGACAGTGGCAGTTTCCCCTACTGCGGATTCCATCTTTAAGTAAGTAAATATGTTTTGGGGCTAAGTCCTGTCATTTAATGTGGGTAAGACAAAAAAATTAAATATACATATTTTTATTTTTATATAAGTAACGGAGTTGCCGCCTAAATCCCACCTGCTCATCAGCTGGTGCTCAGACCCCTATTTTCCGTAGTAACCTCTGGAAGCTCCTTTTCTCCATTGCGTCCACATTCTCCTCCGTCAGAGGGACAAGCCGTACGGGCTGAAACAAGCCTGATGACAAAAACGGAACATTAATTGCCACAATAAATCACAAATGTCCTCAACCACGCTTCAAAGATGCAGCAATTCACAATGATTTACATTTTAGTAATTTAGCAGACGCTCTTATCCAGAGCGACTTACAGTTAGTGAATGCATACATTTTCATACTGGCCCCCCGTGGGAAACAAACCCACAACCCTGGCGTTGCAAGCGCCATGCTCTACCAACTGAGCTACAGGGGACTACTGTAGTTTCCAGATGCTTCCGCAAGCTGAGTCAACTTCCTCTAACACACCATTTGCAAACGTCAGCAAAGTCATAAACTGTTTAGACACTACATATTTCCCCCCTTCGAGACTAATTATGTCTCGAAAACGAAAAGAATAGGATTATGACAAAAATGTATGGAGAGTAAACACATTTTTCTATGGAGTGTAAATACATTTCTATGAAATATGAACAAATCTTTATGGAGTGTGAGAGCGAAAAACCTGTCTGGCAGCTTTCTTTCCAAATATCCATCAATCAATCAAGACAGTAAAATTCTCTCACGGCCCCTCTGCCCCAAGCGACCACCTAAGTACTCCAGATCAATTCATAAATCTTTATCAATGCATTTTAAACTAAGATGCAATTGAATACACATGAAAGCCTCAGAAAACAAAATACAATCAAAAATGTCCACATTCAGGCTGGTCGACCCATCGGACCCTCCTGTGGATTCTCTCTGTCCCTGCCTAGACCCAATATCCCTAAGCATCCACGAAATAAACAAAAACATCTGAGGTCCCCACATGTACCCAACAACAGAAAATATCATTCTTAAAAAATTAATACAGAAAGAATATGACAAATTATGTATTACACATGCAAATATGTCTATATATCATTGCAGACACTGGAATGTAGTCCACTACACTGCATCTCCTCAGCAGTTTCGACTTTCAATGCAACGTCGATGATGGAATCTGAACATTTCCACACCTTCCTTGTTCCACTTCCTCCAGTCCATTCATATTGTCCATGTTTGAGTATTTGAATCCCCTCTACCACATTCCCCCATATGCTTCTGGAAGAAAAGAAAACACCAACCAGTATATTTTGCAAAACAACACATGCAAATTAAAACATCAATATCAACAATAATATAAAAATGATATATAAAATGAATCACATTCCATTTCCCCCCTTTGATTCATAAGAAAATACTAAATATCACAATAATATGTAAAGACGTGAAAAATGATCGGATATTCAAAATGGATATCTATCCATCAATACTCCATCCAGTCCCACTTGTTTATCTCCATCTAGATCAGTAACAGTTAACAACGGCATCTGAGTGTTGTCTCCAGGCATCACAACTCCAACCCATCTCAATATCATAGCCTTCGCAAAAGTCAATAACATAGTACAAAAGCAAAACATCACACACAGCGCTATAAGAGCGGCCACTAAAATCTGAACTATCACTGCTCCCACTGGGCCTAACTGATCTTGCAACCAAGCCTTTGCTGACCATCCAGCTCCTGCAGATCTACCAAACGCATCCCTTATATTCTTCAATGCATCTATAACACTAGTGATATTATCGGAACTATTAGGGATCAAAGTATAACAATCATCCCCCGTCAAGTTCATAGCCAAACATAAGCCACCTTGTTTTGCTAAAATATAGTCAAGAGCCATGTCATGTTTCAACAGCGTCAGTCTGTGACTTCTTTGAGTATTTGACAGAAGGTTAAACCCTCTTATCGTTTCATTTGCAAAACCCTGCAAAGTATAGGTAATATTATCAATGTGATCTGCCAAAAATGTTACACCATACCATGGAAAAAGTCTAAGTCCCCACTTCTCTCCTAGACTTATCCTCCAATGGTAGGATTCTAGACTAGAAAATTGCGCCATTTTCCTTTTCACCCTATTTCCAGACCTAGAATCAGATTTATCTGTATCCGGTGCTTCCCCTCTTTGAATGGTAAAAACCATATGGAAGCTTCAACGTCGACATGTAACAACATCCTTTCCATCCATATGGTAAGAATATATATGCTTTATCACCACAAACCCACCAAATATCTCTAAAATTACCAATAGTCACATTGCCAGGCAAAAGCTGATCTTTCACCATCAAAGTCCTGCTCTTCTTACTAAATGGAACATAAAAAGTTACATTATATTTCTCATTACTAACCTTACGTTCATGCTTACCCAAAGTCATCATATAATCATCACAATCTGATATTCCCATAAACATACCCGGTCCATCATATGTTTTATTTGAACAAAAACAGCTTTTAACCCTCACGGGTTTCACCTTCAATGCTTCAGGAATAGCTGTTAACTGATTTTCCTTCCGATCTAACAAATTCACATAGGGTAATTCATTTAACCAAGAACACTTAAACCTAGGCCTAAACAAATGCTTCGACAACGACATTATTATATCTGTTAATGATTGTTGCTGATACAACAGACATTATAAAGCATAAGATTGACACGTACTTGATAGAGGTTGAGCCACCGTCTCTAAGATTGAACCCCATGTGCCTGGTGCTGGAATTCTCAACAGACATGGACCCTCAAGATTCCTCACTGATCTTACAGAATGAGTTAACTGCTGGAACCATAGATTCCTACCTGCCCATCCATCTTTAATTTGCAAAACAGAAGAATCAAATCCATATGCCTTCCATTTAGTTTCTCTCTTCCCTAACGAGCGGTATTGATCAGATATATCTTCTGGTCTTCCATCAAAATTAAAAAACTCATCCTTTACCTCCAGGATAGTATTCTGCACTATTTCAGATGAATCTACATAATTCTCTACTACCATCTGCTCTCCTATTTCAAAACTATCCTTACTACCATTCACAGCACTCTCCATCCATATCATAAACTTCTGAGTCACTCTTACTACATCCTTTAGTTTCAGAAAAGTTGTTGTTGGTGTCTGTGTCACATTTCCGAAATGTGTTATTGCCGTCGTAACATTAATCTCTTTCAAAGTTACTGTTAAAATAGTTGCTTTAGTTGATGTATTAACACTCTTAATTATTTCCAGTAGGAAAGTGACAGATGTCCTCTGTGTATTATTTACTGTTGGAGTGGCTACTATAATATACTGCTCCTGAACTCCTTTGGTGACTGTGAAAACTTCAGCAGACTTTAAATCTTCCATCATAAGTGTCACCTTACAAATTACATAGCCTTGTAACCAATAATTCTTAACCGGAACAAATTTTAACGCTGGCTCTAAATAAGTACACATATATTCTCCCTGATCTTCCCATTTAACATTACGCAAAATAAGTGAGCAATCACTCATAACCCTCTTCCACTTCATATCGTTGTACAAAATATACTTCCGTTGACTAGATGAAACAGCTTCTACTTCTGGTCCTGATAACAACACTTCTTCTCCATAATTATCTCTCCACGTTGGAGGAATTTCACCACCCCCACTCCGTCTCTCACATCTACAAGGAAGATGAGCTGTACCACCCATCCTAACCCTAATGACAGTATTTTCTTCTAAAATTGGTGTTGGAGCGATTTTCTGAGGCTCCATTGTAATCAAATGTGATACATTTATAGCTTTAATATCTGTCAATGTTGAAAGAGTTGAATTGCTTCTCACTGTTGTTGTATTAGGCTGAAGTGTTGATGTCATTGTTGTTGATTCATCTATTTTCCCTACAGCTTGGAGCTCTTTACTTGTATTTGTATTTCCATCTATCACCACTAGTCTCACTACATTAACTCTCAGTCCCAACTCTAATCCCTCAGTTTCAAACTGTGGATTATAAAAAATACATTTATAATCACCTTGATCCTCCTGCTGGGAATTGTACACATAGAGACTGCAATCACCCTCAATCTTCAGTCTTCTCTTATCATTCAGCAACGCATACTTTCTCAAAGCAACTGCTCCTAACAGATCTAAACTCCTGCCATAGCTATCTTCCCACTGAACTCTACATTTCCCTTCACCACTGTTCTCCCTCGTGCACTGACATGGAAGCTGAGCTGACTTTCCTAGAGTTACTTCAACTCTAGTTTTCGTAACGTTTTGGTCTGACTTTTCTCCTAACTGGTCTAGGCCTACTTTGTCTAACCGAATCACCAGCTTCTCCTGTAACAGAGTTGCCCTTGGTGATCTCTGCTGCTTCACATTCCACTGAAATATTCCCTGTTGTTTCTGGGATTTATTGAAAATCAATGTCCCCAAATCTCCTTTCCTTTTCATCCATTGCAGAGTCATCTCTGGCATCATCAGAAGTGTAAACATTATCATCAACGTTGTCCACAACATGGACAATCTCTCCTTCTGGGTTTTTACTCTGGATATTGTCATGCATCCCTCCTTCTGCCTGTTCTCCCCTATCTTCATCCTGCTCTCTTGAGCCTTCAACATCCTGTCTCTGCGCGTGGCACCTCTTCTCCAGGCGCTTTAACACAATGTGACAAATGATACCACGTTGGAGACCCTTTAACCTGGACAGCTGTTCCAGTACTACGAACAACTTCAAATGGTCCTTCACGACGTTCGTTATACCACTTCCTTCTAAATACCTTCACGAACACCTTGTCCCCAGGTTGCACTGTACTCCTTTTTTGCTCATCAAGCTTCTCCTGCACCTCTTCTTTTCTTTGCCTGTCAGAAACATATGTGGACAACTTTTTATGAAAATTGGCCATATATGTAACGTACGCTCTCATTTAATCTTCCAAAAGAGCCAAGCTTGGACCCTTTCCGCTTGTTCGCAAACAAGGCGCAGGCATCCTTCTTCCTGTTACCAGTTCATGGGGTGTCATACGTAGATCACGCAACTCACTTGAGCGACACACCATTAATGCTAAAGGAAGCGCCACTATCCAGTTTAGACCCGTATGCTGACAAATTTTGACAATGTGATTTTTCAAGACACCGTTCATTTTTTTCACAAATCCCTTGACTTTGTGGGTGATAAACTGCTCCAAGACGTTGCTTAATTCCCAATTTTTGCAACATCAATTTCACTGATTTATCCACAAATTCCTTCCCATTATCTGAGGATATTCGATCGGGTAGTCCCCACCTGCTTATGACTTCTTTACACAAGAACTTGGCAACCGATTGAGCATATTTTAGCTTAGTTGGAAATCCTATGCACCTCTTGGTGTAGGAATGTAACCAAGAATAACAGTCACACCCCTGCGAACATTATTTTTCAGACAGATTGTGCACCTGCCTATGACATAGTCAACCTGTTCAAGCAAATATGGTGCCCAAAAACCATACTCCTTTGTGATCTTTCTCCTAACCTCCCCCCTTGCAACATTAGCTAACCCATGTGCTTCCTGAATCATCAGACCTAATAGGTCTAGAGGCGCTACTATCAACCCCTCATGGTTTCTCCAAAAACAACAAAGGATTGTTACTCTGAGGATTTTTTTAAAAACACCTGCTTTCGAAAGTCCTTCAATTTGTGGTTCAATCCCTTGGATTGCTTCATCTTTCAATGGATACTGATTCTTCCAAGGAGGTCTGGCTCCTGGTCGAAGTTCAACTTTCACCTCAATTGGGCTGATTTCACAAGTCCAATATCGGTACTGTGTTGAGACCACAAACATTCTGGAACTTGTTGCAACATCTCCTCTTTCATAGGGTCTGAATCCATCTTCACACTGCAAATAGATTAATGTGTCATCCGTACAGCTTATGGCTCTCCTTGTCCTTGAGCCAAAATCATTATTTTGAGAAATCGCTGATCTTCACTCCTCCAAATCCCCCAAATTCTCTTTCATCGGTACAAAAACAGCTTTCTCTGCTTCTGTCATAATTTCTCCTATTTGCTTCTGCTCATAGCCTTCAGAAACCAACAAGGTCACATGTGGCACACTCTTCTCAATCTCAAATTCTTTATCCAGATAATCGTCTGTGTTTATCTATCTGCTCCTTGTGGTCCTAAAATTATGCAACATGAGCTGAGTTGAACTTTCTTTGGTTGATGACTCAACCATTCCTCTGAGTTCGATTGGGCAGCATTCTTGAAATACTTGAGCGTACAATGAAATGGATATTCCGGAAGCCTCGCATCTGGCATATTTGCCACAATGAATTTCTCCCATATCTTAGCCTGCTTCAAAAAATCTTCACTGAGATTTCCAATCCAGAATACTGAAGAAGAATCCATCTCTGTCATCATCAACAATTGGTAAACCTTTTCCTTTGGCACTTCTACCAGACAGCCGTCTGGTGTACATGTTATTGTACAGTTCAACTTACACAATGCATCTCTTCCCAACAATGCAATAGGTGTATGTTCTGATACCAATATGGGCTCAATTGGTTCCGTAAGAGGAATCAGCTGTTTCACACCCTCAAATCCAACTGTCCTAATTAGTTGATTGGACATAGTGAGATGTGTAACATCTTCAGGCCGAACACAGATAAAAGCAGCTCCGCTATCCGCCATCACCTCCAATGGTCGGTTGTTTATTTTCACCTCAATTGTTGGATCTTTTTCCGGTCCTGATGCTACCAGCTGACACCCCCCTTTCGGATCTTCTGGGCACCCCTAGAATCCTTGCTCCAGGCCCCTATAAGGGTTCACCGGTCCTCCAGATGATCTTTGACTGGCCCCTGTATCTTCCTCTGAAATTCCCTCTGGAGCAATTTCAGAGCAAAGTCACCAACATGTCCACAATTACAGTGGGGGAAAAAAGTATTTAGTCAGCCACCAATTGTGCAAGTTCTCCCACTTAAAAAGATGAGAGGCCTGTAATTTTCATCATAGGTACACGTCAACTATGACAGACAAAATGAGGAAAAAGAATCCAGAAAATCACATTGTAGGATTTTTAATGAATTTATTTGCAAATTATGGTGGAAAATAAGTATTTGGTCAATAACAAAAGTTTCTCAATACTTTGTTATATACCCTTTGTTGGCAATGACACAAGTCAAACGTTTTCTGTAAGTCTTCACAAGGTTTTCACACACTGTTGCTGGTATTTTGGCCCATTCCTCCATGCAGATCTCCTCTAGAGCAGTGATGTTTTGGGGCTGTCGCTGGGCAACACGGACTTTCAACTCCCTCCAAAGATTTTCTATGGGGATGAGATCTGGAGACTGGCTAGGCCACTCCAGGACCTTGAAATGCTTCTTACGAAGCCACTCCTTCGTTGCCCGGGCGGTATGTTTGGGATCATTGTCATGCTGAAAGACCCAGCCACGTTTCATCTTCAATGCCCTTGCTGATGGAAGGAGGTTTTCACTCAAAATCTCACGATACATGGCCCCATTCATTCTTTCCTTTACACGGATCAGTCGTCCTGGTCCCTTTGCAGAAAAACAGCCCCAAAGCATGATGTTTCCACCCCCATGCTTCACAGTAGGTATGGTGTTCTTTGGATGCAACTCAGCATTCTTTGTCCTCCAAACACGACGAGTTGAGTTTTTACCAAAAAGTTCTATTTTGGTTTCATCTGACCATATGACATTCTCCCAATCCTCTTCTGGATCATCCAAATGCACTCTAGCAAACTTCAGACGGGCCTGGACATGTACTGGCTTAAGCAGGGGGACACGTCTGGCACTGCAGGATTTGAGTCCCTGGCGGCGTAGTGTGTTACTGATGGTAGGCTTTGTTACTTTGGTCCCAGCTCTCTGCAGGTCATTCACTAGGTCCCCCCGTGTGGTTCTGGGATTTTTGCTCACCGTTCTTGTGATCATTTTGACCCCACGGGGTGAGATCTTGCGTGGAGCCCCAGATCGAGGGAGATTATCAGTGGTCTTGTATGTCTTCCATTTCCTAATAATTGCTCCCACAGTTGATTTCTTCAAACCAAGCTGCGTACCTATTGCAGATTCAGTCTTCCCAGCCTGGTGCAGGTCTACAATTTTGTTTCTGGTGTCCTTTGACAGCTCTTTGGTCTTGGCCATAGTGGAGTTTGGAGTGTGACTGTTTGAGGTTGTGGACAGGTGTCTTTTATACTGATAACAAGTTCAAACAGGTGCCATTAATACAGGTAACGAGTGGAGGACAGAGGAGCCTCTTAAAGAAGAAGTTACAGGTCTGTGAGAGCCAGAAATCTTGCTTGTTTGTAATTGACCAAATACTTATTTTCCACCATAATTTGCAAATAAATTCATTAAAAATCCTACAATGTGATTTTCTGGAAATAAAATTCTCAATTTGTCTGTCATAGTTGACGTGTACCTATGATGAAAATTACAGGCCTCTCTCATCTTTTTAAGTGGGAGAACTTGCACAATTGGTGGCTGACTAAATACTTTTTTCCCCCACTGTATCTCTCATTTATACATTCAATAGATCTCAATCAAATAGTTTCATCGTTAAGCAACAGCCGATTTAACAAACAGAATACTTTATTCGTGTGTAAGTCTCCCCCTCCTTCTCTGTCTGCATGTCACAGCAGCTCAGTGTGTTACGCCCCTGAAAAAGGGGAGAAATAATCACGAAAGTGATGCAGTTATGTTTCCTCACTGAAAACTTTAGTATAATGCTTTTACAAAAATACCACATTTTACAGAACAACAGATCTACAGGAACCAGAGTTTTGTAGGGTACAAAGCTTATTCAAGTCACAACAGCATAAACTGTAATTCACTAAAACATATACAAATGTTTCAATATAACTGTCAAACACAAAGTAGCTTTAGCTCAGTAACCCATAACTACATTTATCAACCATGTCAACAAAGTATTCGAAACACATTATACAAATAACCCCAAATATATTATTAACAGCGCACATGCTCATTCACAATTAGCATAAAATGGCAGCTACTCTCAGTACGAAGCTATTCTTCGCTGCAACCAAGCAGGTTTCACTCACACACGCACCTAATAACTCTCTTCAACTTAACTCTAACTTACTCAAGATGTTACTAACACATACCTTAAACTCTCTTGACATGTTAGCAAGTTATTACATTCAAATTAACTCGTTTTATATCAATAACGTACCTGAAAAAGGGGAGAAATAATCACGAAAGTGATGCAGTTATGTTTCCTCACTGAAAACTTTAGTATAATGAGGAAAAAAGACCGCGATTTCCCCAGGAAGTTGGGTGGAGACCAGAGCAATCGATCTCAGGCTCATAGATTAAGAGCATTTAGTAGATCACAGATTAACACTTTTACCCTTAAATTAGGCACCACAAAATAAAGTAGTCAATATAACGTTTACACATTCCTCTTACAATATTTACCCTTTGTACACTTGACGGATTTTAACACAATTATGAATTTTATCAATCTCTATGAACTAGTACTGGATGCATGATCTTTTTAACCTTAGATATTTTAAGATCCTTACATACCATGAACTTACTAATACTTTTTAGTGTATAACAGGCTATGAATATGTCCTTTAACCTGTCACAAGTGCAGGCAGGGGAGTGGCATATTTGCTCTACGTAACTCTAAACTCATAAAATCCCACGCATGCGTAGTTCATTCACCAATGCGATTTCAGAGTGAGAAGAGCTCCCAAGCAGCTCTCTCCAAGCTAAACAACATAAAGTAGACAGACCAGCTGTCCCTCCATTATTTCCAACACAGACAAACAGTAACACTTAACAAAACTCCCAAACCAACACAGAACATAGAACACAAATCCTACTTCGTTTCTTTAACTGATGGAACAACTGATTTTCGAATTCTCCCCCTTGGTCATGGTGGATGCGGGAGGGGAACCCAAACTTCAGGGCAAAGTCATTGAAGATGAGATTTGCAGCAGTTTTTCCTGACTTTGATGTGGTGGCGTAGGCTTGAGTGAAACGTGTAAAATGATCAACAATCACGAGGATGTACTCATATCTCCCTTTGCATCTGTCGAGATGGAGGAAATCTATACATACCAGTTCAAATGGCTGTGTTGTCACAATGTTTGTCAGAGGGGCTCTTGTTTCATGGCCTGGCTTTTTCTGCTTGACACAGCTACAAGTTTTAGTCACATAGTGCTCGATGTCAGATTGCATATAAGGCCAGAAGAAGCGGTCACGTACTAGTGATACAGTGCGGTCAGTACCTTGGTGTCCCATGTTATTGTGCAACTCTTCCATCACTTTACCTTTGTACTGCTCTGGTAGAACTAACTGCTTGCGGGCTGTAGTGATTCTGTAAAGAATACCATCACTGTCGATTGTCAATTTGTCCCATTCTCTGAATAGGCATTTTGTCTTTGGACTGAATTCCTTTTGCTCTTTAATTGGCGGTTTGGAACCAGACAGCTTGAAATCGAGCACAGGACGGATGACCGGATCAGACTCTTGTGCCTCTCTTATCCCCTCTTTTGGGATCGAGCTGATTGTTGCTGTAGTTGTCTCACCTTCAGCTGATACTGACATATATGCAGCTGAAATTGACCAAGGCACAAAAGGCTCTTTCTGTACCTCTACTGCTTGTATCGTGGCGGCAATGGTGTCTGGTGGAAGCTCCTCAGAACATTCTCTCATCAGTGACTCTACATCCAGTGGCATCCTCGACAAAGCATCTGCATCACTGTTCTCTCTGCCTGGCCTGTACTTTATTGTAAAGTGGAAATCAGCCAATTCTGCAACCCACCTGGAAGTGGTTGCGTTCAGTTTGGCAGTAGACAGAATGTAGCTGAGCGGGTTGTTATCGCTGTATACAGTGAAGGTCGGAGCATAGTACAAATAATCATGGAACTTATCAGTGATTGCCCATTTTAGAGCTAGAAATTCTAGCTTGCCAGAGTGGTAGTGATAGTTCTTCTCAGCTGCTGTTAAGGTTCGAGAGCCATAAGCAATGACCCTAAGCTTCCCATTTTGCTCTTGATAAAGAACTGCTCCCAAGCCTTGGTGTGACGCATCAGTGTGTACAACAAATGGCTGAGTGAAGTCAGGGAAACCTAAGACTGGTGGGTGAAGCAGACACTCAATCAGCTGTTCAAGTGCCTGTTGATGCTGGTCAGTCCACAGGATTGGCTTGTTTGAGGGCACCACATGACTTACTTTCTTTGTTTTTGCTTTCCGTGGGTGGTCAGGTATTTTCTCTGAATCTGCTTTCAGGAGGTCATACAGACAGCTGGCCCTCCTAGAAAAGTCTTTGATGTACTGTCTGTAGTAAGTGAGTAAACCAAGCATTTTTCTGAGCTGGCCCACAGTCTGTGGTCTGATCTCTTTCAATGCTCTTACTGCTTCAAAATCGGCTGGGTCAACTTTGCTGCCGTCTGCAGACACTATTCTGCCCAAATAACGGACCTGGGGTTTAAAGAGATCACACTTACTTGGCTTGAGTTTGATGCCATACTCTCTGAGACGCTGCAAAACCTTTTGCACATCATTCACATGGCTGTCGAAAGTTTTACTGAAAACTAGCGTGTCGTCCAGATAAGGAATGCAGATGTTGTCCCGGAGCCCTTCCAAACATTCCTCCATACAACGCTGAAAAGCTGCAGGAGCGTTCATGAGGCCGAATGGCATACGTATCCACTCATAGAGTCCCCATGGGGTCACAAATGCTGTCAGTGATCTGCTTTCTTCAGAGATGAACCCTTGGTGATATGCTTTTCCCTGATCTAAAAGGGAGAACCAGGAATTATCACCTAAACTGTCCATGATGTCCTGGACCCGAGGGATGGGCTGGCGGTCGGGATGTGTCTTTCTGTTCAGGTCTCTGTAATCTATACACAACCGGAGGGTCCCGTCCTTCTTCCTAACGCACACGACAGGTGAAGAATATGAAGAGTTTGACTTCCTAACCCAACCCTGGGCTATGACGTCATGAAGGTAACCCTTCATCTCCTGATACAGTGGCCTGGGCACTGACATGTATGTGCGCTTGACTGGTTCAGAGTCCTTTAGAGAAATAGTCATTTTCAATCGTTCAATGCAGCCAATGTCATTGTCTGATCTGGAGAAGGAGTGACACTCTTCTCTAAGCATTTTCCTAACAAGCTCTCTCTGTTCTTCGGTTAGGTGACTTAAACCTACTGGTGGATCCCACTGTTCAGTAGCAGTACATGGGGTCTGAATACTGGTGTGATTCACTGTGGCTGGGGTGACAGCTTTTTCAAAGACTTGGGCAGGTAACACAGTCATAATGGTTTGTACTGTACCGATTATGGTGCGTCCTAGCAGGGCAATGTCATGGTCAGTGGGGTTAGAGACATCAAGCATGACAACTGGAAAAACACCTTTCTTAACTCTGACTAGTGTGTCAAAGAACTCAAGTTCATCTGGCCACTGCGGGTTCAGGTCTGGCTGGAAAAGCATTGTCATGTCGTCTTTGAAAGGCTGGGAAGCTACACGGCACTCAATCTGAATGCTACTGTGTTTTGGTACAGCAACCTTCTCTTTCTTGGTTTTCACTGCGTATTCATCTGTCTGTTCTGCGCTAACAGCCTGTATAAAAGCCCTCACCTTATTTCTTTTGAGGCTTGGGAAAGCTTTTTTCACTGTACTGTACCGTTTAGTCTTTTCGGTCATTGTCAGGATGTGCTCAATAACATTGAAACCTATGATGGGATGAGATAGGTGACAGCCTTTCATTACCAGCACTGGGATGATCAGTTCCTTTGTTTGGTCAGTTTCAGAGGCTAGCCGAAAAGTTGTTTCAATCCATCCCAGGTACGGCATTTCAGTCCCATTTGCTGCCGTCAATCTTAGATCATCAGGTGAGTCCAGAATTTCTGAAACATCCCTCAGCCTTGCGTTTGGGAGAGATTCCGCTTTCCATCGTTCATCAATGACCGATACCTGAGAGCCTGTGTCCCATAGGGCTTGGAGGTGGTGGCGATTGAGGTGACACTCAACAAGGCACTGTCTACCGACTAGCGAGGTGACCTTATGGGGGTGGCAACCTTGAGCTAGGGATGGTAAAGAGTGGGCATTTTCTTCTGTACAGGAAAGCTTTTCACAGGTAGAGTCAATTTTTAGGTGAGTGCATTTTTCCTTATGTTGGTTTTGACATATTTTGGAACAGTACAGTGTCTCTTTACATGATGAACATTGTTTCAGGTTCTCAAATGAATCTTCTCTGGCACAATTTGCACATTTCTGGGACTTTTTGGTAGCTACGGTTAACACTTGTCCCTCAGCGGTAACCCTTCCCCGTTTAAAGGGGCCTCTTTGGATGGTCTGACTCCCCGGATTTTACATCCAGCTTGAAAATGTTCTCCACTCCCACATCGGAAGCAGTGTGTGCAGCGTGCATCTGTTCTGGCCTGCTGGCAGACAAAACACCTCCTTGGAGCTTGAGCAGAGCGGTTGGTATACAGGTTAGGTGCATATTGATACTGCACAGGGTCAGGTGCTTGGGGCTGACTGTAGTTGCTGTAATACTGCTGCTGGGAAACAGGTGGCTGGGGGTCCCTATCTGGCCTCCTAACTGGAAGTGGGGCATGGGCATAAGGCGATGACTGAAACATAGGCTGCTGTAATGTCTCCTTAATCTGAGCAATCTCTGCACTGAGACCTTTTAGGGAAGCTACACCTGTCTTAAGTTCAGCTAACTCTGTTAACAGTTCTGCGGGTATCTTAGCTTTGGCTTCCTTCACAGGACACTTTGCAGATGGCGTATCTTCTAACTGGACTACACTTACGGTTGTAGCAGGCTGTGGGGCATTAAAACGCTTTTTGTTTCGTCTTTCTATCTCATTAGCACAAGCAATGTTAAGCTTCTCTAGCAAAACCTCATCTGATGTTTCGCTATCAAGCAGGAGAGGCTGCATGTCTATCCTGATACTGTCACTCTGGAGACCTGTAAGGACTGTGTGTAAACACATGCGCTGGACTAGAGCAGGGTCATACTTAAGCCCTGATTCTGACTCCTGGGACGCAAATAGTACTTTCTGCCTCAAATCTAAGACGCGCATCAGGAAGCTTTGAGGGGTCTCCTTGCTATGCTGTGCTTCTGAAGCTAGCTGTTTGTAAAGCTCTGTTGCACTCTTCTCTTGGAAGTGGGAACGCAGGATGCATCTAAGTGTGGGAATAGTTAGCTGGGGTTTACCTTCCAAGTAGCTGCATAGCTGTGAGCCTGGAGAAATAGCCCTGATTACTGCGTCTACTATTTCTACCTCAGGATAGCCTCTGTTAAGTCCATTCTCAATCTGATGGGCAAGGCTGGAAAAAGTCAGTTTATCTTTCTGGCCCGGTTCACCTATCTGACCAGACATTTTTAACTCTTTGCGCCAGTATGAGCCGGGCGGTGCACTGGGTGAGAGCTGCATGCTCCTCTGAAGATGGGCAGGGGGTTGGGGCTGGCGCAGAGAATCACTGGCTTTGTCTGCAGTACTCTGCTCAGTTCCCACCCCTTGTTGTGGGGTTACAGTTCTCAGTCCCTCGATTATGTGATGTGTTCTGGCTGTTTCAATATCATGGTCAGTTTGCCCTGTCTTGCTATCTATGCCACTGATCATCTCTGTCATTTTGTCTTTAAGTAACAATAATTCCGACATGCCGCCATCTTCTAACTCTGCAACTTCCTCTCTTTCAAGGAACATCATAATGTGAGTCATCAGTGATATGCGGGATTTGTCTTGAACATCTCTTCTCTGTTCGCCTGATATGTCAAGGAAATCACATACGTCTAGTAACTTGTCTTTAGTCAGGGTGTGCAATTCTCCTACTACCTCTTCTTGTAGTTCTTCCAAGGCGGTTGTCATGTTGACAGGACAGGAGGAACCTTTACTGTGCAGGAGTTGACTCTGAATTAGATGGTCCTTACTGTCTCTGATGGTCTCTCAACGGCCTCAGTTGACACGTACTTAACCCCCAACTTCCAGCTCCCCTCGAACAGCAACACTTTCCTCACTGCAGCCTGCCTGGGTTGTTATGTAGGGATTTAGCTGGCTCGGAATTCAGCGACCAGGATGTGGAAGCCGGACATCTGAGCAGCAATCTCAGCGGAGCCTCCAAAATGTTACGCCCCTGAAAAAGGGGAGAAATAATCACGAAAGTGATGCAGTTATGTTTCCTCACTGAAAACTTTAGTATAATGCTTTTACAAAAATACCACATTTTACAGAACAACAGATCTACAGGAACCAGAGTTTTGTAGGGTACAAAGCTTATTCAAGTCACAACAGCATAAACTGTAATTCACTAAAACATATACAAATGTTTCAATATAACTGTCAAACACAAAGTAGCTTTAGCTCAGTAACCCATAACTACATTTATCAACCATGTCAACAAAGTATTCGAAACACATTATACAAATAACCCCAAATATATTATTAACAGCGCACATGCTCATTCACAATTAGCATAAAATGGCAGCTACTCTCAGTACGAAGCTATTCTTCGCTGCAACCAAGCAGGTTTCACTCACACACGCACCTAATAACTCTCTTCAACTTAACTCTAACTTACTCAAGATGTTACTAACACATACCTTAAACTCTCTTGACATGTTAGCAAGTTATTACATTCAAATTAACTCGTTTTATATCAATAACGTACCTGAAAAAGGGGAGAAATAATCACGAAAGTGATGCAGTTATGTTTCCTCACTGAAAACTTTAGTATAATGAGGAAAAAAGACCGCGATTTCCCCAGGAAGTTGGGTAGAGACCAGAGCAATCGATCTCAGGCTCATAGATTAAGAGCATTTAGTAGATCACAGATTAACACTTTTACCCTTAAATTAGGCACCACAAAATAAAGTAGTCAATATAACGTTTACACATTCCTCTTACAATATTTACCCTTTGTACACTTGACGGATTTTAACACAATTATGAATTTTATCAATCTCTATGAACTAGTACTGGATGCATGATCTTTTTAACCTTAGATATTTTAAGATCCTTACATACCATGAACTTACTAATACTTTTTAGTGTATAACAGGCTATGAATATGTCCTTTAACCTGTCACAAGTGCAGGCAGGGGAGTGGCATATTTGCTCTACGTAACTCTAAACTCATAAAATCCCACGCATGCGTAGTTCATTCACCAATGCGATTTCAGAGTGAGAAGAGCTCCCAAGCAGCTCTCTCCAAGCTAAACAACATAAAGTAGACAGACCAGCTGTCCCTCCATTATTTCCAACACAGACAAACAGTAACACTTAACAAAACTCCCAAACCAACACAGAACATAGAACACAAATCCTACTTCGAAGTTTCTTATCTTCACTTATCCTAATCTGCAGATTTATAGTTATTTTCTTATCCATTACAAAACATCTCTATACACTCTTAAAATCCTCCCTGTATGCTCATAGTCTTTTAACAGTTATTAAACGTTCTCTTTTTGTAGAGACTCATAAGATTTTAACCTTAACTTCCTCCCAGGGGGCTCATAGTTTTTTAACAATTATTAACGTTCTCGCTAATGGAGACTCATAAGATTTTAACCTTAACTAACATATTTCCTTACAAAAAACTAAAACCTCTGTTGTCATAGCCTTAGTCGACACACAGCAGAGACCTCCCCTTTTTTTCACACACGCACAGGCTCTCTTTTCTCACACACACACAATTCAAGAGGAATGTATCCGTTCCTACGGTCCTCTAAAGCATGCTACCGTCGTTCCTTATTTCTCATAGTTCCTTCCTAAATTTCTGCTACCTAGAGTTTGCAGATATTCAATGAGAGGTTACATCGAACATATACCTCGTCAACTATATGTCGAGGGGTAACTTACAAATGAATGTATTTACCACAAACTCCAGTTCCCAGAACTGACCTTAAAAATCAACCTAGTGAGTTTTCAGGATTTTCGGCCCATCCTAATGATCGCCTCGTTTGAGGGCTTCCGTAGATCAACGACGTCCTAATTAGTATACATTTTTCCTTAGTTCCTGGCCTTATTCCTTCATTCTATTCTTTTTCAATTTTATTCAAGCCAAATATCCCTGTGCCCAGTGTTATCAATTCCTATAGACACTCCCCCCTGTTTGCGTTGTTTTCAACGCAAACAAATTTAGAACGGATTCTCATCACACAGCAAATAACAGCAAAGCGCACACGCAAGTTTTTAACGGTGCAGTCATTCAACGCACACACACGGACACACGAACTGACCAGTGCCCAAAGTGGTGAGAAAACTCACCCTTATCTGCCGGACTCTGGAGCGAGTGTCAGCCCGGCACCCATGATGCAACGTTGAAACAGACGCAACACGTCCAAAATACCTCGTCGCCATTAATGTAGTGTCGAGATAACGATGCTGAGATGCTGTGAAAACAAGAAATCTGCTGACACTGTCCTTGATTATAATGGTTTATTACATCAAAGATTTCAGCGTCAATTTACAGACTCCTGCAGACATCTGGAGAACAACTGACCCAATCTCTAATATGTTATATTCTCCCCGTCCTTTGTTTCAACCATGGTATTTATAATATGTAACATGATATGGGTGGTTTTCCCATAAACCAATCCCAGGCCTTCACATAACAGACTTCCTCTGTTTTAGGGGGCCCCTATAGTAATGCTTTCCAGATGCTTCCGCAAGCGGAGTCAACTTCCTCTAACACACCATTTGCAAACGTCAGCAAAGTCATAAACTGTTTAGACACTACACTACATAAAGGAATAGATACTAATGCTCAAGTGTCCCCCTCCCCCAGTACTTTTATAGTCATTTTTCACGTGGATTTCCACTCACCTTCTTCCTGTTCAGGCTGTTCTGTAGCGACAACAGGGGTCCTGACATACCTGTAACAAAATAATACAGCTTTAGGGACCATTTATCAAATGGTGACAAACACAAACTGTTTTGTGGCCTTCTTGCCAATAGGAAATCTTCTTTGATTTTGTGTAATGTTCAAATTAAAAGAACATACTACTATACTGATACCTAGATGGGGTAGTCTGTATTTAAAACGTGAACATAAACATTTCATTTTAGTCATTTAGCAGACGCTCTTATCCAGAGCGACTTACAGTTAGTGAGTGCATACATTTTTCATACTGGCCCCCCGTGGGAATCGAACCCACAACCCTGGCGTTGCAAGCACCATGCTCTACCATCTGAGCTACAGGAGGCTACATGAATGCCCTGCTCTCACCTTCCTGCCGTAGAGTGTACACCATGGTCCCCAACCTGGCATTCTTCTCAACTGTGCTCTCCCGCTCTGCCACCCTGCTTTTCCTCCGTCTGGCTGCCTGAGCCTGCCTCCCCTGCTCCTCCCCCTTGCTCTCCTCCGAGTGATCATCATCATCATCATCATCTTCCTCATCTTGGCCCATGGGTTCTTCTGTTAGACCGCCATTGAGGTCAGCCAGGAACTCTTCTTCAGTCTAACAGATTACACACAAATACTTTGACTTTCTTCAGTCATTATAGTGGTGTTACTTTTATGACATTTCTAGACTGCCAACTTATTCTATACTGCACACCCTATACAATAAGAGACAAAACATTTGAAATAAATTCCCCTCACCATTGCAATTCTGGAGCTCTTCCCCAGAGCGTTAGGGTTGCGGCGTCTCTTCTTGTGGAGTTCCCATCGGTCGGAGACCAGGCCCATGCTAAGCAGCTTCTCCACCAGGCGGGCGCAGGACCGTTTAGCCGTCACCTTCTTCAGGATGTTCCCCAGCACGTCTACGGAAATATAACAACCACTCAAAACTGGGTTCAAATACTATCTGAATTCAAAATACTTTAGCTGGGCTTGATTGAGCTTGCCCGGCACAATGGAACCAATAGAATGAGTGCAAAACGGCAAACTGAAAGATTTCAAATAGTAATTTAACCCAGGTCTGCAACCATTATCCCAACGGAGACGAAGAATACTGCAACCCTTATCACTATGGTAACATGGTATAGCATGGGAATCAAGGGCACCTTCAAAACGTACCATCCGAATCTCTGAACTCCTCAAACAGCATCTGTAGCTCTCGTCCTCTGTCCACAGGACGATACGAGTGCCTTTCCTTCAGGGAGGTCAGATCAGAGGCTACAGGTCAGGTTTTGTCCTTTCAATACTCTAACTAGTACTGACATGTAAACAGTATGTTACATCCAGACATTAATATAGAATCTCTATGGTAAAAGCTAGCAGGTTACAGGATGTAGCCTAGATATGATGGCCCCCAGACAGACACCGACTGACCTCTGTTTCTTCAGGTCTTTGACACTGTCCATCAGCCCCATCGCCACCAACTGGGCCACCACCTGCCGACGCTGACGGGTGGTGTTGCTAAGCAACGGCAGCAGAGTCTCCACAACGTCTGGCACTGTGATAGAGCGAAAGTCAAAAGTTCAGGGACAGAATATGGGACAAGCGTTCATGAGCATAGCTATGTATGGAATGGTTACACTATAAAACACCAGTTAGATGAAAGGATTGGTGATAAAAGCACAGGAAATGAAAAATGAGTGGTGCCGTTTGTTTACCTTCAGAGTCGCGGTGCTCCTCGTTGAGTGTACACAGCTCATCCTCTTCCTCTGGCGTCCATTTTGCTTTCTTCTTGGACCCCTCTCTGAGACGAACATGAGAACAATAAATTACTTTTAAAAATGGAAACCTTGAAAAGCACATAGTAAATGCGCACGCACACACACTTATTTAATTGACACCCAGGCACATACACACACCCTTCTCCAGGCTTGCTGTAGCCATCTGTCATCTCACGTACAGCTCCCACATTCTTCCAGAAGAGCAGCTCTACATAGGCCTTGTTGTTTTTGGCTGCTAGGGAAAAGAATCGGTTCAGCACAAACTTAGCAAAGGTCACCAGCTCCTGTAGGAGGAAGAGAAAAAACATTGGAACATGTAATTGTATTATAATCCATGTGCCTGGGTTAACCCCCTAGAGTCGATGTCCCTATGTAAATCGAATTAGCATAATAAAAAAATCCCCATCAAAATCCATCTGTTTAAGCTAGAGATCTGTTTGTTTGCATGGGCTCAATCAACCGCATCCGCCAATGGCGGCTTTCCGCATCTGCGGTGGAAGGTGGCCGAGCTACAGTGGTGTTTTACAGACCATGAGACATCCCAAAAATCTGTCTTCTCACAAAAACATCTGTAGCGTCCGAACAGTTTGGGCTACACACTGATATGACCCCTCACTGATATGACTAACGAACACGTACGTGTCGGTTGTTTTGCGTTAGGACGCCCACAAGCCTCGTCTGAAGGTAGCCCGGTACCAGTTGTAAAAACATTTATGGAAGCATACACCGAGTATACAAAACATTAAGAACACCTTCATAATATTGAGTTGCACCTTGGAGCCTATATTTGTTGGGGCATGGACTCTACAAGGTGTCGAAAGCGTTCCACAGGGATGCTGGCCCATGTTGACTTCAATGCTTCACACAGTTGTGTGAAGTTGGTTGAATGTCATTTGGGTGGTGGATACAAACGAGAAACTTAAGTGTGAAAAACCTGGCAGTGTTGCAGTTTGACACACTCAAACCGGTGCGCCTGGCACGTACTACCCCGTTCAAAGGCACTTAAATCTTTTGTCTTGCCCATTCAGCCTCTGAATGGCACACATACACAATCCATGTCTCAATTGTGTCAAGGCTTAAAAATCCTTCTTTAAATCAGTCTCCTCCCCTTCATCTACACTGATTGAAGTGGATTTAACAGGTGAAATTAATAAGGGATCATAGCTGTCACCTGCATTCACCTGGTCAGTTTAATGGAAAGAGCATAAGCATGTTCCTAATGTTTTGTACACTCCCGTGTTTATGGAAGTAGTGTAGTGCCAATAAAAAGGGGTTTAAATGTGACTAGTTTGTATGTCGCACATCACTACTTCACAGGAGCGGCCGTGTATATCCCCCCTCAAGCCGATACCACGACAGCCCTCAAAGAACTTCACTGGACTTTATGCAAACTGGAAACCACATATCCTGAGGCTGTATTTATCGTAGCTGGGGATTTTAACAAAGCAAATTTGAGGACTAGGCTGCCAAAGTTCTATCAACATATCGACTGTTGTACTCGGGCTGCTAAAATTCTCGACCATTGCTATTCGAACTTCCGGGATGGTTATAAGGCCCTCCCCCGCCCTCCTTTCGGCAAATCTGACCATAACTCCATTTTGTTCCTCCCTTCCTATAGGCAGAAACTCAAAACAGGAAGTACCCGTGCTAAGGACTATTCAACGCTGGTCTGACCAATCGGAATCCATGCTCTACCAACTGAGCTACACAGGGCCACGGTCAACCTGCTCCCAAAACAGCTCAATAGGGTTGAGATCCAGTGACTGTGCTGGCCACTCCATTATAGACAGAATACCAGCTGACTGCTTCTTCCCTAAATAGTTATTGCATAGTTTGGAGCTGTGCTTTGGGTCATTGTCCTGTTGTAGAAGGAAATTGGCTCCAATCAAGCGCCGTTCACAGGGTATGGCACGGCGTTGCAAAATGGAGTGATAGCCTTCCTTCTTCAAGATCCCTTTTACCCTGTACAAATCGCCCACTTTACCACCACCAAAGCACCCCCAGACCATCACATTGCCTCCACCATGCTTGACAGATGGCATCAAGCACTCCTCCAGCATCTTTTCATTTGGTCTGCGTCACAAATGTTCTTCTTTGTGATCCGAACACCTCAAACTTCGATTCGTCTGTCCATAACACTTTTTTCCAATCTTCCCCTGTCCAATGTCTGTGTTCTTTTGCCCATCTTAATCTTTTATTTTTATTGGCCAGTCTGAGATATGGCTTTTTCTTTGCAACTCTGCCTAGAAGGTCAGCATCCCGGAGTCGCCTCTTCACTGTTGACGTTGCAACTGGTGTTTTGCGGGTACTATTTAATGAAGCTGCCAGTTGAGGACCTGTGAGTCGTCTGTTTCTCAAACTAGACACTAATGTATTTGTCCTCTTGCTCAGTTGTGCACCGGGGCCTCCCACTCCTCTTTATATTCTGGTTAGAGCCAGTTTGCGCTGTTCTGTGAAGAGAGTAGTACACAGCGTTGTACGAGATCTTCAGTTTCTTGGTAATTTCTCGCATGGAATAGCCTTCATTCTCAGAACAAGAATAGACTGACAAGTTTCAGAAGAAAGTTCTTTGTTTCTGGCCATTTTCATTCTGTAATCGAACCCACAATTGCTGATGCTCCAGATACTCAACTAGTGTCAAGGCGGCCAGTTGTATTGCTTCTTTACTCAGCACAACAGTTTTCAGCTGTGCTAACATAATTTCAAAAGGGTTTTCTAATGATCAATTAGCCTTTTAAAATGATAAACTTGGATTAGCAAACACAACATGCCATTGGAACACAGGACTGATGGTTGCTGATAATGGGCCTCTGTACGCCTATGTAGATATTACATTAAAAATCAGCCGTTTCCAGCTACAATAGCCATTTACAACATTAACAATGTCTACACTGTATTTCTGATCAATTTGATGTTATTTTAATGGACAACAAAATTGTCCCCCAAACTTAAGTGACCCCAAACTTTTGAACGGTAGTGTATGTATATATTCTTAATTCCATTTCTTACTTAGATTTGTGTGTATTGGGTATATGTTGTGAAATTGTTAGATATGACTTGTTAGATACTACTGCACTGTCGGAGCTAGAAGCACAAGCATTTCGTTACACCCGCAATAACATCTGAACACCTGTATGTGACAAATAAAATTTGATTTGAATGTAAACATTTATTTTTTATCAAAATGCATTTTTTGGCAGAAATGCCTTCTGGGACATGTGAACTCCCATGTGCCTTAATAACAAACTTGTATTCCATCCATAAATACGAATACAATTGGTAAATTACGAGCCTAGTTGGTTTAGCCACGGAAAAAGACAGGAACCTTCCCGCTAGCCATGATTGGGTGAGATAATGGATGGGCTGGACATGCCGGGAGATGAGTTTGGATTGGTCTGCCATGTAGCATGTTTCTGTTTTCTCAACAACATTGATGCCCTGAATTTAGCAGGCGCTATCGACAGATCAGTTGGAAAAAGTGATGGTGTCACGTTCGTTGAATGACGGAACAGACCAAGGCGCAGCGTGATATACGTACATGTTTATTAAACTTAATAAACACACGACAAAACAATAAACGAAACGAAACGTGAAGTCCTAAGGTAGATACACAACCAACCATAACCGGAACAAGATCCCACAACTAGACAGTGTCAATAGGCTGCTTAAGTATGGTCCCCAATCAGAGACAACGAGCGACAGCTGCCTCTGATTGGGAACCACACCGGCCAACATAGAACTAGACATACTAGATCCTCATACATAGAACAAACACAACAAGGAATATACACACCCTGACTCAACATATAAGCGTCCCCTGATTCAGGGCGTGACAGTGTACCCCCCCCCCCCCCCCAAAGGTGCGGACTCCGACCGCACAACATAAACATAACATGGTAGGGGCCGAGTGGGCATTCCGCCTCGGAGGCGGATCCGGCTCGGGGCGTGACGACCTCTCACTCTCCGCCTCCCTGTTGCGCCCCTGGTCTGGTCTAGACCTCAGTGCGTTGCTTCCCCTCTCCTTCCTCCCACGATTCGCCAGGCCCTGTCTGGACCCTGGTGTGGGAGACCCCGAACCTGGAGAGGGGCTGACGTCATGGTCTGGACTGGAGCCACTGACCGGAGCCAGACTAGGCACCGGTGGAGCGGACTGCTTTGGCTCCGGAGTGGAGCCGCTGACCGGAGCTGGATCAGGCACCGGTGGAGCGGACTTCTCTGGCTCCGGAGTGGAGCCGCTGACCGGAGCTGGATCAGGCACCGGTGGAGCGGACTGCTCTGGCTCCGGAGTGGAGCAGCTGACCGGTGCCGGACCAGGCACCGGTGCAACGGGCACGGGCCGTGCCGGACTGGACAAACGCACCACTGGTCTGGTGCGAGGAGCAGGCACGGGCCGGACTAGGAACACGCACCACTGGCTTGGTGCGAGGAGCAGGAACGGGCCGGGCCGGACTGGCGACGCGCACCACTGGCTTGGTGCGAGGAGCAGGAACGG
Source organism: Coregonus lavaretus (assembly GCF_964263955.1). Taxonomy (NCBI): domain Eukaryota; kingdom Metazoa; phylum Chordata; class Actinopteri; order Salmoniformes; family Salmonidae; genus Coregonus; species Coregonus lavaretus. Next base: position 35,758,501 of record NC_139995.1, read on the forward strand.
GCCGGGCCGGACTGGCGACGCGCACCACTGGCTTGGTGCGAGGAGCAGGAACGGGCCGGACCGGACTGTGAAGGCGGACTGGAGGTCTGGAGCGGAGAGCTGGCACAACCCATCCTGGCTGGCTGCCCACTTTCGCACTACACGTGCGGGGCGCTGGCACAGGACGCACTGGGCTGTGCACGCGCACTGGCGATACAGTTTGTAGAACTGGCGCAGGATATGCGGGACCGAGGAGGCATACCAGAGGCCAGGAGCGTTGAGCCGGCACACCCCGTCCTGGCTGGATGCCCATCTTCGCACGGCACGTGCGTGGTGCAAGCACAGGACGTACAGGACTGCCGGCGCACTGGCGACACAGTATGTAGCTCCGCATAACACGGAGCTTGCCCAGTCATACGCCTCTTCGCGTGAGTACGGGGAGTTGGCTCTGCTCTAACCCTAGGCTCCGCCAACCACCCCGTGTGCCCCCCAAAATTTTTTTCTTGGGGCTGCTTCTCTGGCTTCCTCCTCGACCGGCCTCCTCCGTGTTGCCGTTGCTCCTCTCCTGCCTGGGCATCTACCTTAGCCCATGGTCCTTTCCCCGTAAATATCTCCTCCCATGACCACAAATTGGCCACCTGTGACATGGCCATCCGCTCCGCCTGGGCACGCTGCTTGGTCCTCGTTTGGTGGGATCTTCTGTCACGTTCGTTGAATGACGGGACAGACCAAGGCGCAGCGTGATATACGTACATGTTTATTAAACTTAATAAACACACGACAAAACAATAAACGAAACGTGAAGTCCTAAGGTAGATACACAACCAACCTTAACAAGATCCCACAACTAGACAGTGCCAATAGGCTGCTTAAGTATGGTCCCCAATCAGAGACAACGAGCGACAGCCGCCTCTGATTGAGAACCACACCGGCCAACATAGAACTAGACATACTAGATCCTCATACATAGAACAAGCACAACAAGGAATATACACACCCTGACTCAAAATATAAGCGTCCCCTGAGTCAGGGCGTGACAGATGGGCTACTTTCTCCACACACCACGGTCAGTGTGAACCGGAGTGACTTGACAACGCTGGCCAAACAAGATGTAGCTACAAACAAAACTGAGTTAAATGGTTCCAGTCTGCCGTGAAGCGTTCATCTATGTATACGGGTAAGAGTATAGCTACTTTTTCAGATATACGTTTCTAATTGTCAGAAAGTCATTTTTATTGCAAGTTAAAGCGTACTGTTAGTTAGCTAGCAAACGTTACGTGTATGATCTGTGTAGTAATATTATTCTAATCAGAAATCCATTTGCATTGCTAGTTATAGCCTAATGTTAGCTAGCTAACATTGAACCTTGTTAGCTTTAGCTACCTGCAGATTCATACTACAGCTATGACAATGTTTGTATTGGTAGTAGTATGAGTTGGGATTATGCCGGTTCATTGTTTAGCTAGTTACCTAGCTAGCTACATGTCTAAACAAAAAGACTCCACTTCGGCCGGATTATTACATGACCCATCAAATTAGCCAGGTGTGTCTGGGGGTGATTACGGCCATCTATTGTATTTCATGAACATGTGTACATGTCTAGACAATAGTGACCCATCCACTTAGCTAGATGTGGCTGGGGGGTGGTTATAGCATTTCCTTCACATGACCCATCAATTAAGACAAGTGTGTCGGGTTAGCGTCATATAATAATGATACAAATACTTTATCTGGACACTTTATGTTTTGATATTGCTACTATGCAAGAAAAGGATAAGGCTGTAACGTAACAAAATGTGGAAAAAGTCAAGGGGACTGAAAACTTTCCGAATGCACTGTACCATACCGTCTCTACTTTTATGCAATGTAAAAGACACCATTTCAAATTTTGCTACATAAGACCGAATCGAGGCGGTCGGTATAAGACAGACACTTTAAAACAAACTTCCTTTTTATTTATTTCCATGTATGAATCTGTTATTCAATGTGTTTCTATGGGCTAATAGCAGTAAGGCCAAATTCAATGTTTCATCAAATAATTTGTTAATATTTGTTTCGATACCTAAAGGTGTCCTAAAATTCTAAATCAAATCGCTAAATGATCCTTGGTATGACCATCTTAAAACAATTCCATATGTTAGCTTAGTAGAACCCCCCCTGGCTTAGACGTAAGGATTAAAGGATTTTTCACCCAAAGGGGCTTGATATCAATTAATATAATTTCAGTTACATGCAAGTATCTCAGGTAAGGATTCAGACCTTCATTAACATAAAGACACGTCTTCACAGCTGGTCCGCTTGCTTTACAAATGAATTTTGTCTTCACAGTTCAATAATCAACATCAAAACAGCATCACAAGAAGTCCATTCCTCCCCTATTTGTGAGATTACACTAGAAAGCTCCCAGAGTGGCACCCATCTAACCCAGTGTCTTGATGTGGTTCAGGGTCTTATTCATTAGGCAGCAAATGGGAAAAAACTGACTGAAACAGGGAGGGCATACCTGAACGTGTCCATTAAACACTTGCTTTGGTTTACCTTTGCAAAACATTTTGCTACGGTGTGCCCTAATAAATAGAACCCTGGTGTACCTTACAGGGTCTCCCAGGATCTTGTTAAAGAGGCAAAAGACAGAGAGCTGGAAGAGCAGGGCGTCCATCTTGAGGTCGAGGCCAGGCAGTGCAGCATGCGCGTGATGCAGTGGTTGGTGTGGGGGGAGTTCTGGGAGTAGAACCAGAGCAGGAGCAGGTAGGGACGCACAATGTTGGGGTTGGCAAACCTGGCAGGCGGGGCACATTGGACAGTGAAGAGTTAAAACGGTCAGTGATATCAGAGGCCCAATGTAGTTGGGGGCTTATTTATTATAGTTTTAACACGTTATGATTTATTATGATTTTTTCCCAGTTCTTCACATTCAGGACACTGACACGGAGGCCCTGATGATGCAAATCTGAGATCAAGCGTAAACACTGAATTTGTGTCCCTCACCTCTTGATGAAATCCAGAAAGTTGAACTCCGTCTCAGACACTCGTACAGACTCCAGCTCTTCATCCTCCTCCATCCCAGGTTCAGGGGGAGGGGGCCCTGGAAACAAAACAAAGTGTCTCTTCATGGAGAGTATGTGCATCAGCCCAGCATGAACAAATAAAAACGGGTTCTCGTCATCTACCTCATTTTAGTACAAATGAATGTATCTGCTACTGTACATATGTCAGATTAAATCATATTGATCCCATGTTTTATAAAGTACCACAGACAGACGTATGAAAAATGTATGCACTCACTAACTGTAAGTCGCTCTGGATAAGAGCGTCTGCTAAAAAAAAAAAAAAGACTAAAATGACAGACACTCACTGGGCAGGTTGGCTAAGAGGATCTGTTTGAGGAGCTCCAGTTCCTCCTCTGGCTCCACATCAGCTGAACCAAACACATCTCCCTCTGGCCAGACCTCCCTGTGAACAGAAATATATAGAGACACAATTATGACAACCATACCTTTTGTGATTGCAAAGTCAAATGGCCCAAAAAGTAGGCTCAGATCAAGATGCTGTTTTGACCATTGGTGGATCGACCCACGTGGATCTAGGGCACTTTGAGTTTAAGAAAAGTACATTCAAATAAAATAAAAAAGTATTAGTGTTCAATAGCTAATGCATCTACAGTATCCCAAAAGAAGTCTATGGGAGCAGAGTCAGATTGAGTGCGACTGACCTGACGGCTCGTAGCAGGCCCAGAGCCTCAGGGCCCAGTCTGTTGAACAGGGCATCCTGGACACGCACCATGGCCTCAGTCCTCTGCTCCTCCAGGGGAGTGTCTGACACAGCGTTAAACGGCACAGCGCCCTCTGTCAGAGCCTCCGACAACTGCAGCCACACAGATAGGGAGACCCAGATTTAGCACTCGTACACATGCTGACAGCAACACAATAGGGCTGCATCTCAATAGATGACAGTCTTCCTCTACTTGTCTTATGTCCTTCATCTGCGATGATCTGATCTACACATACAATAGGGGAAAGCAATATGGTATTTGGTTATTTGATGTCACCGGCTCAGATCTTTCAGACCAGTCAATATTATGAAGGAAACGAGACAAGGAGAGGAATCCACTTTAGACTACTGAGATGCACCCATGAACTCTTCCCTAGCTGTCTGTTAACAGTCTAACACTACAAGGTGAAGCCATGAGGGCAGCCATGAAACAACCTGGCTCAGCAAATAGAATGGGCCCCCTGCAGTCTGGTGGAGAGTAGACAAGAAAAGCTAGCTGCACCACATGTTAACTGTCCCCTGGCTGTCCCTAAGGCTGATCCACAACAATGACCTTAAAGCCGGTGACCCTCAGCTCCTCTGTCACAGCCCTCCAGGTCTCCTCCAGGGCCTCGGGGGTGGTCTCTGCTGCAGTCAGATTCTTTCGGCCCTTAGACTTCTTACGCTTCGCACGTTTCTTCTGCAGGAGGAGGGAAGCAGAAGAAGCGTTATTCATTAACTATCTAGGGACAAAGGGTTGAGCTGTCAATTGATGTTCGTATGTTCAGGTCAACAACAATCTGTTTTCAGAAACATACATCTTTGGCAAAAGATAGTTTCGCAACTTCGCTATGTGATTAACTATTCCCCCTAATTCCTTCAGCCCATCACCCCTCTAGGGCCCCCTATCTGTCTGTGAATAGAGATTGAGGCTCACCTGCACCACCAGGTTGTTGCGTCCCTTGCAGAAACGCTCCAGCATGCGCAGGAAGAGGTGGGTGGACTCCACCAGGTCCCTGAGGAAGGAACACGGCTGCTTGGTCTCAAACTTCCTCAGCAGAGTCAAGAAGATCTCCCTGTACTCCATCAGGTAGAATATGTTACCTAGAGGGAGAGACAAAGGATTTAGATGTTTAGTTTAGAAAAAGAATGAAAGAGAAAACAAAGAGGAGATTAAACAAGAAAAGAGGAGAAGAAGGGAGAGGAGTCTCACTCTTGATGACGTTGGCGCCCTGTCTGATGTTCTCATCTCAGGAGTGGTCCCTCGTTCACCGTCAGCAGCAGCTCCTGGTACGCCTTCAGAGCCAGGTGCATCCTGGTAGAAAAATGGTATTTCTTACGTTCAAAACCAAAGATATACAGATATTTATAAGCTATCCTCCATGTGGGCCCCAAATGGTCCATTATGATAACATTCCAGTTAGACTTCAAACTTTTGGTGCCAACATGGTGCCCTTAAAACAATAACCCTGTTTGCCACACCCACCTATGGGTCCAGGACGTGGCCTCCTTGCGGTCGGTGAGCATCATCTCGTAGTAGTTGGTGATGTTGCACTCGATGAAGTGGAAGGCACGGATGGACATGGTCTCGGAGACCAGGTCGGCACGGAAACAGTTGCCGTGATTGAAGGCCATGAAGAAGCTGATGGCCCAGAGGTAGTAGGTCTCATCGTGCTGCTGCGCCTGTTCCCTGATCAGCCCCTCCTGTGGAACCAGATAGAAAGACCAGGGGTGCTTTCAGTTCGCTTGAACGTTTGCGGAACGGTTTGTACTGAACGACATGTTTCCCCAAAACGTTCTTGTACGTTCTTGAACAGACTTGGAGATACCATTGCTCCATTCGATGGGTGTGCTGGTGTGGGGCTTGAAGCAATGAGTGGCGTATTTAAAAAGCAGCGGAGCGTTTTGAACCCACATCCCAACCCCTCCCCATTTTTCAACTGGTCGTTTAGTACAGCACCGTTTCCGTTCAATTTAACTTTCTATTGCGTGTTTATGTACTGAACGCAGCCCAGCTGTCAGTGCTGTGGCAAACTGCACTTAGATCAGATCAATTTGCATAGATAGGCCTGAGAGTCTGCAATGTGATTGCTGTGGCTAAACAGGCCTCAAACCACAAGGGCTTTAGTCAATCAAAATGTGGTAACTGAGTTTCTGGGATAAAGTCAAAAAACAACATTTTCAAAATCCAAACATGCCTTCTAGCTATGCAGGAAGAATGTTGCTTTTGGCTGGGCCAGGAAACCCAGTAAATCTATTGAACTGGATCCACAGTGTTACACAGCATTTATTGTTCTTTGTTCTTTTCAATCTTTCAAAATTAGAGTCAGTGTGTGAGTCCCAACAATCTTTACTTTCTCCCTGAAGTGTACACTTGTTCACTTCCCTTCAATAAAAAAAAATATATACTCCCTCTAGCCCATTCCAACATTAATACAATGATTTTAAATTTGTAAGTAATGAACGAGTAGCACACTTCAGGAGGAAGGAGAGATTATTGGGACGCACCCCCTGTCTTGAACATCATGAGGCATCATCCAGTGTGATAGTATTTTTTTGAGTCATCATTAGGTGTTGTGACCCATTCTCCTCACCTTGACCAGGTACATGAGGCGGTTGTAGCAGTTCTCCAGAAAGTCCACACAGAACTCGCGCAGGAATAGGCGCACGTTTAGGGCTGAGCAGCTTTTGCCCTCCGTGTCCCGAGCGTGCAGCTTTCGCTTGGGCACACGTCTCACCGCCTTGCCTTCATCGTGTGTGTAGTTCTTGAACTAGGAGAAAAACACCAAAGATATGTAACAAGGAGGACAACGAGTTACGACAGATTCAACTGCTTGACATTTCAGCTTGTTTTTTCCATTCGTTAAAATAGCTTTGACCTTTGTTTATTTTTGCTTTAAATGCCAACTCCCTGGTAATACGATTTTGGGGCATGGCTCCAGAATTTGACACTCACGTTGTGAAGGCCTCGGTGGTAGATCACGTCTTTCTCTCCGATGGACCTGAGTCCCTGAACCACGTAGGAGCCTCCAAAGCGAGAGTGTCTAAGGAGAGGAAAAGGCATCAGACAATACAAAAGCATGCAAATCACAGGGGTTTTCACCTGGCTTCTCTCTAGAGAATATCTTGTTCTCTTTAACTGCTCTGAGGTCAGTTTGTTTATTCAAATCTACCTCTGCTCTGAGATCAGTGTAGTTACCTGGTTCCTCTCTGGAGGGTGCGGCTGAGTTTCTCCGCCTGCTCTTTCTGTCGTAGCACCTCCAGCTCCTGAACATCTCTCTGTTTCTCCTGAGTTGAACGAGCCTGACCCGCACTCACCAGGAGCTCAGGCGTCTGCAGGGAGGTAGAACATAGAATTAGAATCAATAGAATGGACACTTTCACTAAAAAAGTCATTCTGTGGGCTGTGTATGGGCAGCCATATTGGGTGAAGCAGAAGCTGGAATGTTTGATTAATTCATTCTCAGCCTTTTTGATGCATGCAATTACACGGACAGGTACCTAGTCCTAGATCAGCTACCCTACTCAGATATGTTATGAATATGGGCCCAGGTGTGTTTCTCTCAGGTCTCACCTGGTCTCTGAACATGAGGGAAATGACCTCCAACACATGCATGGTCCACTGCTGCTCGCTCTGCGCAGAGACCAGGAACTTGATCAGGTCGTCCAGACCACTTATGTGGATGGCCCACAGCAGCTTGTCATGCACACTGGCATCATCGTCCACGTTCTACATTGACTCCCGAGTGGTGCAGTGGTCTAAGGCACTGCATCGCAGTGCTAGCTGTGCCACTAGAGATCCTGGTTCGAGTCCAGGCTCTGTCGCAGCCGGCCGCAACCGGGAGACCCATGGGCGGCGCACAATTGGTCCAGCGTTGTCCAAGGTAGGGGAGGGTTTGGCCGGCAGGGATGTGGGTTTGTTTCCCACAGGGGCCAAGTATGAAAAAATAAAATAAAAAATAAACGTATGCATTCACTAACTGTAAGTCGCTCTGGATAAGAGCGTCTGCTAAATGACTAAAATGTAAATGTAATACCAGAGGAGAAAGGAGGGCGGAGGCAGAAAGGATAGAAGATGGAGGAGATAGGGAGAGAAAAAGCGGTGAGAGAGGAAAAGAGGAGAGGCAAGAGAAAGACAGAGGGGGGAGTAGGGAAGGGTAGTAAAATAGACAAGACAACAAGAAAGACAATACAGTGAGTGATTGAGATGATTCAACATGGCAGACATTGAGTGTTGCTCTGATGAGCGAGCCATGGTAATGGACCAAGGCTAAAAACCTCAGCAGGAACTGCTGCTTGGGAATGGGAATTTACTGAATGGGGTCACAGCATAACCGGACACAGTGAACTCTGACCTTCTCCTCGTAGGAGTCAGCGGGGACATGCAGTACATTCCTCTCTATCAGCAGGTTGTCCTCCTCCTGCCTCTGCTCCCAGTCCTGAGAGGGAGAGAGAGAATTATTTAACACACGGCCAATGCTTCTCTCTCTTTTTTTGAAAATTTGTGGAGGACTCCATTCTGTGGTGTGTTGGTCTGAAAGTGCAACACTCACCAGTTTCAGCAGATTGTACAGGGTTTCACTCAGAACTCCAAACACCTTCTCATTGGCAAAGGCCTGAGGAGAGGGAGAGACATAGGGAGAACAGTCAATCATACTGCTCATACCGTAGTCCTCCACTCTTCCCCCCTAGAGTGGGCTCAAATAGATAATCATTACACTGTGTGCACAATTATTAGGCAAGTTGTATGTTTGAGGATTAATTTTATTATTGAACAACTACTCAACCTATTCAAACCTGAATATTTAAGAAAGTAAGTGAGGTTTTGGCTTTCTTTGGATAATATCTATGTGTGCACAATTATTGGGCAACTATTAGTGTGCACAATTATTATGCAACTAAATGAAAAACAAAAAGTTCCATCTCACTTGTTTATTTTCATCTGTTAAAGTGAGAATAATAAACTCAAAATTTACAAATAAACATTTCTGACATTTCAACAACAACAAAAAATCAGTGACCAATATAGCCACCCTTCTTTTCAACCACAGCCTCCCAGACACTGGTCAGAGAGGTGTACTGTTTTCCTTCACCGTAAATCGACCGTTTAAGAAGGGACCACAAGTTCTCAATAAGGTTTAGGTCAGGTGAGAAAGGGGACCATGTCATTATTCTTTCATCTTTAAGGCCTTTACTGGCTAGCCACGCAGTGGAGTACTTCGACGCATGCAATTGAGCATTGTCCTGCATAAAAATCATGGTCTTCTTGAAAGATGCAGACTTTTTCCTGTACCACTGCTTGAAGAAAGTGTCTTCTAAAAACTGGCAGTAGGTTTGGGAGTTGAGTTTGAGTCCATCTTCAACCCGAAAAGGTCCAACTAGCTCATCTTTAATACCAGCCCATACCAGTACCCCACCTCCACCTTGCTGGCGTCTGAGTCGAAGTGGAGCTCCGTGCCCGTTACTGATCCAGCCACGGGCCCATCCATCTGGTCCGTCAAGAGTCACTCTCATCTCATCAGTCCATAAAACCTTTGAAAAATCTGTCTTCAGATATTTCTTGGCCCAGTCTTGATGTTTCAACTTATGTGTCTTGTTCAGTGGTGGTCGGGTTTCTGGCCATGTCTCTGAGCACTGAACACCTTGTACTTCTGGGCACTCCAGGTAGGTTGTAGTTCTGGAATATGACAGCACTGGAGGATAATGGGTTCCTGGTAGCTTCACGTTTGATTCTTCTCAAATCTTTGGCAGTTAATTTGCGTCTTTTTATATCAACACGGTTCTTGCGACCCTGCTGACTATTTGCAACAAAACGTTTGATGGTTCTGTGATCACGCCCCAATATCTTAGCAATTTCAAGAGTGCTGCATCCCTCTGAAATACTTTGTACAATTTTTGACTTTTCAAAGTCAGTTAAATCTCTTTTTTGGCCCATTTTGCCTGAGGAAAAGAAGCTGCCTAATAATTATACACACCTTGATATAGGGTGTTGATCTCCTTAGGCCACACCCACCCTCATTACACAAATACACATCACCTGATATGCTTAAATCCAATAAGCATTCCAGTTTATACAGCTTGGAGTTGGGAAATATGCATAATAATGATGATATGGTCAAAATACTGACTTGCCTAATAATTGTGCACACAGTGTACAGAGGACGTGTCCCAAATGGCACCCTATTCCCTATATATGGGCACTACTTTTGACCAAGGCCCATAGGGCTCTGGTAAAAAGTAGTGCACTATAAAGGGAATATGTTGCCATTTGGGACACAAACATAGTGGCACCACTCCTACCTCCTTATAGGCCTGTAAATAGGACACCACTTGCAGGAAGTGGTCTGACAGTGGGGTCATCTGGGACTTTACCGAAGCAGAGCAGAGCAGGTTGGGTAAGGTTGACCATGAGCCTGTGGGGGAAACAGAGAGACAGCATTAGAACCACACTCCAACCAAAATACAACCCCACAGGATCCAATATCCAACATCCATCCAGGCTTCTTACAATTTGTTTAGGGATGAACTACATATACAGTGAGGGAAAAAAGTATTTGATCCCCTGCTGATTCTGTACGTTTGCCCACTGACAAAGACATGATCAGTCTATAATTTTAATGGTAGGTTTATTTGAACAGTGAGAAACAGAATAACAACAACAAAATCCAGAAAAACGCATGTCAAAAATGTTATAAATTGATTTGCATTTTAATGAGGGAAATAAGTATTTGACCCCTCTGCAAAACATGACTTAGTACTTGGTGGAAAAACCCTTGTTGGCAATCACAGAGGTCAGACGTTTCTTGTAGTTGGCCACCAGGTTTGCACACATCTCAGGAGGGTTTTGTTCCACTCCTCTTTGCAGATCTTCTCCAAGTCATTAAGGTTTCGAGGCTGATGTTTGGCAACTCGAACCTTCAGCTCCCTCCACAGATTTTCTATGGGATTAAGGTCTGGAGACTGGCTAGGCCACTCCAGGACCTTAATGTGCTTCTTCTTGAGCCACTCCTTTGTTGCCTTGGCCGTGTGTTTTGGATCATTGTCATGCTGGAATACCCATCCACGACCCATTTTCAATGCCCTGGCTGAGGGAAGGAGGTTCTCACCCAAGATTTGACGGTACATGGCCCCGTCCATCGTCCCTTTGATGCGGTAAAGTTGTCCTGTCCCCTTAGCAGAAAAACACCCCCAAAGCTTAATGTTTCCACCTCCATGTTTGACGGTGGGGATGGTGTTCTTGGGGTCAGGCAGCATTCCTCCTTCTCCAAACACGGCGAGTTGAGTTGATGCCAAAGAGCTCCATTTTGGTCTCATCTGACCACAATACTTTCACCCAGTTCTCCTCTGAATCATTCAGATGTTCATTGGCAAACTTCAGACGGCCCTGTATATGTGCTTTCTTGAGCAGGGGGACCTTGCGGGCGCTGCAGGATTTCAGTCCTTCATGGAGTAGTGTGTTACCAATTGTTTTCTTGGTGACTATGGTCCCAGCTGCTTTAAGATCATTGACAAGATCCTCCCGTGTAGTTCTGGGCTGATTCCTCACCGTTCTCATGATCATTGCAACTCCACGAGGTGAGATCTTGCATGGAGCCCCAGGCCGAGGGAGATTGACATTTCTTTTGTGTTTCTTCCATTTGCGAATAATCGCACCAACTGTTGTCACCTTCTCACCAAGCTGCTTGCCGATGGTCTTGTAGCCCATTCCAGCCTTGTGTAGGTCTACAATCTTGTCCTTGACATCCTTGGAGAGCTCTTTGGTCTTGGCCATGGTGGAGAGTTTGGAATCTGATTGATTGATTGCTTCTGTGGACAGGTGTCTTTTATACAGGTAACAAGCTGAGATTAGGAGCACTCCCTTTAAGAGTGTGCTCCTAATCTCAGCTCGTTACCTGTATAAAAGACACCTGGGAGCCAGAAATCTTTCTGATTGAGAGGGGGTCAAATACTTATTTCCCTCATTAAAATGCAAATCAATTTATAACATTTTTTACATGCGTTTTTCTGGATTTTTTTGTTGTTATTCTGTCTCTCACTGTTACATTTACATTTTAGTCATTTAGCAGACGCTCTTATCCAGAGCGACTTACAGTTAGTGAATACATATTTTTTTATACTGGCCCCCCGTGGGAATCAAACCCACAACCCTGGCGTTGCAAACGCCATGCTCTATCAACGGAGCTACATCCCTGCCGGCCATTCCCTCCCCTACCCTGGACGACGCTGGGCCAATTGTGCGCCGCCCATGAGTCTCCCGGTCGCGGCCGGCTGCGACAGAGCCTGGATTCGAACCAGGATCTCTAGTGGCACAGTTAGCACTGCGATGCAGTGCCTTAGACCACTGCGCCACTCAGGAGTACCTACCATTAAAATTATAGACTGATCATTTCTTTGTCAGTGGGCAAACGTACAAAATCAGCAGGGGATCAAAAACTTTTTTCCCTCACTGTACACAAGTTAAGTCCTCCATTTTCTAGCCAAGTGTCCCTGTAGGCCTGTACTGAGGCTGTGTAGTGTACCTGATGCAGGCGTCAAACAGGGCCTTGTCCTGGCTATGCTGGGTGATGATGGGCAGCAGGTCGTTCTGGAGGATCTGGCCCGCCCCCAGCTGATGACGGGTGTCCCACGTGTCATCCTCATGCCGCATGTACCGGATCAGGTCCTTCACACTCTCTACAGGGGACACACACAGGGTCAGAGGTTGCACATGCAGTGTGCATAACAGCCCTGTACAGGATTTACATTATTTATTTAGTGCAGTTAGGCCTAGCTCAGATTAATACAAGTAAGTTAAGTTGATTTGATAGTAAATATACTGTAAATCCTCCCTAAACACAGTACTTCACTTCAAGTCTGGGTCCTAGTACACATTACTACCTTCAGCACTGTGTTTATAGCACAGCAAGTGTTGTTAGCCAACGTGTGTAGTAGCTCACCTAGACAGTCAGGTACTTTGTGGTAGGTGTCTCCCTCCAGGTAACCCAGGGCACTGCATGTTGTCAAAAGCTCACAGTTCATCATGTACAAGTCCATATAGCACTAGCCTGCCAGCAGGAGAGGCGGTGCTCAATCTGACAGACTGCAACCAGGAAATGGAAAAAGAGACATTTATAATGAGGTGGGGAAGAAGTCTTTTAATATAGTTCTGGAAAGACTAAAAGTAAAAAACTAATATAAATAACTATAGATGAATATAGTATACCATAAAAACAAGTACTGTATGAGAGAAATTATAGGCTTGTTGGCTAATAATCAGAGCTGAGGTCTTCAGACGTCAGCTCATAGGCCGTTCAAACCTGTAGGAGACAAAGAGAGTGAGACATTGTTATATGGCCTTTACCAGCACTAGCAACAATTTACATCAAATGTTATTACAAAGTCACAAGGAATAATCAAGATAAGTACTAGTGATTTTAGATTTTGTTTATTGGGAATTAACACAGCCCAGAATTTTTTTGGTATCTCATTAACCAATAACTGAGCAACAAGTCTGGAATTGCAATCAAATTTTTTCAGCACTAAAAAATATGCTGTATTGTCACATACACCGGCTAGATGCAGTAAAATGTGTTGTTTTACAGGGTAAGCCATAGTAGAACAGCGCCCCTGGAGCAAATTAGGGTTAAGTGCCTTGTTCACGGTCACAGACTTCTCCCCATTTCAGCTCGGGTATACGAACCAGCGACGTTTCGCTTACTGGCCCAACACTCTAACTGCTAGGCTACCTGCCATTCTAGTTGTCACGCCCTGGCTCTGGGGACTCTTATATGTTGAGCCAGGGTGTGGATTTTCTATGTGTTATTTTCTATGTTTTGTTCTAGTTCGTGTATTTCTATGTTGGCCAGGGTGGTTCCCAATCAGAGGCAGCTGTAGCTTGTTGTCTCTGATTGGGGACCATACTTAGGCAGCCTGTTTGGCACTGTTTATTGTGGGATCTTGTTCCGGAAGGTTTGTGTTCAACCCAGGACTTCACGTATCGTTTGTTTTGGTTCGTGTTGTGTACTGAAATAAAAGAATGTACGCATATCACGCTGCGCCTTGGTCCGCTTCATCTAACGACGATCGTGACACTAGTAGCAGATTGAATGCCAAGACGACAACTTTGCAGCACAGCGAGCATGCTGCTTGGCTGTATGTCTCAATCTCTTCCTCTCAAAACACACACACCTTTACTATGACAAGATCCAAGCGGACAGTTGAGTTGAAAGGCCTACTATCAAATCAAATACCGCAAAGTTATCTGGTCCAGGATTAGCCCAGACTACAGGACCTAGTGACATTAACCATCTGACCTCACCTAATCTGGCCAGCGGGTCACTGAGTTCAGGTAAACAGGCCAGTAACACCATTTGGACAACATGAGCAAATGGTGTGGATGAGAAGCAGCCTTTTGTTTTGTACACAGAACCTCATGTATCCCTGCTCTCCTCTGAATGGTGAGAGAGGGGCTATGGCCATTTTACAGACCTATTTTATTTCAGCCTCTGTGTAACCTGGTCATGTAGGTCAACTGATAATGGTCATATAATTGAAAAAAATATGAACTAGGACTTGTACTTCACAGTTTCATCCTTTTAACACTACACAAGCGTTTGATCAGTCATGGAAATAAGTGCTGAAAACAAATTGTCTCCCTATTTAAAAAGAAGATGGAGAACAAGCTATGAAGGAAAAATACTGGAGTTTTGGTGCAGGTAGAAGCTCTAGTCCTCTAAGCACAAAAAAAAGCAGTGAGACTAGAGGCATTGGGTAATGGCAACCCATGTCATCCATCTATAACGTAACAACTTGTTCAAATTTAAAATGCATGTTTAAAACCTGTAGTGGAAAACTAGGCTATATTTAGAGGGGAGAAAATACACAACGATAGAAGAAATAGCCTACATAATTTCCATATAAATAGATCTGGGCAAATGGCTCTGGTTGTAACTCAAAGCTGTAAACGAAAAGCATCTGTAAGTCATCTCCAATTGCCTTTTACGAACCCGAGTGTGGAAGTCTCCACACTTGTCTCTAGTATATACGGTAGAAAATTCCAAACAGTCCCTTTACAAGTCGGAATGTTGAACAAACCTAATTTGGACTTACTCCACACCTGTTGTCTATGTGTGGTTGGTACTTGTCTCCTGAACCTTGGGACAAAATATCCAAAGGATACTTTTAAACAGACATCAAAACCTGAGGCTCGAGCACAAGACATGTACGTGCACGCGATTCACGCATTCTAACCAGGGGTTTATATTTTGCGCATGTACCAGGAATCTCAAGGGCAGTACCAGCGTTTTAAAAAGTTGGTTTAATAATACTTTCCTGTGGATATTTTTTACTCAAATTTCGAAAGACAAAAGAACCAACCGCACAGACAACAGTTCGAGTAAGTTCAAATGAAGTTTCTTCATCTTTCTGGCTTGTAGAGGTCGTGAGAGGTAACTTTCCACATTTTTGCAGTGTTTTGTTTCAGACTGTATCACAGTCTGATTTATTAGGCAACATCTCCAAGAAGCAGTCAAGGTTTACTTCACGTAGCCTAAATGTTCTCAGGTATGGGTGAAACTAGAAATCCACACCTCAAGTCATTCTAGCAAACCAAGTTCCTTCTGGCATACATTGAGTACCAATGCCTATTCCATGCTTCCATTAGCCTACAACCTCAATAAGGCGTAAAGTAAATCGGGTGGATTTAGGCTTAACTGTTTAGGTGAAAATGAACTGTATAAAACGAATAACCTAGCCCAATAATATTTAAATCAAGAGAAAAAAGTATTTAGTCAGCCACCAATTGTGAAAGTTCTCCCACTTAAAAAGATGAGAGAGGCCTGTAATTTTCATCATAGGTACACGTCAACTATGACAGACAAATTGAGAATTTTTTTTCCAGAAAATCACATTGTAGGATTTTTAATGAATTTATTTGCAAATTATGGTGGAAAATAAGTATTTGGTCACCTACAAACAAGCAAGATTTCTGGCTCTCACAGACCTGTAACTTATTCTTTAAGAGGCTCCTCTGTCCTCCACTCGTTACCTGTATTAATGGCACCTGTTTGAACTTGTTATCAGTATAAAAGACACATGTCCACAACCTCAAACAGTCACACTCCAAACTCCACTATGGCCAAGACCAAAGAGCTGTCAAAGGACACCAGAAACAAAATTGTAGACCTGCACCAGGCTGGGAAGACTGAATCTGCAATAGGTAAGCAGCTTGGTTTGAAGAAATCAACTGTGGGAGCAATTATTAGGAAATGGAAGACATACAAGACCACTGATAATCTCCCTCGATCTGGGGCTCCACGCAAGATCTCACCCCGTGGGGTCAAAATGATCACAAGAACGGTGAGCAAAAATCCCAGAACCACACGGGGGGACCTAGTGAATGACCTGCAGAGAGCTGGGACCAAAGTAACAAAGCCTACCATCAGTAACACACTACGCCGCCAGGGACTCAAATCCTGCAGTGCCAGACGTGTCCCCCTGCTTAAGCCAGTACATGTCCAGGCCCGTCTGAAGTTTGCTAGAGTGCATTTGGATGATCCAGAAGAGGATTGGGAGAATGTCATATGGTCAGATGAAACCAAAATAGAACTTTTTGGTAAAAACTCAACTCGTCGTGTTTGGAGGACAAAGAATGCTGAGTTGCATCCAAAGAACACCATACCTACTGTGAAGCATGGGGGTGGAAACATCATGCTTTGGGGCTGTTTTTCTGCAAAGGGACCAGGACGACTGATCCGTGTAAAGGAAAGAATGAATGGGGCCATGTATCGTGAGATTTTGAGTGAAAACCTCCTTCCATCAGCAAGGGCATTGAAGATGAAACGTGGCTGGGTCTTTCAGCATGACAATGATCCCAAACACACCCCCCAGGCAACGAAGGAGTGGCTTCGTAAGAAGCATTTCAAGGTCCTGGAGTGGCCTAGCCAGTCTCCAGATCTCAACCCCATAGAAAATCTTTGGAGGGAGTTGAAAGTCCGTGTTGCCCAGCGACAGCCCCAAAACATCACTGCTCTAGAGGAGATCTGCATGGAGGAATGGGCCAAAATACCAGCAACAGTGTGTGAAAACCTTGTGAAGACTTACAGAAAACGTTTGACCTGTGTCATTGCCAACAAATGGTATATAACAAAGTATTGAGAAACTTTTGTTATTGTCGTGGTAAATATATTATGTTAAAGCTTGGTCTGACTAAAATCTTGTGCATAACCCATCTTGTGTTGGGGCCTTGGGACTTAATACAATGCACAAAGACTTCTAGCTTGTTGGCCTTATCAGCAGGTGGCCATGGGGAACACCCACGCCATAGGTCTCTCAAGTCCTCCCAAACTCACGAGTTATTGCCCTGAGGACATACCCACACCCCCCCCACACACACACACATCATCATTGTTAAGCACACACACATACACACACACACACATACACACACACACACATACACACACACACACATACACATACACTTACACACACATACACACACATACACACACATCATCATTGTTAAGCACACACACACAAACAACCCCTTCTCTTAGGCTGGAGACAGAGAACCCGACTCAGAGCCAATGAAATGGAGATGACCTCGACCAACTCATCAGGACCAATGGGGAGATCAGAACTACTAGAATCAACCTACTTTATTTTATTGTATAAAATGTCAGCACACAATGGTTAGGGGCGCGCTCTCAGATATCTCCCTAAGAGGTTGACGAGACGCGTCCGTGCACGAGAATTCAGATATCTTTACCTCTGAATAAACTGCCTTATATCATACAATCATCCACCTTGTCCGAAAGTCTCTACTTGGTCTCCGTTCTCCAGTAAACTGTTTTATCAACAAACTTGGTAGCAAGAGGATGGTTTTCTAACTCTGAATTCGGTCCATACAAGTTGATAGAGACAGGAGACAAGTAAGAGACGGATCTGAAAGGACGGGTGACCTGTCCGCAGGAGCAGCCGGGAATCCAGCTCGCCTCAGGAAACTGATCTAGACGGCCGTCAATACAAAGGTAAGCAGAACCTGTTAAAACAAAATCTGCATATTGTATTGTAGGATAAACCCAAATTTTGATCAGTAGTACTGGGCGTGAGTATGGATTACTGTGAAATTTATAACATATCTATTATGACTCAAAGGCACATATGTAAAGATATCTGAATTCTTTAGGTTTTTACTGTTGAAATGTGACTCTCTAGAGAGGAGTCTAGTTACAGTGGTTCACAAGAGATGGACCGACTTTTATTTCCTGTTGAATTGTGATTCTCTAGTGAGGAGTCTATTTACAGAGGTTTGGTTCACTAGAAATGAACCCTTTTATTTTTTGCTGTTGATATCTGAAATCTTAGGTTTTTACTGTTGAAATGTGACTCTAAGAGAAGAAGTCTAGTTACAGTGTTTTTTTTTCCTGTTGAAATGTGGCTTTCTAGTGAGAAGCCTATTACAGTTTTTGGTCCACAAGCGATGGACCATTTTATTTGATCCACAAGAGAAGGATCTGGTGACTTGATAAAAAGATTCAGATAGTCGGGTTGAGTTAATTCCGTGAGAATCCAAGTCCAGAAAAGGTTCTCCCGACTAGACGCCAGTTGAATGGTTTAAACGACTGGGAGTCTCCTTGAGGAGAATCAAAAAAATAAAAATAAAAATACAAGTTCAGATAGTCGGGCAATTTGGTTGACGTGGCACTCAACTATATGTACTGTGAGGAACTCAAACTGAATTCGTGTGTTGATGCTGATATGTAATAAAAAATGTAATTGTTGAAATGATAACCTGAATGTTGTGTAAGATTGGCCGTTTCATGAGACTAACTAGTTGATAACTTTTAAGAGGACCACCGAGTCCTATTTTGCCTGTTATGTAGCCGCTGCGCTAAAAGCTGACTTGAACTTTTTCCCTCTTGTGGAGTTGGTATTTCCTTAGTTCCTAAAATTAGATTGATAATTATTTTGGAAGCGCTCGAGTTTGTTAATATATTGTTCCAAAAGGGCGATTCTGATACCTTTTGGGAAAATATATAATAACTCGAATACCTGAAAAACAATAATAACTTTTGCCAAATAATTCCTAGAATTAAATTGATAATTGTTTTAGGAGCGCTCGAGTTTGCTAATATATTCTTCCAAAAGGGCGATTCTGATACCTTTTGGGAAAATATATAATAATTCGAATAATTGAAAAACAATAATAACTTTTGCTAAATAATTCCTAAAATTAAACTGATAATTATTTTGGGAGCGCTTGAGTTTGTTAATATATTGTTCCAAAAGGGCGGTTCTGATACCTTTTGGGAAAATATATAATAACTCGAATAACTGAAAAACAATAATAACTTTTGCTAAATAATTCCCAAAATTAAATTGATAATTATTTTAGGAGCGCTTGGGTTTGTTAATGTATTCTTCCAAAAGGGCGATTCTGATACCTTTTGGGAAAGTATATAATAGCTCGAGTACCTGAAAGACAATAATAACTTTTGCAAAATAATTCCTGGGATTAAATTGATGATTATTTTGGGAGCGCTCGAGTTTGTTAAATGTATTGTTCCAAAAGGGCGATTCTGATACCTTTTGGGAAGATATATAACAACTCGAATAACTGAAAAACAATAGTACCTTTTGCAAAATAATTCCTAATAATAAATTATTGAAAAAATTATTTGTGTACGAGGGTGGGACATCAGAGATAAATCTCAGTCAGCGCCAAGAATACATTGCTGGATTCGGCCAGTGACGGGCTAAGAGCACCAAGATAGTCTAAAAAAAAACTGTATAACCATGGCAACCACTACCGTCCCAAAACTCAAGTTTAATGAATATCTAGATCAAAAAATACAGGATAGAGCGGGAGGGAAAGAACAGTATAAGACAGTAAAGAAAGTGTGGGAGGGAGTGAAACTCAAATGGACACAGGCAGGTTACTTTAGCGGGGGTGCCCCGTCTAAAGGGCAACTCACCTTTATGAAGAAAGGACTAGAGGTGGCAGTTGAGAAAGCTGAGGAAGAGCTGAGAATAGGGACATGGGCAATAGTGGAGAGCAGGAGGGTGCAACCAAAGAAAACAGATACGATGTGTGTGGCCACTGAAGCAGCTTCCCCAGAGGCCAGTACCAGCACCACTCCTGGCCCCACCTCACTATACAGCCTAACAGGCACCATGACTTTTGGCCCACAACCACGACCATGGCCTCAGCAGGGCACCC
This sequence comes from Coregonus lavaretus, assembly GCF_964263955.1. NCBI lineage: Eukaryota > Metazoa > Chordata > Actinopteri > Salmoniformes > Salmonidae > Coregonus > Coregonus lavaretus. The sequence continues at coordinate 35,778,431 of NC_139995.1, forward strand.
CATTAGGTCCTCCAAGAGGAGGGAACTACCTGTGTTACAATTGTGGAGGAGCTGGACATTTTAGGCGTGATTGTAAGGAACACCCACAATTTAACCATCAACCCCAATGGAGGGGAAGAGGCAGAGGTACACCACAATGGAGAGGTAGAGGAAGGGGAGGACCCCCACAATACCAGACTCAATGGAGACGGCCAAGGCCACAAGGTAATGGGGGGGCCTGTTACAATTGTCATCAATATGGACACTCTGTCAGATGGTGTCCATTACCACCTAGTCCGCAACAACTACACTGGCTGGCAAACAGGGGTAGAGGTTATGCCTTCAGATCAAGAGGAGGCCCAAGACCGATGTACCAGCCACATGCTGCCCTACCAGCATATAACCACCCACAACAACACCCAAACCAACAGCCTAACCAGCAGCCAGCTCCTACCTTCCAGGGCATGTCAGACGAATATCCTCCCTGGCCCTGAAGCTGCCCACCACCACAGAACGGGAATGGGGGTCAGCATTTTCCACTTCATACTGAACCAACTGTCATGTGTGAAGTGGAGGGAGTTACCCACCAATTTTTGGTAGATACAGGATGTACGTACTCTGCCATAAGATCTCGTCAACCACTCTCTTCGGAATCAATACAGGTGGTGGGGGTATCAGGAACACCCGAAGCACAAAACAAGACCATACCATTGCTCTTCCAATGGGGCCCTTCCAATTTGAAGCATCAATTCCTATATTGTCCCAACTGTCCAATCAACCTATTGGGAAGGGACCTATTGTGCAAACTGAAATGTTCAATCTACCTTACCGAAAAGGGTGTGGAGGTTTCCATTGATCCCATTACCTCCACACCAGTTCATCCAGTTAGGGTGCTGATGCTACCCATCATCCCAACCCCAGTGCTCTCCCTGACCCAAGAAATATACTGGTTGAAGTGCATCGAATCCGGCCAAGGAACCCCTGAGGTTCAATTCAAGTTCAACCAGCTGAGACAACTCATTTACACATTTCACCCATACAAGACTCCTCAAGCTGAAATCCACTGTACACTTAATGTGACTGATAATGATGTCAACCCATATACCGATGACTGGGATGAAAACATGATGCACCTGACACCAACAATCAGATGTTGTACCATAGTGTGTGGACAGGAAGGAGTGGCTGCTCCGGTTATCCTACCTTCCCATTTGAAATACTGGTACCTACTGGGTGAAGAATCTGCTCCCCATGTTACACTGGCAGTTGGAAACGGTTTTGAAGCAAGGAGCCTTGGGCCTATGATCAGAAGAGCATCCAAACTCCAGTGGGAACCCACCCAAACTCCAGGAATAACCAAAGCCACCACTGAGAACATGTGGAGGTTTATGACAGTTGACACAGAGGAACATTGCCTTCCTGAACGTTTGACTCTCCCAAGACACCATGGTAAACCTTACACAGACCACCCCTCATCACAAGCACTGCTTTCCACCATTGATGAAGGCATATGGACACACACCCCATTTGATGTTGGACAACTACAGGTGGAACCAGTCACCATCACCTTACTCAACCCTGATCAAATTCCTATCTACCGAACACAGTACCGTCTGAAACCTGAACAGACCAGGGGGATCAAACCAACCATAGATGGGTTGTTGGGAGCTCGTGTCATATATCGCACTGTGTCTCCATGGAACACACCAATCTTACCAGTCTTGAAAACAGGAGGTGAAACATACCGGATGGTACAAGACTTCCGAGCAGTGAACGACGTCACTGCACCCATTGACCTACCTGTCCCTGACCCTCACATTACACTGAGTAATCTCTCACCAAAACACCAATACTTCACCGTTGTGGATCTGGCTAATGCCTTCTTCAGCATTCCACTGGATGAGGCTTCACAGCCTCTCTTTGCCTTCACATATGAACATCAACAGTATACGTATTCGGTTCTTCCACAGGGTTACAGGTGTTCTCCCGGAATCTTCAATCATATCTTGAAGACACACCTGACTGAATTGAAAATCCCTGAAGGAGTGATACTCATCCAATATGTAGACGACCTTTTGCTGGGGGCTCCCACATCTGATCTCTGTCTACAAATGACAAAAACCCTACTTGACTTCTTGGCTGTCAAAGGCTACAAGGTCAAAATGAGCAAAGTCCAGTCCTGTCGCAGAACTGTCCTTTTCCTTGGCAGAGAAATCTCAGGAGAAGGTGCTGGTCTCTCGAAATCCCACCGAGATTCCATACTCCATCATCCACGTCCCATCACAGTGTCAGGCATGTTGTCCTTCCTGGGGTTGACAGGGTACAGCCGTACCCACATCCCTGACTACACATCCAGGACTGAACCACTGAGAGAAATAGTGAGAGAAGCAGGACCAAGAAACTTACACTCCTCACTTACCTGGACACCTGAAGCATCAACAGCATTTGCTCTCCTAAAAACCGATCTCTCGGTGGCAGCAGCTCTGACAGCACCCGACTACAAAAACAAATTTCATCTTGATGTTTCTGAAAAGGAGGGGTTCACTTCTTCCATCCTTTTTCAGAAACAAGAGGGGGAGAGAAGAGTACTGATGTATCATTCCTCTAAGTTGGACCATATTGAAGCAGGTCAGACAACATGTTCCAGGTACGTGGCTGCAGTGGCAAAAGCTATTGAAAAAACCGCCCACCTGGTAATGTGCCACAAATTGGAAATCCATACGCACCATGGGGTTGCAGCATATCTGATGAGCAAGGAATTCACGTTCAGCGCTGAAAGAAAGAACAAAATCCAGAATAAATGCACCCAATCACACATTACTTTTGTCAACACCGACAAAAACATGGCAGACGCACTCAATGCAGAAGAAGGGTTGGCACACTCCTGCGAAGAGAGGGCGGCACAGGAACTGAAACTGCGACCAGATTTGGGAAACGAACCCCTTACCAATCCTGATCTATGGTTGTACACCGATGGATGCTGCTATAGAGGAGAAGAAGGGAACATAGCAGCATATGCAGTGGTACAGCAGCTTCCAGACGGGTCACACGTGACCCTGGAATCAGACATCATCCCACAACCTGCCTCAGCCCAACTAGCTGAGATCATTGGTTTGACTCAAGCCCTGGAAAAGGCTGAAGGAAAGACTGTGAACATCTACACTGACTCAGCATATGCTCATGGAGCAGTCCATACAGATGGACCACAATGGGTCAGACGTAACTTCACCACAACAGGAAACCTTCCGATCAAACACAAGGCACAAATGGAGAGACTGATAAAGGCAGTCTCACTACCTGAGCAGGTGGCCATCATGAAGTGCAAAGGACATCAGCAACTCAAGAACAAAGTCAGCGAGGGAAATGACGCAGCTGACAAAGCAGCCAAGAAAGCTGGGGGCTACACTCCAAGACAGATGGTGCTGCGGACTCAACCAGCTAGAACAGAACTCACAGACCAACACATAAAGGAACTACAATTCACAGCGGGCCCGTATGAGCACTCGGTATGGGGACAGATGGGAGCCACCAAAGGACCTGATGAACTTTGGAGATGCCATGACGGCAGGTTGGTGGCCCCAGCTAATCTCTGCCCCGAGCTGATACGGGAGGCTCATGGGCCCACCCATGAAGGGAAACTCAAAACTTTACAGAAGGTTTCCCATATTTGGTGGCACCCACACATTAAGGACATGACAGACTTGTTTTGTGATGAGTGCAGCATTTGTGGCAGCCACAACCCAAAGAAACCTTTCCAAACACCCATGGGTTCATACCCAGTACCTAATGCATGTTTTCAGGACATTAGCATAGATTACACTGACATGGGGGCTGATAATGTAACTAATGGGAAAAGGTACTTATTGGTAATGGTAGATCGATTCTCCAAATGGGTTGAGGCAATACCAACAGCACGTGAGGATGCTAGGTCAGTTATTAAGTGGCTGCAGACTGAACTCATACCAAGGTATGGGGTTCCAAGACAAATTCGATCCGACAACGGGTCCCATTTCAGTAACCAACACCTGAGACAGGTGGAGGAGAGGTTCGGCATTGTGCACAAGTTTGGGTCTGTGTACCGGCCGCAATCTCAGGGCCTCGTGGAACGCGCCAATCAAACTTTGAAGGCTAAGATAGCCAAGGTATGTGCAGGTTCAAAGTTGACGTGGGTTGAAGCTCTGCCCCTGGCGTTGATGGCCATGAGAGCCTCTCCAGGAGCAGGCACCCATCTCTCTCCACATGAGATTATGACTGGTAGAGTCATGCCTGGTCCACCAAGGGAGGGAGGTCATATGCCCGCCCTTGATGTACAACAAATTGTAATGTCTGAATATGTGAGAAAACTAACGGAACTCTCTGCAGCTCTCTCCAAACAGATTCACAAGGTCCAAGAGGGGGAGCTGACGGGAGATCCGGCGCTGCTGAAGGTAAAAGTTGGCGACTGGGTAAGGATCAAGGTTCACAAGAGAAAGTGGCAAGATCCCAGGTGGACTGGACCGTACGAAGTGAAGGAGGTTACTTCACACTCAGTCCAGGTCAAAGGTAAATCAGGCGCACCTTGGCACCACTTGACACATTGTACACCAGCACCAACTCCTTCCAGAACCCTGACTGAAGTCAGAAGTGATTTAATCACATTAAATTCGGATCAAATTCTTGACACCAACACTATCTGAATATGTGGAGGAGACTCCCATCTTCAGATACTGGAGGGGAAAGACAGAGGAGGGACAGACCACCATGGGAGAGACTGGGGTGCTCTGCTCCACTCCTTGTTTTGCTGATTGTAACTATTGGGGTTACTCTAGGAATCATACTCTGGTCAGTACAGCACATGACACAGACACCCATTACACCCACTAGTAAACCTAACGACACATTCAATGCCACAACCATACGTCCGACCAACCTGCACTCCGACACATTGAGCCCAGATCAGAATGTAAGCCACAGCCACCACGTAAATAAACGACAAGTTGTCTCTAACACCCTTTCCTGTAGGCCCAGACAATTGTATAGAAGCACCACATTATGTATACCCTTTAATGTTACCACTACTGCGACAGTGCCGTGGGTAGACTTCAGAGAACTTACCTACTACCGTGACTGGGACTGGTATATGACAGTGGGGGTCACCCATAGCGATTGGACTTGGACAAACTTGGTATGTGAGACTAATTATGACTGGTCCAGTTGCACCTCTACTACATTAGGAAAACAATGGAGGAAACTCTTGACTTTGACAAAAAACTCTAAAGGACTCAAATTTACTATCTATCCTGGTATTGCATTAGGCTGCCAGGACTTTAGACTTGCTCCTTATGTAAGCTGTACCACTGCACCAGTCTATTGGAAGGTTCGAATTTGTCATATTAATAACACAAAAGCACATGCTATTAATGAAAATGGTAATAAGAATAATTCTATTATTTTACTTACCACTCCACCTACTTTGGATGATGCAATCCTGACCGCTACAGGTGTCTCTGGCCTTTCTAACAACTGGCTCTTGTTGACTGAGGAAGCGGCAAAGGTGACTCATCAGAGTTGTGTGGTTTGTATGGGGGCACGGCCATTGCTTCGCATTATCCCTGCCGCCATTACGCCAGAATGCTTCCTGTCTGTCATGAAATATGACAACCCTTCCGCCAATTGTACACTATGGGACGTAGTTCATCCCTTGGTTACTAAAGCAACTAAGAAACCAATTTTTTCCTATCAGGTGGCTAGAGCTAACTTTACCTGTGTTAATCTCACGAAAGGTCTACCATTGTTGGGTATGGTACCTGTTGGATGGTGTCGGTTTATCTATACGTCTAATGCTGAGTTTAAACCTGTTTCCAGGGCTGATGTCTGGTGGTGGTGTGGAGGCGTTCATCTGTTTGATGGACTGCCTGGAAATGCCACAGGCACCTGTGCACTAGTCTCTCTTTTGCTACCAATTTCTGTGCATCCAACAGGTGTTCAGGAGCTGGTGACCCATGTGTCTGACTTAATTCCTACCAGGACCAGGCGCGCTGTGGGCCCTACTCATGGGGACCCAACCTACATTGATGCAATTGGGGTCCCTAGGGGGGTACCAGATGAGTATAAATTGATTGACCAAGTAGCCGCAGGTTTTGAATCTTCATTTTGCTGGTGGTGCACAATTAATAAAAATGTTGACAGAATCAATTATGTCCATTTTAATGTTCAAAAATTAGGCAATTGGACACAACAAGGTTTTGAGGCGGTGCATGGCCAGTTGGCTGCGACCTCTCTCATGGCTTTCCAAAATCGTATTGCTGTCGACATGCTCCTGGCTGAAAAAGGAGGAGTATGTGCTATGTTTGGTGAACAATGTTGTACCTTTATTCCCAACAATACAGCCACAGATGGCAGCTTGACTGTCGCCCTGGAAGGGTTACGAACTCTTAATGGCAAAATGAAGAGCCACTCAGGGGTGGATACTTCAATGTGGGACTCTTGGATGGATGCGTTTGGTAAATATAAAACGCTTGTTTCTTCTATACTTGTATCCATCTCTGTTTTTGCTGCAATTCTAGTGCTTTGTGGATGCTGTTGCATTCCATGCATACGGACGCTGACAACCAGGATTATAACCACCGCTATTGATCCACATCCTGCAGATAACGGTCAGATGTTTCCTTTGCTTGCTATTGACGATGCTGACCAAGGATATCTGGATGATGAATAGCATTTAAGCTTTTTGTCACGTCTCTTGTGAGACGTGAAGAGGGGGAATGTAAAACTTTATCTTCTGATAAAGTTTTCCCTATTTTGCCAAATTGCAGCATTTAAGCTTTATGTCACGTCTCTTGTGAGACGTGAAGAGGGGGAATTAAAACTTTATCTTCTGATAAAGTTTTCCCTATTTTGCCAATTACACTGTTAGCTTGTGTCACGTCTTAAGTTTTCCTTCTCTACTGTTACTTGGTCACGTCTCTGGGGAGACGTGAAGAGAGGGATTTGTCGTGGTAAATATATTATGTTAAAGCTTGGTCTGACTAAAATCTTGTGCATAACCCATCTTGTGTTGGGGCCTTGGGACTTAATACAATGCACAAAGACTTCTAGCTTGTTGGCCTTATCAGCAGGTGGCCATGGGGAACACCCACGCCATAGGTCTCTCAAGTCCTCCCAAACTCACGAGTTATTGCCCTGAGGACATACCCACACCCCCCCACACACACACACATCATCATTGTTAAGCACACACACATACACACACACACACATACACACACACACACATACACACACACACACATACACATACACTTACACACACATACACACACATACACACACATCATCATTGTTAAGCACACACACACAAACAACCCCTTCTCTTAGGCTGGAGACAGAGAACCCGACTCAGAGCCAATGAAATGGAGATGACCTCGACCAACTCATCAGGACCAATGGGGAGATCAGAACTACTAGAATCAACCTACTTTATTTTATTGTATAAAATGTCAGCACACAATGGTTAGGGGCGCGCTCTCAGATATCTCCCTAAGAGGTTGACGAGACGCGTCCGTGCACGAGAATTCAGATATCTTTACCTCTGAATAAACTGCCTTATATCATACAATCATCCACCTTGTCCGAAAGTCTCTACTTGGTCTCCGTTCTCCAGTAAACTGTTTTATCAACATTATTGACCAAATAAATGTTCCACCATAATTTGCAAATAAACTCATTAAAAACCCTACAATGTGATTTTCTGGATTTTTTCCTCATTTTGTCTGTCATAGTTGACGTGTACCTATGATGAAAATTACAGGCCTCTCTCATCTTTTTAAGTGGGAGAACTTGCACAATTGGTGGCTGACTAAATACTTTTTTTCCCCACTGTATATGACCAACAGATGCATATCGGTATCCCAGTCATGTGAAATCCATAGATTAGGGCCTAATGAATTTATTTCAATTGACTGATTTCCTTATATGAACCGTAACTCAGTAAAATCTTTGAAATTGTTGCATGTCGCGTTTATATTTTTGTTCAGTGTACGATTGGTGTCATGGCGCTTAACATCACCACCTTTCACGAGGACTACGGACTCACTGCATATCATGCACATTGGTTTTGTGCTGGTTGCGGGGTGAATTAATGCATACTTTTCCGTCCACTCGTCTTTGAATGTCCGGTTTTCGCCGTCAGCTTCTTTTAATTTTTTTAACAAGCCATATTAACTAAGATACTGGTAACTAAGCTCCTATTTCTGATATTAACAGTTGAACCGCGGTGAAATCTTTGTTTCTTTCTGCCTGCTTGTACCGAGGAGGATATTTGCATTTATGTGATTGGGTAAGACGCGGCCTCTTGTATTTGCATATAACCACGGGATTGGATTAGACAGGACATTAGTAGAGGTGGGGGTTGCTTCGAGAGAGAGAAACAGAGGTTGCTGAGTTAGTGGTCGCGGCGCCCGGTTGATTTTTGAAAGCTGTCTTAAAAATAATTAACTTTGATATAACTAAATGCGATGTTCGGTCCATATTGACCCTTCTCTGTGTCCGGACCCGGACCACCAGTTGCGTTTGGCTGACCTACAGCATGGTCAAGCAAGATAATGTTTGACATTTTCGGACGACTAAACAACTATTGATTTAGAACTACGGAGAGTTATCGCAAGTCGCAAAGATAACACGAGCTGCCTCCACTATTCCAACACCATTTCACCATCATCAAATTACCTATGCTTAGTCTAATACAGTGACAACTAAAAGATACCAAAAACAATTTAGTCCAATCAACGTGAGCTAAATATGTGGCTGTCCACGATTCTGATGTCTGTGTGTGTGTGCGCGTTCATGCAAGTAGAAAAAACATGTTGACTCACCCTACTTGTAGATTAACGCCAATGCCATCCTCTTTTTCGTGTTGACAAAACGGTCTATGACTGTCATAAAGTACATGATTTTACTTTTTGTTGTCCTAGGCTACCTGGCTAAAATGATTTCTTGCCAGCCTATCTTTCATAGGCATCGATGAGCCAGCCAGTTAACATAAGCCTACTACATCTAGCTACATATTGAACTTCCATCCTCTGAGACCAGGGGCACAATGTATGAATTTATGGTTGGATCAGAATCACCGTTAAAATCATTGGCCAGTACAGAGTTGAGTAAAACCACAAGTCTAAATCCCTATCTCCAGCCATGGCTAATTTATGGAAAGGCCAATTTTAGCTAGCTAGGTAGCTACTGGAGGACACAACAAGTTGCAACAATTCAAGTTGTTTCTGTCAATGTCGTTTTGCTCTCGACATGATTGGAGTGAAGCCAAATACAAACTGGCTTCCCTTGACACTTTCTTTGGTGCGCAGGACCATTCACAGTTGAGCTCACTCAGTTTAGCCCAACGCTGATTGGCTATTATTTTATACTTTTTTTATCATGGGAAGTCAAATGCTCGTTGGCTTCCCTTGCATTCAATGCTACGGGCAGCAATAATGTCATACTCTTTCTGACCAGACAGCATCAAGTAGATGGCCTACACATACAGAGACAGAGGAGTGCTGTTTTGCTTGCTCGGATGCTTTCTCCGGTGAGATACTTTCAGCCTCTTGCGAACTGAAAGAAAATGATGAAACACAGAGAGACAAAAGATAAATTATATGTTATTTTCTTGGAATTTTTTTTGGGGAAGCCTGGCTTCCCTTGGCATTCATGAATAGACGCCACTGTGCACCTGATTCTAATAATTAGCTGGTTGATAAGCTGAATCAGGTTAGTTACAACTGGGGTTGCCGCGAATACCTACAGGAGGGTAGTTCTCCAGGAACAGGGTTGGAGAGTACCACAGTATGAGTTATAGAGTACTACAGTTTGAGTCATAATACCCATAAAACCTGGCGGTCAAACAGTGAAATGGTTCCAATAATTTGGGGATTTTAGAAACACTTAAAATAAAAGGCTGTGTTTCGTGTAGGCTTACCCTGGCGTGACGTTTTGATAACCGTGTAAATCTCTCTCGGACAAGGTGACTTATCAATATGTTCGCCTGTATTTACACCCAACAAATTAAACACTAATTAGCTGCTAATGTGGCTATCATAAAGAACTACAAATACCATGATGATCTGGACGAGACTGCCGAGTTAAGGCAAAAATCTCTGGATTAACTACACTGAACAAAACTATAAACGCAACATGCAACAATTTCAAAGATTTTACTGAGTTATAGTTCCTATAAGGAAATCAGTCAATTTAAATAAATAAATTAGGCCCTAATCTATGGATTTCACAACTGGGAATACAGATATGCATGGGCCTTAGGATCTCATCACGGTATCTCTGTGCATTCAAATTGCCATCTATAAAATGCAATTTTAGCTTATGCTGCCCATACCATAACCCCACACTATGGGGCACTATATTCACAACGTTGACATCAGTAAACCGCTCGCCCACACGCCACTATACACGTGGTCTGCTGTTGTGAGGCAGTTTAACGTACTACCAAATTCTCTAAAACAAATTATGGTAGAGAAATGAACATTAAATTCTCTGGCAACAGCTCTGGTGGACATTCCTGCAGTCAGCATGTCAATTGCACACTCCCTTAAAACATCTGTGGCATTGTGGTGTGTGACAAAACTGAACATTTTTAGAGTGGCCTTTTATTGCCCCCAGCACAAGGTGCACCTGTGTAATAATCATGCTGTTTAATCAGCTTCTTGATATGCCACACCTGTCAAGAGGATGGATTATCTTGGCAAAGAATAAATGCTTACTAACAGTGATGGAAACAAATTTGTGCACAAAATGTGAGAGAAATAAGCTTTTTGTGCGTATGGAAAAATTCTGGGATCTTTTATTTCAGCTCATGAAACATAGGACCAACTCTTTACATGTTGCATTTATATTTTTGTTCAGTGTATCTAATGTTAGCTAAATGTAGCAATGAATACATTAGCTACATTTCTTTAAATTTACCTGTTAGCAAAGGTGCCAGCTAGAGATGACGTGCAGGAGCTTGCAGGGATTTGTAGTCTTGCATGATGTCTACTTTGATGCTAATTAGCATTTTCGAATTGAGTGTAAATAGAGCCGAATATATTGATAAAAGTCACCTTGTCTGAGAGAGATAAACATGGTTATGAAAACGTCATGCCAGGGTAAGCCTACACAAAACACAGCCCTTATTTTAAGTGTGGTCCTCTGTAGCTCAGCTGGTAGAGCACGGCGCTTGTAACGCCAAGGTAGTGGGTTCGATCCCCGGGACCACCCATACACAAAAATGTATGCACGCATGACTGTAAGTCGCTTTGGATAAAAGCGTCTGCTAAATGCAGTGGCGGCTCCTGAAAAAATTCTCAGGAGGGGCAATTTTTCTGATGATTTAGGTGACCTACACACATTTTAAAAAAGATATGTCCAGCAACAACATGAAGACAGGGGCAGCATATAAGTCAATACCAGAAGCATTTATTGACTGATCTGGGGAGATGGATTCCAGTTTCTGTGACAGATTATAAATAATCTCTGATGCCTTTGTTATATTAGCTTTTGGTTGAATGTACTGTCGTAGTAAATATATAATGTTATAGCTTGGTCTGACTAAAATCTTGTGCATGACCCATTTTGTGTTGGGCGTTTGTTTTCAATCAATGCTGTTCCTATCCTATAACAATGGACAAAAGAGTCCTATCTTGTCAGCCTTGTCAGCAGGTGGCCAAGGACAACACCCACGCCATAGGTCTCTCAGTTCTTCCAACTCACGAGTTCTTGCTCTGAGGACACACACACACACACACTCACACATCATCACTGATAACACACACACACACACACATCATCACTGTTAAACACACACACACACACACATCATCACTGTTAAACACACACACACACACACAAAAATCCCCTCTCTTTAGGCTGAACATTTGAAGACAGAGAACCCGACTCAGAGCCAATGCAACAGTGGAGGGGACCTCGCCCAACTCATCAGGACCAATCAGAAGATCAGAACTACTAGATTCAACCTACATCATTTATTGTATAAAATGTCAGCACACAATGTTTTCGGGGCTCTCTTCAGATAGCTCCCTAAGAGTTTGACGAACGAGTCCGTGCACGCGATTCCAGATATCTTTACCTCTGAATAAACTGCCTTTATTATACCATATCCACCCTGTCCAAAGTCTCTACTTGGTCTCAGTTCTCCAGTAAACTTGTGATTATCAACAGTACACAACGGTAACAAACAATTGGGGGAACTCACGGGGCAGATAGTAAGGTCACAGTGACACAGAAAGCAGTTCAATGTCGGGGCTCGGGGGTACAGAGTCGCTCTCTTACCAGGATCGATTTTCCCTGTGACTGTCAGATCGAGGTCCGCTCCGACCAGGGTGAAGCCGGCCGGCTCCACTTCTCTGTCCGGGACTCTGTCATCCAGCCAAGTCTCCCAGCTGTATTGGATTCCGCTGCCAGCAACGTTTTCATTATTTAGTCCGTTCGTAGCGGGTATGTACACGATCAACAAGAAAAAAAATCCCTTCCTTTTCCCGTTTGGCAGTGCGTCGCCCATATCGCCCTATTGAACAGGCCGTCCCTGGCTAAATGGCATATTATTATTATTATTAAGTGTTTCTAAAATCCCCTATGGGAAAAATGTATGGCGGGAAAAAGGATTCGAACCATTTCCCTGTTTAACCGTTAGGTTTTATAGGTATTATGTCACCTCCATCGTGGGGCTCTTTTCAGTCTTCACATAGGAATGAATGGTGTCACCTGATCGATGGCTTTGTCCATTTACATTTAAGTCATTTAGCAGACGCTCTTATCCAGAGCGACTTTACAGTTAGTGCATACATTTTTTTTTCTCCCCACAACCCTGGCGTTGCAAGCGCCATGCGCTACCAACTGAGCTACACAGGGCCATACATTGTGCCCCATATAATACAGTCCTTGTTAGTTGAATGACAGCGCGTTTCACTCCACTGTTATGGAAGATTTAACAGATATGACACACACACAATTATTATAACAGAAACAATGAATTACAAGTAATGTCATGGTTTGCTGTCCAAATTGTTTGCATCAGTGGCTGCCAAAGAATAGTTATCTAGTCCCTCACGTGAATTACACCTACCACTGACATTTAGGATCAAATCAAAACAAACATTAGGGAATCATTTGTTACATAGACATGTTATAGGGTTGTATGCCTACATTTTTATATAGATCATCCACACTTGAATTGCATGCCCACAGGTTAGCCTACAGGTAGAATATTATCTTGTTTTGCCAGAAGAACGGATATTGTCAATATGTGAGTTTTGATTCAAGTGTTTCATCATTTGCATGAACATGATATTGTTTGTGACAAAAAGGTGCAGCTGTTTAAAAAACAGTATGTGTCAGGCTAGTTCAGCATGAACACCGGAATGAATGGAACAGTGACTATTTCAGTCTCTAGTTGTATTTTGGATCCAGTTGCTCTGTTTAACAGATAAGCACATTATTGATTTCCATGGGGGCGCAATGACCAGCCACAGCATTACTCACCGGAAGTGTAGCCTACACTTAGAAAAAAGGGTTCCAAAAGGATTCTTCGGCTGCCCCCATAGGATAACCCTTTTTGGTTCCAGGTAGAACCCTTTTGGGTTCCATGTAGAACCCAGAACCCAAAAGGGTTTTACCTGCAACAAAAAAGGTTATTCAAAGGGTTCTCCTATGAGGACAGCCGAATAACCCTTTAAGGTTCTAGATAGCACCTTTTCTTGTGTATTCCTTGGCTGCATTTTGTCCCGCAAGGTGTTAGTCTCCATGGTGATTCACTAGTAGCGCTCCAGTAGCTGATTAAAGTAGGACATTACACATAATAGAGCACTGGGAATGTTTTTTTCTTCTTCAGATTGCTTAGTTATTCTGAGATATTACTGTGTAATAAATCATGTTCATGTTGATCATGTTTCTGTTGTAGAATACTTGTAGAATTATATGTTTCACTTATGCAAATACACATTCATTGCAATTGTCAATCATTTCTCCATTTTAAACAGGCTTTCATAGTAGCAGTGGCGGCAGCAGATCATTTTTCCTTTGGTAGCTAAGGGGTAGCATTGTCATTGCGTAGTGAGGTTTTTTGGTGGTAATTTTACCCCCTTTTTCTCCCCAATTTCGTGATATCCAATTGCGATCCATTTACGATCTTGTCTCATCCATGCAACTCCCCAACGCATTCGGGAGAGGCTGTAGTGACGCCTCAACACTGCGATGCAGTGCCTTAGACCGCTGCGCTAATCAGGAGGCCCCCGCGTAGTGGTGCTTTTAATATGGTGTACAAATCAAATCAAATACCATTTTATTTGTCACATGCGCTGAATACAACAAGTATAGACTTTACCGTGAAATGCTTACGAGCCCTTTCCCAACAATGCAGAGTTAAAAAGTAAGAAAAGATTAGCAAAAAAAATGAAGAAATAGTAACACAATAAAATAACAATAACGAGGCTATATAAATGAGTGTCGGTACTGAGTCAATGTGACGGGGTACCAGGTAGTTGAGGTAATATGTACATTTAGGTATGGGTAAAAGTGACTATGCAATCAGGATAGATAATAAACAGAGTAGCTGCAGCGTATGTGAAGAGTGTGAAAGTGTTCCTATGTGTGAGTGAGTCTGTGTGTGTGTGTGACGTCAATATGCAGGTGCGTGTGTGTTTTGTGTGTGTGAGCTTATGTAGTGAGTGAGTGTGTTTGTGTATGTGTATGTGTGTGTTGGAGTGTCAGTTTAGTATGTGTGAGTGTGTTTAGTCCCAGGGTTCTTAGTTTAGTGATGCGCTTGAAGGGCACTATGGTGTTGAACGTTGAGCTGTAGTCAATGAACAGCATTCTCACATACAGTGGGGAAAAAAAGTATTTAGTCAGCCACCAATTGTGCAAGTTCTCCCACTTAAAAAGATGAGAGAGGCCTGTAATTTTCATCATAGGTACACGTCAACTATGACAGACAAATTGAGATTTTTTTTCTCCAGAAAATCACATTGTAGGATTTTTAATGAATTTATTTGCAAATTATGGTGGAAAATAAGTATTTGGTCACCTACAAACAAGCAAGATTTCTGGCTCTCACAGACCTGTAACTTCTTCTTTAAGAGGCTCCTCTGTCCTCCACTCGTTACCAGTATTAATGGCACCTGTTTGAACTTGCTATCAGTATAAAAGACACCTGTCCACAACCTCAAACAGTCACACTCCAAACTCCACTATGGCCAAGACCAAAGAGCTGTCAAAGGACACCAGAAACAAAATTGTAGACCTGCACCAGGCTGGGAAGACTGAATCTGCAATAGGTAAGCAGCTTGGTTTGAAGAAATCAACTGTGGGAGCAATTATTAGGAAATGGAAGACATACAAGACCACTGATAATCTCCCTCGATCTGGGGCTCCACGCAAGATCTCACCCCGTGGGGTCAAAATGATCACAAGAACGGTGAGCAAAAATCCCAGAACCACACGGGGGGACCTAGTGAATGACCTGCAGAGAGCTGGGACCAAAGTAACAAAGCCTACCATCAGTAACACACTACGCCGCCAGGGACTAAAATCCTGCAGTGCGAGACGTGTCCCCCTGCTTAAGCCAGTACATGTCCAGGCCCGTCTGAAGTTTGCTAGAGTGCATTTGGATGATCCAGAAGAGGATTGGGAGAATGTCATATGGTCAGATGAAACCAAAATATAACTTTTTGGTAAAAACTCAACTCGTCGTGTTTGGAGGACAAAGAATGCTGAGTTGCATCCAAAGAACACCATACCTACTGTGAAGCATGGGGGTGGAAACATCATGCTTTGGGGCTGTTTTTCTGCAAAGGGACCAGGACGACTGATCCATGTAAAGGAAAGAATGAATGGGGCCATGTATCGTGAGATTTTGAATGAAAACCTCCTTCCATCAGCAAGGGCATTGAAGATGAAACGTGGCTGGGTCTTTCAGCATGACAATGATCCCAAACACACCGCCCGGGCAACGAAGGAGTGGCTTCGTAAGAAGCATTTCAAGGTCCTGGAGTGGCCTAGCCAGTCTCCAGATCTCAACCCCATAGAAAATCTTTGGAGGGAGTTGAAAGTCCGTGTTGCCCAGCGACAGCCCCAAAACATCACTGCTCTAGAGGAGATCTGCATGGAGGAATGGGCCAAAATACCAGCAAAAGCGTGTGAAAACCTTGTGAAGACTTACAGAAAACGTTTGACCTGTGTCATTGCCAACAAAGGGTATATAACAAAGTATTGAGAAACTTTTGTTATTGACCAAATACTTATTTTCCACCATCATTTGCAAATAAATTCATTAAAAATCCTACAATGTGATTTTCTGGATTTATTTTCCTCATTTTGTCTGTCATAGTTGACGTGTACCTATGATGAAAATTACAGGCCTCTCTCATCTTTTTAAGTGGGAGAACTTGCACAATTGGTGGCTGACTAAATACTTTTTTCCCCACTGTAGGTGTTCCATTTGTCCAGGTGGGAAAGGCCAGTGTGGAGTGCAATAGAGATTGCGTCATCTGTGGATCTGTTGGGGCAGTATGCGAATTGGACTGGGTCCAGGGTGTCTGGGAGGATGGTGTTGATGTGAGCCATGACCAGCTTTTCAAAGCATTTCATGGCTACAGATGTGAGTGCTACGGAGCGATAGTCATTTAGACAGGTTACCTTGGCATTCTTGGGCACAGATACTATGGTGGTCTGCTTGAAACATTTAGGTATTACAGACTGGGTCAGGGAGAGGTTGAAAATGTCAGTGAACACATATGTGCATGTACTAATCAAATATTTCTTGGGGGGCCTATTCTAGAGGGGCCTTCAGCACTGTCTCGCCTCTCCCTGGAGCTGCCCATGGGTAGTAATATAAGAGCAATACAAATGAATGTCAAGACAAAACTCTGTAGCTCTGTTCCAGTTTACTTTAATTGCATTTGTATATATTTTGGCGGTCAGAAACACACATTCTCATATGATCGCATAGCACATTTCCCTGTCAGGTTTTTAAATTTTGAGCAGAGTGCAATGTGCAGAGTATGTGGTGCAGCAAGTGCAGTATTCTACTGTTCTGTGTTTATCTATCATCAATCCCATTGGTGGTCCCTCTCTGGCAAGATATTTGACATTGAGCGTTCCATGGCGCTATACGGAGACATTTTCCCTTTCAAAATGTTCCTTATTGATGTCCACTGTCTCTCAAAGCTACATCAGATTGTGTCCTTCTATTGGAGAGAGAAACTTTTTCTGTGGAGGGATCAGTAAAAACCTGTTGCTTTGTTATGCCACTTTCTATTTTCCCCTTGGTGAATGATAAGTTCAGCTACAAAACATTTTATGTAAGGGATTTCAATGTAAATTAAGGCCTCAAGTGATGTATCAATAAAAAGATTTGCCGCAGGAGCTACTCAAGTTTGCGTTCATTCACTGCTTGATAGCACTATCGTGTCTGTGTATGCTCATGTATGGCTGTCTTTGTATTTTTTCTTCAATGAGAAATGATCGGTTATTAAAAGTAACCCCACGGTCACATCCTGTGACTAAGTTTGCTATCTAAGAGATTTCTTCAAGTTTTAACATTGCACGAATATCTACTACAGGCTCTCTGCTCAACAGAAAATACCTGTTAAAGGGTGAAAGGTGAGCAGCAATTAAGGAGCTTTAAACTATTTATTTATTTTACTACTTGCTTTTTTTGTTTCCATCTTTTGTGTTATATTGTTACATCTAAATCTGGAACAGGCGATTGGTAGCTAACTATTCTAGTCATCCCTGTCATTCCTATCATGGTCCCTGTCATTCCTGCCATCCATCTCACTCCTCTCCTTCTCCTTCTTTGACTCCTTCACCACCTGGAGGAAGAGAAGAAACGAAACAGACCTCAGTCAAATTACACTGTATAGTGAATATCATCATGGACATGGAAAATATGGAACACATTTTCTTGATACCAGGAAATGTTTAGAATGTTTACCTCTCCATCACGAGTCTCCACTGTCTTAATCACCAAGGGCTTCCTGCTAGGGGTGTCTGGGGTGTGGTCATAGGCTATGAGGGGATACGTCTGATTTAGGGACATTGATACTGTGCATGATTTATCTCAATTTAATCAATTATGGATATGTTAAATCTAAAGATGAGACTGACAAGTATATGTGTATTTGCTTGGAGAGGGAAATAAAGGAATAGTAGAAGAGAGAAAGAAAAACAGACTAGTATTATTGGCAATATGATGGATCTCACCCCTATCACCACTACGGCCATACTGGGAGGGATGCATGGGTACAGTAATCCTAAGGAAAATTAAGCAATAGGATGTTAGCTCAGGAACATGTTCATAATCAGACACCAGTAAGGATGTCCTAACCCTTATCCTCCTCACCTGCTCTCCTCTCCCTCCAGCAGCTTGCGGTAGGTGGCGATCTCTATGTCCAGGGCCATCTTGACGTTGAGCAGGTCCTGGTACTCCCTCAGGTGGCGGGCCATCTCGTCCTTCAGGTGGTGTTTCTCCTCCTCCAGGCGACCCACGTTGTCCTGGTAGTTATTGGCCTCCATGCCAAACTGGCCTTCCATCTCACGCATCTGCCTCAGCAGAGCCTCGTTCTGAAAAATGCACACATACTGTACATATGAGGGCAGGAGGAAATGGGGGCTTTCATTTTATTTATTTTATTATTAGAGTGTCTTGTATCTTCAGGATTCCCAGTCCATATGGGCTTATAAAACACTGTATTCAATCATTGGGGGAAGATTCTGGGGGAGATTTTTGTGGGAGGAAATTATGAGGGATTTTGCTCACTCACATCATCCTCTACTTACATGCATGACCCACTTGGGTGATTCACAGCTGGCAACCATTTGGGGCTAAGTCTGAGATCAATGTACTTTAGTTGCTCACTCAGCCAGTGTAAACTGGGGGTGATTACAGATAAATAGGCAGGTTCTGTGAGGCCTCACCGTGCTCTTCAGTGCATCGATCTCACAGTTGAGGGACTGAATCTGCCTCCTGTGCTCATTTTGCTCCTGCTTGGCCTGCCTCAGAGCATCAGTGTTACGCTTGGCAGAGTCCGTCAGGTCAGAAAACTGCAGGAGCACAGAACAAACACACAAATAAGCACAGGTGTTACTCTGCGTGTGTGCATACATGAGTGTGTGTGTATTGTTCCCCCCTCACCTTGGACTTGTACCACTCCTCAGACTCATGCATGTTCTTGGAGGCGATGTTCTCGTACTGGGCCCTGATGTCCTTGAGGGCAGCGGCCAGATCAGGCCTGGCAGTCTGTTCCACCTCCATCTTCATCTGCTGGGTCTGGACACTCACCTGCACATCCTGGATCTCCTGAGAAGACCGCAGAGCAAGTGAGAAGGTTAGTGGAAAAAATGGCAGGTAGAATCCAAAAAGGTATGATGCAGATAAACTTTAGTGAACTATTCACAAAAAGATGTACAAAAATATATGCAAGTAGGAGCAGATCAGCATATCAAATTACAGGTCAAACACCAGGACTATAACATGACCATCAGGACCACAGTTAATTGTTATTCATAAGGATCATAGTGGATTATAATGAGTCATCACAAAGACCATAATTTGTGGTTGACCATCTCAGCAGCGGCATCTACCTCTTCATGCAGCTTTTTGAGGAACTCAATCTCATCCATCAGAGACTCGATCTTCCTCTCCAGCTCTAGGCGAGACAGAGTGGCATCATCCACATCCTGGTTTCAGATCAAACTGCGATTAGTAAGTATTTCATCAACCTCCAAACAGGTAAACAAATGTCATTGTCTTGGTTAGATAACACTCAACAGTTGGTAGGATGCATATGGTAATATATGTAAGTCGCTCTGGATAAGAGCGTCTGCTAAATGACTAAAATGTAAATGTAATTAACAATGCAGCACTATCAATATTATGTTTTGTCATTGTCATACCCCACTGGGCACAGACGTCAATTCAACGTCTATTCTACGTTTGTTCAACGTAATTTCATTGAAATGACGTGGAAACAATGTTGATTCAACCAGTGTGTGCACAGTGGCAAGTATCCTGAGTTGTATTCATTCGTGCACACTGTTGCAAACCGTAGAATAATGTTTTGCAATGAAAACAAGCATTTCTTATTGGAGAAGTTCAGATTAGTCCCTCACCGTTTACATTTACATTTTACATTTTAGTCATTTAGCAGACGCTCTTATCCAGAGCGACTTACAGTTAGTGAGTGCATACATTTTTCATACGTTTCAGCCTGTTTGTTTCTGTTTGGTTCCTAGTGAATACACCCCTGATTTCAGGGTTCTTCTCATAGCTGTCATGTTATCATAATAATCAGCTCTATCTCAGCGAACCAGAAGATGTCACTGTTATGCAGGGCTATGAGGAAAAATACACTTTGGGTTGGGCCCTGACATCATAACTGGTGAGCCAAGTATGATTATCCAGGCTGAGTGATTCAATCAGACTTTTTCCGTGATCTATTGACTCGCTGCCCAAAATATTGATTTGGTGTACAGTGTGATGGTTTGAGTCTAGGGTGTGTTTACCTTGCGGAAGACCAGCAGGTTACTCTCAGCCTCAGCCCTCTTCTGATTCTCCTCATCTAGCCTGTATGAAGAGGGTGGGGGGTTAGGGTGTGGTCACACAAGGAGAACATATATATTACAATCATGCATAGGCCTACTGTTGTAAATTCATGTTATAAATTAATGTATCTATTTATGGGACTCCACCATAGAATAAATAAATGAATGGGAAAAAAATAGACATTACAATCATGAAATATATAACACCATATATTTTGTAGTTAATAAACACACATCCTATCTCTTTATGGCACTTAATAACTTTTTTATATAGTTTACAATACTTGGGTTTTAGTCTAGGTTAAGTCAAGCTCTGGACAAAGGAAGCTGAAGCTTTGGGACAGGACTGAACACAGTGCTAATTGCATAACTGCTATCCAAGGTTTTGTCACAAATGGCACACTATTCCCTATATAGTGCACCCCCCATAGGGCTCTGATCAAGAGTAGTGCACTATATAGGAAATAGGGTGCCATTTGGGACGCAAACCAAATATGTCTGGCTTGGTATCATAGGCCTCCTCTGGCAGAAGCATCAGCTGGCAAAAAGCCTCTGGATCAATTTGGTAATTCACAAGTCCTGTAAAAGGATTTGGGAGCGTATCCAACAGGGTCAGCAGCTGCTACTCCAAACAAATTTAGGCAAATTACCCCTTGTTGGAGTTCATCTGGACTGCACACACCCTGTCTTAATCCTGACAGCTCTGGGCATTCTGCCGCAAAGACTAAACTATCTAAGCCTATAGTATACTGACTGGTCTGACTAAGCCTTCCCTTTCCCAAACGTGAAAAATACTTTGTTTTTATAAGCAGATTTCAAATGATAAAACCTTGTTAAATATATATTCTAATAGGTTAAAACAGTTAGATAAAGCTTTTGGTTTTGTATTAGTCGTCATAGGACAGGGTCATAGAACAGTGTCGCTTCCACTGTTGTGATCATCAGAAATGATATCATAAGTCCTGTGATATCAGTGCACACCATGCTCTCTCCGTATCTGACATTGAATCACAGCAGGCTCGCTGGGGATTGGCTGTCCCTGTGGTCAGTCACTTGGTTGCTGGGTGTGTCTGTCCCCCCTCAGGGCCCACCCCCTCAGACAGCATCATGTCTAGAATGGAAGGGGGGGGATTGCTGCCTCATCTCATCTTTAATTCATGCCGTGTCGCAGGGATCCTTTTTTCCTAATGGGTTCCATCCCATCAGCACAAGGATACACTGAACACCCACCCTCTAATGGAGCCACTCTCATTGAGTCACATAGATTTTTCTAGATGCAATTCTTCTCCCCTCCTACACCCCATCTCCCCACCCCTCTTCCTTCTCTTCTGCCTCCTCCCTCTCTCATCCCCCTCCCTACTTCTTTCCTGGCTCCACAGTCTATCCATCCTCTTCTGTCATCTCTCTCTCTCTCTCTCTCTGGGTCAGGGAATAGACGTGGGGAGTGTATATGTGTTAACATGTAGCTAGTGTGTGTCTACAGAAATTGTTCCGATAATCTAAGTAACTCAAGTGGGGAAAATTACTGTTTCCTATAACTGCTTGTCTGATTCTTCTAAATGTTAAGTTTCAAAGCAAAATATTGTGATTTGATTTGAAAGGGCTGATGGAACTGCAGCGTAATTTAGAATTAAATGTGTTATTGTGTCTATATTTAAATTCCATGCATGCAGGGACTTTCATCTTCCTTTTAATTAAATGTGTTTCATTTAATAAAACTGCATGTACTGGATGTAGGGGTTTGCTGCCTCATCTCATCTTTAATTCATGCCATGTCGCAGGGTTCCTTTTTTCCTAATGGTGTCCCTGGCACTGTCCCATCAGCACAAGGAGACACTGAACACCCACCCCCTAATGGAGCCACTCTCATTCAATCACATTGATTTATCCAGATGCTATTTTTCTCTGCGCCTACACCACCTCTCCCCACCCCTCCTCCTCTTCTTCCTCCTATTCCTCCTCTTCTGCCCCCTCCCTCTCTCATCCCCCTCCCTACTTCTTTCCTGGCTCCACCCTGTGCACAGTCTATCCATCCTCCTCTTCTGTCATCTCTCTCAGTCTCTTTGGGGCCGGAAATAGATGTGGGGAGTATTTGTGTATTAATATGTAGTTAGTATGTCTAAAGAAATTGTTCCGATAATCTAACTCAAATGGGAAAAAATACTGTTTCCCATAACTGGTTGTCTGAATTTTCTCAAGTTTAAGATTCAATGCAAAGTTTTGTGGTTTGGTTTGAAAGGGCAGACGGAACTGCAGCATCATTTCAAATAAAATGTATTGTGTCCATATTTACGTCCCATGCATGCGGGAAGTTTCATCTTCCTTTAAATTAAATTCTTGATTTAATAAAACAGATTTTTATGAAATAATCTGCAGATGCTCAACAGATGCTGAGTTGTCCAGGGAAGGTTTAAAAATACTGTATAAATGGTAACATTCTGCTAATGTAGACATGTTCGGCTAATGTAGAAATGTACTGCTAATGTAGAAATGTTCTGCTACTGTATCCGGTGCCTTGTTTTTCTTGGTGTCCTATTCGTTGCTTGGTTATGATATGCTGAAGCACTTCATCTTGTTTTATGTTGGATCCTGTCCATGGCCATGACATTCAGTGCGCACACACACACACACACACACACACACACATACACACACTGCAGTAAAGCACAGTGTGGTAGTATGCTGCGGTGCTTTTGTTTCCATCCTTCCAAAGTGCCACGCCCCAGCCAGCTAACCACTGCTGGTCTGGAGTTTTTGGCAGGAGCCCAAAGACCCCCTGTCCTGTATCAGTGTTTAAAATACAGTCCATGAACATTGCGGTGTAAGGGTGTGTTTTAGGATTAGGGGGGTGAGGGGAGGGTGGTGGTGATATGGTGAAAGTCACAGACTGTCCACAGTCACACGCCCTGTCCATGTCCCCTACCCGACAGGCTCTGCCCAGAATGTGTCAATCAACATCAGAGCCAAACAACAGCCAGTCCCCTGCCACCTCTGCCAACTTCCTAAAATACACTCCCAATTGTTACACCCCACTTTCCAAACACCACTACTTCCCAAACTTTATCTGCGTCACTCATGTACATCCCCAACAATACCCCCCCACCTTCCTTACCCTAACCCTCACTTCCCAAATCGACCGAAACATCCTCCATACCCCACCCCATCCCTCCCTCTCTCTCCTCCGTGTCACCCACCTCTGTTTGAGGAGGTTTATGTCTTCGGCCAGGTTGTCCCTCTCCACCTGGTACTGGTCCCTCTCCTTGCCCACATGGTCCAGCTGGCGCCTCAGCTCCCTCAACTCCTCCTGGAAGAGCTCGGTGGCCCGGTTGAGCTTTCCCTCCTGCAGCTGGCCCTTGAACTGGCTCAGCTCCTGCTGCAGCCCGCTGTTCTGCTGCTCCAGGTAGTGCACCTTGTCAATGAAGCTGGCGAAGCGGTCGTTGAGGTCCTGCAGCTCCACCTTCTCGTTGCTGCGGGTGGCCAGGAACTCAGCGTTGACCGCATCTGCCAGCTGGAAGTCCACCTTTTCGTAAGTGAGACGGGGCAGCTGGGTGCTGGAACGCTGGCGCTGTTGGTGGTGGTAGTTGGAAGAGCGAGAGGACACCAAGGGCGACACGGAGCGCATGTAGTGCCCGCTGGACATTGGCATGCGGGAGTTGACAGATGAGTAGGAAGGCGAGTAGGAGGACATGGAGATGGGGTTGGGGACCCCGAACGTGCGGCGGTAAGAGGTGGAGGCGCGGCCTGAAGGGTGGTTCATTGAAGGGTGGCTCATGGTTGAGGTTTGGTGGTCTCTAATTCTGCTAACTATCTAATTCTTACTATCTATCTGTCTAGCTCTCCTTCTTGCTGTCTCTGTTTGTTGGAGCCAAAGGTGCCTGGGAGCAGGGAGTGAAGCAACAGGACGTCCGACTGAGGAGTGCCGGAGCTTTTATACACACAAGACATCCCATCCGCCTCACCCCCACCCCGCTGCCTCTCTGCAAACAGGTCCTCCTCACCCCCACCCTCCCTCCCTCCTTTCTAGTCTCCAGAGCCCCTGCCTCCTTCCTCTATCCAACCTTCCTCTATCCCCTGCCTCCTTCCTCAACATATATGCAGTCTTAGGCCACACCCTGGCCTACAGCAGCAGGCCCTCCTCCCTCCCTGTGTTTTCTTTCTCTCTCTCGCTCTCTCTCTCTCATCTTCCATCTGCCCCTCCCTTTTATCAATAGCATATCTCTAAAGATGTCTCCATGGCCAAGCCCACCTCCCCCTCCTCACCTTGACAGCTGATACAGTATATCCTCTGTAGGATGCTGTGTCCGCTCCCTGCTATTTTTTTCTCCACTTTCCTCTCTTCTTTTATCAGTATATCTCCTCCTGTTGTTCTGTCCCACTCCTTGTCGCTATCCTCTATCCTCCTCTTCTCTTTCACTGTTAATGTCCTTAATTTTCTGTTACTGTAATGGTAGATGTACATAAGTGATATCATCAATGTGATTATGTAAGACATCGTAAAGTTGTTCAACAAAGTAGTTTGTCCAAATAAATCCCAAAACAAATAATTGCTTTATTGTTCAGGTTCTTATATCACAAAGCTCCTTTGGTTATGACTGCAGAGCTGAATTTATTTCATCTCTCTGTCTCGTCCCTTTATTTCCACTGTAATGGAATATTATATTGATGTTCTGGGAGGCGAGGGCAGAGCGACTACGGTGCAATTCTATCCCGCATGGCTGGTGTGCACTAACTGGTATTGAGTGATCTGTGTTTGAATCTATTTTGGAAATTAGGATTGGCGAGATCTCCTCAGCAGCTGAACAGATTTCAGAAGAACACTTTGTTTTGTTCGGATCCAGTCATGTCCTTTGAGCCCAGACACAATGACAACATCAACATTTCGTATGTTCATATTTTTGTGGCTACTTTGTTCAAACTGAGAAAAGGGTTTTAGAAAAAATCATATTGCTCGACCAGTCTAACTTTTATTGTAACAAAATTAATAAAATACATTATACTTTACAGTACATGGGTAGACTCTGGACTGATTAAGGGACTAATCGAAATTGACTGGGGGAGGGGTGGTCCAAACTATTTTTTGTTGCTTTGGGCAGGGTTGTGTGTTTTTTTATTGGGCATAGGGGAGGGTAGTGCGTTTTTTACCTGGTTTACATTCGCTTTTCTGCTCGTATTTTCCCTATAAACAATGGCTTGACTTACTTTTGATATTACCCTAATAAAGGTTAGAAACGTGTGAAGGTTTGGTATGGGGTGGCTATTATTAAGCTTTAGCTATGGCAGGCCTATGATATGAAGGCAGTGCGCCCCGGTGCTCCAACTGACTCCGACAGTTGAACTTGAGGTGAGGAAGACTGTTTCAGGTCTACCAGAGTTACTCCTATAATCTAACAACATAATCGAAAATGTACGAAATAGCCTCCTTCTGTACATCTACAGTGGGGAAAAAAAGTATTTAGTCAGCCACCAATTGTGCAAGTTCTCCCACTTAAAAAGATGAGAGAGGCCTGTAATTTTCATCATAGGTACACGTCAACTATGACAGACAAATTGAGGAAAAAAAATCCAGAAAATCACATTGTAGGATTTTTTATGAATTTATTTGCAAATTATGGTGGAAAATAAGTATTTGGTCACCTACAAACAAGCAAGATTTCTGGCTCTCACAGACCTGTAACTTCTTCTTTAAGAGGCTCCTCGGTCCTCCACTCGTTACCTGTATTAATGGCACCTGTTTGAACTTGTTATCAGTATAAAATACACCTGTCCACAACCTCAAACAGTCACACTCCAAACTCCACTATGGCCAAGACCAAAGAGCTGTCAAAGGACACCAGAAACAAAATTGTAGACCTGCACCAGGCTGGGAAGACTGAATCTGCAATAGGTAAGCAGCTTGGTTTGAAGAAATCAACTGTGGGAGCAATTATTAGGAAATGGAAGACATACAAGACCACTGATAATCTCCCTCGATCTGGGGCTCCATGCAAGATCTCACCCTGTGGGGTCAAAATGATCACAAGAACGGTGAGCAAAAATCCCAGAACCACACGGGGGGACCTAGTGAATGACCTGCAGAGAGCTGGGTACCAAAGTAACAAAGCCTACCATCAGTAACACACTACGCCGCCAGGGACTCAAATCCTGCAGTGCTAGACGTGTCCCCCTCCTTAAGCCAGTACATGTCCAGGCCCGTCTGAAGTTTGCTAGAGTGCATTTGGATGATCCAGAAGAGGATTGGGAGAATGTCATATGGTCAGATGAAACCAAAATAGAACTTTTTGGTAAAAACTCAACTCGTCGTGTTTGGAGGACAAATAATGCTGAGTTGCATCCAAAGAACACCATACCTACTGTGAAGCATGGGGGTGGAAACATCATGCTTTGGGGCTGTTTTTCTGCAAAGGGACCAGGACGACTGATCCGTGTAAAGGAAAGAATGAATGGGGCCATGTATCGTGAGATTTTGAGTGAAAACCTCCTTCCATCAGCAAGGGCATTGAAGATGAAACGTGGCTGGGTCTTTCAGCATGACAATGATCCCAAACACACCGCCCGGGCAACGAAGGAGTGGCTTCGTAAGAAGCATTTCAAGGTCCTGGAGTGGCCTAGCCAGTCTCCAGATCTCAACCCCATAGAAAATCTTTGGAGGGAGTTGAAAGTCCGTGTTGCCCAGCGACAGCCCCAAAACATCACTGCTCTAGAGGAGATCTGCATGGAGGAATGGGTCAAAATACCAGCAACAGTGTGTGAAAACCTTGTGAAGACTTACAGAAAACGTTTGACCTGTGTCATTGCCAACAAAGGGTATATAACAAAGTATTGAGAAACTTTTGTTATTGACCAAATACTTATTTTCCACCATAATTTGCAAATAAATTCATTAAAAATCATACAATGTGATTTTCTGGATTTTTTTTCTCATTTTGTCTGTCATAGTTGACGTGTACCTATGATGAAAATTACAGGCCTCTCATCTTTTTAAGTGGGAGAACTTGCACAAATGGTGGCTGACTGAATACTTTTTTCCCCCACTGTATATATATATATATATATATATATATTAAAATATTTATATCATACAGTGGACATCTAAGCCTACTGTATAGGCCTATGCATGCAATGAATTTATAAATGTAGTGCTCAAATCTCTGACAGCTGAACCATGAGGTGGACAGTTATTATTTTAGGAAAGTAGCCTAAAAAACAAAACAAAAATAGGCTATAAAGTTTTGCACATGCTACACATCGAAACACAAGGAATAGTGTTTTTGTAATTAGTTATAGCTGTTTTTAAGGACGCGCAAATGTTGCTCATTTGGCCAACATCCCTCGTTTATTGATGGCGCTGGTAGCGCCAGGTCGGATCTGAATGCAAATGGATGTCCATTACATTTCTCAAATGTCCAGTAAATTAAAATCTTCCCTGTCATGTTGTCTGGCGTCAAATTGTCCTAAAGGAATCTCTGAAATGGCATATTGTTTTTATTAAGATTTTAGAATATTCGCATTTTAAATCAAATCAAATCAAATTTTATTGGCCACATGCGCCGAATACAACAGGTGCAGACATTACAGTGAAATGCTTACATACAGCCCTTAACCAACAGTGCATTTATTTTTTATTAAAAAAGTAACATAAAACAACAGCAAAAAAGTGTTGAGAAAAAAAGAGCAGAAGTAAAATAAAATAACAGTAGGGAGGCTATATATACAGGGGGGTACCGGTGCAGAGTCAATGTGCGGGGGCACCGGCTAGTTGAGGTAGTTGAAGTAATATGTACATGTGGGTAGAGTTAAAGTGACTATGCATCAATAATTAACAGAGTAGCAGCAGCGTAAAAGATGGGGTGGGGGGTGGGGGTGGGGGGCAGTGCAAATAGTCCGGGTAGCCATGATTAGCTGTTCAGGAGTCTTATGGCTTGGGGGTAGAAGCTGTTGAGAAGTATTTTGGACCTAGACTTGGCACTCCGGTACCGCTTGCCGTGCGGTAGCAGAGAGAACAGTCTATGACTAGGGTGGCTGGAGTCTTTGACAATTTTGAGGGCCTTCCTCTGACTCCGCCTGGTATAGATGTCCTGGATGGCAGGAAGCTTGCCCCAGTGATGTACTGGACCGTACGCACTACCCTCTGTAGTGCCTTGCGGTCGGAGGCCAAGCAGTTGCCATACCAGGCGGTGATGCAACCAGTCAGGATGCTCTCGATGGTGCAGCTGTAGATTTTTTTGAGGATCTGAGGACCCATGCCAAATCTTTTCAGTCTCCTGAGGGGGAATAGGCTTTGTCGTGCCCTCTTCACGACTGTCTTGGTGTGTTTGGACCATGATAGTTCGTTGGTGATGTGGACACCAAGGAACTTGAAGCTCTCAACCTGTTCCACTACAGCCCCGTCGATGAGAATGGGGGCGTGCTCAGTCCTCTTTTTTTTCCTGTAGTCCACAATCATCTCCTTTGTCTTGGTCACGTTGAGGGAGAGGTTGTTATCCTGGCACCACACGGCCAGGTCTCTGACCTCCTCCCTATAGGCTGTCTCATCGTTGTCGGTGATCAGGCCTACCACTGTTGTGTCGTCGGCAAACTTAATGATGGTGTTGGAGTCGTGCCTGGCCATGCAGTCATGGGTGAACAGGGAGTACATGAGGGGTCTGAGCACGCACCCCTGAGGGGCCCCTGTGTTGAGGATCAGTGTGGCAGATGTGTTGTTACCTACCCTTACCACCTGGGGGCGGCCCGTCAGGAAGTCCAGGATCCAGTTGCAGAGGGAGGTGTTTAGTCCCAGGATCCTTAGCTTAGTGATGAGCTTTGAGGGCACTATGGTGTTGAATGCTGAGCTGTAGTCAATGAATAGCATTCTCACGTAGGTGTTCCTCTTGTCCAGGTGGGAAAGGGCAGTGTGGAGTGCAATAGAGATTGCATCATCTGTGGATCTGTTGGGGCGGTATGCAAATTGGAGTGCGTCTAGGGTTTCTGGGATAATGGTGTTTATGTGAGCCATGACCAGCCTTTCAAAGCACTTCATGGCTACAGACGTCAGTGCTACGGGTCGGTAGTCATTTAGGCAGGTTATCTTAGTGTCCTTGGGCACGGGGACTATGGTGGTCTGCTTGAAACATGTTGGTATTACAGACTCAGTCAGGGACATGTTGAAAATGTCAGTGAAGACACTTGCCAGTTGGTCAGCACATGCTCGGAGTACACGTCCTGGTAATCCGCCTTGTGAATGTTGACCTGCTTAAAAGTCTTACTCACATCGGCTACGGAGAGCGTGATCACATAGTCATCCGGAACAGCTGGTGCTCTCATGCATGCTTCAGTGTTGCTTGCCTCGAAGCGAGCATAGAAGTGGTTTAGCTCGTCTGGAAGTCTTAGCTCGTCTTCAAGCCCTGCCACATCCGATGAGCGTCAGAGCCGGTGTAGTACAATTCAATCTTAGTTCTGTATTGACTCTTTGCCTGTTTGATGGTTCGTCGGAGGGCATAGCGGGATTTCTTAAAAGCGTCCGGGTTAGAGTCCCGCTCCTTGAAAGCGGCAGCTCTACCCTTTAGCTCAGTGCGGATGTTTCCTGTAATCCATGGCTTCTGGTTGGGGTATGTACGTACGGTCACTGTGGGGACGACATCATCGATGCACTTATTGATGAAGCCAGTGACTGATGTGGTGTACTCCTCAATGCTATCGGAAGAATCCCGGAACATGTTCCAGTCTGTGCTAGCAAAACAGTCCTGTAGCTTAGCATCTGCGTCATCTGACCACTTTTTTATTAACCGAGTCACTGGTGCTTCCTGCTTTAGTTTTTGCTTATAAGCGGGAATCAGGAGGATAGAGTTATGGTCAGATTTGCCAAATGGAGGGCGAGGGAGAGCTTTGTATGCGTCTCTGTGTGTGGAATAAAGGTGGTCTAGAGTTTTTTTTCCTCTGGTTGCACATTTAACATGCTGGTAGAAATTAGGTAGAACAGATTTAAGTTTCCCTGCATTAAAGTCCCCGGCCACTAGGAGCGCTGCCTCTGGATGAGCGTTTTCCTGTTGACTTATGGCCTTATACAGCTCATTCAGTGCAATCTTAATGCCAGCATTGGTTTGTGGTGGTAAATAGACAGCTATGAAAAATATAGATAAACTCTCTTGGTAAATAATGTGGTCTACAGCTTATCATAAGATACTCTACCTCAGGCGAGCAAAACCTTGAGACTTCCTTAGTATTTGATTTTGTGCACCAGCTGTTGTTTACAAATATACACAGACCGCCACCCCTTGTCTTACCGGAGTCAGCCGTTCTATCCTGCCGATGTAGCGTATAGCCCGCTAGCTGTATGTTGTCCATGTCGTCGTTCAGCCACGACTCGGTGAAACATAAGATATGACCGTTTTTTATGTCCCGTTGGTAGGATAACCGTAATCTTAGGTCATCCCATTTATTTTCAAATGATTGAAGATTGGCTAATAGGATTGATGGGAGAAGCAGTTTACCAGCTCGCCGTCGGATCCTTACAAGGCACCCCGACCTACGTCCACGATATCTCCGTCTCTTCCTCATGCGAATGACGGGGATTTGGGCCTTGTCGGGTGTTTATAGGATATCCTTCACGGCCGCCTCATTGAAGAAAAAATCTTTGTCCAATACGAGGTGAGTAATCGCTGTCCTGATATCCAGAAGCTCTTTTTGGTTATAAGAGAAGATGGCAGAAACATTATGTACAAAATAAATTACAAATAACGCAGAAAAACACACATAATAGTACAATTGGTTAGAGGGCTGTAAAACGGCAGCCATCTTCTCTGGCGCCATTATAGTATAAAATCTGTCGCCAATTGGATGAAAACCTAGCTATAGACACCCTAAAGACTCTGGGAAGTGTGCTAGTCCAGTGTCACTTCTTTATGCCTGCACATCATGGTTCACCAGCAGCCCCAAACATCTAAAGAATAAGCTACCAGCTAAACAAGCTTGTAAGAATTGTACTTAAACTCCACCCTCATACTCATCTGGAGGTTGAGCATTTTTTAATATCTATCTATGTAATTGTATATGTACAGTATATATGTCAAAAATAGGGACCACAATGGAAATAAGTCCCCGGCTTTATTCTGCCAATTGATGAAAGGATAGAGACACCAAAAACTTTAATGACATTTGGAGATTGTCAAGCCAAGCC
This sequence comes from Coregonus lavaretus, assembly GCF_964263955.1. Taxonomy (NCBI): domain Eukaryota; kingdom Metazoa; phylum Chordata; class Actinopteri; order Salmoniformes; family Salmonidae; genus Coregonus; species Coregonus lavaretus. The sequence continues at coordinate 35,810,145 of NC_139995.1, forward strand.
TTCGTTACGGGGTAAGCCTACATGGTAGGGAGGGATGGATTTTCTGTTTGACGAGATTTACATAGTCTATTTATTGTGGTGTTGAAAATGCAAACCATGATATTGAAGTGCCCGAAGTTGGTATTCATTGCTTATTGGTTGTGTGGTGCATTGGCACAGAAACCTGTTGGTGGAAAATGTTGCATATATTTTATATAATTATAAATATGGCATCAAAATGTAGAAAATCTGATTTCCCCATAGCTGATAATTTTTTAAAATTATTTTATTTCACCTTTATTTAACCAGGTAAGCCAGTTGAGAACAAGTTCTCATTTACAACTGCGACCTGGCCAAGATAAAGCAAAGCAGTGCGGTAAAAACAACAACAACACAGAGTTACATATGGAATAAACAAAACGTACAGTCAATAACACAATAGAAAATCTATATACGGTGTGTGCAAATGTAGTAAGTTATGGAGGTAAGGCAATAAATAGGCCATAGTGCAAAATAATTACTATTAACACTGGAGTGATAGATGTACAGAAGATGATGTGCAAATAGAGATACTGGGGTGCAAAAGAGCAAAATAAATAACAATGTAAATAACAATATGGGGATGAGGTAGTTGGGTGGGCTAATTACAGATGGGCTGTGTACAGGTGCAGTGATCGGTAAGCTGCTCTGACAACTGAAGCTTAAAGTTAGTGAGGGAGATAAGTGTCTCCAGCTTCAGAGATTTTTGCAGTTCGTTCCAGTCATTTGCAGCAGAGAACTGGAAGGAATGGCGACCAAAGGAGGTGTTGGCTTTGGGGATGACCAGTGAGATATACCTGCTGGAACGCATACTACGGGGTGGGTGTTGCTATGGTGACCAATGATCTAAGATAAGGCGGGGATTTGCCTAGAAGTGATTTATAGATGACCTGGAACCAGTGGGTTTGGCGACGAATATGTAGTGAGGGCCAGCCAACGAGAGCGTACAGGTCACAATGGTGGGTAGTATATGGGGCTTTGGTGACAAAACGAATGGCACTGTGATAGACTACATCCAATTTGCTGAGTAGAGTGTTGGAAGCTATTTTGTAAATGACATCGCCGAAGTCAAGGATCGGTAGGATAGTCAGTTTTACGAGGGCATGTTTAGCAGCATGAGTGAAGAAGGCTTTGTTGCGAAATAGGAAGCCGATTCTAGATTTAACTTTGGATTGGAGATGCTTAATGTGAGTCTGGAGGAGAGTTTACAGTCTAACCAGACACCTAGGTATTTGTAGTTGTCCACATATTCTAAGTCAGATCCGCCGAGAGTAGTCATTCTAGTCGGGCAGACGGGTGCAACCAGCGTTCGATTGAAGAGCATGCATTTAGTTTTACTAGCGTTTAAGAGCAGTTGGAGGCCATGGAAGGAGTGTTGTATGGCATTGAAGCTCGTTTTGAGGTTTGTTAACACAGTGTCCAATGAAGGGCCAGGTGTATACAAAATGGTGTCATCTGCGTAGAGGTGGATCTGAGAGTCACCAGCAGCAAGAGTGACATCATTGATATACACAGAGAATAGAGTCGGCCCGAGAATCGAACCCTGTGGCACCCCCATAGAAACTGCCAGAGGTCCAGACAACAGGCCCTCCGATTTGACACATTGAACTCTATCTGAGAAGTAGTTGGTGAACCAGGCGAGGCAGTCATTTGAGAAACCAAGTCTATTTAGTCTGCCAATAAGAATGCGGTGATTCACAGAGTCAAAAGCCTTGGCCAGGTCAATGAAGACGGCTGCACAGTACAGTCTTTTATCGATCGCGGTTATTATATCGTTTAGGACCTTGAGCGTGGCTGAGGTACACCCATGACCAGCTCGGGAAACCAGTTGCATAGCGGAGAAGGTACGGTGGGATTTGAAATGGTCGGTGATCTGTTTGTTAACTTGGCTTTCAAATACTTTCGAAAGGCAGGGCAGGATGGATATACAGTGGGGAGAACAAGTATTTGATACACTGCCGATTTTGCAAAGCATGTAGAGGTCTGTAATTTTTATCATAGGTACACTTCAACTGTGAGAGACGGAGTATAAAACAAAAATCCAGAAAATCACATTGTATGATTTTTAAGTAATTAATTTGCATTTTATTGCATGACATAAGTATTTGATACATCAGAAAAGCAGAACTTAATATTTGGTACAGAAACTTTTGTTTGCAATTACAGAGATCATACGTTTCCTGTAGGTCTTGACCAGGTTTGCACACACTGCAGCAGGGATTTTGGCCCACTCCTCCGTACAGACCTTCTCCAGATCCTTCAGGTTTTAGGGCTGTCGCTGGGCAATACGGACTTTCAGCTCCCTCCAAAGATTTTCTATTGGGTTCAGGTCTGGAGACTGGCTAGGCCACTCCAGGACCTTGAGATGCTTCTTACGGAGCCACTCCTTAGTTGCCCTGGCTGTGTGTTTCGGGTCATTGTCATGCTGGAAGACCCAGCCACGACCCATCTTCAATGCTCTTACTGAGGGAAGGAGGTTGTTGGCCAAGATCTCGCGATACATGGCCCCATCCATCCTCCCCTCAATACGGTGCAGTCGTCCTCTCCCCTTTGCAGAAAAGCATCCCCAAAGAATGATGTTTCCACCTCCATGCTTCACGGTTGGGATGGTGTTCTTGGGGTTGTACTCATCCTTCTTCTTCCTCCAAACACGGCGAGTGGAGTTTAGACCAAAAAGCTCTATTTTTGTCTCATCAGACCACATGACCTTCTCCCATTCCTCCTCTGGATCATCCAGATGGTCATTGGCAAACTTCAGACGGGCCTGGACATGCGCTGGCTTGAGCAGGGGGACCTTGCGTGCGCTGCAGGATTTTAATCCATGACGGCGTAGTGTGTTACTAATGGTTTTCTTTGAGACTGTGGTCCCAGCTCTCTTCAGGTCATTGACCAGGTCCTGCCGTGTAGTTCTGGGCTGATCCCTCACCTTCCTCATGATCATTGATGCCCCACGAGGTGAGATCTTACATGGAGCCCCAGACCGAGGGTGATTGACCGTCATCTTGAACTTCTTCCATTTTCTAATAATTGCGCCAAAAGTTGTTGCCTTCTCAACAAGCTGCTTGCCTATTGTCCTGTAGCCCATCCCAGCCTTGTGCAGGTCTACAATTTTATCCCTGATGTCCTTACACAGCTCTCTGGTCTTGGCCATTGTGGAGAGGTTGGAGTCTGTTTGATTGAGTGTGTGGAGAGGTGTCTTTTATACAGGTAACGAGTTCAAACAGGTGCAGTTAATACAGGTAATGAGTGGAGAACAGGAGGGCTTCTTAAAGAAAAACTAACAGGTCTGTGAGAGCCGGAATTCTTACTGGTTGGTAGGTGATCAAATACTTATGTCATGCAATCAAATGCAAATTAATTACTTAAAAATCATACAATGTGATTTTCTGGATTTTTGTTTTAGATTCCGTCTCTCACAGTTTAAGTGTACCTATGATAAAAAGTTCAGACCTTTACATGCTTTGTAAGTAGGAAAACCTGCAAAATCGGCAGTGTATCAAATACTTGTTCTCCCCACTGTAGGTCTGTAACAGTTTGTCTGCAGCCGGCTTTGATCGTAGTGTAATGAAACAGGCAGGGAGAGTGAGCTCGTTTGTGGTGGTCGGCAAAGTCAATATCCACGTTTATAAACACAGGATCGCTACAGTTATTGTTATTTTTGGTCATAAACATTAAAAGACCTTCGCTTGAAAAACAAGAATTAAAATAGTCCGAATTAATCTAAGATAACACAAGAAATCTGTCATTAATGTTGAAATTTTTTGCAGAGGAGCAATTTTACATCTAACTAAAATGTTTGGTGCAGTATCTCTCAATGAAAAAATGTGCATGAAAACTAGTCGTCTCTCATTGAACGACAACAAAGACTTTATTGAAGAATCCCTAGTTGACCAATCACCAATGAAGGTGCGTAGACTTCGGCTCCGAACTTCGGATTGCCTCCAGAAAAACATGTGTGTGCCCAAACAGCCAAAAAATAACTAACCAAAACGAACAAAAAACCCTCACAAAAAGTTGTCATAACAGTTTCAGCTGGGAAACATGCGGAAGCCTTTACAGGTCTGGAGACAAAGAATGTAGGAAGTGACCAGGAGTAACGTTAAGTGTCCTGTAAGGTGTCATTAACAAAACACCCCCAGTAGTGACAATATGACATAAAAAACATTGACTGCAAAATTTACAAGGAATCTAAGAAAATAAGTAAAAATTGACATTTTAAACAATTTAGTCATATTCAAAATATACAGAAGCATAATAGGTTGATAATGAGTGAAATAATACCTTCCCAGTATGTTGTTTCCGGAGGTTGAAAATACATATTTTCCTAACGTTGAAGTCAGGTACAATTTAGGTGCTGAATGAAAGGTGAAAATATGTATTTTCCGGACATCAAAAAATACTTATTTTCCGGACTTTGAAAATATGTATTTTACGGACTTTGAAATCAGGTGCATTTTTGGTGCTGAATGAAAGGTGAAAATACGTTTTTTTCCTAGATGTCGAATAGACGTATTCTCCTGAAGTTGAAAATACATATTTTTCATTCATTGATTCTAAAGCCAAATTTCATCTGCATATATATAGTACCAGTGAAAAGTTTGGACAAACCTACTCATTCCAGGGTTTTTCATTATTTTTACTATTTTCTACATTGTAGAATAATAGTGAAGACATCAAAACTATGAAATAACACATATGGAATCATGTAGTAACCAAAAAAGTGTTTTTTTAAACTGAATTTATTTAAGCACCATAGATCAAAGCGGGACGAAACCCAAATGCTGTTGTGCTCAAAATATATCTTCATAAACAAAAAGGCACAGGGCGAACCCAAAGTGCAAAATATGAAGTACTCAGGAAATAGTAGGCAAGATACCTCTCAGGAAAACAAGTAACATTTACAATGACCGACAACGACAAATGGCAGAGGACGTATATATACAGTGATAAAGTGGGAATTGGAACCAGGTGTGTGTAATGATGACAAGACAAGTCCGGGGTTGATGAGTGAAGGGCGTTTGCCAGCAGTAGGTTCGGCAGCAGCTAGAAGGCCGGCGACGCTGAACGCCTGAGCTGGACAGGAGGGGGAGCCAAAGCGAAGGCTGGTGTGACAAATATAAAATACATTTTGATTTGTTTAACACTTTTTTGGTTATTACATGATTCCATATGTGGTATTTCAAAGTTTTGATGTCTTCACTAATATTCTACAATGTAAAAAATAGTAAAAATAAAGAAAAACCCTTGAATGAGTAGGTGTGTCCAAACATTTGACTGGTAGTGTACATTCTCAATTAAATAAGCATTATGTAATATTAATAACTTTAAAGCCTCTTAATATAGAAAAGAGGAACCAACTGAAGATTGCAACAGAATATTGATCATTGCTCCCATCTGTCACATGCAGTTTCTGTTAGCTTTTTCAAAAGCTTTAAAACTGGCAGCAATGACATCAATGTAGTCTAACCAACAGAATAAACCAACAGACCCCTTCAACTACAAAAACATTCTCAGTAAAAAAAATAATCTTGCTATGACTGTGATATGTTGTTGTTTATCTACCTTAGTTGAAGTCGCTCTGGATAAGGATCCAGGCTCTGTCGTAGCCGGCCGCGACCGGGAGACCCATGGGGCGGCGCACAATTGGCCCAGCGTCGTCCAGGGTAGGGGAGGGAATGGCCAGTAGGGATGTAGCTCAGTTGGTAGAGCATGGCGTTTGCAATGCCAGGGTTGAGGTTCGATTCCCACGGGGGGGCCAGTATGAAAAAAGTAATAATAATAATGTATGCACTCACTAACTGTAAGTCGCTCTGGATAAGAGCGTCTGCTGAAGACTAAAATGTAAATGTAATAAGAGCATCTGCTGAATGACCAAAATGTAAATGTAAAAAAAAAAAAAACACTTGCAAATCGTGCTGGGTATTATTTGAACAAGTAAACATTTGGTCGGTGCTGACCAGATCCAAATCTGAAATGATCATAGACATCTACAGTGAGGGAAAAAAGTATTTGATCCCCTGCTGATTTTGTACGTTTGCCCACTGACAAAGAAATGATTAGTCTATAATTTGAATGGTAGGTTTATTTGAACAGTGAGAGACAGAATAACAACAAAAAAATCCAGAAAAACGCATGTCAAAAATGTTATAAATTGATTTGCATTTTAATGAGGGAAATAAGTATTTGACCCCCTCTCAATCAGAAAGATTTCTGGCTCCCAGGTGTCTTTTATACAGGTAACGAGCTGAGATTAAGAGCACACTCTTAAAGGGAGTGCTCCTAATCTCAGTTTGTTACCTGTATAAAAGACACCTGTCCACAGAAGCAATCAATCAATCAGATTCCAAACTCTCCACCATGGCCAAGACCAAAGAGCTCTCCAAGGATGTCAGGGACAAGATTGTAGACCTACACAAGGTTGGAATGGGCTACAAGACCATTGCCAAGCAGCTTGGTGAGAAGGTGACAACAGTTGGTACGATTATTCGCAAATGGAAGAAACACAAAATAACTGTCAATCTCCCTCGGCCTGGGGCTCCATGCAAGATCTCACCTCATGGAGTTGCAATGATCATGAGAACGGTGAGGAATCAGCCTAGAACTACACGGGAGGATCTTGTCAATGATCACAAGGCAGCTGGGACCATAGTCACCAAGAAAACAATTGGTAACACACTATGCCGTGAAGGACAGAAATCCTGTAGCGCCCGCAAGGTCCCCCTGCTCAAGAAAGCACATATACAGGCCCGTCTGAAGTTTTCCAATGAACATCTGAATGATTCAGAGGAGAACTGGGTGAAAGTGTTGTGGTCAGATGAGACCAAAATCGAGCTCTTTGGCATCAACTCAACTCGCCGTGTTTGGAGGAGGAGGAATGCTGCCTATGACCCAAAGAACACCATCCCCACCGTCAAACATGGAGGTGGAAACATTATGCTTTGGGGGTGTTTTTCTGCTAAGGGGACAGGACAACTTCACCGCATCAAAGGGACGATGGACGGGGCCATGTACCGTCAAATCTTGGGTGAGAACCTCCTTCCCTCAGCCAGGGCATTGAAAATGGGTCATGGATGGGTATTCCAGCATGACAATGACCCAAAACACACGGCCCTGGCAACAAAGGAGTGGCTCAAGAAGAAGCACATTAAGTTCCTGGAGTGGCCTAGCCAGTCTCCAGACCTTAATCCCATAGAAAATCTGTGGAGTGGGCTGAAGGTTCGAGTTGCCAAACATCAGCCTCGAAACTTTAATGACTTGGAAAAGATCTGCAAAGAGGAGTGGGACAAAATCCCTCCTGAGATGTGTGCAAACCTGGTGGCCAACTACAAGAAACGTCTGACCTCTGTGATTGCCAACAAGGGTTTTGCCACCAAGTACTAAGTCATGTTTTGCAGAGGGGTCAAATACTTATTTCCCTCATTAAAAATGCAAATCAATTCATAACATTTTTGACATGCTTCTTTCTGGATTGCTTTGTTGTTATTCTGTCTCTCACTGTTCAAATAAACCTACCATTAAAATTATAGACTGATCATGTCTTTGTCAGTGGGCAAACATACAAAATCAGCAGGGGATCAAATACTTTTTTCCCTCACTGTACGCTATGTTTCACAACTTTGAACATCACAGTACAGTACGGCACAGTAGAGTAAAGTACAGTATGGAATGGTATGATACGGTGCAGGATAGTAGAGTTTTATTCAGTATAGTAGAGTACAGTAGAGAAGAGTACAGTACAGTAGAGTTTAATTCAGTACAGTAGACTTCAGTACAATGCAGTGCAGTTTAGTTTAGTTCAGTAGAGTAGAGTAGAGTACATTAGAGTAAAGTAGGGTACAATACACTACACTAAACTTTACTTTTATTTACTATATTGTACTCTACTGTACTTTACCGTACTGTACTATACTCTACTTTTCTTTAAGGTACTGTGTACAGTACTACGTAATGTACTGTACTCTGCTGTGCTCTACCGTACTAAGGGTTGGGCGGTATACCGTATTTTACCATATACCGGTATTGATGCACGGACTGGTTTGGGTTTTTACTTTACCTTCTATACCGGTATTTGAACGTTAAATGTGATATGCCGTGTGTAACGTCCATTTTTATAGTTTACTCCGCTACTTGAGTCATCCCTCTCCGCTCTCTCACTCCATGCCGCTTTCCACACACACCTAGCCCCACCCCCTGTCACTCAGGGAGCGCATTTGTTGTTGCTTGACCACGAGACACTTGCCTTTAGTCTGCGTGGTCAATGCAGCACATGCAACAATGTTGGTTGAAGTTGAATTGAACAGTATAAATCACGTAGAATGTACAGTATGTGTTGCCACCGTAGGGTCACGCACTACTCATAAAGAAATGTAGAACTTTTATTATTCAAAAACATAAAATACCGTCAAATACCATCATACCGTCAAAAAATGTTTTATACCATGATATGATATTTTGGCCATATCGCCCAGCCCTAACTGTACTGTACTGTGCTGTCCAAACTTGTGAAACATGGATGTCTATGATTGCTTCAGATTTGGTCCGGACCAAATCTAAACCAATTATAGACGTCTACGTTTGGGCCAAATCAAAGCCGGTCTGGACCGGACCAAATCTGAAGCAATTAGAGACGTCTATGTTTGGGCCAAATATAGGCCGGTCCAGACCGGATGTCTATGGACGTTGAAATCAAGGCCGGTCCAGACCTGACCAAATCTGAACCAAACATAGACGTCTATGTTTGGGCCAAGTAAAAGCCGGACCGCAGCAAATCTGAACCAAACATAGTCCTTGGACATTGAAATCAAGGTCCGGACTGCACAAAAAAAATTAATACTAAAAAAAGACGGTCGGTCCGGATAGGACCAAAAAAAGACGTCCAAAGGATGTTGCCGTCAGTAAACGCTTAGTGGGTTGTTCCTGTATTGAAAATGGTATACTACACTGCCTGTGCTCAGCTGTTGCTCAACGTTATTGTACAGCAGTGCATAGACTCAGAGCAACATTTTGAAAAGTACACTCTGTGAAATTCCAGGAGGCCAACATGTATTCTACGGCAGAGGCAAATTAGTTGCCAGCTCTGTGTGCTGGGTTGTGTGGGTTAGTGTGTATCAGTGGAGGCTGCTGAGGGGAGGACGGCTCATAATAATGGCTGGAATGGAGTGAATGGAATGGTATCAACCACATGGAAACCACGTCTTTGATGTGGTTGATACCATTCCATTGACTCCATTCCAGCCATTGTTATGAGCCGTCCTCCCCTCAGCAGCCTCCACTGGTGTGCATGTGTGTATGTGCTTGTCTGCAGTTGTTTTAGTTGATGTCTGCAAAGACATGCTACTGATCCGTTTTAAGCAATGCTGAGCTTGTCAACTGTGGGAGGTTCTCCCACTCTTTACATCCCCCCCCCCCCCCCCCCCCCCTCTCTCTCTCTCTCTCTCATGATCTGCCCTTCTCCCTCCTGCTCTGTCATTTGCTCTGACTCCCTCCCATTCCTCTTCAATTCATTTTGAGATCCAAAGATCACAACAATAATTTTGCTCCCAATTATTACATCTATTTAAAACATTTCATCCATCAAAGTCTCTCTCTCTCTCTCTCTTTCTCTTTATGTATGGCTGCATGAGTACAGCAGTACAGCACTTGGCCAGCTGCTGCCATGTCTGGCTTTCTCTGAAATTAATATCCTGTGTGTTGGGCCTTGCACCACAATCGAATCAACCTGCCTTATAATAAATGAGTTTGCTCTTTTGCTCCCTCCCTCCATGCCTCTGTCTTTCCTTATTGGAGGATTACACACTGCAGCAGCAATCTTTCACGGTTCCTTTTCTCCAGTAAATACCAATATTCCCAAATGACCACTGATGAGGTTTCCTATGTCCTGAGTCTCTATCTGCATCCCCTCCCCTCGCCTCCCTTCACACAAGCACACACAAGAAAGCACACACACACAAGCACACACTTGTACAGACCAACACCACAGCTATCTTATCTCACCCAAAATCTAGAAAGGACACAGTCACCATCTGATGTACAGACCTCCTCATATTTCCTGTATTAGTGCTTCCTCCCAGCAGACATGCACCAAGCAGCAGCCATTTCAAAGACATGAGTGTGTCTTGCAGCTCGTAATTACAGCAGCCATGACATGTTGCATAATTGTTCACTCGGCTACAGCTGCAGCAGCGGCTACACAGGTCAGACCAGGTAGGTAATGACAGTGTAAATGTGGCGGGAAACACATGGTGGCATATGAGGCAACATGCTCTCAGTATGTTGACATCACTCTCCCCCTGCGTATCTAACCTCAACAGTCAAGCTTTAAGTTCATGAAAGTCTGAAAGTTAGAACAAAAAAATCAAAAATCATTCATAAAGTATTAATAATGTGTTACAACAGCATCGTAAGCCATTGGTAAGAAAATGCCATGCTTATAGGGAGACCCCATTGTGTTATTTTATTTTGTCATTTACAGGCGACTCCATATTCGTATATGATCACGGAGCTGCTGTCTGGAATGTTACAATAATGTGGTCTCAGACTTTCAATGGCTAATCACAATAATGGAGGCCAGTAGAGAGAGAGCCCCAAGTTAAATAATTTACAACCACCACCGGGACTTCAGACCCTCTCTGAGCAAATTAAGATCATCTCCATAAGGCCTTTGAGAGGAGTTGACACAATAGTAATGACCCTGGTCCCTACTATGGCTGTCCAATTCCATGCCCTTGGGGAGAAGTAAGACAGGCCTGAACCCAGTTTATTTGAGGTCATGTGTCTATGCTATGTTTGAATGTAAACAAGGATGAGTAAATGATATCGTTAATACAATTGTATTTTAAAACAGTATAAAACAATGTTATGTCAATATGTTTATTAAAGTTATTGCACAAAAATGTCACTTCTGTGATTATTTTGGCCTGACATAACCACCAGAGTAGTTAGCCTAACTGGTTTGCCTAATGACAAAGTTGTCACCTCTTGGCCTTGAACTACAGTGTACACCTTCTCAGATAGCTGTGAATAGCCTGGTGGTTTGGGCTTTAGTCCCTTTCCTTTCATTGAACTATTATTCTGTATCTCCTTTGTGTGGCATCTCACACTGCAGCTCAACATCTCTGTCCTCATCTCTGCCAATACAGCTGAGCCAAACAAAGGCCAGGAAAAAAACATCAGCCCATACTGCTATTCAATGCACGATATACTGATAGGGTTATCTAATCAGACTCCACAAAAGGCAATTCAAACACTCGCACATAATCATTCTCTAGGGGTTTCCAAAAGCATTTGCATACAGTAGACACTGCAACCGTTACTCTCCACTGAATACGTTGTTTTCAGAGTTCAGGCTTACTCCCCCATTGTGTCGCCTCAGCTACCTACAGCCTGTAAAGGAAAAGGATAGGAAATGCTGTTGTAGCTTGTTTTAAACATGTTCACTTCACTCACAAAGGGAGTTGATGACACCGGCATGAATGTAATATGCTGCTGCACTTTTCTTTTATAGCTCTGCAGTATGGGAGAGAGGTCTGTAATGTTAATGCTGCCAACAGTAAATCAGAGGACCAGCTCAGCAAATAGCCTACTACAGCTTACATTAATAATTAATGTCAAGGCTAAGATTCCTTCCTGTGCATGACACAGTCAATACATACATATATCACTGTTGTAGGACTGCTCTGCATGTGTCATTGACATTGCTTTGGATCATAACATTATTTTATAGTACATAGATTGATAGTGTAAATCATACTTTGCAAGGACCCACTGTGGTACAGTAGGTCCCTGTGAATCGATATATGGAAAGATATCTGTGGTAATACTGCCATCAATGACTTACAGTAATAGTTAGGTAATGTGCAATATCTTGTACCACTATTTGTAATAGAAGGATATGTGGATACCATCCGAAAGGCCAGATCAAAATGCCCCTTAGTTATACTGCCATCAGAAATTGAGGATAGGTAGCTACTGTACATCATCCTAAGCACACTATGATCAATGACATACACTAATGTCCTCTTTAAATCAAACCAGAGTGCTTCAAATGTCAGAAATATTAAATCAAGAACAAATGAGTTGTTTTATTGAAGGGGATCATAAGACTCATTGTGTTGATAGTGTTGTCCCACATTTCTATGCACTAGTATTTTCAGTTCTCCTATTGTAATGACTATATTTGCATAGTTTGAGATAAGAAACAGTCACCAATGCTCAGCCTCAAGCTACGATATCCAACACAGCAGAGTAGTCATAGCAAGTGCTGTATTTTGTATTATGAGACATTACTTATTGTAAGCAGGTCAATAAATCACAAACAAGTTTCCAAACATTAAAATGAACTTTTATTGCATAAAGGAGAGAGCAAGATTTAAAAGTCAAGGTTAAAAAGGGACAGCAAAAAAATTGTTTTATGAGGAATGTTTAGAGGAAAATGGTTGAATGTGTTCACAGGCTGAAAATTCTTGATCCTAATACTTCTTAGTATTCTTCTCCCTCGTCCTCTCCCTCCACGCTATCTGCTCCTACCTCCTCATAATCTTTCTCCAGGGCAGCCATGTCCTCCCTGGCCTCAGAGAACTCTCCCTCCTCCATACCCTCACCTACATACCAGTGCACAAAAGCACGCTTGGCGTACATCAGGTCAAACTTGTGGTCAAGACGGGCCCAGGCCTCTGCCACTGCAGTGGTGTTGCTAAGCATGCACACTGCCCTCTGGACCTTGGCCAGATCTCCACCAGGTACCACAGTTGGGGGCTGGTAGTTGATACCAACCTTGAAACCAGTTGGACACCAGTCTACAAACTGGATGGAGCGTTTTGTTTTGATGGTGGCAATGGCAGCATTGACATCTTTGGGCACAACGTCGCCACGATACAGCAGACAGCAGGCCATGTACTTGCCGTGACGTGGGTCACATTTCACCATCTGATTACATGGCTCAAAACAGGCATTTGTGATCTCTGAAACAGTCAGCTGCTCATGGTAAGCCTTCTCTGCTGAGATCACAGGGGCATAGGTGGCCAGGGGGAAGTGGATACGGGGGTAGGGCACCAAGTTGGTCTGGAACTCTGTCAGATCAACATTAAGGGCACCATCGAATCGGAGGGAAGCAGTGATGGAGGACACAATCTGACTGATCAACCTGTTCAGGTTGGTGTAGGAAGGACGCTCAATATCGAGGTTCCTACGGCAGATGTCATAGATGGCCTCATTGTCTACCATGAAAGCACAATCAGAGTGCTCCAGGGTGGTGTGGGTGGTCAGGATGGCATTGTAGGGCTCAACAACAGCTGTGGACACCTGAGGAGCTGGGTAGATGGAGAACTCAAGTTTGGACTTCTTTCCGTAGTCAACAGACAGGCGTTCCATCAACAGGGAGGTGAAACCAGAACCGGTGCCACCTCCGAAGCTGTGGAAGACCAGGAAGCCCTGGAGGCCAGTGCATTGGTCAGCCTGGAGAGAGAGGGAGGAGAGAATATGTTTTACATTTTAGGTCACTATTGTTGAAGACAAGAAGTATGCAGGTGTACCATGTACAATAAGACCACTAAAAAGGTCATTGGAGATTCTCACCAGTTTGCGGATCCTGTCCAGAACCAAGTCAATGATCTCTTTGCCGATGGTGTAATGCCCACGGGCATAGTTGTTGGCTGCATCCTCCTTCCCAGTGATCAGCTGCTCAGGGTGGAAGAGCTGGCGGTAAGTTCCAGAACGCACCTCATCTGGAGAAAGAAAGACATGTTAGTTACCTTTCTAGCTAATAGACTGTTAGAGTTTAGTTTACACTTCCTCTTCCAGTTATAATGTGGGGAGGTCAAAATAATAAAAAACTATCTACCAAATCTATTCATTTTAAAATTCTCCTTGCCATAATCATTCATCTTATGACAAGACGTTAACGTTTTTTTAATTGCTAACATTTGATGGGGTCCCTGGGTCGCCGGTTTGCCTGGGTGGGGTTCCCTGGGCAAGAAAAGGTTTAAGAATTCTGAATTCCATTATAAAAGGTTTAAGACTGCTGAGATAGACCAATGTTAACAGAAGGTCATTGTTTCAAGACAAATTGATCTTACCAATGACAGTGGGCTCCAGATCCACAAACACAGCCCTGGGGACGTGCTTGCCAGCTCCAGTCTCACTGAAGAAGGTGTTGAAGGAGTCATCTCCTCCTCCAATGGTCTTGTCACTGGGCATCTTTCCATCGGGCTGGATCCCATGCTCAAGACAGTACAGCTCCCAGCATGCATTGCCGATCTGGACGCCAGCCTGGCCCACATGGACGGAGATACACTCACGCTGTGGGCGAAAGTACAATCATGTCAAATTGAGTTGCTCAGACATTGGGAGTCTTTCCTACAGAAGAGTTTCAGTTATTAAAAAGAGAAAAGCCTTGTCATGCGGGAGCCATTTTGACTGTGTGGGCCTATGTGTATCTGTATGTTTTCAAGTTACGCATAGCTTTGGCTCTAATACCAGCATACCCAGGTCACCTGACTCAGTGATTATATGCAGCTATGAGGGATAAAGACATGCTCTGTGTTGGTGCCACAGAGCAAGAACATGACCTGCAGGCAACAGGTGTTGGAGTAAAGTAGCCTACTCATGGCCCTGAATCATTGAAGGGTTTAGCCTTGAGGGATAACAGGTCTTCTGAATTGAATCAAGATTTAGACTGAAATTTAAGGAGACACTTCCAGACCATTATTAAAACGAGTTTATTATTAGTGTATAACATAGGCTACTACCTGACACATTTTGTAATAATGGATTTAAATATATACATTTGGCCTAATCATACAATGAGGAAGAATTTACTCATGGTTTACGTGTTATATCTGGCAGGTAGCTTAGTGGGTAAGAGCGTTGTGCCAGTAACCGAAAGGTCGCTGGTTCTAATCCCCGAGCCGACTAGGTGAAAAATCTGTCGATGTGCCCTTAAGCAAGGCACTTAACCCTAATTGCTCCTGTAAGTCGCTCTGGATAAGAGCGTCTGCTAAATGACTAAAATGTAAATGTATATCTGTGTTACAGGCTATGGCACAGTCCTTGCTCTGCAAGTCATGTTTTTAACATGCGGTCACCATTCGGTGCTCTTGACAATGGGAATGATTATAGCTGTAGTCTGAAAGTCATCATGTCAAAGATTAGCGATGTATAGGTAGCAGTATAAAATCCCTGATATGGCACAATTGTAACACTAATTTGAAGGGTGAGTTATTTTCCGCCGGCATAATTTTTTTTGAAATATCAAAAAAGCCGCAAATGGAGATTCAGATTGAGGCAAATATGCCATTTCATTGTGTCCTGCCCTTTCCAACAAAACGAAATGTCGTCTTCCAAAATAAAATGTGTAATACAGGTCTCTGAACTATAGGAGGATTTACTACAGGCCTATAATCGGTTAAGAATCATAAAATAGGCTACAGCAACCCGTACTTTCCTTTCCCTACACAACATGGGAAAATACCACGGGGTTTGACTTTCCCAGTTTATTCAGGTTTTGGACAAAAATGTTCAGACACCTGCCCGCCCAGGCATTCGATTAAATTCCTACTGCTCATAACATTTCCCATCCCTTGAACTTTCACCGGCGTTAGCCTATAAAATGCGCGATTGTGTAAATCACATGATTAAATCATCTTGATTGTGTGACAGATGATTTCCGATTTTACACTGTAGCCTAGACTACAGCTATGATTTGACCATGACGGCATTGCCACAATGAAACCGCCCTGCTCAAGTTGACCGCGTGCCACTTTCCGCAATGCAACAATGTAACAAAGCAAGCTATGGTCATCGAGCGAGAGGAGAGGAGTAGGAAGAATAAGCGCCGCCCTACATAAGGAATAGAAGGCCTCTGAAGCTGTGGCGCACTACTATAAATTAACGAAGACTCTATCTACATATGTTAAAAGGATCACTTTTGTAGGCTAACACAAATAAAATAATATTATTGGCATTTTCATGTTGGCTATATGTGTCAAATCGGATCATGTCTGATGATTGTCTTTCACTGTGTGAATTTTTTCAAAATTTCCCCCCCAAACATAATCATACAAAATAACGGCTTCTTAGACATTAGAAGATATAGGCAAGTTTCAAGGTGTCATGTTTGATTGGTAATTCATAACCTAATTATATTACGAGATCATGACTCCACATATAAAGTACATCACAATTCCAGTCATTTTCATATTCAAACTTACCATGTCTAAGATGAGGTGTTTTAAAAGAGCAGTAAAGATAAAATAAGAAACCGTAGATTTACGACCAACTCTCACAGAGGGACCTTAAGGAGTCTAATGTGAGAAGTTTCAGGAATGTGTCAGGGTGGGGCTTTTTATACTGCTTATGACGGTCCGCCACATTTGGGCGGCCTTTGGACACAAATTTACCACCCACCTGGAAAAAAGAGGCGTTCTTGATCGTTCTATTGGACCATTTGAACATGTAGGCGTACATGGATGCCAATGACATGAAAGAAGGAAACCGTTAGGTTATGAATGTAGGTTACAACAAAAATTCAAGGCAGTTAGCAAATAGCATAAGCACATTCCCACAGCATGACAAAAGTAGGCTACTGTCATACAGTCAAGAGCGAGATTCTAAAACTATGTTTTATGTAAGATAACTGAAAACGACAACAAAGTAACCTTAACTTAAGACAATAGCCACCATCTTTTTCTGTCATCCTTAGATGTATTTACCCTATATGTTTTTGCTTTACATTTAATCATAAATATTTAGATATTTTGTGGAACTGCTTTTGCTAATGGATTAATAGGCTATAGCCCAAGTAATTCTGCAGCTGAGAATCTTTCTATGGTGACTTTGTAGCCTGTAATTTGGAGGACACCGCTGTCATTTTACTGGTCTCAAGGAAGCACTTACTTTCCCCTAGCTTCTTTGAAACAAGACACTTGGGGTAGGTGCTTATGTAAGACTCAAGACTTTGGGGAAAAGAAAGAATGAATATAGGCCTAGGCTATTTTAGGCACTTCTAATATTAGCCTATTGGTTTGGTAGGCTATAAGAAAATGTAACCTGTTATGTCATGGAAAACTGGAGTAGGTTGTAGCCTATAGGTTTTTTCCTCTATATTGAAAGATGTATAATACCTCAAACATTTAGTGCAATAGCTACAGTTGACACATAAGATTACAACTTTGATGGCAACATCACACACGCACAGACACGCACACACATACACACACACACACACACACACACACACACACACACACCAGCCACCCACTTTGCTGAGTCATTAAAGTGGGCTATTGCACAGATTAATGAAGAAAAGTAGCAGAAGGCATGATATTTCTATTAGAAATGCAAATGTAACATGTTGTAATGTGCTACACCTGCTTAAAAAAACGACTATCATGATCTCCATGTATGGTCATAGAATGAATAGGCCTTGCCCTAAAAATGCTAGATTGCATAAGGCATGGAAAAACGGGTAGCATCACTGTTTTTGAAATATACGCCAAAAAAAAATACAGTGATCTGTCAGTTGAGTATTTCTGTTACAGTGTAGGCCTACTCATGAAACAGCAGACACTAGAACCATGCCAAACCACAGGAGGGAGCCAGAGTTTTTGATTATGAATCTCCTCATAGATATTGTTTATAAAGCCTTGCACCAGTCCAACTAGATTAGAAAACTGCTAAGGATAACAATTTGTCACATTTCCTGCTAAAGAGAATATAACATTTCAAATGACTCAGCAGTATGCCACATACTGCAAGCAAAATAAGTCATTGGACATTACAGAGACAGACATGATTAGTCTAGATAAAGGTAATGTTAGCAAAGTAAGTATTTTACTTGGGTATATAAACCTACTGATAGCAATTTACTCAGTGCTCAGTGGTCACTTATCTGGATGAGATTTATAACATTGTTACAGGATGTAATAACAGAGAAAGAGAATAACCTTTATTGATTTTATTGGGCTCTCGCCACAAACGCACAGATGAAGCAATGACATCAGCTTTTGTGAGTGAGCACATTTTAAAAGATTTGTGGGCTACACCTTACCATCCTGCTACTTCATGATACTGGTTGTTCAAGGCACAATCATAAGGAAAAATAATTCTGTCATTCTCAGCTCTGGGTCACCTAGGAATGTGTGAATTTGGCATAGGAATGAAGAAATATTTAATACTCCTCTCCCTCCTCTTCTCCCTCTCCCTCAATGGAGTCGACCCCTACCTCCTCATAATCTTTCTCCAGGGCAGCCATGTCCTCCCTGGCCTCAGAGAACTCTCCCTCCTCCATACCCTCACCTACATACCAGTGCACAAAGGCACGCTTGGCGTACATCAGATCAAACTTGTGGTCAAGTCGGGCCCAGGCCTCTGCAATAGCAGTGGTGTTGCTAAGCATGCACACTGCCCTCTGGACCTTGGCCAGATCTCCACCAGGTACCACAGTTGGGGGCTGGTAGTTGATGCCAACCTTGAAACCAGTTGGGCACCAGTCTACAAACTGGATGGAACGTTTTGTTTTGATGGTGGCAATGGCAGCATTGACATCTTTGGGCACAACGTCGCCACGGTACAGCAGACAGCAGGCCATGTACTTGCCGTGACGTGGGTCACATTTCACCATCTGATTTGCTGGCTCAAAGCAAGCATTTGTGATCTCAGACACTGAGAGCTGCTCATGGTAAGCCCTCTCTGCCGAGATCACTGGGGCATAGGTGGCCAGGGGGAAGTGGATACGGGGGTAGGGCACCAAGTTGGTCTGGAACTCTGTCAGATCAACATTGAGGGCACCATCGAATCGGAGGGAAGCAGTGATGGAGGACACAATCTGGCCAATCAACCTGTTAAGATTGGTGTAGGAAGGGCGCTCAATATCAAGGTTCCTACGGCAGATGTCATAGATAGCCTCATTGTCTACCATGAAAGCACAATCAGAGTGCTCCAGGGTGGTGTGGGTGGTCAGGATGGCGTTGTAGGGCTCAACAACAGCTGTGGACACCTGAGGAGCTGGATAGATGGAGAACTCAAGCTTGGACTTCTTTCCGTAGTCAACAGAGAGGCGTTCCATCAACAGGGAGGTGAAACCAGAACCAGTGCCTCCTCCAAAGCTGTGGAAGACCAGGAAGCCCTGGAGGCCAGTGCATTGGTCAGCCTGTGGAGAGGGAGGTGAGAAGATGTTTCAGATCATTATGGTTGGATAACAACAATAAATACACAGGATGTACAATAAGACATCATATAAATGTAAGTTCTCACCAGTTTGCGAATCCTGTCCAGAACCATGTCAATGATCTCTTTGCCTATGGTGTAATGCCCACGGGCGTAGTTGTTGGCTGCATCCTCCTTCCCAGTGATCAGCTGCTCAGGGTGGAAGAGCTGGCGGTAAGTTCCTGTGCGCACCTCATCTAGAACAAAGAAAGACCTGTTAGCTGAAGAAGTCCAGACTGAGATAGCACAGTGTCATCATCATTGTTTCAAGACAAAAGTGATCGTACCAATGACAGTGGGCTCCAGATCCACAAACACAGCCCTGGGGACGTGCTTGCCAGCTCCAGTCTCACTGAAGAAGGTGTTGAAGGAGTCGTCTCCTCCTCCGATGGTCTTGTCACTGGGCATCTGTCCGTCTGGCTGGATCCCGTGCTCCATACAGTAGAGTTCCCAGCATGCATTGCCCATCTGGACTCCAGCCTGACCTACATGAACTGAGATACACTCACGCTGGTTGAAAAAATAAATAAGTATATAATTAATTTTTAAAAAATAATGTAATTGGACAAGTGTCCTTAAAGAAAAGGCCACTTTCTAATTAATTTCCAAATAAATTGATAGGAAATCACAACCAGTCATAATGAGACCTTTGAAGTCTGAATGTGTTATTTTGGGCCGATTTCCCAGACAGAGATTCATTTTAGTCCTGGACTAAAAAGGTATTTCAATGGAGATTCTCCATTGACCACGTTTAGTAATCCAGGACTAGGCTTAATCTGAGTCCAGGAAACTGGCCCTTGAAGTCAGAATGTGTTCTACACAGTCACTCTTAATATAATAGACTAGCACCTAGGGCCATGCTGATATCATTCAAAAAATAATTTTTTGAAATGCCAAGTCAGATTTGGTGCCATTCTGCAAAGACAAAAACATGCAGAGACTAAAAATACATGTATAGTGTGCTAAAATGGTGTGGCAGATGTTAGCTTACCTCACTGAGTCCAAATGGAATAATTAAAGTAAGTGAAACAAATATTCTACACTGGTTAGACCGTAAACTCTCCTTCCAGACTCACATTAAGCATCTCCAATCCAAAGTTAAATCTAGAATCGGCTTCCTATTTCGCAACAAAGCCTCCTTCACTCATGCTGCTAAACATGCCCTCGTAAAACTGACTATCCTACCGATCCTTGACTTCGGCGATGTCATTTACAAAATAGCTTCCAACACTCTACTCAGCAAATTGGATGTAGTCTATCACAGTGCCATTCGTTTTGTCACCAAAGCCCCATATACTACCCACCATTGTGACCTGTACGCTCTCGTTGGCTGGCCCTCACTACATATTCGTCCCCAAACCCACTGGCTCCAGGTCATCTATAAATCACTGCTAGGCAAATCCCCGCCTTATCTTAGATCATTGGTCACCATAGCAACACCCACCCGTAGTATGCGTTCCAGCAGGTATATCTCACTGGTCATCCCCAAAGCCAACACCTCCTTTGGCCGCCATTCCTTCCAGTTCTCTGCTGCAAATGACTGGAACGAACTGCAAAAAATTCTGAAGCTGGAGACACTTATCTCCCTCACTAACTTTAAGGATCAGTTGTCAGAGCAGCTTACCGATCACTGCACCTGTACACAGCCCATCTGAAATTAGCCCACCCAACTACCTCATCCCCATATTGTTATTTACATTGTTATTTATTTTGCTCATTTGCACCCCAGTATCTATATTTGCACATCATCTTCTGCACATCTATCACTCCAGTGTTAATAGTAATTATTTTGCACTATGGCCTATTTATTGCCTTACCTCCATAACTTACTACATTTGCACACACTGTATATAGATTTTCTATTGTGTTATTGACTGTACATTTTGTTTATTCCATATGTAACTCTATGTTGTTGTTGTTTTTATCGCACTGCTTTGCTTTATCTTGGCCAGGTCGCAGTTGTAAATGAGAACTTGTTCTCAACTGGCTTACCTGGTTAAATAAAGGTGAAGAAAAAAAAAAAATAAATAATAATAATACATATTTACCTTACATTAATTTACCTTACATTTTAGAATTGTTCTATAATAGGCTATTTATCTGATACATTACACATTACAGTAGCCTATTATAATTATATTGCAACTGTATCCCTTCACATAGGCCTAAATAACCTGTTTGGATTTGGCCAACAAATGCTTTTGGCTTTTGTATGACTGAATTCACACCCTTTCCAAATTTCCTTAGGGAGTGGCTTGCTTTGTGTGGCAGAGCAGTTTATTACAGATGCCTTTCGATTCATTTAGGATGTTCCTATAAAACACGTGGGTTTGAAACCTAAAAACCATCTTTCAACAAAACACAACATCAGCAACTCAGGAAAATATCCAACTCTCTACTACTAAACGCGCGTGTCTTGTAAGAATGCTAGAACATTCACCACCTACAATACCTATGAATTATTTATAGCCGCCCATAATCAACATTTCGAATATTTCATTGCAAATGTAACCACAGTCTCATTATGGAACATCTGACCATTGGTATACACAATTGTGATAAAAATAATAATAATATACAAGTATTTTTTTATAATGAAATTAACGGCTCACCATTTTGATTCCTTTATGAGGAAAGAGATGATAGAGGCGCCGAAAAGATTATCAGTGAGTGAGTGCACTCTTCTCTTCTAGAAAGCAGCAGAGAGGGGGCCGGCCACTGCGGGAGGAGGCGGAGGCGGAGGAGGAGGAGGAGGGAGGTGCTTTATCATTGAATGAACCAGGCAGCGACACACAGGCACAGTCCACTCCAGACTCGCAGACAAAATACAAAGCATGTTTGCATATAATTACGTTGTTTTTAGTTGTATTACTATATTACTATAATTTTGAAGTCGAAATGAAACAGGCCTATGTATTGTAGATCGAATATAGCTCAATGAAGGTGAGATAAAGTGAATTGGCGTTGATCAATTATTTAATTATGTGAATATGATTATTTTTGTGACGAGGAAAAACATTATGTTCTGTAGTCTCTCAAGCCATTACAGAGGTCTAAATCGCAGTAATGGACACACCCTTTATAGAGGGCCTTATGCTGGATGACGCTGCACATAGGCCTAGATGAGATAAATCACATGTAAAAAACTGGTGCTGAATGATCAAATCTACCCCCTTCAAAACACACACACACACACCGCATGTGCCACATGCACTCTATTTTGTAAGTCAATTAAATATTTAGTCCCAAATCTCCTTGAGCTTTGGGTGCTGAACTAAATTCTGTGCCAACAATACAGCCCTGTGCTAAAATGCAGAGTACGCTTTCTAGCACCACATTAGACCTATATATTGCCTCTGTCATTAGATGTCATTCAAACACATAGTCAATTCATTGAGATGGAGAGGATGCAAACCAGTATAAAATTTCACAAAAGACTGCTTTTTCATTCATGACAATTTCACATATGCATATTTAAAATGCAAAAAGGGTCACAAAATAGAATTCTATCGAAAAAATAAAAATGGAAAATATGAGAAGTTGTATAGATGCTTGACAGAAATGTTAAGGGCCAGACATTTAGAAGGGCCAGAGTTCATTAATGTATTACAACAGAGTTTGGATTTGGCTGCACCAACCTCCTCCTTCTAACCCCCGCTTCCCCCCTAGTCTGCCAGGCAGCCGGCCTCCGCCCCTCTTTGTTCAAGATTTTGCTGCAGTGACATCACTCCTCTGCAGTGGATCATGTGACCAGTGATGTGTCACTGTGGTTAGTTACCAGCAAACACATGGCCCCTCAGCTGTCTTCCTTCTCCCTGTGTCCGGAATTCCTATTGACACACACACACACACACACACATACACACACGCGCACACATCATTTCAATAATATTGGACTGAGGGCAAAGGGATTAAGGAGGAGATGGGGGCTGTGTTTGAAAGAGACAGCCGCATCAGATTGTCCTGACTGCCCCTCCCTGCCCGTCTGCCTGACTTGCATGCCATCCCAACTCAGCAATTTCAGACAGATGGACCACTTATGACGGTCCTCTGTAGCTCAATTGGTAGAGCATGGCGCTTGTAACGCCAGGGTAGTGTGTTCGATCCCCGGGACCACCCATACGTAAAAATGTATGCGCACATGACTGTAAATCGCTTTGGATAAAAGCGTCTGCTAAATGGCATATTATTATTACTTATACTTTCCTCCCCTTTAGGATCGGCCGAAACATGGATGAAACCCGTAAAAAATATTAAGATGTCGAGAATGAATAAGTAAATAGCCTAACTGTGTTCTTAGTGTATATTATCATGTGTATACCCATCTTATTTATCGTCAGGAAGAATGCTGTTATGAGGAAACAAATGACAAATATTTTATTTTGCTCCTGAAACATGAGTAGACATATACCATGAATCTATTGCTACCACGAGGCTTTGATGATAATCGATGGGAGAATATGACAGGAACAGTTGAATTTGAATCAATATCCCCAGTATGTGTATTAATGCTGAACAAAGAGAAACTCTGCATTTGTGGTAGGCCTAAATATGACAGAAGTCAAACCACATGGCCATATAAAAACCAAACCGAGTGATGATGATGAATGTGGGTTAGTGATTTTTATGCATGGCTTTGTGTGGGGCTCTGCAGGGTGTGTGGCAGACAATGGGCCATTGGTAACATCTGCTAGTAGAACCTGAATGTTGAATGTGATGCTCTCTAATGGATCAGCAGGGATCCAGAGGAGCTGGGTTTCCCTTGGTTACTTACGTTTACCCATGTAGCCTACTTATCTCTGCAGCATGATTCTTAAAGGCTAGTGTCGAAAACCAGATCCTAGGCAACACAGTGACTAGGCTCTGGTTTCAATGATGGACTTTGCTGGCATAGAGGAACTACGTCACTGCCTACATCACTACTTTATTGCTTGAATAAAATACTAAACAGTATCTAGGAAGATGGAGACCACAAAGGTTATTTTTAATGAGTGCATTTCGCAAGTAGCTAGTTTGCATCAACTAACTTAAGTAAAACCACTGCAAATGTTTTGCCTGCAAACTTCGGTTTTGAATCGCGACGTTCTGGCATGTCTGCCTTGTTATTTGTTGGGAGAGTACCTGGAATAAAACATTTTATCTTATCGACATAGGCAGTGACGTAGTTCCTCTATGCCAAAAGAGTCCATAATTGAAACCAGACCCTAATCAATGACCACGTTTACATGCGCACAGTATTCCGGATAGCAGCTCATATCTCGCTTAAAGTCTTATTTGGGATAAACTGTTTACATGCACCTTTGATATCCCGCTCACGAGTAGCCCTGTATCCATTAATAAACCGAATATTCCTCATTTAAATTCATATGGGTTAAATTGAATATTAACTGAAATATGGACACTGACTGTAAACCTATAACCTCTCACATGTAGCATAATATAATATTAACTCCTGCAGAATTATGCATTTCTTGCAGTAAAATGATACAATAAATGTTTATTTTGTCTTGGGAACAGGAGTGGAGAAATATGATTTCTTTCTTTCAGCATCTCTTGAGAAAATGCAAATGCACGTGTAATATGTTTTCTTTGACACTGTTATGCAAGCAGAAAGCATTTCAACCACATACAGTGCCTTCGGAAAGTATTCATACCCCTTGACTTATTCCACATTTTGTTGTGTTACAGCCTGAATTCAAAATTGATTAAATTGCTTTCTCCCCCCTCACCCATCTACATACAATACCCAGTAATGACAAAGTGAAAACATGTATTTATAATTTTTTGCAAATGTATTGAAAATGAAATACATAAATATCTAATTGACATAAGTATTCACACACGAGTCAATACTTTGTAGAAGCACCTTTGGCAGCGATTACAGCTGTGAGTTTTTCTGGATAAGCCTCTAAGAGCTTTCCACACCTTGATTGTCCAACATTTGCCCATTATTATTTTCAAAATTCTTCAAGCTCTGACAAATTGGTTGTTGATCATTGCTAGACAACCATTTTCTGGTATTGCCAAAACTGTAACTCGGCCACTCAGGAACATTCACTGTCTTCTTCGTAAGCAACTCCAGTGAAGATTTGGCCTTGTGTTTTAGGTTATTGTCCTGCTGAAAGGTGCATTCATCTCCCAGTGTTTGTTGGAAAGCAGACTGAACCAGGTTTTCCTCTAGGATTTTGCCTGTGCTTAGCGCCATTCCATTTATTTTGTATCCTGAAAAACTCCCCAGTCCTTAACAATTACATGCATACCCATAACATGATGCAGCCACCATTATGCTTTAAAATATGGAGAGTGGTACTCAGTAATGTCTTGTATTGGATTTGCCCCAAACATAACACTTTGTATTCAGGACAAAAAGTGAATTCCTTTGCCACATTTTTTGCAGTATTACTTGTTGCAAACAGGATGCATGTTTTGGAATATTTTTATTCTGTACAGGCTTCTTTCTTTTCACTCTGTCAATTAGGTTAGTATTGCGGAGTAACTGCAATGTTGTTGATCCATTATCAGTTTTATACTATCACAGCCATTAAACTCTGTAACTGTTTTAAAGTCACCATTGGCCTACTTCCACTCCGGCAACTGAGTTAGGAAGGACGCCTGTATCTTTGTAGTGACTGGGTGTATTGATACACCATCCAAAGTGTAATTAATAACTTCACCATACTCAAATGGATATTCAATGTCTGCTTTTTGTATTTTTACCCATCTACCAATATGTGACCTTTGCGAGGCATTGAAAAACCTCCCTGGTCTTTGTGGTTGAATCTGTGTTTGAAATACACTGCTCGACAGAGGGACCTTACATATAATTGTACAGAGATGAGGGAGTGAGTCCATACAACTTTTTTGTGACTTGTTAAGCAACTTATTTAGGCATGCCATAACAAAGGGGTTGAATACGTATTGACTCAAGACATTTCAGCTTTTCATTTTAAAAAAATGTGTAAACATTTCGAAAACCATAATTCCACTTTGACATTTTGGGCTATTGTGTGTTGGCCAGTGACAAGAAAATCTCAATTTAATCCATTTTAAATTCAGGCTGTAACACAACAAACTGTGGAAAAAGTCAAAAACGGTGAATACTTTCTGAAGGCACTGTATATGCTGACCATACTCCAAATGGCACTCCTTTCACTGCAATAAATGTTGCAGCAAAATCTTATGAAAACAACGAACAGGACCAATGCACAAGGATGCCTGTTGCTTGCATCTCTCCCACCATAGGCCTCACGCCTAGCCACGCTGTCGTGATCCTCTCCTCTTCTTAATTTATTAATGTATTAATGTTGCTGGCTCAGCCCCCTTGCGATACTACAAATACTAGCGCGCCACGGTGTTTAAGATCAGTTACTACATCGACTCTTAGCTGTCGGATAAAGTAACTTCTCTCTCATCCGAAGAGAAAATTATTGAAACTTTATTTTTTTACATATTTCTCTAAAACTAATCTCCATCAGTAAAAATGGTGAGTACAATTTACATTTAGAAAGTAGTCTATTGATTTATTTTATGTTGTGTGTTCATCTCTCATTTTACTCATGGTGGTGCTAGCTACTCATCCATTCCATCAATGTAGTTACATAGCCTAACATTTGGTTGTATAATATGTAGGTCGATAGTATATGGCTACATTCATATTGTGGCTGGAATTTCATATTGTGGCTGAAATAAGTGGTCACTGATTTATTTGACCACCATAATATGATAGGATATGCTTCAAACTGTCGAGGAAACACCATATTGCCTATAGGACCTTATTTTCAATTGTATGTTTATTACGAAATCATATAGTGAAGGTGCTCATGTCGATTCAATTGAAGAACTCGTCACATTATGCTTTGCTCAGGTGATTGAGGTGAATTGATGCCCGTTACCTTTGGCGGGCTACGGACGGAGGACGATACAGACTTATTATCTTAGCCTTAATTGTCATTTGAATATAATTAGCTATCATAAAATACTATCAAGTTCAAGTTTGACTAACGAATATCAACAAACAAATGCGTTTAACGAACCTGAGATAGAAGAACATTCAAAGATCTCATAATCGCAACCTCTTCTGCCTTGATGGACTCCGCGTTTTCATGGTGGTGTGAGGCGCGCCCACCTTGAAATGTAGGCTATTACGTTGAGAAGAGATTTATTCTGATAGTTAGTATTTTGACCCATTTTGGCTGTTTAATATCTAGTATCAATGGTAGGCTATAGTCTATAATATGCGGTACCCTATAAGCTACTCTATCTAAATTTGATGCATTAATTTTATTTAGCCTAGAAGGCACCCGTGGACGTTTATGCATTCTGTTGGTCTCTCCATCAAATTCTAAATGGTGCGCATACATTAGCCTTAAAGTGATACAAGGCAAGGTGAATGAAATAGGCAGAAAGGGGATCACATTGATAAAATGTACCGAACAGTTCTAGTAACAAACCAACGTTACCAACCCATTACAGTTACTGTGGAACAGTTTAATCAATATTGAAGTTCATATGGTCATTTAAAATGATCTAACTCTTTATTTTCGGAGGAAAGTACCCTATATAGGAAAATAAAAGACTTAAGTGAACCGTATTAGTTAATCAATGGGTGCCTGTGGGGAGCTACTTCATCCTTAATCTCTGCTGGTGCATATGGTCTCCAGAATGACACCTGACAGGGGGAGGGCTAAGAGTTAAGACCTTTCTCTGAGGTGGTCTTTTGCAGATGGATTTGTGTACAGACCATTGTAGCCAGCTGCACCCTGGTCTTTCCATGTTCATGTTTAGATTAGCCCTCCAGGCAGCTGCTTTCCAACCAGAGAGAAGCACATTTGATATAACAGTCGCCGGTTCAAGTGTACTCGCTGCACATAAAGGCTACTATTTCTATAATGGCATTACTGTTAAATCTATGCACTGTAGAATCTATAGTGTCTTCCATTTTGCAACATGAGATGTCAGTGATTTGCCCTAGAGAGCAAAATCAAATAGCCTTAGGGTTGCTTAAAATACCTGCAGGTAATTCTGTACAATTACCTATAAATATTATAGAGCGCCATAGCTGTTGAGTGTCACTGGGTGTATGCACATTATAGACAAATCTAAATCGTAATTTTTTTATGGAAAGTGCACAAACCACCCCCTCCTGTGCAAAACCTCAAACGGTTTCCTGCTAGTGCCCAGTTGCTTAGCAACGGACATATACAAGCAAATCCCTTGGGAACAGCAGGGTGTAGCTGGAGAGGGGAGGAGAAGGGGGAAGGGGGAATGGGGAATGGGAGGAGTGCGAGGGAGGGGGGGGGGGGGGGGGTGATTCAGACTCAGGGTTGTACCTCTACATGGCACAATTCCCACTTTTCCCACTTCCTCAATCACATTTATGCTGTCAGAACAGTGGGGATGATTGTGTGGAATAGCTGCAGTGCTGCAGTGTGGGAAAATGCAACCTTACTGAATTTCATCCCAGCCCCCTAGACTCAATCAGGGGGGGGGGGGGATTTAGCACAATACAGTTTACCCTTCAGGAACAGTAGCTGCTGGTTTAGCAACAGCTAATGGGGATCATACAAGCATTTCGCTACACCCGCAATAACATCTGCTAAATATGTGTATGTGACCAATACAATTTAATTTGATTTGATTTAATAAATTAGTAAAATACTAAATGAAAAGAGTGCAAGAATCTTAATTTGCATTTGGATTAGACATTATGGAGAATGGATGCCATTTTGAATGTGTGCCCTCTTTCCACTGGCTCTCATAAATGCACATGAGAATGCTTTGGTGACATTATTGACATTTACCTTGATTGTGTACAGTGGGTTCCAATTAAATTGCTCTCTCTTCTCTTTCTCCAGCGTGAGTGTATCTCCATCCACGTGGGTCAGGCTGGCGTCCAGATTGGCAATGCCTGCTGGGAGCTCTACTGTCTGGAGCATGGGATCCAGCCGGACGGTCAGATGCCCAGTGACAAGACCATTGGAGGAGGAGACGACTCCTTCAATACTTTCTTCAGTGAGACTGGAGCTGGCAAGCACGTCCCCAGGGCTGTGTTTGTGGATCTGGAGCCCACTGTCATTGGTAAGATCACTTTGTCTTGAAACAATGACGTGCTGTTAACATTGGTCTATCTCCTTAGTCTTGAGAAAAGCTAACAAGTATTTATTTCTCCAGATGAGGTGCGCACAGGAACTTACCGACAGCTCTTCCACCCTGAGCAGCTGATCACTGGGAAGGAGGATGCAGCCAACAACTATGCACGTGGGCATTACACCATCGGTAAAGAAATCATCGACTTGGTTTTGGACAGGACCCGCAAACTGGTGAGAACTTACATTTATATGATGTCTTATTAACATACACTCTACATCTCTGTACATTCTGTATCTTTATCAAACCATAATGATCAGAAACATCTTCTCTCCTCCCTCTCTCTCCAGGCTGACCAGTGCACTGGCCTCCAGGGCTTCCTGGTTTTCCACAGCTTCGGAGGTGGCACTGGTTCTGGTTTCACCTCCCTGTTGATGGAACGCTTGTCTGTTGACTACGGAAAGAAGTCCAAACTTGAGTTCTCCATCTACCCAGCTCCCCAGGTGTCCACTGCTGTTGTTGAGCCCTATAATGCCATCCTGACCACCCACACCACCCTGGAGCACTCTGATTGTGCTTTCATGGTAGACAATGAGGCCATCTATGACATCTGCCGAAGGAACCTTGATATTGAGCGTCCCACCTACACCAATCTTAACAGGTTGATTAGCCAGATTGTGTCCTCCATCACTGCTTCCCTCCGATTTGATGGTGCCCTCAATGTTGATCTGACAGAGTTCCAGACCAACTTGGTGCCCTACCCCCGTATCCACTTCCCCCTGGCCACCTATGCCCCAGTGATCTCGGCAGAGAAGGCTTACCATGAGCAGCTCTCAGTGTCTGAGATCACAAATGCTTGCTTTGAGCCAGCCAATCAAATGGTGAAATGTGACCCACGTCACGGCAAGTACATGGCCTGCTGTTTGCTGTACCGTGGCGACGTTGTGCCCAAAGATGTCAATGCTGCCATTGCCACCATCAAAACAAAACGCTCCATCCAGTTTGTAGACTGGTGCCCAACTGGTTTCAAGGTTGGTATCAACTACCAGCCCCCAACTGTGGTACCTGGTGGAGATCTGGCCAAGGTCCAGAGGGCAGTGTGCATGCTTAGCAACACCACTGCTATTGCAGAGGCCTGGGCCCGACTTGACCACAAGTTTGATCTGATGTATGCCAAGCGTGCCTTTGTGCACTGGTACGTAGGTGAGGGTATGGAGGAGGGAGAGTTCTCTGAGGCCAGGGAGGACATGGCTGCCCTGGAGAAAGATTATGAGGAGGTAGGGGTCGACTCCATTGAGGGAGAGGGAGAGGAGGAGGGAGAGGAGTATTAACGTGAAGTGAATCGATTCACCCTAGTCAAATCACTAGCATGCTTATCACTGGTTAGAAGTTTATATGGCTTAGCTTTCCTTATTAGTGTTGGAAATTGCTAGCAAGCACAGTCACACATCATAGATAGGGCGGCAGGTAGCCTAGCGGTTAAGAGTGTCTAGGTGAAAAAATAATATGTCAATGTGCCCTTGAGCAAGGCACTTAACCCTAATTGCTCTGGATAAGAGAGGATGCTAAATGACTAAAATGTAAATGTCATGTTGTCCGTTGGCACCGAAAATGGTTAAGGAAATGTTCTGTAGTTGTGTTCAGGGAATGTTATGGTGTTGCAATGGTTTTACTTTTTACAGTTTTACACTGTAGCTTTCTGTCTTTGACTTTGATATGCAATAAAATACTTTACCTTTTTTTTTTTTTTACAAAATTCCATGGAGCTTCATCAGCTTCACTCACCAGGAGTTATCACAGTATTTCCCAAGAATAAATAATTTGATTATTGCAGTGTAATAACCATGTACGTACATATTGTTACATAGTTCTACAACTATCTGTTTGTGTAATTACACATGGGCAACTTATATGCATATAGAGTCGCACACAATTTATATGCATATATTTGGCTAACATTTTTTACTTGCAGCAACGTTATGCTCTTTTCTAGCAGCTTTACAAAATATTTAATGCTGCATTCTGAGAAATGTCAACAGAATCAAAACAATCAAGAATTAAATGAACATTTGAATGCAATAGAGTTGTGTCTTTCATTTTTATTTACTGGTATCAAACCGACACATCATTGCAGTTTCCCCATGGTTCCTTTTATATTATTTTTCATCTGAAAGAGATAACGTAAAAGCAATAGCTTGTTCTTTATATTTAATGAGTGTTCATGAACAAATAATATCTTACTTCTGACATCAACTGGTTTACAATAAGAAGAGACAGCTTTAGTATTGGGTATTGATTGCGGTGACAATTAGAGCTCTATAACTTGCTTGGACTCTATAACTTGCTTTGGAGGTATACCGGTAGTTGAAGATTCTTACATAATTTACATTTTAATGCTTACTTTTGGGGTGACATTAAATATGTTATATCACAGTGCTGTGATTTTATTGACAATTCAAATTATACCAGTTAGCAAAGCAAATTAATGTGTTGGAAGTTTACAAGAGGCAGTCATTCATTGTAATGATTACGTTCTAAGGAAGAGTGAGTAACAACAGAAAAAACACAACATAAGTTGCTGCATTTTTGTAAACTTTCATCATTCTTTTTTTTCTTAAATAAAAAAGTATGTGGGTCAAAATAAATATAATATTTTGTCACAAGTGATGCAACGGCAGAAACAAACACATTTATTTAGGCTTTTAGGGTTCTGTGTTGAAAATGTATACATTATCAATACATTATAGTTTTTATTAAAGTTGCTTTCAGTGTAACAAAACAGAATACAACTGCTTGTTCTTGTTGCAGTTTGTCTCTGCATTAGGGTGGCTCTATGTGTCTGAGTCTGCAATGTGTTAACATGTATATGTGTATTTCACAGTTGCTGAGTGGATGCGTGTGTCTAAGTGATATTTACGTGTTAACATGCATGCATGAGTGTGTGCTTTATCAGTGCAGATGGTTATGAGTGTTCACACCACCCTTCCCTGAAGCAGTGGGCTTCTTTCTCCTGTTGACTGTCGGCTCAGAAGGTTCCACAGCAGCATCGGCACAGACGTGTTTCCAGAGCTTCCCATGCTTCCGCCTGTTGAGTCCTCCCTCAGTGGACGGTATTGGTTAAACCGCCTGGTTGAAAAACACAAGTTAGCTGGCATTAATAATACAGTAAAAAAAAATAAAAAATAAGATGTGCATTATATTGTATAAAACTGCACATAATATTTCATTTATCATTTATTTAGATAGAAATGGCATGGGATATACAGTGGGGAAAAAAAGTATTTAGTCAGCCACCAATTGTGCAAGTTCTCCCACTTAAAAAGATGAGAGAGGCCTGTAATTTTCATCATAGGTACACGTCAACTATGACAGACAAAATGAGAAAAAGAATTCCAGAAAATCACATTGTAGGATTTTTTATGAATTTATTTGCAAATTATGGTGGAAAATAAGTATTTGGTCAATAACAAAAGTTTCTCAATACTTTGTTATATACCCTTTGTTGGCAATGACACAGGTCAAACGTTTTCTGTAAGTCTTCACAAGGTTTTCACACACTGTTGCTGGTATTTTGGCCCATTCCTCCATGCAGATCTCCTCTAGAGCAGTGATGTTTTGGGGCTGTCGCTGGGCAACACAGACTTTCAACTCCCTCCAAAGATTTTCTATGGGGTTGAGATCTGGAGACTGGCTAGGCCACTCCAGGACCTTGAAATGCTTCTTACGAAGCCACTCCTTCGTTGCCCGGGCGGTGTGTTTGGGATCATTGTCATGCTGAAAGAATCTCACGATACATGGCCCCATTCATTCTTTCCTTTACACGGATCAGTCGTCCTGGTCCCTTTGCAGAAAAACAGCCCCAAAGCATGATGTTTCCACCCCCATGCTTCACAGTAGGTATGGTGTTCTTTGGATGCAACTCAGCATTCTTTGTCCACCAAACACGACCAGTTGAGTTTTTACCAAAAAGTTCTATTTTGGTTTCATCTGACCATATGACATTCTCCCAATCCTCTTCTGGATCATCCAAATGCACTCTAGCAAACTTCAGACGGGCCTGGACATGTACTGGCTTAAGCAGGGGGACACGTCTGTCACTGCAGGATTTGAGTCCCTGGCGGCGTAGTGTGTTACTGATGGTAGGCTTTGTTACTTTGGTCCCAGCTCTCTGCAGGTCATTCACTAGGTCCCCCCGTGTGGTTCTGGGATTTTTGCTCACCGTTCTTGTGATCATTTTGACCCCACGGGGTGAGATCTTGCGTGGAGCCCCAGATCGAGGGAGATTATCCGTGGTCTTGTATGTCTTCCATTTCCTAATAATTGCTCCCACAGTTGATTTCTTCAAACCAAGCTGCTTACCTATTGCAGATTCAGTCTTCCCAGCCTGGTGCAGGTCTACAATTTTGTTTCTGGTGTCCTTTGACAGCTCTTTGGTCTTGGCCATAGTGGAGTTTGGAGTGTGACTGTTTGAGGTTGTGGACTGGTGTCTTTTATACTGATAACAAGTTCAAACAGGTGCCATTAATACAGGTAACGAGTGGAGGACAGAGGAGCCTTTTAAAGAAGAAGTTACAGGTCTGTGAGAGCCAGAAATCTTGCTTGTTTGTAGGTGACCAAATACTTATTTTCCACCATAATTTGCAAATAAATTCATTAAAAATCCTACAATGTGATTTTCTGGATTTTTTT
Source organism: Coregonus lavaretus (assembly GCF_964263955.1). Classification (NCBI taxonomy): domain Eukaryota; kingdom Metazoa; phylum Chordata; class Actinopteri; order Salmoniformes; family Salmonidae; genus Coregonus; species Coregonus lavaretus. The sequence goes on from NC_139995.1 coordinate 35,844,138, forward strand.
CCCTCAATTTGTCTGTCATAGTTGACGTGTACCTATGATGAAAATGACAGGCCTCTCTCATCTTTTTAAGTGGGAGAACTTGCACAATTGGTGGCTGACTAAATACTTTTTTTCCCCACTGTAATGTGGAATTATCTTCAATGGACCACAATGTGTCAAATAGTTTTTGTGGATCATAAATCAATTATACATTTGGAGAAACCAGGAAGTGTGTGACTTTATTGACTTTTACGGTGGTTAGAACAGTCTTTCACTCACTTGTAGGTCAAAGCAATGGCACCAACAACACAGACAAGGACCATGACACCCAGAACCGCGGCCACAGTGCCTGCTGTGGAGGAGTTGGAGCCTGCAACCACAACACACAGTATGAGGAAGGTACGGTACACTCCACGATCAGTGAAATGTAAAATGAAAATGTTTTTACAGTTCATAAAGTTTTATGTACAGGCGCACACATGGTTCGTTAATTTCACTCACCCACAGTCACACGGACTTTAGCACTGGCCATAGCCAGACTAACATCATTGGTCAGGGACACATTGATGCAGAACACTCCAGAGTCATTGAAGAACTGGCGAAGGATCATCTGACAATCTGGGGAGGGTGTCACGTTGTTACAGATGGTCTCCACAGGCGTGATGCAGTCTGCATCCGAGATGATGGTGCACACTTCATTGGGCAGGCTATGTAAAGAGAAGGATGTAGATATAAAGTGCAGGTGATGGCAATGTTCAAAATGCTAATTTCAATAGGAATGTGCATGGTTCCTTGGGACCTGTTTCCACTGCTAGTTGGCTACTCACCTCCCCTGGCAGGTGATTGTCAGGTCCACAGCATTCTGCACCACCTCAGTGGCCTGAGACACTACGTTGGCCACCTGGGTGATCTCCACACTCTCAATACCCTCTGGGAATTTAAATAGATTGAGAGATCATTATCAGCAACCATCACCTGCATTTTACATCTCAGCTGTGACTGTATTGAAAATACTCTACATCTTCAGTATCTGGACATATGTGGACTTACGGACGACGTCCACAGCGGTCGAGAAGGAGCCGTAGCGATATATCATACAGTCGTCAGCCGCTGTAAGTTCAGGAGCCTGTCTTTTAGCCACAACAAGAGCCACCTGTGTCTCTGTGTCTGCCTCTATCTCAGCCTCTGCTACTACCTCATTCTCCACTGGAGCAGTCACTGCTGCTGGCGCTGAAGACAAACAAAGATACTGTAAGTTATATTTTATTTTGAAATGGCTCAAATAATGTTTTTGTTTATATACAGAATGACTAAGTAACTAAGTAAGTAATCACCTGCAGTGGCATCAGCTGCAACCTCAATCACTGTCTCTACGACCTCTGCCTCTAGCTCAGCTGGCACTACCTCCACCACAGCTGCAGCCGCCGTGGCGGCAGGAACAATGACGTTAGCAGCAGGGGCCACCGTCTCGGCCTGGGCCACCTCTGTTGCAGCCGCAACCTCAGCCACCACCTCAGCATCAGCAACTATGGCCTCCTCCGCCACGGGTGCAACGGTGGCTATAGCTGGGACCTCTGGTAGGATTGTGGCCGCCAGGTCCACTGTGGCCTCCTCTCCCTCTGCAACTGGAGCAACTGAAGCAGCAGCGGCGATGGCGGGCACATCTGCAGCCGTAGCCTCTACCACTGCGGTTTCGGCAGCAGCAGCTGCATCAGCATCAGCAGCTGCATCAGCAGCAGCTGCATCAGCATCAGCAGCTGCATCAGCAGCAGCTGCCTCTTCAGTTGCTGGGGCGACGGGGGCAGCTGTGGCTCCCTCCACAGCCGGGACAGCGGCAGGGTCCTCAACGGCTGCAGCAGCCGTGTCTTCTGCTGTGGCATCGGCTTCTACTGCAGGGACAGCGGCAGGGTCCTCTGTTGCCGGGATGACGGCTGGATCCTCTGCTGCTGAGGCGACCACCTCGACTCCCTCTGCGGTTGCGGCTGCGTCGTCAGCTGTGGGTTCGGCTGCGGCTTCAGCTGTGGCAGCGTCTGCGGCAGCGTCTTCGGCTGTGGCACCGGCTTCGACTGCAGTTTCGGCTGCGGCTGGGTCTTCGGCTGTGGCTGCATCTGTGTCTGCGGCATCGGCGTCGGCTGCAGCTGCGTCTGCTGCAGCTGTGTCTGCAGCCTCAGCAGGGGCAACATCAGAGGCAGGCACATCCAGGGCGATGTCAGCTGGAGCTGCCCTTGGGGTAGAGTCCACCACAACCACGGCAGGAGCGCCGGAGGGATCCATAGGCATCACTGGTTGTAAACACAAGAAGAACGGCAACAGTTACGACTGTTATATGCACTGAACATGCATTGACTTTTGTAAAGGAAAGATTGGATCCAATAAATGGATACGTTGTCAAATAGAAAATTGATGTATCTCACCAGTGGGGCTGGCAGCGGTAGGGTCTGCAGGTGTGTCACAGCCGTTGGGGATGCTTGCCATCAGGACCACCTGAGGCCTGTAGGTGCCAGTGGTGAGGTATGTGTGTGTGACCTGGCGCTCCCTGGAGATGAGGGTGCCACTGTTGTCACCAAAGTCCCAGTTAAAGGTGACATCTGAGGCGCTGAGGTACTGGCTGGGGTCGTGGAGGCTGATGCTGAAGGCAATGGCCCGGTTCTGGATGAAGTTCTGGTCAGCCTGGTTCACATCGTTAATTTGGGTCAGCGACACTGCGAAGGGGATCTGGTCTGGGGAGGCACAAAGCAAAGGCAAAAGATGTCACATCGTGACATCAATGCTGTGAAAGATTGTGAGAGTCAATGCTAATTATTTCAAATGATCAATTGAAGTCAAATCAGGGTTGATTGAATTTCTGTTTTAAATAAGATTTTGTGCACTTAAACCCTGGTTCCAGCTGCCCACCTGTGATGGAGAAGGTTGTGGAGGCATAGCCCAAAGGGATGAACTTGTTCTTGCCACGGCAGTGGTAGATGACTACCTCCATGTTGTAAGAGCCCAGGGGCACATTGTCCGTACTGATGGTGAGAGAGGAGGAGGGCCCGCCCGCCAACTGCCAGTAACGTCCTGGGATACAAAAGCAGCAGTAGTTAGAAAACACAGCAGCGGTTATAAAACTGAACGGCCTGATGATCAAATCTTGTGTTGACAAAACTCCCAAGAACATTAGCTGCTTCATTAGTCCTTTCAACCCTCTTATGAAAGGAATTATTTCATAGTGCATACTGGGCACAGCTTTGTAAATACCAGAAAGCATTGGGTGATTGTGTTAGCATTTTCTCACATGAATGTCTGTAAATGAAAGTGCTGTCCTTACCCCATGTCTTCCACACAAACACGTAGTGTGGTTTCCTGTCTGCGGTCCCAGTGAAGGGGGTACCATCAGGGAAGACTCCGCTGTACTCTCCTGAAGGACCAGAGACCTGGTCGGGATACACAGCCTGGCCCTGACGATACTGTGTTCCTGTAGAAGAGGAAGACCACACAGAGTTCAACATAAAAGGTTAGGGACACTAGAAAAAGACTGTAGGCATATAGGACCAACTAAAAAACTGTGGGGTTAGTGGGGTATGGTATAGTGGTCTCCCGAGTGGCGCAGTGGTCTAAGGCACTGCATCGCAGTGCTAGCTGTGCCACTAGAGATCCTGGTTCGAATCCAGGCTCTGTCGTATCCGGCCGCGACCGGGAGACCCATGGGGCGGTGCACAATTGGCCCAGCGTCGTCCAGGGTAGGGGAGGGAATGGCCGGCAGGGATGTAGCTCAGTTGGTAGAGCATGGCGTTTGCAACGCCAGGGTTGTGGGTTCGATTCCCACGGGGGGCCAGTAAGAATAAAATAAAATGTAATGTACTCACTAACTGTAAGTCGCTCTGGATAAGAGCGTCTGCTAAATGACGTAAATGTAAATGTAAATAGTGGTTGAATTTGAAAGAAGAGCTCACCATTGACAGTGCAGTTACGTGCCCAGACCACCTGTCCATCAGGAAGCACTGTCTGGTTTGATGGGAAGCGAAGGTCGATGTTAAAGGTTGCCTTTGCGCCAGTCAGGGTGGGTGCATCATTTTTCACATCGAATGTAACTTCTCCACCTGGTGACAGAAAGTGATAAATACATCAATAGAAAGTGGTTAATGTTTCTATATTAAGTGATTGATCTATAGAAAAAGTGCAATAAAGTGAAAACCCACCAGTCCAACAGTCTCTGTATCGGGAGTCCCCATCTTTCCACACTGGATATATCCGTGAGTTCCATGAGTGGTAGCGTGTAAAACGTGTTTTAGGCTCTGAAAGAAATACAAGTGTTTAAGTTTTAGGGTAATTTTCCTCTCGTTTTCCTAATTGAAAGACAATGTTTTTGTTGATCACACTTTGACATAGTGAACTTCTCCTACTACATGACATGTTATCCATTCATATTAATCATATTATTGAGGTTTTATCAGTTATGTAACATGTCCAGTGGGTATGTAGCATGTCCAGCCTCGTGTAGCTCAGTTGGTAGAGCATGGCGCTTGCAACGCCAGGGTTATAGGTTTGATTCCCACGGGGGGCCAGTATGAAAAATGTATGCACTCACTAACTGTAAGTCGCTCTGGATAAGAGCGTCTGCTAAAAATGACTAAAATGTATGGTGAGGTATTGCCATTACGTATCAGCAAAAACGCTAATGGGAAATCTGTTTGTAAGACCAGTCGACCACTGCACTAGTAAACCTGAGGTTGAAAATGCTATTTTATTAGGACTTTGCGGTTGTCTAGACATTGGTCAGGATCAGGATCCTGGTACCCAGAACTCATTACCTACCAGGCTAATTAATTAGCCTTTATTTTTATAGTGTATTTTTGGTGAATGTCATGCGAAGATCTACTACTCAGACCTGGAATTTTTATAACACCGACTCAAATGCTTATTGAAAATGTTGACAATTTCTACTGTTCTAAAATCTATTTATCTCCAAACCTACAGTATCTGACCCTTCCTTACTGAAATACAGCCATAGCTATTCCATTTTATGACCACATGATTATACGAGGGAGTGTTCTCTGCCCTGTTGCCTACCCTTGGTAGAGGAAAAGTTATCATATTGCTACAGTTTGGGATATGGGCGTAAGATGGGGTGTGGGCATAGACATTTACCAACATTTTACTGAAAGAAGGACAAAAATAATTGTTTGAGGCTGTAGATAGCGGTGGTGGGTAGTTCAGGTATTTCTTTGATGGTTGTGGAAGGGGGGAGGAGGGAGCGAGGTGGGGGTTCCAGGTGGTGTGAGTCACACGGTCCCTGCAATCCCCCTCAATCCCTTTCATGTGACTGTCAGCTGAGCGCAGGCAGCCGTAATCCGAACTGCTGGAATGAGGGGAGCCTCTGTGGAGCTCAGACATCAGGGCGGCCTTACTCTCCTACTGTTGTTCCTGTGTGTGTATGTGTGTGTGTGCGTGCGTGTGTGTGTGCACACGCTCGAGTGTGTGTGCTAGAGTTTGTTCAGGATTTAGGAACCTCAACACCTACATTATCTTCTGTTATTGTGAGCCCCTTGTATTCCCCATATGATACTGTACAGTCACACTAAGCTTTAACAACCTCAGGAATGCATCCTCCAAAAGATCTAATTCCTAATGACAAGCCATAATATCATTATCGTGTGCAGTCATTCATCAGATTGTCACACTTCAAACTGATCGCCACTGAAAACACCAATATCTCCAATCAAGTTAACCAAGTTAATTACAGTTTGTGGTTTGGTTTGGATATCCATCAGATGCAACACATTGCTAGATAAACTTAAATAAATAATAATAAACTTTGAATTGCATGATTGATAGTGAAAGACCAACATTAGTACTGATGTTCCCTCTGGGAAAATATAGTTAATCTATTCTATTGTTGAGAGCTAAAATAAAGTATTCACCTTACTATAGAAACTCCAGGATACAGATTAGAGTTTTAGGGCTTGGAGTGCAGACAAATTGGCATGTGATTGCGCTATCCTTGACTACGAGCATGTAATCTGTGGCACACTATGTCAGCAGTTATTAGACATGCTATTTTACTGTATATTACACAGTGGCTGAACTCTTGCTGGGGTGAGATTAATGATTATTAATCACCAAATGTATTACCAAATTGTTTGTTAAATATGAGCTCATGTCAAAACTTAGTGTGCATTTACTCAGGATCTTTTTTATGAAATTCTTCACACTTTAAATTTGAACTGACCTGCACAAATGATGGTGTTACTTAGAAGATTGTACTGGGTATTGGAACGCTTTACTATATACAGATATTTGTAGAGTATATATGCAGTGTATAGAGGAGTAATGCATAGATTATTATTAATCCTACAATATTCTAAAGTTCAGGCTGTAGAGCTCAGGTTTCTACACAGACACTGAGAATAAAGGAAACCCTTAAAACTAAGTTGAAGATATTATATAACTGAACGATATGAGAGAGACCACTGTTATTCACTATTACTGAGTAATTACGTTTGTTGAGCTTGTCCAAGTTCCATTAGTGTGTAAACAACCATACAATTAATTATTGTTTCTTACTAATAACATGATTGACAGATCTTCAGACAAGTTATATCATATGTATTGATTAGTCAAATGTACGAGTTTATGGAATACAAAAAATGCAATTAGTTTATATTTGGGGAAACATAGAAGAACACAAACGTTTCACTACTAAAAGGGATTGTTTGCACAAATGTCATTGCACATGCAGCTGGCAAGCTGTGGACATTCTAAATTATTGCTAATTACTCAGTGAGTACTTAGTAATGCTCAGTGATAATCTCTTCCATTATTTCAATCCATCCCACCTCAGCCCCATCTCCCCTCCAATACTGCACATAACTCAAGAAAGAAGGGATGGAGCAACCTGTGTTTTATCAAATAGTCATGCAGAAAGTAATCCATATACTCACTTGCTCCTAAAGCTGCTGACAAGAGAGCCAACACCAGTACTGTCAGTAGAGTATTCATTGTGTGTGGTTGTGTGTCCTTCTCTGCCCAGTTCCTAACCCTCGTCCTAGTCTTAAACACCCAACAACACACCACCCGGCGAGACTTGTGGTAGGATTTTCGATTCCCTATAAAAGAGTCTTGGACCCTTAATTACCATAAACTTGCCTCTCATCTCTGACATCATAGGGAGTCTACAAACCAGCCCCTCCCACTCTAATCAACTGTGTGAATAGACAGACACACACTTTGTTAGCAATGCTATTATGTTTTCAAATGTTTAATTGGATAATTACAGTAGCTAAAAGGATTAACCTTAACTTAGTGATACCATCCATCCAGAAAACATATTTCCACATGCCAGAATGTATTTCAAAGAATCATCAGTAATGCCATCTTCACACTGGATAAAGACGAGGCATAAAACAGTTTAATTTATTTTGAAGAACTGAAGACATTTGTAACAATGACGCTGTGAGTCGAGAAGCAGGTGAAACGTTTATTAAAACAACAAACATGAAACGAGACAGCGTAACAGTGGCGATATAGCATAAACACAGGAACAATACCGACTGAGGACTAAACGTAAGGGAGGGACAGATAAAGGGGAGGTAATGAGGAATGTAATGGAGTCCAGGTGTGAATCATAATGATCTGCAGGTGCGCGTAATGATGGATGCCAGGTGTGCGTAATGATGAATCCCAGGACCGGTGGTTAGTATTCTGGCGACGTCGCACGCCGGAGGGGAGGAGCAGGAGTAGACGTGACAAAACTATCCGATTTTGGACATATTATTTTCTCCATCAAGTACAGAATGTTACGATTCCCATTTTCATCAGTGGGAACCTTATGGAATTAGCGGCCTAGTGGTTGTGTGAAAAAAAGCATTAGCTCACAAAGTAAGCATGATGAGTGTGTTGGAGTGTTGCCTGAGGATACACAGCAACTGAGGGACCTATTGCACACGTTACCTGAGTGCTGGAGCATCGTTTTTTTCTATAGCCTGTGAGCACTGAGCAGGCTGGCTGATTTTTTGCTGATGTTGTCCTAGCATATAGAGTTTGCAAAGGTCAAAGGTCACTCTTTAGGAAGTTGATAATTGAATCAATTGATGTGTCCCAATAATCTCTCCTTTCTCCCGAAGTGTACACTTGTTCACTTTCCTTCATGAATTTGAAAGGAAATAACATGTATATGGAAACTATCTAGCCCATTCCTACACCAATCCAATGCTTTTACATTTCTGGGAATAGTGAATGAGTGTACAATTCAGGAAGAAGGAGAGATTATTGGGATATACTCATTCTGTAGTGTCCTTGATATGAAGTCATAGTTAGTTATTTTCAAGCATAATACAATTGTTGGAGGTGGATTGATGTTCCATATACCTAATAGGAACTGTCAAAAGCTGGGCCACTGGCCATGTAACCAGGAGAAGAGAAGAAAAAAGGATCATGAAGGAACAACAGACTTTTCTATCTCCTTTGTACTCTTATTTGACCCTTTAAAGTTTAAACTCTTACTTTTTACATTAATGTGTTTGTTGTAATCTTGCAATTTCTATGCATAAGTTGACACTTGTTCCTTTGACGATTTTCCCCAGATATGTTGGAAAGACTATTTTCAGCCAGATTCCATGACTCCACCATTATACCATATGCTCTAATGTCACTTAAACTAACTTCACTTCATTTAATAACTTTTCTCATCAATATCGCGTTTAAAATATGAGCACCATCTATCATATTCTGACAGAGATTTTAAACAAATGTAATTTACTGTACTGTATGTAATGTCTGTTCGTTATGGGAAGGCCTGGAAGAATTGTCTCAGCTGTAGTCATGCATGCCTGCCTTGACGTCCGACCTTACAGCTCTGTGTGCATGGGGGTCACAAGATGAGTGTGTGGGGATGACAAATCAATAGCATCCTTTTACTCCTCTCTTTCCCCATATCGTCCTTTCAGTGCCCTAAGCCTCATACGATGTCAAAGTATCTACGTTCGTAGCAATCCACACACGCTGGGAAACACTCGTGCTTGCTCTATAATACTGTGGAAGCTCATTGTCCTTCTTCTGCATTCCAGAGCGTTTCAGTTAAAAAAAGCCGAAGACATTATTGAGCTAATGGGGTAGAAATACAAAGGTCTTAATGGTTGAGAACACCGGTCACAATGAAAATACCATAACCTTGACCAGTGTGATGGTTTGTGTGGGAAAACATAATATTGTAATGACCCTGGGACTGATAAGCACGATTATCCCAAGGGAGTTAGCTTTCTAGGAGCAGTGGTAACGTGTCTGGCTCTGGACCCTAGGGTACTGGGATCAAATCCTATCTTGGAACCTCGTGCTAATCCCTTGTTTTGTTACAGTATGCTCAAAGTTTTAAAGGTTGAATGAGTACAATTCTTCCAATACAATAAAGCAAAATACTGAATGTACTAAAACACCATAAAACAAAATAACATGCATGCAACTCAGTATATACTCAAATCAGGTTAAAAAAATCAACACATTCTTCAGTTAATGTATGGACACAGGTAGTGGTATGTGGAGGCCTCTGAAGCCTTAAATCCTTGATACTTGGAAGTTATCTCATTTTACAGGGAAAAGGGGTGATTACAAGAGAAGCCACATGTCCTTTTTTACACGAGGTGCATTCAATGGGAAATCTGTATGTAGCTGACAGAGACGTATGATCTTACCATTCCAGTTGCCTTACGTTGGTGGTGAGATTGTTCAAGCAGCACTACATGTGACCCCTCATGTGCTAACAACATTGCTAATGGCTCACTAAATCCTTCCCACATAGCACCTGACTGACCACACTGCACAGCACAGCACAGCAAAGATGCCACCATAGACACTGGCTTAGACAAAGCCCACACAAACCAGATTGAAACTAGCTGTGCGTTTATGACGAGAGAAAACCCCTTTTCTCAATTTGGTAAAATAATGTTTCTGAAGACACATTCAACTGAAGAGGAATTCAACTGAAGAGGAATTCAACTGTTTCTAACCTGGTTTCGTACAGTTACAGTATTACCATTTACACAGAAATGAAGGCTACAATGGTTCATTTTCGGCAAATGAAATTCAGCAATTGGTAGGGCCCAGAATTTTGGATGCAGGTCACACATTGCTGGCCCTAACTGTCAACTATCTCTCTCTCTCTCTCTCTCTCTCTCTCTCTCTCTCTCTCTCTCTCAGACACACACACACAGATTTGGGACAAAAGGTCGATCCACTCTGGGATCAGAGAGCAAAGGGGATGAGCGATCAACCCCTGAGGAATGTCAGGAATGTGAACATAATTAGGATCAAATCAACAGGAAAAAGCGTGTGACTTTTAGTTTGATCATTGGAATGATGTTGGGTGTGAAAGTCTAGAGAAATAATGAGTCAACATGTATCAGAGTGCAGACAATTGTCACATTGTAACCTGTGAGAGCAAGAGGAGGGCAATTCAATCATTATTTACCAGTTTCCAATTGAATCATGACATAAGCAGCAGCCAGATGTAGGACAGGCAGAGGGGACAGGTTCACAGAAGAGTATACAGCATTAGCTACTTTCTTGTAAGCAATAACTTACAAATGTCTTGAGGGAAGATCAACATATGAATCACAACTGAAGGCAAGCTGTGGACATTCAAAAAAAAATAATTTGAACTTTTCACAGAAATGCCAGACTGACAGACTGACAAAGAAGCTTTTCTAGAGCCTAATGCTGCATTCATAACCAAGTGGGAAGGTGGTATTTACCACATACGACTGTGAAAAATCCAGTTGAACGACCCTCTAACTTGTAATTACTAACGTCTATCATCCCTGAGCTCTGACTTCTCCCACATGCTGAACTCTGACGTCACCTACTAAGGAAATTACCTCGATACCAGAATTTCTGGCAGATAAATGCAACAACACAACATTATCTATTAATATGTTTTTTGAACACTATAATTTGTTTACAAGCATGAAAGCTGTACTTTTAGTTCATGGTTGATGCAGCTTGTTTGCCATTAGCCAATCTGAGTTTCACAACAAGTTCAAAGCACGTCCCAGTCTGTAATCCCAACATGTTTCAAACTGACACCATTGTCCCTGTTCCCAAGAACGCCAAGGTAACCTGCCTAAATGACTATCGTACCGTAGCACTCACAGCTGTAATTATGAAGTGCTTTGAAAGGCTGGTCATGACACACATCAACACCATCATCCCAGACACCCTGGGATGTGTCTGGGATGATGGTATTCGCATACTGACCCAACAGATTCACAGATGAAGCAAACTCCCTAAAAAGGCATGAACCTAGGAAGAAACCTAGACAGGAACCAGGCTCTGAGGGGTGGCCAGTCCTCATCTGGCTGTGCCGGGTGGAGATTATAAGAGTACATGGCCATTTAAGGCCAGATTGTTCTTCAAGATGTTCAAACGTTCATAGATGACCAGCAGGGTCAAATAATAATCAGTGGTTGTAGAGGGTGCAACATGTCAGTCCCTCAGGAGTAAATGTCAGTTGGCTTTTCATAGCCGAGCATTCAGAGGTCGAGACAGCAGGTGCGGTAGAGAGAGAGAGAGAGAGTCGAAAACAGCAGGTCCGGGACAAGGTAGCACGTCCGGTGAACAGGTCAGGGTTCCCTAGCCGCAGGCAGAACAGTTGAAACAGGAGCAGCAGCACGACCAGGTGGACTGGGGACAGCCAGTAGTCATCAGGCCAGGTAGTCCTGAGGCATGATCCTAGGGCTCAGGTCCTCCGGGAGGGGAGGGAGAGAGGGATAGAGAGAGAATTAGAGGGAGCATACTTAAATTCACAAAGGACAACAGATAAGACAGGAGAATTACACCAGATATAACAGACTGACCTTAGCCCAATGGCACATAGACTATTGGGAACAGGGACATTGGCGTCAGCTTGAACTTTGTGAGATCTGCTGATGTAAAAAGGGCTTCATAAATAAATGTATTGATTGATATTGCAGCATAGATACTGGAGACTGCGACAGGGGTGGGTTGGGGGACACTGTGGCCCCGTCCGACGATACCCCTGGACAGGGCCAACCAGGCAGGATATAACCCCACCTACTTTTCCAAAGCACAGCCCCCACACCACTAGAGGGATATCAACAGACCACCAACTTACTACCCTGAGAAAAGGCTGAGTATAGCCCACAAAGATCTCCTCCACCGCACAAGCCCGAGGGGGCGCAAAACCGGACTGGAAGATCACGTCTGTGACTCAACCTACTCAAGTGACGCACCCCTCCTAGGGACGGCATGGAAGAGCACTAGTAAGCCAGTGACTCAGCCCCTGTAATAGGCATGAAAAGAGGGGAGCCGGCCAGGCAGAGACAGCAAGGGCGGTTCGTCACTCCAGTGCCTTGTCGTTCACCTTCACACCCCTGGGCCAGACTACACTCAGTCATGGGACCTACTGAAGAGATGAGTCTTCAGTAATGACTTAAAGGTTGAGACCAAGTCTGCGTCTCTCACATGGATAGGCAGACCATTCCATAACAATTGAGCTCTATAGGAGAAAGCCCTACCTCCAGTTGTTTGCTTAGAAATTCTAGGGACAATAAGGAGGTCTGCATCTTGTGACCGTAGCGTACGTGTAGGTATGTACGGCAGGACCAAATCGGAGAGATAGGTAGGAGCAAGCCCATGTAATACTTTGTAGGTTAGCAGTAAAACCTTGAAATCAGCCCTAGCCTTAACAGCACTGGAGTAATATGATCACATGTTTGGGTTCTAGTCAGGATTCTGTCACGTCTCCTCCCGTTGCTCCGATTCGCCGGTCTACTGAGCCACCGGTCTGAACGCACCACCTCAGCAACACCGGAATGGAAACCCAACGCACCCTAATCACCTCCAGCGCACCTGCACCTCATCATCTCATCACCACCCCTATTTAGCCCTGGACTGTTCAGTACTGTGTTATGTGTGATTGTTTAGCGTTGTGTTGTTTACTCTCTCTTTGGTATGCTCTTTCTCATTATTAAGTAAACCTTGACCTTGTTAATTCCTGCGTCTGCGTCCTGCCTCTTCGTATATCAGTACTCGTCGCAGAATCACACACCACATGAAAATGGATGCAGCAGGAGTTTCCCAGTGCCTCGACCAGCACCAGCAGCAGCTTGCCCAGTTGAACGCCACCATGCAGGTAGTGCTCCAAACTCTGCATAATCTGCCCAGCGCTCCGGTTTCACCTCAGGGAGCGGCAAGTGCATCCAATCCACCTGTTACCGTGCTATCACCCACTTCTGCGGGAACCCTCGCCCTACCGGAGCGCTGTGACGGCTTCCTGCTACAGGTTTCACTTTATCTGGCGCGTCAGCCTGGGGCATATCCATCTGACCAAGCCAGGATATCGCTGGTAATTTCGCTACTTTAAAGGAAAGGCGCCAGATTGGGCCACGGCAGTCTGGGAAGGAGAGGAGGCAGTGGGGCTTCTTTACCCCACCTTCCTCGCTTGGTTCAGGGCGGTGTTTGATCATCCCACGGAGGAAAAGGACGGGGGTGAGCGTCTCCTCCATCTACAACAGAGAGAGGGGCCCACGTCCGAGTACGCTCTGAGCTTTCGCACGGTGGCAGCGTCTTCCGGCTGGAATGAGCGTGCTCTGCGCACGGCCTTCAGGAGAGGCTTACGGGAGGACATTAACACGGAACTCGCATGTCGGGACAATGAGATGGACCTTGATAAACCTCGTCACCATGTCCATGACGACATGTTGAGAGAGAGACGGCGTTCCCAACACCTCCCGGAGCCTCCACGCTCACCCCATCTGAGCTATGGAAGCCGCCCTGCTTCCGAGTCCTCAACCATGGAAGTGGGCAGCACCCCCTACACCACCTCGGACCACAGATCTCCTGGCGGCTCCCTATCCTATCTCACTCCGTGAGTGTTACATCATCTCCTATCACAAAACCATTGTTTTTAGTTCCCATAACGGTGACTGGTTATTCCTTCTCTTCCATTTCTACTGCAATGATAAATTCCGGATCAGCGGGGAACCTTATAGATAGGGAGCTGGTCTCTGAATGGGGGTTGCCCACCGTGCCACTGCCATCTCCGCTACACGTCACCTCACTAGACAATAAACCCCTTGGATCAGGCACCATTACGCACGTCACTCTCCCAATCACCATTCCCACACTACCGGAGCACCACGAGGAGCTGTCATTCCACATCGTCACGTCACCCCTTCACCGAATCGTCTTGGGATTGCCCTGGCTCAGACTACACAACCCCACCATCAATTGGATTACCAAGAGGATCACAGCCTGGTCCACCTCATGCTGGAAGACCTGCCTGCCGGTGGTTTGTCGTTCCACGTCAGTGGAGAGTCCGGAGTCCGCCCTCCAGCCCAACATTCCACATGAGTACACAGATCTCTCCGATGTTTTCTCTTCATCAAAGGCTACATGTCTCCCTCCTCACAGGCCCTGGGACTGCACCATTGACCTGCTGGAGGGACAACACCCCCCGAAGAGTTGCATTTACCCCCTTCCCATGGCGGAGACTGAGGCCATGGAGAAGTATGTGGCGGAGACCCTGAAACAGGGGTTCATCAGACGCTCTACCTCTCCTGCCTCTGCCAGCTTCTTCTCCGTGGCCAAAAAAGACGGAGGACTGAGACCATGCATTGACTACAGGGGGCTGAACGCAGTCACCACCAAGTACCGGTATCCCCTCCCTCTGGTTCCGTCGGCCATCTAGCAGCTACGAGGGGCCCGCTACTTTACCAAGTTGGACCTGAGGAGTGCCTACAACCTGATCCGAAACCGGGAAGGAGACGAGTGGAAGACGGCATTCAGCACTACCTCAGGCCACTATGAATACTGCGTCATGCCCTACGGCCTCGCCAATGCACCTTCTGTGTTCCAGTCCTTCGTCAATGACGTGTTCCGGGACATGCTGAGTAGACAGATGGTGGTGTACATCGATGATATCCTGATCAACTCAAGCACGTCAGGGACGTCCAAGCTGTCCTACCCCGCCTCCGGGAACACAGCCTGTTGGTGAAGGGAGAGACATGCGAATTCCACCAACAGGCCATCTCCTTCCTGGGATACAGGATCAGTCCTCAAGGGGTGTTCATGGAAGGAGTGAAGACGGATGCAGTCAGGTCATGGCCAGTCCCCAACACCATTAAGAGCCTACAGAGCTTCCTGGGCTTCGCCAATTTCTACTGCCGTTTCATCAGCTACTTCAGCTCCATAGCTGCCCCGCTCACCTCTCTCCTAAAGGGTGGGCCTCAGAAGCTGGCCTGGAACCCTGAGGCTGACGCTGCCTTCAAGAGGCTGAAGGAGAGGTTCACCACAGCGCCCATCCTAAAACACCCAGATCCATCTCGTCCTTTCATCCTGGAGGTTGACGCATCGGAGGAGGGTGTGGGTGCGGTCCACTCCCAGCGGCACGGCAAGCCAGAGAAAATGTATCCCTGTGCCTTTTTCTCAAAAAAAGCTTACCCCCGCAGAGAGGAACTATGGAGTTGGAGACAGGGAGCTGTTGGCGGTGGTCCTCACTCTGGAGGAATGGAGACACTGGCTGGAGGGCGCAGTCCATCCATTCCGGATTCTTACTGACCACCGGAATTTGGAGCACAGACGGGCAGCGAACTCAAGCCAGGTGGGCCCAATTTCTTACTAGCTTTCAATTCATTCTGTCCTACCGCCCAGGATCCCAGAATGTGAAAGCCAACGCACTCTCCAGGATGCATCATACTGGAAAAAAGGAAGGATCTGGGGGATCCTGCCCTCGTCTCTCATCGTTGCACCTGTCATTTGGGATGTGGACGAAGACATACGCCTGGCGGCTCAGGAGGACCCAGCGCCTGCCAACGCCCCTCTGGGGCACGTGTATGTACCCACCAGTGTCCGTGACAGCCTGCTGATCTGGGCGCACACCACCCTTACGGCAGGGCACTCTGGTAGTACGCGCACCCTGCATTCTCTAGCCCCAAAATACTGGTGACCCACCTTGGCTTCTGATGTCTCCCGCTATGTCAACTCCTGTTCCGTATGTGCCCAAACGAAGACACCTTGGAACGCCCCAGCAGGCAAACTAGTTCCTCTCCCAGTGCCTCAGCAACCTTGGTCACACCTGTCCATAGACTTTGTCACCGACCTTCCACGTTCTGACGGTGTCACCACAGTCATGGTGGTCGTAGATCGGTTCTCCAAATCATGCAGTTTTTTGCCATTAACTGGTCTTCCTTCTGCTCTCCAGGTGGCTGAGGTCCTGTTCCAACAGGTCTTCCGGCATTATGGACTTCCGGAGGGCTATCTACTACGATTTCAGAGCACTCTTGTCTGAGTGTGCCAGAGCGCAGAATAACCAATGAATTTACGAAGGCGCAACACCCGTTGAATATGACCCGTATCAGTAAACGTCGGCAAAAAAAAACGTTATTAAATTGTTGCCAGCAGCACAGTTACAGTCACCAACCCTCTAGATAACATGAAAACAGCCTAACCACATCTGCTAGGGCGAGTAAAATGGTCAGAGTGAGGTGTTCTCTAATTTGTTTCTGGAAGTAGCTAGCAAGCTAGCCAACTGTAGCCAATTAGCTTGGGTGCTTGTATGCTGTTGTGAGGTCAGAACACTCGGATCAACCCAACTCCTTGGCCAGTGCGTCCAGCGTGCGCTCTGAACACTCAGAGAGCGAAACGCTCTGAATTTACAAACGGACAATCTGACAATGCTCTGAATTTACGAACGCCCAGAGGGCACTCTGACACTCCAGTTTGAATTTACGAACACACTCTTAAAGACAATCTGACAACGCTCTGAATTTACAAGCGCACTCTGCGCGCACTCTGGCAGTCCAGAGTGAATTTACGAATACACCCCAAGAAAATAAAACATGAGACATTAATGGTCTGTTTACATATATTTTAGAGGCTATTTCTACAGAAAATGTGTATAAAACCCGTATAAACGGTATTTATAATTATATTACTATGTTTTAGGTTTACTATAATTCTATTACACAATATCTGATACATCACATGCCTTACTTGTATTTTCCTGCATAAGTAAAAGCAGGAAATGCATCACCTATGCCTCTACTGACATTCATTCCAATTAGACTGGTTTTGGACTTCTCCCTGACGAAGATAGCTGCCATTTTCGACCCATTCTGGAACTTTGAGGGATCGTGACATATCCCCTCTAGTAATTTAATAGGATCTCTATGGCATAATCGCAGCTGATTCTGACTGAAAAAGAGGGTCCAATCACAGAGTTTCTAAACCCAGAGTTGCAACATCGTAAGACTTCCGGGAAAGCTTAAGAAACAGACCAGGCCGGCGTTTGAGAAGTCAATGAGAGACGTGAAAAATTATTCCTTAGTTCCTAAATTGTTACTTTTCTCGAAATCTAAAGGCACAACCTAGATTCAAGCCAATGTCTTCAGTAGTTGAACATGTTATTACTCCAACCTCGTGAAAGTGACAAATTGACACGTTTTTAATTTTCGTCAAAAACAACTTTATATCGAAGGAGTGCCATTGATTTGACGGCCTGCACATGCGCAGTTTGGCGCGAGACGACCGTTAGACCCGATTGCGTGTTTCTGCGCATGAGTTTAGCTAGCTAACGTCACCATGACCTCGTCTCCTACAAGTCGGGGGTCGGGGGTTTCTATTGGAGAAGCAGTTTCTGCCAGTCTTCATACTGTAATGTCTTTGGTCCAATGTTCCACCCCATTCACCGTTCGTTTCTGTGCTGAATGGGCGTGTCAGTCGTGATTTTTTGTATCATTGGGCTGTCAGTGATTGGTCGTATATTGAAAATGAGGCGGTTCTCTAGTTCGTCGGAGGCGTGGCATAGACAACGCGGGAACTGGAGGGTTCTGTTACTTTTGTTTCGAGTCGAAAGTGTTACAACCCGCTCAACTGACTCCTTTTATTTATTGTGGGATAATCCTGATGTGTTCCCGCTCCAAGTTGTTCCTGGCGAGACAAGTTGGAGGCAACGTTACAAAGTTGCAGATTTATTCACAAAAGTTTAGTTAGTTCGCATACTAACGTTAGCTTGAAGTTGAGGCAGCTACTGCTGTTAGCTAGCTAGCTAACGTTTTTCTTTGTTTTAAAAAATACAGCGGTTTGTATTAGATGCTAGCTTTCTAGCTAGCTAACCCGAACAGAACTTGTGTGTCATGGAATCGTTTCAGAAAGTGGAAAAGATTGGAGAAGGGACGTACGGAGTGGTGTACAAGGCAAAGAACAGAGTCACTGGAGAGACTGTTGCCCTCAAGAAAATCAGACTAGACACGTAAGTGGTGTCTGACTGACAGCTAGGTTAGCTGGCTATCGTTAGCCAGCTAATTGTCACCCTGGCAAGTAGCTGGCTCCTCAGTTGCTTACTAGTTAGCTAACATACAGTAGTTAGCTATGTCGCTACCTAGTTAGCTATGTCGCTACCTAGTAAGTTATGTCGCTACCTAGTTAGCTAGCTAACTGTTAGTTACTTGACCTGAATTGATAACCAGTAAGTCTTGAAAGTAGGACGTGTTATGCTAGCTAACTAGCTGGATAGCTTAGCTAGCTATAAAGCTTTGTATGACAAACAAGTCACTGTCTTGACAGCTACTGCTATTTTATGGCATTGGTCACACGGACTGTAACGTTATCTTCTCATAAGAAGATCCAGCTATTTAGAAGTAGAACTCGCATGTAGAATGGGAGGTATTATTAACTGTGCACCATGTTATACACATTAAACGATAGTGGATGGGCCCCATGCAATGTTGAAATTGATTTTGCTGTCTTTGTGAAGAAAGGGATGATATTGTGTGATATTATGCCTTCTTCTTAGGGAAACAGAGGGAGTACCAAGCACTGCCATCCGAGAGATATCCCTCCTCAAAGAGCTCAGCCACCCAAATATTGTCGAGTATGTACCATTGAGCTACATGTTATGTTAAACACCAGCTTTCTGTTAAATTGTGCTTACATTGACATCTCTGTGTATTTTAACACCGACAGGCTCCGTGATGTCATCCACACAGAGAACAAACTGTACCTGGTTTTTGAATTCCTTCATCAGGACCTCAAGAAGTTCATGGACTCCTCCTCTGTCTCTGGTATCGCTCTGCCACTTGTCAAGGTACGCACATACTGCACTGCACACCCAACTTGTTTTGACTGAACAAAAAAAACAATAGGTCTATAAAGGAACGAGTGATGCCATTTAGTAGACACTTTTATCCAAAGCAACTTAGTCATGCATGCATATATTTTACGTATGGGTGGCCCCAGGAATTGAATGCACAACCCTGAAGTTGCAAGTGCCATGCTCTTAACAACTGAGCCATACAGGACCACAGTGCTCCCACTGTGATTTGAGACATGCATCAAAACAATGTTTCGATCCCACTTGGGTCTTTTGTCAGGTGGGCATATCATCTAACTACTTTGCAATGCTATCAAGGTGAAAGACCCAAGTGAAAAGTACATGTATGGCAATTGTTTGAATATTTACCAACTAACACAATGTTTCTGTATGTGTAATGTTGTGGTTTTGTTTATTACCAGGTCACAGCACAACTGTTGTCTGGATTTGTATGCCAATGCTACATACATTTTGTCACCTGAAATGAGAACAATATGGAAACCTACCAGGTTGTGTGACTGTCTGTCTCCCTATGAATCTAATTATGGTGTGTGTGTTTGCAGAGTTACCTGTTCCAGCTGCTACAGGGCCTGGCCTTCTGTCACTCCCACAGGGTTCTCCATCGGGACCTGAAGCCCCAGAACCTGCTCATCAACGCCCAGGGGGAGATCAAGCTGGCTGACTTCGGCCTGGCTAGGGCCTTCGGGGTGCCTGTCCGCACCTACACTCATGAGGTGAGGCATACACTCACCATACAGAATACATACCACACAGTATTTTGCTGTGTGGTTTTTAGTTGGTCAATGGCTAGCAATATGAGTGTTTTAGTGTTTCACTTGTTATGCTCCTGTAAGCATCTCAAATGATTTCTGAGCCCATGATAGGGAAACTAACATGTATTAACATTTCTCAGGTGGTAACTCTATGGTACCGAGCTCCAGAAATTCTCTTGGGCTGCAAATACTACTCTACAGCTGTTGACATCTGGAGTTTGGGGTGCATCTTTGCTGAAATGGTAAATCTATTATCTGGCTATAATATTTTGCAGCTTTAACGTTAATGAAGCAAGGTCTCACTCCAAACCTTCCAATTCGTTCTTCAGATCACTAGGAGGGCCTTGTTTCCAGGTGACTCCGAGATCGATCAGCTGTTCCGAATCTTCCGTACCCTGGGTACTCCAGATGAGGCGGCCTGGCCAGGGGTCACCTCCATGCCCGACTACAAGCCCTCCTTCCCAAAGTGGGCCCGGCAGGAGCTGTCCAAAGTGGTGCCCCCTCTGGATGAGGACGGGAGAGAGCTGCTCGGGGTGAGAACTCTAACCACATTGACCACTTTAATTATGTTTTCGGATTGGGCTGGTACCAATAAGGTTAATAAAATATAATGAATTGAAATTACTGATCAGAGCTTCACACTTTGCTGTCACTGGCCGATTAAACATTTTTAATAGATTATGTCCCTTCTTATGACGTATTTATTATTCTTCCAGCAAATGCTGACCTATGACCCAAACAAGAGGATATCTGCTAAAAATGCCCTCGTCCATCGGTTCTTCCGCGATGTCACCATGCCAATGCCACACCTACGACTGTGAGACATGCAGACTGACAGGGACAATACATAGCCCAGGGTCTTTCCATGAGATACCTCTGAGCATAAGGACTGCCCCAGCTCTTATCCACACCTGAATAGTACAGTCCAGGAGATGGGAGAGATCACAGGGAAATATGGGTGCCGTTCCAAAAATCATTCCGGCAGCCAAAAGCAGCATTTTATAAATTAGATGTCCTGTGAGTTTTTTTTCTCTACAGCTATGAGTGCTTGTTATGTAATGGAGAATGGATTGGAAAACTCCACAATTGTTTCAGCATTCAATTTGTATTGAAGGGGTTAACATGGTTTGGGATGGGGGGAGGGGTTGTGTGTGTTTAGATTTTATCAGACTTGTTATGCCAATTTTATAAATGTTTAATGATTATACATAAAGAAACTTGTTCCAATTCTTCTATTGCCTTTTCAATTCATATAATTTTGTAACTCCTGAATATTTACAGGTACTATACGTGGGTTAACATTCACAATCCTGTGCCTCCTTGAGCCTGTGGCAACTTTTGGCAAGCTCTTTGATTTCAAGCACCACCCTCCTTTTAAAGCTTCCAGTCTGTTATTCTAACTCAATCAGCATGACAGAGTGATCTCCAGCCTTGTCCTCGTCAACACTCTCACCTGTTTTAACGAGAGAATCACTGACATGATGGCAGCTGGTCCTTTTGTGGCAGGCTGAAATGCAGTGGAAATGTTTTTTGGGGATTAAGTTCATTTTCATGGCAAAGACTACTTTGCAATTCATCTGATCACTCTTCATTACATTCTGGAGTATATGCAAATTGCCATCATCAAAACTGAGGCAGCAGACTTTGAAAATTATTATTTGTGTCATTTTCAAAACTTTTGACCATGACTGTATGTGTGTTAGCTAGCTAGCCAGACAGTTTTAGAGAAATTATTCCATAAATGTTTGTAATTAACTGCCAATATGCCAACATTCCATTCAAACAATGCAGTCAATCCACAGCCATACACTGGCTCAAGTCAGTTTATGATAGGACTTAGACAAGTTGGCAATGCAACAAGTACTGATATTATATCATATAATAGCTCTCACAGCTTTCCTAGGGTGCGTTCTTAAATTCACTCTGCTATCTACCACGATTTCAGAGCACTCTTGTCTGAGTGTGCCAGAGCGCAGAATAACCAATGAATTTACGAAGGCGCAACACCCGTTGAATATGACCCGTGTCAGTAAACGTCGGCAAAAAAAACGTTATTAAATTGTTGCCAGCAATCTTCTAGTAAAGTGTCGGCAGATGGCAGCACTACCAAACTTTTTCAACATTTATACCATTTCACAAGAGAGTAGACAAGTTGCGTACAACCAATCATCGGTCGTTTTATTACGCCTTTCAGTAAAACGCAATACCGCATTGGATATTTTTTTCCGCTCTTCGATACAAACAAGATGGCCGACGTTGAAATCCATAAATTGAAGGTGAGAAAACAGTTTAAAAATGAATACAATTAAATATATACGGACTTCTTTATAATCAAGTTTTATGTAAAATGTATAATTGATCGAAAATATGCGTATTTTACGGTTTACAACACTAGGTAATGTAGTGCGGTGTGATATGCCTGGAAATGGAAGCTAACGTTAGCTAAAAGTTATCGGATGGTGTGCTAACTAGCTAACGTTACAGTAGTTAACTGGATATATCTTTTGTCAAAATTGACTTTTCGTAGAAGGGCTATGATAATTAGGTTAAGGCTAGGAAAAGCGTGAGGGTTAGCCAACAAAAAAAATCAACTTTTGACGTCAAATTTAGAAAAAAAAGCAGTAGCCCATCTAGACATGACCGTCTAACAAGCACATAGTAGTAGGCTAACGTTAATGTAAAACACAGAATGTTGTCAGTTTACTAGCTAGCTGTACGAATTAACTTAGCTAGCTAAATACATTTTACCTTCAAATTATTAATTTTCTGGTAACGCTAGCTAGTGTACAAGTCAAGTTTACTCGATAGCTAACGTTAGCTAGCTTGCTTTTACTAAGCTCGTTATTATTGGTTGAATAGCTAGCTGTTAGGCTACATTATTGGCAAAACTGCCCCTGTAACACAATATAAGGCAAGTTATTGTACATGTCACTATCCGTACTTTAGTCCAAGCTTGGTCTGTTGTCAAATTGCTGCATTGAGTTGTGTGCCAGTAATGTTTACTCATGTGGTAGCCATGTGCCTTTATTATAGGACTGATTTGGTTCGTTGGTTGTAGTTGACCTTTTAAAAAAAATATATAAAGTTAATCAATGTTAATTTACTACTGTATTGTATGCATACTCTCTCCACTAACAAAGTCTATTACATTTGTTGACCCTACCTTCACCTTCAGTTGGCTGAGCTCAAGCAGGAGTGTTCTGTGAGGGGATTGGATGTGAAAGGAAACAAAGGTGACCTTATTGGAAGGTTGCAGGCATACCTTGAGGAGCATGGTATGGCGGACTTGTCTTTCTTGCACTAACACCTACTAATTTCTTAATAGCACTGATTGTGAAATGTAAATGTGTATGATTTTTTGCCTTGTACGAATGCAGAATGTTCCCCTGCCCTGTGAATGTTGAGATGGGAGTTCACTTCAGTTCCATCTGTTACACTATTAGCAGCATGGATTATCATGTTTAGGTGTCGGTATGTCTATCTGTGGTTTCTTGTTTTTGCTCAATAACAAACACTTTCCCTCAGCTCTACTTATTCTATTGTTTTGTTTCTGAACTCACCTTAAAAAAAACTACTGCAATATAATACTTATTCTTATTTGGATGTTGTTATGAAATGTCTTGATTTCTCCAATAACTGAACCTTGGTTTGATAGATGTCCATTCGGAAAGTATTCAGACCCCATTCCACATTTTGTTAAAAAAAACACTAATATTACATTTACCTAAGTATTCAGACCCTTTACTCAGTACTTTATTGAAGCACCTTTGGCAGCGATTAGCCTCGAGTCTTCTTGGGTATGACGCTACAAGCTTGGCACACCTGTATTTGTGTGCCAAGCTTGTCCTGAAGCCACTCCTCTGTTGTCTTGGCTGTGTGCTTAGGGTCGTTGTCCTGTTGGAAGGTGAACCTTTGCCCCAGTCTGAGGTCCTGAGCGGTCTGGAGCAGGTTTTCATCAAGGATCTCTGTACTTTGCTCCGTGAATCTTTCCCTCGATCCTGGCTAGTCTCCCAGTCCCTGCCGCTGAAAAACATCCCCACAGCATGATGCTGCAACCACCATGCTTCACCGTAGGGATGGTGCCAGGTTTCCTTCAGACGTGACGCTTGGCATTCAGAACAAAGAGTTCAATCTTGGTTTCACCAGACCAGAGAATCTTGTTTCTCATGTTCTGAGAGTCCTTTAGGTTCCTTTTGGCAAACCCCAAGCAGGCTGTCATGTGCCTTTTACTGAGGAGTGGCTTCCGTCTGGCCACTCTACCATAAAGTCCTGATTGGTGGAGTGCTGCAGAGATGGTTGTCCTTGTGGAAGGTTCTTCCATCTCCACAGAGGAACTCTGGAACTCTGTCAGAGTGACCAACGGGTCCTTGGTCACCTCCCTGACCAAGGCCCTTCTTCCCCGATTGCTCAGTTTGGCTGGGCGGCCAGCTCTAGGAAGAGTCTTGGTGGTTACAAACTTCTTCCATTTAAGAATGATGGAGGCCACTGTGTTCTTGGGGACCTTCAATGCTGCAGACATTTTTTGGTACCCTTCCCCAGATCTGTGCCTCGATACAATCCTGTCTCGGAGCTCTATGGACAATTCCTTCGACCTCATGGCATGGTTTTTGCTGACCAAAATGGCTGACCTTCAGACAGTCACAAGAAGGTTAATGTCCATTCTAGTATTCAAATTCTGTGGGACCTTATATAGACAGGTGTGTGCCTTCCAAATCATGTCCAATCAAGTTGTAGAAACGTCTTAAGGATGATCAATGGAAACAGGATGCACCTGAGCTCAATTTCGAGTCTCATAGCAAAGGGTCTGAATACTTATGTAAATAAGGTGTTATTTTTTATTTGCAAAAATGTCTAAAACCCTGTTTTTGTTTTGTCATTATGGGGTGTTGTGTATAGATTGCAGATCTATACACAACATGTAATCGCTGCCAAAGGTTCTTCAACAAAGTTCAGAGTAAAGGGTCTGAATACTTATGTAAATGTTATTTCAGTTTTCAAATTTGCTAAAATTTATTAAAACTTGTTTTTGCTTTGTCAGTATGAGGTATTGTGTGTAGATTGATGAGGGGGGAAAACACTATTTAATCAATTTTAGAATAAGGCTGTAACGTAACAAAATGTGGAAAAAGTCTAGGGGTCTGAATACTTTCCGAATGCACTGTATGTAGCATTATTCACTCTGACAGGTGAAGTATGCATTATTTTCTGTACAATGCTCAGATAAACATGATTGTTTTTACAGCCAACTTGGCTTGACAATGTGAGGAAAATATATATTTAGCATGTTATGTTCCAGAAGATGAGGTGAATGAAGAGGAGGTATTGGGAGAGTTGGAGGTAGGAATATTTTACTATTACAATATTTCAGAATATTTTCAATTTGAGGAGGATTTGTGGAGATTACGTGCTTGGTGTGTATTTACAGGACGATCCTAAAGAGGAGGAAATCAATGAAACACCTGCAGAAGAGGCCGTAGAAGAGGCAGCTGTACCTGAAAAGTCAGTACTCTTTTTCACTCACACCTATCTATAGGATGTTTTATGTCCTAATGGTTACAGTGAGGGGAAAAAAGTATTTGATCCCCTGCTGATTTTGTATGTTTGCCCACTGACAAAGAAATGATCAGTCTATAATTTTAATGGTAGGTTTATTTGAACAGTGAGAGACGACAGAATAACAAAAAAATCCAGAAAAATGCATGTCAAAAATGTTATAAATTGATTTGCATTTTAATGAGGGAAAAAAGTATTTGAGCCCTCTGCAAAACATGACTTAGTACTTGGTGGCAAAACCCTTGTTGGCAATCACAGAGGTCAGATGTTTCTTGTAGTTGGCCACCAGGTTTGCACACATCTCAGGAGGGATTTTGTCCCACTCCTCTTTGCAGATCTTCTCCAAGTCATTAAGGTTTCGAGGCTGACGTTTGGCAACTCGAACCTTCAGCTCCCTCCACAGATTTTCTATGGGATTAAGGTCTGGAGACTGGCTAGGCCACTCCAGGACCTTGATGTGCTTATTCTTGAGCCACTCCTTTGTTGCCTTGGCCGTGTGTTTCGGGTCATTGTCATGCTGGAATACCCATCTACGGCCCATTTTCAATGCCCTGGCTGAGGGAAGGAGGTTCTCACCCAAGATTTGACGGTACATGGCCCCGTCCATCGTCCCTTTGATGCGGTGAAGTTGTCCTGTCCCCTTAGCAGAAAAACACCCCCAAAGCATAATGTTTCCACCTCCATGTTTGACGGTGGGGATGGTGTTCTTGACGGTGGGGCAGCATTCCTCCTCCTCCAAACACGGCGAGTGTAGTTGATGCCAAAGAGCTCCATTTTGGTCTCATCTGACCACAACACTTTCACCCAGTTCTCCTCTGAATCATTCAGATGTTCATTGGCAAACTTCAGACGGGCATGTATATGTGCTTTCTTGAGCAGGGGTACCATGCGGGCGTTGCAGGATTTCAGTCCTTCATGGCGTAGTGTGTTACCAATTGTTTTCTTGGTGACTATGGTCCCAGCTGCCTTGAGATCATTGACAAGATCCTCCCGTGTAGTTCTGGGCTGATTCCTCACCGTTCTCATGATCATTGCAACTCCACGAGGTGAGATCTTGCATGGAGCCCCAGGCCGAGGGAGATTGACAGTTCTTTTGTGTTTCTTCCATTTGCGAATAATCGCACCAACTGTTGTCACCTTCTCACCAAGCTGCTTGGCGATGGTCTTGTAGCCCATTCCAGCCTTGTGTAGGTCTACAATCTTGTCCCTGACATCCTTGGAGAGCTCTTTGGTCTTGGCCATGGTGGAGAGTTTGGAATCTGATTGATTGATTGCTTCTGTGGACAGTGTCTTTTATACAGGTAACAAGCTGAGATTAGGAGCACTCCCTTTAAGAGTGTGCTCCTAAGCTCATCTTGTTACCTGTATAAAAGACACCTGGGAGACAGAAATCTTTTTGATTGAGAGTGTGTCAAATACTTATTTCCCTCATTAAAATGCAAATCAATTTCTAACATTTTTGACATGTGTTTTTCTGGATTTTGTTGTTGTTATTCTGTCTCTCACTGTTCAAATAAACCTACCATTAAAATTATAGACTGATCATTTCTTTGTCAATGGGCAAACGTACAAAATCAGCAGGGGATCAAATACTTTTTTCCCTCACTGTATGTGATTGAATTCTCATGGTAAATTCTGCAGATTTTCAACATTACCGGTACTTCATATTTTCTTAATTCAGTGTTAAGATAAAGCTTGATGTCAGCATGTTCCTTTTGTTGTCTATGAATGCCATTCCTGATCAATTTTTGTTGTGATATGTACAAGACGTCTTTGGGGGATTATTTAAATTGGCAGGTTTCCAGTGATCCAGGTTTATTTGACAAAAGCAATGTCTCAAATCATTGCGAGGTGTAATGGAAACGGCAGATATAGAAGACATTTTCTAAAGATCATACAGTTTGATCTGTTCTACAGGGGTGGAATTTTATTTTGTCAAACGTTTGAGACAAATGAAGATGCATACTGTTTTTCGAAATAAATAATAATTGCGAAGGTACGTGGGGCACGTGATGTCATCATCTAACTATTAAGCTCCACTCCACATTGAATTCTAATTGCTTACTGCTTGCAAAAAAAAAAAAAAAGTACCATCCATGTATTTCAGATATAGCCTACAGGAGATAGTTTCACTATGGCACGGTCCGTGGCGATAAGTTGGCACCAATGATGTACACAACAATATATACAAAAGTATATGGACACCCCTTCAAATGAGTGGATTCCTCTATTTCAGCCATACCCATTGCTGACAGGTGTATAAAATCGAGCACACAGCCATGTAATCTCCATAGACAAACATTGGCAGTAGAATGAATGGCCTTACTGAAGAGCTCAGTGACTTTCAACGTGGCACCGTCATAGGATGCCACCTTTCCAGCAAGTCAGTTTATCAAATATCTGCCCTGTAAGAGCTGCCACAGTCAACTGTAAGTGCTGTTATTGTGAAGTGGAAACGTCTAGGAGCAACAATGGCTCAGCCGCCAAGTGGTAGACAACACAAGTTCACAGAATGGGACCACTGAAGCACGTGAAAGTAATCAGTCCTCGGTTGCAACACTCACTACCGAGTTCCAAACTGCCTCTGGAAGCAACGTCAGCACAATAACTGTTAGTCGGGAGCTTCATGAAATGGGTTTCCATGGCCGAGCAGCCGCACACAAGCCTAAGATCACCATGCGCAAAGCCAAGCGTCGGCTGGAGTGGTGTAAAGCTCACCGCCATTGGACTCCGGAACAGTTGAAATGCGTTCTCTGGAGTGATGAAACACAGTTTCACCCTCTGGCAGTCCAACGGGCGAATCTGGGTTTGGTGGATGCCAGGAGAACGCTACCTTCCCCAATGCATTTTGCCAACTGTAAAGTTTGGTGGAAGAGGAATAATGGTCTTGGGCTGTTTCATGGTTCGGGCTAGGCCCCTTAGTTCCAGTGAAGGGAAATCTTAATGCTACAGCATACAATTACATTATAGACGATTCTGTGCTTCCAACTTTGTGGCAACAGTTTGGGGAAGGCCCTTTCCTTTCCTGGTTCAGCATGACAATGCCCCTGTGCACAAAGCGAGGTCCATACAGAAGTGGATTGTCGAGATCGGTGTGGAAGAACTTGACTGGCCTGCACACCTTTGGGATGAATTGGAACACAGACTGCGAGCCAGGCCTAATCGCCCAACATCAGTGCCCGACCTCATGAATGCTCGTGGCTAAATGGAAGCAAGTCCCCGCAGCAATGTTCCAACATCTAGTGGAAAGCCTTCCCATAAGAGTAGAGGCTGTTATAGCCGCAAGGGGGGGGGGGGGGGACCAACTACATATTAATGCCCATGATTTTGGAATGAGATGTTCGATGAGCAGGTGTCAACATACTTTTGGTCATGTAGTGTATATAAACTATTGGTTGGCACATGAGAATTATTAGAATATGGCAAATATTAGTCAGTTATTGCATTCTATCCACCCTGGCTTTCGCGGGCTACCTGAGACATGAAACAGATAGGTGGGAGGACATACAGGCTCTCGCCAATGTATTAATGCGCAATTAGCCTAAATGGGTAATGGAAACAGTTCAACCACTACATTTTTATTCAACGCTTTAATTGTTTGTGTGTGACATCATTATGTCCAGCTGTTTTTTTTAACAAGTTAGTTAAATGGTAACGCACCCGATCAGCCAATTGTCACGTTTATTTTCAATGCAAACTTTCTAAGTGTCGACACAAAATCACTGGAGAAGTTAATGGAAACGTACTGTAGCTACTGGCTGTCCAGTGGTTTATTTTTGAGCAGTAGAGGGCAGGCTAGGTTTACGAAGTTTTCCACTGGATTCTAACTGTAAGTCGCTCTGGATAAGAGCGTCTGCTAAATGACTAAAATGTAATGTAAATGTATACTGTATTCACTGCCCTAATGGTTTAATTAAATTCAAATGTTTTCTTGCTTTAGGGATGCTGAGAAGAAAGTTGTGAAAATCACTGCCCCAGCGGCTGCGGATGAGGTATGTAGTAGCATAATGCACAGAATAACTGCGTATCAATAGATTTAAAATCATTGTTTCCCACAATGTTATTCTCATCAGCTCTAGTAATCTACACTGTGTTGGAAACCTTGACAGGATGAATGTGTAACTGCCCTATTGGCACTACATTGATGAAGTGTACTTGTATGAATCTTCAACTTGTATTTGTGTCCATCAGAGGCTGCAGAAAAGGGCAGAGCGTTTCAACCTGCCTGCCACTGCTAATAGTAAGAAAGAGGCCCGCGCTGCCAGGTGAGCCCCTGGATTGAATTACACATAATGGATCATCTGTTGATTTTGGATAAAACTAGTCTTATATGGGGCGGCAGGTAGCTTAATGGTTAAGAGCGTTGTGCCAGTAACCGAAAGGTCACTGGTTCTAATCCCCGAGCCAACTAGGTGAAAAATCTGTCTGTGCCCTTGAGCAAGGCACTTAACCCTAATTGCTCCTGTAAGTCGCTCTGGATAAGAGTGTCTGCTAAATGACTTAAATGTAAATGTACATGTTGGATAAAATCTGTCTTGTACATCTTACATGTAGGCATCAGAAATATTTCACACTTTTGACCTCGTCAAATGTATGAAATATAGTAGTTGACAATCAATTTTTGGTCATTACTCAGTTAACAATGTCAGGTAGTTACGTTAAAAGAATGTTGAAGACAAATGTGGCAATAATCTGTCCCATGGGCAAGTCATATTGGTCTGACTGTTAAAAGCATAGTAAAATGGATGTTGAAAAGATGTAGGTTGTGTGAGTGAATATTAACTGAAATCTGATGTTTGTCAGGTTCGGTTTACCAGCTCCAACGCCGGCTTCCACACCAAGTGAGTTGGATTTGTAGCCTTTCATAGGTCCTTCATCATGACCAGTCCAAAGTGTGTTGTCATTCATTTGTATTTTATTTATTTGTCTATTAGGTGCACCAGTTGCGAATAGCAAACCAACTGTGAGTATCAAGGGGTGTTATATTAATTTTTTATTTTCCTATTGCGACAGTGACGGCACATAAAATGGCACCTCACATAATCCGCACATTTACAGATGGTTGCTATAACAACATTGTCATGGAATAACAGGAGCATAGAATTAGAATACTAGAATGGACATGAACCTTCTGATTGTCTGAAGGTCAGCCATTCTGGTCAGGGAGTTGGTAAACTATGGTTTGCCAGTGCTTTGATAAGATAGTGTAAATAATGACTTAACAATTTATCTGCTCTGTATGTTTGTTAGCTATGGAACAGCGTTTGGGTATTTTCGTGTCAAAAAAGATGCATCAAATAGTGTTATTTGACGTGTGTCAAATAAGCTTGTTGACCAATCAGGACCTGAATATGACTGCACGTCCCATAATAATTTAACGTGCATACATTGATTACACTCACTCGTTTTTCATACATCACAGTGATTCACCAATACGGATGCGATGATGCTGGTAAAGTTGTGTCGCGCACCTGCCACACGAGGCAGACACACTTCTCCAAGCTCTGGGACAGTGCTGGTTAGAAAAAAGCTAGCTGTTGGATGCAAACAATGTTCTCCCCCAAAAACATAGCAAAACTATATCATCTGTTTCAGTAGCTATAGTTAGCTAGGTAACTATCTAGCAGTCATCTAAAATATCCCTAATTTATAAGCACGTTTTCGTATTGGTTGATGGTCGGACCCACTAGCCATGCTTACTTATAACGTTAGCTTGGGGCAACAGGGCTAGGGAGCTGGCTCGCTTGTTTAATTCGTTATCTAGCTAGCTAACTAGTTGTTTTCATGAACTAAAGTTCGATTTCAATAGGAAAACAAGTGGCTGTCTAGCTAATACTTAGTCACATGGATTCCTAAATCAATGCTTAGAATATTGAAAATGATTGTAGTTTCTGGTCCTTGTTTTCAGTCTGGTTGCATTGGTGCTAGGTACCAAGTTAAAGCCAGCTAGCTACCCCAAAAGTTGCTGAATACATCTACAGTGGGGAGAACAAGTATTTGATACACTGCCGATTTTGCAGGTTTTCCTACTTACAAAGCATGTAGAAATCCTAGTCAAATCCAGAAAATCACATTGTATGATTTTTAAATAATTAATTTGCATTTTATTGCATGACATAAGTATTTGATACATCAGAAAAGCAGAACTTAATATTTGGTACAGAAACCTTTGTTTGCAATTACAGAGATCATACGTTTCCTGTAGGTCTTGACCAGGTTTGCACACATTGCAGCAGGGATTTTGGCACACTCCTCCATACAGACCTTCTCCAGATCCTTCAGGTTTCGTGGCTGTCGCTGGGCAATACGGACTTTCAGCTCCTTCCAAAGATTTTCTATTGGGTTCAGGTCTGGAGACTGGCTAGGCCACTCCAGGACCTTGAGATGCTTCTTACGGAGCCACTCCTTAGTTGCCCTGGCTGTGTGTTTCGGGTCGTTGTCATGCTGGAAGACCCAGCCACGACCCATCTTCAATGCTCTTACTGAGGGAAGGAGGTTGTTGGCCAAGATCTCACGATACATGGCCCCATCCATCCTCCCCTCAATACGGTGCAGTCGTCCTGTCCCCTTTGCAGAAAAGCATCCCCAAAGAATGATGTTTCCACCTCCATGCTTCACGGTTGGGATGGTGTTCTTGGGGTTGTACTCATCCTTCTTCTTCCTCCAAACACGGCGAGTGGAGTTTAGACCAAAAAGCTCTATTCTTGTCTCATCAGACCACATGACCTTCTCCCATTCCTCCTCTGGATCATCCAGATGGTCATTGGCAAACTTCAGATGGGCCTGGACATGTGCTGGCTTGAGCAGGGGGACCTTGCGTGCGCTGCAGGATTTTAATCCATGACTGCGTAGTGTGTTACTAATGGTTTTCTTTGAGACTGTGGTCCCAGCTCTCTTCAGGTCATTGACCAGGTCCTGCCGTGTAGTTCTGGGCTGATCCCTCACCTTCCTCATGATCATTGATGCCCCACGAGGTGAGATCTTGCATGGAGCCTCAGACCGAGGGTGATTGACCGTCAACTTGAACATCTTCCATTTTCTAATAATTGCGCCAACAGTTGTTGCCTTCTCACCAAGCTGCTTGCCTATTGTCCTGTAGCCCATCCCAGCCTTGTGCAGGTCTACAATTTTATCCCTGATGTCCTTACACAGCTCTCTGGTCTTGGCCATTGTGGAGAGGTTGGAGTCTGTTTGATTGAGTGTGTGGACAGGTGTCTTTTATACAGGTAACGAGTTCAAACAGGTGCAGTTAATACAGGTAATGAGTGGAGAACAGGAGGGCTTCTTAAAGAAAAACTAACAGGTCTTTGAGAGCCGGAATTCTTTCTGGTTGGTAGGTGATCAAATACTTATGTCATGCAATAAAATGCAAATTAATTACTTAAAAATCATACAATGTGATTTTCTGGATTCTTGTTTTAGATTCCGTCTCTCACAGTTGAAGTGTACCCATGATACAAATGTATGACCTCTACATGCTTTGTAAGTAGGAAAACCTGCAAAATCGGCAGTGTATCAAATACTTGTTCTCCCCACTGTATATCAGACTGAAAAGATTTGGCATGGGTCCCCAGATCCTCAAAGTTATGCAGCTGCACCATAGAGAGCATCCTGACCGGTTGTATCACCGCCTGGTATGGCAACTGCTCGGGATTCGATCGTAAGGCAATACAGAGGGTAGTGCGTACGGCCCAGTACATCACTGGGGCAAAGATTCCTGCCATCCAGGACCTATATACTAGGCGATGTCAGAGGAAGGCCCAAATAATTGTCAGACTCCAGTCCCCCAAGTCATAGACTGTTCTCTCTGCTACCGCATGCCGGTACCGGAGCGCCTAGTCTAGGTCCAAAAGGCTCCTTAACAGCTTCTACCCCCAAGCCAAAAGACTGCTGAACAATTAGTCAAATGGCCACCCGTACTATTTACATTGAACCCCCCCCCCCCCCCCCCCCTTTGTTTTTACACTGCTGCTACTCGCTGTTTATTATCTATGCATAGTCACTTTACCCCTACCTACATGTACAAATTACCTCGACTAACCTGTAGCCCCGCACATTGACTCAGTACCGGTACCCCCTGTATATAGCCTCGTTATTGTTATATATATATATATATTTGCTTTACTTTATTTACTAAATATTTTCGGAACTCTATTTCTTGATCTGCATTGTTGGTTAAGGGCTTGTAAGTAAGCATTTCACGGTAAGGTCTACACCTGTTGTATTCGGCGCATTTGACAAATACAATTATTTGATTTCAAATGCTCAGACATTTCCTATTCTGTCAAACAAATAATGGATTATAACCAACACAGTATTGTAAACACATCATGGCCTGTGTGTGTGTGCGCTTGTTTGCAGACCATTTTTTGTTTAGTTTAGTTTTTTTTACAGCGCTACTGACAGTGGTGGCGCTTGACTTGCACATGCAAGGCATAAAACCTGTATAAACTGTATTTATTACAGTATATGACTATTTTATGTTGACAATTATATTACAGAATTTCTGATATATCACAGGCCTTTTATTTTCCTACGTAAGAAAATTGATTCTAATTAGACTGGTTTGGATTTCTCCCTAACCAATGTGTCTGCCATTTTCACCCCATTCTGGAACTTTTAGGGTTTATGAAACAGCGCCTCTAGTAATTTAATAGGATCTCTATGAACAGGAGTTCATCAGCTCTTTGTTTTGTTTTTTAAAATGTCTTTATTAGAGGAGAACAAGACTGTTTGTATGAAAATGATCAGAACTGGTTTCTGAATAGAAATGTGTATACAGTGCATTCAGAATGTATTCAGACCCCTTGACTTTTTCCACATTTTGTTACATTACAGCCTTATTCAAAAATTGATTAAATTGAATGTTTTCCTCAGTCTACACACAATTCCCCATAATGACATAGCGAAAACTGTTTTTTAGAAATGTATGCAAATGTATTACAAATAAAAACATATACCTTATTTACATAAGTATTCAGACCCTTTGCTATGAGACTCGAAATTGAGCTCAGGTGCATCTTGTTTCCATTGATCATCCTTGATGTTTCTATAACTTGGAGTCCACCTGTGGTAAATTCAATTGATTTACATTATTTGGAAAGGCACACACCTGTCTATATAAGGTCCCACAGTTGACAGTGCATGTCAGAGCAAAAACCAAGCCATGAGGTGGAAGGAATTGTCCGTAGAGCCCCGATACAGGATTGTGTCGAGGCACAGATCTGGGGAAGGATACAAAAAAATTCCTCACGTCTGAAGGAAACCTGGCACCATCCCTACGGTGAAGCATGCTGGTGGCAGCATCATGCTGTGGGGATGTTTTTCAGTGGCAGGGACTGGGAGACTAGTCAGGATCGAGGGAAAGATGAACGGCGCAAAGTACAGAGATCCTTGATGAAATCCTGCTCCAGAGGGCTCAGGACCTCAGACTGGGGCAAAGGTTCACCTTCCAACAGGACAATGACCCTAAGCACACATACATTTACATTTTAGTCATTTAGCAGACACGCTTATCCAGAGCGACTCACAGTTAGTGAGTGCATACATTTTCATACTGGCCCCCCGTGGGAAACAAACCCACAACCAGTCAAGACGACGCAGGAGTGGCTTCGGGACAAGTCTCTGAATGTCCTTGAGTGGCCCACCCAGAGCCTGGACTTGAACCCGATCGAACATCTCTGGAGAGACCTGAAACTAGCTGTGCAGCGACGCTCTCCATCCAACCTGACAGAGCTTGAGAGGATCTGCAGAGAATAATATGAGAAACTCCCCAAATACAGGTGTGCCAAGCTTGTAGCGTCATACCCAAGAATACTCAAGGCTGTAATCGCTGCCAAAGGTGCTTCAACAAAGTACTGAGTAAAGGGTCTGAATACTTATGTAAAGGTGATATTTCAGTAATTGGTTTAAATACATTTGCTAAAATTTCCAAAAACCTGTTTTTGCTTTGTCATTATGGGGTGTTTGTATGTAGATTGATGAGGATATATATATTTTTAATGCATTTTAGAATAAGGCTGTAACGTAACAAAATGTGGAGAAAGTAAAGGGGTCTGAATACTTTCCGAATGCACTGTATGCACACCTGTTTAGTCTTGGTGGAGCTTGTGACTAACCCCTCTCCTCCCTCTGTGTCGTTAGGTCAGCGTTGAGGTCCTAAAGAAGCGGGCAGAGCGCTTTGGCATGAATGTCTCCTCTGTTGCCAAAACGGTGAGCTGACTCATGAATACATGGAACTTGCATAGTAAACCTAACTACACATGTATGTCAAACAAGTAGGGGGGCAACTGTCATGAATTGTGCGGGACAGTCGCACATTTTGGCCCTTTGTCCCGCATCCAGCAACCACACATACATGTCCCGTATTTAGTCATTTTTTTCTTTAATGTAATTCATTTTCAAAAATTAGATTTGTCCCCTATTTCAGACTTTCCATTCATTTAATGATAATTGACATTGAGTCACTCCAACCGGTCTCTTTTGCAGTCATGAAGGCAGGTTGCGCTTTTGACAAGATACACTACCAGTCAAAAGTTTGGACACCTACTCATTCCAGGGTTTTTCTTTATTTTTACTATTTTCTACATTGTAGAATAATAGTGAAGACATCAAAACTATGAAATAACACATCGAATTATGTAGTAACCAAAAAAGTGTTAAACAAATCAAAATATATTTTATATTTGAGATTCTTCAAAGTAGCCACCCTTTGCCTTGATGACAGCTTTGCACACACTTGGCATTCTCTCAACCAGCTTCATGAGGAATGCTTTTCCAACAGTCTTGAAGGAGTTCACACATATGCTGAGCACTTGTTGGCTGCTTTTCCTTCGCTCTGCGGTCCAACTCATCCCAAACCATCTCAATTGGGTTGAGGTCGGGGGATTGTGTAGGCCAGGTCATCTGATGCAGCACGCCATCACTCTCCTTCTTGGTCAAATAGCCCTTACACAGCCTGGAGGTGTGTTGGGTCATTTTCCTGTTGAAAAACAAATGATAACCTGACCAAGCCCAAACCAGATGGGATGGCGTATCGCTGCAGAATGCTGTGGTAGCCATGCTGGTTAAGTGTGCCTTGAATTCTAAATAAATCACAGACGGTGTCACCAGCAAAGCACCATCACACCACCTCCTCCATGCTTCATGGTGGGAACCACACATGCGGCAATCATCCGTTCACCTACTCTGCGTCTCACAAACACACAGCGGATGGAACTAAAAATCTCAAATTTGGACTCATCAGACCAAAGGACAGATTTCCACCAGTTTAATGTCCATTGCTTGTGTTTCTTGGCCCAAGAAAGTCTCTTCTTCTTATTGGTGTCCTTTTAGTAGTGGTTTCATTGCAGCAATTCGACCACGAAGGCCTGATTCACACAGTCTCTTCTGAATAGTTGATGTGTTGATGTGTCTGTTACTTGAACTCTGCAAAGCATTTATTTGGGCTGCAATTTCTGAGGCTGGTAACTAATGAACTTATCCTCTGCAGCAGAGGTAACTCTGGGTCTTCCTTTCCTGTGGCGGTCCTCATGAGAGCCAGTTTCATCATAGCGCTTGATGATTTTTGCGACTGCACTTGAAGAAACTTTCAAAGTTCTTGACATTTTCAGAATTGACTGACCTTCATGACGTAAAGTAATGATGGACTGTCATTTCTCTTCGCTTATTTTAGATGTTTTTGCCATAATATGGACTTGGTCTTTTACCAAATGGGGGGGGGGGGGGGGGGGGATATACAGAAGATAGGGCTATCTTGTCACAACACAACTGATTTGGCTAAAATGCGTCAAGAAGGAAAGAAATTCCACAAATTAACTTTTTAAGAAGGCACACTTGTTAATTTAAATACATTCCAGGTGACTACCTCATGAAGTTGGTTGAGAGAATGCCAAGACTGTGCAAAGCTGTCATCAAGGCACAGGGTGGCTACTTTGAAGAATCTCAAATATAAAATATATTTTGATTTGTAGAAAATAGTAAGAATAAAGAAAAACCCTGGAATGAGTAGGTGTGTCCAAACTTTTGACTGGTACTGTACATCATATGGATGAGTTACTGGTGATGTTAAACACTTCTCCAATCGTTGTGAGATCTGATATTCTGTGCAACGCAACTTTAAAAAAGATGAGACGTAGGCCAATGTCATGTCTACCAATCACATTTAGTCAAAACCTGTCGGGCTCAGTTTCAGCTAAACTTGGGAGAGAAGACAGTTAACAATTTACAGAAAGCATGCATCTAACCAAGAGCTACAAAAGTAACTAAATAGCCATATTAGATTGAAAGATACAAGGTAATTTCGTCAAACTTGTGAGGTTCTCCATTTCTCATTTTAGGTGCTCATAATGTCCTGCGAATGTCCTGGAAAATCATTCTGTTTTCCCGCATTTGGGTATTTAGAAATAGGTCACCCTATAAACAAGCACTGAATCAAACAATAAAGCTGTATAGCTTTCCTATTCTAGGAAAACCCCAGAAACCTGTGGGTGTCTGAACCTAATTTATAACAAGTCTGAACTTTTCCACAAGTCTTCTATTACAGTTAATCCAGTCAGTAGTTTTCCCCACTTGTCCTACACTGCTGTTATTTATGAGAACTCTATCTATTCATACCTTGGTGTTTGAGAATATGATTAAACCCAAACTGTATCTCCATACATTTTTGGGGTTTAGACCTGCAAGCAGTTTTTAATGTATTCATTGTTCCTCTTATTTGTACATAGTTTAATCAGCTGCTCATCGAGTGTAGTAGTTCACACACACACACTCTCTCGCCCAGTATTACTAGGAGAGTGTGTATATTGAGTTTAGTGCTGCTCAACCCTCTACTGCACCCCTCACCTTTCCCTCTCCCCTCCTGCTCTCTTTTTGACTTTTTTTTGCACAACGGAAATGGCGGTCCACAGGGGGCCGATATAATAGCCCCTGTTTGGGGGGTAAATGGCGTTACGAGTGTGCAGTGAGTGAGGAGCAGATTCAATTATTGCGGCAGGGCCTTTTCACTGGAGGCCTTTGTGTGCAGGCGGAAGTGCCCGGCACCAAGCTCCTGGGGAGATGGGCAACAATGCCTGTTGTGTAATGTCAGCAGAAGTGTCTCTCTGTGTGTGTGTGTGTGTGTGTGTGTGTGTGTGTGTGTGTGTGTCTCTCTCTCCTTTTACTCCATCATTGGCATGTGTTCTCTTTCTCTAAAGGAGAAGGAGGAAATGTGCTGCCTCTACTTTTCAAACTACTGTACCAAAATCTTCTGGGATTGGGTTCCGGGTAGCTTTGGATTTACGGCCTGTCAAGTCTGTGTTCCTAGCATGTATGGTCCCTTCTCTATTACATTATCTATGACCTAGTTTTGGCTCTGTTTTGGGATTATTTATTTCCACAGAAAGGTTATAACAGGTTTACTAGTTGAAGGTTAAATATTTCCCTAAGTAGTTAAAAGTAGAAAATGTCCAATCTCAGTTGAGGTGTTTTCTTTTTTTGATACACACCTGCTATATTATTGAAGTTTATTTTTAAGCGACACACGGTATTCTGATAGCTTTAATAGTGTGATCTTATGTAGTGGGGTGTTTATCCCCTCATGGAAGATAGTGGCATCTGTCAATTGATCTGTTAACCCTTTACACTCGTGGGAATTGGCTTCAATGGATAGGGCTAGAAGAAATATGAAAACCATGTGCATAACCATGGTAGCAATTTAAAAGGGAACAGTTTGGAGATGATGGGAAAATGATTAGACCAAAGGTGAGTACACAACAGTTCACCTGACAAGACTGAATCCAAACATTACGCTGTTGGTTTTATGTGCATTTTACATTTTTATTTATTTATTTTATTTCACCTTTATTTAACCAGGTAAACCAGTTGAGAACAAGTTCTCATTTACAACTGCGACCTGGCCAAGATAAAGCAAAGCAGTGCGATAAAAACAACAACACAGAGTTACATATGGGGTAAAACAAAACAAAGTCAAAAAAAAATACAACAATTTACTGTATGTTTCGCCGCATTTGTTGATAACAAAATCTGAAAACACTCTGGATACATTCAGTAGCATGATAAGACTATTCCTGGAAAATGTAGGGTAGGTGCAACATAAGACAGAAAAATGACAAGGGTTTGAGTGAGAGGACTAACTGGTGTTTCCAAGTGGGCACACCTCTCCAAAGTGTGGAGAGTTCCTAAGCAATTTCAATGTTCTTTTATGACTCAAGGAAGAGTCTTCAACTATAGGCTACTGTTTTGAGCTCTCCTAGCTGTGCCGTTGAGGAACTAGAGCAAGCACACTTGTATTGTTTGGAACACAACCCTGCATCCCAGCCATCACAGTTACTGTTTAAGCAATCCAAAATCGGTCCATTATAAATCATGGTCTTGGTCAGGTGGGCATGGTTTGAAAGCTTGTTCTATTGCCAAGATGACTAGCTAAGTTATAAAATACGATCTTACAGTGTTACGCCTTCACAAGGCAATTCAGAGAAACAGATCGGAATTTTGGTGCGCATAGAATGGAGTCATGAGTGCATTCAGGTGCATCTGCCATGGCAAATATTTGTCACAATAAACAAACCGGCTCATTCTGTTCAGAACAACCTAGGGTATGACGACATATCTTGTAACTGTACATCAAACGTGGTGATCATAAAGGTTGACACTGTATATGACATGAGTTTTATGATTTGGACTCCGGGTGTTTGGCTTGCTTGTATGACATTAAAGCGGTATTTATTATAAACTCAACGTCTCATCTTTCAAAATACAGTCATCTTAATTTACAGCATTTCCCTCACTCCGAGGGATGGGGGCAACTTCTTGTCGCACACGGTGCTTAAGTTCAGAACGGCTGTCAGTCAAAACCCATACAGCGCTGTGAAGTGCAGAGCCAGAGCTCTGACGCCATGTATAGCATGTTACTGTACAGCCACTGGTGTAAAAAGTACCCAATTGTTATACTTCAGTAA
The DNA here is from genome assembly GCF_964263955.1 of Coregonus lavaretus. Classification (NCBI taxonomy): domain Eukaryota; kingdom Metazoa; phylum Chordata; class Actinopteri; order Salmoniformes; family Salmonidae; genus Coregonus; species Coregonus lavaretus. The sequence continues at coordinate 35,884,481 of NC_139995.1, forward strand.
AAGTATAGATACCTTAATAGAAAATGACTTAAGTGAAAGTCACCCAGTAAAATACTACTCGAGTAAAAGTCTGAAATTATGTATACTTAAGTATATTTGAAACCAAAAACGTTTAAATTCCTTATATTAAGCAAACCAGACAGCACCATTTTCTTGTTTTTTATTTATTTACGGATAGCCAGCGGCACACTCCAAAACTCAGACATCATTTACAAATGAAGCATGTGTGTTTAGTGAGTCTGCCAGATGAGAGGCAGTAGGGATGCCTTGCTGAGCATTCATAATGTAATGAGTACTTTTGGGTGGCAGGGAAAATGTATGGAGTAAAAAGCACATTTTCTTTAGGAATGTTATGAAGGAAAGTTGTCAAAAATATAAATAGTAAAGTACAGATACCCAAAAAAACTACTTAAGTAAATATTTTTACTTAAGTACTTTACACCACTGCCACTACGTTCCAATTTAAGCGCTTATTAGTGCCCAAATCTGCAATTTTCAACCCATATACGGGTACGAGGCTGGTTTTAAACTTCACCTTTTTTTTTTACTGTGTTGAAGTGAAGCTATGGCTGTAGTTAGTAGTATGCAGTCATGTGTAGCTTGATATTGGAAACATTCACCGTTTGGCAGTCAATTTGTGTATCATCTGTTTTGACCTTGACGGAAGGTAATCAATGAACCTGACTTAAACCTTACCTCACCCCTCTGACACATTTGAATCCTCCCTTTGTGTTTAGGGTTTTGTGTCGTCGTCCCCCCAGTTAAGAAGCCTATGCTGTGAGGGGAGGGGCGTACATCAGATTTTGGTCAATACCCCCTCGCCCCCCGCTCGAACCCACCGTCCTGGTGGATTGTCCTTGAGAGGCTTTTCTGGTCAGGGATAATGGCTAGTGACAGGACGGAGAAAAGCCCTGGCAGCCATGGTAATTGTTACAGAGAAGGGGACTGTCACCGGCCACCCTTTCAAGGAGAGAATGTACCCCGGAGAGAAGAGCTTGCTCGTCCACCTCAGAGCTATTGTACCGGGGTGGCAAGGCCAGGCTGTGGAGAGAAGGCCACAGCAGTAGCACATGGAAGCTGGCTCTAGGGTCCTGTTCTGTCAGGACTGAGGTTCAGTAGGTAGCAGAGCAGGGAGAATGAACTGCCTTCCCTTCAGGGCTCCCTCCGTGCTCTATTCTGTGGACTCTGTGCTTTATTGAAACAGCTTTGCTCTGCAACATCAAGGCAATGTGCTGCTACGCTCATCATCACGGTGGAGAATCTTGTCCATTCTCATCTGCTCAGAATAGATTTTGATGCAATCACCCTATTGATATGATTGATGTTGTGTTCCCTCACATTCAGTTGAACTCTTTTAAATTATTATTTTAATTATTGCTGCCATGCTGTTCTGTCAACGGAACGCTACATTCCTTTCCTCCGAATATGTGCTGTCTCACTCCAATTGAGCTGGTTAAATGTGAAAGCCAGTGAATGGAGCTACCTCAATAGGCCAAAATAAACAATTGTATTGGTCCAGGAGTATAGCAGGGGAGAGCCCGGGAGAGAGAGGCCCCCCCTAACGTGGTAAGATTCCCATGGCGACTTATGCTCTTAGGCGTCTCTCTGTTTTAAAGAAGGATCTCGTAAAGTACTTCAGCAGTAGATGATTTCTCTTTTCTTTTAACACCGTTTTTATTTGAGGAGGGGCGGGGTTGAACGTGGGTTCACATACTCTGACACACACACAATTTGCTCCTCACTTGTCCAGCGCTAGCCCTCAGAAAAGCAGTCCATTGTTTGCAAGTGAAAGGCTCTTGTTTCAGCTGTGTAACTAAATCAAGAGCTCTTTCCACACAAAGAGGCCTGCACAGCCTCACTCCTCCAGATTGTGTCCGTTCGAGTGGCCGGGGTATTAACTGTGTTCCCCTATTGTTAGGAGAGCACCCCCACAACCCTAAACCACTTGCCCCCACGCCCAATTTCTCCCGTGGTCCCAAGTTTATGCCCCCGCATCTCCTGTAGGTTTGCAATTCAACCCTTTTAGAAAGAGAGCAGTGAAGGAGCTTGGTCAGTGATCCCATTATAAGTTTGTATTCCATTAGAAAATGAGGCGATTTATGGTTCTAATTTAAATAAATGAATGAAAATGTTCAAATCCAATCTCCTTTAATTTGATTTTTGTCAATCTACTACTTGTATGATCATATCAGAGCCATAGGCTAGATATTTTCTATGTATCCGTAAGCTTATATGAAGGCCTTCTGCTGATTTTTTTTTTTTTTTTTTTTTTTTTTTTTTACGTATTGAATTTAAGTTATTTTTTATAGGATAAGGCAAACAAGTCCGGGTGCCTTGTTTTAGAAAGCCGGAGCCCTGTTCGAAGTGCACATGGGATTTACAAGGTTGGGAGGGAGTACCCATGGGTTCCTAACCCTAGGACCTGACCCTCAGGCCGGGTCATTGGGTTTCACTCTGCCCTGCTGTTGAGCAAAACCTTCTGGTGCTTACACAACACACACACTCTCTGCTCTCTATCAATCCCTCCCTACGTTCCTTTAAAAAAAGTATCTTTCCATGTATCCCTCTTCCAAGTGCACCCTCTTTGTATGTCATTGTGGCGGGTCTCTGTCAGCTAACCCACTTTGCAGCTACGCAAGGACATGAGAGGAGCCTTTTTTAACAGGGTTTGTTTATTCTTGTTTCAATTGGGTAACCCTTTAAGTTTGCTTGTTTGGTAAGGCCTTCATACACGATTATGCAATTGCAGTCTGCATGGAATTGCAGCTGCTGTTGGTATTGAATGATCTATTAAATTATCTCTGCCAGCACCCTTGTTTGTTTTACTGTCGTTTACTATGAAAAGGCCCCATCTCTTTGTCATGTTACATTTACATTCACTGTTTTACGTTTGTAAAACAGTTTGTACCAATTTGAAAGTTGGTATTGTCTTTTTAAGCAAAGTAGAAGTCTAATGATAGCCTTCTGGTAATGATGTTCCTGTGATTTAGTATTAACAGATGGGGATTGTAGTGTTAATGAGTTTCCTCAAACAAGATCTATCACTTCAGTTTCAGCCTGAAAAATCCCTGCTCCTGAATGAATGATAAACCAACCCACCACTGCCCTTCTTTCCCTCTCCCCCCGCACACCACGGTACAGTAGGATGTTCTCCAGCATTATGTAATTGCTCAAAGAAGCATAGTCACTGAGCTATGCATGGTTTGGGCCAGGGGAGCTTTAGTTACCAGTGATCCCTCACCCCCACTAAAACGGCAGCCGGAAGAAGATGGCTGCCGTTTTACAGCCCTCTAACCAATTGTACTATTATGTGTGTTTTTCCGCGTTATTTGTAATTTATTTTGTACATAATGTTTCTGCCATCGTCTCTTATAACCAAAGAGAGCTTCTGGATATCAGGACAGCGATTACTCACCTCGCGTTGGACGAACACTTTTTCTTCAACGAGGCGTTCGCGAAGGATATTCTACAGACTCCCGACAAGGCCCAGATCCCCGTCATTCGCGTGAGGAAGAGACGGAGATATCGTGGACGTAGGTCGGGGTGCCTTGTAAGGATCCGACGGCGAACGAGTAAACTGCCTCTCCCATCAATCCTATTAGCCAACGTTCAAGCTTTGGAGAATAAAATGGACGATTTAAGATTACGGTTATCCTACCAACGGGACATTAAAAACTGTAATATCTTATGTTTCACGGAGTCGTGGCTGAACGACGACAATGATAACATTCAGCTAGCAGGCTATACGCTACATCGGCAGGACAGAACGGCAGACTCGGGTAAGACGAGGGGTGGCGGTCTCTGTATATTTGTAAACAACAGCTGGTGCACCAAATCAAATACTAAGGAAGTCTCAAGGTTTTGCTCGCCTGAGGTAGAGTATCTTATGATAAGCTGCAGACCACACTATTTACCAAGAGAGTTTTCATCTATATTTTTCATAGCTGTCTATTTACCACCACAAACCAATGCTGGCATTAAGATTGCACTGAATGAGTTGTACAAGGCCATTAATCAACAGGAAAACGCTCATCCAGATGCAGCGCTCCTAGTAGCAGGGGACTTTAATGCAGGGAAACTTAAATCCGTTCTACCTAATTTCTACCAGCATGTTAAATGTGCAACCAGAGGGGAAAAAACTCTAGACCACCTTTACTCCACACACAGAGACGCATACAAAGCTCTCCCTCGCCCTCCATTTGGCAAATCTGACCATAACTCTATCCTCCTGATTCCTGCTTATAAGCAAAAACTGAAGCAGGAAGCACCAGTGATTCGGCTAATAAAAAAGTGGTCAGATGACGCAGATGCTAAGCTACAGGACTGTTTTGCTAGCACAGACTGGAACATGTTCCGGGATTCTTCAGACAGCATTGAGGAGTACACCACATCAGTCACTGGCTTCATCAATAAGTGCATCGATGATGTCGTCCCCACAGTGACCGTACGTACATACCCCAACCAGAAGCCATGGATTACAGGAAACATCCGCACTGAGCTAAAGGGTAGAGCTGCCGCTTTCAAGGAACGGGACTCTAACCCGGACGCTTATAAGAAATCCCGCTATGACCTCCGACGAACCATCAAACAGGCAAAGAGCCAATACAGGTCTAAGATTGAATCATACTACACTGGCTCTGACGCTCGTCGGATGTGGCAGGGCTTGAAAACTATTACAGACTACAAAGGGAAGCACAGCCGCGAGCTGCCCAGTGACACAAGCCTACCAGACGAGCTAAACCACTTCTATGCTCGCTTCGAGGCAAGCAACACTGAAGCATGCATGAGAGCACCAGCTGTTCCGGACGACTATGTGATCACGCTCTCCGTAGCCGATGTGAGTAAGACTTTTAAGCAGGTCAACATTCACAAGGCCGCAGGGCCAGACGGATTACCAGGACGTGTACTCCGAGCATGTGCTGACCAACTGGCAAGTGTCTTCACTGACATTTTCAACATGTCCCTGACTGAGTCTGTAATACCAACATGTTTCAAGCAGACCACCATAGTCCCCGTGCCCAAGAACTCTAAGATAACCTGCCTAAATGACTACCGACCCGTGGCACTGACGTCTGTAGCCATGAAGTGCTTTGAAAGACTGGTCATGGCTCACATCAACAGCATAATCCCAGAAACCCTAGACCCACTCCAATTTGCATACCGCCCCAACAGATCCACAGATGATGCAATCTCTATCGCACTCCACACTGCCCTTTCCCACCTGGACAAGAGGAACACCTACGTGAGAATGCTATTCATTGACTACAGCTCAGCATTCAACACCATAGTGCCCTCAAAGCTCATCACTAAGCTAAGGATCCTGGGACTAAACACCTCCCTCTGCAACTGGATCCTGGACTTCCTGACGGGCCGCCCCCAGGTGGTAAGGGTAGGTAACAACACATCTGCCACACTGATCCTCAACACGGGGGCCCCTCAGGGGTGCGTGCTCAGTCCCCTCCTGTACTCTCTGTTCACCCATGACTGCATGGCCAGGCACGACTCCAACACCATCATTAAGTTTGCCGACGACACAACAGTGGTAGGCCTGATCACCGACAACGATGAGACAGCCTATAGGGAGGAGGTCAGAGATCTGGCCGTGTGGTGCCAGGACAACAACCTCTCCCTCAACGTGACCAAGACAAAGGAGATGATTGTGGACTACAGGAAAAAAAAGAGGACTGAGCACGCCCCCATTCTCATCGACGGGGCTGTAGTGGAACAGGTTGAGAGCTTCAAGTTCCTTGGTGTCCACATCACCAACGAACTATCATGGTCCAAACACACCAAGACAGTCGTGAAGAGGGCACGACAAAGCCTATTCCCCCTCAGGAGACTAAAAAGATTTGGCATGGGTCCTCAGATCCTCAAAAAATTCTACAGCTGCACCATCGAGAGCATCCTGACTGGTTGCATCACCGCCTGGTATGGCAACTGCTTGGCCTCTGACCGCAAGGCACTACAGAGGGTAGTGCGTACGGCCCAGTACATCACAGGGGCAAAGCTCCCTGCCATCCAGGACCTCTATACCAGGCGGTGTCAGAGGAAGGCCCTCAAAATTGTCAAAGACTCCAGTCACCCTAGTCATAGACTGTTCTCTCTGCTACCGCACGGCAAGCGGTACCGGAGTGCCAAGTCTAGGTCCAAAAGACTTCTCAACAGCTTCTACCCCCAAGCCATAAGACTCCTGAACAGCTAATCATGGCTACCCGGACTATTTGCACTGCCCCCCCACCCCATACTTTTTACGCTGCTGCTACTCTGTTAAGTATTTATGCATAGTCACTTTAACTCTACCCACATGTACATATTACCTCAACTACCTCAACTAGCCGGTGCCCCCGCACATTGACTATGCAACGGTACCCCCCTGTATATATAGCCTCCCTACTGTCACTTTATTTTACTGTATAAATAGCCTCCCTACTGTCACTTTATTTTTACTTCTGCTCTTTTTTTCTCAACACTTTTTTGTTGTTTTATTCTTACTTTTTCTGTTTAAAATAAATGCACTGTTGGTTAAGGGCTGTAAGTAAGCATTTCACTGTAATGTCTGCACCTGTTGTATTCGGCGCATGTGACCAATAAAATTTGATTTGATTTGATTTTCATATCCAAATCTCATTTCCTTGCGGACTTCTTTACGACAAAAGCCTCATTACTCCACCTAGGCCTGGTGCGGAGCGACCTGGAGAGGAGGGGAGTGGCTCTAATGAGTGGGCCCCCGGGGGCAGGGACCCGAGGGCTGGTGACCCGCCCGTGGACCTGGCAGTGTCTAGGGAGGCCTGCATGGACTAACGTGATTGTTTAAATTACTAATTAAGAAAGCATTATTGGTGCAGTGCTTCTTGCAGCTGGTGTTAGGGAGGGAAGTGAGAAGGTGGAGGTAGAGGTCGATTAACTGGAGAGAGAAAGGGAACAATTGAAAAGGTAAAGATCCGTGAAGGAACAATGGGTTACAATGGTTTACTCTTGAATTATCGATGTTTTTATGTCATGGCTTGGCAACTGGAATACCAGTACTGGCAGAATGATTTGTTTTTTATCTGAGGGTGTGTTCATTAATTTGCTCTCTGAGGTACCAACAAATTGCATCAATCTAATTGTTTATTAATTCTTAGTGCTCCACTCTTGTTGCATTCAGACCAGCAGGGTTCGACACTGCGACCAAAACAGTCGCATTTGCGACCGTTTGACTTGGCAGTGCAACACACATTTGTAATTGGTTGCAAGGGTGCCAGTGAAAGAGGGAAAAAAAAGTACCTGGTCACGTTAGTTTGTGGTTCACAATTAGCATTTTTTTAATCATCAAGATTTATTCAAACAGTAATGTGCAATTGACCTAAAATATACCAACCTTCTGAAGAGGCAAAAATGGCACGGGACTGTCCCCTGTGTGTGTCAGGGCTCAACATACAGTGGAGGTTTTGGAAACACTCCGGGGCAGTCGATCATCCCCGTCAGTGGCCCAGTTGGGCCATTGAGAAAAATATTCTAAAGCTATTTTTAATCTAGGCTATATAATTGATTTAAAAAAATATGGATTCCCGAAGCTGTTTGTTTGTTATGTCGATTAGTTAATCACACACACTGCACATATATAGCCTATAGATAATCTCTCGGGCAGAGGGAGCGTACAGCTCTCAAACAGCTGGTTGTTGCGTGGAAGAAAACAGTAGGAAAGATTGTTCTAAGTTATCTACCAGTAAATGCTAAGGCAAGAATGGGTATTCAAACCAGGTATTTAAAACGTTTAAAATGTTGGTTGAATATTAGCGATGCGCAATTCAGTCATCATGGAATAGCCTACCTTGAAAATCAGACATTTCCTCTAGGCTATTTGGTTCTTGGAATGTCATTGTTTATGGTAGCAAATTTAGAACTTCTACTGCTCCAATATAATTATTCTGTGATTTTTATTTCGGATCAGTTTTTATAATGTTTGTAGCGGCTTTCCCAACGTTTCAGTTGAAGGGTGTTGCTCTAAAACCATGTGTGGTTATTATCAATGAGACAACATTGAATGATTATTTTAATTTTTTTACTTTGTTCACTCTTTTTTGTTTTTATTTGTATATATTTTTTTGGGGGGTAGATCAGCTTTAATATTGCAGATAGATTGCAACGTCCATCAATGTAATTGTCTGCATCACTTCCAGTCCCCCATATGTTTTTTTTCTCTCGCATATATATATATATATATATATATATATATATATATATATATATATATATATATATATATATATATATATATATATATATATATATATATATATAAATATATATATATATATATATATATATATATATATATATACACACATATATATATATATATATATATATATATATATATATATATATATACACACATATATATATACACACATATACAGCTTTGGAAAAAATTAAGAGACCACTGCAAATTTTTCTTAAATCAGCATCTCTACATGTATGACAGCCATTTCATTCCAGTGTCTGTTGAATTCCAACACAGGCACACCTCATTCTACTGAATTATGTACTGATTAGGTGATCACCTGAACCAAATCTTTTTAACGAGGAAACGGATAAAAAACACTGCTGTGGTCATCACTATCCTCTTGCAATAGGACCAGCTGGATGGCAAAAAACAGTGCTAATAGTACCTCCAAAAGTAATATTAATCAAAAAATAACTATTGACCATGCCAAAAGAGTTGAAAAGGAACGTTTTGAGTGAGGAAAAGAAGGGTTCAATTCTGGCTTTACTGGCAGAGGGATACAGTGAGCGTCAGGTTGCTGCCATCCTTAAAATCTCAAAAAGACGGCGGTTCATAAGAACAAGGTCAAGCAGCAGACATTGGGGACAACAAAGCTACAGCCCGGCAGAGGGCGAAAACGACTCTACTGACCGGGATGACTGCCAACTCATTCGAATGTCACTCAACAACCGTAGGATGACATCAAGTGACCTACAAAAAGAATGGCAAACGGCAGCTGGGGTGAAGTGCACGGCGAGGATGGTTCGAAACGGGCTCCTAGGGGCAGGGCTGAAGTCGTGCAAGGCTAGAAAAAAAGCCCTTCATCAATGAGAAGCAAAGAAGAGCCAGGCTGAGGTTTGCAAAAGACCATAAGGATTGGACCGTAGAGGACTGGAGTAAGGTCATCTTCTCTGATGAGTCCAATTTTCAGCTTTGCCCAACACCTGGTCGTCTAATGGTTAGACGGAGACCTGGAGAGACCTACAAGCCACAGTGTCTCGCACCCACTGTGAAATTTGGTGGAGGATTGGTGATGATCTGGGGGTGCTTCAGCAAGGCTGGAATCGGGCAGATTTGTCTTTGTGAAGGACGCATTAATCAAGCCACGTACAAGGTTGTCCTGGAAGAAAACTTGCTTCCTTTTGCTCTGACATTGTTCCTCAACTCTGAGGATTGGTTTTTCCAGCAGGACAATGCGCCATGCCACACAGCCAGGTCAATCAAGGTGTGGATGGATCAAGACCCTGCCACCAGATCAAGACCCTGTCATGGCCAGCCCAATCTCCAGACCTGAACATTTACATTTACATTTAAGTCATTTAGCAGACACTCTTATCCAGAGCGATTTACATATTGGTGCATTCAACTTAGGATAGCCAGTGGGACAACCACCCTTTTTTTTCCTTTTTTTTAATGAGGGGGGGTAGAAGGATTACTGTAATACTGAACCACATTGAAAACTTCTGGAATGTGATCAAGAGGAAGTTGGATGGTCACAAAGCCATCAAACAAAGCCGAGCTGCTTGAATTTTTGCGCCAGGAGTGGCATAAAGTCACCCAACATCAATGTGAAAGACTGGTGGAGAGCATGCCAAGACGCATGAAAGCTGTGATTGAAAATCAGGGTTATTCCACCAAATATTGATTTCTGAATTCTTCCTAAGTTAAAATATTAGTATTGTGTTGTTTAAAAATGAACATGAACTTATTTTCTTTGCATTATTCGAGGTCTGACAACACTGCATCTTTTTTGTTATTTTGACCAGTTGTCATTTTCTGCAAATAAATGCTCTGAATGACAATATTTTTATTTGGAATTTGGGAGAAATGTTGTCAGTGGTTTCTTACTGTTTTCCAGAGGTGTGTGTGTATATATATATATATATTATTATTATTTATTTTTTTGTCATTTAGCAGACGCTCTTATCCAGAGCGACTTACAGTTAGTGAGTGCATACATTTTCATACCCTTTTTAAAAATAGATTTCCCTTTATTACTTTCCAACCCCACCACCCCTTCCCTAATTGGAGTAAACTAGTGAACAACAACGCTTAGGCCTCTACGTCCAGCTTATACATTTTATGGACACAGTCAATTTTACATTAATTCTATTTTGTTTGTTATTACTCCTGAACTTCCTCTACCCTCAACCTCTCCGATCATTTTCATGATGTCCATCCGGTTTGCTTCTATATGCCATATCTTTCTAACTGTGCTCTTTCACAAAAGCTCTCAACCTATAACCTATATACTTCTTATTATGGACACAGTATGCTTTACATTAGTTATCTTGTTGCTGTTAGTTGTTATTAGTCCTATCCTTCAGCTCCATTCAACACCTCCCATCTATCTCTTAACACCATCAATATTGGATTTCTATTTGCCATATTTTTCAACTGTACTGTGATGTTTTACAAATGTTCTGAACCCTTCTATTCTCATTGTTTCTACAGATTGTAAATTGAAAATTAACATTTTTGCTAAAAGTATTATTATATTATTGATCGATTGACTATTACTTTTTAGATCACCCAGTAGTGCTATCTGCAGGGTTAGCTCCAGGTAAATATTGCAATCCTTCAGCCATTTCTGGACCTGTGACCAAAAACAAGCTACAAATGGACAGTACGAAAACAAATTATCTAATGATTCTGTCTCTCGAATGTTGGCTTAAACTTGGTTTTCCATACAAAGCGTTCCATTACAAAGGGAACCCGAAATGCATTCTTAGTGGTGATGCATACTTTTTTGCATACATTTTGGGGGGAGTTTTCTTCCGATAGGCAATTACAACAATTAAATATAAAATGTAGGTCCTTGAAAATTACAATTAAGTGCTTGAATAAGTCCTTGAATTTGACTTGCCAATGTCTGTATGAACCCTGTGTAGTCTACTTGCTCAGCCCACAAATTAAAGAGAAAATCATCTTCTATTGCAATTATGTACACATCATTCGCGTTCCTGTTAGATCTTGACGCGGGCCAGTATTTTTTTAATTCGTGCCAGTAGCTTTTAGTTGGCACTGGCCCGGTGTGTCACTGGCAAATTTATCTGAATGTCGAGCCCTGCAGTGCGCGTAGGGCCTATGTCTACCTCTTTGTGTAGCCGTTAGCGATGCTAATGATAGCCTAACCATCTTCGGGTAGATTAAAAAGAAACTGTACTGAACAAAAATATAAGTGCAACAATGTCAAAGATTTTACTGAGTTACAATTCATATAAGGAAATCAGTCAATTTAAATAAATTAATTAGGCCCTCATCTATGGATTTCACATGACTGGGAATACAGATATGCATCTATTGGTCAAAGATACCTTTAAAAAAAATGGGCCTCAGGACCTCATCACGGTATCTCTGTGCATTCAAATTGCCATCGATACAATGCAATTGTGTTCGTTTTCCATAGCTTATGCCTGCCCATACCATAACCCCACCGCCACCATGGGGCACACTGTTCACAACGTTGGCATCAGCAAACCACTCACCCACATGACGCCATACACGTGGTCTGCGGTTGTGAGGCCGATTTAAACATACTGCCACATTCTCAAAAACGATGTTGGAGGCAGCTTATGGTAGAGAAATTAACATTACATTCCCTGGCAACAGCTCTGGTGGACATTCCTGCAGTCAGCATGCCAATTGCACGCTCCCTCAACTTAAGACAACTGTGGCATTGTGTTGTGTGACATAACTGCACATTTTAGTGGCCTTTAATTGTCCCTAGCACAAGGTGCACCTGTGTAATGATCATGCTGTTTAATCAGCTTCTTTATATGCCACACCTGTCAGGTGGATGGATTATCTTGGCAAAGAAGAAATGCTCACTAACAGGGATATAAACGAATTTGAGAGAAATAAGCTTTTTGTGCGTATGGAACATTTCTGGGATCTTGTATTTCATCTCATGAAACATGGGACCAATACTTTACATGTTGCATTTATATTTTTGTTCAGTGTACAAAGTAGCCTATGCCTACCTGGCAGAATCATTACTATTTGCATCAATCCATTGGCCATTGTTTTGAAAACTCCATCACAAGTGCGTTACAGAAACACCACTAGCCAAACACAACTGTCTACGTTTCTCAGATTTTTCCAGGCCTAAAAAATGGTCCCCTGATCTGGCTTAAGCATTGTGGTGGACTTAGAACATGCAATTGTTTGTTTTTTTATATACATTTTTTTACATTGATTTTGAGGTATTGTTTTGGTATCAAGTATCATTTTTCAAATTCTGCCTTCTAGAGGATTTCGCAGAAAACACATGGCACTTTGAAATCTGCAATAAATACATTTCGCACTTTATTTTAAGTCTTTTCTTTGCTGTTACAGTAAATATATCCAAATCAATGTACGAACACAAGGACATGCTAATTTAAAAGATCCCTAGTCATTATTAGCCTGGTTTTGTATGGAATACGGGCACATTATGGGACACAGGCCAGGTCAGTAGCATTTTTTATTTTTATGGTGCAACCAAATCATGTGCTGGTGCCACAAACTGAAAAAGTTAGTACAACCAGTTGAAAAACTTAGCGTAGAACCCTGGACCACTCTGTTGTGTCGTGAATTGTAAGAGCGCTCTAATTTACAGACTGATGCTAATACAAAGCTAATGATGGCTCCCTAGTGGTCCCTGCAGAGTACACCCACTAAGCGCATAGTTGAGCAGCAAGATGGTTGAATGCCAAATTGATTAGTTGGTTAATATGTACATTTTGAAGTCTGAAGTTTACATACACTTAGGTTGGAGTCATTCAAACTCATTTTTCAACCACTCTACAAATTTCTTGTTAACAAACTATAGTTTTGGCAAGTCGGTTAGGACATCCACTTTGTACAGTGGGGGAAAAAAGTATTTAGTCAGCCACCAATTGTGCAGGTTCTCCCACTTAAAAAGATGAGCGAGGCCTGTAATTTTCATCATAGGTACACGTCAACTATGACAGACAAATTGAGAATTTTTTTCTCCAGAAAATCACATTGTAGGATTTTTAATGAATTTATTTGCAAATTATGGTGGAAAATAAGTATTTGGTCACCTACAAACAAGCAACATTTCTGGCTCTCACAGACCTGTAACTTCTTCTTTAAGAGGCTCCTCTGTCCTCCACTCGTTACCTGTATTAATGGCACCTGTTTGAACTTGTTATCAGTATAAAAGACACCTGTCCACAACCTCAAACAGTCACACCTCAAACTCCACTATGGCCAAGACCAAAGAGCTGTCAAAGGACACCAGAAACAAAATTGTAGACCTGCACCAGGCTGGGAAGACTGAATCTGCAATAGGTAAGCAGCTTGGTTTGAAGAAATCAACTGTGGGAGCAATTATTAGGAAATGGAAGACATACAAGACCACTGATAATCTCCCTCGATCTGGGGCTCCACGCAAGATCTCACCCCGTGGGGTCAAAATGATCACAAGAACGGTGAGCAAAAATCCCAGAACCACACGGGGGGACCTAGTGAATGGCCTGCAGAGAGCTGGGACCAAAGTAACAAAGCCTACCATCAGTAACACACTACGCCGCCAGGGACTCAAATCCTGCAGTGCCAGACGTGTCCCGCTGCTTAAGCCAGTACATGTCCAGGCCCGTCTGAAGTTTGCTAGAGTGCATTTGGATGATCCAGAAGAGGATTGGGAGAATGTCATATGGTCAGATGAAACCTAAATAGAACTTTTTGGTAAAAACTCAACTCGTCGTGTTTGGAGGACAAAGAATGCTGAGTTGCATCCAAAGAACACCATACCTACTGTGAAGCATGGGGGTGGAAACATCATGCTTTGGGGCTGTTTTTCTGCAAAGGGACCAGGACGACTGATCCGTGTAAAGGAAAGAATGAATGGGGCCATGTATCGTGAGATTGAGTGAAAACCTCCTTCCATCAGCAAGGGCATTGAAGATGAAACGTGGCTGGGTCTTTCAGCATGACAATGATCCCAAACACACCGCCCGGGCAACGAAGGAGTGGCTTCGTAAGAAGCATTTCAAGGTCCTGGAGTGGCCTAGCCAGTCTCCAGATCTCAACCCCATAGAAAATCTTTGGAGGGAGTTGAAAGTCCATGTTGCCCAGCGACAGCCCCAAAACATCACTGCGCTAGAGGAGATCTGCATGGAGGAATGGACCAAAATACCAGCAACAGTGTGTAAAAACCTTGTGAAGACTTACAGAAAACGTTTGACCTGTGTCATTGCCAACAAAGGGTATATAACAAAGTATTGAGAAACTTTTGTTATTGACCAAATACTTATTTTCCACCATAATTTGCTAATAAATTCATTAAAAATCCTACAATGTGATTTTCTGGATTTTTTTTTCTCATTTTGTCTGTCATAGTTGACATGTACCTATGATGAGAATTACAGGCCTCTCTCATCTTTTTAAGTGGGAGAACTTGCACAATTGGTGGCTGACTAAATACTTTTTTTCCCCACTGTACATGACACAATTAATTTTTCCAACAATTGTTTACAGACAGATTATTTAACTTATTCACTGTATCACAATTCCAGTGGGTCAGAAGTTTACATACGCTAAATTGACTGCCTTTAAACAGCTTGGAAAATTCCAGAAAATGATGTCATGGCTTTAGAAGCTTCTGATAGGCTAATTGACATCATTTGAGTCAATTGGAGGTGTACCTGTGGATGTATTTCAAGGCCTACCTTCAAACTCAGTGCCTCTTTGCTTGACATCATGGGAAAATCAAAAGAAATCAGCCAAGACCTCAGAAAAAAAATTGGAGACCTCCACAAGTCTGGTTCATCCTTGGGAGCAATTTCCAAACGCCTGAAGGTACCACGTTCATCTGTACAAACAATAGTACGCAAGTATAAACACCATGGGACCACGCAGCCTTCATACCACTCAGGAAGGAGACGCGTTCTGTCTCCTAGAGATGAACGTACTTTGGTGCGAAAAGTGCAAATCAATCCCAGAACAACAGCAAAGGACCTTGTGAAGATGCTGGAGGAAACAGGTACAAAAGTATCCATATCCACAGTAAAACGAGTCCTATATCGACATAACCTGAAAGGCCGCTCAGCAAGGAAGAAGCCACTGCTCCAACGCCATAAAAAAGCCACATGGGGACAAAGATCGTAATTTTTTGAGAAATGTCCTCTGGTCTGATGAAACAAAAATAGAACTGTTTGGCCATAATGACCATCGTTATGTTTGGAGGAAAAAGGGGACGGCTTGCAAGCCGAAGAACACCATCCCAACCGTGAAGCCCAGGGGTGGCAGCATCATGCTGTGGGGGTGCCTTGCTGCAGGAGGGACTGGTGCACTTCACAAAATAGATGGCATTATGAGGAAGGAAAATTATGTGGATATATTGAAGCAACATCTCAAGACATCAGTCAGGAAGTTAAAGCTTGGTCGCAAATGGTCTTCCAAATGGACAATGACCCCAAGCATACTTCCAAAGTTGTGGCAAAATGGCTTAAGGACAACAAAGACAAGGTATTGGAGTGGCAATCACAAAGCCCTGACCTCAATCCTATAGAACATTTGTTGGCAGAATTGAAAAGGCGTGTGCGAGCAAGGAGGCCTACAAACCTGACTCGGTTACACCAGCTCTGTCAGGAGGAATGGGCCAACATTCACCCAATTTATTGTGGGAAGCTTGTGGAAGGATACCAGAAACGTTTGACCCAAGTTAAACAATTTAAAGGCAATGCTACCAAATACTAATTGAGTGTATGTAAACTTCTGACTTACTGGGAATGTGATGAAAGAAATAAAAGCTGAAATAAATCATTCTCTCTACTATTATTCTGACATTTCACATTCTTAAAATAAAGTGGTGATCCTAACTGACCTAAGACAGGGAATTTCTACTAGGATTAAATGTCAGGAATTGTGAAAAACTGAGTTTAAATGTATTTGGCTAAGGTGTATGTAAACTTCCGACTTCAACTGTATTTGAAAATGTGCAAAGAATGAATATTAGTAAGATTATCTGCCAGCTCAAACACAACACGATTGGGCATATGTTTTAGGCCGGAGGTGTAGCCTAACTGGGCATGGCATTTGTCTTGGTTGTTTTCCAAGATAGATGTGTGACTGGTGAGTGAGTGTTGTTGGAGGGAGGTGTGTTTGGGTGGGGGGCTGAGGTGAGGTTGACGAATGTGTCGATGCTGGCGTTTTGATAGGGGTAATTTTGGCCTGACATGGCCCAGGCTTTCCCACAAATCAAAATGTGCCGCCCATTGTGGCACTGACTTGGGGTCAAGTGTTCTCTCATTAGAACAATGTTGATTTAGTGAGGCCACAACGCAACAGACCTCTTCCCATGGGGTACTTGGAGCGTTGGGGTGGCGAGGGGAGGGACATGAGGCACTGGACAGAGAATGGGGCCCACTGCTCTTCATCGGTAAGCTAATCAGCTGACAGCTTGCAAATCACGCACCTCCCACGCCACCGCCACCCTGCCCCCTCGTTACATTTGCACCCTGTCCCTATCTTATTTAATATTTTGGAAATATGTATATTTTGAATATATAAGGTAGCTAGGTTCACAACTGTTTTCAATAATGTTTTTTATGTTTTGTAGTATTATTTTGTTTTTTATGTGTGCTGGTCTGTTTTTCAATGACCCCTCCCTCCCTGTCAGAATATCCCTGAGCTTTCACCTTTGGCAGGTAGCTTAGTGGTTAAGAGCGTTGTGCCAGTAACCGAAAGGTCGCTGGTTCTAATCCCCGAGCCGACTAGGTGAAACATCTGTCGATGTGCCCTTGAGCAAGGCACTTAACCCTAATTGCTCCTGTAAGTCGCTCTGGATAAGAGCGTCTGCTAAATGACTAAAATGTCAAATGTAATGGTCTTTGGGGTAGGATTTGTTCTCTTTACTGTCAAGATTAGCTTTGACAATCTGCAGTTGTGCTTTCAGGTCAAGTGAAAACTGTTCTTTGCGACGGAGCTTGTGGAGAGGCCTTGCCGGTTTTAGGAATGGGGGTGGAATGGGCAGAGCACATTTTCATGTTTGAATGTCTTTGTTTTTTATAGCTCCTCCCCCTGAAGGATTTGTGGGTAATGGTGTATCATTCCTATTTTCTCTGCGATGTCCATCTTACATAGGCAATATAAGAACATGCTTTTTTAAATACAGTGTCCTTTTTTTTGTAAACTTTCAGCTGTTAGTGCTTCTCACAATTGTAGGTTAATTAGACTGAACTAAATTGAAGATCATTTTTTATTTTTCTTCAGATATCCATGAATTTATATTATATATTTACAGATACTGTATATTATGCAGCCTAATCTACAGTGAGCTCTAAAAGTATTGGGACAGTGAATTTTTTTTCTCCCTTTAAATTATAAATGAATGAGGTTAAAGTGCAGACTGTCAGCTTTAATTTGAGGGTATTTTCATTCAGGTGAACCGTTTAGAAATTACAGGACTTTTTGTAAATAGTCCCCCCATTTCAGGGGACCAAAAGTATTGGGACAAATTCACTTGTGTATTAAAGTAGTAAAAAGTTAAGTATTTGGTCCCATATTCATAGCACGCAATAACTACATTAAGCTTGTGACACTACACATTTGTTGGATGCATTTGCTGTTTGTTTTGGTTGTGTTTCAGATTATTTTGTGCCCAATATAAATTAATGGTAAATAATGTATTGTGTTATTGGAGTCAGTTTTATTGTAAATAAGAATATTATGTTTCTAAACACTTCTACATTAATGTGGATGCTACCATGATTACAGATAATCCTGAATGAATCGTGAATAATGATGAGTGAGAAAGTTACACACAAATATCATAACCCCCCAAACAGAAAATGCTAACCCCCCCTGTAATTGTAATGGTGAGAAGTTAGCATGTCTTGGGGGTATGATACTTTCTCACTCATCATTATTCATGATTCATTCAGGATTATCCGTAATCATAGTAGCATCCATTTCAAATCCACAGGGCAATTTTTTTTTACAATTGTCATTGTTCCAACACTTTTGGAGCTTACTGTATCTGTAAGTGAGCTTACATTGATTTAAAGGATAACAATATATTGTAAGTAATGGCAGTAAAAAAATTATATATTTATTATTCTAAAAATAAATGTACTCCCTTTTTTCTCCCCAATTTCGTGATATCCAATTGCGATCCAATTACGATCTTGTCTCATCGCTGCAAATACCCAACGGGCTCGGGAGGCGAAGGTCGAGTCATGCGTCCTCCGCTTGCAGGCGCCTGGCCCGCCACAAGGAGTCGCTAGAGCGCGATGAGCCAAGTAAAGCCCCCCTAGGCCAAAACCTCCCCTAACCCGGACGACGCTGGGCCAATTGTGCGCTGCCCTATGGGACTCCCGGTCATGACATTGCCTGGGATCGAACCCAGGTCTGCGATGCTGCGCCACTCGGGAGGCCCGGCCAGTAAATTTTTTTTTTATAAAGAAGCTTAAAACATTTCATTTACATTTACATTTCCTTCTAATACTAGTTAAATAGCTATGTTCTATGTGTCTATTTCAATTTCTGGTTAGTTAACTTGTTCAAAGCATACCTAATTAGATAGGACTATTTATTTCTCACAAATAAATAGATAGTGATTATAATATATATATTTTTTTTTTTACAGTTTTCCTCGTACTCTCGAATTTGGCTAGTTAAGTCATACAAACCATATCTACCCTTATTTAGAAGCAAATATGTTTGACTAACAGTGACATCATATACACATTTTCAAAATCTCTGTTCTTTGAACTTAAAATCATTAGTGAGCATAAAATCACGAGTCTGAACTTTGCTCCGGAACTTTGGCGACTAAGTATTTTTTTTAAACCTGCTTTGGGATAGAAGTGTCCATGTGTAGTTCCTATGCATAATCTATGAGCAGAATTACTGTCATGCCTCTAGCCAAGAAATCCCTAGTCTGAAAGCAAATGTTTTTCTGGAAGCTGTCCCAATACCATTTCCCTACGTTTTCCCCGACGTGGGCCAGCCCCCTAGCAATTCGAGTTCTAGACAATGAGCTTCAGCCCCTCGCCATTTGAGTGACAGATAGCAAGATGCGCGCACACAGCAGAGAAAGAGCAATGACGTGGTGCACGTATCTGCACATACATTGCCTTCAGAAAGTATTCATACCCCTTGGCTTATTCCACATTTTGTTGTTACAGCCTGAATTCAAACTTGATTTAATTGGCTATTAGCAAGGTAGCTAGCTATAACTAGCTGGCTAGAAGGATGAAGTTAGAAGCTAACGTTGAACTGAGACCTAAGCAGGAGCAGTTGACTGAAATTAAGCTAGCTATAATCAAAAGATGGGCTATTATAAGTTCTCATAACAAAATACATTTTATTTACAGAGAGTAGTGAGACAGACAGTGGTGAGTCAGGCTGCAATGAAGGAGGCAAAGGAGATACAAAGAGAGAGGAAGCATTGAAGCAAGCAGGGAGAGAGGTTAGTAGTACAGTGGTTCCCAAACCTGGGGTCCGGGACCCATGTTGGGTCCCCTAAAATTTTAATAGGGTCCCCTGAGAGAATCTTATTTACATTTTAGTGATTTAGCAGATGCTCTTATCCAGAGCATTGATAACTTGTTTCTCTTCAAATGGGTATAGAATACAATATTTTAGAGTCAACTAAGGTGCTTTTACACTGTCAGAATTAACATCCATGTCATTGTGTTGGGACAGCCTATACGGCCTAAAATGTAGTGAAATATAAAGACAATTTAAATATCAAGACAAATTCATATTATTTACACTGAACAAAAATAAACGTATTTTACTGAGTTACAGTTCATATAAGGAAATAGGTCAACATTATCAGTATTGACTTACCACTCATGTATGTAGTGGAACATATTATTGAGTAGAACTTGTAAGGTAGTGATGAGTAGTAAGTTAGTTTTTTTTTTTCATGAGGTTGTGGTGATATACTTCCATCTGGTGGCGACTAGAAACAATTGCATAATAGGAACTATTACAAATTGATGGTCCTTGAAAGTAAATATCAGTGCTTTAAAAAGTCCTTAAATTTGACTTGCCACTGTCTGTACGAACCCTGAATACCCCATAATGACAGTGAAAACAGGTTACACATTTGAGCACATTTTAGAAAATGAATTTACTTAAGTATTCACACCCCTTTGCTATGACATTCCAAATTGAGCTAAAGTGCATCCAATTTCCTTTGATCATCCTTGAGATGTCACTACAACTTGCAGTCCACCTGTGGCCAATTCAATTGTTTGGACATGATTTAGAAAATAAACACACCTGTCTATATAAGGTCCCACAGTTGACAATGCATGTCAGAGCAGAAACTATACCATGAAGTCCAAAGAACTGTCCGTAGATCTCCGAGATGGAATTTTGATGAGGCACATATCTGTGGAAGAGTATATAACCATTTCTAGAGTGTTGAAAGTTTCAAATAGCACAGTGTTCTCCATCATTGGGAAATTGAACAAATATGGAACTGCCTAGAGCTAGAGCTGGCCGTTCGACCAAACTGAGCAACCGGGCAAGAAGGACCTTGGTCAGGGAGGTGACCAAGAACCCAATAACCACTCTGACAGAACTACAGACTTCATTGACTGAGATGGGAGAAACTGCCAGAAGAACAACAGTCTCTACAGCACTTCAACAATCTGGGCATTATGGGAGAGTGGCCAGACAGAAGCCACTCCTGTGAAAAAGGCACAACAGCACGCCTGGTCTTTGCAAAAAGGCACGTGAAAGACTGAGGTGATGGCGGTGGATGAATGGCACGACATTGGGCCTCAGGATCTCATCACGGTATCTCTGTGCATTCAAATTGCCATCGATAAAATGCAATTGTGTTCACTGTCTGTAGCTTATGCCTGCCCATACCATAACCCCACCGCCACCATGCGGCACTCTGTTCACAACGTTGACATCAGCAAACCGCTCGCCCACACGACGCCATACACACTGTCTGCCATCTGCCCGGTACAGTTGAAACCGGGATTCATCTGTGAAGAGCACACCACTCCAGCGTGCCAGTGGCCATCGAAGGTGAGCATTTGCCCACTGAAGTCGGTTATGACGCCGAACTGCAGTCAGGTCAAGACTCTGGTGAGCACGCAGATGAGCTTCCCTGAGACGGTTTCTGACAGTTTGTGCAGAAATTCTTCGGTTGTTCTTCGGAGTTTCATCAGCTGTCAGGGTGGCTGGTCTTAGACGATCCCGCAGCTGAAGAAGCCGGATGTGGAGGTCCTGGGCTGGCGTAGTTACACGTGGAATACCCGGTTGGACATACTGCCACATTCTCTAAAACGATGCTTATGGTAGAGAAATGAACATTCAATTCTATGGCAACAGCTCTGGTGGACATTCCTGCAGTCATCATGCCAATTGCACGCTCCATCAACTTGAGACATCTGTGGCTTTGTGCTGTGTGACAAAACTGCACATTTTAGAGTGGCCTTTTATTGTCCCCAGCACAAGGTGCACCTGTGTAATGATCATGCTGTTTAATCAGCTTCTTGATATGCCATACCTGTCAGGTGGATGGATTATCTTGGCAAAGGAGAAATGCTCACTAACAGGGATGTAAACAAATCATGTAATTACAGTATCAATGTTTATGATCGCTTTGTTTCAACCACAGTTACAAGGATGACATGCATTATACCCTGGGTTGTCCTGAACAGAATCAGCCTATGTTTGTCATATTGTGAAGAAAATGAGCCGCGGAACACGCACTTATATGCACTCATGACTCCATTCTATGCGCACCAAAATTACAATCTGTCTGTAGTGCCTTTTGAAAGCCTAAGATCGTATTTTATAATTTAGCTAGCCATGTTGCCAATAGAATAAGCTTTCAAATGATGCCCACCTGACCCAGATTGCGACTTATGTCATGTTTTTGGATTGCGTTAACAACAACAGTAATTGTGTGATTGTGGGGATCCAGGGCTGTGTTCCAAACAAAAAACTGCAAATGTGCTTGCCTCAGTTCCTCAATGGCAAAGCTATGAGAGCTCAAAAAAGCACCTCATAGTTGAAGACTCTTCTTTGAGTCATAAGTGCATTGAAATTACTTAGGAATTGTGCACAGTTTGGAGAGGTGTGTGGCCACCAGATAGACCTCTAACTCAAACCCATGTAAATGTATTTTCTTATCTTGCACCTACTCCAAAATGTAAATTAATATTCTTATGTTACTGAATGTATCCAGATTATTTTCAGATTTCATTATTGACAAATGCTGTGAAAAGTACAGTAAAAGTAAAATACACAAAATCACCAGTGCAATATTTGGATTCAGTCTGGTGTCAGCTGAACTGTTGTGTCCTCACCTTTTGGTATGATAATTTCCCAGTAATCTCTGAAGTCTTTCAATTGCTACCATGATCATGCATATACTTTTTATAGTTCTTCTGTTAGGAACATTTCAATTTGGACCTATCCATATAGGCTAATTTCCATGAGTGTAAGGGGTTATGGAACAGGTTTTCTGCATTACCACATCGTGCATACTTTAATTTGAATTTAACGAACACAATGAGCCAAATACATGTATATTTCCTGAGAATACATTTGTGAATAACTGAATCCCCGGCTTTGGCCAGCTCTAGGGAGAGTCTGGGTTGTTCCATATTTTTTCAATTTCCCAATGATGGAGAACACTGTGCTCTTGGAAACTTTCAACACTAGAAATTGTTTTATACCTTTCCGCAGATATACACTACCAGTCAAAAGTTTGGACACACCTACTCATTCAAGGGTTTTTCTTTATTTTTACAATTTTTTACATTGTAGAATAATAGTGAAGACATCACAACTATGAAATAACACATATGGAATCATGTTGTAACCAAAAAAGTGTTAAACAAATCAAAATATATTTTATATTTAAGATTCTTCAAATAGCCACCCTTTGCCTTGATGACAGCTTTGCACACTGCATTCTCTCAACCAGCTTCATGAGGTAGTCACCTGGAATGTATTTCAATTAACAGGTGTGCCTTAAGTTAATTTGTGGAATTTCTTTCCTTCTTAATGCGTTTGAGCCAATCAGTTGTGTTGTGACAAGGTAGGGGGGTATACAGAAGATAGCCCTATTTGGTAAAAGACCAAGTCCATCTTATGACAAGAACAGATCAAATAAGCAAAGAGAAACGATCATTACTTTAAGACATGAAGATCAGTCAAACCGGAAAATGTGAAGAATGAACGTTTCTTCAAGTGCTGTCGCTAAAACCATGAAGCGCTATGATGAAACTGGCTCACCACAGGAAAGGAAGACCCAGAGTTACCTCTGCTGCAGAGGATAAGTTCATTAGAGTTACCAGCCTCAGAAATTGCAGCCCAAATAAATGCTTCACAGAGTTCAAGTAACAGACACATTTCAACATCAACTGTTCAGAGGAGACTGTGTGAATCAGGCCATGGTTGAATTGCTGCAAAGAAACCACAACTAAAGGACACCAATAAGAAGAGACTTGCTTGAGCCAAGAAACACGAGCAATGGACATTAGACTGGTGGGAATCTGTCCTTTGGTCTGGAGTTCAAAGTGGAGATTTTTGGTTCCAACCGCTGTGTCTTTGTGAGACGCAGTGTAGGTGAACGGATGATCTCCGCATGTGTAGTTCCCACCGTGAAGCATGGAGGAGGTGTGATGGTGCTTTGCTGGTGACACTGTCTGTGATTTATTTAGAATTCAAGGCACACTTAACCAGCATGGCTACCACAGCATTCTGCAGCGATACGCCATCCCATCTGGTTTGGGCTTAGTGGGACTATCATTTGTTTTTCAACAGGACAATGACCCAACACACCTCCAGGCTGTGTAAGGGCTATTTGACCAAGAAGGAGAGTGATGGAGTGCTGCGTCAGATGACCTGCCTCCACAATCCCCCGACCTCAACCCAATTGAGATGGTTTGGGATGATTTGGACCACAGAGTGAAGGAAAAGCAGCCAACAAGGGCTCAGCATATGTGGGAACTCCTTCAAGACTGTTGGAAAAGCATTCCAGGTGAAGCAGGTTGAGAGAATGCCAAGTGTGTGCAAAGCTGTCATCAAGGCAAAGGGTGGCTATTTGAAGAATCTCAAATATGAAATATATTTTGATTTGTTTAACACTTTTTTGGTTACTACATGATTCCATATGTGTTATTTCATAGTTTGTCTTCACTATTTTTCTACAATGTAAAAATAAATAAAGTAGGCACACTTAGACAAGGCATGTCTACTCATTTGAAGGACCATAATTTACATGTGATTTTTGAGGAGGAGGAGGAGGCTTGGCCGGACTCTCAGCTCTGTGCATTTGAATCTGGAATGATAATACCAATGGGCCTTTTTCCCCCCCACCAAGTGTATGGAACCACACACACTCAAATGTACACACACACTTTCGTATAGAAGTATAGAGGGCCATCTGTCCTCTCTGGCCATACAGGTCTGGGAAAACAATGAAGGCTTCTTGACATGTCACAATTTCATCTCCCTCAGAATATCAGATGTCATCCACGTCTCTCACAAAGGGAGCTACAGAGATGATCGTCAACTCTTGTCAGTTTCTATCAATCAGAAATAGCGATGTCTGAAAGTTTTCGTATTTGAGTGTTTCCGTGGGCATGGTTGGTTGTTGTGGATAAAGTTACTTCATACTAAAATAGTTGAAGTGCTAGACCTGTCATCTCGCCTCTGACTGATTCCTTTCCCCCCACTTTTTTGCATTTAGCTAAACTGTTGTAGCCTCTGAGTTTTTACTCATTAGTCTGAATAATAACTGTCACTAATTCAAGCTGTTCAAGAATGGCTTTGTGAATAGAGAGAGCGAGGCAGAGAGAGAGCAAGAGAGAGGGAGGATAGAGAGTCCTGAGAGATTAACTCCAGTGAGCCCAGGATTGGTTGAATATTGTTCTGGGGGGGGGGGGGGGGGGGGGGGGGGGGGGGGGGGGGGGGGCACAAGAAAATATATTTAAAAATCACTGCAGCCAGAGAAATGAACTTGATGATCTCAAGGGGGTGGAGGGGGGATCGCCGTTCCCTGCTCCTGACAATCAAAATTAGATTGGCCAGCACTGTGTCAACACTGGCTTCTCCTTAAGGCATGACAGGGGCAGGGGGGACAACCCCCCCATTGGTTTTTGAGAGTTTGCCATGTGAACTATGGAGACCCCACAGAGTCTTTCACTGACTGTGCAGACCTTAAAGAAATGCACAAGCCTTTTCATAGGCCAACACTGAAACCAACAGTCCTCCTTCCCTCTACTCAATATTTTGTGACAAACATATCCTCTTAGTCCATGATTGTGTTCTTTTCATTAATATTTTGTGAAAATATTGTCAAGTAACTGGAAAGGAAAAGTCGATGTGCAAGCAAAGATTCGTTTTTTTCTTCTCCAATCTATGGTAAAGACGAAATAAACTAATTTGTAGGAATAATTGCATGTGGCTGAACATCCACAATCTTGATTTGAGAATTGCATGTGTATTGTCAGTATATTAGGCTCTGTTTAACAAAATGTGGCATCTGGGTGCCATACTCTTTTGTCTGGGTTTCTTCACCAAAATGTAGCTTTTATATATTTCTGCTTCTAATCTTTGCCTTGGAATCTTCATTTGGAACCACAGTGCACAGAATTGTAATTGCAGTGACATGCAGTTGAATTAAGCAAAGTAGTATATGCAGCCTATGGCCATCGGCCACAAATGTAAACTTCAGAAAATTATGTTACTTTGACCAACTTATTTTTCTTCTTATTTCAACAATTCTGGTGGTAGAGCAACCTTCTTCATATCCATCTTCAAAAGCGCATATTCACCTTCTTTGTTGGTCTTTGAGCTGCACAGCAAATTCCCTAGTGTTAAATCAACACAGACTGTTAAATTTAAGGCTGTGGCTGCGGATCCGACTTTTCCTGGACCTTTTTTATGTGTGGATCACGTTCTGCGCATGTTTCTTTACCTCTACTTTATGCACACATTTTCGTGGTCTCCTTCCTTTCACATTTCTCGGTGTCAATCGTGAATGATAATTAAAGTTTTACTGGTGAATCAGTTTCATGGGGATATGCATTTAGATCTTCAAACTAGTCTACAGTGTTGTTTTGAATGATGTACAGTGAGTGAATTTTAGAGCAGATTGCGTTAACAAGCTGTAGCATAGCCCTTCTCAAACCCTGGTTCCGTGGACCGGCGCCGGTCCATGGAGGAATGCTTGTCAGACCCCGGCATACAGTGAGGGAGAACAAGTATTTGATACACTGCCGATTTTGCAGGTTTTCCTAATTACAAAGCATGTAGAGGTCTGTAATATCTATCATAGGTACACTTCAACTTTGAGAGACGGAATCTAAAACAAAAATCCAGAAAATCACATTGTATGATTTTTAAGTAATTAATTTGCATTTTATTGCATGACATAAGTATTTGATCACCTACCAACCAGTAAAGATTCTGGCTCTCACAGCCCTGTTAGTTTTTCTTTAAGAAGCCCTCCTGTTCTCCACTCATTACCTGTATTAACTGCACCTGTTTGAACTCGTTACCTGTATAAAAGACACCTGTCCACACACTCAATCAAACAGACTCCAACCTCTCCACCATGGCCAAGACCAGAGAGCTGTGTAAGGACATCAGGGATAGAATTGTAGACCTGCACAAGGCTGGGATGGGCTACAGGACAATAGGCAAGCAGCTTGGTGAGAAGGCAACAACTGTTGGCGCAATTATTAGAAAATGGAAGAAGTTCAAGATGACGGTCAATCACCCTCGGTCTGGGGCTCCATGCAAGATCTCACCACGTGGGGCATCAATGATCATGAGGAAGGTGAGGGATCAGCCCAGAACTACACGGCAGGACCTGGTCAATGACCTGAAGAGAGCTGGGACCACAGTCTCAAAGAAAACCATTAGTAACACACTACGCCGTCATGGATTAAAATCCTGCAGCGCACGCAAGGTCCCCCTGCTCAAGCCAGCGCATGTCCAGGCCCATCTGAAGTTTGCCAATGACCATCTGGATGATCCAGAGGAGGAATGGGAGAAGGTCATGTTGTCTGATGAGACAAAAATAGAGCTTTTTGGTCTAAACTCCACTCGCCGTGTTTGGAGGAAGAAGAAGGATGAGTACAACCCCAAGAACACCATCCCAACCGTGAAGCATGGAGGTGGAAACATCATTCTTTGGGGATGCTTTTCTGCAAAGGGGACAGGACGACTGCACCGTATTGAGGGGAGGATGGATGGGGCCATGTATCGCAAGATCTTGGCCAACAACCTCCTTCCCTCAGTAAGAGCATTGAAATGGGTCGTGGCTGGGTCTTCCAGCATGACAACGACCCAAAAACACACAGCCAGGGCAACTAAGGAGTGGCTCCGTAAGAAGCATCTCAAGGTCCTGGAGTGGCCTAGCCAGTCTCCAGACCTGAACCCAATAGAAAATCTTTGGAGGGAGCTGAAAGTCCGTATTGCCCAGTGACAGCCCCGAAACCTGAAGGATCTGGAGAAGGTCTGTATGGAGGAGTGGGCCAAAATCCCTGCTGCAGTGTGTGCAAACCTGGCCAAGACATACAGGAAACGTATGATCTCTGTAATTGCAAACAAAGGTTTCTGTACCAAATATTAAGTTCTGCTTTTCTGATGTATCAAATACTTATGTCATGCAATAAAATGCAAAT
The DNA here is from genome assembly GCF_964263955.1 of Coregonus lavaretus. NCBI lineage: Eukaryota > Metazoa > Chordata > Actinopteri > Salmoniformes > Salmonidae > Coregonus > Coregonus lavaretus. The sequence continues at coordinate 35,912,360 of NC_139995.1, forward strand.
TAATTACTTAAAAATCATACAATGTGATTTTCTGGATTTTTGTTTTAGATTCTGTCTCTCACAGTTGAAGTGTACCTATGATAAAAATCACAGACCTTTATATGCTTTGTAAGTAGGAAAACCTGCAAGATCGGCAGTGTATCAAATACTTGTTCTCCCCACTGTATGTCTTGAATATGATTGGGGTTTTTTGGGGTCCGCGGCATATTTGACTCTAATAAGTTCTGGCCCTAGTCCTACTTGCGCAATGCGCTTAACTATGCATGCTGCAGTAAACTAATTGTGTTGCAATGATGAAGTATAGCTACACCAAACACACACACAGAAGCTTGCACGCTCTCTTGCTCTCCCTTTTAGCTAGACAAACGGCCGTTAACCATGGCCTGCTCTAAACAAAAGCAACTAGATTTGTATTTTAATGTGAAAGAAGTGGATCTATCAAATTAACCTGAGGCCAAAAAGTATTGTCCATTTACTCGTAAGTACGATCCATGCTACATCAACTTTGGATTTGTTTCAAATAACAGCTGCCCGCCAAAACCAGTCTGTGTGATATGTTAGACTTGCGTCCACAACATGCTATGAAGCCATCGAAAATGTGCAGACATTTAGAAACAAAGCATCCACATCTCAAGGTTAAACGAACGAGGTGAGCTGACCAACCAAACAAAAAAAACAAAAAAATAATTTCACAGACAGCGAGAGTTTACTGAAGGCTTCATACTTACTCTCTCATAACATTTCCAAGTGCCAGGCTCCTTTCACTTTAGTTGAAAAGCTGGTCATGCCCTCAGTCGTGGATGCTTGCCGAGAGGTTTTGGGCCCAATTGCTGCTACAAAGATCAGTGAAATCCCACTTTTCAATGACACTGTCACGCGTGGAATCCAGGATATGGCAGATGATATTGAATCACAGGTTTTAGACAGAGCCCGTGCATTAAATTGGTTTGCAATCCAATTAGATGAGACAACTGACATTTCAAATGCAGCCTAACTTCTTGTATATATTTGCCGCTTTCAAAAAAAAGCTTGGTGTCTGGAGAGACCGAGTGAATAGAGGCATTTTCGATATGTTCCCCCTATTCTCAACTCTGGCTGATGAGGGTGATGTGGACATGGATCACATGCGTAAATTGATGGGGTCACATCTGAGCCAAACTCTGCTCAAATTCGAGGATTACTTCCCCTCACAATCTGATCCCCACTCGGGAAAGCGGTGGATGCATAATCCGTTCACCAGCACTGAAGAGACTCACAGCTTGTCACTGGTTCTTTAGGATAAAGTATTGGAGCTGTCCTGTGACCAAGGCATGCACGCTCGTTTTAATGAGATGCGCCTTTCCACATTCTGGCTGTTCAGCAACTCAGCGAGATGGCAGTGAAGACGTTAATCCCTTTTCATTCTACCTTCTTATGTGAGACCAGCTTTTCCTCTCTTGCTGCAACAAAATCTAAATATCGCTGGCTGTTGAAAACACTTTGAGAGTGTCCCTCCTCCTTCCCGCCGAGGTTTGACATGTTGGTGTCCAAGAGACAGGCACACCCGTCTCATTGATTAGGTGAGTCAAACATCTTTAACTATTCTATTTTTTTAAAATAATGTATATATTGAAAGAATGAAAGATAATTTGTTTATAAAGATTCAATTGTTGTTACATTGTTTTTATTGACAGCACAGGTAATGTGATTGTGTATAATGACTACATTTATTTATTGATTGTTTTGTCATTTACAGACCGACAGCCTCTGAAGACAGCCCATACAGACGGACAGATAGACAGGCAGCCCATTAAGAAAGCACAGAGAGACACTTCCCATGAGTACAAAACAGACAGACACACAGATACAGACAGACAAACCATAAAGGCAGCCAAGAAAATACAAAGTTCATTAATTTAGTGTAAAGTAAAAAATAAATTAAATAAAATTGGTGTTTATGAAGAGCATGTGATTGTCAATTATGTTTTACCAAAGCAGTAAAAAAGGCCATGCCTTGCTGGTAGTTTGCACAAACAAGTTTGAGAAAGGCTGGCATAGCCTACCTGTGTAGTTTGCTGAGTGGCGCACGCTGTTGAGTTTTTGGCCACGTGAGAGAAAAATGCAGTGGTGTTTTTGTCTTACAGTAACCTAATACTATGCTATTATATTCGGTTCTGTTATGTATTATACTATCATTATGTGATCTTGCAGACATTGATTCAGTTTTGATCCAACTTTATGAAATTAGCAGCATTCGCCAGAGTAGACTGTTCTCTACGAGTAGAGCAGAGACTGTGCGTAAAGTAGAGAATAAACACATACGCAGCATGTGACCCACATGTGCAGAAGTAAAAAAGGTTTGAGAAAAGTCGGATCTGCCGCCACACCGTAAATTTAACACTGGTCCAGTGTCTACGGGTCTACACTTTTCAGTGTTAAATTAACACACTGCTTAGTGTAAAGCCTTATTTGCATATTTCCCATATGTTAAAAACATGTTTTATTATTTAACACAATACAACAAGTATTTAGGAAGGCCTTATTTTGAGGGCCTCGTTAACCCTAATACAGTGGCCTGAAACTCATGGTTTTCAGGCCTGCAAGTCACATGATGGCTTGCAAAGTGATATGTAATTCCTATTGGAATCCAGCCAGAGTGGAGATATCCAACATTTTGACTTTTTATTCACCCGCAACCTGCATTCAGAATGACTGCCGGGGTTGGGAAGACTAAGATATGAGACTACCTAAACCATCTAAACTGGAATAACCATTTCGGGTAACGGGTGCAGGGTAACGGGTGCAATAAGTCCAAGTAACAGATTTAATTCGTTTAGAAAATGTATGTTATTTATATTTGAGTAGCATAATATTGATTAATAAATCAGTGTACTGAAACAAACAACAGATATTGAAACAAACAATTCTAAAAATCAAAATCAACCTGCAATAGAGCATGATGAGGGATGATGATGATGGGTGTAGTTTTGGTTTAATACTGGTTATTAACACCAACACTGAGGTTATTTTACACAGTGTTAATTTAACAAGAATCAACACTAGAAATGTTACACTAAAAATCAACACTAGGTAACACTGGCCAATTTGCTGTGTAGTATTGTTGCAGAACAAAGATCATGAACTTCCTTAATTCCGTAGATGTAAATTCTTAAATCCATGACAGTGAGTGTGCAAGTGCACACTTTGTGAGAAGGGTGGAGAATCAGGATGCAGCCTAAAGCTGGACCATCACTGTTGCAGCTGTATGGGGCATCCCACTCAGCCCCTCCCACTCCTCACATTGGTTCTGGGATGTAGACGGGGATGGAGCCGACCTCAGGGGTTGTGTTTTTGGAGGTTTGACCAGTGACCTGGAATCTGTCAGTTTGTTCTAGTTTGTTCTAGTTCAATCTCTTACCAGAACACAGTGTGTGAGGAAAAGCTTGCTGTGTCCTCACATAACCTTAAAATTATTCGCAAGGCCACCAGATTTTCAGCATTTTAATCTAAAATAATTTGCACCAAGAATTTTGGGGTATTTTTCTCCACCCTTATTCAATGTAATGTAATTTGTTTGTTGCTTTTCCAAAACACCATTGGAAGTCTCCTTGTCTGATGTTTTGTTGCAGGTTGAAGTTGACGAGAAACTGAAAAAAAGGAAGGAGAGGTTTGGGATTCTCACCGCTGCTGCTGCAGTTGGGGCCGAAGATAGCGAGGTACAAAATATTTTGTTTTCATGTTCCTGGGCTATGACCTGTTGTTGCCAAAAGAGAGCTGGTCGAACTGACTTTCACGTGATCAAACACTGCTGTGAGAAACATTCTAAATAAGTGAACGGAATGTTCACATTGTTGTGTGTTGGGGAGGGGGGTATTAGAATGTTTCGTAAGTCGCTATTAGAATGTTCTAGAACAGAAAAAGAACGAAGAATGGCCTAATTCTGAAGGAAGTATAATTGGGCATTGCCTCAATATTTTGCCAATGTTTCAAAGATAATCAAAGTCAAACATTTAATTGATGTGAACTTATTTTGAGTCAATAGATGTGTCAAGTCTGTTGGGTAAATGTATTGTGAGTCATCATTTACAAGCGTAAATAATGGCTTCCTTTCCACAGAACTAAAATCCATATTCTTGGAAAATGTCCTTATTTCCATAGTTCATAGGGGTATACAAGCCTAGAGTCTACCTTTACAGTTCTCAAAGTTTTTACCTTGATAGTTTAAAAAAAGTTATTGAATGATTGTGATGTTTCCTTGAATATACACAAATGAATTCCAGAGGATATCGGAGCGTGTCGATGACCTATATAGTCATCCAGCAATGACAAGCAGTTACAGTATTTTTGCTTAGTTCTGCTGTTATGTTATCTAACATGCAATATGGTTATCAATTACTATGCATAACTAAGTAATCAAATGACAAAATCTCATATATGTAAGTATGATGCTTGTAGTTGTAATGTTGCAGGTATCAGGCCTGGTTGTCTTCATACTGATTTGATACTTTGATGTGATGTTTCTGTTTCCTCACCACCACTCATCATTCAAATAATAATTCAGTAATTTTATGAAAGATCTATTTATTATTGTTACACATGCATATTCCACAAATAGAAATCCTGATTCTGTGGAGTCACAATTTACAAGGAATTCTGTATATGCTCTTCTGTATACATTTGGCACACATGACAACATTTATGTAGAATGTTCCTTACATGTTCAGTTCTTTCTCCATTTCAGGCAAAGAAGAGGAAACGAGCAGAACGATTTGGAAATAATTGATTCAATTTGACAATTTTTTTACTTTTTTAAAAATTTCATTTTGTAGTTTTTAAACTTGTAACTTGTTTTAAAGTGATAAAATACCAACCTTTGCTGTTTAGTAAGAAAACATATTTACAGTATGTAAAAGTTTGGAAATTAAATATATTTTCCAATTTCCCACAAGTGTCCTAATAACCCTTGAGTAAACTTGTCCTATAGCTGTTGGGAAATAAATTCATGTAGAGTCTGGATAGACTTTCCTATCAGGGGTTAATCCATAAGGGTTGATTGACACATAATAAACAAATCCCTATCAAAATCTGTCTGTTTAAACTGGAGATATTTAAATTTTTGTATGGGCTGCGTCTTAATCCACCACTTCTGCCTATGTCGGCCTTCAGCGTCTGCGGTGGAAAGTGGCAGATCTACAGCGCTGTTTGTCAAACCAGGAGAGATCCCGAAATTCGGTCTTCTCACAAAAAGGGGGGGGGGGGGGGGGGGGGCTGGCGGCTGACGTGCCCTGGTAGGGATTTGGGTGTGACTCAGTCCAATTGGATAATGGCTAAGCAACCTATAGCTAAACCTGGCAATAGTCCCCTGTGAACCAGGTGGTAGGGTACCACTGCTCCAGGTTTGTGACATTTGTCACTCAATGGACATGCTGTAACAAGTGTGGAGGCACTAAGGTACTGTTCAGTTGGGAATTAATTGTTATATTAAATATTTACTTAAATAGTTTGCCAGTTTAGATTCCTAGTTTCACACTTAAGCTAACTTTATAACGAGAAATGCACAAATCATCTTAAAGTAACTTCATCGTGCTACACAATCAATTTCAGACACTTTGGGATGATTTAGACATAGCATTTCAAACATGCTATATTGACTTGGCATAATTTTTTGGGACAGAAATGCTAGTTGGCATTTGGTTGTCGGAGCCAGGTAAACAAAACCAAAACATGGATTGGTCTCTGCTTGTCCAAAGACTACTTACAGTATAAACAGTTAATAATTAGTAGACTGTTTATAAATCTGTAATACGTTTTTGGGACTCTTATTGGACTTCTGACAAAATGATTTTACTACATTTCACTGTATAATTTAAATCGAACTACTACTTAACTCCAGCTGAAAGTATTGTAAACCATATGTTATAACAACAGCATTACCTACTATCACCACTAATACTTATTTTTAATATTTAAACAATTTAACCAAACACTTGATTATTGCCTGAGACAGTCATTTGGGATGGAGGCAATTATCACTTGAAGTTGAAACGTCCCTGAAATGGGTGAACAAGTGTGATTTTTCCTAAACCAACCTCCCTCTCTGAACACTGGTCCGTTATTGAGCCGTACACAAAAGTGTTACTGATTACTGTGTCCAACAATCAGTCCTATTGAGTGCTTCCCTGGACCTTCACTTTATGGCTATTGCTGCGATCATAAACTTCCCAACCCTCTTTCTTGATAATTTTGTAACATATTCATTTATTTTTTTGTTTTCCCCTCGAGTGCATTTCAACAGGTATTTTATAATTTGTAGCCATTATTGGTTTAATATTTTATGCAATAAAGTATAGTGACAAATTTAGCTGTAATGTTTTTGGTACCAATGAAAATGACTAATGATGATTTGGGGTAGATGTGCAAGTTGGTGGCTAAACAATTGCCACTTTAGCACTTTAACCAATGCCTCTCACTTGTAGCTTACCTGAGGTGATCTGATTGTCCTTTAACAGCACAAAGTTGAGAGCTCTCCCTCAAATTATCTTTGCACAGAAAACAGTTCCCCTGTGGCTTTTAGTTGTCCATCAGTGGAGGCTCATCAGAGAAGGACAAAACCTAAGAGGCTCATGGTTCTCACCACCTTCCATAGACTTACACAGTAATTATGATGACTTCCGGAGGACATCCTCCTACCTATCGGAGCTCTTGCAGTATGAACTAACATCTTGTCCATCCAATAAAAAGGATCAGAGAATGAATCTAGTACTGAAAGCATAAGCTACAGCTAGCTAGCACTGCAGTACATAAAGTGTGGTGAGTAGTTGACTTAAAGAAAGAGAAAGACAATAGTTGAACAGTTTTGAACAAATCAATTTCTTCAAAAATTGAGAAGCAGCGGAGCGAGAGCTAGCTATATTTAATTTATATATTTTTCTTAATTTACCTTTCACCTCCTTAGCTAATGCAGCTAATTTAGCCTACTCCACAACCTGACTCAAGCAGAGATGATGCTATTTATGTTAACTAGCTGGCTAAGGCTATCCAACACTGCAACTCTTCCAAGTCAAGGTAAGCTTTTGGTTTTATTAATTTATTGGCACTGGGCCCGCCGGTGTAACTGCTAAACTGCTTGCTGTACACTGTACTGCGTGATTGTACACATGGATTGGATTGTGGGTTTACTAACGCAGGTGCTAGTTTGTTGACTATAACGTTAATATGGTATGAAGGTTTGGCTTGGACAGGTTTTTTCGCCTGGTCCCAGGCCGCTCGTCTTGTGCACTGAAGTCTACAAGTGAAGGGAAAAGGTGAGAGGAGGAGAGCGCGTAGATACCAGAAGGAATTATAAAACTAGCAAAGTGATTATGCTGTATGTGGCTGCTATGAAAGTGAACTGTGTGCGGGTAATCAGGGGTTTATTCATTCCGCCGATTCTGTTGCAAAACATTTCTTAAATGGAAGCAAACAGAATTAAACTGGGAGAGACCTACCTGAATTTGTCCAATAGAAACTCTCGTTTTAGTTGCAACTGTTTGGACTAATGATTACACCCCAGATCGACTAGATGCAGGCAAGAGTGTGCAAGGCGGTATTGCATGTCTGTCTCACCTTGATTACTCCAATTTGTCTCTCGACAAACTTTCATTTATAGGCTAGGTTGTAGCAACCTCGTGATGGGTATTATATAGGGGAAATTGGAGTACCATGTAGTAGCCTAAACCTATTGATGTTACATTGAGCTGAGTGAATGGAATATGAATGACAGTCATCCAATATGCTGTAATAGAAATAAGGCCATGCTCATAAAAAAATATTCCTCCCTAATCTTGAACGGCATGAACCGCCACTGTGGTCCATACAGGCCAGAAATGAGTCTTGAATATGTAGCTACAGTGTATGTGTGTGCATAGGTGGGAGTTTGTGATTATGTCAGTGTGTGTGATTATGGGTAGAGGAGTGTGTGAATGTTTGTTTGGTAAGGTCTTTGTTTGAGCATGTAAGGTTTATGTCATTGCTGGTGTCCGTGTTCTCTTCTCTGTGGTGGGTGGTCTGTGTGCATTTGCATCAGTAAAGAGCTCCGTCTTCAGTCTCATTTGTCCCCCATTGCTGCCCTAAATTAGGCTGATGAGAGGCCCTCCTATCAGGTGACATATTAATTGGGTCATGCTGCATCCCATACGAAATCCAAACAATGGCCTCCCAACACTAAACCTTTCTCTTCGGGCTGGTTTCTCTCCTCCTCTCTCTCTTCCACCAATTAGCCTCAGAATGAATCTGTTTCCTGTCCCCCCATCCCACCTCCATCCCTAGATTCCGGGCGCCACCAGGCAGTCACTGACCTCCTAAGCTCATTTTATGTGAGCCGTTACAGGCATGTGGATGAGTTAAGAGCTGGATAATGCTTTTCAATTAAGGTGTGGCAGTGGGCTAAGGGTAGTGGTAGCCAGAGATAAGGAGAAATTACAATCAATCAATCAGACGTGAATTTCGTAAGCTAAATAAATGATTTATTGTACAAAATAAGACAGAAAACAAAAACAAAATAACAATGGAACAGTTATTCATATGCAAAACCATTAAACTACAACATTGGGGTGAATTATCTACACAACATGAACAAATGAAAGAGAAATAAAAGTGGGCAAAAACATTAGAAGCGGAGAACCTGTCCAAAACATCATAAAATGTCAACATTTGGGTATTTATTTACATAGATTTCTTCTGCTCATATTTATATATATGAAAACACTTTCTCATACAGTGCCTTCAGAAAGTATTCACACCCCTTGACTTTTTCCACATTTTGTTGTGTTACAGCCTGAATTTAAAATTGATTAAATTGAGATTGTGTCATCGGCCTACACACAATACCCCATAATGTCAAAGTGGAATTATGTTTAGACATTTTTACAAATTAATTAAAAATAAAGCTGAAATGTCTTGAGTCAATAAGTATTCAACCCCTTTGTTATAGCAAGCCTAAATAAGTTCAGGAGTAAAAAAGTAACAAGTTGCATGGACAATAAGTGATTTGATTTGATTGGAAGTGTTTAACATGATTTGTGAACGACTACCTCATCTCTGTAAAGTCCCTCAGTCGAGCAGTGAATTTCAAACACAGATTCAACCACAAAGACCAGGGAGGTTTTCCAATGTCTTGCAAAGAAGGACACCTATTGTTAGATGGGGGGAGAAAAAAAAGCAGACATTGAATGTCCATTTGAGCATGGTGAAGTTATTAATTACACTGGATGGTGTATCAATACAACCAGTCATTACAAAGATACAGGCGTCCTTCCTAACTCAGTTGCCAGAGAGGAAGGAAACCGCTCAGGGATTTCACCATGACTTTAAAACAGAGTTGAATGGCTGTGATAGGGGAAAACTGAGGATGGATCAACAACATTGTAGTTACTCCACAATACTAACCTAAATGAAAGAGTGAAAAGAAGGAAGCCTGTACAGAATAAAAAAATATTCCAAAACATGCATCCTGTTTGCAATAAGGCACTAAAGTAAAACTGCTAAAAATGTTGCAAAGAAATTAACTTTATGTCCTGAATACTAAGTGTTATGTTTGGGGAAAACACAACACATCACTGAGTACCACACTTCATATTTTCAAGCATTGGCAGTGGCTCCATCATGTTATAGGTATGCTTGTAATCGGCAAGTTTTTTTAGGATAAAAATTATTGGAATAGAGCTAAGCACATGCAAAATCCTAGAGGAAAACCTGGTTGTCTGCTTTCCAACAGACACTGGGAGACAAATTCACCTTTCAGCAGGACAATAACCTAAAACACAAGGCCAAATATACACTGGAGTTGCTTACAAAGACAACATTGAATGTTCCTGAGTGGCCTAGTTAGTTTTGACTTAAATCAGCTTGAAAATCTATGGCAAGACTTGAAAATGGCTTTTTAGCAATGATCAACAACCAACTTGACAGAGCTTGAAGAATTTAAAAAAAGAATGTGCAAATATTGTATAATCCAGGTGTGCAAAGCTCTTAGACTTATCCAGAAAGACTCACAGCTGTAATCGCTGCCAAAGATGATTCTAACATGTATTGACTCAGGGGTGTGAATACTTATGTAAATTATATATTTCTGTATTTCATTTTCAATAGAATTAAACATGTCACTTTTTTTGTTGCACTTTGTCATTATGGTGTATTGTGTGTAGATGGGTGAGAATTTTTTTTTAATACATTTTGAATTCAGGCTGTAACAACAAAATGTGGAATAGGTCAAGGGGTGTGAATACTTTCTGAAGGCACTGTACATACCAGTATACATACAAAGTCAAGATGCAACTTTATCCACAGCATTAACCAGAGTTAACCAATGGTCCTGGGCACAGCTATTTTTTCTTTTGTCAGCACAAATTACCTTTCGCTATTTGCTTCAGTCACTCTTATGAACTCAGCTGTCAATTACTCAATCTGGATCTGAGATCAAGGTGACCCTGTGGCTTTAGTCTACGTTTTTGGGTTTACTATTCCGGTTACATGTTTGCACATTAACTCATGACAAAACATAACTGTCAAATTTATAAGCAAGGTTTCACAATGCTAAAGTGAGGTAGACATACTTTGAAATTCATTGATTTGATCTGAATAAATAGACACTTGACCAGTTGAATTGTTTCCAACCACTGCCCATACCACATTTTTTTTCTCCCTTTGAAATTGTTTAGCATATTCCTGCAGTTACAAAAGTTACAGCACACAACATGTCATCCTCTACTTTGGCTAACGATCCCTGGATACTTTTTCCCATTCTAATATGGGCACGCTCACTCAAAACACACAAAGGCAAAACATGTCTATGTTAGACAGTCAACACAAAAAGTAGCTCAAATTCAAAAGGACACAAGTCTGTCAGAGTTGATAACAGATTGATTGAAGTTGATGGAGGGGCATTTCCAGTTTAAAGCGTTCTATGTTCATCGGTCCAGACACTTGTTACACACGACTTATCACCCCGGGAGGGCGATGAGGCCTTTTGGCCGCTGGTCAGTCCAGGTTTCTGGGTGTAGGAAGAGCGTGAGAATATGGACAGGCCTCCGCTTCAGACGAAAAGGAAGTCAGGAAAGCGTGATGGTAACAAAAGAAGTGAGAGGCTGACTAGTTTATCCACACAGTGTATTGCCAGAAGCTTGGACAGTTCTTTTTTCAATTGTAAACGCTCTTGTGCTTGATTAGGTAAAATACAAACACAAACAACAACACGACTCCTCACGCCATGAACGTCCCATAGTGCAAAATTTATTGTTGGTAAGGTAGTGCCCAGAAAGGATTTTTTGTACCCTTTTTAATTATATACATATATTATTTATGTCAGAAGGCTCTTCCTTTTTCCAACAGCGTAGTGCTTTCGTTTACAACAAAGGGATATCTTCACTTTGACATCCAGGAAACAAGACAGACTTCAAGCTTCTTATGTACAGTCTTTCAAGCACTTCCAATATTTACTGCATATTACAGGTGCAGTTGAGGTGGGGTTGGGGGCATCAGGATATTCAATCAAAACATGTTCTCTAAACTAGAAATGGCATTTCGGCTGTATTCTCGCCTGTATCAATGTTTTCCTTATTTTTATGATGCACAACCTAGCTCTTCTTCCCTTTACTTAGTAGCACAAAGGCCTATATCAATCAAGCATTTGAGTTTCTTTCCAACACAGGGTTGTCTTCTTTGCCACAACCATCATAACATTCCCACCATAGCAACTTGGCAGAATACATTTGGTCCTCTACTCATTGGGTTTGTTTGTGTAAATGAATGTGAGAGGATAGTAATGGGAATGGTAATTGCACAGTGTGCAGAGTGAAAATGACAAAAGTATATAAGTAGGCTATATTCATGTGGACCACATTTGCCAAGGTACTTGTTGCGTTCCCTTTCACTCTGAACTTACTCCTTACAAAATAATCTGACAATTACAGTAGTGTAAACTGGCACCCTTGCATGATTCCCATATTGTTTCAAATGCTCTTGGATTTAGTCTATTACATATAAACTATCTAAAAGATGAGCTATCCAAAGATCTAACAAGCCAAAACCTGTATTTTTAAATTGTGTGTTCTTACTCTAGACCACACAAAGTTTAAAAATAGTTGCTTTGACATAATGTTTGTCTTAGTTCATCTAAACTTTGTGCACAGGTTGATATTGAGGTAATCTGAGCTGTTACGTGAGCTTCTGCAGTCAAACATAGGGAGAAAGGGTATTACAAACCCTTTCCTCTTCACTTTTAAAGGTAGTGAAATAACTCCCTTTTATTCTATTTCTGTTTTACAAGATTACGGGTAAAATAAGATCAAAGTAACTGTGAAAGGGTTCTTGGATTCTCAAGAATTTCACACTGGGGTGCTAGCTACATCTACAGAGGGCACAGAGTTAGGCTTTGAATCTCAACACTAAATCTCTAGAACATGACTATTTTCTTAAACAACATTTTGGATTAATTTCATGAACTTTTAGTCTAAAAGTAAGTAAGGGAAATGTGTTTTGTAATGGAGGCTAAAAGTGAAGCATTGCACAATAGCAGTGATAATTAGAAGAAGTCCCCCTCTATTGGCATTGTCTATGAATGTCTTGGTTGTGAATCAAATCCCATTGGAGTATAATGTGCTAATAAAGTGTTTTGAACAGATAAAACAGCCCATCACCTCAGAACTGAATTTGTTTGGAAGTAAAGATGTGGAAAAATTATAATATACTGTAACTGCTTAGGAATGTCTCCCTCCATCAGCCTGGATCCACTATCCAGGACATCTCAACAAAGACACCATCTTTTCAAAGAACCTGATAGACATTTTCTTTAACTTTTTTTCAAAGAAAAAACACAAAACTAACAAATACCTAAAACATAGTTTTGTCTAATTTACCATACATTTCTCAAGCTGCTCCACAGACACACCCCCTTCATAATTGTCAATATATATTTCTACCACTCAGCCTCACTCCTATCTTCATTTCATATGACATTTTTACCTTATTCATTTTAATCAAACATGTAAGAACTAAGAGAATGGAGGTCCAGTGGGATGTTTTGTGGCGGAGTGAGAGGGGGGATAAAGTCTGGTGCCAGTGGAGAGCTCAGTCAGGGTTTTGGGTGGAAATAATGCAGAGTTGGGTGTGCATGAGTATGCATGACATCCATTGGGCCTAAGAGCAGCCACACCTGTCCACCACCATGCCAGGGATCTTGCCATGGATGATCTGCTGCTTGTCATTGAAATAGAGCATGTTGATGGGTGACATCTTGGTGGGGGTGCAGCAGGGCCCTGCTGAGCCTCTGGGGTTGGCGTGTTGTACCAGGTGGGTGTGTGGGTACTTCTGCATGAACATGTATTCACACTGGCCCGAGCAGTAGTTGGCCTTATAGCGCTTGGGAGCGATGATCCAGTCCCAGCCGAAAGCCTCAAAGTCCACTGTCAGCGGGTAGCGGCAGCAGCGGGACTCGGTGGAGTGCTCGTCACAGTCCAGTCCCAGGTTACGTCGGGAACGTTTGGTCGTCTCGAGAACCTTAACCTCCAGGAACGGCTGCTGGAGTCAGGGGAGGGGGGAGAGGGGTGGGGGGGAGAACAGGAGGAGAATGGAGGTGATTAAGAGAGAACTCAAACAGTGAGGCGAGTAATGCTTCTAGGAAAAAGCTTTGGGTACTGGGACCGATTAACGTCACTGGAGGAAAAAAAACTGATGCACTCCTCTAAATGCTCCTTACTATGGTTTTAAAGACACAGAGTACTGAGAGGAAGATGTGAGTAGTATCAGTTGATGCAAACCTGACCTCTTAACATCAATGGAAATGGCAACATTCTATACGCTTGGCTGGATCTATGACCTGTGAGGTCATCTGCAGGTTACCATAACCTTGACCCTTATGCATTGCGAGAGCAGTGAATATTTTACTCCAGCATGTTTATTTTACAAAGCCCTCATCTCTCCACAGAAAACCCAGCTGGACTTGAGCACAGTTTTTTGTGACGCTTTCAACATAAGAAATAAGCCGAGAGGCCAGAAGGGTCAACCCACGTCAGCTTAGGCTTTAGGGCTTTCTTTGGGGGGGAAAGGATCCGGCGGGGACCTTGTTCTTAGATTTTTGTGTTTTTTATTTTTGTACACGGGCCTCTGTATCTCTGATCTTTTCTTTCTTCTCCTTAAGGAAAACAGCGCTTGCTGCTGTGCAAGGATTCATTGGCCGAGAGGCCAGAGTCAACCCCTAGGCCGTGCTGTGAAGAACTGACCCAAATGAAATGACCAGTGGGATACCATTTCGTAATGCTTAATGGGCATTCATGACAGTGTTACGTTCCCCAGCAAGGAAACCAAAAATTGTCGCTCAAACTGAAGGGGGAACTAACAAAGAGTCACTGACAACAACCAAAATGAAACAGGTAGGGTTTTAGGAGGGGCTCTGAAAGACACTCATGGGGGTGTCCACTGAAAGTTGACTAGCAACAACAACTAGTAAAAAGCTTTGTAGCACCTTAAATGAAATCTTGGGGAAAAAGGCATCATTAGTTGAATCAGATGGCTCGTTCATCACAAAACTAACAGATATTGCCAACTACTTTAATGATTTTTTCATTGGCAAGATTAGCAAACTTAGGCATTACATGCCAGCAACAATTGCTGACACTACACATCCAAGTATATCTGACCAAATTATGAAAGACAAGCATTGTAATTTTGAATTCCGTAAAGTGAGTGTGGAAGAGGTGAAAAAATTGTTGTCTATCAACAATGACAAGCCACCGGGGTCTGACAACTTGGATGGAAAATTACTGAGGATAATAGCGGACGATATTGCCACTCCTATTTGCCATATTTTCAATTTAAGCCTACTAGAATGTGTGTGCCCCCAAGCTTGGAGGGAAGCAAATGTCATTCCGCTACCCAAAAATAGTAAATCCCCCTTTACTGGCTCAAATAGCCAACCAATTAGCCTGTTACCAATCCTTAGTAAACTATTGGAAAAAATGGTGTTCGACCAGATACAATACTATTTTATAGTAAAAATAAAAAAACTTTCAGCATGCTTATAGAGGAGGACATTCAACAAGCACAGCACTTGCACAAATGACTGATGATTGACTGAGAGGAATTGATGATAAAAAGATTGTCGGGGCTGTTTTGTTACACTTCAGTGCAGCTTTTGTCTGCTGCTGGAAAAACGTATGTGTTATGGCTTTACACCCCCTGCTATATTGTGGATACAACGTTACCTGTCTAACAGAACACAGAGGGTCTTCTTTAATGGAAGCCTCTCCAACATAATCCAGGTAGAATCAGGAATTCCCCAGGGCAGCTGTCTAGGCCCATTACTTTTTTCAATCTTTACTAATGACATGCCACTGGCTTTGAGTAAAGCCAGAGTGTCTATGTGTAAAGCCAGAGTGTCTATGTATGCGGATGACTCAACGCTATGTCAGCTACTACAGCGACTGAAATGACTGCAATACTTAACAAAGAGCTGTAGTTAGTTTCAGAGTGGGTGGCAAGGAATAAGTTAGTCCTAAATATTTCTAAAACTAAAAGCATTGTATTTGGGACAAATCATTCACTAAACCCTAAACCTCAACTAAATCTTGTAATAAATAATGTGGAAATTGAGCAAGTTGAGGTGACTAAACTGCTTGGAGTAACCCTGGATTGTAAACTGTCATGGTCAAAACATATTGATACAACAGTAGCTAAGATGGGGAGAAGTCTGTCCATAATAAAGCGCTGCTCTACCTTCTTAACGTCACTATCAACAAGGCAGGTCCTACAGGCCCTAGTTTTGTCACACCTGGACTACTGTTCAGTCGTGTGGTCAGGTGCCACAAAAAAGGACTTAGGAAAATTGCAATTGGCTCAGAACAGGGCAGCACGGCTGGCCCTTGGATGTACACAGAGAGCTAATATTAATAATATGCATGTCGATCTCTCCTGGTTCAAAGTGGAGGAGAGATTGACTTCATCACTACTTGTGTTTATGAGCGGTGTTGACATGTTGGGTGCACCGAGCTGTCTGTTTGAGCTACTGGCGCACAGCTCGGTCACCCATGCATACCCCACAAGACATGCCACCAGAGGTCTCTTCACAGTCCCCAAGTCCAGAACAGACTATGGGAGGCGCACAGTACTACATAGAGCCATGACTACATGGACCTCTATTCCACATTAAGTAACTGAAGCAAGTAGTAAAATTAGATATAAAAAACAGATTAAAAAACACCTTATGGAACAGCGGGGACTGTGAAGCAACACAAACATAGGCGCAGACACATGCATACACACACAATAACATACGCACTATACACACACATACACATGGATTTTTATACTGTAGATATGTGGTAGTGGTGGAATAGGGGCCTGAGGGCACACAGTGTGTTGTGAAATCTGTGAATGTATTGTAATGTTTTTAAAATTGTATGAACTGCCTTACTTTTGCTGAACCCCAGAAAGAGTAGCTGCTGCCTTGGCAGCAGCTAATGGGGATCCATAATAAATACAAACTGGGACCTAAGATACCCACCATGAGCACCCACTAAATTTGCCCAAGAAGATGTAAACAAAATAAAAACCCACACCAAACTTAAAGACAGGAAGCAAACCAAAAGGTGGAGCAAAACGAAAACAGGGAAGATCAGATAAAGGATTGTTTGTCTATAAATCAAATAGGGAAAGCCAACTAAAGGTGTTAACCCTCCACGACTCTCAAGACAACTGGAGCACTGGGCCAGCCACTCTTAAATATCACCTGGGACAGCACAGGTGAAACAGCTTCCGACTAACGAGGTGATACCAATCGGTGTGCCCTACGTGCTAACGTCCAACCTCAAAATATAAATGGAAAAACCAAAGCCTGTAAACACCTTCCCCCTTAAGACAACAAATACACTGCTCAAAAAAATAAAGGGAACACTAAAATAACAGATCCTAGATCTGAATGAATGAAATAATCTTATTAAATACTTTTTTCTTTACATAGTTGAATGTGCTGACAACAAAATCACACAAAAATTATCAATGGAAATCAAATGTATCAACCCATGGAGGTCTGGATTTGGAGTCACCCTCAAAATTAAAGTGGAAAACCACACTACAGGCTGATCCAACTTTGATGTAATGTCCTTAAAACAAGTCAAAATGAGGCTCAGTAGTGTGTGTGTGGCCTCCACGTGCCTGTATGACCTCCCTACAACGCCTGGGCATGCTCCTGATGAGGTGGCGGATGGTCTCCTGAGGGATCTCCTCCCAGACCTGGACTAAAGCATCCGCCAACTCCTGGACAGTCTGTGGTGCAACGTGGCGTTGGTGGATGGAGCGAGACATGATGTCCCAGATGTACTCAATTGGATTCAGGTCTGGGGAATGGGCGGGCCAGTCCATAGCATCAATGCCTTCCTCTTGCAGGAACTGCTGACACACTCCAGCCACATGAGGTCTAGCATTGTCTTGCATTAGGAGGAACCCAGGGCCAACCGCACCAGCATATGGTCTCACAAGGGGTCTGAGGATCTCATCTCGGTACCTAATGGCAGTCAGGCTACCTCTGGCGAGCACATGGAGGGCTGTGCGGCCCCCCAAAGAAATGCCACCCCACACCATGACTGACCCACCGCCAAACCGGTCATGCTGGAGGATGTTGCAGGCAGCAGAACGTTCTCCACGGCGTCTCCAGACTCTTTCATCTGTGAAGAGCACAGGGCACCAGTGGCGAATTTGCCAATCTTGGTGTTCTCTGGCAAATGCCAAACGCCATGCACGGTGTTGGGCTGTAAGTACAACCCCCACCTGTGGACGTCGGGCCCTCATACCACCCTCATGGAGTCTGTTTCTGACCGTTTGAGCAGACACATGCACATTTGTGGCCTGCTGGAGGTCATTTTGCAGGGCTCTGGCAGTGCTCCTCCTGCTCCTCCTTGCACAAAGGCGGAGGTAGCAGTCCTGCTGCTGGGTTGTTGCCCTCCTACGGCCTCCTCCATGTCTCCTGATGTACTGGCCTGTCTCCTGGTAGCGCCTCCATGCTCTGGACACTACGCTGACAGACACAGCAAACCTTCTTGCCACAGCTCGCATTGATGTGCCATCCTGGATGAGCTGCACTACCTGAGCCACTTGTGTGGGTTGTAGACTCCGTCTCATGCTACCACTAGAGTGAAAGCACCGCCAGCATTCAAAAGTGACCAAAACATCAGCCAGGAAGCATAGGAACTGAGAAGTGGTCTGTGGTCACCACATGCAAAACCAGTCCTTTATTGGGGGTGTCTTGCTAATTGCCTATAATTTCCACCTGTTGTCTATTCCATTTGCACAACAGCATGTGAAATGTATTGTCAATCAGTGTTGCTTCCTAAGTGGACAGTTTGATTTCACAGAAGTGTGATTGACTTGGAGTTACATTGTGTTGTTTAAGTGTTCCCTTTATTTTTTTGAGCAGTGTATATCCTATATTTTTGTTGGACAAGTTTGCTCACAACCAACAGAAAGTAACTTCCATCTCAACTTAAATGCGTCACTACTTAAAATGCGTCGCATCCTCCAATATAAACTGGCTGTCAACAATTAAATACAAGACAAAACAGCCACTTTTAGTTTATATATACTGTATATACACTACCAGTCAAAAGTTTGGACACACCTACTCATTCAAGGGTTTTTCTTTATTTTTACTATTTTCTACATTGTAGTATAATAGTGAAGACAACAAAACTATGAAATAACACATATGGAATCATGTTGTAACCAAAAAAAAAGTGTTAAACAAATCAAAATATATTTGATATTTGATATTCTTCAAATAGCCACCCTTTGCCTTTTACATTTACATTTACGTCATTTAGCAGACGCTCTGTTTTTTGTGAAGGATTACTTTATCCTATCCCAGGTATTCCTTAAAGAGGTGGGGTTTCAAATGTCTCCTTGACAGCTTTGCAAACTCTTGGCATTCTCTCAACCAGTTTCATGAGGTAGTCACCTGGAATGCATTTCAAGTAACAGGTGTGCCTTCTTAAAAGTTAATTTGGGGAATTTCTTTCCTTCTTAATGCATTTGAGCCAATCAGTTGTGTTGTGACAAGGTAGGGGTGGTATACAGCAGATAGCCCTATTTGGTAAAAGACCAAGTCCATATTATGGCAAGAACAGCTCAAATAAGCAAAGAAAAATGAAAGTCCATTGTTACTTTAAGACATGAAGGTCAGTCAATACGGAAAGTGTCAAGAACTTTGAAAGTTTTTTCAAGTGCAGTCGCAAAAACCATCAAGCGCTATGATGAAACTGGCTCTCATGAGGACCGCCACAGGAATGGAAGACCCAGAGCTACCTCTGCTGCAGAGGATAAGTTCATTAGAGTTACCAGCCTCAGAAATTGCAGCCCAAATAAATGCTTTGCAGAGTTCAAGTAACAGACACATCAACATCAACTGTTCAGAGGGGACTGTGTGAATCAGGCCTACATGGTTGAATTGCTGCAAAGAAACCACTACTAAAGGACACCAATAAGAAGAAGAGACCTGCTTGGGCCAAGAAACACGAGCAATGGTCCAAATTGGAGATTTTTGGTTCCAACCGCCATGTCTTTGTGAGACATGGTGTGGGTGAACGGATAATCTCTGCATGTGTATTTCCCACCGTAAAGCATGGAGGAGAAGGTGTTATGGTGTGGGGGTGCTTTGCTGGTGACACTTAACCAGCATGGCTACCACAGCATTCTGCAGTGATACGCCATCCCATCTAGTTTGGGCTTAGCGGGACTATCATTTGTTTTTCAACAGGACAATGACCCATCACACCTCCAGGCTGTGTAAGGGCTATTTTACCAAGAAGGAGAGTGATGGAGTGCTGCATCAGATGACCTGGCCTCCACAATCCCCCGACCTCAACCCAATTGAGATGGTTTGGGATGAGTCGGACGGCAGAGTGAAGGAAAAGCAGCCAACAAGTGTTCAGCATATGTGGGAACTCCTTCAAGACTGTTGGAAAAGCATTCCAGGTGAAGCTGGTTGAGAGAATGCCAAGAGTGTGCAAAGCTGTCATCAAAGCAAAGGGTGGCTATTTGAGTGGCGAACTTTCATGCTCCTGAGTGGCGCAGTGGTCTAAGGCACTGCAGCGCAGTGCTAACTGTGCCACTAGAGATCCTGGTTCGAATCCAGGCTCTGTCGCAGCCGGCCGCGACCGGGAGACTCATGGGCGGCGCACAATTGGCCCAGCGTCGTCCAGGGTAGGGGAGGGAATGGTCGGCAGGGATGTAGCTCAGTTGATAGAGCATGGTGTTTGCAACGCCAGGGTTGTGGGTTCGATTCCCACAGGGGGCCAGTATAAAAAAATATGTATTCATTAACTGTAAGTCGCTCTGGATAAGAGCGTCTGCTAAATGACTAAAATGTAAATGTATTTGAAGAATCTCAAATATAAAATATATTTTGATTTGTTTAACACTTTGTTGGTTACTACATGATTCCATGTGTTATTTGTGGTCCTCTGTAGCTCAGCTGGTAGAGCACGGCGCTTGTAACGCCAGGGTAGTGGGTTCGATCCCCGGGACCACCCATACACAAAAATGTATGCACACATGACTGTAAGTCGCTTTGGATAAAAGCGTCTGCTAAATGGCATATTATTATTATTATTTCATAGTTTTGACGTCTTCACTATTATTCTACAATGTAGAAAATAGCAAAAATAAAGAAAAACCCTTGAATGAGTAGGTGTGTCCAGACTTTTGACTGGCACTGTGTATATATATATATATATATATACAGTGGGGAGAACAAGTATTTGATACACTGCCGATTTTGCAGGTTGTCCTACTTACAAAGCATGTAGAGGTCTGTAATTTTTATCATAGGTACACTTCAACTGTGAGAGACGGAATCTAAAACAAAAATCCAGAAAATCACATAGTATGATTTTTAAGTAATTAATTTGCAATTTATTGCATGACATAAGTATTTGATACATCAGAAAAGCAGAACTTAATATTTGGTACAGAAACCTTTGTTTGCAATTACAGAGATCATACGTTTCCTGTAGGTCTTGACCAGGTTTGCACACACTGCAGCAGGGATTTTGGCCCACTCCTCCATACAGACCTTCTCCAGATCCTTCAGGTTTTGGGGCTGTCGCTGGGCAATACAGACTTTCAGCTCCCTCCAAAGATTTTCTATTGGGTTCAGGTCTGGAGACTGGCTAGGCCACTCCAGGACCTTGAGATGCTTCTTACGGAGCCACTCCTTAGTTGCCCTGGCTGTGTGTTTCGGGTCTTTGTCATGCTGGAAGACCCAGCCACGACCCATCTTCAATGCTCTTACTGAGGGAAGGAGGTTGTTGGCCAAGATCTCGCGATACATGGCCCCATCCATCCTCCCCTCAATAAGGTGCAGTCGTCCTGTCCCCTTTGCAGAAAAGCATCCCCAAAGAATGATGTTTCCACCTCCATGCTTCACGGTTGGGATGGTGTTCTTGGGGTTGTCCTCATCCTTCTTCTTCCTCCAAACACGGCGAGTGGAGTTTAGACCAAAAAGCTATATTTTTGTCTCATCAGACCACATGACCTTCTCCCATTCCTCCTCTGGATCATCCAGATGGTCATTTGCAAACTTCAGACGGGTCTGGACATGCGCTGGCTTGAGCAGGGGGACCTTGCGTGCGCTGCAGGATTTTAATCCATGACGGCGTAGTCTGTTACTAATGGTTTTCTTTGAGACTGTGGTCCCAGCTCTCTTCAGGTCATTGGCCAGGTCCTGCCGTGTAGTTCTGGGCTGATCCCTCACCTTCCTCATGATCATTGATGCCCCACGAGGTGAGATCTTGCATGGAGCCCCAGACCGAGGGTGATTGACCGTCATCTTGAACTTCTTCAATTTTCTAATAATTGCGCCAACAGTTGTTGCCTTCTCACCAAGCTGCTTGCCTATTGTCCTGTAGCCCATCCCAGCCTTGTGCAGGTCTACAATTTTATCCCTGATGTCCTTACACAGCTCTCTGGTCTTGGCCATTGTGGAGAGGTTGGAGTCTGTTTGATTGAGTGTGTGGACAGGTGTCTTTTATAATGGTAATGAGTTCAAACAGGTGCAGTTAATACAGGTAATGAGTGGAGAACAGGAGGGCTTCTTTATGAAAAACTAACAAGTCTATGAGAGCCGGAATTCTTACTGGTTGGTAGGTGATCAAATACTTATGTCATGCAATAAAATGTAAATTAATTATTTAAAAATCATACAATGTGATTTTCTGGATTTTTGTTTTAGATTCCGTCTCTCACAGTTGAAGTGTACCTATGATAAAAAATTACAGACCTCTACATGCTTTGTAAGTAGGAAAACCTGCAAAATCGGCAGTGTATCAAATACTTGTTCTCCCCACTGTATATATATATATATATATAAAAAATAATTACTGCCTAAAACTCTGAAGTTGTGAAACATAGGTAAAATCACATAAGCGTCTATAACTCTCATCCCCTTGGATTGAGCCCAACCAAAACAAAATTAATCTTTAAAACGGCAAAGCGTGCAGTCAAAATAAATTGTGAGCCAGGGCTACACACTGGCTGAACACAAAACTTATTGACTGCCCATCCTCGAAAGACAATCAGCAATCAAGTTGTCCTTACCACGGACATGTCTGATTTCAAGGGGAAACTCCTGCAATATCCGTAGTAACTTTCCTCTCATGATTTTCCTCAGTGGATTGGCCTCAGGGAAACGATTGGCAGCACACATGATGGTTAAGAGAAACTGGTTACCACTCTTGGCTTTGGGCAAAGGACCAACACAGTCCACCAGAACCCTGTTGAAAGGTTTGTCAAAAGCAGAAATAGGCTGCAAAGGTGCAACTGGTACAGCTTGGTACGGTTTACCCATCCGCTGGTAATCGCAACAGGATTTACAGTAAGACACAACATCCTGTTTTAGTCCAGGCTAGAAGAAGTTATGCAAGATACGGTCATATGTCTTTTTGACCCCAAGTTGACCTGTCATACTACCATCGTGAGCCAACCTCAGTATCTCTTGTCGAAGTGTAACTGAAACGACAATTTGAGATACACTGGGCCAATCGTCTTGCCCAGAAGTGGTGCGAGAATGCCATTTCCTCATTAGAACACCATCTCTGTCCAAGTAACCCCAGCAAACTTAAAACTCCTCTGGATGTATCTCAGCAAACAGAGAGGAGAGGGAAACAGCATTTCTCTGTTCAGCAATCAACTGCTTCCTAGACATCAAAGTGTCAACTGTAGGGACCCTCTCTTCCTTCAGCGGTCCTACAAACTCGCTCACCTTTGGGGTTTTCAAAGGAGAGGTCAACCGAAATCAGGATCCCCTATAAACGTCTCAGACAGATCAACCATGGTGGGATCGCTGACATCCTCCTCAACATTAGACTTGCTCCCGGCAACTTTCTTAGACATAGCACGTGTAACGGCAGATCAACCACACTGGGAACATGCTAGGGTACTTTTCTGATAACCCATTAGGTTCCTCTACTCTGGGTTCCTTACAAATGACAGGATTTGGCACGACCTTCCGTCCAGCCAAATAATTTCCTAAAATGAATGAGACCCCTTCACCGGTAGGCTAGGTCTCACTCCAACGACAATGGAACCAGAAATAAGATCAGACTTGAGTTCCACATTATACAAAGGAACTTTCATGCAACTGATCTCCACGCCTTGTACTAACACACTGTAACCAGTTGCTGAAGTGTCAGACAAAGGCAAAACACCCTCCAAAATGAAGGACTGGGCTGCCCCAGTGTCTCGCAGTATCTTCACCTGCTGCTTAACAGCATCATCAACTCTGCAGAGACAAGAACCTGCATGAAACAAAGGGTTCATACACATCTGATCCAAAATCTTGTTTAGGAGATAAACCAGTCCCAACCAGAGACTTAATGGGCTGGATTGGGGCAGCCCAGTCCTTCATGTTGTAGTGTGTTTTTCCTTTGTCTGATACTTCAGCAAGCCACCGGGGTCTGACAACTTGGATGGAAAATTACTGAAGATAATAGTGGACGATATTGCCACTCCTATTTGCCATATCTTCAATTTAAGCCTACTAGAAAGTGTGTGCCCTCAGGCCTGGAGGGAAGCAAAAGTCATTCCGCTACCTAAGAATAGTAAAGCCCCCTTTACTGGCTCAAATAGCCAACCAATCAGCCTGTTACCAACCCTTAGTAAAGTTTTGGAAAAAATTGTGTTTGACCAGATACAATGCTATTTTACAGTAAACAAAGACTTTCAGCACGCTTATAGGGAAGGACATTCAACAACCACAGCACTTACACAAATGACTGATGATTGGCTGAGAGAAATTGATGATAAAAAGATTGTGGGAGCTGTCTTGTTAGACTTCAGTGCGGCTTTTGACATTATCAATCATAGTCTGTTGCTGGAAAAATGTATGTGTTATGGCTTTACACCCCCTGCTACAGTGAGGGGAAAAAAGTATTTGATCCCCTGCTGATTTTGTACGTTTGCCCACTGACAAAGAAATGATCAGTCTATAATTTTAATGGTAGGTTTATTTGAACAGTGAGAGACAGAATAACAACAAAAAAATCCAGAAAAACGCATGTCAAAAATGTTATAAATTGATTTGAATTTTAATGAGGGAAATAAGTATTTGACCTCCTCTCAATCAGAAAGATTTCTGGCTCCCAGGTGTCTTTTATACAGGTAACGAGCTGAGATTAGGAGCACACTCTTAAAGGGAGTGCTCCTAATCTCAGTTTGTTACCTGTATAAAAGACACCTGTCCACAGAAGCAATCAATCAATCAGATTCCAAACTCTCCACCATGGCCAAGACCAAAGAGCTCTCCAAGGATGTCAGGGACAAGATTGTGGACCTACACAAGGCTGGAATGGGCTACAAGACCATCGCCAAGCAGCTTGGTGAGAAGGTGACAACAGTTGGTGCGATTATTCACAAATGGAAGAAACACAAAAGAACTGTCAATCTCCCTCGGCCTGGGGCTCCATGCAAGATCTCACCTCGTGGAGTTGCAATCATCATGAGAACGGTGAGGAATCAGCCCAGAACTACACGGGAGGATCTTGTCAATGATCTCAAGGCAGCTGGGACCATAGTCACCAAGAAAACAATTGGTAACACACTACGCCGTGAAGGACTGAAATCCTGCAGCGCCCGCAATGTCCCCCTGCTCAAAAAGCACATATACAGGGCCGTCTGAAGTTTGCCAATGAACATCTGAATGATTCAGAGGAGAACTGGGTGAAAGTGTTGTGGTCAGATGAGACCAAAATCGAGCTCTTTGCCATCAACTCAACTCGCCGTGTTTGGAGGAGGAGGAATGCTGCCTATGACCCCAAGAACACCATCCCCACTGTCAAACATGGAGGTGGAAACATTATGCTTTGTGGGTGTTTTTCTGCTAAGGGGACAGGACAACTTCACCGCATCAAAGGGACGATGGACGGGGCCATGTACCGTCAAATCTTGGGTGAGAACCTTCCCTCAGCCAGGGCATTGAAAATGGGTCGTGGATGGGTATTACAGCATGACAATGACCCAAAACACACAGCCAAGGCAACAAAGGAGTGGCTCAAGAAGAAGCACATTAAGGTCCTGGAGTGGCCTAGCCAGTCTCCAGACCTTAATCCCATAGAAAAAGAGGGAGCTGAAAGTTCGAGTTGCCAAACGTCAGCCTCAAATCCTTAATGACTTGGAGAAGATCTGCAAAGAGGAGTGGAACAAAATCCCTCCTGAGATGTGTGCAAACCTGGTGGCCAACTACAAGAAACGTGTGACCTCTGATTGCCAACAAGGGTTTTGCCACCAAGTACTAAGTCATGTTTAGCAGAGGGGTCAAATACTTATTTCCCTCATTAAAATGCAAATCAATTTATAACATTTTTGACATGCGTTATTCTGGATTTTTTTGTTGTTATTCTGTCTCTCACTGTTGAAATAAACCTACCATTAAAATTATAGACTGATCATGTCTTTGTCAGTGGGCAAACGTACAAAATCAGCAGGGGATCAAATACTTTTTCCCCCTCACTGTATAAAGAGTTACCTGTCTAACAGAACACAGAGGCTGTTCTTTAATGGAAGCCTCTCCAACATAATCCAGATAGAATCAGGAATTCCCCAGGGCAGCTGTCTAGGCCCCTTACTTTTTTCAATCTTTACTAATGACATGCCACTGGCTATGAGTAAAGCCAGTGTGTCTATGTATGCGGATGACTCAACATTATACACGTCAGTTACTACAGCGACTGAAATTACTGCAACACTTAACAAAGAGCTGTAGTTAGTTTCAGAATGGGTGGCAAGGAATAAGTTAGTCCTAAATATTTCAAAAACTAAAAGCATTGTATTTGGGACAAATCATTCACTAAACCCTAAACCTAAATCTTGTAAAAAAAAAAATAATGAGGAATTTGAGCAAGTTGAGGTGACTAAACTGCTTGGAGTAACCCTGGATTGTAAACTGTCATGGTCAAAACATATTGATACAACAGTAGCTAAGATGGGGAGAAGTCTGTCCATAATAAAGCGCTGCTCTACCTTCTTAACAGCACTATCAACAAGGCAGGTCCGACAGGCTCTAGTTTTGTCGCACCTGGACTACTGTTCAGTCGTGTGGTCAGGCTGGCCCTTGGATGTACACAGAGAGCAAACATTAATAACATGTCAATCCCTCCTGGCTCAAAGTAGAGGAGAGATTGACTTCATCACTACTTGTATTTGTGGAGAGGTATTGACATGTTGAAAGCACTGAGCTGTCTGTTTTAAACGACTAGCACACAGCTCAGACACCCATGCATACCCCACAAGACATGCCACCAGAGGTCTCTTCACAGTCCCCAAGTCCAGAACAGACTATGGGAGGTGCAGTACTACATAGAGCCATGACTACATGGAACTCTATTCCACATCAGGTAACTGATGCAAGCAGTAGAATCAGATTTAAAAAACAGAAAAATACACCTTATGGAACAGCGGGGACTGTGGAACAACAAACATAGGCACAGACACATGCATACACACACATGATAAAATACACACACGTACATATGGATTTTGTGTTGTAGATATGTGGTAGTGGAGTAGGGGCCAGAGGGCACACAGTGTGTTGTGAAATCTGTTATGAATGTATTATAATGTTTAAAAAATTGTGTAACTGCCTTTTGCCGGACCCCAGGAAGAGTGGCAGCAGCTCATGGGGATCCATAATAAATACAAGAAACAGCTTTTTCTCTCACTCATTTTTCAACTTAGGACACTGAGAGACAATGTGTCCTTTCTCATGGAAGTAATGACAAACTGGCGGATACGAAAACCAGTTTTCTGCCGATCTTTGTGCACTGTAAAAAACGCTTGAAACCTCGCAGTAAGAGGTGACTTCTCTGGATTGCTTTTTGCGTAGGGATAACTACTGGGTGCTTTGTTTATGAAGGTAGTTTTTTGTTTCAGCATAAACTCATCTGCAAGGACTGCAGCTTTCTCAAGAGTGAAATCCTTGTGCTCATAAATATAGGTAGCAACCCTTTCGTGAAGGCAATTCTAGAACTGCTCAAGAAGTATGAGTGTCTTTAAATCCTCAAGGTCCTTGACCTCTTGAGAACCACACCACCGATCAAGAAGACATGCTTGCTCCCTTACGAACTCAACATGGCTTTGTGATTCTGTCTTTCGTAATTTACGGTACTGTTGTCTGTATGCCTCTGGGACCAACTCGAAGGATAGCAGCTTTAACAGTGTCATAATCTGAACTCTGGTCAAGAGATAAAGCGGCATACACTTTTTTCCCCACAAGAACACTTTGGAGGAACAGTGACCAAATGTCTCGCGGCCATTTTAGGGATGTGGCAATCCACTCAGAGTAAAATATACGTCCACCTCCTTTTCATTGAAAGGCGGTACAAGTCGGCTGTTCCGACCAAGATCAAACTCTGTTGAGGGTGGAGGATGGCCTGACTGGATTCGGAGTGCTTCCAGATCTCTCTCCCTTAGTCAAATGGCATGCTCACGTTCCTGTTCCCTTTCCTTGTGCTCAAACTCTAGTTTCTGTTGCTCTAATCTCTCTTCACATTCTCTTTCCTTTTCCTTATGTTCGAGCTGTTGTTCCTATTTTGCCTTTAGTTCTACCTCTCACAGTTGCACGTCTATGGGGTGTACTCTACCACCCGTAGGACCCTTTTCATCATCCTCCCTCTCCTGAAGGATTTCCTCCTCCACCAAAGCTGACTACTGCTTTTGAATCAGCATGTGCAACTTTGATGTCATAATGTTTTGCAATGACGAGCAGATTTGCATTCATACATTTATCTACAATCTCCCATGTAGGGTTTTCCACAAATGCTTCCAACTTAAAGTCCATGGCTCTTTTTTATTTTATTAGCCTGTGTTTATGCAACTTTCAAAATGATTCCACCAATCTTATAACCCCTCAGGGTTAAACCTCAGTGACACTTAAATATCTGGACACAGCAGAGCTTCAGAGTAGGTGATTAGAGCAACTACCCCAGGAAGAGTAGCTGCTGCTTTTACAACAGCTAGTGGGGATCCTAATAAAATACCAAAATACCATACTCATGGGAAACAAGATCCCGGACAACCATTTTGTTAAGTTCCCCAGCAAGGAAATAAAATTGTCGCTCAAA
Organism: Coregonus lavaretus; assembly: GCF_964263955.1. Classification (NCBI taxonomy): domain Eukaryota; kingdom Metazoa; phylum Chordata; class Actinopteri; order Salmoniformes; family Salmonidae; genus Coregonus; species Coregonus lavaretus. The sequence continues at coordinate 35,940,973 of NC_139995.1, forward strand.
CTGAAGGTGGAGCTAACAGAGTCACTGACAACAATCAAAATGAAACAGGTGGGGTTTTAGGAGGGGTTCTGAAAGACACTCATGGGGGTGTCCACTGAAAGTTGACTAGCAACAACAACTGGGACCTAAGACACCCACAATGAGCGTGCACTAAATATGCCCAAGAAGAGGCAAATATAGAAACCCACACCAAACTTAGACAGGAAGCAAACCAAAAGGTGTAGCAAAAATGAAAATAGGGAAGTTTTCCTAGAAATCAAATAAGGAGAGTCAACTAACAGCGTTAACCCTCCACATCTCTCAAGGCAACTGGAGCACTGGACCAGCCACTCCTAAATATCACCTGGGACAGCACAGGTGAAACAGCTTCCAACTAATGAGATGGACAAACCAGCACAGGTGTAATGTATACTGACTAACGAGGTGACACCAATCTGTGCGCCCCATGTGCTAACGTCCAACCTCGAAATATAAATGGAAAACCAAAGCCTGTAACAGACAGTTCATGTGTTTGTATTACTAGCAGAAACTTGACATACTGTATGTAGTAATTTGGGTTTGAGATTGGCTAGCTCATATCAACTAAAATTGTATTGGACATGTACACATATTTTGCAGATGTAATGGCAGGTGCAGCGAAAATGCTTATGTTTCTCCAACAGTGCAGTATACCTAACAATACAAAACAATACACACAAATTCAAAACATTTTTAAAAAGAAATTAAAGAATGATAAATGTCAGAGTCCGGAATATATACACTGAACAAAAATAAACACAACATGTAAAGTTTTGGTCCCATGTTTCATTAGCTGAAATAAAATATCCCAGAAATGTTTGCACAAAAAGCTTATTTCTCTAAATGTTTGTGCACAAATTTGTTTACATTCCTGTTAATGAGCAGTTCTCCTTTGCCAAGATAATCCATCCACCTGACAGGTGTGGCATATCAAGAAGCTGAATAACAGCATGATCATTACACAGGTGCACCTTGTGCTGGGGACAATAAAAGGCCACTCTAAAATGTGCAGTTGGCGTCGTGTGGGCAAGCGGTTTTCTGATGTCAACGTTGTGAACAGAGTGCCCCATGATGGCGGTGGGGTTATGGTATGGGCAGGCATAAGCTACGGACAACGAACACAATTGCATTTTATCGATGGCAATTTGAACGGACAAAAGTACTGTGACCAGGTCCTGAGGCTCATTGTGAGGCCCATTTCGTTTAAGGTATCTGTGACCAACAGATGCATATCTGTATTCCCAGTCATGTGAAATCCATAGATTAGCGCCTAATGAATTTATTTCAATTGACTGATTTCCTCATATGAACTGTAACTCAGTAAAATCAATGAAATGTTGCATGTTGCGTTTATATTTCTGTTCAGTGCATTAGGAAAGTATTCAGACCCCTTGACTTTTTTCACATTTTGTTACGTTACAGCCTTATTCTAAAATGGATTAGAGCTTGAGAGGATCTGCAGAGAAGAATGAGAGGATCTGCAGAGAAGAATGGGAGAAACTCCCCAAATACAGATGTGCCAAGCTTGTAGAGTCATACCCAAGAAGACTCGAGGCTGTAATCGCTGCCAAAGGTGCTTCAATAAAATACTGAGTAAAGAGGCTGAATTCTTATGTAAATGTGATTTCAGTTTTTTATTTTTTAAACATTTGCAAAAATTCCTAAAACCTGTCATTATGCGGTATTGTGTGTAGATTGATGAGGGGAAAAAAGATTTAAACCATTTTAGTATAAGGCTGTAACGTCATAAAATGTGGAAAAAGTAAAGGGGTCTGAATACTTTCCAAATGCACTGTGTGTGTGTGTATATATATATATATATATATATATATATATATATATATATATATATATTACAGTTGAAGTCGGAAGTTTACATACACCTTAGCCAAATACATTTAAAACTCAGTTTTTCACAATTCCTGACATTTAATCCTAGTAAAAAATTCCCTGTTTTAGGTCAGTTAGGATCACCACTTTATTTTAAGAATGTGAAATGTCAGAATAATAGTAGAGAGAATGATTTATTTCAGCTTTTATTTATTTCATCACATTCCCAGTGGGTCAGAAGTTTACATACAGTGGGGAGAACAAGTATTTGATACACTGCCGATTTTGCAGGTTTTCCTACTTACAAAGCATGTAGAGGTCTGTACTTTTTTTATCATAGGTACACTTCAACTGTGAGAGACGGAATCTAAAACAAAAATCCAGAAAATCACATTGTATGATTTTTAAGTAATTAATTTGCATTTTATTGCATGACATAAGTATTTGGTACATCAGAAAAGCAGAACTTAATATTTGGTACAGAAACCTTTGTTTGCAATTACAGAGATCATACGTTTCCTGTAGGTCTTGACCAGGTTTGCACACACTGCAGCAGGGATTTTGGCCCACTCCTACATACAGACCTTCTCCAGATCCTTCAGGTTTCGGGGCTGTCGCTGGGCAATACGGACTTTCAGCTCCCTCCAAATATTTTCTATTGGGTTCAGGTCTGGAGACTGGCTATGCCACTCCAGGACCTTGAGATGCTTCTTACGGAGCCACTCCTTAGTTGCCCTGGCTGTGTGTTTTGGGTCGTTGTCATGCTGGAAGACCCAGCCACGACCCATCTTCAATGCTCTTACTGAGGGAAGGAAGTTGTTGGCCAAGATCTCGCGATACATGGCCCCATCCATCCTCCCCTCAATACGGTGCAGTCGTCCTGTCCCCTTTGCAGAAAAGCATCCCCAAAGAATGATGTTTCTACCTCCATGCTTCACGGTTGGGATGGTGTTCTTGGGGTTGTACTCATCCTTCTTCTTCCTCCAAACACGGCGAGTGGAGTTTAGACCAAAAAGCTCTATTTTTGTCTCATCAGACCATATGACCTTCTCCCATTCCTCCTCTGGATCATCCAGATGGTCATTGGCAAACTTCAGACGGGCCTGGACATGCGCTGGCTTGAGCAGGGGGACCTTGTGTGCGCTGCAGGATTTTAATCCATGACGGCGTAGTGTGTTACTAATGGTTTTCTTTGAAACTGTGGTCCCAGCTCTCTTCAGGTCATTGACCAGGTCCTGCCGTGTAGTTCTGGGCTGATCCCTCACCTTCCTCATGATCATTGATGCCCCACGAGGTGAGATCTTGCATGGAGTCCCAGACCAAGGGTGATTGACGTCATCTTGAACTGCTTCCATTTTCTAATAATTGCGCCAACAGTTGTTGCCTTCTCACCAAGCTGCTTGCCTATTGTCCTGTAGCCCATCCCAGCCTTGTGCAGGTCTACAATTTTATCCCCGATGTCCTTACACAGCTCTCTGGTCTTGGCCATTGTGGAGAGGTTGGAGTCTGTTTGATTGAGTGTGTGGACAGGTGTCTTTTATACAGGTAACGAGTTCAAACAGGTGCAGTTAATACAGGTAATGAGTGGAGAAGAGGAGGGCTTCTTAACAGAACAACTAACAGGTCTGTGAGAGCCGGAATTCTTACTGGTTGGTAGGTGATCAAATACTTATGTCATGCAATAAAATGCAAATTAATTACTTAAAAATCATACAATGTGATTTTCTGGATTTTTGTTTTAGATTCCGTCTCTCACAGTTGAAGTGTACCTCTACCTGCTTTGTAAGTAGGAAAACCTGCAAAATCGGCGGTGTATCAAATACTTGTTCTCCCCACTGTACACTCAATTAGTATTTGGTAGCATTGCCTTTAAATTGTTTAACTTGGGTCAAATGTTTCGGGTAGCCTTCCACAAGCTTCCCACAATAAGTTGGGTGAATTTTGGCCCATTCCTCCTGACAGAGCTGGTGTAACTGAGTCAGGTTTGTAGGCCTCCTTGCTCGCACACGCTTTTTCAGTTCTGCCCACACATTTTCTATAGGATTGAGGTCAGGGCTTTGTGATGGCCACTCCAATACCTTGACTTTGTTGTCCTTAAGCCATTTTGGCACAACTTTGGAAGTATGCTTGGGGTCATTGTCCATTTGGAAGACCCATTTGCGACCAAGCTTTAACTTCCTGACTGATGTCTTGAGATGTTGCTTCAATATATCCACATAATTTTCCTTCCTCATGATGCCATCTATTTTGTGAAGTTCACCAGTCCCTCCTACAGCAAAGCACCCCCACAACTTGATGCTGTCACCCCCGTGCTTCACGGTTGGGATGGTGTTCTTCGGCTTGCAAGCGAACCCCTTTTTCCTCCAAACATAACGATGGTCATTATGGCCAAACAGTTCTATTTTTGTTTCATCAGACCATAGGGCATTTCTCCAAAAAGTACGATCTTTGTCCCCATGTGCAGTGGCAAACCATAGTCAGGCTTTTTTATGGCGGTTTTGAAGCAGTGGCTTCTTCCTTGCTGAGCGGCCTTTCAGGTTATGTCGATATAGGACTTGTTTTATTGTGGATATAGATACTTTTGTACCTGTTTCCTCCAGCATCTTCACAAGGTCCTTTGCTGTTGTTCTGGGATTGATTTGCACGTTTCGCACCAAAGTACATTCATCTCTAGGAGACAGAACGCATCTCCTTCCTGAGCGGTATGACGGCTGCGTGGTCCCATGGTGTTTATACTTGCGTACTATTGTTTGTACAGATGAACGTGGTACCTTCAGGCATTTAGAAATTGCTCCCAAGGATGAACCATACGTGTGGAGGTCTACCAAAAACAATTCTTAGGTCTTGGCTGATTTCTTTTGATTTTCCCATGATGTCAAGCAAAGAGGCACTGAGTTTGAAGCTAGGCCTTGAAATACATCCACAGGTACACCTCCAATTGACTCAAATGATCAGAAGCTTCTAAAGCCATGACATCATTTTCTGGAATTTTCCAAGCTGTTTAAAGGCACAGTCAACTTAGTGTATGTAAACTTCTGACCCACTGGAATTGTGATACAGTGAATTATAAGTGAAATAATCTGTCTGTAAACAATTGTTGGAAAAATTACTTGTGTCATGCACAAAGTAGATGTCCTAACCGGCTTGCCAAAACTATAGTTTGTTAACAAGACATTTGTGGAGTGTTTGAAAAACGAGCCGTGTGGTTCTTCCGACTTCAACTGTATATATATATATATATATATATATATATATATATATATATATACTACCAGTCAAAAGTTTGGACACCTAATCATTCAAAGGTTTTTCTTTATTTTTACTATTTTTTACATTGTAGAATAATAGTGAAAACATCATATGGAATCATGTAGTAACCAAAAAAGTGTTAAACAAATCTAAATATATTTTATATTTGAGATTCTTCAAATAGACACCCTTTGCCTTGATGACAGCTTTGCACACTCTTGGCATTCTCTGAACCAGCTTCACCTGGAATGCTTTTCCAACAGTTTTGAAGGAGTTCCCACATATGCTGAGCACTTGTTGGCTGCTTTTCCTTCACTCTGCGGTCTGACTCGTCCCAAACTATCTTAATTGTTTTGAGGTCGAGGGATTGTGGAGGCCAGATCATCTGATGCAGCACTCCATCACTCTCCTTCTTGGTAAAATAGCCCTTACACAGCCTGGAGGTGTGTTGGGTCATTGTCCTGTTGAAAAACAAATGATAGTCCCAGTAAGCCCAAACCAGATTGGATGGCGTATCGCTGCAGAATGCTGTGGTAGCCATGCTGGTTAAGTGTGCCTTGAATTATAAATAAATCACAGACAGTGTCACCAGCAAAGCACCCCCACACCATAACTCCTCCTCCTCCATGCTTTACGGTGGGAAATACACATGCGGAGATCATCCGTTCACCCACACCGCGTCTCACAAAGACACAGCGGTTGGAACCAAAAATCTCAAATTTGGACTCCAGACCAAAGGACACATTTCCACTTGTCTAATGTCCATTGCTCATGTTTCTTGGCCCAAGCAGGTCTCTTCTTCTCATTGGTGTCCTTTAGTAGTGGTTTCTTTGCAGCAATTCGACCATGAAGGCCTGATTCACAAAGTCTCCTCTGAACAGTTGATGTTCAGATGTGTCTGTTACTTGAACTCTGTGAAGCATTTATTTGGGCTGCAATTTCTGAGGCTGGTAACACTAATGAACGTATTCTCTGCAACAGAGGTAACTCTGGGTCTTCCATTCGTGTGGCGGACCTCATGAGAGCCAGTTTCATCATAGCGCTTCATGGTTTTAGCGACTGCACACAGATTTTCCGAATTGACTGACCTTCATGTCTTAAAGTAATGATTGACTGTCGCTTCTCTTTGCTTATTTTAGCTATTCTTGCCATAATATGGACTTCGTCTTTTACCAAATAGGGCTATCTTCTGTATACCCCCCTACCTTGTTACAACACAACTGATTGGCTCTAACGCATTAAGAAGGAAAGAAATTCCACAAATTAACAAGGCACACCTGTTAATTGAAATGCATTCCAGGTGACTACCTCATGAAGCTGGTTGAGAGAATGCCAAGAGTGTGCAAAGCTGTCATCAAGGCAAAGTTTGGCTATTTGAATTTGAATTTGTTTAACACTTTTTTGGTTACTACATGATTCCATATGTGTTATTTCATAGTTTTGATGTCTTCACTATTATTCTACAATGTAGAAAATAGTAAAAATAAAGAAAAACCCTTGAATGAGTAGGTGTGTCCAAACTTTTGACTCGTACTGTGTATATATATATACACACACACATATCAGTGAAGGCTGCTGAAGGGAGCGCGTAAAAATAGTCTCTCCTCGGTTGCAACACTCACTGCGGAGTTCCAAACTGCCTCTGGAAGCAATGTCAGCACAAGAACTGTTCGTCGGGAGCTTCATTAAATGGGTTTGCATGGCCGAGCAGTCGCACACAAGCCTAAGATCATCATGCGCAATGCCAAGCATCGGCTGGAGTGATGTAAAGCTCGTCGCCATTGGACTCTGGAGCAGTGGAAACGTTTTGTCTGGAGTGATGCATCACGCTTCACCATCTTGCAGTCCGACGGACGAATCTGGGTTTGGCAGATACCAGGAGAATGCTACCTGCCCCAATGCATAGTGCCAACTGTAAAGTTTGGTGGAGGAGGAATAATGGTCTGGGGCTGTTTTTCATGGTTCGGGTTAGGCCCCTTAGTTCCAGTGAAGGGAAATCATAATGCTACAGCATACAATGACATTCTAGACGATTCTGTGCTTCCACATTTTTGGTAATAGTTTAGGGAAGGCCCTTTCCTGTTTCAGACAGGACAATGCCCCTGTGCACAAACCGAGGTCCATACAGAAATGGTTTGTCGAGATCGGTGTGGAAGAACTTGACTGGCCTCCACAGAGCCCTGACTTTAACCCCATCGAACACCTTTGGGATGAATTGGAACGCCGCCTGCAAGCCAGGCCTAATCGCCCAATATCAGTGCCCGACCTCACGAATGCTCGTGGCTGAATGGAGGCAAGTCCCCGCAGCAATGTTCCAACATCCAGTGGAAAGCCTTCCCAGAAGAGTGGAGCCTGTTATAACAGCAAAGGGGGAACCAACTCCATATTGATGCCCATGACTTTGGAATGAGATGTTCGACAAGCAGGTGTCCACATACTTTTGGTCATGTAGTATATATATAGACAGTATGGACAGTATATGAATAGTAAAGCTGACTTCAGATGCATAATGCACATCAGATACATTTATTTATTTTTGCATTGATGTAAGGATTGGGTACTATAGAGCGCAATAGTAATGGTGTCTTTTTGTAAGCACTAACTCTGCCATGGTTAGTTGAACAAAGCCTATGGGGAAATTAAAGGAGTTTTTGTAGGGTTTTTTGATAAACGCCTAAAATAAGGTCCGTGGTAAACACGGGTTTAGGATATCTTATACATTTTGTTCTATGAGATAATGTTAATCAGCTAACGTCACCTTTTGTGAATTTTGAAGGCTTTATATAATACATTTAAAAAACATGCACAAAGGCTTCATAATTCATAAAGGTCATGTTAACTGAGTGATATTATCTCATAGAACAAAACGTATAAGATCTCATAAACCTGTGTTAATCTCAGACATTTTCTGCATTTATTCCAAAACTCTATTCTTTCCCCATTCATTTTGCCCATAGGAATTGCTGAACGAACCAGAGGAAAACAATTTGTTTTTAAGTACTACAAGCTGGCGAGCTCTATAAGGACAGTTTGGCATCATTCAAGTAAACTGTTACTTTAAATTGTCAAACTTTAAATTGTCATGTAAAATAACTTGTTTACTGGCATTGGCTTGTGTTGTCCTTAACGATGCTAATGCTAAGCTATAGTTAAGTAGACAAAACCAAGTCTTGGATACTTTTTTTTTATCCAAGAAAAGAGGTGAATTTGTTGTTTGGGGGAACTATCCCTTTAATAGTCAGAAACAACCATTCAGTCTCTTTTGATGTTGGATGGGTCAATCTAATTTTAATAAACCAAATCACTCCATCAACACACTGTGTTGTTGACAAAATGTATTTTACTAGCCTGAGTTATAATACTCTACACCGCCATTCATTTTTCACATCGAAAAAAAAAACATCAAATGAATTGTGTGATTGGTGTAGGCTTACCTTGGCCTTACGTTTTTGATAGCCGTGTGGTTCTCTCTCGGACAAGTTGCGAGTTCCTTGTCAAGACGAGAGACACGGAGGCCCGGCTGGCTTAGCTAACCTAGCTAGCCTGGAGCCTCAAATGGAGGACGCTAACAAACATTTACAATGTTGCAGGAGCTGTGTTTATTTTGCTTTATTCCGAGACAATGTGGACCGCCCTGACTTTCAATGTAGCAACTCTTTGCTTGCAGAGGACTACAGTGGCGAAGTGGCTACTCTCAGCAAACAAGTAGCGAACCTACACAAGCTACTGGGGAATCAACGCCCACCTACTTTTTCTTTCTCTTCCACCCCAGTAGCCGGACGCCGCTCTGGCCTGGTGGAAGTGTCACCACCGTGTCGGCTCTCCACAGCCGACTGGCCGGTACTCTGCAGGGATCCCTCCCCGAAAGGGTCCCCCCCCTTCCCTGGAGAATGGAGCTAGTAGGATGCTCCTGGATGACTTGGTGGATGTCCCTGTCCTTGATCCTACCAACCAGCCATGGAGATATGTCACTCGCTGTGGAACAGCGTCCTCTGGCAATGGGGGCCTCCTTGGAGATGTTAAGCACGGACCGGACACAGACCAGAAATAGCTTCGCCGCCCTGGTTCCAGAGGTTCCGGCACATTCTTCCCTGGGGGCTTCCGAGTCGAGATCGGATCCAGAGGTACCTGCGCCTTCGTCCTCTGTTCTGTTTCCCTCTCCGGTGGCTTCCTTCGGGTTCAGATCCTCAGAGCTCCCATGCTCATCAGACCGTGAGGCTGTCCGAGACTCCGGCCAATTTATCATCCACGATGGATACTACAGCTGGCTCTGGTCCATCGGGCCCCACCGCCCTTTGGTCCTCGAGGGGTTTGCGAAACCACTTGAGGCGAAACAACGGCCGGACCTCCTCAGCCATTGCACCAGCTGTCGTCATCGGCAGTTCTATGGTAAGAAACATCCTGGTTCCCGGGGAAAAAAACCCTGTGCTATCCTAGAGCACGAGTACAGGATATTACAAGGCTGCTTCCGACTGTTCTACGACAGATGCCGGTAGCTGACGCTGTCGTAGTCCATGTGGGGTCAAACGACATTAGGAGGGCTAGTTCGGAACTGCTGAAAATTGATCTTAAAGAACTGATTCTAGCACTGAAAGATTTAAAAAGCGCTAATTATTTCAGGTCCGGTACCATCATTGGGCCGCGGGTGTGAAAGATTCAGCAGGCTACTGGCATTACACACCTGGCTAAAATACTACTGTAGCTCTGTTGGAATCACTTTTTTAGATAACTTTCACACTTTCTGGAAACAGAAGATGCTCTACAGGAATGACAAAGTGTTCCAAATCATCTTGGCTCCTGGACTCTGTCCACGCATTCCAAGGCTGCGTTGAGACAATAACTTATCAATGACCCAAGCCCACCTTAGATAATCCCCATCATTGTGTCGCTGAGTTGTCGTAGTGCTGCTGCAAATATACAGTGTCCCAGGGGTGTTGGCAGACACAATGTAAGTAACTTAATTTATGTCCCTCTAACTGCCCTGAATGCCTTTGTTGATCCTACATCTATTTTATGCAGTAATCATGTACTGATAGCACTGCGGCAGTGTGCCCTAGTAGGAAGTCCACTGTCATAATGATATCAGCTCAAACATAAATAACATTGTAATGTCTACTTCTGATAAGCTTCCCAGTAAAGCAATAAAAACAATCAAGCATCTCAGAAAAGTACATTAACAGATGTAGCCTAAGAAACAAGGTTCATGAAATTAATAACTTGCTAGTAAAAGATTACATTCATATTATATTTCTGAAACTCACTTAGATAATACCTTTGATGATACAGTGGTAGCAATACATGGCAATAACATCTACAGAAATGACAGAAATGCCAATGGGGGCGTCTATTCAGAACCACATTCCTGTAAAGCTTAGAGAGGATCTCCAGTTAAATACTGTTGAAGTAATATGACTACAGGTTCATCTGCCTCACCTAAAGCCCATTCTTGTGGGAAGCTGCTATAGGCTACCAAGTGCTAACAGTCAGTATCTGGATAATATGTGTGAAATGCTTGGTAATGTATGTGAAATCAAAAGAGAGGTACATTTGCTGGGTGATTTTAAATATTGACTGGCTTTCATCAAGCTGCCCACTCAAGAAAAAGCTTCAAACTGTAACCAGTGTCTGCAACCTGGTTCAGGTTATCAGTCAACATACCAGGGTAGTTACAAACCGCACAGGAATGAACTCATCAACATGTATTGATCACATCTTTACTAATGCTGCTGAAATTGGCTTTAAAGCAGTATCCAAATCCATTGGATGTAGTGATCCCAATATAGTAGCCATATCTAGGAAAAACAAAGTTCCAAAGGATGGGCCTAATATAGTGTCATACAATACGTTTTGTAGTGATTCCTATGTTGATGATGTAAAGGATATTTGCTGGTCTGTGGTGTGTAATGAGGAGCAACCAGACGCTGCACTTGACACATTTATGAAATTGCTTATTCCAGTTACTAATAAGCATGCACCCATTAAGAAAATGACTGTAAAAACTGTTAAATCTCCTTGGATTGATGAGGAATTGAAAAATTATATGGTTGAGTGGGATGAGGCAAAAGGAATGGCAAATTAGTCTGGCTGCACAACAGAATGGAAAACGTACTGCAAATTGAGAAATCATGTGACTAAACAGAATAAAAAGAAGAAGAAACTATACTATGAAACAAAGATAAATGATATAAAGAATGATAGTAAAAAGCTTTGGAGCACCTTAAATGACATTTTGGGCAAAAAGGTAAACTCAGCTATAACATTCATTGAATTAGATGGCTCATTTATCACAAAACCCACTGATATTGCCAACTACATTAATGATTTTGTCATTGGCAAGATTGGCAAACTTCCACTCCCGAGTGGCGCAGCGGTCTAAGGCACTGCTTCGTAGTGCTGAGGCGTCACTACAGCCTTGGGTTACGGGAGACCCATGATGCAACGCACAATTGGCCCAGCATCGTCTGGGTTAGGGGAGGGTTTGGCCGGCCGGGATTTCCTTGTCTCATCGTGCTCTAGCAACTCCTTGTGGCGGGCCGGGCGCCTGCAAGCTGGCCTCGGTCGTCAGTTGGACGGTGTTTCCTCCGACACATTGATGTGGCTGGCTTCCGGGTTAAGCGAGCAGTGTGTCAAGAAGCAGTGCGGCTTGGCAGGGTCGTGTTTCGGAGGACACATGGCTCTCAACCGTCACCTCTCCCGAGTCCGTAGGGGAGTTGCAGCGATGGGACAAGACTGTAACTACCAATTGGATATCACGAAATTGGGAAGAAAAAGGGGCAAAAGTATATTAGCAAACTTGGGCATGACATGCCAGCAACAAACACCGACACTACACATCCAAGTATAACTGACCAAATTATGAAAGACAAGCATTGCCATTTTGAACTCCGTAAAGTGAGTGTGGAAGAGGTGAAAATTGTTGTCGATCAACAGTGACAAGCCACCGGGGTCTGACAACTTGGATGGAAAATTACTGAAAATAATAGCGGACAATATTGCAACTCCTATTTGCCATATCTTCAATCTAAGCCTACTAGAAAGCGTGTGCCCTCAGGCCTGAAGGGAAGCAAAAGTCATTCCGCTACCCAAGAATAGTAAAGTCCCCTTTACTGACTTAAATAGCCGACCAATCAGCCCGTTACCAACCCTTAGTAAACTTTTGGGAAGGACATTCAACAAGCACAGCACTTACACAAATGACTGATGATTAGCTGAGAGAAATTGATGATAAAAAGATTGTGGGAGCTGTTTTGTTAGACTTCAGTGCGGCTTTTGACATTATCGATCATAGTCTGCTGCTGGAAAAATGTATGTTATGGCTTTACACCCCCTGTTATATTGTGGATAAAGAGTTACCTGTCTAACAGAACACTGAGGGTGTTCGTTAATGGAAGCCTCTCCAACGTAATCCAGGTAGAATCAGGAATTCCCCAGGGCAGCTGTCTAGGCCCCTTACTTTTTTCAATCTTTACTAATGACATGCCACTCGATTTAAGTAAAGCCAGTGTGTATGTATGCGGATGACTCAACACTATACACGTCAGCTACTACAGCGACTGAAATGACTGCAACACTTAACAAAGAGCTGCAGTTAGTTTCAGAATGGGTAGCAAGGAATAAGTTAGTCCTAAATATTTCAAAAATTAAACACATTGTATTTGGGACAAATCATTCACTAAACCCTAAACCTCAACTAAATCTTGTAATAAATAAAGTGGAAATTGAGCAAGTTGAGCTGACTAAACTGTTTGGAGTAACCCTGGATTGTAAACTGTCTTGGTCAAAACATGTTGATACAACAGTAGCTAAGATGGGGAGAAGTCTGTCCACCACAAAGAGCGACTTACAATTGGCTCAGAACAGGGCAGCATGGCTGGCCCTTAAATTTAAACATAAAAAATATGCATGTCAATCTCTCATGGCTCAAAGTGGAGGAGAGATTGACTTCGTCACTACTTGTTTTTGTAAGAAGTGTTGACAAGCTGAATGCACTGAGCTGTCTGTTTAAACTACTAGCACACAGCTCGGACACCTATACATACCCCACAAGACATGCCAGACATGTCTTTTCACAATCCCCAAGTCCAGAACAAACTATGGGAGGCGCACAGTACTACATAGAGCCATGGGGAGGCAGGTAGCTTAGTGGTTAAGAGCGTTGTGCCAGTAACCGAAAGGTCGCTGGTTCTAATCCCCGAGCCGACTAGGTGAAAAGTCTGTCGATGTGCCCTTGAGCAAGGCACTTAACCCTAATTGCTCCTGTAAGTCGCTCTGGATAAGAGCGTCTGCTAAATGACTAAAATGTAAAATGTAACTACATGGAACCCTATTTCACATTAGATAACTGATGCAAGAATCAGATTTTTTTTAAACAGATACAAAATACACCTTATGGAACAGTGGGGACTGTGAAGAGACACACACACACACACACACACACACACAGGTACAGACACACACATACGCACACATACAGTGCATTCGGAAAGTATTCAGACCCCTTGACTTTTTCCACAATTTGTTACGTTACAGCCTTATTCTAAAATTGATTAAATAGTTTTTTTCCCTCATCAATCTACACAAAATACCCCATAGGTTTTTAGAATCTATTGAAAATGTTGTTGTTTTTTACCCGGAAATATGAAATTTACATAAGTATTCAGACCCTTTACTCAGTACTTTGTTGAAGCACCTTTGGCAGCAATTACAGCCTCAAGTCTTCTTGGGTATGACGCTACAAGCTTGGCACACCTGTATTTGGGGAGTTTCTCCCATTCTTCTCTGCAGATCCTCTCAAGCTCTGTCAGGTTGGATGGGGAGCGTCGCTGCACAGCTATTTTCAGTTAGTGATATTATTTGTGATATTATGTCTAAATAACGGAAAAGTGGTGCGTGCATATGTATTCAACCCCTTTGCTATGAAGCCCCTAAATAAGATCTGGTGCAACCAATTACCTTCAGAAGTCACATAATTAGTTAAATAAAGTCCACCTGTGTGCAATCTAAGTGTCACATGATCTGTCACATGATCTCAGTATAAATGCACCTGTTCTGAAAGGCCCCAGAGTCTGCAACACCACTAAGCAAGTGGCACCACCAAGCAAGCGGCACTATGAAGACCAAGGAGCTCTCCAAACAGGTCAGGGACAAAGTTGTGTGAGGAGTACAGATCAGGGTTGGGTTATAAAGAAATATCAGAAACTCTGAACATCCCACGGAGCACCATTAAATCCATTATTAAGAAATTGAAAGAATATGGCATCACAACAAACCTGCCAAGAGAGGGCCGCCCACCAAAACTCACGGACCAGGCAAGGAGGACATTAATCAGAGAGGCAACAAAGAGATAACCCTGAAGGAGCTGCAAAGCTACACAGCGGAGATTGGAGTATCTGTCCATAGGACCACTTTAAGCCGTACACTCCACAGAGCTGGACTTTAAGGAAGAGTGGCCAGAAAAAAAGCCATTGCTTAAAGAAAAAAATAAGCAAACACGTTTGGTGTTCGCCAAAAGGCATGTGGGAGACTCCCCAAACATATGGAAGAAGGTACTCTGGTCAGATGAGACTAAAATTGAGCTTTTTGGCCATCAAGGAAAGCGCTATGTCTGGCGCAAACCCAACACCTCCCATCACCCTGAGAACACTTGTCATCTCCCGTCTGGATTACTGCAACTCGCTGTTGGCTGGGCTCCCTGCCTGTGCCATTAAACCCCTACAACTCATCCAGAACGCTGCAGCCCGTCTGGTGTTCAACCTTCCCAAGTTCTCTCACGTCACCCCCCTCCTCCGCACACTCCACTGGCTTCCAGTTGAAGCTCGCATCCGTTACAAGACCATGGTGCTTGCCTATGGAGCAGTGAGGGGAACGGCACCTCTGTACCTTCAGGCTCTGATCAGTCCCTACACCCAGGCGAGGGCATTTGCGTTCATCCACCTCTGGCCTGCTGGCTCCCCTTCCTCTGCGGAAGCATAGTTCCCGCTCAGCCCAGTCAAAGCTGTTCGCTGCTCTGGCACCCCAATGGTGGAACAAGCTCCCTCACGACGCCAGGACAGCGGAGTCACTCACCACCTTCCGGAGACATTTGAAACCCCACCTCTTTAAGGAACACCTGGGATAGGATAAAGTAATCCTTCTACCCCTCCCCCCCCCCCCCCCCCCAAAAAAAAAAATAATAAAAAAAAAATGTATAATTGTAAAGTGGTTATCCCACTGGCTATAGGGTGAATGCACCAATTTCTAGTCGCTCTGGATAAGAGCGTCTGCTAAATGACGTAAATGTGCCCTTGAGCAAGGCACTTAACCCTAATTGCTCCTGTAAGTCGCTCTGGATAAGAGCGTCTGCTAAATGACTAAAATGTAAAATGTAATGTAAAATGTAACACCATCCCCACAGTGGAGCATTATGGTGGCAGCATCATGCTGTGGGGATGTTTTTCATCGGCAGGGACTGGGAAACTGGTCAGAATTGAAGGAATGATGGATGGCGCTAAATACAGGGAAATTCTTGAGGGAAACCTGTTTCAGTCTTCCAGAGATTTGAGACTGGGACGGAGGTTCACCTTCCAGCAGGACAATGACCCTAAGCATACTGCTAAAGCAACACTTGAGTGGTTTAAGGGGAAACATTTAAATGTCTTGGAATGGCCTAGTCAAAGCCCAGACCTCAATCCAATTGAGAATCTGTGGACATTCAGAGACTTGTCCCGAAGCCACTCCTGCATTGTCTTGGCTGTGTGCTTCGGGTCGTTGTCCTGTTGGAAGGTGAATCTTCACCTCAGTCTGAGGTCCTGAGCGCTCTGGAGCAGGTTTTCATCAAGGATCTCTCTGCACTCTGCTCCGTTAATCTTTTCCTCGATCCTGACTAGTCTCCCAGTCCCTGCCGCTGAACAACATCCCCACAGCATGATGCTGCCACCACCATGCTTCACCGTAGGGATGGTGCCAGGTTTCCTCCAGATGTGATGCTTGTCATTCAGGCCAAAGAGTTGTTTCTCATTGGTGGAGTGCAGATAATCTTGTTTCTCATTGGTGGAGTGCTGCAGAGATGGTTGTCCTTCTGGAAGGTTCTCCCATCTCCACAGAGGAACTCTGGAGCTCTGTCAGAGTGACCATCGGGTTCTTGGTCACCTCCCTGACAAAGGCCCTTCTCCCATGAATGCTCAGTTTGGCAAGGCGGCCAGCACTAGGAAGAGTTTTGGTGGTTCCGAAAGTCTTACATTTAAGAATGATGGAGGCCACTGTGTTCTTGGGGACCTTCAATGCTGCAGAAATGTTTTGGTACCCTTCCCCAGATCTGTGCCTCGACACAATCCTGTCTCAGAGCTCTACGGACAATTCCTTCGACCTCATGGCTTGGTTTTTGCTCTGACATTCATGGGACCTTATATAGACAGGTGTGTGCCTTTCCAAACCATGTCCAATCAATTGAATGTACCACAGGTGGACTCCAATCAAGTTGTAGAAACATCTGAAGGATGATCAATGGAAACAGGATGCACCGGAGCTCAATTTCGAGTCTCATAGCAAAGGGTCTGAATACTTATGTAAATATGGTATTTCTGTTTTTTATTTGTAATAAATGTGCAAAAATTTCTAAAAACCTGTTTTCACTTTGTCATTATGGGGTATTGTGTGTAGATTGATGAGAAAAAAAATAATTTAATCAATTTTAGAATAAGGCTGTGACGTAACAAAATGTGGATAAATGGAAGGGGCCTGAATACTTTCCGAATGCAATGTAAGCTAGCACACGCACTATACACACACGTACAGTGTAATATTGTTGTATGGTGGTATTATACATTTTGTATTGTAGATATGTAGTGGTGTAATAATGTTATATGATGTACTGTTTTATCTTTTGTTTTATGTGTGATGTAAGTGCCTTAATGTGTTTGGACCCCAGGAAGAGTAGCAGTTAATGGGGATCCCTAATAAATATAAATGCCAATAACTGTCTCAAGTGGTCTTTCCTTGATTCCTCGCATCCTATCTCCCTGAGTACTTCTCTACCATATTAGAGGAGAAGGTCCAAGGTCCCTCCCTTTGGACCTTCTTCTCCAATGCATTTTGAATAGGAGGTGTGGAGAGAGGATGCCAGGAATCGAGGAGAGATTTATTAACAAAGTGTCAGTGTGTAAGTCTGCGACAGGTCTGAGGGTCCTTACCAGCCCTTCCTCACCCGGTCTCAGCGAGGTCACTGCCAGGTCGTTGCCGCTCTCATCGAAGGCATTGATGTCGATCCCCCAATTGGTGTGCGGCTGCTTGAACCAGTTCTGCAGCACGTGCTTGAAGTCGATACTCTGCCAGTGGCCCACACGTGAGTTGAGCTCAATCTTCAGTGAGCGGATGCGGATGTGGCGGCTGCCCTGCTCCGTGACAGGCTTCAGTCTGAGGATCTGCAGGTAGACGGTGGAAGTCTGCTGCAGCGGCCGTAGGTACACCCACAGCTGAGCCTTCAGCACCTTGGTGAACATGAGCTTGGGGCTGAACTTAAAGAAGCAGCAGCTGGGCTTACCGTCCAACTGCACCAAGGGCTCCGCTGTGGGACAGAGAAGACAGAGAGGGTTTCCACATGAATAAAGGTTTAATATCTGTATAAATATAGCTCTACATAAGAGATCAAACAAGGTGTCAACATACAAAGGATGATCAATGACACTGGACTGGAGCATGGCTTTACAAATATCATTGTAGCATTGTATGTTTGTCTATGTTGTCAATATCTTTCATACTTTAAGATGCAAAAGAAAAAAAGGTATTGCCTTAGAAAAAACTGCTTCACAAATAAACATTTTGAGAGTATACAAACATGTAGTAAATGTTACAGCTAACTATGAGGACTGGTCAAACGAAGCCTCTAAATCCAATGAGTGGATTTGCCAGACGTCATAATGAAGATATCAGATATCATGGTGGAGCACTGGAGCTATTATCATATTGCTTTATACCTATCCAATCCTTTCAGTTCTACACGGTGCCTAGGGGGAAGGGGCTTGGGTCGATTTAACATTTTGCAACTGACATTTCACCCAATGGAAGCTCTCTGAATCCAAGAGCCATTGGTTTACATCAGTAAATAGACTGACACAGCATGGAGATCCCGCCTAATCTGGGGTTCATAGGTCAAAACCGATCTCTGCACAGCTGCCACCAAAATCACAGGCAGGAGGAGTGAGGGGGAGTTAGATGGGTGTCAGAAGAGGCAGGAAAACAGCTAAGCAGCACTAACCATAAAATGGTTACTAGATCCCCTGATCAAACTCATGATGGAGCCGTCAGTTAAACTATCAAAATAATTAGCCGTTTAGGAGCCATTTCTAGTCTAGACTCCCGATCACAGCCGGTTGTGATATAGCCCGGGATCGAACCCGGGTTTGTAGTGACGCCTCGCCTTAGACCGCTGTGCCACTCGGTCCCCAAAACTAACTAACATTCGTGGAGATTTTAATGGGCTATGTAGAGCTGAGCTGTATGATAAAGTAATTTGGGGACAATACATACTCTCTGTAACACCCAAATGACAAGTTATGGTTGGTTACTGTTGCAGTCTCAGAAGTAAAAAAAAAAAGAAAAGAAAAGAGAAAAGAGAGAAGCTTTTAAACCATTGGATATCCATTGACTATTCATATCTTAGTACTTGGCCTTCATTCAGAGTATTTCATTGATGTAGGCTATCACTTATGTGGCTGGCTGTGGCTGTGTACAGAATATGTCATATGCATTCTGACTCATTTGCATGGACTGCCCATCTAGAATAATGACATGCACCCAACGCCTATTTCCATGTAAAGCATTCTGTCTATCATGAATTAGGTGAAAATGTATGCCGTCAAGATTTATTAGCAGATTATCTTGTTTTTAACGACACCATACCAGATAACGTATTTTAAATGGAAGCACGCTGTCTTTAAAGGAAAACATGCTTTAATTTGGTTTATGTATTTATTTCAATGTATTGAGGGGCCCCTTCCTAAATCCAGTACCTACATTTAATGGAACCAGATATTATAAATGAGGTACTGTACATTCAACATTGACAGAAACTTTCCACAGAATTCACCAGTTGGTAGACTGCCGATAGTTTGGTTTTGAAGCAGACAGCCGAGAGTGTTAATGATCTAGACTGAGCTGAATGGAGGCTTGTGTTCCCGCTCATTGTTCTCTGCTGAGAAGTGTGTTGCTGCCTCATTTTAACAGAAAGCGCAGGGACCTGTCAATCATTGTTAAATCTGAGGTTGCTCAGGCAACCTGCAAAGGCTTCCTGGGTCAAAAGGTCACTTTGGCACCTCGGCCTAGTTAAGAAATGGGGTCAGAGTTCAAAACCGTCAGCCTTTTACATCCCGGGGTGCTGGGGAGGGGCAGTCTAATAGCCAAATTGAGTTTGAAGGTCAAGGTCGACCCTATGGCGATGGTAATATATGTTTTTCTTCACAACAGTCCTTTCACCTATTCACACCCATTTGCTATTTCAAAGATATACAACTCAACTTATTCAGCCGCAATTTGTTTTTGTTGTGTTTGGGGCAGGCTTTAGCAGCCAATGGTGAATTGTTTACCAGCATGCATAGAGGGATATGAATTCAATGAGGTAAAGATAAAAATCATAACCATTAGAAGAGTCCAGAGGAACATTGAATAAGTGCCAAGCGAGGGACAGACGTGGTCCTTCAGCCTGTATTACGAGGGCCAGTCATTAGTGAGTGTAAATTAAACAGTGTCTCACGCTAGACAAACAATATGTCAATGTTCCTTTTGGTAGGTTGCTGGGGTCGCAGCAATTAACGTGTTGTTGTTGTGTTTGCTCATCAGCACCAAACCGGGAATGAATGATTCTGCAGTTTTCTCCAGGTTTACTTGAGATTACTATTTGTTGTTGTTTCTCTGCTGCATAGTGAATGGTGAAACTATGACAATGCCTTTCTACACTCTCTCTTTTATCCACATGAACAACTAACCAACAGCTGAATGAAAAGACTCACTTGAAACAACCGGTTTGAGTTGCTTTGGCAAATCACTTTCTCCTATACATTGCCTGCAATAAGATAAGATCTACAGTAGAGTTTCCTACATAATCTGTTTTTTGCTGGTCATGATACATTTTGTGCCATATAACAGTAAGTTATTAAACACACATGCACAACATATGAGCTACATCATGCTAAACAATGAGAGCATTGATGGGTAAAATCAATTTGTGCCTTCATACAGCGTGAAAGGGAATAAAATGGAGGGGAACTCAGTGAAATGTGCATACCTGCAGCCTAATTATGCCATATATCTTGGCAGAACTTTCCACCCATATTAAATGAGGAAGGCTTGTAAAGATCACTCAAAACCAATGGGATTTTAAGCCCTGGCCTGAAATAGCTTGATCCCCGTTGCCAGGAAATATTACTGATGAATAGAGTATTTTCCTGCCCGTGGGGTGTAGTAACATTTATGTGTCTTCATTTCCTGTACCCATTTCTTTATAACAGAAGACCCCTCCCCAATCCCCCAGTCCCTTTACCCAAACCTGGGGGCACAAGTGCAGGTTTTGCATACAGCACCACCTACTGGTGCAATGACAACCCCTCTCTCATCAGAGTCCCTCCTACCTACCTCCTCTCAGAAACACAATTCAACTGTTGACTGAGATATCAACCTTCACCTACTTCTGGTTACAAAGACAACCAAGAAGGACGCATACATGTGAGTGTGAGCAGTGTTTTTCCTATAGGACGTGCCTGTTTTGTTCTTCTCTCCTGTTTCCACTACTGCAGTGTGGAGTGCTGCTCTGCTTCATTACTGTAGCAGCTTATTTCCCTACGGTGTGATGGGAGCATATGTAGCACATGAGTTTTAACTGCCAAGGCACAGCAGGTCTGCAGGTGGGACTACTGAACATCTGGCCCTCTCCCTGGGTACATGTTTTCCAACGCTAGCTCGGGGCGCTTTGTGTTCATGTAAGGGAACACTTATAAAGTATAAGGGTTTATTCACCATTGTCATCTGTTCATTCAAATACCTCCGAGGCCATTTCAAAGCATGCCATGTTTTAATGGTTGGCAGTAATACTACCAGGTGGTGCTGCATGGACATGGCAAGAGAAGAACGAACGTGATGACCACACACAGTATATAGGAGATGCAAAATACGTTTTACACAGAGAGAGAAGAGTGTAGGCGATATTATTCACACCATATGCTGTGTTGCAAAACACAACAACACATTAGAACATTGCACCATGAGCTGACCTCAGAGAGTGTCCCCGAACCAGACACAAAAAGCTAGGCTGACATTAGACTGAAAGATGGCAAACAGACAATCCCATTGCTTTGTTATGCACAGTTCACAATGGAGCCTTCTGCTTGGTCTGATAGGAGGCACATAGAGAATGTAGATTAAGTTGGAATATTTGATGGAGACACCACATCCAACCTCTCCAGTCCTATTTGTATGAAGGCAATCTGGGCTGACAGACAGAGAGGATGGTTTGTGTATCCTGCTGTCCATCAAAAGGCTATTCCTTAGTGGTAAGTTGCAACAATTTATAACAATCACCCAATGCAGACTATTCACTGGTTATAAAGGGGAAAGTGCCAATAAGATAGTGTCAGAGACAAGCAAACAACTACTGTAAAATTGACCCATGGTTGTACATTCGCTGAGAATCTTTACGTTTATGATATGTCAGTTAGTAAACAATGTAGTTGTTCCTTGTTGCACTAAGATAGCAAGTTCAGTTCGTTTTTTCTGTCTCTTGAATTCCTAAAAATGTAATGATCATGGTTTGAACTTGTATTCAAACATTGGTGGTTTTGAAGTCCCCACGTGTATGTGTGTGGTTGTGTGTGTCCGTGTCCACACGTGCAGTAAAAAAGGAACAGCATGCCAATCAGGTTCAATAGATAGACTGCCAAAAAAATAGTGAAAAAAATAAAGAAAAATGGTCATCCATTATGAATGTCCAAAACGATAGTGCATAATGGCATAAACCAAGATGGGGATTGCATTTGCATATAGATCTGTATTTTCTTTTCTTAATGGGAAATGCAAATGTGCCATTTTGTGGTGAGTGTGCGTTTGGGAGCCCTGGCATTGGATAAATGTGACTCTAGGGTATCCCTGCGCACCTCGGCAAATTAATCATTGTGACACGTTCACGACCCTTCTAATAAGACAGAGGCCACAGTGCACCCCTCAACCATCCCATCCCAGCCCCCCTCCCTCTTTGTCTCGCAGCCTGTCCCAAGGGGGAGGAGAGGAGGACGGGGGGTGGGGTGGGTGGGGTGGGTGGGAGGGGTAGTGGGGGTGGGGTGGGTGGGAGGGGTAGTAGAGGTGGGGAAGGGGGGGGTGAAGTTGGACCCCTCATTCAGACCCCCTCCCCTGGGACAACGGCAGGCACAAGACTCCTATTAGGAATGAGCACAGGAGCCCCCCAGGAGCAACAAAAGACACCTCCTAATACTCCCTGTTCCAACCCAATGAGGGCACACACACACACACACACACACACACACACACACACACACACACACACACACACACACACACAGGGGCCCCAAACAGACTCTCTCCTCAAGACTGCGATAATATAACCCTTCCACAGAAAAGAACAGAACCACAGAAATGCATGCAGAACTGCAGGAGGGAGAAAGAGAGAGAGAAAGCAGTGAGCTGAAATAAGCCGGACAGCTGGACAGCAGGAAACGAGCAGGGTTTTGTGTGTGTGTGCGCGCATGTGTGTTCTGACGGATTCTGACTGAGATGGGATATTATGATTAATTCTGCAAAGCAACTGATTCTGCAAAGAAAAATAGTTTGGGTTTTTACTGCGAAATAATTTAACAACACAATGTCCATTTATTTCAGCTATATTCTGTGTCCTGACAGAGAAGCGTGGTGTCCTGAATGACATTTTTATTCTCTCCTACATTGTACCCTGCATTATGTCCTTATGGCTTCCTCTATGGAGTTAGTAAGATTAGCTGTTGAATGTAACCTATAAACTTCTGCATGGGAGATTCTCACCTAAGTGGATCACACCAGTAGTCACACTAATTAAATTAACGCTTTTGAGCCCACAGGCAATCTGCGTCATATACAGCGTCATATTATAATTAAAAAGTATTCTGCACCAAAATCCATAATTCATTACATTTTATTCATTTAGCAGACGCTCTTATCCAGAGTGACTTACAGGAGCAATTAGGGTTAAGTGCCTTGCTCAAGAGCTCAGACAGATTTTTCACCTAGTCGGCTCGGGGAGTTGAATCAGTAACATTTTGGTTACTGGCCCAATGCTCTTAACCGCTAGGCTACCTGCCACCCTATAGCATGAGATGATATAGCAGTTAAAGTCCCTTAGTGAGTGCATGAGGTGAGCTTAGTCAGTGTACAACACAAACAACACAGAGGGACTGATGACGTAGACAAAGCTTTGCTTTAGTGTGTGTCCTTTGACCCTTTTGCTCTCTCCCCATATCCCTCTCTATCACTCCCTCTCACCCTCCTGCACCCAAATGGGCTGAAGGGGCACAGAGGCCAGAGGGACCCACAAAAGGCGAGATGTTTTGATGCACTCCCTCCTTGCCCTGTCTTTGGGTGATGATGTGAGCTTGGCCTCTCTGTTTGCCTCACTGAGCTATTGAGGCCTCCCTGAAGCACACTCAAAGCCCAAAACCTCGGCCAAGGATTTTCACTGTGGACAAAGTCAGCGTGACCAGGCCTTGTCAGCCAGAGTGACGTTCCCCCCTCCTTTGAATCCCTTTTTTGTCCATACTATTCACTCGACAATGTCCATACAATGTGGGAGTATCTGTTATCCCATTCCAAATCAGTCACAGCTCTTTTTTTTTCTCCACCAGCACTGTACATTAATAGAATCAAACTTGGCTCCAGGCCTAAAGAACATTTGGATATTTGGACAATGTGCTGCTTCCATATAATGAATTCCTGAGTTGATCACAGCTCTCGGCATACTGAAATGCAGGCAGCCATAGGCGATTGATGAATAAGGTAACTCTCAGGGCCACTTATGTCTCTAATTAACATTTAATTTAGATATTCATCAGCTGTGGCGCCGGCGATCCGCTCAATGCGCACCGTCCAAACCTCTTTTAGGCACGTCGGAATCCTGGTGGGATCCGGCATTGTGTCCACGCTGCATTTCCTCTGATCAGAGACGCCTTCATTTAGGCTCTTCCATAAACGTCTCCACAGCACCGCCCGACTCGCCAGTCAGTAATTTTCCCCTCAATGATCTCCATTTTATATTTTCTCCTCTCCTCCTCTCCTTTCTTCCCTTGTGTCCCTCCTCTACACAGTGCTTAATTACTGGTGGGAAGTAATTATTTCCTTTATTAGTGAGACGTAACATCTGTTTCAGGTCTTTTTAAGTGTACCTATAAAAGCCCCTCCGTGATTTTGTCCCTTAAGGATAGTACTGGGCTGCTTGTTGCTCCCTGTGGACCCCCTCCCCAACACTCCTCCATGCATCTCTCCACCACTGCATGCCCACGCACTATGGGGCACATACAGCGCAGCAAGCTGGATGCTAGCTCCCTGAATCCCCTTAACAGGCACTCAGCAGCATTCCAGCTCACTACTAGGTACACACACACACACACACACACGACAGGAGGAATTGATGCATTTATTGGTCCATAATTGTGACATTAATGGGGAAGCGAAAGCTACTGCGTCATAGTGAAAGGTGGAGATATGTCATGTGGGGAACCGGCTTTTTTCACCCGATTTGTCCAACTTATCACCTCTAAAATGTAAATAAAACACTATAAAGAGTTTATATAATGTCTCATTACATACCTATTTGAAGGTTTGTGTCGATTTTGAATAGGGTTTTAGGGTGGCGCTAAATTTATGTTCACAATTAAACTGTGGATGTCACAGTTTTTGAGAGTCATGATGGCTCGCAGTGATTACGTGAAAAATTAACATTTGATTGAATTAACTATTGATTAACTAACGAGTAATTAACATTACACTCACCATTGATCATTTCTTGTTTTTAATCTGCGAGAGAAGCGCTACACCTGGTGGAAAGAGGCTGTACGGCACAGAATGACTGAATAATGCGTGCCGTACGTTACGTCGTGACATGTCACACTTTAACGTACTGCGTCAGCAGGGTCAGTTTTTTCAACTTTTCTCCAATACTTTTGGTCCATTACCATGTCAATCAACGCTGAATCGAAACTTCACACCCCGGATTTTGATGCCAACACAGTCACTACAGTCCCATTAGTTATGTATGGAACGGAGTTAGCTACCGTTAGTGGATATTGGTGTAATGTACTGTAACATGTTATCTGCTGAGGTAAGGAAGGTGTATTATAAGCGTGATTCCTGAATGTATAGTGTGTGCGTGTACGTGCGTGCATGCATGTGTGTGTGCGGGACCCATGTTTTAAGTTAAGTCTCCCAGAGAAAGGGTGGGGACTAGTTGGTGTGGTGGGTACATGGGAGCGTGGGAATACGGAATGAAAGGTGGAGGGAGTGAGATTCCTGAAAGTGCTGGGGAAATTTCGTATTTAGACTTTGGTCCTTTGAAATTGTATTAGCCATAAAATTGACAGCGTGTTGTGCTATTTCAACAGGCCTGACAGTTTCTAGAAAGTTTTCATTTCTTCTTAAACAAACCAGTAATGACCAGGCATCCCAACAAGTCATCACCAAAGTTTGTCTTTCCCTTCTGTGGCTCCCTCAGTGGCTTGTCTTTCCCTTCTGTGGCTCCCTCAGTGGTTTATCTTTCCCTTCAGTGGCTCCCTCAGTAGACGGGAACATGTCTCACCATCAAACATAGCCTTCCATGGAATGGATAAAAACCTCACATACTCATCGACTTCCCGCAAACACTGGCCAGTAGGCTGAAGACAGTCCAGCTTCTGCTGGCCTGTCCTTTTAGCGCTCTCCCTCTTAATGTTTATGGTTCCTGCACCTTCAGGAAATGACCCTTTTATAGGGTCAACACTATAAAATACTTGGGTTTTTTTTGGGTGGGAGTGGTTGGTGTGTGTGTGCGCGCGCATGTGTGTGTATGGGGGTGGAGGTAATGCTGTGTAAGCTACTACCGGTTCTCCTTTGCTGCCGAAGAAAGAGACACGATGAGGTCAATTGGCTCCTCGTCCAATATATCACATAGCTGTGAACTCTGTGACCCTTTTTGTCAAAAGGGAGACTTGTTGTCCAGTGTGTGTGGGTGTGTGGCATACGTTTACCTGCATGTGCCCACACGTGTGTAGACCAGATTAACAATTGAGAAACATAAGAAAATAGGTAATATACACTGAACAAACATTTTAATGCAACATGCAACAATTTCAAAGATTTTACTGAGTTACAGTTCATGGGTGGTCCTCTGTAGCTCAGCTGGTAGAGCACGGCGCTTGTAACGCCAAGGTAGTGGGTTCGATCCCCGGGACCACCCATACACAAAAAATTTATGCACGCATGACTGTAAGTCGCTTTGGATAAAAGCGTCTGCTAAATGGCATATTATTATTATTATTATATAAGGAAATCAGTCAATTGAAATACATTCAATAGGCCCTAATCTATGGATTTCACATGACTGGGAATACAGATATGCATCTGTTGGTCACAGATACCTTAACAAAAAGGTAGGGGCTTGGATCAGAAAACCAGTCAGTATCTGGTGTGACCACCATTTGCCTCATGCAGCGCGACACATCTCCTTTGCATAGAGTTGATCAGCCTGCTGAATGTTGTCCCACTCCTCTTCAATGGTTGTGCAAAGTTGCTGGATATTGGCGGGAACTGGAACACGCTGTCGTACACGTCGATCCAGAGAATCACAAACATGCTCAATGGGTGACATGTCTGGTGAGTATGCAGGCCATGGAAGAACTGGGACATTTTCAGCTACCAGGAATTGTGTACAGATCCTTGTGACATGGGGCTGTGCATTATCATGCTGAAACATGAGGTGATGGCGCCGGATTAATGGCACAACAATGGGCCTCAGGAGCTCTTCATGGTATGGCTGTGCATTGAAATTGCCATCCACAAAACGCAATTGTGTTTGTTGTCCGTAGCTTATGCCTGCACATACCATAACCCCACTGCCGCCATGGGGCATGCTGTTCACAACGTTGACATCAGCAAACCGCTCGCACATACGACGCCATACACGCTGTCTGCCATCTGCCCGGTACAGTTGAAACCGGGATTCCACTGTGAAGAGCACACTTCTCCAGCGTGCCAGTGGCCATCGAAGGTGAGCATTTGCCCACTGAAGTTGGTTATGACGCCGAACTGCAGTGAGGTCAAGACCCTGGTGAGGACGTCGAGCATGCAGATGAGCTTCCCTGAGATTGTTTGACAGTTTGTGCAGACATTCTTCGGTTGTGCAAACCAACAGTTTCATCAGCTGTCGGGTGGCTGGTCTCAGATTATCCTGCAGGTGAAGAAGCCGAATGTGGAGGTCCTGGGCTGGTGTGGTTACACGTGGTCTGCAGTTGTGAGGCCGGTTGGACGTACTGCCAAATTCTCTAAGACAACATTATGGTAGAGAAATTAACATTCAATTCTCTGGCAAAAGCTCTGGTGGACATTCCTGCAGTCAGCATGCCAATTACACTCTCCTTCAAAACTTGAGACATCTGTGGCATTGTGTTGTGTGACAAAACTGCACATTTTAGAGTGGCCTTTTATTGTCCACAGCACAAGGTGCAGCTGTGTAATGATCATGCTATTTAATCAGCTTCTTGATATTCCACACCTGTCAGGTGGATGGATTATCTTGGCAAAGGAGAAATGCTCACAAACAGGGATGTCAACAAATTTGTGCACAAAAACCAGAGAAATACGCTTTTTGTGGATATGGAAAATTTCTGCGATCTTTTATTTCAACTCATGAAACCAACACTTTACATGTTGCGTTTATATTTTTGTTCACACACACACACACACACACACACACACACACACACACTCTTTCCATGACATAGACTGACCAAGTGAATCCAGGTGAAAGCTATGATCCCTTATTGATGTCACCTGTTAAATCCACTTCAGTCAGTGTAGAGGAGGAGACAGGTTAAATAAGGATTTGTAAGCCTTGAGACATGGATTGTGTACACTGAGTGTACAAAACATTAAGAACACCTTCCTAATATTGAGTTGCACCTCCTTTTGCCCTCAGAAGAGCCTCAATTCGTTGGGGCATGGACTCTACAAGGTGTCAGAAGCGTTCCACAGGGATGCTGCCCCATGTTGACTTCAATGCTTCCCACAGTTGGCTGGATGTCCTTTGGGTGGTGGACCATTCTTGATACACACAGAAAACTGTTGAGCGTGAAAAATCCAGCAGCGTTGCAGTTCTTGACACACTCAAACTGGTGCACCTGTCACCTACTACCATACAACGTTCAAAGGCACTTAAATATTTTTTCTTGCCCATTCACCCTCTGAATGGCACACATACACAATCCAAGTCTCAGTTGTCTCAAGGCTTAAAAATCCTTCTTTAACCTGTTTCCTCCCCTTCATCTACACTGATTTAAATGGATTTAACAATTTGTTATGTTTTATTTTACCTTTTATTTTACCAGGTAAGTTGACTGAGAACATATTCTCATTTACAGCAACGACCTGGGGAATAGTTACAGGGGAGAGGAGGGGGGATGAATGAGCCAATTGGAAGCTAGGGATGATTAGGTGAGGGCCAGATTGGGAATTTAGCCAGGCCAGCGGGGTTAACTCTTATAATAAGTGCCAAGTGACATCAGGTGACATCAAAGCTTTCACCTGGATTCACCTGGTCAGTCTGTCATGGAAAGAGCAAGTGTTCCTAATGTTTTGTACACTCAGTGTATGTGTGCCATTCAGAGGGTGAATGAGCAAAACAAAAGATTTAAGTGCCTTTGAACGGGTTATGGTAGTAGGTGCATGGCACACCGGTTTGAGTGTGTTAAGAACTGCAACACTGCTGGGTTTTTCACGCTCAACAGTTTCCCATGTGTATCAAGAATGGTCCACCAAAAGGACATCCAGCCAATTTAACACATTGGAGTCAACATGGGCCAGCATCCCTTTGGAATGCTTTGGACATGCTGTAAAGTCCATTCCCCAGACGACTCAGTGTTTTGTACACTGTAGTGACCATGTGTATAGTGGATATTTTCGTCTCGTGTGGATGTTATCTGACTTAGTCTTGATTATGTGCCCTTTTTAAAAATCTATTCTGGATTTTACACTTTTCTACTTTCTTTCCTTTTTTTATATTGAATATTGCATTGTTGAGGAAGAGCTTGCAAGTAAGCATTTTACTGTACAGTTCATACCTGCTGTTTCCTGTACATGTCATAAATAAACTTTGATTTGATTGTTCTCGAGTCAAAGGAGAAAACCTGTTTAAATCTCAAACTGTTTGCTCTGTGGTTGTGGTTTTGAACCCTGCTTAAGACTAGAGCTAGAATCGCAACTTAACCAGATGTTGGACAGGTGTTGGACTTAAGTGTTCAAATTGCAATAAGATGGGCCAATTACTGAAACAATCCAGAGACGGGAGGATGACAAATTACCAACAAACGTTTTCCAAATGTACGCAGTTGTGTGCTGTGAGAGAGAGGGGGCATTGATGGGAGAAGGAGGTCTGGTCTCGATGCCATGGACAGGTGACAAATGAGGGCCTATTAGGGTCAAATCTTACCCAGGCAGACCATGCACCAATACACACACACACACAGCCTGTTTTTACAGGACTCAGCTCAAGTACAAAATCAAACACCTGTCTGTGTATCAAACTAACAAACATATACAAACAGTTTCAAATCCTTTGCACTGTGATTCATAATGTTGTGATACAAATGAACCACATAGGACCAATGCAGTTTCTATGTGCGCAGCTTCGCTCCATGCACATGGGTAGTGCACTGCATCGATATCCTTTTCAACACACTGTATGGGGAGGGAATGCTACAGTACGTTACTGTGCCGCACTGTGATATAAATAGCTTTTCCATGAAATTTCAGTGTAATTAGCGACCAGAAAGCATGGACCCTCTCAACCCCCACTGCGGCACCCACGTACCTTGAGCGAATACTAAGAAGCAA
Source organism: Coregonus lavaretus (assembly GCF_964263955.1). Classification (NCBI taxonomy): domain Eukaryota; kingdom Metazoa; phylum Chordata; class Actinopteri; order Salmoniformes; family Salmonidae; genus Coregonus; species Coregonus lavaretus. Next base: position 35,971,153 of record NC_139995.1, read on the forward strand.
CTCTGGCACCGGTCCAGTTCAGCATGTACTGTGTGAACCTGCATGGCCCATCAAAGGCAGTGTGCACGCCCGTGAGAGGGTGATTGGGTTCGAGGTGCGTTGGGAATAGTGTTTGAAGTCCTCCCTGGCTTTATCTGAGAGACGGAAAAGGCGCTTTTCATCATCTTGTGGGATTGCCGAGGCGCCACAGGCAAGAGAGATGCAGTCCTTCTCCTCTCAATGTGAACACCAGAGGAAAGTGATGATGGAGAGAGAGTTCAGAGGAAGAGGTAGAGAGATGAGGAATAGAGAGAGAAGAGAGGTAGAGAGAAATGAGAAAGGATAAAATGTAGAGTGGGAGGAAGAGGAGAAAACAGGAGAAAAAAAGAGAGGGAAATATGCTAATGCAGCCCCATTGCATCCTGCTAACTGCGCAGAGCAGGGTAGCACAGTATATGTTTCTTGCACCAGTGTCAGTGAGTGCACTCCCATTTATTCAAAACAAAGCAGCAGCAGCTTCCACGCCTGACATTTTAATAGAGATATCTTATGGACCTATCAATAACCACGGCCCACAACTGTCTAATAAACAAGCCATTGAGAAACAGAAACATGGGGTTTCCATCCATCCCATTCAAAGCCCATTCCCCAGCAAAACAAAAGCCTCTGCTAAACGCAAGAGTCACTCTTCGCCCAGTCCCATCATATCATATCTGTGCTGCGGATGCTCCTCTAATGGACAGGAGCAGCTGTGTTGTGTCATATAATGTCCGGCCCGAGGAAGAGTGCAGAGACAGGTTCAACACGTCCGTACACAAAAAGAGAACAACCCTGGACAGAACATACTGGAATGGAGGCACCACAGCTGTGTAACCCTCAAACACAAGATACACTGTTTGGTCATGAGAAGAGGGGGAAAAAAACATTTGCAGTTTGTCCCACTAACAACATACATGCAGAGTGATGGGGAAAACAGCTATGTTGTCAACTGGTTGAGACAGCTGGACATACTAAGCCTGGAGGAGAGCCTACATTGACCATTCTACATCACATCGTTGACCTAAAAAACCTGAGCCATGAGAATCACATAACAGTCATATATCATTATATTGATAAATGCTTCTATCCTACAACTTTATGATGCTCTGCATTCTATGTAAATGATCATGCATAGGACTTGGTCAAGGCTTCAAAATGCGCTACTGCTCTACAATTGTGCATGTTTTCCTCCACATCTCCATTCTCTAACATAGACTATAGGCACTACTTGTTTAAAAAAACATTGCCCTTGATCATAGGAATCATTTTCCACAATGGTGAGCTGCCTGCCAGCATGCAACAGCAGTCAAGATCTCATGCCTGGCAAGAACATTGATGCATCCCTCAGAGGACCAAACCAAAGGCTTAACTTGCTTTGAGGGTTGTCAATAGCAACTGACACTGTGATATTCATTACCATGGGCCACAGTTGTTTTGGTAGCAGATATTCAAGAATAGGTCATTAGTCACAAAGTAGGCATATGTGCATAACGAGGATCATTCATGAACGATCAGCTACCATCACAAGGAGTTCTGATGAGTAAAATGGGCGATTAATTGGTGGAGGGGCCAGTCTATTAACCCTAATGGATAAGGGCGATTAAAAGTAATTTGTTGACGTTTTAACCACTGTTTATTTGAAGAACGAACAAATATACATCATATAAATGTCTCAGGCACTTATCTCTGACAATGATAGCCAACTGTAAAAATCATCTCACATGCGTTTGGCGCTCACCAAGCGGCAGTTAAACTGGTGAAGTTCATTATGCTGCGAAGAGAGAGGGCACGACGTGGGCTGTATGACAATTGACGGAGAGGTTAGCTAAGGCAACACAAACACAGGCAGCCGAATTCTGATATTTTTTCCACTAATTGGTATTTTGACCAATCACATCAGATCTTTTTCCGAGCTGATCTGATTGGTAACAAGGCCAATTAGTAAAATACATATCAGAATTGGGATGCCTGTGTAAACGCATCCTTTGTTCCCTCTTGGGGAAAAAAACGGATTATTTTCACGGCTTTTCGTCCGCCTTGTGCGGAATACATTACGTGTGTAAATGTTGTTGAACCCCAGCAATTCGCAGCGAAAAGGTCACACACTCCCCTCGACCCCAACTGTTTCTCTGGCTTTGTGTTCTCACAGGGAAAAAACGAGCTGTGCCTATAAACCTCTTATTTAAAAGGCAAGTGCGGTCTAGGGGGATTGCTGCATGTGGGAAACAATGGCAGCTTTTTTGGACACACTTTTTCTCACTGCGATGAACAGCAGGGAATCCGATAGAGCCCTCATATAAAGGACCGATAGAGAACAGCTGCTGTGGCTCTATAATTTTAGGGAATGTTGTTAGGGTTTGTTCAGTAGGCTATAGGCCTACCTTCCTGTCCACATTGAACGTGATATTTTATACTTATTTGATAGGGCATATTATGCCTTCACTGTCCCTCTGCTATGTAAACCATATAGGCCTTTTAGGATAGCCTATATTTTGGCCATACAAATGCAGGATATGTAAAATAAGGGATGTGCACAGGCTAGGCGCAATGCATCTGCCTACCAAATGTTACATTATCATTATAGATTTATGCACTCCAAACGGACATTGGCATAGCATTCAAAAGACTGTCATGCGGTCAATGAAAGTCAAATCACAAAACATCACTGAAATGTCAAATTAGCAGTGACCGAATTGTCAAAAAACCTAAACGACGATTTTAAAACTGTTATTTATACGAACATGATACAGAGTTACTTAAAAGTATGCCACAAGAAGTCTGGCCCTGAAATAATACGAAAAGTAAGAAAATATGCTATAATATGGGGTAGGCTATACTTCTGCGGACCATGTTCATACGCACAACGTAGGCTAAAGCCGCGCACGAGCTGTCAGTGTTGGCTGGCACTGTAGCCTATAGCACAGCTGTAGCCTAGAAGTCCATCCTCCAAAAAAAAAAACTCTTCATGCACATAGGCCTAGATAGAATGAGCAAGAGAGTTGCATTCATGCATCATATGAATAATAATGGCTTGACTTACTCAAAGTGAATTACTCTGGTTATCTGTCATATAGTGACGAGGCCCTTTACTGACTTGAGTGATTTATTAAGTTCACACTTCATTCATTCGGATATTTTGACAGCCGTAACAAACAGCTGACACTGCATCATTTGTTCTATTTAAACTGTTCTGTGGGTGGACTGTCATATTTTACTTGAGTAAAAAGATGGTCATAAAATCATCAGCAGTATGTTCAGAAGTCCAAAGTGCCGATGTTGTTACCAGGATATCCTCTGTCCAAGCATGTCAATAATAATAACAATCACCACACATTTGACAGCGACTTGCTGCTCACTCCCAGTATTGGTTTACAAACTAATTAATATTTTTCAGCAGCTATGGGGCAAAGTTACATTACTCACGCTCCGAGGCCATAGTGATGACGGACTCCGTAGTGGCGTGATATTCGTCCTCCTCCATAAACTCATCCTGGGAGGACGCGTCTCCCTGGAAGTCGTGATGGTCCAGAAGCTGCTGGAGCGGGGGCGCCTTTGGGAGCAGCTGGTTTACCACCTCCCGACTAATGTTAGGAGCCTGCTTGAGCCGCAGCTTGCTCAGGATTTGAGATTTGATTGTCTCCAGCCTCATGACTTTACTTTGCTCTCTCCAAACGCATGCTGAACATTCGTGAGCGCCTGCTTCCTCATCAAGGAGCGACAGCCCGGCGTCCGTGGGCATCTCGCTCGTTGGTGGCAGAAAAAGGTTAGGTTCGTCACTCCAAGACAGTCCCAGACAAACATAAACCATCAAACACAGAAAAAAGTTATACCTCGGCATGATGATGACTGGTGAGGCTATAGAACTTTCTGCTCGCGTTATCCCTTCCTCTGAAATGTTGCTTGTCTTAACCTGTGTTTCCTTACCTTGCAAAGGTACCAATGATATGCAATTACTCAAATAGTCCCTTCTTAAAACGGTTTTATTGTAGGACAGCAGTAAATGTAGGAAGGTGCGTCCGTCCTAGTGGGTTTTCTCTGTATTTAACTTTAGCCTATCTATCGATTTTAAGCATAAGCCGTTTTCATGCTATTGTTGTTTTGGTTGCCTTATCTGATAACAATTAAGTCCATAGGTGCGAATGTTAAGATGTGTCATTGAAAAGTGTGCAAGTACGTCCTAAAAGGGCTCTTTATATATCTCTGCTCCTCCGTGTCGTAATCCATCTCCATTGGCTAAGATTGCAACAAAAGGCTTTTAGGTCTGTCACCAAGTCAAGAGAGAGGGAGCAGGAGGGAGGGAGCAAGGGAGAATGAAGAATGGACTGGAGGGTAGTTTGTCCAGTTTGCATTTTATTACTGTATTCAGACAAGGTTTCGAACCTGGAAGAGGCCATTTTAAGTCATTACATGTCATTAGTGATATGGACCTTACATTTATTTTTATGGTGTTGTTGGTAAGCAGTGAATGGACATTTCAACAACGAATTATCCTCCTTCTCTTCTCTCACTTCTAATAAGCCCCTATCTTATATTATGTGTAAAATGAGTCAAATGTATGCATAAAATTATCAATTGAACCTGGCATGCCCCCATAGAATTGTGAAACTTTCAAACTTGACTGATGAGTGACAGGTTGTCCTAAATGACATTAGCAGGGGCGGACTGGCCATCTGGCATTTCGGGCAATTGCCAGATGGGTCGGTCCATTTTTAACCCAGTGGGCCTGTCTAACTAGGGTATTTTGCACAAAATTATCATTATCTGGCAAAAAAAAATGGGATCCTCAAGAAAAAAAATGGGCCGGTGTATGGGCCTCGAGGGGGAAAAAAATGGGACAGTGTGGGGGCCTCTTGGGAATAAATGTGCTGGTGTGTTAGAAATGCCAGGGCTATTTCTGGTCCCAGTCCGCCCCTGGGCATTGGGGTAGCATTTTTGGAATTAAGAAGTATTCATTTGACAATAGTGACACTCATTTTGTGTTAGAATCCCTCAATACTTTTAACGCAATGATTTTCACATCCAGATGTACAAATGCAGCGCAACAACAAAAACATGCAAGGTAATGCATAACTTCTAATCTAGACTGTCAAACATGTAGGCCCTGATGATAAAACAGTGAGATATTCCAACAAAAGAAAACAATGGAGCAAATACATTCCATTACATTTTCTATTGCACCTAAAAAAAACTTGATTTAAATGTATCTATATATCTGTAGTGCTCACAGAATTACATAACATGAGGGCAGCATAACTTTTTCTAAACATTTTGAAGCTTTAAATAATCTGTTAACAAAGTATTCTATGACATTAAGGGAGTAATATGCCCGTAGTTCTTTTTTTATTGAGATAACTGGAAATATCTGTGGTTTTAACAAAATCAGCAAGTAATGCTAGATCACTAATTGCCTGACCATCACTGACTTTTGATGTAGCCTAAAAATAATGATTTGCTGTCAACCCTTACCATCTTTGTCCAATAAGACAATCTATGATTATTTCAACCATTATGTGCATGGTCAGTGCATTAGGAACAACTGTTAGATTTCAATACAGTAGCTCAATTTGAGTGACAAATGCCTGTTGTTAATGTTTTGTCTTTCTAAACAATATTCCAAAACTAGCAATGATGCAATCAACCAATACATGAACTACATCAATCAATAAGTCAACCAACCAATCAATCTATATACTTTATGCATCATTCTTTTTAAATGAATCACTTTTATTATTTCTAAAGTCCTCATTTTCTCAATAAACATTAAAGTTATATTGTTACTCATCCTGGAATACACAATTGATTATTATCACCTTAGTGAGGCCTCTACGTGAAGCCACACAATTGAACATTTACAGTAGGCTAACTACAATTCACTTGTAAATTAAGTTCATTACCTCTGCCTGCCATAAAGAACTCACAGCTATTACATGCTAAATATTCTGAATCAATGTAATGACTCTTAATTAAGTTTGTGATTATCTCTGGCTAATTCTTAATGGTAAGGATTGCACCACTTATGGTAATGCCTTGTTCATCAGTTGAGTAGTCTACCATGTAGTGTAGTGCAGAACTAGCTTACTACTGTCACCTACTGGTTGAATATACAGTTGCAGTTGAAGGTTCAATTGAACAAGGTAGATTCAGAAGTTAGTAAGATTCCATATGCAAACTTATCCTTGGTAGAGCATATTCACCATAAGTCTTCTGTAGAATTTTGGATTTCTGACACTTTAAAGAATTCTACACAAGAGGTAACTACTTGGTATGTAATGGTGCCTAGTGACGCTTGTTTTAATTAATCCTAAATTAACCAACAAGTAATTGATAGGTTAATACTGTCATTTTACCATGTACATTCTTATTAAATACATGGCCATTTCTATATCATGACAAAGTGCTATCCAATTATTTTCCTCAAAACGGTCTCTGGTAATGTCCAAATGTATTTATTGGTTTGCATGTGAAAGTAGTAAAGGAGTCTGTGAGCCACTGTATGTCAGACTTCCACAAAAATTGGCACAGGTGAACTACACTGAGTGTACAAAAGATAAAGAACACCTGCTCTTTCCATGACATAGACTGACCAGGTGAATCCAGGTGAAAGCTATGATCCCTTATTGACACAAACCAGTGCGCCTGGCACCTACTACCATACCCCATTCAAAGGCACTTAAGTATTTTGCCTTGCCCATTCACACTCTGAATGGCACACATTCTCAATCCAAGTCTCAACTGTCTCGAGGCTTGAATCCACTTCAATCAGTGTAGATGAAAGGGAGGAGACAGGTTAAATAAGTATTTTTAAGTCTCGAGACAATTGAGACATGGATTGTGTATGTGCGCCATTGTGAGGGTGAATGGACAAGACAAAATATTTAAGTGCCTTTGAATGGGGTATGATAGTAGGTGCCAGGCGCACTGGTTTGTGTCAACTGCAATGCTGCTGGGTTTTTCACACTCAACAGTTTCCCGTGTGGGAAAAAGTAGTGCACTACATAGGGAATAGGGTGCCCTTTGGGACGCAGACCAGCTGTTTCCCCTTGATTGCTGCATTGGTGGCAACGATGGGATAATAACTGTGGTCTCTCTAGCCTGTGTTGGAAGTGTGCCCATATTCTAATTGGGTTTGCTGCTTCTTGAGAGAGGGCATTAGTGCAACCTCCTTGAATGTGAGCATATGAGCTCATAGTACCTGTACTGACCTTAAGAGGTATGGACACTGGAACCACAGTGTCGATAAGCTCTGCTTTGGCTGTTCCAAGGGGAAATAGTGCAACCTCATTAGTACTATGTACTCATAGTGTTATGATACTATGACCTCAAGAGGTATGGACCTTAACAGCTTTACAGGTCCGCTCTCCGTGGAACCACAGTTGGCCTAAGCCTAGCCCTTGATCATGACTCTCAGTTCCATTACATTACACATAAGAGTCATTGCATGAAGGTGTCTTCTGTAGGGGGTAGTTTTGTTAAGAAATGCAAAGCTCGGTCTGAACATTAACGCACATCGCTTGCGGTACGGTTTTGGAAGCGTAAGGTCCTTATCTGTCATATCGGCAATAAATATTTGTTTTACAACAAAAGGTTAATTTGATACACACCTTTATAGGGTTAGGGTTCCCACACTGCCATATTTCCATGTTACAGCGCTTGTTTACAGAAAATAGACAGAAGACGGAGTGGACTACCTGGGCTAATAGCTATCTGCGTCTCCGAACACCTGTGTGTAAATGGAAGACAGATGCCACAAACTGAAAAATACTGTCAGCTGCAACTGTGTTAAAACCAGTTAAAACAGTGTACAGTAAGTGTGACTGCTATGGAGAATCGATTCCAGTGGTGACCCGTCATTCAGGGCAGGTGGGGCCCCATTCAGGGCAGGTGGAGCCCCCACCCTTCTAGCAAAAATAATAACAATAATTAAAAAATATTATAATTTTTTTTGGGGGGGGATGCCTGTTTTGCATATCAGTTTGCAAACAATGTAAAAAAAATAATTGAGTGAATAAGCTGCATACAAACTTGGTCTCTTTTTTGCTTTCTTGAATAAGGCAGCTCCAAAATGCAGGTTTTCAGCCTAGCTCAATGCTTTCTGTGGTGGTGGGGCAGCCAGCGGAAGATACGGAGCGTAGGGGTTGGTAATGTTCACTAGTTGCGCTGTGATTGGCTGTGTTCTGTCACTCATGGGGACACTACGTCACCGCCAAATCTAAGGGTAATTCAAGCGCCTTGGGTGCTGCCATAGAGTTATGTTAGAAGTGCCCATCCAAGAAGGCTCAAGGTCATTGGCCACAAATAAAATTACATCAAATCAAGTTATATCTACAACATCATACTTTCAAAATCTTAGCTAGCAAGCTAGCAGTCATCATCATGAATCAAGTCGACAATCTACTGGCAAATCCTTTTTAATCCTTGTCATATGAAGAGAAATTATTAAGAGAAATTATAGATAAAACGTATCGGTGCACGTTGGCCATTGGACATAAACATTACACAACAAGTTGGAAATCGCAAATTCAACAATGAGTGGTTTGGAAGGAATCAGTGGCTAACTGCAAGCATTGCAAAGCAATCACTAGCCTGCTATTCAGTGGAGTGGGTGTGTGATCCCAAGTCTGGGTTTAAGGGTCTCTTTTCCAAGCTTAAAAGGATAAACATTCAACATTGGCCATGGTGTCAATCCAGCATGACTTCTGCCGCGCTCAAAACAACTGGAAACTCAGAACTGGGAAATCTGATTTCAGTGGGTTCTAGACAACTACGAACTCCAACTGAGAAAATACGTTTTGAACGGTCATCCAACTCGGAATTGCAAGTTGGGAACTTGGGCCTCTTTCTAGATCTCCGACCTGAAGATCACTGACGTCATCATAATTCAACCTTGTTTTTTTCAGAGTTCCCAGTTGTCTTGAAAGCACCATAAATCCAGAGAATGCCACACTTTGATGACAAAGTTTGATGACAAAATTTGCCCACGAAGGACCGCAACACCGCCTTCCTGTTCAAGTGAGCACAGCACAACAAGGTGTGTCCAAAAATTTATTGTATGCTGTTGCATAAATTATGTAATATGCCAGGGAGATATGTATACTGTAGCTAAGAAAGTAATACTAAGTGTATGTTGTGTAGTAAGATGTTAGTAGCCCATGTGCCTCACCCTAATAATTTGGTCCCGTTTCCCCTCATAATTTTGCCTACTGTTCTGACTTGGTGGTGCACATGTAGCCTATAGCCTGTTTTAGAGAAATGTAATCATTGAATTTTGTAGGAGCTTTCATTGTCTGCTTATATGCCCCCTTTATTTATCCTACGTTTCTGACTTGGTGTACAGGGAGAATACTGTAAGAACGGCCCATTTTCTGAATTCTGTCGCTGAACAAATAGTTATATTGACTACGTCTGTCCAAGCTCGCTCATTAATGTCTTAATCGAAATTACGGATTGCCTCTTATCCGCTTGTCGTCTCCTTATGCCATAGTTTGTACATCTCAATTGTCAGTAGAAACCACATTTGTTTAAGCAAGTCAGCCATATCAGCTATGTTTTTTTTAAAGGCAGTAAATTAGGCTGAATTAACTGTTTCGCTGCCAGACAAGGCTCCGCTGATAGCCAGGTGTAGCAGTGGTAAGGTGTTGGGACTGCTGTTGGGACTGCTGATGGGACAGCTTTATGTAGTCCCTTAAAGTGTGTGGACACCGTTTGTCACTGTTATAGTGCAATTAATGTATTGTTTAGTGTTGTGTAGTGGGTTTGCTGGCATGCATCAAAAAAAGTTTTTGTTTTGTTTGCCACACCAAGATTGACATGCTAAATTTGCCACTGATCTATTCACGTTTAGATGCTTCTTCTTCTTCTTCTTCTTCTTTTTTTTTTTGGGTATTATGGCGGTCCGCAAACAAATGTTATAGGTGCATGCCGCCACCTACTGTATTGGCTGTGTATCAGCCTACTATTCTGTGGTATGAATTCATTACATTTTGTGAAAAAAGTGCCCTACCAACTAACCCTACACCCATTAAAACCTCATTACTATTCCACTACTTTGGCCCTGTCTGATCCTGCACCAGGCCAGCAGCCTGGGAGGACGGGACACTATTGTTCAAAACACCTTCTCTGCAGCTGCCACCACAAAATCTATCCTCTGTGATTTACATTCCATTGCTGCAGTACAGTTGACAACCATGGCCATGAACGCCAAAAAGCCAACCTTACTGAAGCACATGTTATTCCTATCACTCTCTATTGACCTCGGCCTACTCACAGGGATCTTCTTAGGATCTCTCACCCTGGACCCATCTTCCTCTACTACTCTCTTCACTGCTCTGATCCAGGCAACCTCAACCTGCCTTTCTCTCACCGGACACCTCTGATCCCCAGCACCATGGGTACCCCTTCAGTTTACACACACAACTTTTTCCACCGATACTACACATTCCTTTTTCTCATGTCCTCTCTCCTACACACTGCTACCACATGACCATAAGCTTGACACCTAAAACACTGTAATGGGTTCGGGACAAAAGCTCTCACGGGATAACTGACACATCCTAACTTGACTTTATCTGGTAAAAACTCTGCATCAAAACTCAATAGTACCGACAGTAACTTCTCTGTTTCACCATACTCTCCACCGGGTCTGCGTCGCACCAAACGGCAGGCGTCACAGACACCGGGAATCTTCAACTTCAGTTGACCCTTCTCAACACTTAACGCCACTCCAGTTATCACTCCTTTCAACAACACCCTGCTCCGGAGAGGAAAGCAAGTCACAGTTCTTGTCCCCAGTTGCATGGTGCGGAGCGCACACTCCCTCTGGACGACAGAAATGCAAAAAAACAACACGATTCCACTTCGAGTCACTTTCACCAACCCAACATTCCCCAACCTCTTCTCCACCCCAACCTGACACAACATATGGATCAGCCAGAAGGCAAGCATCCATTCTCTCCAAAAATCTCACTCCCACTGGGCAAAAAAACATCTTTATCACCATCGGGACAAGGCTCAAACTCTGCATTCTTCACCGCACCTGCCACCACAGTTAATTCATCCTCACTCTCTTCATGTTCAATTAATTTCCTTCTGCAGCAATCCATATTTACTCTTAATATATTCCACCTCCATCTTGGCACTCCCCCACCGTTATAAAACATATTTTGGAAGCTATATAAATTCATTTAGTAATGTCTACATTTGTTTTTGCCATGTTTATTCTATTACAGACACCTTAATGCATACTTATACATGAGCTAAACATAAAAATAGACTGCTTTTCTGAGGAGTGCCAATATGGGCGACCGGTGGTTTCAAAACCACTCCATGGCCAAAACATAGTGTAGCTATAGCAATCCATGGTTTATATACGTCATTGGGAGGCAACCCATGGAATAAAACGTTCCGCCCACAATCTGGGCGTCAGTTCATTCTGTCGCGATCCCTTCATCCGCACAAAACAAAACATTACTCGTTGACTACAGTACTCATATCATCTAGTTCTTAAGAACAGGATTTATATTTTTTGTGTATCGTAGGTTACTAGAAAAATGCATTCCGGGACTTTGGAAAGAGACGGGTCACCGAGAAGAAGGAAGCTTTCTCGCGGAGTGAGTGAAGATGAGTCACTTCGCAACATTATCAAGGAGGTGAGCGTCGAGCAATCACGTCGCAATCGTATTGCGACATTTACAAGAGTCATGCAGTCTATTATCTGTAGGCTATTATCTATTTTTATAGAGTCTAATTTGACATTACTAGGCTACAGTGGTTACAGTCGAGAAGATTCATCCTCAAGCTTTACAGTAAGCCACTGCATGTGTTTATATTTTTAAGGTGTTTACTTTGTTTTTTACTGTTTTGTAGCCTACTCATTTTCATTTAGACTCTCACTCCAATGTTACTGTAGCATGCGGTGTTACATTGTCTCAATTTCACTGAGGGAAAACGGTAACATTGTTACAATGACTTCCTTTCGAACAGTATTACATTGTAGCCAGCCTACGCACAACTGAATTGCCTTCAAAGGCTTTACGTTTAGCTAGCTACTTAAAACACCAGATAAAACAGGCTTCTAATCTGTGACAATTTTGGGATGTAGTCCGCCATAAAACCCACAGAAGAAGAAGAAGCTTCTAATCTGTCTAGTGTCTCCCATTAGGGCACAAGTAAAAAAGGTATGGCTACTTCGTTAGAATAGGGATGACACATTGCTTGACTAATGTAGTTAGAATTCAGTCATCAGTGGTTCATAAATTTATCTAATTATTTTTCATCATTGGTAGAGTACTGTAGACTTACAGTCCATAAGAACTGGACCTAGATGTTTGCAAAGTTGTGTTGATATGTAGCCTAAGGGAAGGCCTAAATCCATTTTAATTCAATCTCTTTTTGACAGCATTCCTTTTGATTTCAACAAAACCTTCCATACATGTTTGCCCATGGAAGAAGTAGTCAGAAAGTGACTTTTTGGACCTGAATGACAAAACATTCAGGAAATAAAGGTGCTCAAAGTTGACCCATTTTGCATACGCCACCATACCATGAGACATCCATTTCTTCATCACTGGGAAATGTAAATGGTTGAGTTTGATATCATTGTTTTCAAACTATTGGATTATTTATTGAAAAAATTGAATTTTTAAACCTTTAAAGTCAGTTATCTAAAAACGGATTTCTGATTGTTTTCATATTCACATACACTACCGTTCAAAAGTTTGGGGTCACTTAGAAATGTCCTTGTTTTCGAAAGAAAAGCAATTTTTTAGTCCATTAAAATAACATCAAATTCATCAGAAATACAGTGTAGACATTGTTAATGTTGTAAATGGCTATAGTAAGCTGGAAACAGCTGATTTTTAATGGAATATCTACAGAGGCCCATTATCAGCAACCATCAGTCCTGTGTTCCAATGGCACGTTGTGTTTGCTAATCCAAGTTTATCATTTTAAAAGGCTAATTGATCATTAGAAAACCCTTTTGCAATTATGTTAGCACAGCTGAAAACTGGTGTGCTGATTTTAAAGAAGCAATAAAACTGGCCTTCTTGAGACTAGTTGAGTATCTGGAGCATCAGCAATTGTGGGTTCGATTACAGGCTCTAAATAGCCAGAAACAAATAACTTTCTTCTGAAACTCGTCAGTCTACTCTTGTTCTGAGAAATGAAGGCTATTCCATGCGAGAAATTGCCAAGTCCAGTGTCTGTTCTTTTGCCCATCTTAATCTTTTCTTTTTATTGGCCAGTCTGAGATATAGCTTTTTCTTTGCAACGCTGCCTAGAAAGTCAGCATCCCGGAGTCGCCTCTTCACTGTTGACATTGAGACTGGTGTTTTGAGGGTACTATTTAATTATGCTGCCAGTTGAGGACCTGTGAGGCATCTGTTTCTCAAACTAGACACTAATGTATTTGTCCTCTTGCTCAGTTGTGCACCGGGGCCTCCCACTCCTCTTTCTATTCTGGTTAGAGCCAGTTTGCACTGTTCTGTGAAGGGAGTAGTACACAGTGTTGTACGAGATCTTCAGTTTCTTGGCAATTTCTCGCATGGAATAGCCTTCATTTCTCAGAACAAGAATAGACTGACAAGTTTCAGAAGAAAGTTATTTGTTTCTGGCCATTTTGTGCCTGTAATCGAACCTACAATTGCTGATGCTCCAGATACTCAACTAGTCTCAAGAAGTTTTATTGCTTCTTTAATCAGCACAGTTTTCAGTTGTGCTAACATAATTGCAAAAGGGTTTTCTAATGATCAATTAGCCTTTTAAAATGATAAACTTGGATTAGCAAACACAACGTGCCATTGGAACACAGGACTGATGGTTGCTAATAATGGGCCTCTGTACGCCTATGTAGATATTCCATTAAAAATCAGCCGTTTCCAGCTACAATAGCTATTTACAACATTAACAATGTCTACACTGTTTTTCTGATCATTTTAATGGACAACAAAATTGCTTTTCTTTCGAAAACAAGGACATTTCTAAGTGACCCCAAACTTTTGAACGGTAGTGTATTTTGTAGCTTAGACCCTATTTCACATCATCTGAGGTTGCTGTGCTTGCCATCAATTGAGACACAACATGCTCTTGAATACAGGGTGGGTGACTTTTCAATCATAAATATATAAATCATAGAATGGACCTATCCCTTCAGACCACTCACTGCAATTTAGCTAGTAAACCATTGACATTGAATTGAAATTGTAACTTCTAATTACTACCACAAAGATGACCATCGGTCCACCCACCATTGAATGTCAACTTAAATGCTCATGTCTATTCTATTGTCTATATTTCTATGATTTCATTAGGTTTCCTATGGAGGAATAACAGTATAATTTAAAACAGATGTTCCCATTCAAGTCAACCGTCTCATCTTTGCGGTACCATTTGAAAGTTAAAATATCAATTGTATTCCCATTTTAGTAGATTTATCAGCCAAACCATGACACCCACCCTGTCTCAACCGATTGTGGGCACAACACAAAAACCATCATTATCAAGCCTTTCCCTTAAATGTATGTACGTTTTGTGAAAACATGTAGGTAATATTCAATAGCAGTGGGAAGGCCACTCATTAGATTGATCATCACAGAAGACGTAACTTGACGTTCATTTGACAAAAGTTGGGTCCCTTCTAGCCATGACCGGGCCGGCTCGCACCACTCGCCATTCCCGCTGCGATTCAGCACCACAGCAGTGGAAAGAGGACACTCTTTGGTGGCCACAAAATGTAGAAATTATAAAACTGATGTTGGACAATCAAATTCGATATGTAAATAAATGAAATTTGGTTGGTTAATTGAGAGAGCTTATTTTACAATGCTCCTGTGAAACCAGGGCTGCGCCATGGATTTATGAAAGCACGTGACACGTGTCGTGTGATATACATGGCTTATTGATAACAACTCCGTTTCCTACTATAGGCAGTTGGCTGCCTAGTGATTGCAACATTGTAACTGTCCGATGTGAATAGTTGGCAACGATGTTTCGTTTGCAAGTGCTACTGAATAACCTCAACTGAAATGCACCAATTGTGCATGATACACATAATTACTGTAGTCTATCAATTCATTCCATATCTTTATACTATACATGACACATGGGCGGCATATGTTGATGTTGCCTAGGGCGGCAGCAGAACTGCTAGGACTGGGCCTGACGAACACAATAATTTGCCTCTAATTTACTTACGTTTGAGGCGGACCTTAGCCTGCTCAAAGTGAGCTGTCGTGAAGTCAAAACTGTCCCAACTCCTTGGATCAGCTTACTATGCGCATCAGCCTCGTTACTTTGTCCTCGAGGCCGTCCTTACTCTGTTTTGGAGAAAGAATCCCCTTTCGGCGGGCACACTAGAAACAGGGATAATCACGTAATCTTCGTCAATTTTGCCCTGTTAGGGTACACTTAGCTGAAGTCCCTTATGAGGACCTTGCGTCTTTAACGTGAGTAAAAATAGAAACACACCCGACACTAATTTCCAAACAGCTTGAGGATTTATTATCCTATTAAGTATATTTGCCTTTGAAGTTGGAGCTCATCGACTTGTATTTCCATCAATGAATAAAAAGCGTTATTTTGCAATGGTTTTTCTTTTTCTCCTGGACAATTTGGCCGACAACAATTTTATTGGCTTGTAAAAAAAAAAAAAAATCGTCCAAAAGCCATTTACTGGCTAACGGAAACCCTGGCTAGCATCCCTGTGGAAGGCTTTCGACACCTAGTAGAGTCCATGCCCTGACAAATTGAGGCTGTTCTGAAGGCAAAAGGGGGTGCAACTCAATATTAGGAAAGTTTTCATAATGTTAGGTACACTCTGTGTATACCAGCTGACTGGGATGTGGGAACAATGTAAAAAGTGTGCTAACAGTTATTCCCACATGGTTTTGTAGACAGTATTTTGGGTCTGTCTGACATGTCTGACATGTCTTTTATTCTTTTGTCAGAAGGAGAGTTCGGCCAGGCGTCTGACACGCAGTGACAGCAGAGGGGGGACCCTCAAGAGGAGAAGTGGGAGTCAGGTATAATAAGAGTAATGGATGAAGCTACTGGTATATTTAGGTTGTGTCCCAAATGGCATCCTATTCCCCATAGGGCTCTGGTCAAAAGTATTGTATTATATAGGGAATAGGGTGTGGTTTGGGATGTAGACCTACAGTGATCTGACATTTAAACATGATTACCTCTGATTCTATCAGTGCTATGAAACATACTTAGAGTATGCTAGAACTTCTTATTATATTACTTGTTTGAGTGTTGTTGACCTTTCTCTTTGTCTTGTTCACTCCAGCAGTCTGAGGAGGATCAGGAACTGATGATGGAACTCCCTGAGAGGGTGATTATCTGCACAAGCCTTTTTAATGAGGATGTTTTGCAGAATACCTTTTCTCATATTTGAGCAGTATAACCAGTTCTACTGGATGTGAAATTAGACATTCTAACAGCATGTGCTGCATATTCAGATGGTGCATACTCTTTATGAAACTCACACAAAATAACCCAGGAATAAATAATTTTGCTCCAGTGCAATTATGTGTTGTCATGCCAGCAACGTGTTGCCATACAAAGAAAACCTGGTATGACAGAAAAGGAGGACCATAGACCAGAAATAGCTATCAAAAAATGTAATCTCCATGAAGCAATATCCAACAGTTGAATATGAAATTACATGTCACAACATTAAACCAGTATTGTTGTTAGTGTGACTAGATGAAGCTGCCCACTGCCATGCCTGTGTTTGTTGTGAGCATGATGACTAATTGGATCTTCCCACGGATATGCCTGTGTTTGTCAGCTCGACCTGCAGGCGAACTACGACGATGTGTTGCAGGAGCTGCGTGGGCTGGAGCTGCAGCGGGAGACTGTGTTGTTCCAGGTGGACGTTCTGCAGGACGCCCTGGAGGGGGCCGAGGAGATGCTGGCCGAGGCCCAGAGAGAGGCCAGCCACGCCACCATGGTACACCCAGTCATACACACTTGCAATGACTGTGAAATGTGGTTGTCTTACCTACCTTAGTTAAATGCACTGACTGTAAGTCACTCTGGATAAGAGCATCTACTAAATTACCAAAATCTAATGTACATGTAAAAAGATCCTAGAGGAGCAAAACAATGTTTTATAGTAGGAATGTGCAATTTCCTGTGACCAAACTGTGGGTCCCAACCTACCGTTAGAGAACCACTGCTCTAAAACAGTTCACTACCCTCAGCTGCATTGGGTCATAAATTGATGTGTCTTTCTGTATTTGTAGGAGTTGGCGCAAGAGAGAGAAGCCAAGAGGAAGTTGGAGGACATGGTCAGCTCTCTGATGCAGGAGGTGGAGAGGCTAAAAGAGGTAATGAAGTATGAGGAGGTGGGGCTTACATAATCATACAGAGAGAGGCACAAGTACAGCAGGTTTCCTGGTTTTGGACATATGCACAGCAGGAAGCCTAGCGGTTAAGAGTGTTGGGTCAGTAACCGAAAGGTCGCTGGAACGAATCCCCGAGCCGACTAGGTGAAAAAACAATCGATGCGCTCTTGAGCAAGACACTTAACTCGAATTGCTACTGTAAGTCGCTCTGGATAAGAGCCTCTGCTAAATGACTAAAATTTAAAAATAAAGAGTGACTAATAGCTTGTTGTTTCATGCCAGCTCTGGTTGGTTGCGTAACTCGTTCCTTTTCCTCCCACCATAGCTGTTATTCTCAGTGTGCGGGGTGTGTATGTGTACATTACCATTCCTAAAATAGGGCAATGTAAATGATTGACAGATATTTGTTCTGTCCCAAAGGATATGTTTGATAAAGGTGTTATGCTTGCTACATGTTGACTAAAGTCAGGTGGAGTACATTTTGTACTCTAACGAGAGCAGCACACAGCACAGTAGAAGATGTACACATTTCACTCCGGGTTACATTTACATTACATTTTACATTTACATTTTAGTCATTTAACAGACGCTCTTATACAGAGCGACTTACAGTTAGGGCATTCATCTTAAGACAGCTAGGTGGGACAACCACATCATATGCATAGTAAATACACTTTTCCTCAAAATAGCTATCAGCAAAGTCAGAGCTATCTGGTCGTTATCTGCTACTGAGGCTTGTGGCAGATTGGAATGGAGTCGTCTGTTTGCAATTAAAAGGGACAATCCACCCCAAACCTACGGAGGTCCAGAGAGGACATATGGATGAAAAAATTATTCCCACGTTATGTCGATCACTATTTATTTATCTCATGATCACTACATAACAAAAGTTGTTTTGTCGATCACGAGATGGTTGTCTCATGGTCATGACATAACAAAAGTTGTTTTGTTGAGACTTACTGATAATAGATTGAGGGTATGGCTGAGGCGGAAGAGCCCATGGTGGATCAGCATATGTTTTTATTGATTATTTCATGCTTTCATTTGTGTTTGGAGCTCATTATCAGTTTGTAAGTTAGAATGTTAGCAAGCTAAATGTCCATTACCTTGCGCTAAGAGCTCGTGGGGGATTTAAGCCCTGAATGAGGCCTGACAACATGCCACCCCCAAGACCACAACCAATCGCATGCAAGCAACAATGCAGCTAACTTGGCAGTCTTGTTAGCTAGACAGCTAACTATCTAGTTTTCTTTGCTGGTTGTTAGTTTATTTTTATTACCTTTTCTCCCCAATTTCATGATATCCAATTGCGATGTTGTCTCATCGCTGCAACTCCCCAACAGGCTCGGGAGAGGCAAACCGCGCTCCTTAACACCTGCCAGCTTAACCCGGAAGCCAGCCGCACCAATGTGTCGGAGGAAACACTGTCCAACTGACAACCAAAGTCAGCCTGCAGGAGCCTGGCCCGCCACAAGGAGTCGCTAGAGCGCGATATGCCAAGTAAAGCCCCCCTGGCGAAACCTTCCCCTAACCGGACGACGTTGGGCCAATTGTGCGCCGCCCTATGGGACTCCCGGTCACGGCCGGTTGTGACAGCCTGGGATTCAACCCGGGTCTGTAGTGACGCCTCAGGCACTGCGATACAGTGCCTTAGACCGCTGCGCCACTCGGGAAGCCCGTGCTGGTTGTTAGGTTGCATAACTGATATGTGTATAATTGTAAGGGACACTTCATGTTTTATGGATAATATAAAATGTACAGAGTGGGTGAGCTCCAATCCTGACAGGCTGATCAGATTCAATAGCAGCCTCAGAGGCTGATGTCAGGATGCTGCCTTGTAGGCTTTTTTATATGTAAGGCTCTTTGCAGACAGTCTACAAGGCAGCATCCTGACTTATCAGCCTCTGAGGCTGCTATTGAATCTGATAAGCCTGCCAGGAATGGAGTACCACAGTATGAATCATAATACCCATAAAACCTGGCGGTCAAACACAGAAATGGTTCCAATCTTTTTTCTACAATTTTTCTGCCATTTTAGAAACACTTCAAATAAGGGCTGTGTTTCCTGTAGGCTTACCCTGGTGTGACGTTTTGATAACCGTGTAAATCTCTCTCTGACAAGGTGACGTTTATCAATATATTCGCCTGTATTTACCCCCCCAAAATGAAATGCTAATTAGCGGCTTATGTGGCTATCATACAGAACTACAAATGCCCGTCTCAAGCTTCACATCACTTACCAGGGCCATGATGATCTGGACGAGACTGCCGAATCGAGGCAAGAGTAAGTTTATCCAGAGATTCTATCTAATGTTAGCTAAATTGGCAAAATGTGTTTAATGGACAAGTCTGTGAACTGTATTGGGCAAGTAAAGAATGTACACAATACCTGTTATCTAGCTAGCTAGCTCATGGTTAGCTAGTTAACAAACATTAGCCTGGCTAGATGGCTACATTAGCAGTCTATTTGGCTAGCCATTTAAATGCATGAGAAATTCATAAAAACGAGTTTAGCTTTTATGAACCAACAGTTTAGCTTGCTATTTAACTAGCTAGCTAACTTACATGGGTAAACTAGCATTCTAGATCATGTTTGTTTGTGTCTGTGGGTACTACTTGACTTGTAGCTACCCTAGCTAGCAGTATTATTTTGGTCTGGCTTTTTGAGAGGTTTCAGAGATGGACTGATTAGCATCCTCTCTTTTGTCAAGTGTGCTTACTTTACTGCGGGGAGACATTGATTTGTTTGCTGTTTTCCCTCTAGACAGCAGATCATTAGTATAACTAGTAGGCAAGGTTATGTAACCTTATTTAGTCCTCCAAGCTATGGTGGGTTTTTAAATAATTGGTTTGTTTTTAAGTATAATTATTAACTTTATTTGCACCTTCTGTATTCCAGAACCAATGGGTCTTATCACCTCTCAACTAGGCAAGCTGTTTCGACATGGAACACTATTCTCCTGCTTTGGTCTGTTTCAGTCATTGCAGCAAGTCCTGAAGAGAAGGAGTGTGTGAAGGGTTTTGTCCCAGCCCAGCTCCAACACCTGACTTAAATAATCAACATGACGAATTCACGGCGATAGGCTATGATTTGTAATTAGGCATGAGCTCGGCTGGAACAAAAGCTTATACACACTCCTGCCACTCAGATCTGGAGATGTCCACCCTTTTAATTCATTATTCACTACGGGTACAATCTGGGGGGGGGGGGGTATTGATATATAACGCATACTCCACTCTCAAGTGGAAGTGGAACTTGTTGACTGATGCCAAGGCAGCTGCTAAGAAGGGAGCAGCTGCGGGCCAGAAGACTACAGCCAAGGCAGCACTGGTCCACACCTGCCCTGTCTATCGGGAAAGTGGTGTTGGTTGGTACTGTATGTGCCTTTAGGTTCCTCTCCATGTGTCGGCTATTGTACTAGCCTGTGTGGTACAGTCTTTCATATGTGTAGTAGTGTGTTTCATCATATTGCTTAGTTTATCATTTGTGTTCACTTTGAATTCAATCTAAACCACAAATTAACTTCCTCCATTTTGTCTTTCACCTTTTATAGATGCAGACCTGAAGACATTCAAGCAGCACTTTGAGAGCAAGCATCCCAAGTCTCCAATGGTCCCAGTACTGGTTGATGTGTAGGCCTAAGTGACCACACACTCAAATGGACCTACAGCTGGGGTAAGATTCTTCCATCTTTCACACACAGTAGACATGGTGTAAACCACTATGTTGTCAACAAAATGCTGTCATCAATGCTTAAGTTTTATTGTGTATGGCTCAATTGGTGGAAATGCTGTGATCACTCATTGTTTTTAATTTTGTGATTCACAGACACAAATTGACCACGATTTGAATGCTGCAACTGTGACGGAATGATGTCGAGGGACACACGCTGAGACCCCGCGTATAACTGGACATGGGCTGGATATTTGTGGCAACAACCTATAAGGGATGCAGAAGCACACCAGCACCCAATTTGATGTTTATTCCATGGCCAACCATCCCTCTAGCTACCCCTTATTCCACACTGCCTTTTATGCCCCATGGTCCCTCAACTTCGGACACTTTGGAACTCTCCATCTTATCTACCTTCACCCATTTTCCCTACGCTGCTTCCTTCACTTGTTCTTCTCCTGATTTGATAACATCTAGACTCAGTAACACATTTTAAAAGTGTTGTGCTGTACTGTTTTTGCTAACTTTTTGTTACCTGAGTAATGCTGTCCTGCTTATTCTGGGGTTCAGATTGAATGCAGTGGTAAATGTGCTGCTCACAATTGACAGCAGCAACATTGACCTGTTAAATTGACAAGAAGGCTGTTGATAGAGTTGCGTTTAGGCATGGCTTCCTTGTTATGAGTCTTAAGTGTGTTTCTCAGTCTGCTGGAGTTGACCTAGTATTTATATTAAACCTACCTTACACATCCAGTTGTATCTTCGTTTGTAACTCACCCACCAAAAATCACAATATTCTGTTTTACATGTTGTGTTATTTGTGCTGATCTAATTCCAATAAGAGAAAAGCAGAATAATCTGTGCGCTCTCCGATAGTAATAATAGTTCATATGGTGCTCCTCGATGTGCCAGCTTTGTGGCATTGATGAATATAATTACTTCAAGTCAGATGTGGCTTGCGAAAGTATTCACCCCCCCTTGGCATTTTCCCTATTTTGTTGCCTTACAACCTGGAATTAAATTTGATTTTTGGAGGGTTTGTATCATTTGATTTACACCGCATGCCAACACTTTGAAGATGCAAAATATGTTTTATTGTGAAACAAACAAGAAATAAGACAAAAAAACTGAACTTGAGCGTGCATAACTATTCACCCCCCCAAAAAAATCAATACTTTGTAAAGCCACCTTTTGCAGCAATTACAGATGCAAGTCTCTTGGGGTATGTCTCTGTAAGCTTGGCACATCTAGCCACTGGGATTTTTGCCCATTCTTCAAGGCAAAACTGCTCCAGCTCCTTCAAGTTGGATGGGTTCCGCTGATGTACAGAAATCTTTTAAGTCAAACCACAGATTCTCAATTGGATTGAGGTCTGGGCTTTGACTAGGCCATTCCAAGACATTTAAATGTTTCCCCTTAAACCACTCAAGTGTTGCTTTAGCAGTATGCTTAGGGTCATTGTCCTGCTGGAAGGTGACCCAGACTCAAATCTCTGGAAGACTGAAACGGGTTTCCCTCAAGAATTTCCCTGTATTTAGCGCCATCCCATCATTCCTTCAATTCTGACCAGTTTCACAGTCCCTGCCGATGGAAAAACATCCCCACAGCTTGATGCTGCCACCACCATGCTTCACTGTGGGGATGGTGTTCTCAGGGTGATGAGAGGTGTTGGGTTTCCGCCAGACATAGCATTTTCCTTGATGGCCAAAAAGCTCAATTTTAGTCTCATCTGACCAGAGTACCTTCTTCTGTATGTTTGGGGAGTCTCCCACATGGCTTTTGGCAAAACACCAAACGTGTTTGCTTATTTTTTTCTTTAAGCAATGATTTTTTTCTGGTCACTCTTCCATAAAGCCCAGCTCTGTGGAGTGTACGGCTTAAAGTGGTCCTATGGACAGATACTCCAATCTCCGCTGTGGAGCTTTGCAGCTCCTTCAGGGTTATCTTTGGTCTCTTTGTTGCCTCTGATTTAATGCCCACCTTGCCTGGTCTGTGAGTTTTGGTGGGCGGCCCTCTCTTGGCAGGTTTGTTGTGGTGCCATATTCTTTAAATTTTTTAATAATGGATTTAATGGTGCTCCGTGGGATGTTCAAAGTTTCTGATCTTTTTTTTATAACCCAACCCTGATCTGTACTTCTCCACAACTTTGTCCCTGACCTGTTTGGAGAGCTCCTTGGTCTTCATTGTGCCGCTTGCTTGGTGGTGCCCTTGCGTAGTGGTGTTGCAGACTCTGGGGCCTTTCATAACAGGTGTATATATACTGAGATCATGTTACACTTTATTTAACTAATTATGTGACTTCTGAAGGTAATTGGTTGCACCTGGTCTTATTTAGGGGCTTCATAGCAAAAGGGGTAAATAAATATGCACGCACCACTTTTTTGTTATTTATTTGAAAAGTAATTTTTTTCACTTCACCAATTTTGACTATTTTGTGTATGTCCATTACATGAAATCCAAATAAAAATCAATTTAAATTACAGGTTGTAATGCAACAAAATAGGAAAAACGCCAAGGGGGATGAATACTTTTGCAAGGCACTGTATGTATGCATTGTTTGCTATTTTCATTTCTTTAAAACAATGTAATTGCTGGAGTTCAGGTGTTTGACGTGATTAATGGAGGTCTAGGTGCATTCTTGTCAAATAAATATGCTTATTCATTCATGATTGTGGATACATTCTGCAATGAGTTAATCTGGCTTTGAATCTGCAACAGAAGATGTCAACAAATTTGTTCTGAATTGCTTTAATACAGCAGTGCATTCTGACACCATACATTTAAATAGATTTCACCTCATTCATATACAGTGAGGGAAAAAAGTATTTGATCCCCTGCTGATTTTGTACGTTTGCCCACTGACAAATGATCAGTCTATAATTTTAATGGTAGGTTTATTTGAACAGTGAGACACAGAATAACAACAACAAAAATCCAGAAAAACGCATGTCAAATTTTTTTTAAATTGATTTGCATTTTAATTAGGGAAATAAGTATTTGACTCTCAATCAGAAAGATTTCTGGCTCCCAGGTGTCTTTTATACAGGTAACGAGCTGAGATTAGGAGCACACTCTTAAAGGGAGTGTTCATAATCTCAGTTTGTTACCTGTATAAAAGACACCTGTCCACAGAAGCAATCAATCAATCAGATTCCAAACTCTCCACCATGGCCAAGACCAAAGAGCTCTCCAAGGATGTCAGGGACAAGATTGTAGACCTACACAAGGCTGGAATGGGCTACAAGACCATCGCCAAGCAGCTTGGTGAGAAGGTGACAACAGTTGGTGCGATTATTCGCAAATGGAGGAAACACAAAAGAACTGTCAATCTCCCTCGGCCTGGGGCTCCATGCATGATCTCACCTCGTGGAGTTGCAATGATCATGAGAATGGTGAGGAATCAACCCAGAACTACACGGGAGGATCTTGTCAATGATCTCAAGGCAGCTGGGACCATAGTCACCAAGAAAACAATTGGTAACACACTACGCCGTGAAGGACTGAAATCCTGCAGCGCCCGCAAGGTCCCCCTGCTCAAGAAAGCACATATACATGCCCGTCTGAAGTTTGCCAATGAACATCTGAATGATTCAGAGGAGAACTGGGTGAAAGTGTTATGGTCAGATGAGACCAAAATGGAGCTCTTTGGCATCAACTCAACTCGCCGTGTTTGGAGGAGGAGGAATGCTGCCTATGACCCCAAGAACACCATCCCCACTGTCAAATATGGAGGTGGAAACATTATGCTTTGAGGGTGTTTTTCTGCTAAGGGGACAGGACAACTTCACCGCATCAAAGGGACGATGGACGGGGCCATGTACCGTCAAATCTTGGGTGAGAACCTCCTTCCCTCAGCCAGGGCATTGAAAATGGGTCGTGGATGGGTATTCCAGCATGACAATGACCCAAAACACACGGCCAAGGCAACAAAGGAGTGGCTCAAAAAGAAGCACATTAAGGTCCTGGAGTGGCCTAGCCAGTCTCCAGACCTTAATCCCATTGAAAATCTGTGGCGGGAGCTGAAGGTTCGAGTTGCCAAACGTCAGGCTCGAAACCTTAATGACTTGGAGAAGACCTGCAAAGAGGAGTGGGACAAAATCCCTCCTGAGATGTGTGCAAACCTGGAGGCCAACTACAAGAAACGTCTGACCTCTGTGACTGCCAACAAGGGTTTTGCCACCAAGTACTAAGTCATGTTTTGCAGAGGGGTTAAATACTTATTTCCCTCATTAAAATACAAATCAATTTATACAATTTTTGACATGTTTTTCTGGATTTTATTGTTGTTATTCTGTCTCTCACTGTTCAAATAAACCTACCATTAAAATTATAGACTGTCTTTGTCAGTGGGCAAACGTACAAAATCAGCAGGGGATCAAATACTTTTTTCCCTCACTGTAGTTGGCAGAAATTATAAGGGATTAAATATAGACCTCCACTGGCTGAAGGAGAAAATGATCTGGTAAAATAAGGGTATGTTACTAATATCAAGTAGCCAAGTATTCATGGCACATTGTAAATATCTGACTGCTACTAGGATAGTATTTTGTACAAGACCAAATGCATAAATAAGCCACAAATATTAGTTAAATAAAATATGAAAATGTTAAATATCTTTCGTTTTGGATTAAGGTAGCTATAGCTGGCTAGCTGACAGCAAAGGTGTCAGCTAGAGATGACATTCAGGAGTTTGCAAGGATTTGTAGTCTTGCATTATGTCTACTTTGATGCTAATGAGCATTTTCGAATCTGAGTTAATAGACACGGCTATATTGATAAAAGTCACCTTGTCCGAGAGAGATTTACACTTATCAAAACGTCACGGCAGGAAAGCCTACATGAAACACAGACGTTGTTTGAAGTGGTTCTGAAATGAATGGTAAAAAAACTATTGGAACCATTTCCATGTTTCACCGCTAGGTTTTATGGGTATTATGACACGTCCACTGTGGAGCTCTATAGAGCTCACCCCCTGGATCAGATATGCATCTGCCTTTAAAGCACTTTGACAGCTAATCTGCCTGCAAGGAGCCTTACCTATAAAACGGCCTACAAGGCAGCATCCTGACTTATCAGCCTCTGAGGCTGAAATTGAATCTGATCAGCCTGTCAGGAATGGAGCTCACCCACTTTAAATGTTAATATCCACCAAACATGAAGTGTCCCTTATAATTATACACATATCAGTTATGCAACACTGCTAACAACCAGCATAGATAACAAGATAGCTAGCTAGCAAGCAAGCAAGCTAACAAGACTACCTACAGTGGGGAAAAAAAGTATTTAGTCAGCCACCAATTGTGCAAGTTCTCCCACTTAAAAAGATGAGAGAGGCCTGTAATTTTCATCATAGGTACATGTCAACTATGACAGACAAAATGAGGAAAAAAAATCCAGAAAATCACATTGTAGGATTTTTAATGAATTTATTTGCAAATTATGGTGGAAAATAAGTATTTGGTCAATAACAAAAGTTTCTCAATACTTTGTTATATACCCTTTGTTGGCAATGACACAGGTCAAACGTTTTCTGTAAGTCTTCACAAGGTTTTCACACACTGTTGCTGGTATTTTGGCCCATTCCTCCATGCAGATCTCCTCTAGAGCAGTGATGTTTTGGGGCTGTCGCTGGGCAACACAGACTTTCAACTCCCTCCAAAGATTTTCTATGGGGTTGAGATCTGGAGACTGGCTAGGCCACTCCAGGACCTTGAAATGCTTCTTACGAAGCCACTCCTTCGTTGCCCGGGCGGTGTGTTTGGGATCATTGTCATGCTGAAAGACCCAGCCACGTTTCATCTTCAATGCCCTTGCTGATGGAAGGAGGTTTTCACTCAAAATCTCACGATACGTGGCCCCATTCATTCTTTCCTTTACACGGATCAGTCGTCCTGGTCCCTTTGCAGAAAAACAGCCCCAAAGCATGATGTTTCCACCCCCATGCTTCACAGTAGGTATGGTGTTCTTTGGATGCAACTCAGCATTCTTTGTCCTCCAAACACAACGAGTTGAGTTTTTACCAAAAAGTTATATTTTGGTTTCATCTGACCATATGACATTCTCCCAGTCCTCTTCTGGATCATCCAAATGCACTCTAGCAAATATCAGACGGGCCTGGACATGTACTGGCTTAAGCATGGGGACACGTCTTGCACTGCAGGATTTGAGTCCCTGGCGGCGTAGTGTGTTACTGATGGTAGGCTTTGTTACTTTGGTCCCAGCTCTCTGCAGGTCATTCACTAGGTGAATGTGGTTCTGGGATTTTTACTCACCGTTCTTGTGATCATTTTGACCCCACAGGGTGAGATCTTGCGTGGAGCCCCAGATCGAGGGAGATTTTCAGTGGTCTTGTATGTCTTCCATTTCCTAATAATTGCTCCCACAGTTGATTTCTTCAAACCAAGCTGCTTACCTATTGCAGATTCAGTCTTCCCAGCCTGCTGCATGTCTACAATTTTGTTTCTGGTGTCCTTTGACAGCTCTTTGGTCTTGGCCATAGTGGAGTTTGGAGTGTGACTGTTTGAGGTTGTGGACAGGTGTCTTTTATACTGATAACAAGTTCAAACAGGTGCCATTAATACAGGTAACGAGTGGAGGACAGAGGAGCCTCTTAAAGAAGAAGTTACAGGTCTGTGAGAGCCAGAAATCTTGCTTGTTTGTAGGTGACCAAATACTTATTTTCCACCATCATTTGCAAATAAATTAATAAGAAATCCTACAATGTGATTTTCTTGATTTTTTTTCCTCAATTTGTCTGTCATAGTTGACGTGTACCTATGATGAAAATTACAGGCCTCTCTCATATTTTTAAGTGGGAGAACTTGCATAATTGGTGGCTGACTAAATACTTTTTTTCCCCACTGTAGCTAACTAGCTAGCTCACGAGGCTAGCCCAGTTAGCTGCGTTGTTCCTTGCGTGAAATTGGCTGAAGTCTTGGGGGCGGCACGCAGCCTGGGAGACAGCACTGCCTGTCAGGCATCGTTTAGGGATTAAATGCCCCACAAGTGCATTTGTGATCAACGCAGCCACAGGGTTTCTTGATGAGGTGGTTATCGTGCATTTGAATAAATGTATGGATGATGCGTGGTGCTTAAGATTTTCTCGTGATCTCGACAAAACAACTTTTGTTATGTAGTGATCATGAGATAAATAAGTTGTGATCTCGACATAACGGAATATTTTTTTTATTCATATGTCCTCTCTGGACTTCCGTACAAACCACCAATTCCTAGGATTAACAATGTTAAACTGTGTTAAATAACACTAATATGTGAAAACAATATTTTTTGTGAACAAGTTTCATTTTGTCGTTATAACAAGGTTGGTAGCAACCAATGATGTATACAAACCCTAGATTGCTGATGCTACAGTATGTATTGGCAATGAGAGGCTTTGAAGCCACCGATCAGTCATATTGGCACTCCCCAGAAGAAGCAGTCATCAATTAAATGTTTCAAGGACAAATGTACAGGTATTTTTGTTGTTGTAGTGGGGACAGTAGCATTAGAACTTTGTGACAATTATACTTTAAGGACATTTTATTATAGGAAAATATATACTTTATGTTTTGCTCACATAATATAATTTAAAAGTATGCATTAAGGTGTATGTAATAGAAAAAAAGTGGCAAAAACAAATGTAGACATTAATAGATACATTTCTCTAGCTTCCAAAATACTTCTTACAATGCTGGGGGGCTTTAGAACAGTGCCCCCTCTCTGTCATCTAGTTTATATATAAATCATTGGTAGCAACATGTGAAAATCTGTTGCAGCTCAAGTCAACTACAAAACCTACAATAATTAGGTAGTTAGCTAGCAAATGTAGCTACACACAATAATACCAAAGTCAATATTAGCATGTGAATTAGCTCGCTAGCTGTAAAATTGTCTAACAAACTACACTATCAATCTAGGAGTCTTATCTCACTGAGTTCAGCTTGCAGTTCTTCTCTGCCCAGAGCGAGTGTAGAGTGTGTTGCTGTGGCAACATTAGCCCTTCCCACATGTCCCACAGAGACACAGGGCACATTGCGAGATGGGACTTGAAGGAGAAACTGATTTGAATAATTTGGTAAACTGTTTAGATTGAGCACGTCTAAGCGAAATATATACTCATGACGATATAAATGGGTGGATGTGTTCTAGACAAATATATGCCCATACCATTTATTGGCTCATTTGGCGATCTGGAGCGCAGGCTAATTGTTTAAAAAACGTTATGAAATGGGATATCCCCCATCTCCAGTGACGAGAAGGGGATACCTAGTCAGTTGCACAACTGAATGCATTCAACCCAACCCCTCTGAATCAGAGAGGTGCGGGGCCTGCCTTAATCAACGTCATCGGCGCCCGGAGAACAGCTGTTGCTGCTCAAGGGCAGAATGGTAGATTTGTCCACCTTGCCGGCTCAGGTATTCGAACAAGCAACTTTTCGTTTACTGTCCCAACGATCTAACCGCTAGGCTACCTGCCGCCCTTATATAGAACTTTCCTACACGATTTCCTGATTTCACAGATGGAAGATAATGATGGGAACATTTTTATTTTACGAACTGATAGGTTTTCACCAAAGTTCCATGATTTTTATTTCTGGGGGTGGATTATCCCTTTAAAGCCCTAAGAAGAGCTAAACAATATATTCTAGCTGGCAGTCTATATCCTCCTCACTTTAAAAAACCTCAGATTTTAAAACAAATTAATATTTGCAGTGACTCAGAGATCTTGGTCGTAATCATTTGGTCATCTCATCATCAGCATGGTCTTGTGGTTGGGAAAGTCCAGTGTGGCCCAAGGCTGTGTGTGTGTGTGTGTCCTGTCAAATGGCATTGGCCTTGTACACAGCACGCACTCTGCTTTGCAGTAGGATGCCTTGCCCACAGCCCACTTACTGACAGACATGCAGGCGCTGCTTGTTTCCTATTGTAATCGGGAAACGGTAATGTGACAATTGGCCTGGCTACTTTCCCAGCCCATGACTCAAACCTACGTTGAAGAATTACAGGTTAAGACAACGGGTTTCTAATATCCCATAACTTTGCAACAATGGGACTAACTATGCTAGTTAACAACAGTACTGGTAGTTAGCAACGGTGCTGGTCCGACGTTGTCTTAACCTGTATATTTTCGAACTAGCCTCAAACCATGCAAATAGACCTATGAATGTATTGATAGTGTAGCACAAGATGTACTACAGGCTATAAAATGTATTTGACAGAGAGTTGGACTCATATTCGTAATAGTAACAGCCCAGACCATGTAAGTCATTATAATACGACTGTACTTGTTGAATCTGGTTTTCATATCACCCACCTCTAGCCTGGAGTGTCCTGTTGACATTTTGCATCTAGTTTTACGGTATGAAAATATAAATGTCTCTGTGTGCTTCAAGATTTAACACCTGCCTGTTTCCCTGCTGTACTGAGGTCTGTACAGGGTTTGCCTCCCAAATGGCGCCCTATATAGTGCACTATGTGAAAATGGTTAATATAGCTGTTATATCATACTGTTCCACAGGAGAGGAAGACCATTCCAGCAGTACCAGTGTACACACTCGTCAAGGAGCAGGAGCGGGAGGAGGAGATGGCTAGACAACAAGCACAAGAAATGAAAATCAAAAAGGAAGCACAGGAACAAATCAGAGATGCACCAAGGGATGAGGGCAATTCTGCCAAAGATGCACCTCTCTCTATTATCCGATTGGACAGTGAGAGCCCCGGGTCCAACAACGGGCTATCATCGGAGACCAGTGCTGGGGGGCTGCTCGCCTCATCCTTCAAAAAGGGGAGGGGGGAGCAGCCCTATGACAGTCCATCCCGGCCCCCTCCTCTCCACGTCGACCGGCTGGGGTCCTCTGTGGACTCTGAGGATGAAGGAGAAGGGGCAGAGGACAGCTTCACCAAGTTCACTAAGATGGTCAACAAGACCTTTGGACCGTTGGCGCTGGGTAGCCAGACCCCAGGAAGCAGTCAGGAGGAGAACAGGCGCGACATCTTCCCAGATAGGAACAACGACACAGACAGCATCAGCGCCTATGAGGATGCCTGCGCCGACACGCTCGAGCTGGATGAGGGAGACGGGCCAAGGCTGCCCCATGATGAAGGCTCCCCGGTGGATGATGAGGAGGGAGATCCATCGAATGGCAATGAACCCAAGAGCCCCAAAAACCCCAATGATTCTTGCATTCTGTCATAAGAGCTGCAGAACTGTTGTGGTACGAAGGGTCAAATGTGCTCTGAGATCACTGCTCTCACTCTCTGCCCTCTTGATAATATAATAATATATGCCATTTAGCAGAGGCGTTTATCCAAAGCGACTTACAGTCATGTGTGCATTCATTATTTTATGTCTTGAAAAAGGGTTTAAAAAATCTGTTATTGGACCAGTGCGCACGTACAATCCATCTACACCATAGAAGGGTAATGCCAACATTGGGAGTTGTCTTAATGCAATCAGGCAGGGTGGAATTCCAGTAATGTCTACAGACGTCTCTTAAGTCAATCTTTCTCCTTCAGCATGTTTGGCATGACTTGCAAGGTTGCACTTATGTGTTTAGTTTTCCTACCGTTCGGCACAAAAGGCAAATTACCTCCCTCTGTTTCTTAGTGACTGATGATCACTTAAGAGTGTTTGCGTACACTGAACTATCAGATATGTTTCAGGACACACCACAGACCTCTTGTATTCTAAACAGGCAAATTATGTGATTTATAGATCACATACTGTTAGTGCTGAGCGATTAACAAAAATGTTTTTTAAACAACTAATTGACCGTCGTAGGTTCAGTTATTTGAATTCCATTTAGTTCTGTTTTTTTCTATGAGCTCATTGCGCAGTTTCTCTAGAGATAAGTCAGATCAAGCCGAACTGTGCGATGTAGTAGGGAGTTGTAGTTTCCAACAGGCCAATATTCTACGTAGTTTAGCGCAGAAATGTGGTAATTAACTACAATGACCATAATCCATTGCGTGCCTACTTCCAGTCTGTGTGGGGCAGACACAGACGGAGAGAAGAGACAGAAGATCGCGCGATCGAGAGGTATCTCTACCTGAAAATAAATGATCTAAATGACCTAGTTTGTATTCATCAGTCATAAAATGTACATCTTATTTACTTTGAAGAACTACTAAAATTGTGATTTTGTCAGACAGCATAGGCAGCAGCTCTATAGAGATGAGATGATGACTTGGAATGAAATAATAAAGTAATCAAATAAACTAAATATAATATACACAACTGAAATATTTTATTAAAGTAATGTAATTAAATTATGGTTAATAAGCGATAAGCAGTCATGGGCAGTCACTACCATCATGGAACTTTATTAATTGTTTTATTCTGTGTAACAGAATTCAACCCACATAGTGCATTTACTGTCTAAAGAAATGATCTAAACAGAAATCGAAAACCGTGATTATTTTTTATTAATCGAACCAAAACCAAACCAATCTCAAAAAGCACTAATCGCTCAGCACTACATACTATAGAGTTGTAAGACGATTATAGCTGTTTTTGTGCTCTTATAAGATCAGATGCTGGCAAGATTGTAGTCACAATAGCAAGCAGCCAAGGAGCTAGCTACTATACATGTAGCTACAGGGAATGTTTTTAAGGAATGTATTTTATCTAAAAGAAGGACTTGGTGCCTTTCCTGCCTCACCTTAAGGCATTTTATAAATATGAAAGATGAACTTAATATGAATTTACTGAATGTAATCTAGCTTTAGTTATCAGATGTCCATCATTTGAAGTTAGTATGATACTAGTATGATTGACAAAGGGAACAATCCATTTAATAGTAAAACTTGAATGATACCTGATATTTTCTATTTACACGTACAGTAACAGTACTAAATGCTACTCAGTGCTTTTAAGGTCATGCTTGCACAGTTGCAGTGAAACTACTGAATTGGGAGAAACCTTACATGCTATCTTTTTGTATCTGACATTGCTGGACAATATATCCTTTGTTTTTGTTCTCTTTCTACACCTAACCACAAGACCTGACGATAATCTTTTGACCTGGGAGTTGCTACCTATTCATTTTCCTTAGGTCCCAAAATGAGTCCCAAATGGCACTCTATTCTCTTTGTAGTGCCTTCTCTTTGTAGTGCCTTATAAAGGGAATATGGTGCCATTTGGGATGCATACTTTATCAACATTTCTGTCCATGTTTGAAGCTAGCGAGTTCAAATGGAATTGATCTATTTTCCAATCCTCACCTTTTGAAATTTGTACAGTTTCCATGGCTACCTAGGACAGTCTTTTTACTGCTTGTCTAATATGAATATGAACTTGGGTGCAAATCTTACACTGCCTTCAACACTAGGTTTTGTGTGTTGTTGGGGCTTTATGTGTATCTCAAGTCAGAATGGAGCTCTTGGTGGATTGGGGGGCTAACTTTGATACTTGTGATTTACATGTTTTCTATTTCTATTCTGTTTCTGTTGCCTGAATTTCTGTTTCTGCGGGAGATATACTGAACAAAAATATAAACGCAACATGCAACAATTTCAAAAATGTTACTGAGTTACAGTTCATATAAGGAAATCAGTGAATTAAAATAAATAAATTAGGCCCTAATTTATGAATTTCACATGACTGGGCAAGGGTGCAACCATGGGCGGGCCAGTTTATGGTAGAGAAATTAAAATGAAATTATCTGGCAACAGCTCTGGTTGACACTGGTGCAGTCAGCATGCCAATTGCACCCTCCCTCAAAACCTGAGACATCTGTGGCATTGTGTTGTGTGACAAAACTGCACATTTTAGAGTGGCCTTTTATTATGGAACATTTCTGGGATTTTTTATTTGAGCTCATGGAACATGGGACCAACACTTTACATGTTGTGTTTATATTTTTTTCAGAATATTTACTTAAGAGGTTTATAAACGTGCAATACTGTACCTGTTATGTTGATGAACGGTTATGTGTATTTTATCTCTAATGCAACTTGATGTCACAATTTATCTTGAGGAACATTTTGGTATTTTCTGAAAAACAACTAATGTATCTTTGATACAAAATACAAAATAATTTGTTTTTCCGGCAGGGTCTTGGCACACATTGTGTGTTAGATTAGCAGAAGCATTCTGCAGCAACTAGTTTTGTGGTTTGCACTTGCAAACAGGATTTGCTGCATCATATGACATGCTCTAAAATGGCACAAATAAATGTTTCACAAAAAAACAGCTATATTCCTTCCTGAGTGGTAATGCTTATGCTTTATCATCATGTTTTAACCAAATAGTTATAAGATAAGCAATGGTATGTATTTTTTGAATGAATTTGATTATTTTAAAGAATAAATATTTGATACACCTCCACATTTCTCTATTTCATCTTACAACATGTTATCTTATCACATCAATGATGTATGATCAAACTGCACATGAATAGACCAACAACCAATGATGTATGATCAAACTGCACATGAATAGACCAACAACCAATGATGTATGATCAAACTGCACATGAATAGACCAACAACCAATGATGTATGATCAAACTGCACATGAATAGACCAACAACCAATGATGTATGATCA
The DNA here is from genome assembly GCF_964263955.1 of Coregonus lavaretus. Taxonomy (NCBI): domain Eukaryota; kingdom Metazoa; phylum Chordata; class Actinopteri; order Salmoniformes; family Salmonidae; genus Coregonus; species Coregonus lavaretus. The sequence continues at coordinate 36,005,739 of NC_139995.1, forward strand.
AACTGCACATGAATAGACCAACAACCAATGATGTATGATCAAACTGCACATGAATAGACCAACAACCAATGATGTATGATCAAACTGCACATGAATAGACCAACAACCAATGATGTATGATCAAACTGCACATGAATAGACCAACAACCAATGATGTATGATCAAACTGCACATGAATAGACCAACAACCAATTAAAGATAAAAAAGAGAGGCACTTATTTGTAAACATTTTAAAACAAGACATTTGGACTGCGATATAGGATACACATACATGGGCAATACACATTGTGATAAAAAGCTTGATAATACAAGACTTGAAATGAGATCCAGTGGGCATATAGTGCCTATTATGATGCTATATTGGAACACCATTAGACAAATATATACTTTGTGTTTATAAAACAATACACAGCCAGGGAATTATATGAAACTATAGCACAGTAATATTTGCAGTAAGCAATGTGTCTGTGGTAATTAAAATCAGATTTTGGACATTGATTTTGTCAAACCACAAGAAATGATCTTCTCATTGTCTTAGTTCCTCTGTTTTTAACACGATCTCTATGCAATTGGCCAACATTTTTTTTCAACCATCACCGGTGAACAGTCTGTAACCTTAGGGTTACCTGTACTGTACATGGTTCTATACATTCCATTTTAACTGCAACATATACAACTTTCCTATAGTATAGGCCAAATGAGAACACCTTAGTATTGCACATTTAGTAAAGGAGAGTAAAGGAAAAATCCTTTAAATTTGATGTCACTTCCTCTTTTAGGGACTACATAGTACTGGTGAGAGACTCAGAAACTAAAGCAGAGCTGGTAATAGAATAAATGTCCAACTAAGATAATAGAGAGGCAAATGAACATGGATAAAAGCGAATTGATATGCGATCATAGGAGGGACTGCTGGGAGCTTTGACCATGTGTTCTCAGAGAAACAATCTGTGTGCTTTGTGCAAACAGACATTTGGCCTCCACCTCTGTTTTAATCCCTTTGTCCCAGTGTGACCACATCGCCTGAAAGATCAATGTGATGTCACTTCCTGTTTATGTGTCCTCAGATTGGCAGCGTTTGCCAAGAACTTCATGACCCCACACCACAGCATGTGTTCAATTGGCCTTAGTTTCTAGCCTACTGGGAGAACTGCTGAGTGTAAAAATCCCTTTAAAGGTACTTATTTGTCTGTCTTTGAGCTTGGAACCGCCGGTCACCCCTCCTTTTCCGACCCATACAAGGTGTTCTTCCACCCTTCCCACAGCTGCACGTCTACCCGTTCATTTCACTTACTTCTCTAACTTCACCCCCAAAAGTCAAAGGGTCATGACACTATGCCCAAAACATACCCTGGTATAAATAGTTCACATTGACCTCAGAAACAAAGATATTGTTACTGAATTCAGCTGACATTTTGAAGTGATTATCAATGAATATGAAACTGATTGGTAAATGAAGCCTCCATTATCACTTTCAAGTCAGCCTTGGAGCTCAATCGAAATAAAATACAATATAATCCCTCCATTCTTATGACATCTGACTCAGAATTATTCTCATAATATCAAATAAACTAAAATGTGGAAAGGTTAGAGGAGTGTTATGATAATAGCTAAGACTAAAGAGCATAAAGATCTCATACAGACCATTATTGTATTTTATCTGGCTGGGTCAGTGGCTGTCCAGTAGTGCCGAGTTAACAAAAACATGTTGGAAAGTGATAACTTTAATAGAAGTTCATCTTATTCTAGTGTTTGTTTTCTTCCCATTGCTCTATATACACTGAGTATACAAAACATTAAGAATACCTGCTCTTTCCATGACATAGATTGACCAGTTGAATCCAGGTGAACGCTATGATCCCTTATTGATGTCACTTATTAAATCCACTTCAATCAGTGTAGATGAAGGGGAGGGGACAGGTTAAAGAAGGATTTTCAAGCCTTGAGACAATTGAGACATGGATTGTGTATGTTTACCATTCATAGGGTGAATGGGCAAGACAAAATATTTAAGTGACTTTGAACAGGGCTATGGTAGTAGGTGCCAGGCGCACCAGTTTGTGTCAAGAACTGCAACACTGCTGGGTTTTTCACGCTCAACAGTTTCTCGTGTGTATCAAGAATGGTCCACCACCCAAAGGACATCCAGCCAACTTGACACAACTGTGGGAAGCATTGGAGTCGAGGAGAGGGGGAGCAACTCAATATTAGGAAGGTGTTCCTAATGTTTTGTCCACTCAGTGAATTTGTCCCTTATCATTCCTTTAACTCATTTGCATGCTACACTTCTATCTCTCTTTCACTCTCCCTTCTTTTCTCTGGAAAATCTCTTTAGCCTTCCCTCCTCCCTCAGATGTGAGCTTGCTTCTCCTGTTCTCCCCCATCCCTCCTCAGTTTCCACAGCACTGGGCTGGGCTGGTCTGGGTAGGCTGTCTGAGGTCCACTGGAGGTCCTCCTCGAACCCCAGCACTACCAGCTACTCCACCCAGTGGCTCACTCTTGGGCAGTTTCTTGGCTAGAAAAAAGAGAGACAACAAATCATGGTACTGTATATCAACATAGAGGACCACATAGAACAATTATAGTATGTGTTGCTTATAGTTGAGATGGCAACGGTATAAACAAGGTGATCGCTGTTCATATTTGTGTGTACAGTGAGGTTTTATCACCCTCTTGTGGACACAGAGGGACAAACCCTTAGAGGTGTCATGGTGAGGAGTAAACTATTCATAGCAAAAACAAATGCTCTGTTAGGAATTATGTTTTGATTAGTTTTGACTGATAACATTGAGTACATAACATTAAATATGGAAGCCCTCGAGAAAGAAAGTCACAGTGTCATCTCCAACAGCCCATTTCAACCCTATAAATTTGGATGATGGCATGTCAGATGTGACTCACCTATGGCCAGGAAGAGGTTGTTGACATTCATGGCTGTCTTGGCAGAGGTCTCCATGAAGAGAAGACTGTTGTCAGCAGCATAACCCTGACCATCCTGAAAAAACACCACATACATGTAGACCTGCTACACACACATCACTGCGCAAGCATCTGGCTATCTTGGGTGTGAGGTATACACACAGGAGCCTACCGTATACTCCACCGCTCTGTTAGCAGACCAATCGGCCTTGTTGCCCGCTAAGGCTATCACCATGTTTGTACTGGCTTGTTTCTGGAGCTCGCTCACCCAGGCTTTGGCTCGTACAAAGGTCTCCTATCCAGAGTAGAAAATAAAGATGAGATATGGCCAGAAGGAACAGGGAAAATGTACTAGACTGAAATGCATGTCCTTCTCAAACATCTGGCTCAAACTTCTGCAGAAGTGGTATAGTGTAAATGCAGAATATCTGCGAAATTTCTGGCGAGAATTATTAACAGACGCTAAGCATTGTTGGTGAATGACTTCACTACATATGAGTGGAAAAAGTGAGAGGAAAAGTGAAGAGATGGGGAAATTAACAGGGAAAAGATAGGAGTCATTATGCAGGAAGGAGAAATGGGGATGAAAGAGAGAGAGAGTTAGATAAAGGGGGAGACGGAGCATTTGATAAAGGAGAGGGATATGTTATAATCTAAGATGTTCATACTGTGTTGGTGATGTCATAGACCACTATGGCTGCCTGAGCTCCTCTGTAGTACATGGGTGCCAGGCTGTGGTAGCGCTCCTGACCAGCCGTGTCCCAGATCTCAAACTTCACCATGGCACTGTCCACACTCACCATCTGAGTCAGAAAGGCAGCTGAGAGAAGAGAACATGGGAGATGCTTTAGCCTACAAAATAGTAATGAGAGGAGGAGTTGACGGGTACGTAGATTGAGGAAAAAAATTAAACCTTGTGGGTCAGATAGAAAAGAATGATAGAGAGGAAAAGTGTGCAAAATGTGAACAAGTCTCTGTGGAAAAGGTTATCATATGGACAAACAACAGAAAGGAGGAGGTCAGATGACCAGATGTAAACGTCTGGGAAAAAATGACCTGAAGAAGAAGTTCTATTGATCTACAGAGGAGAGTATTCTGGTGTGTGGTTGGTACTCTACCCCCAATGGTGCTCTCCCCAAAGTCCTGGTACTGGCCTTTGACAAACTGCAGCAGCAGGCTGGACTTCCCCACTGATGTCTCCCCCAGTAGAACCAATTTAAACTGGCTCACCTTACTGGACTGGGGTTGGCCACTGGGTCGGGATGGGCGCCCTGCCATCGGGGCTGTGTGTGCGTGAGGGGGTTTTGGGGTTGGGGTTGTTGGGGACATTGAGGGTCGGGAGCGCTGAAAGTGGGGGGACAGAGAGAAAAGAAGGTTCAAGTGACAGCTGGGAAGAGGCGGATGAGGGTATGGGGGGGGGGGGGGGGGGGGGGGCTACCGCTCTCAAGGACAATGGGACCCGTCTGCCAGTTGAAAAATGGAAATCTATAAGACAAAAAACAACAGATGTATCCCAGAATCTGGACTTTTATCATAATGGCAACCTGTCACACAATCACCCGTGAAACCCATATTAATCCAAATATATATCCACTCTAGTTTGCATGCTGCTGTGATCAGTTTTAATCTAAATCCACAGGGAATAGCCACTCCTAGTTAGGAAGCATTAAAAGCCTGGGCTACTTAATAAAACCTGATTTATATAATAATTTCTTATTTGTTAGCCTACAACTGAACAATGAGTGAAAATAAAAGGAATCAATAACATCAATAATTCTGTGACAAATGTAGCAGGCAATAGCTTTCAAAACAGACTTTCGTTTTCTCATCTTTCTCTGCAACAGAGTTGACCATTAGGCCTATAGGCTAACCCAGCCTGCCCTGTCGACCGCGGAGTCCAGGTTGGCTACCCCGCAACAATGTAACAACATGATACTATTCCCTACTAGGAATAGGCCTACAGATGGTTGGTTGACATAAAGCCTATTTGCTATACATATTTAATAACCATTTAATAAGTTATCAACCCCTCCCCCACTTCTACAGTCCACCCACAAGTGATCAACCCCATTCCTGTCCCTAGGTCGTATACCGCAAGTCAACACGACCCTGTCCATATGGAATCTATCTGTCGACAGCGCCCCAAAGTGGTCACATCAGAGCCGGTTAACTTCTGATTTGTTTTTGTTTTAAATTGCATTGCGACTATACCTGGCAAATGATGCTGTTTATCCTTTGTCTTTTTAGTCGAGATATAGAATGCGTTGTCCCATCTCGTAATTCCGGAATTTTGGGGCGGTAACAGATTGACAGCTTTTTACCCAATTGTCTACTGGTAAAAGTCTAGCCTTCCTCTTCAGAAACTTTCGTGGTAGATATGTAGCCTATTGAGTGCAGAGTAGTCTCGTCCTCCAGAATAGTGTGCTGAAACCCCCAGGACAAATCTCCTATTGTCGAGATAGTGAAGGTTTTGGTGGGAAAAAATGATACAATGCTCTACAATAGAATTGATCTGAGCAGAATATAATAAAATACCTATCAACTCTTACTCGCATTATAAATCTTTGTCCTTTGAAACAGTTATGAAAATGCCAACACTTAATATTGAACGAAAACGCTAGAATCGAATAGGCCTATATCTGAGCATAATAGAAGAGCTAAGCAGAATAGAGCTGAGCAAAGAATAGAATAGGCTAGATCTGAGCAGAATAGAGCTGAGGATAATCAAATATAATAGAATAGCTTCTTTTTTTTTTACTTCTTTTTTTACATCAGTTGAAGCTAAAAATGTAAGTCCTTAATTTGTTTGTTATGATGTGGTAAGACAGTTGTAATAAACTCGTTAAGGCATTAAAGGGGCAATATGCAGTTAACAAATTGCAACGTGGACACCCCGCTACTGTTCTGGTAAACAGCTGCCGGATGGGACTGGAGAAATGTAACCCCTCTCAAATCATGGACAGCGCTATGGATACAAGGACTGACCATCCATGATATCAAAATTATAGTTTTAGCCAGGTAAATGTTGGGTTCTGATGGGCTGCGACAGTAGAACTAAGCTCATTTGGCATCTATAAGTTATATTCTTTAAGAATCAATGGGTATTTATAATTAATTTAAAAGTAAAACAAAAATGTATGTAGCAATCGCAGATTGCCTCTTTAAATAATTTTCTGCAAACATCAGGGGGTATATTTCAATTGTTGAAATCACCCATGAGCAACTATGAATATAAATAACTATAAATATAAATATTCTGGATTTGTCTTTAAATTATTGCCTTCGAAATCAATGTTTCTTGAATTTGATGGGGTCCTTATCTAATGCGGTATTTTTTACTTTCATTGTTGATAACACACCATGCCTTAAACAAGCGAGTGATCATTGCTCAACTCAAAGCCTATCATCATCACTGGGTGATAAGAACTTCTAGCCTACATTAAAGGAATAGTTCACCCAAATAAATGTTTTACATATGGTTTCCTTACCCTGTAAGCAGTCTATGAAAAAGGTATGACTGCAACCCATGCTTTGGTTTTGTTTAACTGGCCACTGTCTCCAAATGCTAACTTTTTAGCATTTGTGTCCAAAAACCAATGTGACTCTCCCCAACACCATTTAATTGTGGTAATTAACTTCAGATGCCCACCTAGCATATTTGTAAATAAACATATACAATGATGTCAGGACAGTGGAATGCAGTGTAGTAGCACAATGTCCTAACTTCCTGAAGTCAGGTATTTTTAGGGCTCAGACAGGGGTAAGTGTCAACCCTGTCGCTCTGAGAGGAAGCCAGAATACAGTGTATCTGTTTCCTGTTTACGGAACCTTGGGACATCTGTCCTACTTATGGAAATCACCATTATAAACATCAACCACTACTCACATTGGATACTGTGAAAGACTGCCACTGTGTCCATCACAGCCTTACTGTGATGCAAACCTGTGTACAAATATTATTTAAAATAATTTCAAATACTTTAGCTGTGCTTGATTGATCTTGCCTGTTGCAATGGAACAATAGAAAAGTCTTAAAAGTGAAAACCCTGCTCACCTGGCACTCCAGGCAGGCTCAAAGCTTTAGAAAAATTTCAAATAGTATTTGAAATTAGGTCTGCTGTGATGTTGGTGTGCCGAAGCCTGTTCCATTTTACGTCACATGAGGGCGCCTTAACAAAAACGGATCAGGACTGTATCATTTAGACTCAGGACATATTGCATGTATTCTGGACCTGTTAACATTTGTTGTGAAAGTAAGCAGTATATGTGATGTTGATGTATTTCCCTTGTTTTGATTCCCTTGAGGTTGATTAGACACATATCCTGGGTAGTGTTTATTACTAGTTATTCTGGAGATGAAAGGATGCGGGATGGGAATAAGTGTGTCCTGTTATTGTATGGGGAAAATGTCATGAGGGACTGACTAGCCCAGTGGAGGCTGCTGAGGGAAGGACGGCTCAAAATAATGTCTGGAATGGAGTCAATGGAATGGTATCAACCACATGGAAACCACGTCTTTGATGTGTTTGATGCCATTCCAAATCCTCCATTCCAGACATTATTAAGAGCCTTCCTGCCATCAGCATTCTCCACTGGACTAGCCATAATAAAAACCTTATCCTACCTCTTATTTCTCCTCCATTTCTAACTCTCTCAAAGCAGTCAAGGGATGTGAGGAGAAAGCAAACTCCCTTGTACATGATATACAAGTGTGCATCTGCATTAGAAGTTCTATATGTGCACAGGGTCACATGATCAAACCACACACTTCTATTTTATCAAAAGTATATAGAGTTCATATGTCTGGAGGTTAGACAAGGGAAATTACCAAGTAAAACACAAAATTACATGGTGGGAAATAAATCACTGAATGACTGGAGCACATGACTTTCTTAGCATTTACCCCACTTGGATATCATCTCAAAGGGGACAAAATAGTATAGTATAGGCTAGTATGCTGTATAGTAGGCTATAGTAGTGTATATATAGTATAGGATAGTAGTCATTAATTTACTATAACAACATAATAGTACCACGGGATGTACTGTAATTATTTAAAAAATGGACCAAGATGGTTCGTTTTGGTTAGTTTTCAAAATAAGATGTGAGGACCACACAGACATTGGCTGCCCCAATGAGAGCGCGGGGAGGCGAGAGCAATTTAAAGCCATGACATCACATTTCCTGACGACCGCTTCCAAATGCGGAAAGATCTCGGAGAGTGACTTTTTTCAAGCTGGCTCTGTCCGAGGAAAACATTGAATGCAGCGTTTTTAAACAATACGGCTTCTCTCTTGACTTAAATATGTATTTTAAGACGTGCCCTATTTAACGTTGGTGCTGCATGTCTCTCCCTATGCACCATTTTTCTAGAATAGGTAAGTGAATGTTATTTTCATCACCGTGCTGTTTAGAAAAATGCTTGCGAGTAGGGTGGTGGGACAAACCTTAGACTGGGTATTTAATGTAACGAAGAACGTTGCGAACAATGTATGAGGATGCTACAGAGGTTTGTAGTAGGCTACCGATACTCCCATGTACTTGGCGGTGCCTGTCGTACGTGGTGGCTATATGTAAACACAATGAACCATTAACTGTTATGTCACGTTCATGTCGCTGCATTGATTTAAACGTGAGCAGGAAACCGGTTACTCAGTGAACACGATTTATCGCGCCCAGACGGTCATCACGATGTTATCCCAAATTAAAATCTTGCCATGCATTCGACATCACATAAGATTTGTTTCAATAACAAAAGGCCTATTAAATACCTAAACAAATAGCATTTGCTATAGCCTAAGTGCATGTAAGTGCCATGTCAGTTTTGATAGGATACAACACTGGCTGTCATTAGTAACAAGTAGTTTGCTGTTATTGTAGATTTTTCCATTTTGGAACATGATACAAACTTGATACTTTTCTGAGGCTACATAACATGAAGGACTACATGGGGCAGATATAGGGCACAACACCTGCTCAAACTACCAGCCTTGATTCTCTCAATAGTTTGTACTCTATAAGGCATGCCACATTTATAAGTGTGCAGTAAGTGTATCTGCCTTTACTTACACAACTACACTCTTACACTGAACCAAAATATAAACACAACATGTAAAGTGTTGGTCCCATGTTTCATGAGCTGTAATAAAAGATCCCTGAAATTTTCCATACGCTCAAAAAGCTAATTTCTCTCAAATGTTGTGCACACATTTGTTTACATCCCTGTTAGTGAGCATTTCTTCTTTGCCAAGATAATCCATCCACCTGACAGGTGTGGCATATCAATAAGCTGATTAACAGCATTATAATTACACAGGTGCACCTTGTGCTGGGGACAATAAAAGGCCACTCTAAAATGTTTGTTTTTGTCACACAACACAATGCCACAGATGTCTCAAGTTTTGAAGGAGCGTGCAATTGGGATGCTGACTGCAGGAATGTCCACCAGAGCTGTTGCCAGAATTAAATATTCATTTCTCTACCATAAGCCGCCTCCAACTTCGTTTTAGAGAATTTGGCAGTACGTCCAACCGGCCTCACAACCACAGATCAGGTGTAACCACGCCTGCTTAGGACCTCCACATCTGGCCTCTTCACCTACGGGATCGTCTGAGACCAGCCACCCAGACAGCTTATGAAACTGTGGGTTTGGACAGCTGAATAATTTCTGCACAAACTGTCAGAAACCGTCTCAGGGAAGCTCATCTGCGTGCTCGTCGTCCTCACCAGGGTCTTGACCTGACTGCAGTTAGGTGTTGTAACCGACTTCAGTGGACAAATGCTCACCGATGGCCACTGGCAGGCTAGAGAAGTGTGCTCTTGACTGATGAATCCCGGTTTCAACAGTACTGAGCAGGCGGTGTCGTGTGGGCGAGCGGTTTTCGGATGTCAACATTGTGAACAGAGTTCCCCATGGTGGCGGCGTGGTTATGGTATGGGCAGGCATAAGCTATGGACAACAAACACAATTGCATTTTATCTATGGCAATTTGAATGCACAGAGATACCGTGACGAGATCCTGAAGCCCATTGTCATGCCATTCATCCGCCACCATCACCTCATGTTTCAGCATGATAATGCATGGCCCCATGTTGCATGGATCTGTACACAATGCCTGAAAGCTGAAAATGTCCCAGTTCTTCCAGGGCCTGCATACTCACCGAACATGTTACCCATTGAGCATGTTTGGGAACCTCTGGATCAACGTGTACGAAAACATGTTCCAGTTCCCGCCAATATCCAGCAACTTCGCACAGACATTGAAGAGGAGTGGGACAATGTTCCACAGGCCACAATCAACAGTCTGGTCAACTCTATGCAAAGGAGATGTGTTGCGCTGTATGAGGCAAATGGTGGTCACACCAGATACTGACTGGTTTTCTGATCCACGCCCCTACTTTTTTTTTAAAAGGTACCTGTGACCAACAGATATCTGTATTCCCAGTCGTGAAATCCATAGATTAGGGCCTAATTTATTTATTTCAATTGACTGATGTCCTTATCTGAACTGTAACTCAGTAAATCTTTTAAATTGTTGCATGTTGCGTTTATATTTTTGTTCATTATAGAAAAAAAGGTGTTATCTAGAACCAAAAAGTGTTCTTCGGCTGTCCCCATAGGATAACCCTTTGAAGAACCCCTTTCCGTTCCAGGTAGAACCCTTTCCGTTCTAGGTAGATCCCATTGGGTTCCTTTCCACAGAGGGTTCTACATGGAACCCAAAAGAGATTTACCAGGAACCAAAAAGGATTATACTTGAAATCAAAAAGGGTTCATAGCAACAGCCGCAGAATACTTTTTTTCTAAGAGGGTCATTTCCATGTAAAAGGACCCATGAGCACCAACATGTGAAGTTCATACAGATCTTAATTTGAGTCCGTTTTCTACAGCAGGAAAATAATCCTGCAGCAACAGGAAATGTCAATTATTATGTACACTGAACAAAAATATAACACAACGCCACAAATGTCTCAAGTTTTGAAAGGGCGTGCAATTGGCATGCTGACTGCAGGAATGTCCACCAGAGCTGTTGCCAGATAATTGAATATTAATTTCTCTACCATAAGCAGCCTCCAACGTTGTTTTAGAGAATTTGGCAGTACGTCCAACCGGCCTCACAACCGCAGACCAAGTATATGGCATTGTGTGGGCGAGTGGTTTGCTGATTTCAACATTGTAAACAGAGTGCCCCATGGTTGCGGTGGGGTTATGGTATGGGCAGGTATAATCTACAGACAACGAACACAATTGCATTTTATCGATGGCAATTTGAATGCACAGAAATACTGTGACGTCAACTAATCGGAGGGTCAATGGCGCCGGAGGGGATGGCTGCCAATTTACGGGCTCCTAAGCAATTGTGCTATTTAGTGTGTTTATTTCACATTGTTTATAACTTAATTTGTACATAATGTTTCTGCTACCGTCTCTTATGACCGAAAATAGCTTCTGGATATCAGAACAGCGATTACTCACCTCAACTGGACAAAGATTGTTTTATTTTAATGAGTCTGACGCGAAGGATATACTGTTGCTCCCGGACCAGGCCCAAATGCCTGTCATTCGCATGAAGAAAAGACGGAGATACAGGGAGCTCCGTTCGAGACTCTCCTACCAATGGGACATTAAAAACTGTAATATCTTATGTTTCACAGAGTCGTGGCTGAACGACGACACGGATAATATACAGTTGGCTGGGTTTTCCATGCACCAGCAAGACAGAACAGCGACCTCCGGTAAGACGAGGGCTGGTGGTGTATGTCTATTTGTCTATAACAGCTGGTGTGTGATGTCTAATATTAAGGAAGTCTCGAGGTATTGCTCGCCTGAGGTAGAGTACCTCATGATAAGCTGTAGACCACACTACCTACCAAGAGTTTTAATCTATATTTTTCGTAGCTGTCTATTTACCACTACAATGGCCGATGCTGGCACTAAGACCACACGCAACGAGCTGTATAAGGCCATAAGCAAACAAGAAAATGCTCATCCAGAAGCGGCACTCCTAGTGGCCGGGGACTTTAATGCAGGCAAACTTAAATCCGTTTTACGTAATTTCTACCAGCAGGAAAAAAACTCTAGACCACCTTTACTCCACACACAGAGACGCGTACAAAGCTCTCCCTTGCCCTCCATTTGGAAAATCGGACCATAATTCTGTTGTCCTGATTCCTGTTTACAAGCAAAAACTAAAGCAGGAAGTACCAGTGACTCACTCAATATGGAAGTGGTCAGATGACACGCATGCTACGCTACAGGACTGTTTTGCTAGCACAGACTGGAATATGTTCCGGGATTCATCCAATGGCATTGAGGAGTATACCACTTCAGTCACCGGCTTCATCAATAAGTGCATCGACGACGTCGTCCCCACAGTGACCGTACGTACGTACACTACCGTTCAAAAGTTTGGGGTCACTTAGAAATGTCCTTGATTTCGAAAGAAAAGCAATTTTTTTCCCATTAAAAGAACATCAAATTGATCAGAAATACAGTGTAGACATTGTTAATGTTGTAAATGGCTATTGTAGCTGGAAATGGCTGATTTATAATGGAATATCTACATAGGCCTACAGTGGCCCATTATCAGCAACCATCAGTCCTGTGTTCCAATGGCACGTTGTGTTTGCTAATCCAAGTTTATCATTTTAAAAGGCTAATTGATCATTAGAAAACCATTTTGCAATTATGCTAGCACAGCTGAAAACTGTTGTGCTGATTAAAGAAGCAATACTGTCACGCCCTGACCTTAGATATCCCTTTTATTCTCTATTTGGTTAGGTCAGGGTGTGATTTGGGTGGGCATTCTAGTTTTTCTATTTCTTTGTTGGCCGGGTATGGTTCCCAATCAGAGGCAGCTGTCTATCGTTGTCTCTGATTGGGGCTCATACTTAGGCAGCCCTTTTCCCACCTTAGTTTGTGTGATCTTGTTTTTGTATGGTTGCTTTGTAGCCTACAGAACTTTGTATTTCGTTGTTTTGTCTGTTTCATTTAATAAATTAATATGTTCGCCTACCACGCTGCACCTTGGTCCGAGCCTTCAATCAACGAACGTGACAGAAGATCCCACCACAAACGGACCAATCAGCGTGGCCGGGAGGAGCAGACGTTTTGGACATGGGAGGATCAACGGCGACTCCAAAGTTCACGACCACGACAGAAGCCTGAGAGGCAGCGGCCACATTTTTTTTGGGGGGGGCACACAGGGTGGTTGGCGGAGCCAGGTTTCAGACCAGAGCCAACTCCCCGCACTCGCTTTGTGGAGCGTGTGACCGTTCAGGCGCCATGTTATGCAGTGATGCGCACCGTGTCTCCAGTGCGTCTTCGTAGCCCAGTGCGTCCGGTGCCAGCGCCCCGCACTTGCAAAGCCTTCGGTGATGATCCATGGCAGAAAGCCTCCAGTGATGATCCATGGCAGAAAGCCTCCAGTGATGATCCATGGCAGAAAGCCTCCAGTGATGATCCATGGCACGAAGCCTCCAGTGATGATCCATGGCACGAAGCCTCCAGTGATGATCCATGGCACGAAGCCTCCAGTGATGATCCATGGCACGAAGCCTCCAGCGACGGTCTGCAGGTCAGAGTCTCCAGCGACGGTCGGCAGTTCAGAGCCTCCGGTGACGATCTACGGTCCGGTTCCTCCGGCGACGATTCACGGTCCGGAGCTTCCGGCGACGATCCCCGCACCAGAGTCGCCAACGAAGATGGCGGATCCGCGAGCGGAGCGGGGTCTACGTCCCGCACCAGAGCTGCCACCGAGGCTAGATGCCCACCCGGACCCTACCCTAATGAGTCAGGTTTTGCGGCCGGAGTCCGCACCTTTGTGTGTGGGGGGGGGGGGGGGGGGGTACTGTCACGCCCTGACCTTAGATATCCCTTTTATTCTCTATTTGGTTAGGTCAGGGTGTGATTTGGGTGGGCATTCTAGTTTTTCTATTTCTTTGTTGGCCGGGTATGGTTCCCAATCAGAGGCAGCTGTCTATCGTTGTCTCTGATTGGGGCTCATACTTAGGCAGCCTTTTTCCCACCTTAGTTTGTGGGATCTTGTTTTTGTATGGTTGCTTTGTAGCCTGCAGAACTTTACATTCGTGTGTATTTCGTTGTTTTGTCTGTGTTTCATTTAATAAATTAATATGTTCGCCTACCACGCTGCACCTTGGTCCGAGCCTTCAATCAACGAACGTGACAAATACAACTGGCCTTCTTGAGACTAGTTGAGTTTCTGGAGTATCAGCAATTGTGGTTCGATTACAGGATCAAAATGGCCAGAAACAAAGAACTTTCTTCTGAAACTCGTCAGTCTATTCTTGTTCTGAGAAATGAAGGCTATTCCATGTGAGAAATTGCCAAGAAACTGAAGATCTCGTACAACGCTGTGTACTACTCCCTTCACAGAACAGCGCAAACTGGCTCTAACCAGAATAGAAAGCGGAGTGGGAGGCCCCGGTGCACAACTGAGCAAGAGGACAAATACATTGGTGTCTAGTTTGAGAAACAGACTCTTCACCTCTTCACTGTTGACGTTGAGACTGGTGTTTTGCGGGTACTATTTAATTAAGCTGCCAGTTGAGGACCTGTGAGGAGTCTGTTTCTCAAACAAGACACTAATGTATTTGTCCTCTTGCTCAGTTGTGCACCGGGGCCTCCCACTCCTCTTTCTATTCTGGTTAGAGCCAGTTTGCGCTGTTCTGTGAAGGGAGTAGTACACAGCATTGTACGAGATCTTCTGTTTCTTGGCAATTTCTCGCATGGAATAGCCTTCATATTTGTTTCTGGCCATTTTGATCCTGTAATCGAACCCACAATTGCTGATGTTCCAGATACTCAACTAGTCTCAAGAAGGCCAGTTTTATTGCTTTTTTTAATCAGCACAACAGTTTTTAGCTGTACTAACATAATTGCAAAAGGGTTTTCTTATGATCAATTAGACTTTTAAAATTATAAACTTGGATTAGCAAACACAACGTGCCATTGGAACACAGGACTGATGGTTGCTGATAATGGGCCTCTGTACGCCTCTGTAAATATTCCATTAAAATCAGCTGTTTCCAGCTACAATAGCCATTTACAACATTAACAATGTCTACACTGTATTTCTGATAAATTTGATGTTATTTTAATGGACAACAAAATTGCTTTTCTTTCGAAAACAAGGACATTTCTAAGTGACCCCAAACTTTTGAACGGTAGCGTACATATCCCAACCAGAAGCCATGGATTACAGGCAACATCCGCACCGAGCTAAAGGCTAGAGCTGACACTTTCAACGAGCTGGACACTAATCCGGACGCTTACAAGAAATTCCGCTATGCCCTCAGACGAACCATCAAACAGGCAAAGCGTCAATACAGGACAAAGATTGAATCCTACTACACCGGCTCAGATGCTCGTCGGATGTGGCAGGGCTTGCAAACTATTACGGACTACAAAGGGAAACCCAGCCGCGAGCTGCCCAGTGACGCGAGCCTACCAGACGGGCTAAATGCCTTATGCTCGCTTCAAGGCAAGCAACACTGATGCATGCATGAGAGCACCAGCTGTTCCGGACGACTGTGTGATCACGCTCTCCGTAGCCGATGTGAGCAAGACCTTTAAACAGGTCAACATTCACAAGACCACGGGGCCAGGCGGATTACCAGGACGTGTACTCAGAGCATGCACGGACCAACTGGCAAGTGTCTTCATTGACATTTTCAACCTCTCCCTGACAGTCTGTAATACCTACATATTTCAAGTAGACCACCATAGTCCCTGTGCCCAAGAAAGCGAAGGTAACCTGCCTAAATGACTACCACCCCGTAGCACTCACGTTGGTAGCCATGAAGTGCTTTGAAACGCTGGTCACGGCTCACATCAACACCATCATTCCGAAAACCCTAGACCCACTCAATTCGCATACTGCCCCAACAGATCCACAGATGGCGCAACCTCAATTGCACTATACACTGCCCTTTCCCACCTGGACAAAAGGAACACCTATGTGAAAATGCTGTTCATTGACTACTGCTCAGCGTTCAACACCATAGTGCCCACAAAGCTCATCACTAAGCTAATGACCCTGGGACTAAACACCTCCCTCTGCAACTGGATCCTGGACTTCTTGACGGGCCACCCCCAGGTGGTAAGGGTAGGCAACAACCCATCTGCCACGCTGATCCTCAACACAAGGGCCCCTCAGGGGTGCGTGCTTAGTCCCTTCCTGTACTCCCTGTTCACCCATGACTGCGTGGCCAAGCACGACTCCAACACATTTACATCATTTAGCAGACGCTCTTATCCAGAGTGACTTACAAATTGGTGCATTCAACTTATGATAGCAAGTGGGACAACCACTTTTTTTTAATTCTTTTTTTTTTTAATGAGGGGCTAACACCATCATTAAGTTTGCTGACGACACAACGGTGGTAGGCCTGATCACCGTCAATGATGAGACAGCCTATAGGGAGAAGGTCAGAGACCGTGGTGCCAGGGAAATAACCTCTTCCCTCAACGTGAGCAAGACAAAGGAGCTGATCGTGGACTACAGGAAAAGGAAGTTCAAACATGCCCCCATTCTCATCGACTGGGCTGTAGTGGAGCGGGTCGAAAGCTTGAAGTTCCTCGGTGTCCACATCACCAACGAACTATCATGGTCCAAACACACCAAGATAGTTGTGAAGAGGGCACGACAATGCCTATTTCCCCTCAGGAGACTGATAAGAGTTGGCATGGGTCCCCAGATCCTCAAAAAGAGTGTAGTGCGTACGGCCCAGTACATCACTGGGGCCAAGCTTCCTGCAATACAGGACCTCTATACTAGGCGGTGTCAGAGGAAGGCCCAAAAAATTGGCAAAGACTCCAGTCACCCAAGTCATAGACTGTTCTCTCTGCTACCGCACGGCAAGCGGTACCGGAGCACCAAGTCTAGGTCCAAAAACAGCTTCTACCCCCAAGCCATAAGACTGCTGAACAATTAATCAAATGGCCACCCGGACTATTTGCATTGACTATGCATAGTCACTTTACCCCTACCTACATATACAAATTACCTTGAGTAACCTGTACCCCGCTCATTGACTCGCTACCGGTACCCCCTGGATATACAGTGCGTTCGGAAAGTATTCAGACACCTTCACTATTTCCACATTTTGTTACGTTACAGCTTTATTCTAAATTGGATTTAAAAAATCATCCTCATCAATCTACACACAATACCCCATAATGAAAAAGTGAAGAAAAAAAATACATTTACATAAGTATTCAGACCCTTTGCTATGAGACACAAATTGAGCTCAGGTGCATCCTGTTTCCATTGATCATCTATGAGATGTTTCTACAACTTGATTGGAGTCCACCAAGGCACACACCTGTCTATATAAGGTCACACAGTTGACAGTGCATGTCACAGCAAAAACCAAGCCATGAGGTCGAAGGTATTGCCGTAGAGCTCTGAGACAGGATTGTGTCGAGGCACAGATCTGGGGAAGGGTACCAAACAATTTCTGCAGCATTGAAGGTCCCCAAGAACACAGTGGCCTCCATCATTCTTACATGGAAGCAGTTTGGAACCACCAAGACTCTTCCTAGAGCTGGCCGCCCAGCCAAACAGAGCAATCGGGGGAGAAGGGCCTTGGTCAGTGAGGTGACCAAGAACCTGATGGTCACTCTGACAGCCCTCTTGGAGTTTGCCAAAAGGCACCTAAAGACTCTCAGACCATGAGAAACAAGATTCTCTGGTCTGATAAAACCAAGATTGAACTCTTTGGCCTGAATGCCCAAATCAAATCAAATTGTATTGATCACATACACATTTAGCAGATGTTATTGCGGGTGTAGCGAAATGCTTGTGTTTCTAGCTCCAACAGTGCTGTAATATCCAAGCGTCACATCTGGAGGAAACCTGGCACCATCCCTACGGTGAAGCATGGTGGTGGCAGCATCATGCTGTGGGGATGTTTTTCAGCAGCAGGGACTGGGAGACTAGTCAGGATCGAGGGAAAAATGAACGGAGCGAAGTATAGAGAGATCCTTGATGAAAACCTGCTCCAGAGCGCTCAGAACATCAGATTGGGGCGAAGGTTCACCTTCCAACAGGACAACGACCCGAAGCACACAGCCAAGACAATGCAGGAGTGGCTTCGGGTCAAGTCTCTGAATGTCCTTGAGTGGCCCACCCAGAGCCCAGACTTGAACCCGATCGAACATCTCTGGAGAGACCTGAAAATAGCTGTGCAGCGACGCTCCCCATCCAACCTGACAGAGCTTGAGAGGATTTGCAGAGAAGAATGGGAGAAACTCCCCAAATACAGGTGTGCCAAGCTTGTAGCGTCATACAAAAGAAGACTCAAGGTTGTAATCGCTGCCAAAGGTGCTTCAACAAAGTACTGAGTAAAGGGTCTCAATACTTATATAAATGTGATATTTCAGTTTTTTATTTTTAATACATTTGCACACATTTCTAAAAACCTGTTTTTACTTTCACATTATGGGGTATTGTGTGTAGATTGATGAGGGGAAGAAAACTATTTAATCCATTTTAGATTAAGGCTGTAACGTAACAACATTATGAAAAAATCAAGGAGTCTGAATACTTTCCGACAACAATATATCCATAGGAAAGTATTTTTAAACCAACTTGTCAAAGTGCTGGTAGTGCGTTCAGATTCCTATCACATGAAGCATGTGCACAACCATGTAAACGTGCACGAGTGTCACGCCCTGACCTCTAGAACTCTAGTTAGTTTGGTCAGGGTGTGCATGTTTAGTTCTATGTTGTATATCTATGGTTAGATTCTAGTTGTTTGACTTCTATGTTTGGCCGGGTATGATTCCCAATCAGAGGCAGCTGTCGCTCGTTGTCTCTGATTGGGGATCATACTTAAGTAGCCTGGTTGCAGTCCTTGTTTGTGGGATCTTGTTCCGTGTAGGCTGGTTGTTGTATAGCCCATAGGACTTTCACGTCACGTTGTTTTTGTATGTTTATTCTAATAATTAAACATGTACGCATACCACACTGCACCTTGGTCTGACCCATCTCTCAACGTCCGTGACAACGAGTTTGGCAAGTATGCATGTATTTACATCGTGTGCACATGCATCATGTGATATAAATATGAACGCGCTACCAGCACTTTGACAAGTTGGTTTAAAAATACTTTCCTGTGGATATATTGTTGTACTTGGTACAGTAAGTACAAATATAATTGTATTCAACATTCCGGCTTGGAGGACCTGAGAAGACCATTTCCAGAATCAAACACTGTAATGTCCCAGATGTTGGTGGATTTAGAAATTCACCCATCTGGTCTCCAGGCAAGACACCATTTTCAACTTTACATATCATTGGTCAATAACCATAATTGGATTGGTGTATTCGTCTCTCTATTTGATCAAAAGGGGAATAACTCAATTGGTGATCTTGTGCTTGCATGTTTTATACCTACACATGGTTATACATTGATCTTTTATAGTCATTGAATTACCAAGTTGTTGACTAGATATAGGATAATTTCATACATTGATTTACTTTGATCTTTACTCCGCTGATTTACTGAGTTAGACTTTTTTCTGAGAGTTGGCGTGCAGCTACATTTCGTAGACACTTTTAGATTCGCGATGTGTTAAGAGTGATTTACGTCTTGGATTCATTAGGTCAACGAGAGGGCATAGAGAGGAATTACAGAAGTCATCTCTAAAGCCATAAGGAATCCTTCTAGTCATGTAGCTAAAGTATCTCTGAACCAGGGTTTCCGTTAGCCGGCTTTTGTCAGATACATTTTTTAAAAATAGAAAAGCCGATAAATAAAATTGGCGCCAGCCAATTGTCCAGGAGAAGAAGAAAAAATCCCATTGTGAAATAATGCTTTTTAGCCTATTTATTGATGGGAATACCAGTCCATGGAAATACACTACATGACGTAAAGTATTTGGACACCTGCTCGTCGAACATCTCATTCCAAAATCATGAGCATTAATATGGAGTTGGTCCCCCCTTTGCGTCTATAACAGCCTCCACTCTTCTGGGAAGGCTTTCCACTATATGTTGGAACATTGCTGCAGGGACTTGCTTCCATTTAGCCATGAGCATTCATGAGGTCGGGCACTGATGTCTGGCTTGCAGTCGGCGTTCCAATTCATCCCAAAGGTGTTCGATGGGGTTGAGATCAGGGCTCTGTGCAGGCCAGTCAAGTTCTTCCACACCGATCTCGACAAAACATTTCTGTATGGACCTCGCTTTGTGCACGGGGCATTGTCATGCTGAAACAGGAAAGGGTCTTTCCCAAACCGTTGCCACAAAGTTGGAAGCACAGAATTGACTAGAATGTCATTGTATGCTATAGCGTTAAGATTTCCCTTCATTGGAACTAAGGGCCATAGCCTGAACCATGAAAAACAGCCCCAGACCATTATTCCTCCTCCACCAAACTTTACAGTTGGCAGTATGCATTGGGGCAGGTAGCGTTCTCCTGGCTTCCGCCAACCCAGATTCGTCAATCGGACTGCGAGATGGTGAAGTGTGATTCATCACTCCAGGGAACGCGTTTCCACTGTTCCAGAGTCTAACGGCGGCGAGCTTTACACCACTCCAGCGGATGCTTGGCATTGCACATGGTGATCTTAGGCTGATCTTAGGCTGCTCAATTCATGAAGCTCCCGATGAACAGTTCTTGTGCTGACATTGCTTCCAGAGGCAGTTTGGAACTCGGTAAGCTTGTGTGGCGTACCACTGAGCCGTTGTTGCTCCTAGACGTTTCCACAATAACAGCACTTAAAGTTGACCGGGGCAGCTCTAGCAGGGCAGAAATTTGACGAACTGACTTGTTCGTCCTATGACGGTGCCACATTGAAAGTCACTGAGCTCTTAAGTAAGGCCATTCTACTGCCAATGTTTGTCTATTGAGATTGCATGGCTGTGTGCTCAATTATATACACCTGTCAGCAACGGGTGTGACTGAAATAGCCGAATCCACTAATTTGAAAGGGTGTCCACAAACTTTTGTGTGTGTGTGATATATATATATATATATATATATATATATATATATATATATATATATATATATATATATATATATATATATATATATACAGTGAGGGGGAAAAAAGTATTTCATCCCCTGCTGATTTTGTATGTTTGCCCACTGACAAAGAAATGATCAGTCTATAATTTTAATGGTAGGTTTATTTGAACAGTGAGAGACAGAATAACAACAAAAAAATTCAGAAAAACGCATGTCAAAAATGTTATAAATGTATTTGCCTTTTAATGAGGGAAATAAGTATTTGACCCCTCTGCAAAACATGACTTAGTACTTGGTGGCAAAACCCTTGTTGGCAATCACAGAGGTCAGACATTTCTTGTAGTTGGCCACCAGGTTTGCTCACACCTCAGGAGGGATTTTGTCCCACTCCTCTTTGCAGATCTTCTCCAAGTCATTAAAGATTCGAGGCTGACGTTTGGCAACTCGAATCTTCAGCTCCCTCCACAGATTTTCTATGGGATTAAGGTCTGGAGACTGGCTACATCACTCCAGGACCTTAATGTGCTTCTTCTTGAGCCACTCCTTTGTTGCCTTGGCCGTGTGTTTTGGGTCATTGTCATGCTAGAATACCCATCCACGACCTATTTTCAATGCCCTGGCTGAGGGAAGGAGGTTCTCACCCAAGATTTGACGGTACATGGCCCTGTCCATCTTCCCTTTGATGCGGTAAAGTTGTCCTGTCCCCTTAGCAGAAAAACACCCCCAAAGCATAATGTTTCCACCTCCATGTTTGATGGTGGGGATGGTGTTCTTGGGGTCATAGGCAGCATTCCTCCTCCTCCAAACACGGCGAGTTGAGTTGATGCCAAAGAGCTCAATTTTGGTCTCATCTGACCACAACACTTTCACCCAGTTCTCCTCTGAATCATTCAGATGTTCATTGGCAAACTTCAGACGGCCCTGTATATGTGCTTTCTTGAGCAGGGGGACCTTGCGGGCGCTGCAGAATTTCAGTCCTTCACGGCGTAGTGTGTTACCGATTGTTTTCTTGGTGACTATGGTCCCAGCTGCCTTGAGATCATTGACAAGATCCTCCCGTGTAGTTCTGGGCTGATTCCTCACCGTTCTCATGATCATTGCAAATCCACGAGGTGAGATCTTATATGGAGCCCCAGGCCGAGGGAGTTTGACAGGTCTTTTGTGTTTCTTCCATTTGCGAATAATCGCACCAACTGTTGTCACCTTCTCACCAAGCTGCTTGGCGATGGTCTTGTAGCCCATTCCAGCCTTGTGTAGGTCTACAATCTTGTCCCTGACATCATTGGAGAGCTCTTTGGTCTTGGCCATGGTGGAGAATTTGGAATCTGATTAATTGATTGCTTCTGTGAACAGGTGTCTTTTATGCAGGTAACAAACTGAGATTAGGAGCACTCCCTTTAAGAGTGTGCTCCTAATCTCAGCTCGTTACCTGTATAAAAGACACCTCGGAGCCAGAAATCTTTCTGATTGAGAGGGGGTCAAATACTTATTTCCCTCATTAAAAGGCAAATCAATTTATAACATTTTTGACATGCATTTTTCTGGATTTCTTTGTTGTTATTCTGTCTCTCACTGTTCAAATAAACCTACCATTAAAATTATAGACTGATCATTTCTTTGTCAGTGGGCAAACGTACAAAATCAGCAGGGGATCAAATACTTTTTTCCCTCACTGTATATATATAGTGTACATTTAACTGGTCATTATTATTGGTCTATAGGTTAATTTGCATAATTTAGGGGAATTAAATTGGCTAGAGTTTAGAGTATATTATTTATCACACGTGTACAGCATACAGATACAGAGCCTTTGAGTGGAAAATTTGCACTTTGAACATGTTAGAATACATCAGAATTCGATAACGACCGCATATCGTTCCGGTAAATTTCTCAAATGTCCAGTAAATTAATATGTTGCCGGTCAAATGTACGGCGCCACATTTTCCTAACGGAAACCCTGCTCTGAACCTTTTAGGAGATCCAATCAGGTACTGGCGACGCCATGGGGAAATCTGTTGAACTCAAAACTACCATCTGTGTTGGATGGAGACATTTCGATACATGTAACATGGCTCAACTTTGACCTGCTTTCAAGCCAGACTTGGTTCCTCTATTCTGACTGCCAGCTTGTAAGGTCCCAAAAGGCACCCTATTCCCTATGTAGTGCACTACTTTTAATCAGAGTGAAAAGTAGTGCACTAAATAGGGAATAGGGTGCCATTTGGGACACCGTTGTTTTCAGATGGAATGTCGCCAGTAGATCCTCATACACAATTATACCGCCAACATGACCTTGTTAGAAACCAATGTGTTTGATATGTAGGGTAAAGTGAGTATCAGACCAGTCAGTTGAGCAGGCCAATACTCAGACACACTCCCACGCATCATTAGCTCCCTCATTACCCTAACAGACACAAACTCAGGTTGCCGCGTTGCTAAGCGTCAGCCAATCGCTGGTTGCCTCTCAAACGATAAAAAAGGGAATCAGAAATGAAAAAATGAGAAAGCAATTTAATGTGAGCTCCTTTGATTTCGTCTCACTTTGATGTAAGTGTGGTTGTCAGGGCTGGGGCTTGCATTGCTATAAATGGGGAACATCTGGTGTGAGCACTATGGAGTGCCCCCACCCCCCATCATGGCCTAGTGCTGTGAAATTTGTCAGTGTGCAGATCCAAACTAATTGGGGTTTCACTTTATTTTACAAACCTATTCTCTCAATGCACTGTGAGCCATCTTGAATACTGATTGGCTGAAAGCCGTGGAATATCAGACCGTATACCACGGGTATGAAAAAACATTTATATTTACTGCTCTGATTACGTTGGCAACAAGGCACCTCGGGTGTTTGTGGTATATTGCCAATATACCACAGCTAACGGCTGTATCCAGGCACTCCGCGTTGCGTCGTGCTTAAGAACAGCCCTTAGCCGTGGTATATTGGCCATATACCACACCCCCTCGGGCCTTATTGCTTAAATACCTATTTCGTTCTGCTAATAGATTCAGCCCAACCAAATCGCCCCCTTTCGTCAGTTTTCCTTCACTGTTTTAAGATTGTTTTAGGGATCTTAGGGAGATTTATGTAGGCAGAAATCGGATCGTTTGGGTCAAGATGGTTTTAGTGTCTGATTTATGTGATGTTTAGTGTATTAAAGCTGTCTGATCTGTGCTTGATCTCTACTGTCTCCTGTGATGTAGTCTCAGTGTCAGTTTGTGCTGCATCAGTATTTGGCTTTGTTTTGGGTCTCCTAGACAAGGTGCTCCCACAGGGTGCAGTCCGCTTAAATCGAGTGCAGGATTTCAGCCTTGATGATTAGGGACATTTAAACCATTTTCAATGTGATCTACTGTTTATCAAAAGAGATTGTTTGCTGTCTGCCCATATGTGTGAAGTGTTATCCCATTGTTGAATGCAAGGATTGTTCTTATTTAGGGCTGGCGCGGTAATTGTATAACCGTATATAGGTTTACCGACGATTATGGATTAATACCGTGAATAAAATAACCGTACTAATACATATATTTACTTAAAAATACAATAAAATGTATCAATATAACCAATAGCAGTAGTGTACATTTATTATTATAAACAATTGTTTTTGTACCTTAATCCGTCAAACTGTCTCCATCTCCTCCCTCCAATGTGCGCTCTGTCCTTAAAAATGTGCTCGCTTTGTTGATGCTGTAACATGATCTTTATCTTTACTACCTTTAGCTGACTAAACTCCACAGTGAAGGAAGTTTCTGCTGAACTCCACCAATGGAGTGGAGCAGAGACCAGGCTTTGGAATTCAGCCCCGACTACATCGATTTCGCACAAGATCAATTAAACAAAAATGTGTATTATGAAAAACTAACCTTGTACCTATGTTTGTCCTCTGTAGTTGCATGCCTTTCTTTGGTTGCTGAAATCCATACTTTATCATATAACGTTAATCAAATACAACCACTGACTGTTGAGATTCAATTGGCACATGCGCATTTGTGCTATGTTGCCATCTTAAAGCAACATTAATGAGCAAACATTCAGTGGTTGTATTCAGTGGTTGTACATTTATTGAGAGTATGGATTTCAGCAAAGAAAGGCAAGCAACTACAGAGGACAAACATTGGTGCAAGGTTAGCGTATTGATCTTGGGCGAATCGATATAGTCTGAGCTGAAGTGGAGTTTATACTATACTACCTTATGCATAGTGCTCTGGCTATAAATTTTTATTTGGTTTGTAAAGATGCAAAAACTATGCTAAAAGCCACCATCTCTACTGAATTAACTACCAAATGTCATTCTTGGTGAGTGTGGACATTTTATAAGTGAATATGAATCCGAGACAAAGTGATGAAAACCGAAGTCGAAATCCATGCTAGGCTAGCAAGCATAATATATGTGTGCAACAGCTACACACCGCAACTGCATGACCACTGCTTTATACTTTTTTACTGTGGGGTGTGCTGCTGGAGAGGGGGCGAAAACGCTACGTCGGGGACCGCAGTTGTAGCCTCTTACAAACCATCACGATCTAGCGAAACAATGTAAACTTGCGAGAACAGGATGGTTCATACAAGGCTACCGCAGTTGTGCCTCAGCAAGGTGTCGTAATCGCGGCAACGGCAAAGGGTCATCTAGCGACAAATCAAGGAGCCAATAGCGATTCTCACTGAAAAATAGTTGGCAACACTGGCTATAAACGGTGACGGTGGACATTTGCCTGATAAATAATTCCATGACCGTCACAGCCCTATTCTGATTAACACACAAGCATGAATACTCTATATAGACTGATTGTACAAAACATAGCATCCTAATATTGAGATGCACCCCCTTTTGCCCTCAGAACAGCCTCAATTTGTCAATGCATGGACGAAAGCGTTCCACAGGGATGCTGGCTCATGGTGACTCCGATGCTTCCTGCAGTTGTGTCAAGTTAGCTGGATGTCGTTTCGGTGGTGGACCATTTCTTGGTCCACACAGGAAACTGTTGAGCGTGAGAAACCCAGCAGCATTGCAGTTCTTCACACACTCAAACCTGTGCGCCTGGCACCTACTACCATACCCTGTTCAGAGGCACTTCAATATTTTGTCTTGCCCATTCACCCTCTGTATGGCACACATACACAATCTATGTCTCAAGGCATAAAAATCCTTCTTCAACTTGTCTCCTCCCTTTCATCTACACTGATTGAAGTGGATCAATAAGGGATCATAGCTTTCACCTGGTCAGTCTGTCATGGAAAGAGCTGCTGTTCCTAATGTTTTGTACACTCAGTGTAGATTCTGTGCGCTTTCACATGCCATTCACAGCTGGTGCACCATAGAGTGGAATTGGTTTCTATATTCTCTCCTCTCTCCCTTATCTGCAACTCTTTTCTAATCCTGCTAAAATCCCAAATCCTGCTTAAGGGATCTGCCCCAGCCCTCGACCACAGCCCTCCCTGCCGCCTGTTCAATGGCCTGGGTGGGATGGATGGAGTGAGTGGATTTTTTTGTTGTTGTTCAAGAGGTTTAGTCAAACCAATGGTTGATTTTCTTCTCATACTGAAGGCACGCGATAATGTCGACCTGTAGTCTGTGTTTTGAAAGGGTTCTCTCTTCCAGTGTATGAATATGTAGTCCAGAAAGTAGTGCACTATGTAGGGAACAGGGTGCCGTTTGGTACGCACACATACTCTCTCCGTCGACATGGTGGTCACAATAATGAGGTCAGCTGAACTGATCAGAGGGTTGTTGAGATAAATGTTCTCCATGGGCTAGCTGCAGACAGATCGAACTTTTAGCCTCCTGTGCTAGCTTGAGAAAATCCACGACAAAATTGAATGTCATCACCCCATCCTATGCATGTGGGATAGCAGAGCTTGATTTAACCACAGTGGGCGTTATCATTCAAAACATTGGTTACTGGTTTTGTAAGTAATTTGCAATACTGAATGGGGTCTTGTCAAAAGTTCAAATGTATGTATGTCTGTCAGCCAGGGCACTTTGCACACTGAATCATCTCTTGTCAGGGTTTGTAGTGAATGTGAGCAGAAATTTGAATTTGGCTTACAGCATGCTTGGTAATGTAACAGACTACATTTCTGACTTAACTTTATAGGAATGTGCTTTGTTTAGCCGTGACTCAATAAATCATCCTCATAGTCCAGCAGCCATGTTGGATGAGCCATTCCATGAAATATCACATGCAACACCACCACATCTGCTCTGCACATTTCCCTGAGAACACGTTTGAACACGTGTTCTCAGTGACTCTATCGCCTGTTGGATATTTCATATGAAATCAATCAGCACATCCACTGGCTTCATCCATTCGATCTCGCGTGTGGAATGTGGAAGCTGCATTATTGGAGGGTGGCAAGGCAATGGAGTTGTGCTCTGCTCTGTCCCCAAATAGAGGTTTCCTTTGGTCAACTAGCAGGGGGCTGATGTGAAAGACCAAGGCCTTTGATTACAACACTGGTTGCCTCCTAAATGGTACATTATTCCTTACATAGATCCATATGGGCCCTGGTCAAAAGTAGTGCACTATATAGGACCCTCAAACTCAAATCTGTACCTCAAAGCCAGTTCCACTGTGTTATGTCATTGTTCCCCTCTAATCAGGGACTGATTTAGACCTGGGACACCAGGTGGGTGCAATTAATTATGAGGTAGAACAGAAAACCAGCAGGCTCTGGACCTCGTAGGGTAAGAGTTGAAAAACCCTGATATAGGGAATAGGGTGCCATTTGGGAAAATGGGGCCTGGTCAAAAGTAGTGCACTATATATAGAGAATAGGGTGCCATTTGGGACGCAACTCAAATCTCTCTCTGCCCAGCTCCATCACATGCCAGGTTACACATCATAACTAATGTATATTTCAAAGTCTTTCTCTGCTCATCTTTTATTATTAGTGTGTGTCTTTCTCACCCTGGAGCTGCTGTGCTGTTACATAAGGCTGTGTGAAACGCAAAGCGACCAGAGTTATTTATAGACAGGGTTTGTTGTTGATGTGCCGAAACCACTGTGTGTGTTGACACCTTTTAGAACATCATCCTTTGATATTCATCATCCTTTGATATTCATCATCACTAGATGTGCATTAGATGTGGTCATAAATAGCCTTTGATCAGCTTTGTTTCTCTATGCGAAGAGCCTGGTTGCTTCCCAAATGGCACCTTATTCCCTATATAGTGCACTGCTTTTGACCAGAGCTCTATAGGTCCTGGTTAAAAGTAGTGCACTACATAGGGAATAGGGTGCCATTTGGGACGCATCTTCTGTTTCTTAGGCTGCACATCGAGGACAGACACAACCTAGTAACCTCTAGTTTAGGTCAGTGGTTCCCAAACTGTGGGGTGAGGGGTCGGCAGGGGGGGACGCGGGGTCCCCCCCCCCCCCCCCCCCAAAAAAAAGTATCAAAAAATATATAGGTTTTTTAGCCCATAGATTTTGTTGTAATGTTTGAGTCACTTAAATATCAAATGAATACACATTAGACATGGCAAAATGGATAGAATTGCAAGAAAATTTGCTTTAAAACTGCGAAATGTTCTCTCCGCCAACAACAGTGAACAGTTTGTGTCATGAACAGTGCTTGTGCCCATAGAAATAGACGTGGCGCACGCAAGGGGGGGGGCTCGAGATGTTCCC
The DNA here is from genome assembly GCF_964263955.1 of Coregonus lavaretus. Taxonomy (NCBI): domain Eukaryota; kingdom Metazoa; phylum Chordata; class Actinopteri; order Salmoniformes; family Salmonidae; genus Coregonus; species Coregonus lavaretus. The sequence goes on from NC_139995.1 coordinate 36,034,284, forward strand.
CAATGCTGGAAGGGGGGGCATGAGTGGAAAAGTTTGGGAACCCCTGGTTTAGGTGACAAAATGTCCATACAGGTCTCTTGGCTTCAGATGGTTTGACCTTCAGTGACCTTTTTAAATAAACCAAGTGGTCAATCCCATTACATCTCAACATTTTACAGTATGTGTGTGTCCCAAATGGCACCCTATTCCTAATGTAGTGCTGAACTTTTGAGCAGGGCCCAAATGGGTGCCATTTAGGACACAACATACAGTGCATTCGGAAAACATTCAGAGACCTTGACTTTTTCCACATTTTGTTACGTTACAGCCTTATTCTAAAATGGCTTAAATTATTTTTTCCCTCATCAATCTATACACAATACCCCATAATGACAAAGCAAAAACAGGTTTTTAGAAATGTTAGCAAATGTATTAAAAATAAAAAACAGAAATACCTTATTTATTCAGACCCTTTGCTATGAGACCTGTTTCCATTGATCATCCTTGAGATGTTTCTACAACTTGATTGGAGTCCACCTGTGGTAAATTCAATTGACTGGACATGATTTGGAAAGGCACACACCTGTCTATATAAGGTCCCACAGTTGACAGTGCATGTCAGAGCAAAAACCAAGCCATGCGGTGGAAGGAATTGTCCGTAGAGCTCCGAGACAGGATTGTGTCGAGGCACAGATCTGGGGGAAAAAATGTCTGCAGCATTGAATTTCCCCAAGAACACAGTGGCCTCCATCATTCTTAAATGGAAGAAGTTTGGAACCACCAAGACTCTTCCTAGAGCTGGCTGCCCGACCAAACTGAGCAATCGGGGGAGAAGGGCCTTGGTCAGGGAGGTGACCAAGAACCCGATGGTCATTCTGACAGAGCTCCAGAGTTCCTCTGTGGAGATGGGAGAACCTTCCAGAAGGACAGCCATCTCTGCAGCACTCCACCAATCAGGCCTTTATGGTAGAGTGGCCAGACGGAAGCCACTCCTCAGTAAAAGGCACATGACAGTAAGCTTGGAGTTTGCCAAAAGGGCACCTAAAGGACTCTCAGACCAAGAGAAACAAGATTCTCTTGGTCTGATGAAACCAAGATTGTACTCTTTGGCCTGAATGCCAAGCATCACGTCTGGAGGAAACCTGGCACAATCCCTATGGTAAAGCGTGGTGGCAGCATCATGCTGTGGGGATGTTTTTCAGCGGCAGGGACTGGGAGACTAGTCTGGATCGAGGGAAAGATCAACAGAGCAAAGTACAGAGAGATCCTTGATGAAAACCTGCTCCAGCGTGCTCAGGACATCAGACTGGGGCGAAGGTTCACCATCCAAGAGGACAACAACCGTAAGCACACAGCCAAGACAATGCTGGAGTGGCTTCAAGACAAGTCTTTGAATGTCCTTGCGTGGCCCAGCCAGAGCCCGGACTTGAACCCAATCGAACATCTGGAGAGACCTGAAAATAGCTGTGCAGTGACGCACCCCATCCAACCTGACAGAGCTTGAGAGGATCTGCAGAGAAGAATGGGAGAAACTCCCCAAATACAGGTGTGCCAAGCTTGTAGCCTCATACCCAAGAAAACTCGAGGCTGTAATCGCTGCCATAGGGGCTTCAACAAAGTACTGAGTAAAGGGTCTGAATATTTATGTAAATATGATATTTCCTGTTTTGTTTTTTTAACCTGTTTTTTTACTTTGTCATTATGGGGTATTGTGTGTAGATTGATGAGGGGGAAAAAACTGTTGAATCCATTTTAGAATAAGGCTGTAATGTAACAACATTTGGAAAAAGTCAAGGGGTTTGAATACTTTCCGAATGCACTGTATATTTTCTGCTTGTCCAGAATGGCAGTGTTTTGATTAATCCTGCCAACAGATTGGTGGGCAAAGCAGTTTGTAATGCACTGACAATGGCAGACTCAGAGTATTTGAACTAATTCACCCTGGCACAAGGAACCCACTGGAGATTTTTTACGTTGGTATGGAGATTACACACTTTTAGATTTAATTCCATTTTGCCCATGTCCTCCTTAGTTACCCTCCTCCCCATACTCTGCTTGTCTGCAGTGAAAAATACCCTGTTCTCCGCAGAGCCATCCCTAAAAGAGAATTGAACGGGAGCTCACAGGTGTCAAGAGAATATACACTGGCAGAAATGGCTCAGATGAATAAAGATGGGGACAGTATGAAAATCACAGCCTCTTTGTGCCTCTATGTTGACTAGGTCCTCAGTATAGTACAGTCAGGGGGAAAAAATGAAAATGTTATCCCAAAATTATGCAAAGCTGTACCCGAGAGGCTAGAGATTGGCTGAGGAGTCTGGCTGATATTTAAACACGTGTGTGAAATATATGTGCATAGTAATGGAGCTGTAATGGGGAGGGGGCGGGAGATGTGCACTGATCAATTTGGTTACTTTGAGGGGTCTCCCACATACAGTAGGGGATGGCTTCTAGCCACCATTCCTAATTTTCACAGAGGCAGGGATGAGGGAGGGGGGTGTTCGCTACAACCTAACCCCCCTGATTTTTTTCACCACGGGTGGTATGAAAGGCTGACAATGTCACAGCAAATGTTATTTCGATTGGTGTGTTTTAAAGAAGCTGCTACTTGTCGATTTTCACATTCACTTTGACTTTGCTACTGCGGGTGGCAAGGAGGCACGTTAAAATATTTAGCTGTTTGTCTCTAAAAAGCCTCATGTTGTTAGATGCTAAATATGGAGGGTGCAAGATTACAGCTTTGTTGCCACTGCAGGTCTTGGCTGGGGTATATAAAGGGGTTATATACCCAAATCTCGACTTAACAGTCACCTCTAAGTAAATACAAAGACCTTAGTGGATTGATATCGCTAATCAAATCAAATCAAATTTTATTTGCCACATGCGCTGAATACAACAGGTGTAGACATTACCGTGAAATGCTTACTTACAGCCCTTAAACAACAATGCATTTATTTTTTAGTAAAAAAGTAAAATAAAACAACAACAAAAAAGTGTTGAGGAAAAAAAGAGCAGAAGTAAAATAAAATAACAGTAGGCACCAGCTAGTTGAGGTAATATGTACATGTGGGTAGAGTTAAAGTGACTATGCATAAATAATTAAGAGTAGCAGCAGCGTAAAAAGATGGGGTGAGGGTGGGGGGGCAGTGCAAATAGTCCGGGTAGCCATGATTAGCTGTTCAGGAGTCTTATGGCTTGGGGGTAGAAGCTGTTGAGAAGCCTTTTGGACCTAGACTTGGCGCTCCGGTACCGCTTGCTGTGCGGTAGCAGAGAAAACAGTCTATGACTAGGGTGGCTGGAGTCTTTGACAATTTTGAGGGCCTTCCTCTGACACCGCCTGGTATAGAGGTCCTGGATGGCAGGAAGCTTGGCCCCAGTGATGTACTGGGCCGTACGCACTACCCTCTGTAGTGCCTTGCGGTCGGAGGCCGAGCAGTTGCCATACCAGGTGGTGATGCAACCAGTCAGGATGCTCTCGATGGTGCAGCTGTATAACTTTTTGAGGATCTGAGGACCCATGCCAAATCTTTTCAGTCTCCTGAGGGGGAATAGGCTTTGTCGTGCCCTCTTCACGACTGTCTTGGTGTGTTTGGACCATGATCGTTTGTTAGTGATGTGGACACCAAGGAACTTGAAGCTCTCAACCTGTTCCACTACAGCCCAGTCAATGAGAATGGGGGTGTGCTCAGTCCTCTTTTTTTTCCTGTAGTCCACAATCATCTCCTTTGTCTTGATCACGTTGAGGGAGAGGTTGTTATGCTGGCACCACACAGCCAGGTCTCTGACATCCTTCCTATAGGCTGTCTCATCGTTGTCAGTGATCAGGCAACGTTGTCGGCATACTTAATGATGGTGTTGGAGTTGTGCCTGGCCATGCAGTCATGGGTGAACATGGAGTACAGGAGTGGACTGAGCACGCACCCCTGAGGGGCACCCGTGTTGAGGATCAGCGTGGCAGATGTGTTGTTACCTACCCTTACCACCTGTGGGCGGCCCGTCAGGAAGTCCAGGATCCAGTTGCAGAGGGAGGTGTTTAGTCCCAGGATCCTTAGCTTAGTGATGAGCTTTGAGGGCTCTATGGTGTTGAACGCTGAGCTGTAGTCAATGAATAGCATTCTCACGTAGTTGTTCCTCTTGTCCAGGTGGGAAAGGGCAGTGTGGAGTGCAATAGAGATTGCATCATCTGTGGATCTGTTGGGGCGGTATGCAAATTGGAGTGGGTCTAGGGTTTCTGGGATAATGGTGTTGATGTGAGCCATGACCAGCCTTTCAAAGCACTTCATGGCTACAGACGTGAGTGCTATTTATCTTAGTGTCCTTCGGAACAGGGACTATGGTGGTCTGCTTGAAACATGTTGGTATTACAGACTCAGTCAGGGACATGTTGAAAATGTCAGTGAAGACACTTGCCAGTTGGTCAGCACATGCTTGGAGTACACGTCCTGGTAATCCATCTGGCCCTGCGGCCTTGTGAATGTTGACCTGCTTAAAAGTCTTACTCACATCAGCTACGGAGAGCGTTATCACGTAGTCATCCGGAACAGCCTTTGCTCTCATGCATGCTTGAGTGTTGCTTGCCTCGAAGCGAGCATGGAAGTGATTTAGCTCATCTGGTAGGCTTGTGTCACTGGGCAGCTCGTGGCTGTGCTTCTCTTTGTAGTCTGTAATAGTTTTCAAGCCCTGCCACATCCGGCGAGCGTCGGAGCCGGTGTAGTACGATTCAATCTTAGTCCTGTATTGACTCTTTGCCTGTTTGATGGTTCGACGGAGGGCATAACGGGATTTCTTATAAGCGTCACTGGTGCTTCTTGCTTTAGTTTTTACTTATAAGCAGGAATCAGGAGGATAGACTTATGGTTAGATTTGCCAAATGGAGGGCGAGAGAGAGCTTTGTATGCGTCTCTGTGTGTGGAGTAAAGGTGGTCTAGAGTTTTTTTTCCTCTGGTTGCACATTTAACATGCTGGTAGAAATTAGGTAAAATGGATTTAAGTTTCCCTGCATTAAAGTCCCCGGCCACTAGGAGCGCTGCCTCTGGATGAGCGTTTTCCTGTTTACTTATGGCCTTATACAGCTCATTGACTGCAATCTTAGTGCCAGCATTGGTTTGTGGTGGAAGATAGACAGCTACGAAAAATATAGATGAAAAGTCTCTTGGTAGATAGTGTGGTCTACAGCTTATCATAAGATACTCTACCTCAGGCGAGCAAAACCTTGAGACTTCCTTAGTATTAGATTTTATGCACCAGCAAATATACACAGACCGCCACCCCTTGTCTTACCGGAGTCAGCCGTTCTATCCTGCCGATGTAGCGTATATCCCGACAGCTGTATGTTGTCCATGTCGTCGTTCAGCCACGATTCGGTGAAACATAAGATATGACAGTTTTTAATGTCCCGTTGGTAGGATAACCGTAATCTTAGGTCGTCCAATTTGTTTTCAGATGATTGAACATTGGCTAATAAGATTGATGGAAGAGGCAGTTTACTCGCTCGCCGTCGGATCCTTACAAGGCACCCCGACCTACGTCCACGATATCTCCGTCTCTTTCTCATGCGAATGACGGGGATTTGGGCCTTGTCGGGTGTCTGTAGGATATCCTTTGTGTCCGACTCGTTGAAGAAAAGATCTTCGTCCAATACGAGGTGAGTAATCGCTGTCCTGATATCCAGAAGCTCTTTTTGGTCATAAGAGACGTAACTGCTTACTGACTGTACACTGTAACGTTACTGCATGATTGTAGTGGGT